>NC_134400.1:68887283-71287283 GCF_050003625.1 Haematobia irritans | reverse complement strand
ATTAAAGTCCTTTTCGCTCCAGGACGCGTATATACGAAGATATGGGCAAAATAAGTTTTTCAGATAAAAATTTAATTTTTTTAGGTTTTGGGAGGATTATTCAATTTTTTTGGGGTGGTCATGAATTAAAGTCCTTTTCGCGCTAGGGCGCTTAGTTTAGGAGATATGGGCAAAATAAGTTTTTCATATCAAAATTTAAATTTTTTTAGGTTTTGGGTGGATTTGTCAATTTTGTGGGGGTGGTCACGAATTAAAGTCCTTTTCGCCCTAGGACGTATATTTAAGGAGATATGGGCAAAATAACTTTTTCATATAAAAATTGCAATTTTTTTAGGTTTTGAGCGGATTATTAAATTTTTTGGGGTGTTACGAATTAAAGTCCTTTTCGCTCTAGGACGCGTATATACGAAGATATGGGCAAAATAAGATTTTCAGATAAAAATTTCAATTTTTTTAGGTTTTGGGAGGATTATGAATTAAAGTCCGTTTCGCGCTAGGGCGCTTAGTTTAGGATATATGGGTAAAATAAGTTTTTCATATCAAAATTTAAATTTTTTTAGGTTTTGGGTGGATTTGTCAATTTTTTGGGTGTGGTCACTAATTAAAGTCCTTTTCGCCCTAGGACGTATATTTAAGGAGATATGGGCAAAATAACTTTTTCATATAAAAATTGAAAATTTTTTAGGTTTTGAGCGGATTATTAAATTTTTTGGGGTGTTACGAATTAAAGTCCTTTTCGCTCTAGGACGCGTATATACGAAGATATGGGCAAAATAAGTTTTTCAGATAAAAATTTCAATTTGTTTAGGTTTTGGGAGGATTATTCAATTTTTTTTGGGGGTGATCATGAATTAAAGTCCTTTTCGCGCTAGGGCGATTAGTTTAGGAGATATGGGCAAAATAAGTTTTTCATATCAAAATTTAAATTTTTTTTAGGTTTTGGGTGGATTTGTCAATTTTTTGGGTGTGGTCACGAATTAAAGTCCTTTTCGCCCTAGGACGTATATTTATGGAGATATGGGCAAAATAACTTTTTCATATAAAAATTGCAATTTTTTTAGGTTTTGAGCGGATTATTAAATTTTTTGGGGTGTTACGAATTAAAGTCCTTTTCGCTCTAGGACGCGTATATACGAAGATATGGGCAAAATAAGTTTTTCAGATAAAAATTTAATTTAGGTTTTGGGAGGATTATTCAATTTTTTTGGGGGTGGTCATGAATTAAAGTCCTTTTCGCGCTAGGGCGCTTAGTTTAGGAGATATGGGCAAAATAAGTTTTTCATATAAAAATTGCAATTTTTTTAGGTTTTGAGCGGATTATTAATTTTTTTGGTGTGTTACGAATTAAAGTCCTTTTCGCTCTAGGACGCGTAAATACGAAGATATGGGCAAAATAAGATTTTCAGATAAAAATTTAAATTTTTTTTAGGTTTTGGGAGGATTATTCAATTTTTTTGGGGGTGGTCATGAATTAAAGTCCTTTTCGCGCTAGGGCGCTTAGTTTAGGAGATATGGGCAAAATAAGTTTTACATATCAAAATTTAAATTTTTTTAGGTTTTGGGTGGATTATTAAATTTTTTGGGGTGTTACGAATTAAAGTCATTTTCGCTCTAGGACGCGTATATACGAAGATATGGGCAAAATAAGTTTGTCAGATAAAAATTTCAATTTTTTTAGGTTTTGAGAGGATTATTCAATTTTTTGGGGGTGGTCATGAATTAAAGTCCTTTTCGCGCTAGGGCGCTTAGTTTAGGAGATATGGGCAAAATAAGTTTTTCATATCAAAATTTAAATTTTTTTTAGGTTTTGGGTGGATTTGTCAATTTTTTGGGTGTGGTCACGAAGTAAAGTCCTTTTCGCCCTAGGACGTATATTTAAGGAGATATGGGCAAAATAACTTTTTCATATAAAAATTGCATTTTTTTTTAGGTTTTGAGCGGATTATTAAATTTTTTGGGGTGTTACGAATTAAAGTCGTTTTCGCTCTAGGACGCGTATATATGAAGATATGGGCAAAATAAGATTTTCAGATAAAAATTTCAATTTTTTTTTAGGTTTTGGGAGGATTATTAAATTTTTTTTGGGGGTGGTCATGAATTAAAGTCCTTTTCGCGCTAGGGCGCTTAGTTTAGGAGATATGGGCAAAATAAGTTTTACATATCAAAATTTAAATTTTTTTAGGTTTTGGGTGGATTTGTAAATTTTTTGGGGGTGGTCACGAATTAAAGTCCTTTTCGCCCTAGGACGTATATTTAAGGAGATATGGGCAAAACAACTTTTTCATATAAAAATTGCAATTTTTTTAGGTTTTGAGTGGATTATTAAATTTTTTGGGGTGTTACGAATTGAAGTCCTTTTCGCTCTAGGACGCGTATATACGAAGATATGGGCAAAATAAGTTTTTCAGATAAAAATTTCATTTTTTTTAGGTTTTGGGAGGATTATTCAATTTTTTTTGGGGTGGTCATGAATTAAAGTCCTTTTCGCGCTAGGGCGCTTAGTTTAGGAGATATGGGCAAAATAAATTTTTCATATCAAAATTTAAATTTGTTTAGGTTTTGGGTGGATTTGTCAATTTTTTGGTGGTGGTCACGAATTAAAGTCCATTTCGCCCTAGGACGCATATTTAAGGAGATATGGGCAAAATAACTTTTTCATATAAAAATTGCAAATTTTTTAGGTTTTGAGTGGATTATTAAATTTTTTGGGGTGTTACGAATTGAAGTCCTTTTCGCTCTAGGACGCGTATATACGAAGATATGGGCAAAATAAGTTTTTCAGATTAAAATTTCAATTTTTTTAGGTTTTGGGAGGATTATTCAATTTTTTTGGGGGTGGTCATGAATTAAAGTCCTTTTCGCGCTAGGGCGCTTAGTTTAGGAGATATGGGCAAAATAAGTTTTTCATATCAAAATTTAATTTTTTTTAGGTTTTGGGTGGATTTGTCAATTTTTTTTAGGTGGTCTCGAATTAAAGTCCTTTTCGCCCTAGGACGTATATTTAAGGAGATATGGGCAAAATAACTTTTTCATATAAAAATTGCAATTTTTTTAGGTTTTGAGCGGATTATTAAATTTTTTGGAGTGTTACGAATTAAAGTCGAATTAAAGTCGCTCTAGGACGCGTATATATGAAGATATGGGCAAAATAAGATTTTCAGATAAAAATTTCAATTTTTTTTTTAGGTTTTGGGAGGATTATTAAATTTTTTGGGGGTGGTCATGAATTAAAGTCCTTTTCGCGCTAGGGCGCTTAGTTTAGAAGATATGGGCAAAATAAGTTTTACATATCAAAATTTAAATTTTTTTAGGTTTTGGGTGGATTTGTCAATTTTTTGGGGGTGGTCACGAATTAAAGTCCATTTCGTCCTAGGACGCATATTTAAGGAGATATGGGCAAATCAACTTTTCCATATAAAAAGTGCAATTTTTTTAGGTTTTGAGTGGATTATTAAATTTTTTGGAGTGTTACGAATTAAAGTCCTTTTCGCTCTAGGACGCGTATATACGAAGATATGGGCAAAATAAGTTTTTCAGATAAAAATTTAATTTTTTTTAGGTTTTGGGAGGATTATTCAATTTTTTTGGGGGTGGTCATGAATTAAAGTCCTTTTCGCGCTAGGGCGCTTAGTTTAGGAGATATGGGCAAAATAAGTTTTTCATATGAAAGTTTAAATTTTTTTAGGTTTTGGGTGGATTTGTCAATTTTTTGGGGGTGGTCACGAATTAAAGTCCTTTTCGCCCTAGGACGTATATTTAAGGAGATATGGGCAAAATAACTTTTTCATATAAAAATTGCAATTTTTTTAGGTTTTGAGTGGATTATTAAATTTTTTGGGGTGTTACGAATTGAAGTCCTTTTCGCTCTAGGACGCGTATATACGAAGATATGTGCAAAACAAGTTTTTCAGATAAAAATTTCAATTTTTTTAGGTTTTGGGAGGATTATTCAATTTTTTTGGGGGTGGTCATGAATTAAAGTCCTTTTCGCGCTAGGGCGCATAGTTTAGGAGATATGGGCAAAATAAGTTTTTCATATCAAAATTTAATTTTTTTTAGGTTTTGGGTGGATTTGTCAATTTTTTTGGGGTGGTCTCGAATTAAAGTCCTTTTCGCCCTAGGCCGTATATTTAAGGAGATATGGGCAAAATAACTTTTTCATATAAAAATTGCAATTTTTTTAGGTTTTGAGGGGATTATTAAATTTTTTGGGGTGTTACGAATTAAAGTCCTTTTCGCTCTAAGACGCGTATATTCGAAGATATGGGCAAAATAAGTTTTTCAGATAAAAATTTCAATTTTTTTAGGTTTTGGGAGGATTATTCAATTTTTTTGGGGGTGGTCATGAATTAAAGTCCTTTTCGCGCTAGGGGGCTTAGGTTAGGAGATATGGGCAAAATAAATTTTTCATATCAAAATTTAATTTTTTTTAGGTTTTGGGTGGATTTGTCAATTTTTTGTGGGTGGTCACGAATTAAAGTCCTTTTCGCCCTAGGACGTATATTTAAGGATATATGGGCAAAATAACTTTTTCATATAAATTTTTTTTTTTTTAGGTTTTGAGCGGATTATCAAATTTTTTGGGGTGTTACGAATTAAAGTCCTTTTCGCTCTAGGACGCGTATATACGAAGATATGGGCAAAATAAGTTTT
This sequence comes from Haematobia irritans, assembly GCF_050003625.1. Classification (NCBI taxonomy): domain Eukaryota; kingdom Metazoa; phylum Arthropoda; class Insecta; order Diptera; family Muscidae; genus Haematobia; species Haematobia irritans. The sequence goes on along the minus strand of NC_134400.1, from coordinate 71,282,630 downwards.
TCAGATAAAAATTTCATTTTTTTTAGGTTTTGGGAGGATTATTCAATTTTTTTGGGGGTGGTCATGAATTAAAGTCCTTTTCGCGCTAGGGGGCTTAGTTTAGGAGATATGGGCAAAATAAGTTTTTCATATCAAAATTTAATTTTTTTTAGGTTTTGGGTGGATTTGTCAATTTTTTGTGGGTGGTCACGAATTAAAGTCCATTTCGCCCTAGGACGTATATTTAAGGAAATATGGGCAAAATAACTTTTTCATATAAATTTTTTTTTTAGGTTTTGAGCGGATTATTAAATTTTTTGGGGTGTTACGAATTAAAGTCCTTTTCGCTCTAGGACGCGTATATACGAAGATATGGGCAAAATAAGTTTTTCAGATAAAAATTTCATTTTTTTAGGTTTTGGGAGGATTATTCAATTTTTTTGGGGGTGGTCATGAATTAAAGTCCTTTTCGCGCTAGGGCGCTTAGTTTAGGAGATATGGGCAAAATAAATTTTTCATATCAAAATTTAAATTTGTTTAGGTTTTGGGTGGATTTGTCAATTTTTTTGGTGGTGGTCACGAATTAAAGTCCTTTTCGCCCTAGGACGTATATTTAAGGAGATATGGGCAAAATAAGTTTTTCATATGAAAATTTAAATTTTTTTAGGTTTTGGGTGGATTTGTCAATTTTTTGGGGGTGGTCACGAATTAAAGTCCTTTTCGCCCTAGGACGTATATTTAAGGAGATATGGGCAAAATAGCTTTTTCATATAAAAATTGCAATTTTTTTAGGTTTTGAGTGGATTATTAAATTTTTTGGGGTGTTACGAATTGAAGTCCTTTTCGCTCTAGGACGCGTATATACGAAGATATGGGCAAAATAAGATTTTCAGATAAAAATTTCAATTTTTTAGGTTTTGGGACGATTATTCAATTTTTTTGGGGGTGGTCATGAATTAAAGTCCTTTTCGCGCTAGGGCGCTTAGTTTAGGAGATATGGGCAAAATAAGTTTTTCATATCAAAATTTAATTTTTTTTAGGTTTTGGGTGGATTTGTCAATTTTTTTTAGGTGGTCTCGAATTAAAGTCCTTTTCGCCCTAGGACGTATATTTAAGGAGATATGGGCAAAATAACTTTTTCATATAAAAATTGCAATTTTTTTAGGTTTTGAGGGGATTATTAAATTTTTTGGGGTGTTACGAATTAAAGTCCTTTTCGCTCTAAGACGCGTATATTCGAAGATATGGGCAAAATAAGTTTTTCAGATAAAAATTTCAATTTTTTTAGGTTTTGGGAGGATTATTCAATTTTTTTGGGGGTGGTCATGAATTAAAGTCCTTTTCGCGCTAGGGGGCTTAGGTTAGGAGATATGGGCAAAATAAATTTTTCATATCAAAATTTAATTTTTTTTAGGTTTTGGGTGGATTTGTCAATTTTTTGTGGGTGGTCACGAATTAAAGTCCTTTTCGCCCTAGGACGTATATTTAAGGATATATGGGCAAAATAACTTTTTCATATAAATTTTTTTTTTTTTAGGTTTTGAGCGGATTATCAAATTTTTTGGGGTGTTACGAATTAAAGTCCTTTTCGCTCTAGGACGCGTATATACGAAGATATGGGCAAAATAAGTTTTTCAGATAAAAATTTCAATTTTTCTAGGTTTTGGGAGGATTATTCAATTTTTTGGGGGTAGTCATGAATTAAAGTCCTTTTCGCCCTAGGACGCATATTTAAGGAGATATGGGCAAAATAACTTTTTCATATAAAAATTGAAATTTTTTTAGGTTTTGAGTGGATTATTAAATTTTTTGGGGTGTTACGAATTAAAGTCCTTTTCGCTCTAGGACGCGTATATACGAAGATATGGGCAAAATAAGTTTTTCAGATAAAAATTTCATTTTTTTTAGGTTTTGGGAGGATTATTCAATTTTTTTGGGGGTGGTCATGAATTAAAGTCCTTTTCGCGCTAGAGGGCTTAGTTTAGGAGATATGGGCAAAATAAGTTTTTCATATCAAAATTTAATTTTTTTTAGGTTTTGGGTGGATTTGTCAATTTTTTGTGGGTGGTCACGAATTAAAGTCCATTTCGCCCTAGGACGTATATTTAAGGAAATATGGGCAAAATAACTTTTTCATATAAATTTTTTTTTTAGGTTTTGAGCGGATTATTAAATTTTTTGGGGTGTTACGAATTAAAGTCCTTTTCGCTCTAGGACGCGTATATACGAAGATATGGGCAAAATAAGTTTTTCAGATAAAAATTTCATTTTTTTAGGTTTTGGGAGGATTATTCAATTTTTTTGGGGGTGGTCATGAATTAAAGTCCTTTTCGCGCTAGGGCGCTTAGTTTAGGAGATATGGGCAAAATAAATTTTTCATATCAAAATTTAAATTTGTTTAGGTTTTGGGTGGATTTGTCAATTTTTTTGGTGGTGGTCACGAATTAAAGTCCTTTTCGCCCTAGGACGTATATTTAAGGAGATATGGGCAAAATAAGTTTTTCATATGAAAATTTAAATTTTTTTAGGTTTTGGGTGGATTTGTCAATTTTTTGGGGGTGGTCACGAATTAAAGTCCTTTTCGCCCTAGGACGTATATTTAAGGAGATATGGGCAAAATAGCTTTTTCATATAAAAATTGCAATTTTTTTAGGTTTTGAGTGGATTATTAAATTTTTTGGGGTGTTACGAATTGAAGTCCTTTTCGCTCTAGGACGCGTATATACGAAGATATGGGCAAAATAAGATTTTCAGATAAAAATTTCAATTTTTTAGGTTTTGGGACGATTATTCAATTTTTTTGGGGGTGGTCATGAATTAAAGTCCTTTTCGCGCTAGGGCGCTTAGTTTAGGAGATATGGGCAAAATAAGTTTTTCATATCAAAATTTAATTTTTTTTAGGTTTTGGGTGGATTTGTCAATTTTTTTTAGGTGGTCTCGAATTAAAGTCCTTTTCGCCCTAGGACGTATATTTAAGGAGATATGGGCAAAATAACTTTTTCATATAAAAATTGCAATTTTTTTTAGGTTTTGAGCGGATTATTATTTTTTGGGGAGTTACGAATTAAAGTCGTTTTCGCTCTAGGACGCGTATATATGAAGATATGGGCAAAATAAGATTTTCAGATAAAAATTTCAATTTTTTTTTAGGTTTTGGGAGGATTATTAAATTTTTTTGGGGGTGGTCATGAATTAAAGTCCTTTTCGCGCTAGGGCGCTTAGTTTAGGAGATATGGGCAAAATAAGTTTTACATATCAAAATTTAAATTTTTTTAGGTTTTGGGTGGATTTGTCAATTTTTTGGGGGTGGTCACGAATTAAAGTCCATTTCGCCCTAGGACGCATATTTAAGGAGATATGGGCAAATCAACTTTTTCATATAAAAATTGCAATTTTTTTAGGTTTTGAGTGGATTATTAAATTTTTTGGAGTGTTACGAATTAAAGTCCTTTTCGCTCTAGGACGCGTATATACGAAGATATGGGCAAAATAAGTTTTTCAGATAAAAATTTAATTTTTTTTAGGTTTTGGGAGGATTATTCAATTTTTTTGGGGGTGGTCATGAATTAAAGTCCTTTTCGCGCTAGGGCGCTTAGTTTAGGAGATATGGGCAAAATAAGTTTTTCATATGAAAATTTAAATTTTTTTAGGTTTTGGGTGGATTTGTCAATTTTTTGGGGGTGGTCGCGAATTAAAGTCCTTTTCGCCCTAGGACGTATATTTAAGGAGATATGGGCAAAATAACTTTTTCATATAAAAATTGCAATTTTTTTAGGTTTTGAGTGGATTATTAAATTTTTTGGGGTGTTACGAATTGAAGTCCTTTTCGCTCTAGGACGCGTATATACGAAGATATGGGCAAAATAAGTTTTTCAGATAAAAATTTCAATTTTTTTAGGTTTTGGGTGGATTATTCAATTTTTTTTTGGGGTGGTCATGAATTAAAGTCCTTTTCGCGCTAGGGCGCTTAGTTTAGGAGATATGGGCAAAATAAATTTTTCATATCAAAATTTAAATTTGTTTAGGTTTTGGGTGGATTTGTCAATTTTTTGGTGGTGGTCACGAATTAAAGTCCATTTCGCCCTAGGACACATATTTAAGGAGATATGGGCAAAATAACTTTTTCATATAAAAATTGCAAAGTTTGTAGGTTTTGAGTGGATTATTAATTTTTTTGGGGTGTTACGAATTGAAGTCCTTTTCGCTCTAGGACGCGTATATACGAAGATATGGGCAAAATAAGTTTTTCAGATAAAAATTTCAATTTTTTTAGGTTTTGGGAGGATTATTCAATTTTTTGGGGGTGGTCATGAATTAAAGTCCTTTTCGCGCTAGGGCGCTTAGTTTAGGAGATATGGGCAAAATAAGTTTTTCATATCAAAATTTAATTTTTTTTAGGTTTTGGGTGGATTTGTCAATTTTTTTGGGGTGGTCTCGAATTAAAGTCCTTTTCGCCCTAGGACGTATATTTAAGGAGATATGGGCAAAATAACTTTTTCATATAAAAATTGCAATTTTTTTAGGTTTTGAGGGGATTATTAAATTTTTTGGGGTGTTACGAATTAAAGTCCTTTTCGCTCTAAGACGCGTATATACGAAGATATGGGCAAAATAACTTTTTCATATCAAAATTTAATTTTTTTTAGGTTTTGGGTGGATTTGTCAATTTTTTGTGGGTGGTCACGAATTAAAGTCCTTTTCGCCCTAGGACGTATATTTAAGGATATATGGGCAAAATAACTTTTTCATATAAAATTTTTTTTTTTAGGTTTTGAGCGGATTATCAAATTTTTTGGGGTGTTACGAATTAAAGTCCTTTTCGCTCTAGGACGCGTATATACGAAGATATGGGCAAAATAAGTTTTTCAGATAAAAATTTCAATTTTTCTAGGTTTTGGGAGGATTATTCAATTTTTTTGGGGGTGGTCATGAATTAAAGTCCTTTTCGCTCTAGGACGCGTATATACGAAGATATGGGCAAAATAAGTTTTTCAGATAAAAATTTCAATTTTTTTAGGTTTTGGGTGGGTTATTCAATTTTTTTTTGGGGTGGTCATGAATTAAAGTCCTTTTCGCGCTAGGGCGCTTAGTTTAGGAGATATGGGCAAAATAAATTTTTCATATCAAAATTTAAATTTGTTTAGGTTTTGGGTGGATTGTCAATTTTTTGGGGTGTTACGAATTAAAGTCCATTTCGCCCTAGGACGCATATTTAAGGAGATATGGGCAAAATAACTTTTTCATATAAAAATTGCAAAGTTTTTAGGTTTTGAGTGGATTATTAATTTTTTTGGGGTGTTACGAATTGAAGTCCTTTTCGCTCTAGGACGCGTATATACGAAGATATGGGCAAAATAAGTTTTTCAGATAAAAATTTCAATTTTTTTAGGTTTTGGGAGGATTATTCAATTTTTTTGGGGGTGGTCATGAATTAAAGTCCTTTTCGCGCTAGGGCGCTTAGTTTAGGAGATATGGGCAAAATAAGTTTTTCATATCAAAATTTAATTTTTTTTAGGTTTTGGGTGGATTTGTCAATTTTTTTGGGGTGGTCTCGAATTAAAGTCCTTTTCGCCCTAGGACGTATATTTAAGGAGATATGGGCAAAATAACTTTTTCATATAAAAATTGCAATTTTTTTAGGTTTTGAGGGGATTATTAAATTTTTTGGGGTGTTACGAATTAAAGTCCTTTTCGCTCTAAGACGCGTATATACGAAGATATGGGCAAAATAAGTTTTTCATATCAAAATTTAATTTTTTTTAGGTTTTGGGTGGATTTGTCAATTTTTTGTGGGTGGTCACGAATTAAAGTCCTTTTCGCCCTAGGACGTATATTTAAGGATATATGGGCAAAATAACTTTTTCATATAATTTTTTTTTTTTTTAGGTTTTGAGCGGATTATCAAATTTTTTGGGGTGTTACGAATTAAAGTCCTTTTCGCTCTAGGACGCGTATATACGAAGATATGGGCAAAATAAGTTTTTCAGATAAAAATTTCAATTTTTCTAGGTTTTGGGAGGATTATTCAATTTTTTTGGGGGTGGTCATGAATTAAAGTCCTTTTCGCCCTAGGACGTATATTTAAGGAGATATGGGCAAAATAACTTTTTCATATAAAAATTGCAATTTTTTTAGGTTTTGAGCGGATTATTAAATTTTTGGGGTGTTACGAATTAAAGTCCTTTTCGCTCTAGGATTTCAGATAAAAATTACTTTTTTTTTAGGTTTTGGGAGGATTATGAATTAAAGTCCTTTTCGCGCTAGGGCGCTTAGTTTAGGATATATGGGTAAAATAAGTTTTTCATATCAAAATTTAAATTTTGTTAGGTTTTGGGTGGATTTGTCAATTTTTTGGGTGTGGTCACGAATTAAAGTCCTTTTCGCCCTAGGACGTATATTTAAGGAGATATGGGCAAAATAACTTTTTCATATAAAAATTGAAAATTTTTTAGGTTTTGAGCGGATTATTAAATTTTTTGGGGTGTTACGAATTAAAGTCCTTTTCGCTCTAGGGCGCGTATATACGAAGATATGGGCAAAATAAGTTTGTCAGATAAAAATTTCAATTTGTTTAGGTTTTGGGAGGATTATTCAATTTTTTTTTTTTGGGGGTGGTCATGAATTAAAGTCCTTTTCGCGCTAGGGCGCTCAGTTTAGGAGATATGGGCAAAATAAGTTTTTCATATCAAAATTTAAATTTTTTTTAGGTTTTGGGTGGATTTGTCAATTTTTTGGGTGTGGTCACGAATTAAAGTCCTTTTCGCCCTAGGACGTATATTTAAGGAGATATGGGCAAAATAACTTTTTCATATAAAAATTGCAATTTTTTTTTAGGTTTTGAGCGGATTTTTAAATTTTTTGGGGTGTTACGAATTAAAGTCGTTTTCGCTCTAGGACGCGTATATACGAAGATATGGGCAAAATAAGATTTTCAGATAAAAATTTCAATTTTTTTTTAGGTTTTGGGAGGATTATTAAATTTTTTTGGGGTGGTCATGAATTAAAGTCCTTTTCGGCTAGGACGCTTAGTTTAGGAGATATGGGCAAAATAAGTTTTACATATCAAAATTTAAATTTTTTTAGGTTTTGGGTGGATTTGTCAATTTTTTGAGGGTGGTCACGAATTAAAGTCCATTTCGCCCTAGGACGCATATTTAAGGAGATATGGGCAAAACAACTTTTTCATATAAAAATTGCAATTTTTTTAGGTTTTGAGTGGATTATTAAATTTTTTGAGTGCTACGAATTAAAGTCCTTTTCGCTCTAGGACGCGTATATACGAAGATATGGGCAAAATAAGTTTTTCAGATAAAAATTTAATTTTTTTTAGGTTTTGGGAGGATTATTCAATTTTTTTTGGGGTGGTCATGAATTAAAGTCCTTTTCGCGCTAGGGCGCTTAGTTTAGGAGATATGGGCAAAATAAGTTTTTCATATCAAAATTTAAATTTGTTTAGGTTTTGGGTGGATTTGTCAATTTTTTGGTGGTGCTCACGAATTAAAGTCCATTTCGCCCTAGGACGTATATTTAAGGAGATATGGGCAAAATAACTTTTTCATATAAAAATTGCAATTTTTTTTAGGTTTTGAGCGGATTATTAAATTTTTTGGGGTGTTACGAATTAAAGTCGTTTTCGCTCTAGGACGCGTATATACGAAGATATGGGCAAAATAAGATTTTCAGATAAAAATTTCAATTTTTTTTTAGGTTTTGGGAGGATTATTAAATTTTTTTGGGGGTGGTCATGAATTAAAGTCCTTTTCGCGCTAGGGCGCTTAGGTTAGGAGATATGGGCAAAATAAGTTTTACATATCAAAATTTAAATTTTTTTAGGTTTTGGGTGGATTTGTCAATTTTTTGGGGGTGGTCACGAATTAAAGTCCATTTCGCCCTAGGACGCATATTTAAGGAGATATGGGCAAAACAACTTTTTCATATAAAAATTGCAATTTTTTTAGGTTTTGAGTGGATTATTAAATTTTTTGGAGTGTTACGAATTAAAGTCCTTTTCGCTCTAGGACGCGTATATACGAAGATATGGGCAAAATAAATTTTTCAGATAAAAATTTAATTTTTTTTAGGTTTTGGGAGGATTATTCAATTTTTTTGGGGGTGGTCATGAATTAAAGTCCTTTTCGCGCTAGGGCGCTTAGTTTAGGAGATATGGGCAAAATAAGTTTTTCATATGAAAATTTAAATTTTTTTAGGTTTTGGGTGGATTTGTAAATTTTTTGGGGGTGATCACGAATTAAAGTCCTTTTCGCCCTAGGACGTATATTTAAGGAGATATGGGCAAAATAGCTTTTTCATATAAAAATTGCAATTTTTTTAGGTTTTGAGTGGATTATTAAATTTTTTGGGGTGTTACGAATTGAAGTCCTTTTCGCTCTAGGACGCGTATATACGAAGATATGGGCAAAATAAGTTTTTCAGATAAAAATTTCAATTTTTTTAGGTTTTGGGTGGATTTGTCAATTTTTTTGGGGTGGTCTCGAATTAAAGTCCTTTTCGCCCTAGGACGTATATTTAAGGAGATATGGGCAAAATAACTTTTTCATATAAAAATTGCAATTTTTTTAGGTTTTGAGCGGATTATTAAATTTTTTGGGGTGTTACGAATTAAAGTCTTTTTCGCTCTAAGACGCGTATATACGAAGATATGGGCAAAATAAGATTTTCAGATAAAAATTTCAATATTTCTAGGTTTTGGGAGGATTATTCAATTTTTTTGGGGGTGGTCATGAATTAAAGTCCTTTTCGCCCTAGGACGCATATTTAAAGAGATATGGGCAAAATAACTTTTTCATATAAAAATTGACATTTTTTTAGGTTTTGAGTGGATTATTAAATTTTTTGGGGTGTTACGAATTAAAGTCCTTTTCGCTCTAGGACGCGTATATACGAAGATATGGGCAAAATAAGTTTTTCAGATAAAAATTTCATTTTTTTTAGGTTTTGGGAGGATTATTCAATTTTTTTGGGGGTGGTCATGAATTAAAGTCCTTTTCGCGCTAGGGGGCTTAGTTTAGGAGATATGGGCAAAATAAGTTTTTCATATCAAAATTTAATTTTTTTTAGGTTTTGGGTGGATTTGTCAATTTTTTGTGGGTGGTCACGAATTAAAGTCCTTTTCGCCCTAGGACGTATATTTAAGGATATATGGGCAAAATAACTTTTTCATATAAAATTTTTTTTTTTAGGTTTTGAGCGGATTATTAAATTTTTTGGGGTGTTACGAATTAAAGTCCTTTTCGCTCTAGGACGCGTATATACGAAGATATGGGCAAAATAAGTTTTTCAGATAAAAATTTCATTTTTTTTAGGTTTTGGGAGGATTATTCAATTTTTTGGGGGGTGGTCATGAATTAAAGTCCTTTTCGCGCTAGGGCGCTTAGTTTAGGAGATATGGGCAAAATAAGTTTTTCATATCAAAATTTAAATTTTTTTAGGTTTTGGGTGGATTTGTCAATTTTTTGGGGGTGGTCACGAATTAAAGTCCATTTCGCCCTAGGACGCATATTTAAGGAGATATGGGCAAAATAACTTTTTCATATAAAAATTGCAATTTTTTTAGGTTTTGAGTGGATTATTAAATTTTTTGGGGTGTTACGAAATAAAGTCCTTTTCGCTCTAGGACGCGTATATACGAAGATATGGGCAAAATAAGATTTTCAGATAAAAATTTCAATTTTTTTAGGTTTTGGGAGGATTATTCAATTTTTTTTGGGGTGGTCATGAATTAAAGTCCTTTTCGCGCTAGGGCGCTTAGTTTAGGAGATATGGGCAAAATAAGTTTTTCATATCAAAATTTAAATTTTTTTTAGGTTTTGGGTGGATTTATCAATTTTTTGGGTGTGGTCACGAATTAAAGTCCTTTTTGCCCTAGGACGTATATTTAAGGAGATATGGGCAAAATAACTTTTTCATATAAAAATTTCTATTTTTTTAAGGTTTTGAGCGGATTATTAAATTTTTTGGGGTGTTACGAATTAAAGTCATTTTCGCTCTAGGACGCGTATATACGAAGATATGGGCAAAATAAGTTTTTCAGATAAAAATTTCAATTCTTTTTAGGTTTTGGGAGGATTATTCAATTTTTTTGGGGGTGGTCATGAATTAAAGTCCTTTTCGCGCTAGGGCGCTTAGTTTAGGAGATATGGGCAAAATAAGTTTTTCATATAAAAATTGCAATTTTTTTAGGTTTTGAGTGGATTATTAAATTTTTTGGAGTGTTACGAATTAAAGTCCTTTTCGCTCTAGGGCGCGTATATACGAAGATATGGGCAAAATAAATTTTTCAGATAAAAATTTAATTTTTTTTAGGTTTTGGGAGGATTATTCAATTTTTTTGTGATTAAAGTCCTTTTCGCGCTAGGGCGCTTAGTTTAGGAGATATGGGCAAAATAAGTTTTTCATATGAAAATTTAAATTTTTTTAGGTTTTGGGTGGATTTGTAAATTTTTTAGGGGTGGTCACGAATTAAAGTCCTTTTCGCCCTAGGACGTATATTTAAGGAGATATGGGCAAAATAGCTTTTTCATATAAAAATTGCAATTTTTTTAGGTTTTGAGTGGATTATTAAATTTTTGGGGTGTTACGAATTGAAGTCCTTTTCGCTCTAGGACGCGTATATACGAAGATATGGGCAAAATAAGTTTTTCAGATAAAAATTTCAATTTTTTTAGGTTTTGGGAGGATTATTCAATTTTTTTTGGGGTGGTCATGAATTAAAGTCCTTTTCGCGCTAGGGCGCTTAGTTTAGGAGATATGGGCAAAATAAGTTTTTCATATCAAAATTTAAATTTGTTTAGGTTTTGGGTGGATTTGTCAATTTTTTGGTGGTGGTCACGAATTAAAGTCCATTTCGCCCTAGGACGTATATTTAAGGAGATATGGGCAAAATAACTTTTTCATATAAAAATTGCAATTTTTTTTTTAGGTTTTGAGCGGATTATTAAATTTTTTGGGGTGTTACGAATTAAAGTCGTTTTCGCTCTAGGACGCGTATATACGAAGATATGGGCAAAATAAGATTTTCAGATAAAAATTTCAATTTTTTTTAGGTTTTGGGAGGATTATTAAATTTTTTTGGGGGTGGTCATGAATTAAAGTCCTTTTCGCGCTAGGGCGCTTAGTTTAGGAGATATGGGCAAAATAAGTTTTACATATCAAAATTTAAATTTTTTTAGGTTTTGGGTGGATTTGTCAATTTTTTGGGGGTGGTCACGAATTAAAGTCCATTTCGCCCTAGGACGCATATTTAAGGAGATATGGGCAAAACAACTTTTTCATATAAAAATTGCAATTTTTTTAGGTTTTGAGTGGATTATTAAATTTTTTGGACTGTTACGAATTAAAGTCCTTTTCGCTCTAAGACGCGTATATACGAAGATATGGGCAAAATAAGTTTTTCAGATAAAAATTTAATTTTTTTTAGGTTTTGGGAGGATTATTCAGTTTTTTTGGGGGGTGGTCATGAATTAAAGTCCTTTTCGCGCTAGGGCGCTTAGTTTAGGAGATATGGGCAAAATAAGTTTTTCATATGAAAATTTACATTTTTTTAGGTTTTGGGTGGATTTGTCAATTTTTTGGGGGTGGTCACGAATTAAAGTCCTTTTCGCCCTAGGACGTATATTTAAGGTGATATGGGCAAAATAGCTTTTTCATATAAAAATTGCAATTTTTTTAGGTTTTGAGTGGATTATTAAATTTTCTGGGGTGTTACGAATTGAAGTCCTTTTCGCTCTAGGACGCGTATATACGAAGATATGGGCAAAATAAGTTTTTCAGATAAAAATTTCAATTTTTTTAGGTTTTGGGAGGATTATTCAATTTTTTTTGGGGTGGTCATGAATTAAAGTCCTTTTCGCGCTAGGGCGCTTAGTTTAGGAGATATGGGCAAAATAAGTTTTTCATATCAAAATTTAAATTTGTTTAGGTTTTGGGTGGATTTGTCAATTTTTTGGTGGTGGTCACGAATTAAAGTCCATTTCGCCCTAGGACGCATATTTAAGGAGATATGGGCAAAATAACTTTTTCATATAAAAATTGCAATTTTTTTAGGTTTTGAGTGGATTATTAAATTTTTTGGGGTGTTACGAATTGAAGCCCTTTTCGCTCTAGGACGCGTATATACGAAGATATGGGCAAAATAAGTTTTTCAGATAAAAATTTCAATTTTTTTAGGTTTTGGGAGGATTATTCAATTTTTTTTGGGGTGGTCATGAATTAAAGTCCTTTTCGCGCTAGGGCGCTTAGTTTAGGAGATATGGGCAAAATAAGTTTTTCATATGAAAATTTACATTTTTTAGGTTTTGGGTGGATTTGTCAATTTTTTGGGGGTGGTCACGAATTAAAGTCCTTTTCGCCCTAGGACGTATATTTAAGGAGATATGGGCAAAATAGCTTTTTCATATAAAAATTGCAATTTTTTTAGGTTTTGAGTGGATTATTAAAATTTTTGGGGTGTTACGAATTGAAGTCCTTTTCGCTCTAGGACGCGTATATACGAAGATATGGGCAAAATAAGTTTTTCAGATAAAAATTTCAATTTTTTTAGGTTTTGGGAGGATTATTCAATTTTTTTTGGGGTGGTCATGAATTAAAGTCCTTTTCGCGCTAGGGCGCTTAGTTTAGGAGATATGGGCAAAATAAGTTTTTCATATCAAAATTTAAATTTGTTTAGGTTTTGGGTGGATTTGTCAATTTTTTGGTGGTGGTCACGAATTAAAGTCCATTTCGCCCTTGGACGCATATTTAAGGAGATATGGGCAAAATAACTTTTTCATATAAAAATTGCAATTTTTTTCTGGTTTTGAGTGGATTATTAAATTTTTTGGAGTGTTACGAATTAAAGTCCTTTTCGCTCTAGGACGCGTATATACGAAGATATGGGCAAAATAAGTTTTTCAGATAAAAATTTCATTTTTTTTAGGTTTTGGGAGGATTATTCAATTTTTTGGGGGGTGGTCATGAATTAAAGTCCTTTTCGCGCTAGGGCGCTTAGTTTAGGAGATATGGGCAAAATAAGTTTTTCATATCAAAATTTAAATTTTTTTAGGTTTTGGGTGGATTTGTCAATTTTTTGGGGGTGGTCACGAATTAAAGTCCATTTCGCCCTAGGACGCATATTTAAGGAGATATGGGCAAAATAACTTTTTCATATAAAAATTGCAATTTTTTTAGGTTTTGAGTGGATTATTAAATTTTTTGGGGTGTTACGAAATAAAGTCCTTTTCGCTCTAGGACGCGTATATACGAAGATATGGGCAAAATAAGATTTTCAGATAAAAATTTCAATTTTTTTAGGTTTTGGGAGGATTATTCAATTTTTTTTGGGGTGGTCATGAATTAAAGTCCTTTTCGCGCTAGGGCGCTTAGTTTAGGAGATATGGGCAAAATAAGTTTTTCATATCAAAATTTAAATTTTTTTTAGGTTTTGGGTGGATTTATCAATTTTTTGGGTGTGGTCACGAATTAAAGTCCTTTTTGCCCTAGGACGTATATTTAAGGAGATATGGGCAAAATAACTTTTTCATATAAAAATTTCTATTTTTTTAAGGTTTTGAGCGGATTATTAAATTTTTTGGGGTGTTACGAATTAAAGTCATTTTCGCTCTAGGACGCGTATATACGAAGATATGGGCAAAATAAGTTTTTCAGATAAAAATTTCAATTCTTTTTAGGTTTTGGGAGGATTATTCAATTTTTTTGGGGGTGGTCATGAATTAAAGTCCTTTTCGCGCTAGGGCGCTTAGTTTAGGAGATATGGGCAAAATAAGTTTTTCATATAAAAATTGCAATTTTTTTAGGTTTTGAGTGGATTATTAAATTTTTTGGAGTGTTACGAATTAAAGTCCTTTTCGCTCTAGGGCGCGTATATACGAAGATATGGGCAAAATAAATTTTTCAGATAAAAATTTAATTTTTTTTAGGTTTTGGGAGGATTATTCAATTTTTTTGTGATTAAAGTCCTTTTCGCGCTAGGGCGCTTAGTTTAGGAGATATGGGCAAAATAAGTTTTTCATATGAAAATTTAAATTTTTTTAGGTTTTGGGTGGATTTGTAAATTTTTTAGGGGTGGTCACGAATTAAAGTCCTTTTCGCCCTAGGACGTATATTTAAGGAGATATGGGCAAAATAGCTTTTTCATATAAAAATTGCAATTTTTTTAGGTTTTGAGTGGATTATTAAATTTTTGGGGTGTTACGAATTGAAGTCCTTTTCGCTCTAGGACGCGTATATACGAAGATATGGGCAAAATAAGTTTTTCAGATAAAAATTTCAATTTTTTTAGGTTTTGGGAGGATTATTCAATTTTTTTTGGGGTGGTCATGAATTAAAGTCCTTTTCGCGCTAGGGCGCTTAGTTTAGGAGATATGGGCAAAATAAGTTTTTCATATCAAAATTTAAATTTGTTTAGGTTTTGGGTGGATTTGTCAATTTTTTGGTGGTGGTCACGAATTAAAGTCCATTTCGCCCTAGGACGTATATTTAAGGAGATATGGGCAAAATAACTTTTTCATATAAAAATTGCAATTTTTTTTTTAGGTTTTGAGCGGATTATTAAATTTTTTGGGGTGTTACGAATTAAAGTCGTTTTCGCTCTAGGACGCGTATATACGAAGATATGGGCAAAATAAGATTTTCAGATAAAAATTTCAATTTTTTTTAGGTTTTGGGAGGATTATTAAATTTTTTTGGGGGTGGTCATGAATTAAAGTCCTTTTCGCGCTAGGGCGCTTAGTTTAGGAGATATGGGCAAAATAAGTTTTACATATCAAAATTTAAATTTTTTTAGGTTTTGGGTGGATTTGTCAATTTTTTGGGGGTGGTCACGAATTAAAGTCCATTTCGCCCTAGGACGCATATTTAAGGAGATATGGGCAAAACAACTTTTTCATATAAAAATTGCAATTTTTTTAGGTTTTGAGTGGATTATTAAATTTTTTGGACTGTTACGAATTAAAGTCCTTTTCGCTCTAAGACGCGTATATACGAAGATATGGGCAAAATAAGTTTTTCAGATAAAAATTTAATTTTTTTTAGGTTTTGGGAGGATTATTCAGTTTTTTTGGGGGGTGGTCATGAATTAAAGTCCTTTTCGCGCTAGGGCGCTTAGTTTAGGAGATATGGGCAAAATAAGTTTTTCATATGAAAATTTACATTTTTTTAGGTTTTGGGTGGATTTGTCAATTTTTTGGGGGTGGTCACGAATTAAAGTCCTTTTCGCCCTAGGACGTATATTTAAGGTGATATGGGCAAAATAGCTTTTTCATATAAAAATTGCAATTTTTTTAGGTTTTGAGTGGATTATTAAATTTTCTGGGGTGTTACGAATTGAAGTCCTTTTCGCTCTAGGACGCGTATATACGAAGATATGGGCAAAATAAGTTTTTCAGATAAAAATTTCAATTTTTTTAGGTTTTGGGAGGATTATTCAATTTTTTTTGGGGTGGTCATGAATTAAAGTCCTTTTCGCGCTAGGGCGCTTAGTTTAGGAGATATGGGCAAAATAAGTTTTTCATATCAAAATTTAAATTTGTTTAGGTTTTGGGTGGATTTGTCAATTTTTTGGTGGTGGTCACGAATTAAAGTCCATTTCGCCCTAGGACGCATATTTAAGGAGATATGGGCAAAATAACTTTTTCATATAAAAATTGCAATTTTTTTAGGTTTTGAGTGGATTATTAAATTTTTTGGGGTGTTACGAATTGAAGCCCTTTTCGCTCTAGGACGCGTATATACGAAGATATGGGCAAAATAAGTTTTTCAGATAAAAATTTCAATTTTTTTAGGTTTTGGGAGGATTATTCAATTTTTTTTGGGGTGGTCATGAATTAAAGTCCTTTTCGCGCTAGGGCGCTTAGTTTAGGAGATATGGGCAAAATAAGTTTTTCATATGAAAATTTACATTTTTTTAGGTTTTGGGTGGATTTGTCAATTTTTTGGGGGTGGTCACGAATTAAAGTCCTTTTCGCCCTAGGACGTATATTTAAGGAGATATGGGCAAAATAGCTTTTTCATATAAAAATTGCAATTTTTTTAGGTTTTGAGTGGATTATTAAAATTTTTGGGGTGTTACGAATTGAAGTCCTTTTCGCTCTAGGACGCGTATATACGAAGATATGGGCAAAATAAGTTTTTCAGATAAAAATTTCAATTTTTTTAGGTTTTGGGAGGATTATTCAATTTTTTTTGGGGTGGTCATGAATTAAAGTCCTTTTCGCGCTAGGGCGCTTAGTTTAGGAGATATGGGCAAAATAAGTTTTTCATATCAAAATTTAAATTTGTTTAGGTTTTGGGTGGATTTGTCAATTTTTTGGTGGTGGTCACGAATTAAAGTCCATTTCGCCCTTGGACGCATATTTAAGGAGATATGGGCAAAATAACTTTTTCATATAAAAATTGCAATTTTTTTCTGGTTTTGAGTGGATTATTAAATTTTTTGGAGTGTTACGAATTAAAGTCCTTTTCGCTCTAGGGCGCGTATATACGAAGATATGGGCAAAATAAATTTTTCAGATAAAAATTTAATTTTTTTTAGGTTTTGGGAGGATTATTCAATTTTTTTGGGGGTGGTCATGATTAAAGTCCTTTTCGCGCTAGGGCGCTTAGGTTAGGAGATGTGGGCAAAATAAGTTTTTCATATGAAAATTTAAATTTTTTTAGGTTTTGGGTGGATTTGTAAATTTTTTGGGGGTGGTCACGAATTAAAGTCCTTTTCGCCCTAGGACGTATATTTAAGGAGATATGGGCAAAATAGCTTTTTCATATAAAAATTGCAATTTTTTTAGGTTTTGAGTGGATTATTAAATTTTTGGGGTGTTACGAATTGAAGTCCTTTTCGCTCTAGGACGCGTATATACGAAGATATGGGCAAAATAAGTTTTTCAGATAAAAATTTCAATTTTTTTAGGTTTTGGGAGGATTATTCAATTTTTTTTGGGGTGGTCATGAATTAAAGTCCTTTTCGCGCTAGGGCGCTTAGTTTAGGAGATATGGGCAAAATAAGTTTTTCATATCAAAATTTAAATTTGTTTAGGTTTTGCGTGGATTTGTCAATTTTTTGGTGGTGGTCACGAATTAAAGTCCATTTCGCCCTAGGACGTATATTTAAGGAGATATGGGCAAAATAACTTTTTCATATAAAAATTGCAATTTTTTTTTAGGTTTTGAGCGGATTATTAAATTTTTTGGGGTGTTACGAATTAAAGTCGTTTTCGCTCTAGGACGCGTATATACGAAGATATGGGCAAAATAAGTTTTTCAGATAAAAATTTCAATTTTTTTTAGGTTTTGGGAGGATTATTAAATTTTTTTGGGGGTGGTCATGAATTAAAGTCCTTTTCGCGCTAGGGCGCTTAGTTTAGGAGATATGGGCAAAATAAGTTTTACATATCAAAATTTAAATTTTTTTAGGTTTTGGGTGGATTTGTCAATTTTTTGGGGGTGGTCACGAATTAAAGTCCATTTCGCCCTAGGACGCATATTTAAGGAGATATGGGCAAAACAACTTTTTCATATAAAAATTGCAATTTTTTTAGGTTTTGAGTGGATTATTAAATTTTTTGGACTGTTACGAATTAAAGTCCTTTTCGCTCTAAGACGCGTATATACGAAGATATGGGCAAAATAAGTTTTTCAGATAAAAATTTAATTTTTTTTAGGTTTTGGGAGGATTATTCAGTTTTTTTGGGGGGTGGTCATGAATTAAAGTCCTTTTCGCGCTAGGGCGCTTAGTTTAGGAGATATGGGCAAAATAAGTTTTTCATATGAAAATTTACATTTTTTTAGGTTTTGGGTGGATTTGTCAATTTTTTGGGGGTGGTCACGAATTAAAGTCCTTTTCGACCTAGGACGTATATTTAAGGAGATATGGGCAAAATAACTTTTTCATATAAAAATTGCAATTTTTTAGGTTTTGAGTGGATTATTAAATTTTTTGGGGTGTTACGAATTAAAGTCCTTTTCGCTCTAGGACGCGTATATACGAAGATATGGGCACAATAAGTTTTTCAGATAAAAATTTCAATTTTTTTAGGTTTTGGGAGGATTATTCAATTTTTTTGGCGGTGGTCATGAATTAAAGTCCTTTTCGCGCTTAGTTTAGGAGATATGGGCAAAATAAGTTTTTCATATAAAATTGCAATTTTTTTTAGGTTTTGAGCGGATTATTAAATTTTTTGGGGTGTTACGAATTAAAGTCCTTTTCGCTCTAGGACGCGTATATACGAAGATATGGGCAAAATAATTTTTTCAGATAAAAATTGCATTTTTTTAGGTTTTGGAAGGATTATTCAATTTTTTTGGGGGTGGTCATGAATTAAAGTCCTTTTCGCGCTAGGGCGCTTAGTTTAGGAGATATGGGCAAAATAAGTTTTTCATATCAAAATTTAAATTTTTTTAGGTTTTGGGTGGATTTGTCAATTTTTTGGGTGTGGTCACGAATTAAAGTCCTTTTCGCCCTAGGACGTATATTTAAGGAGATATGGGCAAAATAACTTTTTCATATAAAAATTGCAATTTTTTTAGGCTTTGAGTGGATTATTAAATTTTTTGGGGTGTTACGAATTAAAGTCCTTTTCGCTCTAGGACGCGTATATACGAAGATATGGGCAAAATAAGATTTTCAGATAAAAATTTCAATTTTTTTAGGTTTTGGGAGGATTATTCAATTTTTTTGGGGGTGGTCATGAATTAAAGTCCTTTTCGCGCTAGGGCGCTTAGTTTAGGAGATATGGGCAAAATAAGTTTTTCATATCAAAATTTAAATTTGTTTAGGTTTTGGGTGGATTTGTCAATTTTTTGGTGGTGGTCACGAATTAAAGTCCATTTCGCCCTAGGACGCATATTTAAGGAGATATGGGCAAAATAACTTTTTCATATAAAAATTGCAATTTTTTTAGGTTTTGAGTGGATTATTAAATTTTTTGGGGTGTTACGAATTGAAGTCCTTTTCACTCTAGGACGCGTATATACGAAGATATGGGCAAAATAAGTTTTTCAGATAAAAATTTCAATTTTTTTAGGTTTTGGGAGGATTATTCAATTTTTTTGGGGGTGGTCATGAATTAAAGTCCTTTTCGCGCTAGGGCGCTTAGTTTAGGAGATATGGGCAAAATAAGTTTTTCATATCAAAATTTAATTTTTTTTAGGTTTTGGGTGGATTTGTCAATTTTTTTGGGGTGGTCTCGAATTAAAGTCCTTTTCGCCCTAGGACGTATATTTAAGGAGATATGGGCAAAATAACTTTTTCATATAAAAATTGCAATTTTTTTAGGTTTTGAGCGGATTATTCAATTTTTGTGGGGGTGGTCATGAATTAAAGTCCTTTTCGCGCTAGGGCGCTTAGTTTAGGAGATATGGGCAAAATAAGTTTTTCATATCAAAATTTAATTTTTTTTAGGTTTTGGGTGGATTTGTCAATTTTTTGTGGGTGGTCACGAATTAAAGTCCTTTTCGCCCTAGGACGTATATTTAAGGATATATGGGCAAAATAACTTTTTCATATAAAATTTTTTTTTGTTTAGGTTTTGAGCGGATTATTAAATTTTTTGGGGTGTTACGAATTAAAGTCCTTTTCGCTCTAGGACGCGTATATACGAAGATATGGGCAAAATAAGTTTTTCAGATAAAAATTTAAATTTTTCTAGGTTTTGGGTGGATTTGTCAATTTTTTGGGGGTGGTCACGAACTAAAGTCCATTTCGCCCTAGGACGCATATTTAAGGAGATATGGGCAAAATAACTTTTTCATATAAAAATTGAAATTTTTTTAGGTTTTGAGTGGATTATTAAATTTTTTGGGGTGTTACGAATTAAAGTCCTTTTCGCTCTAGGACGCGTATATACGAAGATATGGGCAAAATAAGTTTTTCAGATAAAAATTTCATTTTTTTAGGTTTTGGGAGGATTATTCAATTTTTTGGGGGGTGGTCATGAATTAAAGTCCTTTTCGCGCTAGGGCGCTTAGTTTAGGAGATATGGGCAAAATAAGTTTTTCATATCAAAATTTAAATTTTTTTAGGTTTTGGGTGGATTTGTCAATTTTTTGGGGGTGGTCACGAATTAAAGTCCATTGCGCCCTAGGACGCATATTTAAGGAGATATGGGCAAAATAACTTTTTCATATAAAAATTGCAATTTTTTTAGGTTTTGAGTGGATTATTAAATTTTTTGGGGTGTTACGAAATAAAGTCCTTTTCGCTCTAGGACGCGTATATACGAAGATATGGGCAAAATAAGATTTTCAGATAAAAATTTCAATTTTTTTAGGTTTTGGGAGGATTATTCAATTTTTTTTTGAGGTGGTCATGAATTAAAGTCCTTTTCGCGCTAGGGCGCTTAGTTTAGGAGATATGGGCAAAATAAGTTTTTCATATCAAAATTTAAATTTTTTTTAGGTTTTGGGTGGATTTATCAATTTTTTGGGTGTGGTCACGAATTAAAGTCCTTTTTGCCCTAGGACGTATATTTAAGGAGATATGGGCAAAATAACTTTTTCATATAAAAATTGCAATTTTTTTAGGTTTTGAGCGGATTATTAAATTTTTTGGGATGTTACGAATTAAAGTCCTTTTCGCTCTAAGACGCGTATATACGAAGATATGGGCAAAATAAGATTTTCAGATAAAAATTTCAATATTTCTAGGTTTTGGGAGGATTATTCAATTTTTTTGGGGGTGGTCATGAATTAAAGTCCTTTTCGCCCTAGGACGCATATTTAAAGAGATATGGGCAAAATAACTTTTTCATATAAAAATTGAAATTTTTTTAGGTTTTGAGTGGATTATTAAATTTTTTGGGGTGTTACGAATTAAAGTCCTTTTCGCTCTAGGACGCGTATATACGAAGATATGGGCAAAATAAGTTTTTCAGATAAAAATTTCAATTTTTCTAGGTTTTGGGTGGATTTGTCAATTTTTTGGGGGTGGTCACGAACTAAAGTCCATTTCGCCCTAGGACGCATATTTAAGGAGATATGGGCAAAATAACTTTTTCATATAAAAATTGAAATTTTTTTAGGTTTTGAGTGGATTATTAAATTTTTTGGGGTGTTACGAATTAAAGTCGTTTTCGCTCTAGGACGCGTATATACGAAGATATGGGCAAAATAAGATTTTCAGATAAAAATTTCAATTTTTTTTAGGTTTTGGGAGGATTATTAAATTTTTTTGGGGGTGGTCATGAATTAAAGTCCTTTTCGCGCTAGGGCGCTTAGTTTAGGAGATATGGGCAAAATAAGTTTTACATATCAAAATTTAAATTTTTTTAGGTTTTGGGTGGATTTGTCAATTTTTTGGGGGTGGTCACGAATTAAAGTCCATTTCGCCCTAGGACGCATATTTAAGGAGATATGGGCAAAACAACTTTTTCATATAAAAATTGCAATTTTTTTAGGTTTTGAGTGGATTATTAAATTTTTTGGACTGTTACGAATTAAAGTCCTTTTCGCTCTAGGACGCGTATATACGAAGATATGGGCAAAATAAGTTTTTCAGATAAAAATTTAATTTTTTTAGGTTTTGGGAGGATTATTCAGTTTTTTTGGGGGGTGGTCATGAATTAAAGTTCTTTTCGCGCTAGGGCGCTTAGTTTAGGAGATATGGGCAAAATAAGTTTTTCATATGAAAATTTACATTTTTTTAGGTTTTGGGTGGATTTGTCAATTTTTTGGGGGTGGTCACGAATTAAAGTCCTTTTCGCCCTAGGACGTATATTTAAGGAGATATGGGCAAAATAGCTTTTTCATATAAAAATTGCAATTTTTTTAGGTTTTGAGAGGATTATTAAATTTTTTGGGGTGTTACGAATTGAAGTCCTTTTCGCTCTAGGACGCGTATATACGAAGATATGGGCAAAATAAGTTTTTCAGATAAAAATTTCAATTTTTTTAGGTTTTGGGAGGATTATTCAATTTTTTTGGGGTGGTCATGAATTAAAGTCCTTTTCGCGCTAGGGCGCTTAGTTTAGGAGATATGGGCAAAATAAGTTTTTCATATCAAAATTTAAATTTGTTTAGGTTTTGGGTGGATTTGTCAATTTTTTGGTGGTGGTCACGAATTAAAGTCCATTTCGCCCTAGGACGCATATTTAAGGAGATATGGGCAAAATAACTTTTTCATATAAAAATTGCAATTTTTTTAGGTTTTGAGTGGATTATTAAATTTTTTGGGGTGTTACGAATTGAAGTCCTTTTCGCTCTAGGACGCGTATATACGAAGATATGGGCAAAATAAGTTTTTCAGATAAAAATTTCAATTTTTTTTAGGTTTTGGGAGGATTATTCAATTTTTTTGGGGGTGGTCATGAATTAACGTCCTTTTCGCGCTAGGGCGCTTAGTTTAGGAGATATGGGCAAAATAAGTTTTTCATATCAAAATTTAATTTTTTTTTAGGTTTTGGGTGGATTTGTCAATTTTTTTGGGGTGGTCTCGAATTAAAGTCCTTTTCGCCCTAGGACGTATATTTAAGGAGATATGGGCAAAATAACTTTTTCATATAAAAATTGCAATTTTTTTAGGTTTTGAGCGGATTATTAAATTTTTTGGGGTGTTACGAATTAAAGTCCTTTTCGCTCTAAGACGCGTATATACGAAGATATGGGCAAAATAAGTTTTTCAGATAAAAATTTCCTTTTTTTTAGGTTTTGGGAGGATTATTCAATTTTTTTGGGGGTGGTCATGAATTAAAGTCCTTTTCGCGCTAGGGGGCTTAGTTTAGGAGATATGGGAAAAATAAGTTTTTCATATCAAAATTTAATTTTTTTTAGGTTTTGGGTGGATTTGTCAATTTTTTGTGGGTGGTCACGAATTAAAGTCCTTTTCGCCCTAGGACGTATATTTAAGGATATATGGGCAAAATAACTTTTTCATATAAAATTTTTTTTTGTTTAGGTTTTGAGCGGATTATTAAATTTTTTGGGGTGTTACGAATTAAAGTCCTTTTCGCTCTAGGACGCGTATATACGAAGATATGGGCAAAATAAGTTTTTCAGATAAAAATTTCAATTTTTCTAGGTTTTGGGTGGATTTGTCAATTTTTTGGGGGTGGTCACGAACTAAAGTCCATTTCGCCCTAGGACGCATATTTAAGGAGATATGGGCAAAATAACTTTTTCATATAAAAATTGAAATTTTTTTAGGTTTTGAGTGGATTATTAAATTTTTTGGGGTGTTACGAATTAAAGTCCTTTTCGCTCTAGGACGCGTATATACGAAGATATGGGCAAAATAAGTTTTTCAGATAAAAATTTCATTTTTTTTAGGTTTTGGGAGGATTATTCAATTTTTTGGGGGGTGGTCATGAATTAAAGTCCTTTTCGCGCTAGGGCGCTTAGTTTAGGAGATATGGGCAAAATAAGTTTTTCATATCAAAATTTAATTTTTTTTAGGTTTTGGGTGGATTTGTCAATTTTTTGGGGGTGGTCACGAATTAAAGTCCATTTCGCCCTAGGACGCATATTTAAGGAGATATGGGCAAAATAACTTTTTCATATAAAAATTGCAATTTTTTTAGGTTTTGAGTGGATTATTAAATTTTTTGGGGTGTTACGAAATAAAGTCCTTTTCGCTCTAGGACGCGTATACACGAAGATATGCGCAAAATGAGATTTTCAGATAAAAATTTCAATTTTTTTAGGTTTTGGGAGGATTATTCAATTTTTTTTGGGGTGGTCATGAATTAAAGTCCTTTTCGCGCTAGGGCGCTTAGTTTAGGAGATATGGGCAAAATAAGTTTTTGATATCAAAATTTAAATTTTTTTTAGGTTTTGGGTGGATTTATCAATTTTTTGGGTGTGGTCACGAATTAAAGTCCTTTTTGCCCTAGGACGTATATTTAAGGAGATATGGGCAAAATAACTTTTTCATATAAAAATTTCTATTTTTTTAAGGTTTTGAGCGGATTATTAAATTTTTTGGGGTGTTACGAATTAAAGTCATTTTCGCTCTAGGACGCGTATATACGAAGATATGGCAAAATAAGTTTGTCAGATAAAAATTTCAATTTTTTTAGGTTTTGGGAGGATTATTCAATTTTTTTTTTTTTTTTGGGTGATCATGAATTAAAGTCCCTTTCGCGCTAGGGCGCTTAGTTTAGGAGATATGGGCAAAATAAGTTTTTCATATCAAAATTTAATTTTTTTTTTTTAGGTTTTGGGTGGATTTGTCAATTTTTTGGGTGTGGTCACGAATTAAAGTCCTTTTCGCCCTAGGACGTATATTTAAGGAGATATGGGCAAAATAACTTTTTCATATAAAAATTGCAATTTTTTTAGGTTTTGAGCGGATTATTAAATTTTTTGGGGTGTTACGAATTAAAGTCCTTTTCGCTCTAGGACGCGTATATACGAAGATGTGGGCAAAATAAGATTTTCAGATAAAAATTTCAATTTTTTTAGGTTTTGGGAGGATTATGAATTAAAGTCCTTTTCGCGCTAGGGCGCTTAGTTTAGGATATATGGGTAAAATAAGTTTTTCATATCAAAATTTAAATTTTTTAGGTTTTGGGTGGATTTGTCAATTTTTTGGGTGTGGTCACGAATTAAAGTCCTTTTCGCCCTAGGACGTATATTTAAGGAGATATGGGCAAACAAACTTTTTCATATAAAAATTGAAAATTTTTTAGGTTTTGAGCGGATTATTAAGTTTTTTGGGGTGTTACGAATTAAAGTCCTTTTCGCTCTAGGACGCGTATATACGAAGATATGGGCAAAATAAGTTTGTCAGATAAAAATTTCAATTTTTTTAGGTTTTGGGAGGATTATTCAATTTTTTTTTTTTTTTGGGGTGATCATGAATTAAAGTCCTTTTCGCGCTAGGGCGCTTAGTTTAGGAGATATGGGCAAAATAAGTTTTTCATATCAAAATTTAATTTTTTTTTAGGTTTTGGGTGGATTTGTCAATGTTTTGGGTGTGGTCACGAATTAAAGTCCTTTTCGCCCTAGGACGTATATTTAAGGAGATATGGGCAAAATAACTTTTTCATATAAAAATTGCAATTTTTTTTTAGGTTTTGAGCGGATTTTTAAATTTTTTGGGGTGTTACGAATTAAAGTCGTTTTCGCTCTAGGACGCGTATATACGAAGATATGGGCAAAATAAGATTTTCAGATAAAAATTTCAATTTTTTTTAGGTTTTGGGAGGATTATTAAATTTTTTTGGGGTGGTCATGAATTAAAGTCCTTTTCGCGCTAGGGCGCTTAGTTTAGGAGATATGGGCAAAATAAGTTTTACATATCAAAATTTAAATTTTTTTAGGTTTTGGGTGGATTTGTCAATTTTTTGGGGGTGGTCACGAATTAAAGTCCATTTCGCCCTAGGACGCATATTTAAGGAGATATGGGCAAAACAACTTTTTCATATAAAAATTGCAATTTTTTTAGGTTTTGAGTGGATTATTAAATTTTTTGGAGTGTTACGAATTAAAGTCCTTTTCGCTCTAGGACGCGTATATACGAAGATATGGGCAAAATAAGTTTTTCAGATAAAAATTTAATTTTTTTTAGGTTTTGGGAGGATTATTAAATTTTTTTGGGGGTGGTCATGAATTAAAGTCGCGCTAGGGCGCTTAGTTTAGGAGATATGGGCAAAATAAGTTTTTCATATGAAAATTTAAATTTTTTTAGGTTTTGGATGGATTTGTCAATTTTTTGGGGGTGGTCGCGAATTAAAGTCCTTTTCGCCCTAGGACGTATATTTAAGGAGATATGGGCAAAATAGCTTTTTCATATAAAAATTGCAATTTTTTTAGGTTTTGAGTGGATTATTAAATTTTTTGGGGTGTTACGAATTGAAGTCCTTTTCGCTCTAGGACGCGTATATACGAAGATATGGGCAAAATAAGTTTTTCAGATAAAAATTTCAATTTTTTTAGGTTTTGGGAGGATTATTCAATTTTTTTTTGGGGTGGTCATGAATTAAAGTCCTTTTCGCGCTAGGGCGCTTAGTTTAGGAGATATGGGCAAAATAAGTTTTTCATATCACAATTTAAATTTGTTTAGGTTTTAGGTGGATTTGTCAATTTTTTGGTGGTGGTCACGAATTAAAGTCCATTTCGCCCTAGGACGTATATTTAAGGAGATATGGGCAAAATAACTTTTTCATATAAAAATTGCAATTTTTTTTAGGTTTTGAGCGGATTATTAAATTTTTTGAGGTGTTACGAATTAAAGTCGTTTTCGCTCTAGGACGCGTATATACGAAGATATGGGCAAAATAAGATTTTCAGATAAAAATTTCAATTTTTTTTTAGGTTTTGGGAGGATTATTAAATTTTTTTGGGGGTGGTCATGAATTAAAGTCCTTTTCGCGCTAGGGCGCTTAGTTTAGGAGATATGGGCAAAATAAGTTTTACATATCAAAATTTAAATTTTTTTAGGTTTTGGGTGGATTTGTCAATTTTTTGGGGGTGGTCACGAATTAAAGTCCATTTCGCCCTAGGACGCATATTTAAGGAGATATGGGCAAAACAACTTTTTCATATAAAAATTGCAATTTTTTTAGGTTTTGAGTGGATTATTAAATTTTTTGGGGTGTTACGAATTGAAGTCCTTTTCGCTCTAGGACGCGTATATACGAAGATATGGGCAAAATAAGTTTTTCAGATAAAAATTTCAATTTTTTTAGGTTTTGGGTGGATTTGTCAATTTTTTTGAATTAAAGTCCTTTTCGCCCTAGGACGTATATTTAAGGAGATATGGGCAAAATAACTTTTTCATATAAAAATTGCAATTTTTTTAGGTTTTGAGCGGATTATTAAATTTTTTGGGGTGTTACGAATTAAAGTCTTTTTCGCTCTAAGACGCGTATATACGAAGATATGGGCAAAATAAGATTTTCAGATAAAAATTTCAATATTTCTAGGTTTTGGGAGGATTATTCAATTTTTTTGGGGGTGGTCATGAATTAAAGTCCTTTTCGCCCTAGGACGCATATTTAAAGAGATATGGGCAAAATAAATTTTTCATATAAAAATTGAAATTTTTTTAGGTTTTGAGTGGATTATTAAATTTTTTGGGGTGTTACGAATTAAAGTCCTTTTCGCTCAAGGACGCGTATATACGAAGATATGGGCAAAATAAGTTTTTCAGATAAAAATTTCATTTTTTTTAGGTTTTGGGAGGATTATTCAATTTTTTTGGGGGTGGTCATGAATTAAAGTCCTTTTCGCGCTAGGGGGCTTAGTTTAGGAGATATGGGCAAAATAAGTTTTTCATATCAAAATTTAATTTTTTTTAGGTTTTGGGTGGATTTGTCAATTTTTTGTGGGTGGTCACGAATTAAAGTCCTTTTCGCCCTAGGACGTATATTTAAGGATATATGGGCAAAATAACTTTTTCATATAAAATTTTTTTTTTTAGGTTTTGAGCGGATTATTAAATTTTTTGGACTGTTACGAATTAAAGTCCTTTTCGCTCTAAGACGCGTATATACGAAGATATGGGCAAAATAAGTTTTTCAGATAAAAATTTAATTTTTTTTAGGTTTTGGGAGGATTATTCAGTTTTTTTGGGGGGTGGTCATGAATTAAAGTCCTTTTCGCGCTAGGGCGCTTAGTTTAGGAGATATGGGCAAAATAAGTTTTTCATATGAAAATTTACATTTTTTTAGGTTTTGGGTGGATTTGTCAATTTTTTGGGGGTGGTCACGAATTAAAGTCCTTTTCGACCTAGGACGTATATTTAAGGAGATATGGGCAAAATAACTTTTTCATATAAAAATTGCAATTTTTTAGGTTTTGAGTGGATTATTAAATTTTTTGGGGTGTTACGAATTAAAGTCCTTTTCGCTCTAGGACGCGTATATACGAAGATATGGGCACAATAAGTTTTTCAGATAAAAATTTCAATTTTTTTAGGTTTTGGGAGGATTATTCAATTTTTTTGGCGGTGGTCATGAATTAAAGTCCTTTTCGCGCTTAGTTTAGGAGATATGGGCAAAATAAGTTTTTCATATAAAATTGCAATTTTTTTTAGGTTTTGAGCGGATTATTAAATTTTTTGGGGTGTTACGAATTAAAGTCCTTTTCGCTCTAGGACGCGTATATACGAAGATATGGGCAAAATAATTTTTTCAGATAAAAATTGCATTTTTTTAGGTTTTGGAAGGATTATTCAATTTTTTTGGGGGTGGTCATGAATTAAAGTCCTTTTCGCGCTAGGGCGCTTAGTTTAGGAGATATGGGCAAAATAAGTTTTTCATATCAAAATTTAAATTTTTTTAGGTTTTGGGTGGATTTGTCAATTTTTTGGGTGTGGTCACGAATTAAAGTCCTTTTCGCCCTAGGACGTATATTTAAGGAGATATGGGCAAAATAACTTTTTCATATAAAAATTGCAATTTTTTTAGGCTTTGAGCGGATTATTAAATTTTTTGGGGTGTTACGAATTAAAGTCCTTTTCGCTCTAGGACGCGTATATACGAAGATATGGGCAAAATAAGATTTTCAGATAAAAATTTCAATTTTTTTAGGTTTTGGGAGGATTATTCAATTTTTTTGGGGGTGGTCATGAATTAAAGTCCTTTTCGCGCTATGGCGCTTAGTTTAGGAGATATGGGCAAAATAAGTTTTTCATATCAAAATTTAAATTTGTTTAGGTTTTGGGTGGATTTGTCAATTTTTTGGTGGTGGTCACGAATTAAAGTCCATTTCGCCCTAGGACGCATATTTAAGGAGATATGGGCAAAATAACTTTTTCATATAAAAATTGCAATTTTTTTAGGTTTTGAGTGGATTATTAAATTTTTTGGGGTGTTACGAATTGAAGTCCTTTTCACTCTAGGACGCGTATATACGAAGATATGGGCAAAATAAGTTTTTCAGATAAAAATTTCAATTTTTTTAGGTTTTGGGAGGATTATTCAATTTTTTTGGGGGTGGTCATGAATTAAAGTCCTTTTCGCGCTAGGGCGCTTAGTTTAAGAGATATGGGCAAAATAAGTTTTTCATATCAAAATTTAATTTTTTTTAGGTTTTGGGTGGATTTGTCAATTTTTTTGGGGTGGTCTCGAATTAAAGTCCTTTTCGCCCTAGGACGTATATTTAAGGAGATATGGGCAAAATAACTTTTTCATATAAAAATTGCAATTTTTTTAGGTTTTGAGCGGATTATTCAATTTTTTTGGGGGTGGTCATGAATTAAAGTCCTTTTCGCGCTAGGGCGCTTAGTTTAGGAGATATGGGCAAAATAAGTTTTTCATATCAAAATTTAATTTTTTTTAGGTTTTGGGTGGATTTGTCAATTTTTTGTGGGTGGTCACGAATTAAAGTCCTTTTCGCCCTAGGACGTATATTTAAGGATATATGGGCAAAATAACTTTTTCATATAAAATTTTTTTTTGTTTAGGTTTTGAGCGGATTATTAAATTTTTTGGGGTGTTACGAATTAAAGTCCTTTTCGCTCTAGGACGCGTATATACGAAGATATGGGCAAAATAAGTTTTTCAGATAAAAATTTAAATTTTTCTAGGTTTTGGGTGGATTTGTCAATTTTTTGGAGGTGGTCACGAACTAAAGTCCATTTCGCCCTAGGACGCATATTTAAGGAGATATGGGCAAAATAACTTTTTCATATAAAAATTGAAATTTTTTTAGGTTTTGAGTGGATTATTAAATTTTTTGGGGTGTTACGAATTAAAGTCCTTTTCGCTCTAGGACGCGTATATACGAAGATATGGGCAAAATAAGTTTTTCAGATAAAAATTTCATTTTTTTAGGTTTTGGGAGGATTATTCAATTTTTTGGGGGGTGGTCATGAATTAAAGTCCTTTTCGCGCTAGGGCGCTTAGTTTAGGAGATATGGGCGAAATAAGTTTTTCATATCAAAATTTAAATTTTTTTAGGTTTTGGGTGGATTTGTCAATTTTTTGGGGGTGGTCACGAATTAAAGTCCATTTCGCCCTAGGACGCATATTTAAGGAGATATGGGCAAAATAACTTTTTCATATAAAAATTGCAATTTTTTTAGGTTTTGAGTGGATTATTAAATTTTTTGGGGTGTTACGAAATAAAGTCCTTTTCGCTCTAGGACGCGTATATACGAAGATATGGGCAAAATAAGATTTTCAGATAAAAATTTCAATTTTTTTAGGTTTTGGGAGGATTATTCAATTTTTTTTGGGGTGGTCATGAATTAAAGTCCTTTTCGCGCTAGGGCGCTTAGTTTAGGAGATATGGGCAAAATAAGTTTTTCATATCAAAATTTAAATTTTTTTTAGGTTTTGGGTGGATTTATCAATTTTTTGGGTGTGGTCACGAATTAAAGTCCTTTTTGCCCTAGGACGTATATTTAAGGAGATATGGGCAAAATAACTTTTTCATATAAAAATTGCAATTTTTTTAGGTTTTGAGTGGATTATTAAATTTTTTGGGGTGTTACGAATTAAAGTCCTTTTCGCTCTAGGACGCGTATATACGAAGATATGGGCAAAATAAGATTTTCAGATAAAAATTTCAATATTTCTAGGTTTTGGGAGGATTATTCAATTTTTTTGGGGGTGGTCATGAATTAAAGTCCTTTTCGCCCTAGGACGCATATTTAAAGAGATATGGGCAAAATAACTTTTTCATATAAAAATTGAAATTTTTTTAGGTTTTGAGTGGATTATTAAATTTTTTGGGGTGTTACGAATTAAAGTCCTTTTCGCTCTAGGACGCGTATATACGAAGATATGGGCAAAATAAGTTTTTCAGATAAAAATTTCAATTTTTTTAGGTTTTGGGTGGATTTGTCAATTTTTTGGGGGTGGTCACGAACTAAAGTCCATTTCGCCCTAGGACGCATATTTAAGGAGATATGGGCAAAACAACTTTTTCATATAAAAATTGCAATTTTTTTAGGTTTTGAGTGGATTATTAAATTTTTTGGACTGTTACGAATTAAAGTCCTTTTCGCTCTAGGACGCGTATATACGAAGATATGGGCAAAATAAGTTTTTCAGATAAAAATTTAATTTTTTTAGGTTTTGGGAGGATTATTCAGTTTTTTTGGGGGGTGGTCATGAATTAAAGTTCTTTTCGCGCTAGGGCGCTTAGTTTAGGAGATATGGGCAAAATAAGTTTTTCATATGAAAATTTACATTTTTTTAGGTTTTGGGTGGATTTGTCAATTTTTTGGTGGTGGTCACGAATTAAAGTCCTTTTCGCCCTAGGACGTATATTTAAGGAGATATGGGCAAAATAGCTTTTTCATATAAAAATTGCAATTTTTTTAGGTTTTGAGAGGATTATTAAATTTTTTGGGGTGTTACAAATTGAAGTCCTTTTCGCTCTAGGACGCGTATATACGAAGATATGGGCAAAATAAGTTTTTCAGATAAAAATTTCAATTTTTTTAGGTTTTGGGAGGATTATTCAATTTTTTTTGGGGTGGTCATGAATTAAAGTCCTTTTCGCGCTAGGGCGCTTAGTTTAGGAGATATGGGCAAAATAAGTTTTTCATATCAAAATTTAAATTTGTTTAGGTTTTGGGTGGATTTGTCAATTTTTTGGTGGTGGTCACGAATTAAAGTCCATTTCGCCCTAGGACGCATATTTAAGGAGATATGGGCAAAATAACTTTTTCATATAAAAATTGCAATTTTTTTAGGTTTTGAGTGGATTATTAAATTTTTTGGGGTGTTACGAATTGAAGTCCTTTTCGCTCTAGGACGCGTATATACGAAGATATGGGCAAAATAAGTTTTTCAGATAAAAATTTCAATTTTTTTAGGTTTTGGGAGGATTATTCAATTTTTTTGGGGGTGGTCATGAATTAACGTCCTTTTCGCGCTAGGGCGCTTAGTTTAGGAGATATGGGCAAAATAAGTTTTTCATATCAAAATTTAATTTTTTTTAGGTTTTGGGTGGATTTGTCAATTTTTTTGGGGTGGTCTCGAATTAAAGTCCTTTTCGCCCTAGGACGTATATTTAAGGAGATATGGGCAAAATAACTTTTTCATATAAAAATTGCAATTTTTTTAGGTTTTGAGCGGATTATTAAATTTTTTGGGGTGTTACGAATTAAAGTCCTTTTCGCTCTAAGACGCGTATATACGAAGATATGGGCAAAATAAGTTTTTCAGATAAAAATTTCCTTTTTTTTAGGTTTTGGGAGGATTATTCAATTTTTTTGGGGGTGGTCATGAATTAAAGTCCTTTTCGCGCTAGGGGGCTTAGTTTAGGAGATATGGGAAAAATAAGTTTTTCATATCAAAATTTAATTTTTTTTAGGTTTTGGGTGGATTTGTCAATTTTTTGTGGGTGGTCACGAATTAAAGTCCTTTTCGCCCTAGGACGTATATTTAAGGATATATGGGCAAAATAACTTTTTCATATAAAATTTTTTTTTGTTTAGGTTTTGAGCGGATTATTAAATTTTTTGGGGTGTTACGAATTAAAGTCCTTTTCGCTCTAGGACGCGTATATACGAAGATATGGGCAAAATAAGTTTTTCAGATAAAAATTTCAATTTTTCTAGGTTTTGGGTGGATTTGTCAATTTTTTTGGGGGTGGTCACGAACTAAAGTCCATTTCGCCCTAGGACGCATATTTAAGGAGATATGGGCAAAATAACTTTTTCATATAAAAATTGAAATTTTTTTAGGTTTTGAGTGGATTATTAAATTTTTTGGGGTGTTACGAATTAAAGTCCTTTTCGCTCTAGGACGCGTATATACGAAGATATGGGCAAAATAAGTTTTTCAGATAAAAATTTCATTTTTTTTAGGTTTTGGGAGGATTATTCAATTTTTTGGGGGGTGGTCATGAATTAAAGTCCTTTTCGCGCTAGGGCGCTTAGTTTAGGAGATATGGGCAAAATAAGTTTTTCATATCAAAATTTAATTTTTTTTAGGTTTTGGGTGGATTTGTCAATTTTTTGGGGGTGGTCACGAATTAAAGTCCATTTCGCCCTAGGACGCATATTTAAGGAGATATGGGCAAAATAACTTTTTCATATAAAAATTGCAATTTTTTTAGGTTTTGAGTGGATTATTAAATTTTTTGGGGTGTTACGAAATAAAGTCCTTTTCGCTCTAGGACGCGTATATACGAAGATATGCGCAAAATGAGATTTTCAGATAAAAATTTCAATTTTTTTAGGTTTTGGGAGGATTATTCAATTTTTTTTGGGGTGGTCATGAATTAAAGTCCTTTTCGCGCTAGGGCGCTTAGTTTAGGAGATATGGGCAAAATAAGTTTTTCATATCAAAATTTAAATTTTTTTTAGGTTTTGGGTGGATTTATCAATTTTTTGGGTGTGGTCACGAATTAAAGTCCTTTTTGCCCTAGGACGTATATTTAAGGAGATATGGGCAAAATAACTTTTTCATATAAAAATTTCTATTTTTTTAAGGTTTTGAGCGGATTATTAAATTTTTTGGGGTGTTACGAATTAAAGTCATTTTCGCTCTAGGACGCGTATATACGAAGATATGGGCAAAATAAGTTTGTCAGATAAAAATTTCAATTTTTTTAGGTTTTGGGAGGATTATTCAATTTTTTTTTTTTTTTTGGGTGATCATGAATTAAAGTCCCTTTCGCGCTAGGGCGCTTAGTTTAGGAGATATGGGCAAAATAAGTTTTTCATATCAAAATTTAATTTTTTTTTTTTAGGTTTTGGGTGGATTTGTCAATTTTTTGGGTGTGGTCACGAATTAAAGTCCTTTTCGCCCTAGGACGTATATTTAAGGAGATATGGGCAAAATAACTTTTTCATATAAAAATTGCAATTTTTTTAGGTTTTGAGCGGATTATTAAATTTTTTGGGGTGTTACGAATTAAAGTCCTTTTCGCTCTAGGACGCGTATATACGAAGATGTGGGCAAAATAAGATTTTCAGATAAAAATTTCAATTTTTTTAGGTTTTGGGAGGATTATGAATTAAAGTCCTTTTCGCGCTAGGGCGCTTAGTTTAGGATATATGGGTAAAATAAGTTTTTCATATCAAAATTTAAATTTTTTTAGGTTTTGGGTGGATTTGTCAATTTTTTGGGTGTGGTCACGAATTAAAGTCCTTTTCGCCCTAGGACGTATATTTAAGGAGATATGGGCAAACAAACTTTTTCATATAAAAATTGAAAATTTTTTAGGTTTTGAGCGGATTATTAAGTTTTTTGGGGTGTTACGAATTAAAGTCCTTTTCGCTCTAGGACGCGTATATACGAAGATATGGGCAAAATAAGTTTGTCAGATAAAAATTTCAATTTTTTTAGGTTTTGGGAGGATTATTCAATTTTTTTTTTTTTGGGGTGATCATGAATTAAAGTCCTTTTCGCGCTAGGGCGCTTAGTTTAGGAGATATGGGCAAAATAAGTTTTTCATATCAAAATTTAATTTTTTTTTAGGTTTTGGGTGGATTTGTCAATGTTTTGGGTGTGGTCACGAATTAAAGTCCTTTTCGCCCTAGGACGTATATTTAAGGAGATATGGGCAAAATAACTTTTTCATATAAAAATTGCAATTTTTTTTTAGGTTTTGAGCGGATTTTTAAATTTTTTGGGGTGTTACGAATTAAAGTCGTTTTCGCTCTAGGACGCGTATATACGAAGATATGGGCAAAATAAGATTTTCAGATAAAAATTTCAATTTTTTTTAGGTTTTGGGAGGATTATTAAATTTTTTTGGGGTGGTCATGAATTAAAGTCCTTTTCGCGCTAGGGCGCTTAGTTTAGGAGATATGGGCAAAATAAGTTTTACATATCAAAATTTAAATTTTTTTAGGTTTTGGGTGGATTTGTCAATTTTTTGGGGGTGGTCACGAATTAAAGTCCATTTCGCCCTAGGGCGCTTAGTTTAGGATATATGGGTAAAATAAGTTTTTCATATCAAAATTTAAATTTTTTTAGGTTTTGGGTGGATTTGTCAATTTTTTGGGTGTGGTCACGAATTAAAGTCCTTTTCGCCCTAGGACGTATAGTTAAGGAGATATGGGCAAACAAACTTTTTCATATAAAAATTGAAAATTTTTTAGGTTTTGAGCGGATTATTAAGTTTTTTGGGGTGTTACGAATTAAAGTCCTTTTCGCTCTAGGACGCGTATATACGAAGATATGGGCAAAATAAGTTTGTCAGATAAAAATTTCAATTTTTTTAGGTTTTGGGAGGATTATTCAATTTTTTTTTTTTTTGGGGTGATCATGAATTAAAGTCCTTTTCGCGCTAGGGCGCTTAGTTTAGGAGATATGGGCAAAATAAGTTTTTCAGATAAAAATTTCAATTTTTTTAGGTTTTGGGTGGATTTGTCAATTTTTTGGTGGTGGTCACGAATTAAAGTCCATTTCGCCCTAGGACGTATATTTAAGGAGATATGGGCAAAATAACTTTTTCATATAAAAATTGCAATTTTTTTTAGGTTTTGAGCGGATTATTAAATTTTTTGGGGTGTTACGAATTAAAGTCGTTTTCGCTCTAGGACGCGTATATACGAAGATATGGGCAAAATAAGATTTTCAGATAAAAATTTCAATTTTTTTTTAGGTTTTGGGAGGATTATTAAATTTTTTTGGGGGTGGTCATGAATTAAAGTCCTTTTCGCGCTAGGGCGCTTAGTTTAGGAGATATGGGCAAAATAAGTTTTACATATCAAAATTTAAATTTTTTTAGGTTTTGGGTGGATTTGTCAATTTTTTGGGGGTGGTCACGAATTAAAGTCCATTTCGCCCTAGGACGCATATTTAAGGAGATATGGGCAAAACAACTTTTTCATATAAAAATTGCAATTTTTTTAGGTTTTGAGTGGATTATTAAATTTTTTGGGGTGTTACGAATTGAAGTCCTTTTCGCTCTAGGACGCGTATATACGAAAATATGGGCAAAATAAGTTTTTCAGATAAAAATTTCAATTTTTTTAGGTTTTGGGTGGATTTGTCAATTTTTTTGAATTAAAGTCCTTTTCGCCCTAGGACGTATATTTAAGGAGATATGGGCAAAATAACTTTTTCATATAAAAATTGCAATTTTTTTAGGTTTTGAGCGGATTATTAAATTTTTTGGGGTGTTACGAATTAAAGTCTTTTTCGCTCTAAGACGCGTATATACGAAGATATGGGCAAAATAAGATTTTCAGATAAAAATTTCAATATTTCTAGGTTTTGGGAGGATTATTCAATTTTTTTGGGGGTGGTCATGAATTAAAGTCCTTTTCGCCCTAGGACGCATATTTAAAGAGATATGGGCAAAATAAATTTTTCATATAAAAATTGAAATTTTTTTAGGTTTTGAGTGGATTATTAAATTTTTTGGGGTGTTACGAATTAAAGTCCTTTTCGCTCAAGGACGCGTATATACGAAGATATGGGCAAAATAAGTTTTTCAGATAAAAATTTCATTTTTTTTAGGTTTTGGGTGGATTTGTCAATTTTTTGTGGATGGTCACGAATTAAAGTCCTTTTCGCCCTAGGACGTATATTTAAGGATATATGGGCAAAATAACTTTTTCATATAAAAATTTTTTTTTTTAGGTTTTGAGCGGATTATTAAATTTTTTGGGGTGTTACGAATTAAAGTCCTTTTCGCTCTAGGACGCGTATATACGAAGATATGGGCAAAATAAGTTTTTCAGATAAAAATTTCAATTTTTCTAGGTTTTGGGTGGATTTGTCAATTTTTTGGGGGTGGTCACGAACTAAAGTCCATTTCGCCCTAGGACGCATATTTAAGGAGATATGGGCAAAATAACTTTTTCATATAAAAATTGAAATTTTTTTAGGTTTTGAGTGGATTATTAAATTTTTTGGGGTGTTACGAATTAAAGTCCTTTTCGCTCTAGGACGCGTATATACGAAGATATGGGCAAAATAAGTTTTTCAGATAAAAATTTCATTTTTTTTTAGGTTTTGGGAGGATTATTCAATTTTTTGGGGGGTGGTCATGAATTAAAGTCCTTTTCGCGCTAGGGCGCTTAGTTTAGGAGATATGGGCAAAATAAGTTTTTCATATCAAAATTTAAATTTTTTTAGGTTTTGGGTGGATTTGTCAATTTTTTGGGTGTGGTCACGAATTAAAGTCCATTTCGCCCTAGGACGCATATTTAAGGAGATATGGGCAAAATAACTTTTTCATATAAAAATTGCAATTTTTTTAGGTTTTGAGTGGATTATTAAATTTTTTGGGGTGTTACGAAATAAAGTCCTTTTCGCTCTAGGACGCGTATATACGAAGATATGGGCAAAATAAGATTTTCAGATAAAAATTTCAATTTTTTTAGGTTTTGGGAGGATTATTCAATTTTTTTTGGGGGTGGTCATGAATTAAAGTCCTTTTCGCGCTAGGGCGCTTAGTTTAGGAGATATGGGCAAAATAAGTTTTTCATATCAAAATGTAATTTTTTTTTAGGTTTTGGGTGGATTTGTCAATTTTTTGGGTGTGGTCACGAATTAAAGTCCTTTTTGCCCTAGGACGTATATTTAAGGAGATATGGGCAAAATAACTTTTTCATATAAAAATTTCTATTTTTTTAAGGTTTTGAGCGGATTATTAAATTTTTTGGGGTGTTACGAATTAAAGTCATTTTCGCTCTAGGACGCGTATATACGAAGATATGGGCAAAATAAGTTTTTCAGATAAAAATTTCAATTCTTTTTAGGTTTTGGGAGGATTATTCAATTTTTTTGGGGGTGGTCATGAATTAAAGTCCTTTTCGCGCTAGGGCGCTTAGTTTAGGAGATATGGGCAAAATAGCTTTTTCATATAAAAATTGCAATTTTTTTAGGTTTTGAGTGGATTATTAAATTTTTTGGGGTGTTACGAATTAAAGTCCTTTTCGCTCTAGGACGCGTATATACGAAGATATGGGCAAAATAAGTTTTTCAGATAAAAATTTCAATTTTTTTAGGTTTTGGGAGGATTATTCAATTTTTTTTGGGGTGGTCATGAATTAAAGTCCTTTTCGCGCTAGGGCGCTTAGTTTAGGAGATATGGGCAAAATAAGTTTTTCATATCAAAATTTTAATTTGTTTAGGTTTTGGGTGGATTTGTCAATTTTTTGGTGGTGGTCACGAATTAAAGTCCATTTCGCCCTAGGACGTATATTTAAGGAGATATGGGCAAAATAACTTTTTCATATAAAAATTGCAATTTTTTTTTAGGTTTTGAGCGGATTATTAAATTTTTTGGGGTGTTACGAATTAAAGTCGTTTTCGCTCTAGGACGCGTATATACGAAGATATGGGCAAAATAAGATTTTCAGATAAAAATTTCAATTTTTTTTAGGTTTTGGGAGGATTATTAAATTTTTTTGGGGGTGGTCATGAATTAAAGTCCTTTTCGCGCTAGGGCGCTTAGTTTAGGAGATATGGGCAAAATAAGTTTTACATATCAAAATTTAAATTTTTTTAGGTTTTGGGTGGATTTGTCAATTTTTTGGGGGTGGTCACGAATTAAAGTCCATTTCGCCCTAGGACGCATATTTAAGGAGATATGGGCAAAACAACTTTTTCATATAAAAATTGCAATTTTTTTAGGTTTTGAGTGGATTATTAAATTTTTTGGACTGTTACGAATTAAAGTCCTTTTCGCTCTAGGACGCGTATATACGAAGATATTGGCAAAATAAGTTTTTCAGATAAAAATTTAATTTTTTTTAGGTTTTGGGAGGATTATTCAGTTTTTTTGGGGGTGGTCATGAATTAAAGTCCTTTTCGCGCTAGGGCGCTTAGTTTAGGAGATATGGGCAAAATAAGTTTTTCATATGAAAATTTACATTTTTTTAGGTTTTGGGTGGATTTGTCAAGTTTTTGGGGGTGGTCACGAATTAAAGTCCTTTTCGCCCTAGGACGTATATTTAAGGAGATATGGGCAAAATAGCTTTTTCATATAAAAATTGCAATTTTTTTAGGTTTTGAGTGGATTATTAAATTTTTTGGGGTGTTACGAATTGAAGTCCTTTTCGCTCTAGGACGCGTATATACGAAGATATGGGCAAAATAAGTTTTTCAGTTAAAAATTTCAATTTTTTTAGGTTTTGGGAGGATTATTCAATTTTTTTTGGGGGTGGTCATGAATTAAAGTCCTTTTCGCGCTAGGGCGCTTAGTTTAGGAGATATGGGCAAAATAAGTTTTTCATATCAAAATTTAAATTTGTTTAGGTTTTGGGTGGATTTGTCAATTTTTTGGTGGTGGTCACGAATTAAAGTCCATTTCGCCCTAGGACGCATATTTAAGGAGATATGGGCAAAATAACTTTTTCATATAAAAATTGCAATTATTTTAGGTTTTGAGTGGATTATTAAATTTTTTGGGGTGTTACGAATTAAAGTCCTTTTCGCTCTAGGACGCGTATATACGAAGATATGGGCGGGCAAAATAAGTTT
This sequence comes from Haematobia irritans, assembly GCF_050003625.1. Taxonomy (NCBI): domain Eukaryota; kingdom Metazoa; phylum Arthropoda; class Insecta; order Diptera; family Muscidae; genus Haematobia; species Haematobia irritans. Next base: position 71,243,358 of record NC_134400.1, on the reverse strand, counting down.
TTCAGATAAAAATTTCAATTTTTTTAGGTTTTGGGAGGATTATTCAATTTTTTTGGGGGTGGTCATGAATTAAAGTCCTTTTCGCGCTAGGGCGCTTAGTTTAGGAGATATGGGCAAAATAAGTTTTTCATATCAAAATTTAATTTTTTTTAGGTTTTGGGTGGATTTGTCAATTTTTTTGGGGTGGTCTCGAATTAAAGTCCTTTTCGCCCTAGGACGTATATTTAAGGAGATATGGGCAAAATAACTTTTTCATATAAAAATTGCATTTTTTTTAGGTTTTGAGCGGATTATTAAATTTTTTGGGGTGTTACGAATTAAAGTCCTTTTCGCTCTAAGACGCGTATATACGAAGATATGGGCAAAATAAGATTTTCAGATAAAAATTTCAATATTTCTAGGTTTTGGGAGGATTATTCAATTTTTTTGGGGGTGGTCATGAATTAAAGTCCTTTTCGCCCTAGGACGCATATTTAAAGAGATATGGGCAAAATAACTTTTTCATATAAAAATTGAAATTTTTTTAGGGTTTGAGTGGATTATTAAATTTTTTGGGGTGTTACGAATTAAAGTCCTTTTCGCTCTAGGACGCGTATATACGAAGATATGGGCAAAATAAGTTTTTCAGATAAAAATTTCATTTTTTTTAGGTTTTGGGAGGATTATTCAATTTTTTTGGGGGTGGTCATGAATTAAAGTCCTTTTCGCGCTAGGGGGCTTAGTTTAGGAGATATGGGCAAAATAAGTTTTTCATATCAAAATTTAATTTTTTTTAGGTTTTGGGTGGATTTGTCAACTTTTTGTGGGTGGTCACGAATTAAAGTCCTTTTCGCCCTAGGACGTATATTTAAGGATATATGGGCAAAATAACTTTTTCATATAAATTTTTTTTTTTTTAGGTTTTGAGCGGATTATTAATTTTTTTGGGGTGTTACGAATTAAAGTCCTTTTCGCTCTAGGACGCGTATATACGAAGATATGGGCAAAATAAGTTTTTCAGATAAAAATTTCAATTTTTCTAGGTTTTGGGTGGATTTGTCAATTTTTTGGGGGTGGTCACGAACTAAAGTCCATTTCGCCCTAGGACGCATATTTAAGGAGATATGGGCAAAATAACTTTTTCATATAAAAATTGAAATTTTTTTAGGTTTTGAGTGGATTATTAAATTTTTTGGGGTGTTACGAATTAAAGTCCTTTTCGCTCTAGGACGCGTATATACGAAGATATGGGCAAAATAAGTTTTTCAGATAAAAATTTCATTTTTTTTAGGTTTTGGGAGGATTATTCAATTTTTTGGGGGGTGGTCATGAATTAAAGTCCTTTTCGCGCTAGGGCGCTTAGTTTAGGAGATATGGGCAAAATAAGTTTTTCATATCAAAATTTAAATTTTTTTAGGTTTTGGGTGGATTTGTCAATTTTTTTGGGGTGGTCACGAATTAAAGTCCATTTCGCCCTAGGACGCATATTTAAGGAGATATGGGCAAAATAACTTTTTCATATAAAAATTGCAATTTTTTTAGGTTTTGAGTGGATTATTAAATTTTTTGGGGCGTTACGAATTGAAGTCCTTTTCGCTCTAGGACGCGTATATACGAAGATATGGGCAAAATAAGTTTTTCAGATAAAAATTTCAATTTTTTTAGGTTTTGGGAGGATTATTCAATTTTTTTGGGGGTGTCCATGAATTAAAGTCCTTTTCGCGCTAGGGCGCTTAGTTTAGGAGATATGGGCAAAATAAGTTTTTCATATCAAAATTTAAATTTTTTTAGGTTTTGGGTGGATTTGTCAATTTTTTTGGGGTGGTCACGAATTAAAGTCCTTTTCGCCCTAGGACGTATATTTAAGGAGATATGGGCAAAATAACTTTTTCATATAAAAATTGCAATTTTTTTAGGTTTTGAGTAGATTATTCCATTTTTTTGGGGTGTTACGAATTAAAGTCCTTTTCGCTCTAGGACGCGTATATACGAAGATATGGGCAAAATAAGTTTTTCAGATAAAAATTTCAATTTTTTTAGGTTTCGGGAGGATTATTCAATTTTTTTGGGGGTGGTCATGAATTAAAGTCCTTTTCGCGCTAGGGTGCTTAGTTTAGGAGATATTGGCAAAATAAGTTTTTCATATCAAAATTTAAATTTTTTAGGTTTTGGGTGGATTTGTCAATTTTTTGGGGGTGGTCACGAATTAAAGTCCTTTTCGCCCTCGGACGTATATTTAAGGAGATATGGGCAAAATAACTTTTTCATATAAAAATTGCAATTTTTTTAGGTTTTGAGCGGATTATTAAATTTTTTGGGGTGTTACGAATTAAAGTCCTTTCGCTCTAGGACGCGTATATACGAAGATATGGGCAAAATAAGATTTTCATATAAACATTTTAATTTTTTTAGGTTTTGGGAGGATTATTCAATTTTTTTTGGGGGTGGTCATGAATTAAAGTCCTTTTCGCGCTAGGGCGCATATTTAAGGAGATATGGGCAAAATAACTTTTTCATATAAAAATTGCAATTTTTTTAGGTTTTGAGTGGATTATTAAATTTTTCGGGGTGTTACGAATTAAAGTCCTTTTCGCTCTAGGACGCGTATATACGAAGATATGGGCAAAATAAGTTTTTCAGATAAAAATTTCAATTTTTTTAGGTTTTGGGAGGATTATTCAATTTTTTTGGGGGTGGTCATGAATTAAAGTCCTTTTCGCGCTAGGGCGCTTAGTTTAGAAGATATGAGCAAAATAAGTTTTTCATATCAAAATTTAATTTTTTTTAGGCTTTGGGTGGATTTGTCAATTTTTTGGGTGTGTTCACGAATAAAAGTCCTTTTCGCCCTAGGACGTATATTTAAGGAGATATGGGCAAAATAACTTTTTCATATAAAAATTTCAATTTTTTTAAGGTTTTGAGCGGATTATTAAATTTTTTGGGGTGTTACGAATTGAAGTCCTTTTCGCTCTAGGACGCGTATATACGAAGATATGGGCAAAATAAGTTTTTCAGATAAAAATTTCAATTTTTTTAGGTTTTGGGAGGATTAATAATTTTTTTTTGGGGTGGTCACGAATTAAAGTCCTTTTTGCCCTAGGACGTATATTTAAGGAGATATGGGCAAAATAACTTTTTCATATAAAAATTGCAATTTTTTTAGGTTTTGAGTAGATTATTCCATTTTTTTGGGGTGTTACGAATTGAAGTCCTTTTCGCTCTAGGACGCGTATATACGAAGATATGGGCAAAATAAGTTTTTCAGATAAAAATTTCAATTTTTTTAGGTTTTGGGAGGATTATTAAATTTTTTTGGGGGTGGTCATGAATTAAAGTCCTTTTCGCGCTAGGGCGCTTAGTTTAGGAGATATGTGCAAAATAAGTTTTTCATATCAAAATTTAAATTTGTTTAGGTTTTGGGTGGATTTGTCAATTTTTTGGTGGTGGTCACGAATTAAAGTCCTTTTTGCCCTAGGACGTATATTTAAGGAGATATGGGCAACATAACTTTTTCATATAAAAATTTCAATTTTTTTAAGGTTTCGAGCGGATTATTAAATTTTTTGGGGTGTTACGAATTAAAGTCCTTTTCGCTCTAGGACGCGTATATACGAAGATATGGGCAAAATAAGTTTTTCAGATAAAAATTTCAATTTTTTTAGGTTTTGGGAGGATTATTCAATTTTTTTGGGGGTGGTCATGAATTAAAGTCCTTTTCGCGCTAGGGCGCTTAGTTTAGGAGATATGGGCAAAATAAGTTTTTCATATCAAAATTTAAATTTGTTTAGGTTTTAGGTGGATTTGTCAATTTTTTGGTGGTGGTCACGAATTAAAGTCCATTTCGCCCTAGGACGCATATTTAAGGAGATACGGGCAAAATAACTTTTTCATATAAAAATTGCAATTTTTTTAGGTTTTGAGTGGATTATTAAATTTTTTGGGGTGTTACGAATTGAAGACCTTTTCGCTCTAGGACGCGTATATACGAAGATATGGGCAAAATAAGTTTTTCAGATAAAAATTTCAATTTTTTAGGTTTTGGGAGGATTATTCAATTTTTTTGGGGGTGGTCATGAATTAAAGTCCTTTTCGCGCTAGGGCGCTTAGTTTAGGAGATATGGGCAAAATAAGTTTTTCATATCAAAATTTAAATTTTTTTAGGTTTTGGGTGGATTTGTCAGTTTTTTGGGGTGGTCACGAATTAAAGTCCTTTTCGCCCTAGGACGTATATTCAAGGAGATATGGGCAAAATAACTTTTTCATATAAAAATTGCAATTTTTTTAGGTTTTGAGTAGATTATTCCATTTTTTTGGGGTGTTACGAATTAAAGTCCTTTTCGCTCTAGGACGCGTATATACGAAGATATGGGTAAAATAAGTTTTTCAGATAAAAATTTCAATTTTTTTAGGTTTTGGGAGGATTATTCAATTTTTTTTGGGGGTGGTCATGAATTAAAGTCCTTTTCGCGCTAGGGCGCTTAGTTTAGGAGATATGGGCAAAATAAGTTTTTCATATCAAAATTTAAATTTTTTTAGGTTTTGGGTGGATTTGTCAATTTTTTGGGGGTGGTCACGAATTAAAGTCCATTTCGCCCTAGGACGCATATTTAAGGAGATATGGGCAAAATAACTTTTTCATATAAAAATTGCAATTTTTTAGGTTTTGAGTGGATTATTAAATTTTTCGGGGTGTTACGAATTAAAGTCCTTTTCGCTCTAGGACGCGTATATACGAAGATATAGGCAAAATAAATTTTTCAGATAAAAATTTCAATTTTTTTAGGTTTTGGGAGGATTATTCAATTTGGTTGGGGGTGGTCATGAATTAAAGTCCTCTTCGCGCTAGGGCGCTTAGTTTAGGAGATATGAGCAAAATAAGTTTTTCATATCAAAATTTAATTTTTTTTAGGTTTTGGGTGGATTTGTCAATTTTTTGGGTGTGTTCACGAATAAAAGTCGTTTTCGCCCTAGGACGTATATTTAAGGAGATATGGGCAAAATAAATTTTTCATATAAAAATTGCAATTTTTTTAGGTTTTGAGCGGATTATTAAATTTTTTGGGTGTTACGGATTAAAGTCCTTTTCGCTCTAGGACGCGTATATACGAAGATATGGGCAACATAAGATTTTCAGATAAAAATTTCAATTTTTTTAGGTTTTGGGAGGATTATTCAATTTTTTTGGGGGTGGTCATGAATTAAAGTCCTTTTCATATCAAAATTTAAATTTTTTTAGGTTTTGGGTGGATTTGTCAATTTTTTGGGGGTGGTCACGAATTAAAGTCCATTTCGCCCTAGGACGCATATTTAAGGAGATATGGGCAAAATAACTTTTTCATATAAAAATTGCAATTTTTTTAGGTTTTGAGCGGATTTTTAAATTTTTTGGGGTGTTACGAATTAAAGTCCTTTTCGCTCTAGGACGCGTATATACGAAGATATGGGAAAAATAAGATTTTCAGATAAAAATTTCAAATTTTTTAGGTTTTGGGAGGATTATTCAATTTTTTTGGGGGCGGTCATAAATTAAAGTCCTTTTCGCGCTATGGCGCTTAGTTTAGGAGATATGGGCAAAATAAGTTTTTCATATCAAAATTTAAATTTTTTTAGGTTTTGGGTGGATTTGTCAATTGTTTAGGGGTGGTCACGAGTTAAAGTCCTTTTCGCCCTAGGACGTATATTTAAGGAGATATGGGCAAAATAACTTTTTCATATAAAAATTGCAATTTTTTTAGGTTTTGAGCGGATTATTACATTTTTTGGGGTGTTACGAATTAAAGTCCTTTTCGCTCTAGGACGCGTATATACGAAGATATGGGCAAAATAAGATTTTCAGATAAAAATTTCAATTTTTTTAGGTTTTGGGAGGATTATTCAATTTTTTTTGGGGGTGGTCATGAATTAAAGTCCTTTTCATATCAAAATTTAAATTTTTTTAGGTTTTGGGTGGATTTGTCAATTTTTTGGGGGTGGTCACGAATTAAAGTCCATTTCGCCCTAGGACGCATATTTAAGGAGATATGGGCAAAATAACTTTTTCATATAAAAATTGCAATTTTTTTAGGTTTTGAGTGGATTATTAAATTTTTTGGGGTGTTACGAATTAAAGTCCTTTTCGCTCTAGGACGCGTATATACGAAGATATGGGCAAAATAAGATTTTCAGATAAAAATTTCAATTTTTTTAGGTTTTGGGAGGATTATTCAATTTTTTTGGGGGTGGTCATGAATTAAAGTCCTTTTCGCGCTATGGCGCTTAGTTTAGGAGATATGGGCAAAATAAGTTTTTCATATCAAAATTTAAATTTTTTTAGGTTTTGGGTGGATTTGTCAATTTTTTAGGGGTGGTCACGAGTTAAAGTCCTTTTCGCCCTAGGACGTATATTTAAGGAGATATGGGCAAAATAACTTTTTCATATAAAAATTGCAATTTTTTTAGGTTTTGAGCGGATTATTAAATTTTTTGGGGTGTTACGAATTAAAGTCCTTTTCGCTCTAGGACGCGTATATACGAAGATATGGGCAAAATAAGATTTTCAGATAAAAATTTCAATTTTTTTAGGTTTTGGGAGGATTATTCAATTTTTTTGGGGGTGGTCATGAATTAAAGTCCTTTTCGCGCTAGGGCGCTTAGTTTAGGAGATATGGGCAAAATAAGTTTTTCATATCAAAATTTAAATTTTTTTAGGTTTTGGGTGGATTTGTCAATTTTTTGGGGGTGGTCACGAATTAAAGTCCATTTCGCCCTAGGACGCATATTTAAGGAGATATGGGCAAAATAACTTTTTCATATAAAAATTCCAATTTTTTTAGGTTTTGAGCGGATTATTAAATTTTTTGGGGTGTTACGAATTAAAGTCCTTTTCGCTCTAGGACGCGTATATACGAAGATATGGGCAAAATAAGATTTTCAGATAAAAATTTAATTTTTTTTAGGTTTTGGAAGGATTATTCAATTTTTTTTGGGGGTGGTCATGAATTAAAGTCCTTTTCATATCAAAATTTAATTTTTTTTAGGTTTTGGGTGGATTTGTCAATTTTTTGGGGGTGGTCACGAATTAAAGTCCATTTCGCCCTAGGACGCATATTTAAGGAGATATGGGCAAAATAACTTTTTCATATAAAAATTGCAATTTTTTTAGGTTTTGAGCGGATTATTAAATTTTTTGGGGTGTTACGAATTAAAGTCCTTTTCGCTCTAGGACGCGTATATACGAAGATATGGGCAAAATAAGATTTTCAGATAAAAATTTCAATTTTTTTAGGTTTTGGGAGGATTATTCAATTTTTTTGGGGGTGGTCATGAATTAAAGTCCTTTTCGCGCTATGGCGCTTAGTTTAGGAGATATGAGCAAAATAAGTTTTTCATATCAAAATTTAAATTTTTTTAGGTTTTGGGTGGATTTGTCAATTTTTTAGGGGTGGTCATGAGTTAAAGTCCTTTTCGCCCTAGGGCGCTTAGTTTAGGAGATATGGGCAAAATAAATTTTTCATATAAAAATTGCAATTTTTTAGGTTTTGAGCGGATTATTAAATTTTTTGGGATGTTACGAATTAAAGTCCTTTTCGCTCTAGGACGCGTATATACGAAGATATGGGCAAAAGAAGATTTTCAGATAAAATTTTCAATTTTTTTAGGTTTTGGGAGGATTATTCAATTTTTTTGGGGGTGGTCATGAATTAAAGTCCTTTTCGCGCTAGGGCGCTTAGTTTAGGAGATATGGGCAAAATAAGTTGTTCATATCAAAATTAATTTTTTTTTTAGGTTTTGGGTGGATTTGTCAATTTTTTGGGGGTGGTCACGAATTAAAGTCCATTTCGCCCTAGGACGCATATTTAGGGAGATATGGGCAAAATAACTTTTTCATATAAAAATTGCAATTTTTTTAGGTTTTGAGTGGATTATTAAATTTTTTGGGGTGTTACGAATTAAAGTCCTTTTCGCTCTAGGACGCGTATATACGAAGATATGGGCAAAATAAGTTTTTCAGATAAAAACTTCAATTTTCTTTAGGTTTTGGGAGGATTATTCAATTTTTTTTGGGGGTGGTCATGAATTAAAGTCCTTTTCGCGCTAGGGCGCTTAGTTTAGGAGATATGGGCAAAATAAGTTTTTCATATCAAAATGTAATTTTTTTTTAGGTTTTGGGTGGATTTGTCAATTTTTTAAGGGTGGTCACGTATTAAAGTACTTTTCGCATATTTAAGGGGATATGGGCAAAATAACTTTTTCATATAAAAATTGCCATTTTTTTAGGTTTTGAGCGGATTATTAAATTTTTTGGGGTGTTACGAATTAAAGTCCTTTTCGCTCTAGGACGCGTATATACGAAGATATGGGCAAAATAAGATTTTCAGATAAAAATTTCAATTTTTTTAGGTTTTGGGAGGATTATTCAATTTTTTTGGGGGTGGTCATGAATTAAAGTCCTTTTCGCGCTAGGGCGCTTAGTTTAGGAGATATGGGCAAAATAAGTTTTTCATATCAAAATTTAAATTTTTTAGGTTTTGGGTGGATTTGTCAATTTTTTGGGGGTGGTCATGAATTAAAGTCCATTTCGCCCTAGGACGCATATTTAAGGAGATATGGGCAAAATAACTTTTTCATATAAAAATTGCAATTTTTTAGGTTTTGAGCGGATTATTAATTTTTTTGGGGTGTTACGAATTAAAGTCCTTTTCGCTCTAGGACGCGTATATACGAAGATATGGGCAAAATAAGTTTTTCAGATAAAAATTTCAATTTTTTTAGGTTTCGGGAGGATTATTCAATTTCAGATTTTCAGATAAAAATTTCAATTTTTTTAGGTTTTGGGAGGATTATTCAATTTTTTTGGGGGTGGTCATGAATTAAAGTCCTTTTCGCGCTAGGGCGCTTAGTTTAGGAGATATGGGCAAAATAAGTTTTTCATATCAAAATTTAAATTTTTTTAGGTTTTGGGTGGATTTGTCAATTTTTTGGGGGTGGTCACGAATTAAAGTCCATTTCGCCCTAGGACGCATATTTAAGGAGATATGGGCAAAATAACTTTTTCATATAAAAATTGCAATTTTTTAGGTTTTGAGCGGATTATTAAATTTTTTGGGGTGTTACGAATTAAAGTCCTTTTCGCTCTAGGACGCGTATATACGAAGATATGGGCAAAATAAGATTTTCAGATAAAAATTTAAATTTTTTTAGGTTTTGGGAGGATTATTCAATTTTTTTGGGGGTGGTCATGAATTAAAGTCCTTTTCATATCAAAATTAAATTTTTTTTAGGTTTTGGGTGGATTTGTCAATTTTTTGGGGGTGGTCACGAATTAAAGTCCATTTCGCCCTAGGACGCATATTTAAGGAGATATGGGCAAAATAACTTTTTCATATAAAAATTGCAATTTTTTTAGGTTTTGAGTGGATTATTAAATTTTTTGGGGTGTTACGAATTAAAGTCCTTTTCGCTCTAGGACGCGTATATACGAAGATATGGGCAAAATAAGTTTTTCAGATAAAAATTTCAATTTTTTTTAGGTTTTGGGAGGATTATTCAATTTTTTTGGGGGTGGTCATGAATTAAAGTCCTTTTCGCGCTAGGGCGCTTAGTTTAGGAGATATGGGCAAAATAAGTTTTTCATATAAAAATGTAATTTTTTTTTAGGTTTTGGGTGGATTTGTCAATTTTTTTGGGGGTGGTCACGAATTAAAGTACTTTTCGCCCTAGGACGCATATATAAGGGGATATGGGCAAAATAACTTTTTCATATAAAAATTGCAATTTTTTTAGGTTTTGAGCGGATTATTAAATTTTTGGGGTGTTACGAATTAAAGTCCTTTTCGCTCTAGGACGCGTATATACGAAGATATGGGCAAAATAAGATTTTCAGATAAAAATTTCAATTTTTTTAGGTTTTGGGAGGATTATTCAATTTTTTTGGGGGTGGTCATGAATTAAAGTCCTTTTCGCGCTAGGGCGCTTAGTTTAGGAGATATGGGCAAAATAAGTTTTTCATATCAAAATTTAAATTTTTTAGGTTTTGGGTGGATTTGTCAATTTTTTGGGGGTGGTCATGAATTAAAGTCCATTTCGCCCTAGGACGCATATTTAAGGAGATATGGGCAAAATAACTTTTTCATATAAAAATTGCAATTTTTTAGGTTTTGAGCGGATTATTAATTTTTTTGGGGTGTTACGAATTAAAGTCCTTTTCGCTCTAGGACGCGTATATACGAAGATATGGGCAAAATAAGTTTTTCAGATAAAAATTTCAATTTTTTTAGGTTTCGGGAGGATTATTCAATTTCAGATTTTCAGATAAAAATTTCAATTTTTTTAGGTTTTGGGAGGATTATTCAATTTTTTTGGGGGTGGTCATGAATTAAAGTCCTTTTCGCGCTAGGGCGCTTAGTTTAGGAGATATGGGCAAAATAAGTTTTTCATATCAAAATTTAAATTTTTTTAGGTTTTGGGTGGATTTGTCAATTTTTTGGGGGTGGTCACGAATTAAAGTCCATTTCGCCCTAGGACGCATATTTAGGGAGATATGGGCAAAATAACTTTTTCATATAAAAATTGCAATTTTTTAGGTTTTGAGCGGATTATTAAATTTTTTGGGGTGTTACGAATTAAAGTCCTTTTCGCTCTAGGACGCGTATATACGAAGATATGGGCAAAATAAGATTTTCAGATAAAAATTTAAATTTTTTTAGGTTTTGGGAGGATTATTCAATTTTTTTGGGGGTGGTCATGAATTAAAGTCCTTTTCATATCAAAATTAAATTTTTTTTAGGTTTTGGGTGGATTTGTCAATTTTTTGGGGGTGGTCACGAATTAAAGTCCATTTCGCCCTAGGACGCATATTTAAGGAGATATGGGCAAAATAACTTTTTCATATAAAAATTGCAATTTTTTTAGGTTTTGAGTGGATTATTAAATTTTTTGGGGTGTTACGAATTAAAGTCCTTTTCGCTCTAGGACGCGTATATACGAAGATATGGGCAAAATAAGTTTTTCAGATAAAAATTTCAATTTTTTTTAGGTTTTGGGAGGATTATTCAATTTTTTTGGGGGTGGTCATGAATTAAAGTCCTTTTCGCGCTAGGGCGCTTAGTTTAGGAGATATGGGCAAAATAAGTTTTTCATATAAAAATGTAATTTTTTTTTAGGTTTTGGGTGGATTTGTCATTTTTTTTGGGGGTGGTCACGAATTAAAGTACTTTTCGCCCTAGGACGCATATATAAGGGGATATGGGCAAAATAACTTTTTCATATAAAAATTGCAATTTTTTTAGGTTTTGAGCGGATTATTAAATTTTTTGGGGTGTTACGAATTAAAGTCCTTTTCGCTCTAGGACGCGTATATACGAAGATATGGGCAAAATAAGATTTTCAGATAAAAATTTCAATTTTTTTAGGTTTTGGGAGGATTATTCAATTTTTTTGGGGGTGGTCATGAATTAAAGTCCTTTTCGCGCTAGGGCGCTTAGTTTAGGAGATATGGGCAAAATAAGTTTTTCATATCAAAATTTAAATTTTTTAGGTTTTGGGTGGATTTGTCAATTTTTTGGGGGTGGTCATGAATTAAAGTCCATTTCGCCCTAGGACGCATATTTAAGGAGATATGGGCAAAATAACTTTTTCATATAAAAATTGCAATTTTTTTAGTTTTTGAGTGGATTATTAAATTTTTTGGGGTGTTACGAATTAAAGTCCTTTTCGCTCTAGGACGCGTATATACGAAGATATGGGCAAAATAAGTTTTTCAGATAAAAACTTCAATTTTCTTTAGGTTTTGGGAGGATTATTCAATTTTTTTTGGGGGTGGTCATGAATTAAAGTCCTTTTCGCGCTAGGGCGCTTAGTTTAGGAGATATGGGCAAAATAAGTTTTTCATATCAAAATGTAATTTTTTTTTAGGTTTTGGGTGGATTTGTCAATTTTTTAAGGGTGGTCACGTATTAAAGTACTTTTCGCATATTTAAGGGGATATGGGCAAAATAACTTTTTCATATAAAAATTGCCATTTTTTTAGGTTTTGAGCGGATTAGTAAATTTTTTGGGGTGTTACGAATTAAAGTCCTTTTCGCTCTAGGACGCGTATATACGAAGATATGGGCAAAATAAGATTTTCAGATAAAAATTTCAATTTTTTTAGGTTTTGGGAGGATTATTCAATTTTTTTGGGGGTGGTCATGAATTAAAGTCCTTTAGGTTTTGGGTGGATTTGTCAATTTTTTAAGGGTGGTCACGTATTAAAGTACTTTTCGCATATTTAAGGAGATATGGGCAAAATAACTTTTTCATATAAAAATTGCAATTTTTTAGGTTTTGAGCGGATTATTAATTTTTTTGGGGTGTTACGAATTAAAGTCCTTTTCGCTCTAGGACGCGTATATACGAAGATATGGGCAAAATAAGTTTTTCAGATAAAAATTTCAATTTTTTTAGGTTTCGGGAGGATTATTCAATTTCAGATTTTCAGATAAAAATTTCAATTTTTTTAGGTTTTGGGAGGATTATTCAATTTTTTTGGGGGTGGTCATGAATTAAAGTCCTTTTCGCGCTAGGGCGCTTAGTTTAGGAGATATGGGCAAAATAAGTTTTTCATATCAAAATTTAAATTTTTTTAGGTTTTGGGTGGATTTGTCAATTTTTTGGGGGTGGTCACGAATTAAAGTCCATTTCGCCCTAGGACGCATATTTAAGGAGATATGGGCAAAATAACTTTTTCATATAAAAATTGCAATTTTTTTAGGTTTTGAGCGGATTATTAAATTTTTTGGGGTGTTACGAATTAAAGTCATTTTCGCTCTAGGACGCGTATATACGAAGATATGGGCAAAATAAGATTTTCAGATAAAAATTTAAATTTTTTTAGGTTTTGGGAGGATTATTCAATTTTTTTGGGGGTGGTCATGAATTAAAGTCCTTTTCATATCAAAATTAAATTTTTTTTAGGTTTTGGGTGGATTTGTCAATTTTTTGGGGGTGGTCACGAATTAAAGTCCATTTCGCCCTAGGACGCATATTTAAGGAGATATGGGCAAAATAACTTTTTCATATAAAAATTGCAATTTTTTTAGGTTTTGAGTGGATTATTAAATTTTTTGGGGTGTTACGAATTAAAGTCCTTTTCGCTCTAGGACGCGTATATACGAAGATATGGGCAAAATAAGATTTTCAGATAAAAATTTCAATTTTTTTTAGGTTTTGGGAGGATTATTCAATTTTTTTGGGGGTGGTCATGAATTAAAGTCCTTTTCGCGCTAGGGCGCTTAGTTTAGGAGATATGGGCAAAATAAGTTTTTCATATCAAAATGTATTTTTTTTTAGGTTTTGGGTGGATTTGTCAATTTTTTTGGGGGTGGTCACGAATTAAAGTACTTTTCGCCCTAGGACGCATATATAAGGGGATATGGGCAAAATAACTTTTTCATATAAAAATTGCAATTTTTTTAGGTTTTGAGCGGATTATTAAATTTTTTGGGGTGTTACGAATTAAAGTCCTTTTCGCTCTAGGACGCGTATATACGAAGATATGGGCAAAATAAGATTTTCAGATAAAAATTTCAATTTTTTTAGGTTTTGGGAGGATTATTCAATTTTTTTGGGGGTGGTCATGAATTAAAGTCCTTTTCGCGCTAGGGCGCTTAGTTTAGGAGATATGGGCAAAATAAGTTTTTCATATCAAAATTTAAATTTTTTTAGGTTTTGGGTGGATTTGTCAATTTTTTGGGGGTGGTCACGAATTAAAGTCCATTTCGCCCTAGGACGCATATTTAAGGAGATATGGGCAAAATAACTTTTTCATATAAAAATTGCAATTTTTTAGGTTTTGAGCGGATTATTAAATTTTTTGGGGTGTTACGAATTAAAGTCCTTTTCGCTCTAGGACGCGTATATACGAAGATATGGGCAAAATAAGATTTTCAGATAAAAATTTCAATTTTTTTAGGTTTTGGGAGGATTATTCAATTTTTTGGGGGGTGGTCATGAATTAAAGTCCTTTTCGCGCTAGGGCGCTTAGTTTAGGAGATATGGGCAAAATAAGTTTTTCATATCAAAATTTAAATTTTTTTAGGTTTTGGGTGGATTTGTCAATTTTTTGGGGGTGGTCACGAATTAAAGTCCATTTCGCCCTAGGACGCATATTTAAGGAGATATGGGCAAAATAACTTTTTCATATAAAAATTGCAATTTTTTTAGGTTTTGAGTGGATTATTAAATTTTTCGGGGTGTTACGAATTAAAGTCCTTTTCGCTCTAGGATGCGTATATACGAAAATATGGGCAAAATAAGTTTTTCAGATAAAAATTTCAATTTTTTTAGGTTTCGGGAGGATTATTCAATTTCAGATTTTCAGATAAAAATTTCAATTTTTTTAGGTTTTGGGAGGATTATTCAATTTTTTTGGGGGTGGTCATGAATTAAAGTCCTTTTCGCGCTAGGGCGCTTAGTTTAGGAGATATGGGCAAAATAAGTTTTTCATATCAAAATTTAAATTTTTTTAGGTTTTGGGTGGATTTGTCAATTTTTTGGGGGTGGTCACGAATTAAAGTCCATTTCGCCCTAGGACGCATATTTAAGGAGATATGGGCAAAATAACTTTTTCATATAAAAATTGCAATTTTTTAGGTTTTGAGCGGATTATTAAATTTTTTGGGGTGTTACGAATTAAAGTCCTTTTCGCTCTAGGACGCGTATATACGAAGATATGGGCAAAATAAGATTTTCAGATAAAAATTTAAATTTTTTTAGGTTTTGGGAGGATTATTCAATTTTTTTGGGGGTGGTCATGAATCAAAGTCCTTTTCGCGCTAGGGCGCTTAGTTTAGGATATATGGGCAAAATAAGTTTTTCATATCAAAATTTAATTTTTTTAGGTTTTGGGTGGATTTGTCAATTTTTTAAGGGTGGTCACGAATTAAAGTCCTTTTCGCCCTAGGACGCATATTTAAGGAGATATGGGCAAAATAACTTTTTCATATAAAAATTGCAATTTTTTTAGGTTTTGAGCGGATTATTAAATTTTTTGGGGTGTTACGAATTAAAGTCCTTTTCGCTCTAGGACGCGTATATACGAAGATATGGGCAAAATAAGATTTTCAGATAAAAATTTCAATTTTTTTAGGTTTTGGGAGGATTATTCAATTTTTTTGGGGGTGGTCATGAAATAAAGTCCTTTTCGCGCTAGGGCGCTTAGTTTTGGAGATATGGGCAAAATAAGTTTTTCATATCAAAATTTAAATTTTTTTAGGTTTTGGGTGGATTTGTAAATTTTTTGGGGGTGGTCACGAATTAAAGTCCATTTCGCCCTACTAGGCATATTTAAGGAGATATGGGCAAAATAACTTTTTCATATAAAAATTGCAATTTTTTTAGGTTTTGAGCGGATTATTAAATTTTTTGGGGTGTTACGAATTAAAGTCCTTTTCGCTCTAGGACGCGTATATACGAAGATATGGGCAAAATAAGATTTTCAGATAAAATTTTCAATTTTTTTAGGTTTTGGGAGGATTATTCAATTTTTTTGGGGGTAGTCATGAATTAAAGTCCTTTTCGCGCTAGGGCGCTTAGTTTAGGAGATATGGGCAAAATAAGTTTTTCATATCAAAATTTAAATTTTTTTAGGTTTTGGGTGGATTTGTCAATTTTTTGGGTGTGGTCACGAATTAAAGTCCTTTTTGCCCTAGGACGTATATTTAAGGAGATATGGGCAAAATAACTTTTTCATATAAAAATTTCAATATTTTAGGTTTTGAGCGGATTATTAAATTTTTTGGGGTGTTACGAATTAAAGTCCTTTTCGCTCTAGGACGCGTATATACGAAGATATGGGCAAATAAGTTTTTCAGATAAAAATTTCAATTTTTTTTAGGTTCTGGAAGGATTATTCAATTTTTTTGGGGGTGGTCATGAATTAAAGTCCTTTTCGCGCTAGGGCGCTTAGTTTAGGAGATATGGGCAAAATAAGTTTTCCATATCAAAATTTAAATTTTTTAGGTTTTGGGTGGATTTGTCAATTTTTTAGGGGTGGTCACGAATTAAAGTCCTTTTCGCCCTAGGACGTATATTTAAGGAGATATGGGCAAAATAACTTTTTCATATAAAAATTGCAATTTTTTTAGGTTTTGAGCGGATTATTACATTTTTTGGGGTGTTACGAATTAAAGTCCTTTTCGCTCTAGGACGCGTATATACGAAGATATGGGCAAAATAAGATTTTCAGATAAAAATTTCAATTTTTTTAGGTTTTGGGAGGATTATTCAATTTTTTTGGGGGTGGTCATGAATTAAAGTCCTTTTCGCGCTAGGGCGCTTAGTTTAGGAGATATGGGCAAAATAAGTTTTTCATATCAAAATTTAAATTTTTTAGGTTTTGGGTGGATTTGTCAATTTTTTGGGGGTGGTCACGAATTAAAGTCCATTTCGCCCTAGGACGCATATTTAAGGAGATATGGGCAAAATAACTTTTTCATATAAAAATTGCAATTTTTTTAGGTTTTGAGTGGATTATTAAATTTTTCGGGGTGTTACGAATTAAAGTCCTTTTCGCTCTAGGATGCGTATATACGAAGATATGGGCAAAATAAGTTTTTCAGATAAAAATTTCAATTTTTTTTAGGTTTTGGGAGGATTATTCAATTTTTTTGGGGGTGGTCATGAATTAAAGTCCTTTTCGCGCTAGGGCGCTTAGTTTAGGAGTTTTTAAGGGTGGTCACGAATTAAAGTCCTTTTCGCCCTAGGACGCATATTTAAGGAGATATGGGCAAAATAACTTTTTCATATAAAAATTGCAAATTTTTTAGGTTTTGAGCGGATTATTACATATTTTGGGGTGTTACGAATTAAAGTCCCTTTCGCTCTAGGACGCGTATATACGAAGATATGGGCAAAATAAGATTTTCAGATAAAAATATCAATTTTTTTAGGTTTTGGGAGGATTATTCAATTTTTTTGGGGGTGGTCATGAATTAAAGTCCTTTTCGCGCTAGGGCGCTTAGTTTTGGAGATATGGGCAAAATAAGTTTTTCATATCAAAATTTAAATTTTTTTAGGTTTTGGGTGGATTTGTCAATTTTTTGGGGGTGGTCACGAATTAAAGTCCATTTCGCCCTACTACGCATATTTAAGGAGATATGGGCAAAATAACTTTTTCATATAAAAATTGCAATTTTTTTAGGTTTTGAGCGGATTATTACATTTTTTGGGGTGTTACGAATTAAAGTCCTTTTCGCTCTAGGACGCGTATATACGAAGATATGGGCAAAATAAGAGTTTCAGATAAAAATTTCAATTTTTTTAGGTTTTGGGAGGATTATTCAATTTTTTGGGTGGTGGTCATGAATTAAAGTCCTTTTCGCGCTAGGGCGCTTACTTTAGGAGATATGGGCAAAATAAGGTTTTTTGGTCATGAATTAAAGTCCTTTTTGCGCTAGGGCGCTTAGTTTAGGAGATATGGGCACAATAAGTTTTTCATATCAAACTTTAATTTTTTTTAGGTTTTGGGTGGATTTGTCAATTTTTTGGGGTGGTCACGAATTAAAGTCCATTTCGCCCTAGGACGCATATTTAAGGAGATATGGGCAAAATAACCTTTTCATATAAAAATTGCAATTTTTTTAGGTTTTGAGTGGATTATTAAATTTTTTGGGGTGTTACGAATTAAAGTCCTTTTCGCTCTAGGACGCGTATATACGAAGATATGGGCAAAATAAGATTTTCAGATAAAAATTTCAATTTTTTAGGTTTTGGGAGGATTATTCAATTTTTTTGGGGGTGGTCATGAATTAAAGTCCTTTTCGCGCTAGGGCGCTTAGTTTAGGAGATATGGGCAAAATAAGTTTTTCATATCAAAATTTAATTTTTTTTTGGTTTTGGGTGGATTTGTCAATTTTTTGGATGTGGTCACGAAATAAAGTTCTTTTCGCCCTAAGACGTATATTTATGGAGATATGGGCGAAATAAATTTTTCATATAAAAATTTCAATTTTTTTAGGTTTTGAGCGGATTATTAAATTTTTTGGAGTGTTACGAATTAAAGTTCTTTTCGCTCTAGGACGCGTATATACGAAGATATGGGCAAAATAAGTTTTTCAGATAAAAATTTCAATTTTTTTAGGTTTTGGGAGGATTATTCAATTTTTTTGGGGGTGGTCATGAATTAAAGTCCTTTTCGCGCTAGGGCGCTTAGTTTAGGAGATATGGGCAAAATAAGTTTTTCATATCAAAATTTAATTTTTTTTTAGGTTTTGGGTGGATTTGTCAATTTTTTAGGGGTGGTCACGAATTAAAGTCCTTTTCGCCCTAGGACGCATATTTAAGGAGATATGGGCAAAATAACTTTTTCATATAAAAATTGTAATTTTTTTAGGTTTTGAGCGGATTATTAAATTTTTTGGGGTGTTACGAATTAAAGTCCTTTTCGCTCTAGGACGCGTATATACGAAGATATGGGCAAAATAAGTTTTTCAGATAAAAATTTCAATTTTTTTAGGTTTCGGGAGGATTATTCAATTTTTTTTGGGGGTGGTTATGAATTAAAGTCCTTTTCGCGCTAGGGCGCTTAGTTTAGGAGATATGGGCAAAATAAGTTTTTCATATCAAAATTTAAATTTTTTTAGGTTTTGGGTGGATTTGTCAATTTTTTGGGGGTGGTCACGAATTAAAGTCCATTTCGCCCTAGGACGCATATTTAAGGAGATATGGGCAAAATAACTTTTTCATATAAAAATTGCAATTTTTTTAGGTTTTGAGCGGATTATTAAATTTTTTGGGGTGTTACGAATTAAAGTCCTTTTCGCTCTAGGACGCGTATATACGAAGATATGGGCAAAATAAGTTTTTCAGATAAAAATTTAAATTTTTTTAGGTTTCGGGAGGATTATTCAATTTTTTTGGGGGTGGTCATGAATTAAAGTCCTTTTCGCGCTAGGGCGCTTAGTTTAGGAGATATGGGCAAAATAAGTTTTTCATATCAAAATTTAAATTTTTTTAGGTTTTGGGTGGATTTGTCAATTTTTTGGGGGTGGTCACGAATTAAAGTCCATTTCGCCCTAGGACGCATATTTAAGGAGATATGGGCAAATATACTTTTTCATATAAAAATTGCAATTTTTTTAGGTTTTGAGCGGATTATTAAATTTTTTGGGGTGTTACGAATTAAAGTCCTTTTCGCTCTAGGACGCGTATATACGAAGATATGGGCAAAATAAGATTTTCAGATAAAAATTTCAATTTCTTTAGGTTTTGGGAGGATTATTCAATTTTTTTGGGGGTGGTCATGAATTAAAGTCCTTTACGCGCTAGGGCGGTTAGTTTAGGAGATATGGGCAAAATAAGTTTTTCATATCAAAATTTAAATTTTTTTAGGTTTTGGGTGGATTTGTCAATTTTTTGCGGGTGGTCACGAATTAAAGTCCATTTCGCCCTAGGACGCATATTTAAGGAGATATCGGCAAAATAACTTTTTCATATAAAAATTGCAATTTTTTTAGGTTTTGAGCGGATTATTAAATTTTTTGGGGTGGTTACGAATTAAAGTCCTTTTCGCTCTAGGACGCGTATATACGAAGATATGGGCAAAATAAGTTTTTCAGATAAAAATTTCAATTTTTTAGGTTTTGGGAGGATTATTCAATTTTTTTGGGGGTGGTCATGAATTAAAGTCCTTTTCGCGCTAGGGCGCTTAGTTTAGGAGATATGGGCAAAATAAGTTTTTCATATCAAAATTTAATTTTTTTTTTTGGTTTTGGGTGGATTTGTCAATTTTTTGGATGTGGTCACGAAATAAAGTTCTTTTCGCCCTAAGACGTATATTTATGGAGATATGGGCGAAATAAATTTTTCATATAAAAATTTCAATTTTTTTAGGTTTTGAGCGGATTATTAAATTTTTTGGAGTGTTACGAATTAAAGTTCTTTTCGCTCTAGGACGCGTATATACGAAGATATGGGCAAAATAAGTTTTTCAGATAAAAATTTCAATTTTTTTAGGTTTTGGGAGGATTATTCAATTTTTTTGGGGGTGGTCATGAATTAAAGTCCTTTTCGCGCTAGGGCGCTTAGTTTAGGAGATATGGGCAAAATAAGTTTTTCATATCAAAATTTAATTTTTTTTAGGTTTTGGGTGGATTTGTCAATTTTTTTATGGGTGGTCACGAATTAAAGTCCTTTTCGCCCTAGGACGTATATTTAAGGAGATATGGGCAAAATAACTTTTTCATATAAAAATTGCAATTTTTTTAGGTTTTGAGCGGATTATTAAATTTTTTGGGGTGTTACGAATTAAAGTCCTTTTCGCTCTAGGACGCGTATATACGAAGATATGGGCAAAATAAGTTTTTCAGATAAAAATTTAAATTTTTTTAGGTTTCGGGAGGATTATTCAATTTTTTTTGGGGGTGGTTATGAATTAAAGTCCTTTTCGCGCTAGGGCGCTTAGTTTAGGAGATATGGGCAAAATAAGTTTTTCATATCAAAATTTAAATTTTTTTAGGTTTTGGGTGGATTTGTCAATTTTTTGGGGGTGGTCACGAATTAAAGTCCATTTCGCCCTAGGACGCATATTTAAGGAGATATGGGCAAAATAACTTTTTCATATAAAAATTGCAATTTTTTTAGGTTTTGAGCGGATTATTAAATTTTTTGGGGTGTTACGAATTAAAGTCCTTTTCGCTCTAGGACGCGTATATACGAAGATATGGGCAAAATAAGTTTTTCAGATAAAAATTTAAATTTTTTTAGGTTTCGGGAGGATTATTCAATTTTTTTGGGGGTGGTCATGAATTAAAGTCCTTTTCGCGCTAGGGCGCTTAGTTTAGGAGATATGGGCAAAATAAGTTTTTCATATCAAAATTTAATTTTTTTTAGGTTTTGGGTGGATTTGTCAATTTTTTGGGGGTGGTCACGAATTAAAGTCCATTTCGCCCTAGGACGCATATTTAAGGAGATATGGGCAAATATACTTTTTCATATAAAAATTGCAATTTTTTTAGGTTTTGAGCGGATTATTAAATTTTTTGGGGTGTTACGAATTAAAGTCCTTTTCGCTCTAGGACGCGTATATACGAAGATATGGGCAAAATAAGATTTTCAGATAAAAATTTCAATTTTTTTAGGTTTTGGGAGGATTATTCAATTTTTTTGGGGGTGGTCATGAATTAAAGTCCTTTACGCGCTAGGGCGGTTAGTTTAGGAGATATGGGCAAAATAAGTTTTTCATATCAAAATTTAAATTTTTTTAGGTTTTGGGTGGATTTGTCAATTTTTTGCGGGTGGTCACGAATTAAAGACCATTTCGCCCTAGGACGCATATTTAAGGAGATATCGGCAAAATAACTTTTTCATATAAAAATTGCAATTTTTTTAGGTTTTGAGCGGATTATTAAATTTTTTGGGGTGGTTACGAAATAAAGTCCTTTTCGCTCTAGGACGCGTATATACGAAGATATGGGCAAAATAAGTTTTTCAGATAAAAATTTAAATTTTTTAGGTTTTGGGAGGATTATTCAATTTTTTTGGGGGTGGTCATGAATTAAAGTCCTTTTCGCGCTAGGGCGCTTAGTTTAGGAGATATGGGCAAAATAAGTTTTTCATATCAAAATTTAAATTTTTTTTAGGTTTTGGGTGGATTTGTCAATTTTTTGGGTGTGTTCACGAATTAAAGTCCTTTCCGCCCTAGGACGCATATTTAAGGAGATATGGGCAAAATAACTTTTTTATATAAAAATTTCAATTTTTTTAGGTTTTGAGCGGATTATTAAATTTTTTGGGGTATTACGAATTAAAGTCCTTTTCGCTTTAGGACGCGTATATACGAAGATATGGGCAAAATAAGTTTTTGGATAAAAATTTAAATTTTTTTAGGTTTCGGGAGGATTATTCAATTTTTTTGGGGGTGGTCATGAATTAAAGTCATTTTCGCGCTAGGGCGCTTAGTTTAGGAGATATGGGCAAAATAAGTTTTTCATATCAAAATTTAATTTTTTTTTAGGTTTTGGGTGGATTTGTCAATTTTTTGGGTGTGGTCACGAATTAAAGTCCTTTTCGCCCTAGGACGTATATTTAAGGAGATATGGGCAAAATAACTTTTTCATATATAAATTTCAATTTTTTTAGGTTTTGAGCGGATTATTAAATTTTTTGGGGTGTTACGAATTAAAGTCCTTTTCGCTCTAGGACGCGTATGTACGAAGATATGGGCAAAATAAGTTTTTCAGATAAAAATTTCAAATTTTTTACGTTTTGGGAGGATTATTCAATTTTTTTGGGGGTGGTCATGAATTAAAGTCCTTTTCGCGCTAGGGCGGTTAGTTTAGGAGATATGGGCAAAATAAGTTTTTCATATCAAAATTTAAATTTTTTTAGGTTTTGGGTGGATTTGTCAATTTTTTGCGGGTGGTCACGAATTAAAGTCCATTTCGCCCTAGGACGCATATTTACGGAGATATCGGCAAAATAACTTTTTCATATAAAAATTGCAATTTTTTTAGGTTTTGAGCGGATTATTAAATTTTTTGGGGTGGTTACGAATTAAAGTCCTTTTCGCTCTAGGACGCGTATATACGAAGATATGGGCAAAATAAGTTTTTCAGATAAAAATTTCAATTTTTTAGGTTTTGGGAGGATTATTCAATTTTTTTGGGGGTGGTCATGAATTAAAGTCCTTTTCGCGCTAGGGCGCTTAGTTTAGGAGATATGGGCAAAATAAGTTTTTCATATCAAAATTTAATTTTTTTTTTTGGTTTTGGGTGGATTTGTCAATTTTTTGGATGTGGTCACGAAATAAAGTTCTTTTCGCCCTAAGACGTATATTTATGGAGATATGGGCGAAATAAATTTTTCATATAAAAATTTCAATTTTTTTAGGTTTTGAGCGGATTATTAAATTTTTTGGAGTGTTACGAATTAAAGTTCTTTTCGCTCTAGGACGCGTATATACGAAGATATGGGCAAAATAAGTTTTTCAGATAAAAATTTCAATTTTTTTAGGTTTTGGGAGGATTATTCAATTTTTTTGGGGGTGGTCATGAATTAAAGTCCTTTTCGCGCTAGGGCGCTTAGTTTAGGAGATATGGGCAAAATAAGTTTTTCATATCAAAATTTAATTTTTTTTAGGTTTTGGGTGGATTTGTCAATTTTTTAGGGGTGGTCACGAATTAAAGTCCTTTTCGCCCTAGGACGTATATTTAAGGAGATATGGGCAAAATAACTTTTTCATATAAAAATTGCAATTTTTTAGGTTTTGAGCGGATTATTAAATTTTTTGGGGTGTTACGAATTAAAGTCCTTTTCGCTCTAGGACGCGTATATACGAAGATATGGGCAAAATAAGTTTTTCAGATAAAAATTTAAATTTTTTTAGGTTTCGGGAGGATTATTCAATTTTTTTTGGGGGTGGTTATGAATTAAAGTCCTTTTCGCGCTAGGGCGCTTAGTTTAGGAGATATGGGCAAAATAAGTTTTTCATATCAAAATTTAAATTTTTTTAGGTTTTGGGTGGATTTGTCAATTTTTTGGGGGTGGTCACGAATTAAAGTCCATTTCGCCCTAGGACGCATATTTAAGGAGATATGGGCAAAATAACTTTTTCATATAAAAATTGCAATTTTTTTAGGTTTTGAGCGGATTATTAAATTTTTTGGGGTGGTTACGAATTAAAGTCCTTTTCGCTCTAGGACGCGTATATACGAAGATATGGGCAAAATAAGTTTTTCAGATAAAAATTTCAATTTTTTAGGTTTTGGGAGGATTATTCAATTTTTTTGGGGGTGGTCATGAATTAAAGTCCTTTTCGCGCTAGGGCGCTTAGTTTAGGAGATATGGGCAAAATAAGTTTTTCATATCAAAATTTAAATTTTTTTTAGGTTTTGGGTGGATTTGTCAATTTTTTGGGTGTGTTCACGAATTAAAGTCCTTTCCGCCCTAGGACGTATATTTAAGGAGATATGGGCAAAATAACTTTTTTATATAAAAATTTCAATTTTTTTAGGTTTTGAGCGGATTATTAAATTTTTTGGGGTATTACGAATTAAAGTCCTTTTCGCTTTAGGACGCGTATATACGAAGATATGGGCAAAATAAGTTTTTCGGATAAAAATTTAAATTTTTTTAGGTTTCGGGAGGATTATTCAATTTTTTTGGGGGTGGTCATGAATTAAAGTCCTTTTCGCGCTAGGGCGCTTAGTTTAGGAGATATGGGCAAAATAAGTTTTTCATATCAAAATATAAATTTTTTAGGTTTTGGGTGGATTTGTCAATTTTTTAGGGGTGGTCACGAATTAAAGTCCTTTTCGCCCTAGGACGTATATTTAAGGAGATATGGGCAAAATAACTTTTTCATATAAAAATTGCAATTTTTTTAGGTTTTGAGCGGATTATTAAATTTTTTGGGGTGTTACGAATTAAAGTCCTTTTCGCTCTAGGACGCGTATATCGAAGATATCAGCAATATAAGATTTTCAGATAAAAATTTCAATTTTTTTGGTTTTGGGAGGATTATTCAATTTTTTTGGGGGTGGTCATGAATTAAAGTCCTTTTCGCGCTAGGGCGCTTAGTTTAGGAGATATGGGCAAAATAAGTTTTTCATATCAAAATTTAAATTTTTTTAGATTTTGGGTGGATTTGTCAATTTTTTGGGGGTGGTCACGAATTAAAGTCCATTTCGCCATATTTAAGGAGATATGGGCAAAATATCTTTTTCATATAAAAATTGCATTTTTTTAAGGTTTTGAGTGGATTATTAAATTTTTTGGGGTGTTACGAATTAAAGTCCTTTTCGCTCTAGGACGCGTATATACACAGATATGAACAAAATAAGTTTTTCAGATAAAAATTTCAATTTTTTTAGGTTTTGGAAGGATTATTCAATTTTTTTGGGGGTTGTCATGAATTAAAGTCCTTTTCGCGCTAGGGCGCTTAGTTTAGGAGATATGGGCAAAATAAGTTTTTCATATCAAAATTTAAATTTTTTTAGGTTTTGGGTGGATTTGTCAATTTTTTAGGGGTGGTCACGAATTAAAGTCCTTTTCGCCCTAGGACGTATATTTAAGGAGATATGGGCAAAATAACTTTTTCATATAAAAATTGCAATTTTTTTAGGTTTTGAGCGGATTATTAAATTTTTTGGGGTGTTACGAATTAAAGTCCTTTTCGCTCTAGGACGCGTATATACGAAGATATGGGCAAAATAAGTTTTTCAGATAAAAATTTCAATTTTTTTAGGTTTTGGTAGGATTATTCATTTTTTTTTTGGGGTGGTCATGAATTAAAGTCCTTTGTGCGCTAGGGCGCTTAGTTTAGGAGATATGGGCACAATAAGTTTTTCATATCAAACTTTAATTTTTTTTAGGTTTTGGGTGGATTTGTCAATTTTTTGGGGGTGGTCACGAATTAAAGTCCATTTCGCCCTAGGACGCATATTTAAGGAGATATGGGCAAACTAACCTTTTCATATAAAAATTGCAATTTTTTTAGGTTTTGAGTGGATTATTAAATTTTTTGGGGTGTTACGAATTAAAGTCCTTTTCGCTCTAGGACGCGTATATACGAAGATATGGGAAAAATAAGATTTTCAGATAAAAATTTAAATTTTTTTAGGTTTCGGGAGGATTATTCAATTTTTTTGGGGGTGGTCATGAATTAAAGTCCTTTTCCCGCTAGGGCGCTTAGTTTAGGAGATATGGGCAAAATAAGTTTTTCATATCAAAATTTAAATTTTTTTAGGTTTTGGGTGGATTTGTCAATTTTTTGGGGGTGGTCACGAATTAAAGTCCATTTCGCCCTAGGACGCATATTTAAGGAGATATGGGCAAATATACTTTTTCATATAAAAATTGCAATTTTTTTAGGTTTTGAGCGGATTATTAAATTTTTTGGGGTGTTACGAATTAAAGTCCTTTTCGCTCTAGGACGCGTATATACGTCCTAGAGCAAAATAAGATTTTCAGATAAAAATTTCAATTTTTTTAGGTTTTGGGAGGATTATTCAATTTTTTTGGGGGTGGTCATGAATTAAAGTCCTTTTCGCGCTAGGGCGCTTAGTTTAGGAGATATGGGCAAAATAAGTTTTTCATATCAAAATTTAAATTTTTTTAGGTTTTGGGTGGATTTGTCAATTTTTTGGGGGGTGGTCACGAATTAAAGTCCATTTCGCCCTAGGACGCATATTTAAGGAGATATGGGCAAAATAACTTTTTCATATAAAAATTGCAATTTTTTTAGGTTTTGAGCGGATTATTAAATTTTTTGGGGTGGTTACGAATTAAAGTCCTTTTCGCTCTAGGACGCGTATATACGAAGATATGGGCAAAATAAGTTTTTCAGATAAAAATTTCAATTTTTTAGGTTTTGGGAGGATTATTCAATTTTTTTGGGGGTGGTCATGAATTAAAGTCCTTTTCGCGCTAGGGCGCTTAGTTTAGGAGATATGGGCAAAATAAGTTTTTCATATCAAAATTTAAATTTTTTTTAGGTTTTGGGTGGATTTGTCAATTTTTTGGGTGTGGTCACGAATTAATGTCCTTTCCGTCCTAGGACGTATATTTAAGGAGATATGGGCAAAATATCTTTTTTATATAAAAATTTCAATTTTTTTAGGTTTTGAGCGGATTATTAAATTTTTTGGGGTATTACGAATTAAAGTCCTTTTCGCTTTAGAACGCGTATATACGAAGATATGGGCAAAATAAGTTTTTCGGATAAAAATTTAAATTTTTTAGGTTTCGGGAGGATTATTCAATTTTTTTGGGGGTGGTCATGAATTAAAGTCCTTTTCGCGCTAGGGCGCTTAGTTTAGGATATATGGGCAAAATAAGTTTTTCATATCAAAATTTAAATTTTTTTAGGTTTTGGGTGGATTTGTCAATTTTTTAGGGGTGGTCACGAATTAAAGTCCTTTTCGCCCTAGGACGTATATTTAAGGAGATATGGGCAAAATAACTTTTTTATATAAAAATTGCAATTTTTTTTAGGTTTTGAGCGGATTATTAAATTTTTTGGGGTGTTACGAATTAAAGTCCTTTTCGCTCTAGGACGCGTATATACGAAGATATAGGCAAAATAAGATTTTCAGATATAAATTTCAATTTTTTTAGGTTTTGGGAGGATTATTCAATTTTTTTGGGGGTGGTCATGAATTAAAGTCCTTTTCGCGCTAGGGCGCTTAGTTTAGGAGATATGGGCAAAATAAGTTTTTCATATCAAAATTTAATTTTTTTTTGGTTTTGGGTGGATTTGTCAATTTTTTGGATGTGGTCACGAAATAAAGTCCTTTTCGCCCTAAGACGTATATTTAAGGAGATATGGGCGAAATAAATTTTTCATATAAAAATTTCAATTTTTTTAGGTTTTGAGCGGATTATTAAATTTTTTGGGGTGTTACGAATTAAAGTTCTTTTCGCTCTAGGACGCGTATATACGAAGATATGGGCAAAATAAGTTTTTCAGATAAAAATTTCAATTTTTTTAGGTTTTGGGAGGATTATTCAATTTTTTTGGGGGTGGTCATGAATTAAAGTCCTTTTCGCGCTAGGGCGCTTAGTTTAGGAGATATGGGCAAAATAAGTTTTTCATATCAAAATTTAAATTTTTTTAGGTTTTGGGTGGATTTGTCAATTTTTTGGGGGTGGTCACGAATTAAAGTCCATTTCGCCCTAGGACGCATATTTAAGGAGATATGGGCAAAATAACTTTTTCATATAAAAATTGCAATTTTTTTAGGTTTTGAGCGGATTATTAAATTTTTTGGGGTGTTACGAATTAAAGTCCTTTTCGCTCTAGGACGCGTATATACGAAGATATGGGCAAAATAAGTTTTTCAGATAAAAATTTAAATTTTTTTAGGTTTCGGGAGGATTATTCAATTTTTTTGGGGGTGGTCATGAATTAAAGTCCTTTTCGCGCTAGGGCGCTTAGTTTAGGAGATATGGGCAAAATAAGTTTTTCATATCAAAATTTAAATTTTTTTAGGTTTTGGGTGGATTTGTCAATTTTTTGGGGGTGGTCACGAATTAAAGTCCATTTCGCCCTAGGACGCATATTTAAGGAGATATGGGCAAATATACTTTTTCATATAAAAATTGCAATTTTTTTAGGTTTTGAGCGGATTATTAAATTTTTTGGGGTGTTACGAATTAAAGTCCTTTTCGCTCTAGGACGCGTATATACGAAGATATGGGCAAAATAAGATTTTCAGATAAAAATTTCAATTTTTTTAGGTTTTGGGAGGATTATTCAATTTTTTTGGGGGTGGTCATGAATTAAAGTCCTTTTCGCGCTAGGGCGCTTAGTTTAGGAGATATGGGCAAAATAAGTTTTTCATATCAAAATTTAAATTTTTTTAGGTTTTGGGTGGATTTGTCAATTTTTTGCGGGTGGTCACGAATTAAAGTCCATTTCGCCATAGGACGCATATTTAAGGAGATATGGGCAAAATAACTTTTTCATATAAAAATTGCAATTTTTTTAGGTTTTGAGCGGATTATTAAATTTTTTGGGGTGGTTACGAATTAAAGTCCTTTTCGCTCTAGGACGCGTATATACGAAGATATGGGCAAAATAAGTTTTTCAGATAAAAATTTCAATTTTTTAGGTTTTGGGAGGATTATTCAATTTTTTTGGGGGTGGTCATGAATTAAAGTCCTTTTCGCGCTAGGGCGCTTAGTTTAGGAGGTATGGGCAAAATAAGTTTTTCATATCAAAATTTAAAATTTTTTAGGTTTTGGGTGGATTTGTCAATTTTTTGGGGGTGGTCACGAATTAAAGTCCTTTTCGCCCTAGGACGTATATTTAAGGAGATATGGGCAAAATAACTTTTTCATATAAAAATTGCAATTTTTTTAGGTTTTGAGCGGATTATTACATATTTTGGGGTATTACGAATTAAAGTCCTTTTCGCTTTAGGACGCGTATATACGAAGATATGGGCAAAATAAGTTTTTCGGATAAAAATTTAAATTTTTTAGGTTTCGGGAGGATTATTCAATTTTTTTGGGGGTGGTCATGAATTAAAATCCTTTTCGCGCTAGGGCGCTTAGTTTAGGAGATATGGGCAAAATAAGTTTTTCATATCAAAATGTAAATTTTTTTAGGTTTTGGGTGGATTTGTCAATTTTTTAGGGGTGGTCACGAATTAAAGTCCTTTTCGCCCTAGGACGTATATTTAAGGAGATATGGGCAAAATAACTTTTTTATATAAAAATTGCAATTTTTTTTAGGTTTTGAGCGGATTATTAAATTTTTTGGGGTGTTACGAATTAAAGTCCTTTTCGCTCTAGGACGCGTATATACGAAGATATGGGCAAAATAAGATTTTCAGATAAAAATTTCAATTTTTTTAGGTTTTGGGAGGATTATTCAATTTTTTTGGGGGTGGTCATGAATTAAAGTCCTTTTCGCGCTAGGGCGCTTAGTTTAGGAGATATGGGCAAAATAAGTTTTTCATATCAAAATTTAATTTTTTTTTTTGGTTTTGGGTGGATTTGTCAATTTTTTGGATGTGGTCACGAAATAAAGTCCTTTTCGCCCTAAGACGTATATTTAAGGAGATATGGGCGAAATAAATTTTTCATATAAAAATTTCAATTTTTTTAGGTTTTGAGCGGATTATTAAATTTTTTGGGGTGTTACGAATTAAAGTTCTTTTCGCTCTAGGACGCGTATATACGAAGATATGGGCAAAATATGTTTTTCAGATAAAAATTTCAATTT
Organism: Haematobia irritans; assembly: GCF_050003625.1. Taxonomy (NCBI): domain Eukaryota; kingdom Metazoa; phylum Arthropoda; class Insecta; order Diptera; family Muscidae; genus Haematobia; species Haematobia irritans. The sequence continues at coordinate 71,213,693 of NC_134400.1, read as the reverse complement.
TTTTAGGTTTCGGGAGGATTATTCAATTTTTTTGGGGGTGGTCATGAATTAAAGTCCTTTTCGCGCTAGGGCGCTTAGTTTAGGAGATATGGGCAAAATAAGTTTTTCATATCAAAATTTAAATTTTTTTAGGTTTTGGGTGGATTTGTCAATTTTTTGGGGGTGGTCACGAATTAAAGTCCATTTCGCCCTAGGACGCATATTTAAGGAGATATGGGCAAAATAACTTTTTCATATAAAAATTGCAATTTTTTTAGGTTTTGAGCGGATTATTAAATTTTTTGGGGTGTTACGAATTAAAGTCCTTTTCGCTCTAGGACGCGTATATACGAAGATATGGGCAAAATAAGTTTTTCAGATAAAAATTTAAATTTTTTTAGGTTTCGGGAGGATTATTCAATTTTTTTGGGGGTGGTCATGAATTAAAGTCCTTTTCGCGCTAGGGCGCTTAGTTTAGGAGATATGGGCAAAATAAGTTTTTCATATCAAAATTTAAATTTTTTTAGGTTTTGGGTGGATTTGTCAATTTTTTGGGGGTGGTCACGAATTAAAGTCCATTTCGCCCTACGACGCATATTTAAGGAGATATGGGCAAATATACTTTTTCATATAAAAATTGCAATTTTTTAGGTTTTGAGCGGATTATTAAATTTTTTGGGGTGTTACGAATTAAAGTCCTTTTCGCTCTAGGACGCGTATATACGAAGATATGGGCAAAATAAGATTTTCAGATAAAAATTTCAATTTTTTTAGGTTTTGGGAGGATTATTCGATTTTTTTGGGGGTGGTCATGAATTAAAGTCCTTTTCGCGCTAGGGCGCTTAGTTTAGGAGATATGGGCAAAATAAGTTTTTCATATCAAAATTTAAATTTTTTTAGGTTTTGGGTGGATTTGTCAATTTTTTGCGGGTGGTCACGAATTAAAGTCCATTTCGCCCTAGGACACATATTTAAGGAGATATGGGCAAAATAACTTTTTCATATAAAAATTGCAATTTTTTTAGGTTTTGAGCGGATTATTAAATTTTTTGGGGTGGTTACGAATTAAAGTCCTTTTCGCTCTAGGACGCGTATATACGAAGATATGGGCAAAATAAGTTTTTCAGATAAAAATTTCAATTTTTTAGGATTTGGGAGGATTATTCAATTTTTTTGGGGGTGGTCATGAATTAAAGTCCTTTTCGCGCTAGGGCGCTTAGTTTAGGAGATATGGGCAAAATAAGTTTTTCATATCAAAATTTAAATTTTTTTTAGGTTTTGGGTGGATTTGTCAATTTTTTGGGTGTGGTCACGAATTAAAGTCCTTTTCGCCCTAGGACGTATATTTAAGGAGATATGGGCAAAATAACTTTTTCATATATAAATTGCAATTTTTTTAGGTTTTGAGCGGATTATTAAATTTTTTGGGGTGTTACGAATTAAAGTCCTTTTCGCTCTAGGACGCGTATATCGAAGATATCAGCAATATAAGATTTTCAGATAAAAATTTTAATTTTTTAGGTTTTGGGAGGATTATTCAATTTTTTTGGGGGTGGTCATGAATTAAAGTCCTTTTCGCGCTAGGGCGCTTAGTTTAGGAGATATGGGCAAAATAAGTTTTTCATATCAAAATTTAAATTTTTTTAGGTTTTGGGTGGATTTGTCAATTTTTTGGGGGTGGTCACGAATTAAAGTCCATTTCGCCATATTTAAGGAGATATGGGCAAAATATCTTTTTCATATAAAAATTGCAATTTTTTTAGGTTTTGAGTGGATTATTAAATTTTTTGGGGTGTTACGAATTAAAGTCCTTTTCGCTCTAGGACGCGTATATACACAGATATGAACAAAATAAGTTTTTCAGATAAAAATTTCAATTTTTTTAGGTTTTGGAAGGATTATTCAATTTTTTTTGGGGGTGGTCATGAATTAAAGTCCTTTTCGCGCTAGGGCGCTTAGTTTAGGAGATATGGGCAAAATAAGTTTTTCATATCAAAATTTAAATTTTTTTAGGTTTTGGGTGGATTTGTCAATTTTTTAGGGGTGGTCACGAATTAAAGTCCTTTTCGCCCTAGGACGTATATTTAAGGAGATATGGGCAAAATAACTTTTTCATATAAAAATTGCAATTTTTTTAGGTTTTGAGCGGATTATTAAATTTTTTGGGGTGTTACGAATTAAAGTCCTTTTCGCTCTAGGACGCGTATATACGAAGATATGGGCAAAATAAGTTTTTCAGATAAAAATTTCAATTTTTTTAGGTTTTGGGAGGATTATTCATTTTTTTTTTGGGGTGGTCATGAATTAAAGTCCTTTTTGCGCTAGGGCGCTTAGTTTAGGAGATATGGGCACAATAAGTTTTTCATATCAAACTTTAAATTTTTTTAGGTTTTGGGTGGATTTGTCAATTTTTTGGGGGTGGTCACGAATTAAAGTCCATTTCGCCCTAGGACGCATATTTAAGGAGATATGGGCAAAATAACCTTTTCATATAAAAATTGCAATTTTTTTAGGTTTTGAGTGGATTATTAAATTTTTTGGGGTGTTACGAATTAAAGTCCTTTTCGCTCTAGGACGCGTATATACGAAGATATGGGCAAAATAAGATTTTCAGATAAAAATTTCAATTTTTTAGGTTTTGGGAGGATTATTCAATTTTTTTGGGGGTGGTCATGAATTAAAGTCCTTTTCGCGTTAGGGCGCTTAGTTTAGGAGATATGGGCAAAATAAGTTTTTCATATCAAAATTTAATTTTTTTTTTTGGTTTTGGGTGGATTTGTCAATTTTTTGGATGTGGTCACGAAATAAAGTCCTTTTCGCCCTAAGACGTATATTTAAGGAGATATGGGCGAAATAAATTTTTCATATAAAAATTTCAATTTTTTTAGGTTTTGAGCGGATTATTAAATTTTTTGGGGTGGTTACGAATTAAAGTTCTTTTCGCTCTAGGACGCGTATATACGAAGATATGGGCAAAATAAGTTTTTCAGATAAAAATTTCAATTTTTTAGGTTTTGGGAGGATTATTCAATTTTTTTGGGGGTGGTCATGAATTAAAGTCCTTTTCGCGCTAGGGCGCTTAGTTTAGGAGATATGGGCAAAATAAGTTTTTCATATCAAAATTTAAATTTTTTTTAGGTTTTGGGTGGATTGGTCAATTTTTTGGGTGTGGTCACGAATTAAAGTCCTTTTCGCCCTAGGACGTATATTTAAGGAGATATGGGCAAAATAACTTTTTCATATATAAATTGCAATTTTTTTAGGTTTTGAGCGGATTATTAAATTTTTTGGGGTGTTACGAATTAAAGTCCTTTTCGCTCTAGGACGCGTATATCGAAGATATCAGCAATATAAGATTTTCAGATAAAAATTTTAATTTTTTAGGTTTTGGGAGGATTATTCAATTTTTTTGGGGGTGGTCATGAATTAAAGTCCTTTTCGCGCTAGGGCGCTTAGTTTAGGAGATATGGGCAAAATAAGTTTTTCATATCAAAATTTAATTTTTTTTTTGGTTTTGGGTGGATTTGTCAATTTTTTGGATGTGGTCACGAAATAAAGTCCTTTTCGCCCTAAGACGTATATTTAAGGAGATATGGGCGAAATAAATTTTTCATATAAAAATTTCAATTTTTTTAGGTTTTGAGCGGATTATTAAATTTTTTGGGGTGTTACGAATTAAAGTTCTTTTCGCTCTAGGACGCGTATATACGAAGATATGGGCAAAATAAGTTTTTCAGATAAAAATTTCAATTTTTTGGGAGGATTATTCAATTTTTTTGGGGGTGGTCATGAATTAAAGTCCTTTTCGCGCTAGGGCGCTTAGTTTAGGAGATATGGGCAAAATAAGTTTTTCATATCAAAATTTAAATTTTTTTAGGTTTTGGGTGGATTTGTCAATTTTTTAGGGGTGGTCACGAATTAAAGTCCTTTTCGCTCTAGGACGCGTATATACGAAGATATGGGCAAAATAAGTTTTTCAGATAAAAATTTAATTTTTTTTAGGTTTCGGGAGGATAATTCAATTTTTTTTGGGGGTGGTCATGAATTAAAGTCCTTTTCGCGCTAGGGCGCTTAGTTTAGGAGATATGGGCAAAATAAGTTTTTCATATCAAAATTTAAATTTTTTTAGGTTTTGGGTGGATTTGTCAATTTTTTGGGGGTGGTCACGAATTAAAGTCCATTTCGCCCTAGGACGCATATTTAAGGAGATATGGGCAAAATAACTTTTTCATATAAAAATTGCAATTTTTTTAGGTTTTGAGCGTATTATTAAATTTTTTGGGGTGTTACGAATTAAAGTCCTTTTCGCTCTAGGACGCGTATATACGAAGATATGGGCAAAATAAGTTTTTCAGATAAAAATTTAAATTTTTTTAGGTTTCGGGAGGATTATTCAATTTTTTTGGGGGTGGTCATGAATTAAAGTCCTTTTCGCGCTAGGGCGCTTAGTTTAGGAGATATGGGCAAAATAAGTTTTTCATATCAAAATTTAAATTTTTTTCGGTTTTGGGTGGATTTGTCAATTTTTTGGGGGTGGTCACGAATTAAAGTCCATTTCGCCCTAGGACGCATATTTAAGGAGATATGGGCAAATATACTTTTTCATATAAAAATTGCAATTTTTTTAGGTTTTGAGCGGATTATTAAATTTTTTGGGGTGTTACGAATTAAAGTCCTTTTCGCTCTAGGACGCGTATATACGAAGATATGGGCAAAATAAGATTTTCAGATAAAAATTTCAATTTTTTTAGGTTTTGGGAGGATTATTCAATTTTTTTGGGGGTGGTCATGAATTAAAGTCCTTTTCGCGCTAGGGCGCTTAGTTTAGGAGATATGGGCAAAATAAGTTTTTCATATCAAAATTTAAATTTTTTTAGGTTTTGGGTGGATTTGTCAATTTTTTGCGGGTGGTCACGAATTAAAGTCCATTTCGCCCTAGGACGCATATTTAAGGAGATATGGGCAAAATAACTTTTTCATATAAAAATTGCAATTTTTTTAGGTTTTGAGCGGATTATTAAATTTTTTGGGGTGGTTACGAATTAAAGTCCTTTTCGCTCTAGAACGCGTATATACGAAGATATGGGCAAAATAAGTTTTTCAGATAAAAATTTCACTTTTTTAGGTTTTGGGAGGATTATTCAATTTTTTTGGGGGTGGTCATGAATTAAAGTCCTTTTCGCGCTAGGGCGCTTAATTTAGGAGATATGGGCAAAATAAGTTTTTCATATCAAAATTTAAATTTTTTTTAGGTTTTGGGTGGATTTGTCAATTTTTTGGGTGTGGTCACGAATTAAAGTCCTTTCCGTCCTAGGACGTATATTTAAGGAGATATGGGCAAAATATCTTTTTTATATAAAAATTTCAATTTTTTTAGGTTTTGAGCGGATTATTAAATTTTTTGGGGTATTACGAATTAAAGTCCTTTTCGCTTTAGGACGCGTATATACGAAGATATGGGCAAAATAAGTTTTTCGGATAAAAATTTAAATTTTTTAGGTTTCGGGAGGATTATTCAATTTTTTTGGGGGTGGTCATGAATTAAAATCCTTTTCGCGCTAGGGCGCTTAGTTTAGGAGATATGGGCAAAATAAGTTTTTCATATCAAAATTTAAATTTTTTTAGGTTTTGGGTGGATTTGTCAATTTTTTAGGGGTGGTCACGAATTAAAGTCCTTTTCGCCCTAGGACGTATATTTAAGGAGATATGGGCAAAATAACTTTTTCATATAAAAATTGCACTTTTTTTTAGGTTTTGAGCGGATTATTAAATTTTTTGGGGTGTTACGAATTAAAGTCCTTTTCGCTCTAGGACGCGTATATACGAAGATATGGGCAAAATAAGATTTTCAGATAAAAATTTCAATTTTTTTAGGTTGTGGGAGGATTATTCAATTTTTTTGGGGGTGGTCATGAATTAAAGTCCTTTTCGCGCTAGGGCGCTTAGTTTAGGAGATATGGGCAAAATAAGTTTTTCATATCAAAATTTAAATTTTTTTAGGTTTTGGGTGGACTTGTCAATTTTTTGGGGGTGGTCACGAATTAAAGTCCATTTCGGCCTAGGACGCATATTTAAGGAGATATGGGAAAAATAACTTTTTCATATAAAAATTGCAATTTTTTTAGGTTTTGAGCGGATTATTAAATTTTTTGGGGTGTTACGAATTAAAGTCCTTTTCGCTCTAGGACGCGTATATACGAAGATATGGGCAAAATAAGTTTTTCAGATAAAAATTTAAATTTTTTTAGGTTTTGGGAGGATTATTCAATTTTTTTGGGGGTGGTCATGAATTAAAGTCATTTTCGCGCTAGGGCGCTTAGTTTAGAAGATATGGGCAAAATAAGTTTTTCATATCAAAATTTAAATTTTTTTTAGGTATTGGGTGGATTTGTCAATTTTTTGGGTGTGGTCACGAATTAAAGTCCTTTTCGCCCTAGGACGTATATTTAAGGAGATATGGGCAAAATAACTTTTTCATATATAAATTTCAATTTTTTTAGGTTTTGAGCGGATTATTAAATTTTTTGGGGTGTTACGAATTAAAGTCCTTTTCGCTCTAGGACGCGTATGTACGAAGTTATGGGCAAAATAAATTTTTCAGATAAAAATTTCAATTTTTTTACGTTTTGGGAGGATTATTCAATTTTTTTGGGGGTGGTCATGAATTAAAGTCCTTTTCGCGCTAGGGCGCTTAGTTTAGGAGATATGGGCAAAATAAGTTTTTCATATCAAAATTTAAATTTTTTAGGTTTTGGGTGGATTTGTCAATTTTTTAGGGGTGGTCACGAATTAAAGTCCTTTTCGCCCTAGGACGTATATTTAAGGAGATATGGGCAAAATAACTTTTTCATATAAAAATTGCAATTTTTTTAGGTTTTGAGCGGATTATTAAATTTTTTGGGGTGTTACGAATTAAAGTCCTTTTCGCTCTAGGACGCGTATATCGAAGATATCAGCAATATAAGATTTTCAGATAAAAATTTCAATTTTTTAGGTTTTGGGAGGATTATTCAATTTTTTTGGGGGTGGTCATGAATTAAAGTCCTTTTCGCGCTAGGGCGCTTAGTTTAGGAGATATGGGCAAAATAAGTTTTTCATATCAAAATTTAAATTTTTTTAGGTTTTGGGTGGATTTGTCAATTTTTTGGGGGTGGTCACGAATTAAAGTCCATTTCGCCCTAGGACGCATATTTAAGGAGATATGGGCAAAATAACTTTTTCATATAAAAATTGAAATTTTTTTAGGTTTTGAGCGGATTATTAAATTTTTTGGGGTGTTACGAATTAAAGTCCTTTTCGCTCTAGGACGCGTATATACACAGATATGAACAAAATAAGTTTTTCAGATAAAAATTTCAATTTTTTTAGGTTTTGGAAGGATTATTCAATTTTTTTGGGGGTGGTCATGAATTAAAGTCCTTTTCGCGCTAGGGCGCTTAGTTTAGGAGATATGGGCAAAATAAGTTTTTCATATCAAAATTTAAATTTTTTTAGGTTTCGGGTGGATTTGTCAATTTTTTGGGGGGTGGTCACGAATTAAAGTCCATTTCGCCCTAGGACGTATATTTAAGGAGATATGGGCAAAACAACTTTTTCATATTAAAATTGCAATTTTTTTAGGTTTTGAGTGGATTATTAAATTTTTTGAGGTGTTACGAATTAAAGTCCTTTTCGCTCTAGGACGCGTATATACGAAGATATGGGCAAAATAAGTTTTTCAGATAAAAATTTCAATTTTTTTTAGGTTTTTGGAGGATTATTCATTTTTTTGGGGGTGGTCATGAATTAAAGTCCTTTTCGCGCTAGGGCGCTTAGTTTGAGAGATATAGGCAAAATAGTTTAGGAGATATGGGCAAAATAAGTTTTTCATACCAAATTTAAATTTTTTAAGTTTTGGGTGGATTTGTCAATTTTTTGGGGGTGGTCACGAATTAAAGTCCATTTCGCCCTAGGACGCATATTTAAGGAGATATGGACAAAATAACTTTTTCATATAAAAATTGCAATTTTTTTAGGTTTTGAGCGGATTATTACATTTTTTGGGGTGTTACGAATTAAAGTCCTTTTCGCTCTAGGACGCGTATATACGAAGATATGGGCAAAATAAGTTTTTCAGATAAAAATTTCAATTTTTTTAGGTTTTGGGAGGATTATAAATTTTTTTTGGGGGTGGTCATGAATTAAAGTCCTTTTCGCGCTAGGGCGCTTAGTTTAGGAGATATGGGCAAAATAAGTATTTCATATCAAAATTTAAATTTTTTTATTTTTTGTGTGGATTTGTCAATTTTTTTGGTGTGGTCACGAATTAAAGTCCTAGGACGTATATTTAAGGAGATATGGGCAAAATAACTTTTTCATATAAAAATTGCAATTTTATTAGGTTTTGAGCGGATTATTAAATTTTTTGGGGTGTTACGAATTAAAGTCCTTTTCGCTCTAGGACGCGTATATACGAATATATGGGCAAAATAAGATTTTCAGATAAAAATTTCAATTTTTTTAGGTTTTGGGAGGATTATTCAATTTTTTTTTGGGGTGGTCATGAATTAAAGTCCTTTTCGCGCTAGGGCGCTTAGTTTAGGAGATATGGGCAAAATAAGTTTTTCATATCAAAATTTAAATTTTTTTAGGGTTTGGGTGGATTTGTCAATTTTTTGGGGGTGGTCACGAATTAAAGTCCTTTTCGCCCTAGGACGTATATTTAAGGAGATATGGGCAAAATAACTTTTTCATATAAAAATTGCAATTTTTTTAGGTTTTGAGCGGATTATTAAATTTTTTGGGGTGTTACGAATTAAAGTCCTTTTCGCTCTAGGACGAGTATATACGAAGATATGGGCAAAATAAGATTTTCAGATAAAAATTTCAATTTTTTGAGGTTTTGGGAGGATTATTCAATTTTTTTGCGGGTGGTCATGAATTAAAGTCCTTTTCGCCCTAGGACGTATATTTAAGGAGATATGGGCAAAATAACTTTTTCATATAAAAATTGCAATTTTTTTAGGTTTTGAGCGGATTATTAAATTTTTTGGGGTGTTACGAATTAAAGTCCTTTTCGCGCTAGGGCGCTTAGTTTAGGAGATATGGGCAAAATAAGTTTTTCATATCAAAATTTAAATTTTTTTAGGTTTTGGGTGGATTTGTCAATTTTTTGCGGGTGGTCACGAATTAAAGTCCATTTCGCCCTAGGACGCATATTTAAGGAGATATGGGCAAATATACTTTTTCATATAAAAATTGCAATTTTTTTAGGTTTTGAGCGGATTATTAAATTTTTTGGGGTGTTACGAATTAAAGTCCTTTTCGCTCTAGGACGCGTATATACGAAGATATGGGCAAAATAAGATTTTCAGATAAAAATTTCAATTTTTTAGGTTTTGGGAGGATTAGTCAATTTTTTTGGGGGTGGTCATGAATTAAAGTCCTTTTCGCGCTAGGGCGCTTAGTTTAGGAGATATGGGCAAAATAAGTTTTTCATATCAAAATTTAAATTTTTTTAGGTTTTGGATGGATTTGTCAATTTTTTGCGGGTGGTCACGAATTAAAGTCCATTTCGCCCTAGGACGCATATTTAAGGAGATATGGGCAAAATAACTTTTTCATATAAAAATTGCAATTTTTTTAGGTTTTGAGCGGATTATTAAATTTTTTGGGGTGGTTACGAATTAAAGTCCTTTTCGCTCTAGGACGCGTATATACGAAGATATGGGCAAAATAAGTTTTTCAGATAAAAATTTAAATTTTTTAGGTTTTGGGAGGATTATTCAATTTTTTTGGGGGTGGTCATGAATTAAAGTCCTTTTCGCGCTAGGGCGCTTAGTTTAGGAGATATGGGCAAAATAAGTTTTTCATATCAAAATTTAAATTTTTTTTAGGTTTTGGGTGGATTTGTCAATTTTTTAGGGGTGGTCACGAATTAAAGTCCTTTTCGCCCTAGGACGTATATTTAAGGAGATATGGGCAAAATAACTTTTTCATATAAAAATTGCAATTTTTTTTAGGTTTTGAGCGGATTATTAAATTTTTTGGGGTGTTACGAATTAAAGTCCTTTTCGCTCTAGGACGCGTATATACGAAGATATGGGCAAAATAAGATTTTCAGATAAAAATTTCAATTTTTTTAGGTTTTGGGAGGATTATTCAATTTTTTTGGGGGTGGTCATGAATTAAAGTCCTTTTCGCGCTAGGGCGCTTAGTTTAGGAGATATGGGCAAAATAAGTTTTTCATATCAAAATTTAAATTTTTTTAGGTTTTGGGTGGACTTGTCAATTTTTTGGGTGTGGTCACGAATTAAAGTCCTTTTCGCCCTAGGACGTATATTTAAGGAGATATGGGCAAAATAACTTTTTCATATTAAAATTGCAATTTTTTTAGGTTTTGAGTGGATTATTAAATTTTTTGAGGTGTTACGAATTAAAGTCCTTTTCGCTCTAGGACGCGTATATACGAAGATATGGGCAAAATAAGTTTTTCAGATAAAAATTTCAATTTTTTTAGGTTTTTGGAGGATTATTCATTTTTTTGGGGGTGGTCATGAATTAAAGTCCTTTTCGCGCTAGGGCGCATAGTTTAGGAGATATGGGCAAAATAGTTTAGGAGATATGGGCAAAATAAGTTTTTCATACCAAATTTAAATTTTTTAAGTTTTGGGTGGATTTGTCAATTTTTTGGGGGTGGTCACGAATTAAAGTCCATTTCGCCCTAGGACGCATATTTAAGGAGATATGGACAAAATAACTTTTTCATATAAAAATTGCAATTTTTTTAGGTTTTGAGCGGATTATTACATTTTTTGGGGTGTTACGAATTAAAGTCCTTTTCGCTCTGGGACGCGTATATACGAAGATATGGGCAAAATAAGTTTTTCAGATAAAAATTTCAATTTTTTTAGGTTTTGGGAGGATTATAAATTTTTTTTTTGGGGGTGGTCATGAATTAAAGTCCTTTTCGCGCTAGGGCGCTTAGTTTAGGAGATATGGGCAAAATAAGTTTTTCATATCAAAATTTAAATTTTTTTATTTTTTGTGTGGATTTGTCAATTTTTTTGGTGTGGTCACGAATTAAAGTCCTTTTCGCCCTAGGACGTATATTTAAGGAGATATGGGCAAAATAACTTTTTCATATAAAAATTGCAATTTTATTAGGTTTTGAGCGGATTATTAAATTTTTTGGGGTGTTACGAATTAAAGTCCTTTTCGCTCTAGGACGCGTATATACGAAGATATGGGCAAAATAAGATTTTCAGATAAAAATTTCAATTTTTTTAGGTTTTGGGAGGATTATAAATTTTTTTTTGGGGGTGGTCATGAATTAAAGTCCTTTTCGCGCTAGGGCGCTTAGTTTAGGACATATGGGCAAAATAAGTATTTCATATCAAAATTTAAATTTTTTTATTTTTTGTGTGGATTTGTCAATTTTTTTGGTGTGGTCACGAATTAAAGTCCTAGGACGTATATTTAAGGAGATATGGGCAAAATAACTTTTTCATATAAAAATTGCAATTTTATTAGGTTTTGAGCGGATTATTAAATTTTTTGGGGTGTTACGAATTAAAGTCCTTTTCGCTCTAGGACGCGTATATACGAAGATATGGGCAAAATAAGATTTTCAGATAAAAATTTCAATTTTTTTAGGTTTTGGGAGGATTATTCAATTTTTTTTTGGGGTGGTCATGAATTAAAGTCCTTTTCGCGCTAGGGCGCTTAGTTTAGGAGATATGGGCAAAATAAGTTTTTCATATCAAAATTTAAATTTTTTTAGGTTTTGGGTGGATTTGTCAATTTTTTGGGGGTGGTAACGAATTAAAGTCCTTTTCGCCCTAGAACGTATATTTAAGGATTTATGGGCAAAATAACTTTTTCATATAAAAATTGCAATTTTTTTAGGTTTTGAGTGGATTATTAAATTTTTTGGGGTGTTACGAATTAAAGTCCTTTTCGCTCTAGGACGCGTATATACGAAGATATGGGCAAAATAAGTTTTTCAGATAAAAATTTAAATTTTTTTAGGTTTTGGGAGGATTATTCAATTTTTTTGGGGGTGGTCATGAATTAAAGTCCTTTTCGCGCTAGGGCGCTTAGTTTAGGAGATATGAGCAAAATAAGTTTTTCATATCAAAATTTAATTTTTTTTTAGGTTTTGGGTGGATTTGTCAATTTTTTGGTGTGTTCACGAATAAAAGTCCTTTTCGCCCTAGGACGTATATTTAAGGAGATATGGGCAAAATAACTTTTTCATATAAAAATTGCAATTTTTTTAGGTTTTGAGCGGATTATTAAATTTTTTGGGGTGTTACGAATTAAAGTCCTTTTCGCTCTAGGACGCGTATATACGAAGATATGGGCAAAATAAATTTTTCAGATAAAAATTTCAATTTTTTTAGGTTTTGGGAGGATTATTCAATTTTTTTGGGGGTGGTCATGAATTAAAGTCCTTTTCGCGCTAGGGCGCTTAGTTTAGGAGATATGGGCAAAATAAGTTTTTCATATCAAAATTTAATTTTTTTTTAGGTTTTGGGTGGATTTGTCATTTTTTTGGGTGTGTTCACGAATAAAAGTCCTTTTCGCCCTAGGACGTATATTTAAGGAGATATGGGCAAAATAACTTTTTCATATAAAAATTGCAATTTTTTTAGGTTTTGAGCGGATTATTAAATTTTTTGGGGTGTTACGAATTAAAGTCCTTTTCGCTCTAGGACGCGTATATACGAAGATATGGGCAAAATAAGTTTTTCAGATAAAAATTTCAATTTTTTTAGGTTTTGGGAGGATTATTCAATTTATTGGGAGGTGGTCATGAATTAAAGTCCTTTTCGCGCTAGGGCGCTTAGTTTAGGAGATATGGGCAAAATAAGTTTTTCATATCAAAATTTAAATTTTTTTAGGTTTTGGGTGGATTTGTCAATTTTTTAGGGGTGGTCACGAATTAAAGTCCTTTTCGCTCTAGGACGCGTATATACGAAGATATGGGCAAAATAAGTTTTTCAGATAAAAATTTAATTTTTTTTAGGTTTCGGGAGGATAATTCAATTTTTTTTGGGGGTGGTCATGAATTAAAGTCCTTTTCGCGCTAGGGCGCTTAGTTTAGGAGATATGGGCAAAATAAGTTTTTCATATCAAAATTTAAATTTTTTTAGGTTTTGGGTGGATTTGTCAATTTTTTGGGGGTGGTCACGAATTAAAGTCCATTTCGCCCTAGGACGCATATTTAAGGAGATATGGGCAAAATAACTTTTTCATATAAAAATTGCAATTTTTTTAGGTTTTGAGCGTATTATTAAATTTTTTGGGGTGTTACGAATTAAAGTCCTTTTCGCTCTAGGACGCGTATATACGAAGATATGGGCAAAATAAGTTTTTCAGATAAAAATTTAAATTTTTTTAGGTTTCGGGAGGATTATTCAATTTTTTTGGGGGTGGTCATGAATTAAAGTCCTTTTCGCGCTAGGGCGCTTAGTTTAGGAGATATGGGCAAAATAAGTTTTTCATATCAAAATTTAAATTTTTTTAGGTTTTGGGTGGATTTGTCAATTTTTTGGGGGTGGTCACGAATTAAAGTCCATTTCGCCCTAGGACGCATATTTAAGGAGATATGGGCAAATATACTTTTTCATATAAAAATTGCAATTTTTTTAGGTTTTGAGCGGATTATTAAATTTTTTGGGGTGTTACGAATTAAAGTCCTTTTCGCTCTAGGACGCGTATATACGAAGATATGGGCAAAATAAGATTTTCAGATAAAAATTTCAATTTTTTTAGGTTTTGGGAGGATTATTCAATTTTTTTGGGGGTGGTCATGAATTAAAGTCCTTTTCGCGCTAGGGCGCTTAGTTTAGGAGATATGGGCAAAATAAGTTTTTCATATCAAAATTTAAATTTTTTTAGGTTTTGGGTGGATTTGTCAATTTTTTGCGGGTGGTCACGAATTAAAGTCCATTTCGCCCTAGGACGCATATTTAAGGAGATATGGGCAAAATAACTTTTTCATATAAAAATTGCAATTTTTTTAGGTTTTGAGCGGATTATTAAATTTTTTGGGGTGGTTACGAATTAAAGTCCTTTTCGCTCTAGAACGCGTATATACGAAGATATGGGCAAAATAAGTTTTTCAGATAAAAATTTCAATTTTTTAGGTTTTGGGAGGATTATTCAATTTTTTTGGGGGTGGTCATGAATTAAAGTCCTTTTCGCGCTAGGGCGCTTAATTTAGGAGATATGGGCAAAATAAGTTTTTCATATCAAAATTTAAATTTTTTTTAGGTTTTGGGTGGATTTGTCAATTTTTTGGGTGTGGTCACGAATTAAAGTCCTTTCCGTCCTAGGACGTATATTTAAGGAGATATGGGCAAAATATCTTTTTTATATAAAAATTTCAATTTTTTTAGGTTTTGAGCGGATTATTAAATTTTTTGGGGTATTACGAATTAAAGTCCTTTTCGCTTTAGGACGCGTATATACGAAGATATGGGCAAAATAAGTTTTTCGGATAAAAATTTAAATTTTTTAGGTTTCGGGAGGATTATTCAATTTTTTTGGGGGTGGTCATGAATTAAAATCCTTTTCGCGCTAGGGCGCTTAGTTTAGGAGATATGGGCAAAATAAGTTTTTCATATCAAAATTTAAATTTTTTTAGGTTTTGGGTGGATTTGTCAATTTTTTAGGGGTGGTCACGAATTAAAGTCCTTTTCGCCCTAGGACGTATATTTAAGGAGATATGGGCAAAATAACTTTTTCATATAAAAATTGCAATTTTTTTTAGGTTTTGAGCGGATTATTAAATTTTTTGGGGTGTTACGAATTAAAGTCCTTTTCGCTCTAGGACGCGTATATACGAAGATATGGGCAAAATAAGATTTTCAGATAAAAATTTCAATTTTTTTAGGTTGTGGGAGGATTATTCAATTTTTTTGGGGGTGGTCATGAATTAAAGTCCTTTTCGCGCTAGGGCGCTTAGTTTAGGAGATATGGGCAAAATAAGTTTTTCATATCAAAATTTAAATTTTTTTAGGTTTTGGGTGGACTTGTCAATTTTTTGGGGGTGGTCACGAATTAAAGTCCATTTCGGCCTAGGACGCATATTTAAGGAGATATGGGAAAAATAACTTTTTCATATAAAAATTGCAATTTTTTTAGGTTTTGAGCGGATTATTAAATTTTTTGGGGTGTTACGAATTAAAGTCCTTTTCGCTCTAGGACGCGTATATACGAAGATATGGGCAAAATAAGTTTTTCAGATAAAAATTTAAATTTTTTTAGGTTTTGGGAGGATTATTCAATTTTTTTGGGGGTGGTCATGAATTAAAGTCATTTTCGCGCTAGGGCGCTTAGTTTAGAAGATATGGGCAAAATAAGTTTTTCATATCAAAATTTAAATTTTTTTTAGGTATTGGGTGGATTTGTCAATTTTTTGGGTGTGGTCACGAATTAAAGTCCTTTTCGCCCTAGGACGTATATTTAAGGAGATATGGGCAAAATAACTTTTTCATATATAAATTTCAATTTTTTTAGGTTTTGAGCGGATTATTAAATTTTTTGGGGTGTTACGAATTAAAGTCCTTTTCGCTCTAGGACGCGTATGTACGAAGTTATGGGCAAAATAAATTTTTCAGATAAAAATTTCAATTTTTTTACGTTTTGGGAGGATTATTCAATTTTTTTGGGGGTGGTCATGAATTAAAGTCCTTTTCGCGCTAGGGCGCTTAGTTTAGGAGATATGGGCAAAATAAGTTTTTCATATCAAAATTTAAATTTTTTAGGTTTTGGGTGGATTTGTCAATTTTTTAGGGGTGGTCACGAATTAAAGTCCTTTTCGCCCTAGGACGTATATTTAAGGAGATATGGGCAAAATAACTTTTTCATATAAAAATTGCAATTTTTTTAGGTTTTGAGCGGATTATTAAATTTTTTGGGGTGTTACGAATTAAAGTCCTTTTCGCTCTAGGACGCGTATATCGAAGATATCAGCAATATAAGATTTTCAGATAAAAATTTCAATTTTTTAGGTTTTGGGAGGATTATTCAATTTTTTTGGGGGTGGTCATGAATTAAAGTCCTTTTCGCGCTAGGGCGCTTAGTTTAGGAGATATGGGCAAAATAAGTTTTTCATATCAAAATTTAAATTTTTTTAGGTTTTGGGTGGATTTGTCAATTTTTTGGGGGTGGTCACGAATTAAAGTCCATTTCGCCCTAGGACGCATATTTAAGGAGATATGGGCAAAATAACTTTTTCATATAAAAATTGAAATTTTTTTAGGTTTTGAGCGGATTATTAAATTTTTTGGGGTGTTACGAATTAAAGTCCTTTTCGCTCTAGGACGCGTATATACACAGATATGAACAAAATAAGTTTTTCAGATAAAAATTTCAATTTTTTTAGGTTTTGGAAGGATTATTAAATTTTTTTGGGGGTGGTCATGAATTAAAGTCCTTTTCGCGCTAGGGCGCTTAGTTTAGGAGATATGGGCAAAATAAGTTTTTCATATCAAAATTTAAATTTTTTTAGGTTTCGGGTGGATTTGTCAATTTTTTGGGGGGTGGTCACGAATTAAAGTCCATTTCGCCCTAGGACGTATATTTAAGGAGATATGGGCAAAACAACTTTTTCATATTAAAATTGCAATTTTTTTAGGTTTTGAGTGGATTATTAAATTTTTTGAGGTGTTACGAATTAAAGTCCTTTTCGCTCTAGGACGCGTATATACGAAGATATGGGCAAAATAAGTTTTTCAGATAAAAATTTCAATTTTTTTTAGGTTTTTGGAGGATTATTCATTTTTTTGGGGGTGGTCATGAATTAAAGTCCTTTTCGCGCTAGGGCGCTTAGTTTGAGAGATATGGGCAAAATAGTTTAGGAGATATGGGCAAAATAAGTTTTTCATACCAAATTTAAATTTTTTAAGTTTTGGGTGGATTTGTCAATTTTTTGGGGGTGGTCACGAATTAAAGTCCATTTCGCCCTAGGACGCATATTTAAGGAGATATGGACAAAATAACTTTTTCATATAAAAATTGCAATTTTTTTAGGTTTTGAGCGGATTATTACATTTTTTGGGGTGTTACGAATTAAAGTCCTTTTCGCTCTAGGACGCGCATATACGAAGATATGGGCAAAATAAGTTTTTCAGATAAAAATTTCAATTTTTTTAGGTTTTGGGAGGATTATAAATTTTTTTTGGGGGTGGTCATGAATTAAAGTCCTTTTCGCGCTAGGGCGCTTAGTTTAGGAGATATGGGCAAAATAAGTATTTCATATCAAAATTTAAATTTTTTTATTTTTTGTGTGGATTTGTCAATTTTTTTGGTGTGGTCACGAATTAAAGTCCTAGGACGTATATTTAAGGAGATATGGGCAAAATAACTTTTTCATATAAAAATTGCAATTTTATTAGGTTTTGAGCGGATTATTAAATTTTTTGGGGTGTTACGAATTAAAGTCCTTTTCGCTCTAGGACGCGTATATACGAATATATGGGCAAAATAAGATTTTCAGATAAAAATTTCAATTTTTTTAGGTTTTGGGAGGATTATTCAATTTTTTTTTGGGGTGGTCATGAATTAAAGTCCTTTTCGCGCTAGGGCGCTTAGTTTAGGAGATATGGGCAAAATAAGTTTTTCATATCAAAATTTAAATTTTTTTAGGGTTTGGGTGGATTTGTCAATTTTTTGGGGGTGGTCACGAATTAAAGTCCTTTTCGCCCTAGGACGTATATTTAAGGAGATATGGGCAAAATAACTTTTTCATATAAAAATTGCAATTTTTTTAGGTTTTGATCGGATTATTAAATTTTTTGGGGTGTTACGAATTAAAGTCCTTTTCGCTCTAGGACGAGTATATACGAAGATATGGGCAAAATAAGATTTTCAGATAAAAATTTCAATTTTTTGAGGTTTTGGGAGGATTATTCAATTTTTTTGCGGGTGGTCATGAATTAAAGTCCTTTTCGCCCTAGGACGTATATTTAAGGAGATATGGGCAAAATAACTTTTTCATATAAAAATTGCAATTTTTTTAGGTTTTGAGCGGATTATTAAATTTTTTGGGGTGTTACGAATTAAAGTCCTTTTCGCGCTAGGGCGCTTAGTTTAGGAGATATGGGCAAAATAAGTTTTTCATATCAAAATTTAAATTTTTTTAGGTTTTGGGTGGATTTGTCAATTTTTTGCGGGTGGTCACGAATTAAAGTCCATTTCGCCCTAGGACGCATATTTAAGGAGATATGGGCAAATATACTTTTTCATATAAAAATTGCAATTTTTTTAGGTTTTGAGCGGATTATTAAATTTTTTGGGGTGTTACGAATTAAAGTCCTTTTCGCTCTAGGACGCGTATATACGAAGATATGGGCAAAATAAGATTTTCAGATAAAAATTTCAATTTTTTAGGTTTTGGGAGGATTATTCAATTTTTTTGGGGGTGGTCATGAATTAAAGTCCTTTTCGCGCTAGGGCGCTTAGTTTAGGAGATATGGGCAAAATAAGTTTTTCATATCAAAATTTAAATTTTTTTAGGTTTTGGGTGGATTTGTCAATTTTTTGCGGGTGGTCACGAATTAAAGTCCATTTCGCCCTAGGACGCATATTTAAGGAGATATGGGCAAAATAACTTTTTCATATAAAAATTGCAATTTTTTTAGGTTTTGAGCGGATTATTAAATTTTTTGGGGTGGTTACGAATTAAAGTCCTTTTCGCTCTAGGACGCGTATATACGAAGATATGGGCAAAATAAGTTTTTCAGATAAAAATTTAAATTTTTTAGGTTTTGGGAGGATTATTCAATTTTTTTGGGGGTGGTCATGAATTAAAGTCCTTTTCGCGCTAGGGCGCTTAGTTTAGGAGATATGGGCAAAATAAGTTTTTCATATCAAAATTTAAATTTTTTTTAGGTTTTGGGTGGATTTGTCAATTTTTTAGGGGTGGTCACGAATTAAAGTCCTTTTCGCCCTAGGACGTATATTTAAGGAGATATGGGCAAAATAACTTTTTCATATAAAAATTGCAATTTTTTTTAGGTTTTGAGCGGATTATTAAATTTTTTGGGGTGTTACGAATTAAAGTCCTTTTCGCTCTAGGACGCGTATATACGAAGATATGGGCAAAATAAGATTTTCAGATAAAAATTTCAATTTTTTTAGGTTTTGGGAGGATTATTCAATTTTTTTGGGGGTGGTCATGAATTAAAGTCCTTTTCGCGCTAGGGCGCTTAGTTTAGGAGATATGGGCAAAATAAGTTTTTCATATCAAAATTTAAATTTTTTTAGGTTTTGGGTGGACTTGTCAATTTTTTGGGTGTGGTCACGAATTAAAGTCCTTTTCGCCCTAGGACGTATATTTAAGGAGATATGGGCAAAATAACTTTTTCATATTAAAATTGCAATTTTTTTAGGTTTTGAGTGGATTATTAAATTTTTTGAGGTGTTACGAATTAAAGTCCTTTTCGCTCTAGGACGCGTATATACGAAGATATGGGCAAAATAAGTTTTTCAGATAAAAATTTCAATTTTTTTAGGTTTTTGGAGGATTATTCATTTTTTTGGGGATGGTCATGAATTAAAGTCCTTTTCGCGCTAGGGCGCATAGTTTAGGAGATATGGGCAAAATAGTTTAGGAGATATGGGCAAAATAAGTTTTTCATACCAAATTTAAATTTTTTAAGTTTTGGGTGGATTTGTCAATTTTTTGGGGGTGGTCACGAATTAAAGTCCATTTCGCCCTAGGACGCATATTTAAGGAGATATGGACAAAATAACTTTTTCATATAAAAATTGCAATTTTTTTAGGTTTTGAGCGGATTATTACATTTTTTGGGGTGTTACGAATTAAAGTCCTTTTCGCTCTGGGACGCGTATATACGAAGATATGGGCAAAATAAGTTTTTCAGATAAAAATTTCAATTTTTTTAGGTTTTGGGAGGATTATAAATTTTTTTTTTGGGGGTGGTCATGAATTAAAGTCCTTTTCGCGCTAGGGCGCTTAGTTTAGGAGATATGGGCAAAATAAGTTTTTCATATCAAAATTTAAATTTTTTTATTTTTTGTGTGGATTTGTCAATTTTTTTGGTGTGGTCACGAATTAAAGTCCTTTTCGCCCTAGGACGTATATTTAAGGAGATATGGGCAAAATAACTTTTTCATATAAAAATTGCAATTTTATTAGGTTTTGAGCGGATTATTAAATTTTTTGGGGTGTTACGAATTAAAGTCCTTTTCGCTCTAGGACGCGTATATACGAAGATATGGGCAAAATAAGATTTTCAGATAAAAATTTCAATTTTTTTAGGTTTTGGGAGGATTATAAATTTTTTTTTGGGGGTGGTCATGAATTAAAGTCCTTTTCGCGCTAGGCGCTTAGTTTAGGACATATGGGCAAAATAAGTATTTCATATCAAAATTTAAATTTTTTTATTTTTTGTGTGGATTTGTCAATTTTTTTGGTGTGGTCACGAATTAAAGTCCTAGGACGTATATTTAAGGAGATATGGGCAAAATAACTTTTTCATATAAAAATTGCAATTTTATTAGGTTTTGAGCGGATTATTAAATTTTTTGGGGTGTTACGAATTAAAGTCCTTTTCGCTCTAGGACGCGTATATACGAAGATATGGGCAAAATAAGATTTTCAGATAAAAATTTCAATTTTTTTAGGTTTTGGGAGGATTATTCAATTTTTTTTTGGGGTGGTCATGAATTAAAGTCCTTTTCGCGCTAGGGCGCTTAGTTTAGGAGATATGGGCAAAATAAGTTTTTCATATCAAAATTTAAATTTTTTTAGGTTTTGGGTGGATTTGTCAATTTTTTGGGGGTGGTCACGAATTAAAGTCCATTTCGCCCTAGGACGCATATTTAAGGAGATATGGGCAAATATACTTTTTCATATAAAAATTGCAATTTTTTTAGGTTTTGAGCGGATTATTAAATTTTTTGGGGTGTTACGAATTAAAGTCCTTTTCGCTCTAGGACGCGTATATACGAAGATATGGGCAAAATAAGATTTTCAGATAAAAATTTCAATTTTTTTAGGTTTTGGGAGGATTATTCAATTTTTTTGGGGGTGGTCATGAATTAAAGTCCTTTTCGCGCTAGGGCGCTTAGTTTAGGAGATATGGGCAAAATAAGTTTTTCATATCAAAATTTAAATTTTTTTAGGTTTTGGGTGGATTTGTCAATTTTTTGCGGGTGGTCACGAATTAAAGTCCATTTCGCCCTAGGACGCATATTTAAGGAGATATGGGCAAAATAACTTTTTCATATAAAAATTGCAATTTTTTTAGGTTTTGAGCGGATTATTAAATTTTTTGGGGTGGTTACGAATTAAAGTCCTTTTCGCTCTAGGACGCGTATATACGAAGATATGGGCAAAATAAGTTTTTCAGATAAAAATTTCAATTTTTTAGGTTTTGGGAGGATTATTCAATTTTTTTGGGGGTGGTCATGAATTAAAGTCCTTTTCGCGCTAGGGCGCTTAGTTTAGGAGATATGGGCAAAATAAGTTTTTCATATCAAAATTTAAATTTTTTTTAGGTTTTGGGTGGATTTGTCAATTTTTTGGGTGTGGTCACGAATTAAAGTCCTTTCCGTCCTAGGACGTATATTTAAGGAGATATGGGCAAAATATCTTTTTTATATAAAAATTTCAATTTTTTTAGGTTTTGAGCGGATTATTAAATTTTTTGGGGTATTACGAATTAAAGTCCTTTTCGCTTTAGGACGCGTATATACGAAGATATGGGCAAAATAAGTTTTTCGGATAAAAATTTAAATTTTTTTAGGTTTCGGGAGGATTATTCAATTTTTTTGGGGGTGGTCATGAATTAAAATCCTTTTCGCGCTAGGGCGCTTAGTTTAGGAGATATGGGCAAAATAAGTTTTTCATATCAAAATTTAAATTTTTTTAGGTTTTGGGTGGATTTGTCAATTTTTAGGGGTGGTCACGAATTAAAGTCCTTTTCGCCCTAGGACGTATATTTAAGGAGATATGGGCAAAATAGCTTTTTCATATAAAAATTGCAATTTTTTTTAGGTTTTGAGCGGATTATTAAATTTTTTGGGGTGTTACGAATTAAAGTCCTTTTCGCTCTAGGACGCGTATATACGAAGATATGGGCAAAATAAGATTTTCAGATAAAAATTTCAATTTTTTTAGGTTTTGGGAGGATTATTCAATTTTTTTGGGGGTGGTCATGAATTAAAGTCCTTTTCGCGCTAGGGCGCTTAGTTTAGGAGATATGGGCAAAATAAGCTTTTCATATCAAAATTTAAATTTTTTTAGGTTTTGGGTGGACTTGTCAATTTTTTGGGGGTGGTCACGAATTAAAGTCCATTTCGCCCTAGGACGCATATTTAAGGAGATATGGGAAAAATAACTTTTTCATATAAAAATTGCAATTTTTTTAGGTTTTGAGCGGATTATTACATTTTTTGGGGTGTTACGAATTAAAGTCCTTTTCGCTCTAGGACGCGTATATACGAAGATATGGGCAAAATAAGATTTTCAGATAAAAATTTCAATTTTTTTAGGTTTTGGGAGGATTATTCAATTTTTTTGGGGGTGGTCATGAATTAAAGTCATTTTCGCGCTAGGGCGCTTAGTTTAGGAGATATGGGCAAAATAAGTTTTTCATATCAAAATTTACATTTTTTTTAGGTTTTGGGTGGATTTGTCAATTTTTTGGGTGTGGTCACGAATTAAAGTCCTTTTCGCCCTAGGACGTATATTTAAGGAGATATGGGCAAAATAACTTTTTCATATTAAAATTGCAATTTTTTTAGGTTTTGAGTGGATTATTAAATTTTTTGAGGTGTTACGAATTAAAGTCCTTTTCGCCCTAGGACGCGTATATACGAAGATATGGGCAAAATAAGTTTTTCAGATAAAAATTTCAATTTTTTTAGGTTTTTGGAGGATTATTCATTTTTTTGGGGGTGGTCATGAATTAAAGTCCTTTTCGCGCTAGGGCGCTTAGTTTAGGAGATATGGGCAAAATAGTTTAGGAGATATGGGCAAAATAAGTTTTTCATACCAAATTTAAATTTTTTAAGTTTTGGGTGGATTTGTCAATTTTTTGGGGGTGGTCACGAATTAAAGTCCATTTCGCCCTAGGACGCATATTTAAGGAGATATGGACAAAATAACTTTTTCATATAAAAATTGCAATTTTTTTAGGTTTTGAGCGGATTATTACATTTTTTGGGGTGTTACGAATTAAAGTCCTTTTCGCTCTAGGACGCGTATATACGAAGATATGGGCAAAATAAGTTTTTCAGATAAAAATTTCAATTTTTTTAGGTTTTGGGAGGATTATAAATTTTTTTTTGGGGTGGTCATGAATTAAAGTCCTTTTCGCGCTAGGGCGCTTAGTTTAGGAGATATGGGCAAAATAAGTTTTTCATATCAAAATTAAAATTTTTTTATTTTTTGTGTGGATTTGTCAATTTTTTTGGTGTGGTCACGAATTAAAGTCCTTTTCGCCCTAGGACGTATATTTAAGGAGATATGGGCAAAATAACTTTTTCATATAAAAATTGCAATTTTATTAGGTTTTGAGCGGATTATTAAATTTTTTGGGGTGTTACGAATTAAAGTCCTTTTCGCTCTAGGACGCGTATATACGAAGATATGGGCAAAATAAGATTTTCAGATAAAAATTTCAATTTTTTTAGGTTTTGGGAGGATTATTCAATTTTTTTTTGGGGTGGTCATGAATTAAAGTCCTTTTCGCGCTAGGGCGCTTAGTTTAGGAGATATGGGCAAAATAAGTTTTTCATATCAAAATTTAAATTTTTTAGGTTTTGGGTGGATTTGTCAATTTTTTGGGGGTGGTCACGAATTAAAGTCCATTTCGCCCTAGGACGCATATTTAAGGAGATATGGGCAAATATACTTTTTCATATAAAAATTGCAATTTTTTTAGGTTTTGAGCGGATTATTAAATTTTTTGGGGTGTTACGAATTAAAGTCCTTTTCGCTCTAGGACGCGTATATACGAAGATATGGGCAAAATAAGATTTTCAGATAAAAATTTCAATTTTTTTAGGTTTTGGGAGGATTATTCAATTTTTTTGGGGGTGGTCATGAATTAAAGTCCTTTTCGCGCTAGGGCGCTTAGTTTAGGAGATATGGGCAAAATAAGTTTTTCATATCAAAATTTAAATTTTTTTAGGTTTTGGGTGGATTTGTCAATTTTTTGCGGGTGGTCACGAATTAAAGTCCATTTCGTCCTAGGACGCATATTTAAGGAGATATGGGCAAAATAACTTTTTCATATAAAAATTGCAATTTTTTTAGGTTTTGAGCGGATTATTAAATTTTTTGGGGTGGTTACGAATTAAAGTCCTTTTCGCTCTAGGACGCGTATATACGAAGATATGGGCAAAATAAGTTTTTCAGATAAAAATTTCAATTTTTTAGGTTTTGGGAGGATTATTCAATTTTTTTGGGGGTGGTCATGAATTAAAGTCCTTTTCGCGCTAGGGCGCTTAGTTTAGGAGATATGGGCAAAATAAGTTTTTCATATCAAAATTTAAATTTTTTTTAGGTTTTGGGTGGATTTGTCAATTTTTTGGGTGTGGTCACGAATTAAAGTCCTTTCCGTCCTAGGACGTATATTTAAGGAGATATGGGCAAAATATCTTTTTTATATAAAAATTTCAATTTTTTTAGGTTTTGAGCGGATTATTAAATTTTTTGGGGTATTACGAATTAAAGTCCTTTTCGCTTTAGGACGCGTATATACGAAGATATGGGCAAAATAAGTTTTTCGGATAAAAATTTAAATTTTTTTAGGTTTCGGGAGGATTATTCAATTTTTTTGGGGGTGGTCATGAATTAAAATCCTTTTCGCGCTAGGGCGCTTAGTTTAGGAGATATGGGCAAAATAAGTTTTTCATATCAAAATTTAAATTTTTTTAGGTTTTGGGTGGATTTGTCAATTTTTTGCGGGTGGTCACGAATTAAAGTCCTTTTCGCCCTAGGACGTATATTTAAGGAGATATGGGCAAAATAGCTTTTTCATATAAAAATTGCAATTTTTTTTAGGTTTTGAGCGGATTATTAAATTTTTTGGGGTGTTACGAATTAAAGTCCTTTTCGCTCTAGGACGCGTATATACGAAGATATGGGCAAAATAAGATTTTCAGATAAAAATTTCAATTTTTTTAGGTTTTGGGAGGATTATTCAATTTTTTTGGGGGTGGTCATGAATTAAAGTCCTTTTCGCGCTAGGGCGCTTAGTTTAGGAGATATGGGCAAAATAAGTTTTTCATATCAAAATTTAAATTTTTTTAGGTTTTGGGTGGACTTGTCAATTTTTTGGGGGTGGTCACGAATTAAAGTCCATTTCGCCCTAGGACGCATATTTAAGGAGATATGGGAAAAATAACTTTTTCATATAAAAGTTGCAATTTTTTTAGGTTTTGAGCGGATTATTACATTTTTTGGGGTGTTACGAATTAAAGTCCTTTTCGCTCTAGGACGCGTATATACGAAGATATGGGCAAAATAAGATTTTCAGATAAAAATTTCAATTTTTTTAGGTTTTGGGAGGATTATTCAATTTTTTTGGGGGTGGTCATGAATTAAAGTCATTTTCGCGCTAGGGCGCTTAGTTTAGGAGATATGGGCAAAATAAGTTTTTCATATCAAAATTTAAATTTTTTTAGGTTTTGGGTGGATTTGTCAATTTTTTGGGTGTGGTCACGAATTAAAGTCCTTTTCGCCCTAGGACGTATATTTAAGGAGATATGGGCAAAATAACTTTTTCATATTAAAATTGCAATTTTTTTAGGTTTTGAGTGGATTATTAAATTTTTTGAGGCGTTACGAATTAAAGTCCTTTTCGCCCTAGGACGCGTATATACGAAGATATGGGCAAAATAAGTTTTTCAGATAAAAATTTCAATTTTTTTAGGTTTTTGGAGGATTATTCATTTTTTTGGGGGTGGTCATGAATTAAAGTCCTTTTCGCGCTAGGGCGCTTAGTTTAGGAGATATGGGCAAAATAGTTTAGGAGATATGGGCAAAATAAGTTTTTCATACCAAATTTAAATTTTTTAAGTTTTGGGTGGATTTGTCAATTTTTTGGGGGTGGTCACGAATTAAAGTCCATTTCGCCCTAGGACGCATATTTAAGGAGATATGGACAAAATAACTTTTTCATATAAAAATTGCAATTTTTTTAGGTTTTGAGCGGATTATTACATTTTTTGGGGTGTTACGAATTAAAGTCCTTTTCGCTCTAGGACGCGTATATACGAAGATATGGGCAAAATAAGTTTTTCAGATAAAAATTTCAATTTTTTTAGGTTTTGGGAGGATTATAAATTTTTTTTTGGGGTGGTCATGAATTAAAGTCCTTTTCGCGCTAGGGCGCTTAGTTTAGGAGATATGGGCAAAATAAGTTTTTCATATCAAAATTAAAATTTTTTTATTTTTTGTGTGGATTTGTCAATTTTTTTGGTGTGGTCACGAATTAAAGTCCTTTTCGCCCTAGGACGTATATTTAAGGAGATATGGGCAAAATAACTTTTTCATATAAAAATTGCAATTTTATTAGGTTTTGAGCGGATTATTAAATTTTTTGGGGTGTTACGAATTAAAGTCCTTTTCGCTCTAGGACGCGTATATACGAAGATATGGGCAAAATAAGATTTTCAGATAAAAATTTAAATTTTTTTAGGTTTTGGGAGGATTATTCAATTTTTTTTTGGGGTGGTCATGAATTAAAGTCCTTTTCGCGCTAGGGCGCTTAGTTTAGGAGATATGGGCAAAATAAGTTTTTCATATCAAAATTTAAATTTTTTAGGTTTTGGGTGGATTTGTCAATTTTTTGGGGGTGGTCACGAATTAAAGTCCATTTCGCCCTAGGACGCATATTTAAGGAGATATGGGCAATATAACTTTTTCATATAAAAATTGAAATTTTTTTAGGTTTTGAGCGGATTATTAAATTTTTTGGGGTGTTACGAATTAAAGTCCTTTTCGCTCTAGGACGCGTATATACACAGATATGAACAAAATAAGTTTTTCAGATAAAAATTTCAATTTTTTTAGGTTTTGGAAGGATTATTCAATTTTTTTGGGGGTGGTCATGAATTAAAGTCCTTTTCGCGCTAGGGCGCTTAGTTTAGGAGATATGGGCAAAATAAGTTTTTCATATCAAAATTTAAATTTTTTATTTTTTGTGTGGATTTGTCAATTTTTTTGGTGTGGTCACGAATTAAAGTCCTTTTCGCCCTAGGACGTATATTTAAGGAGATATGGGCAAAATAACTTTTTCATATAAAAATTGCAATTTTTTTAGGTTTTGAGCGGATTATTAAATTTTTTGGGGTGTTACGAATTAAAGTCCTTTTCGCTCTAGGACGCGTATATACGAAGATATGGGCAAAATTAGATTTTCAGATAAAAATTTCAATGTTTTTAGGTTTTGGGAGGATTATTCAATTTTTTGGGGGGTGGTCATGAATTTAAGTCCTCTTCGCGCTAGGGCGCTTAGTTTAGGAGATATGGGCAAAATAAGTTTTTCATATCAACATTTAAATTTTTTTAGGTTTTGGGTGGATTTGTCAATTTTTTGGGGGTGGTCACGAATTAAAGTCCATTTCGCCCTAGGACGCATATTTAAGGAGATATGGGCAAAATAACTTTTTCGTATAAAAATTGCAATTTTTTTAGGTTTACGAATTATAGTCCTTTTCGCTCTAGGACGCGTATATACGAAGATATGGGCAAAATAAGTTTTTCAGATAAAAATTTCAATTTTTTTAGGTTTTGAGTGGATTATTAAATTTTTTGGGGTGTTACGAATTAAAGTCCTTTTCGCTCTAGGACGCGTATATACGAAGATATGGGCAAAATAAGTTTTTCAGATAAAAATTTCAATTTTTTTAGGTTTTGGGAGGATTATTCAATTTTTTTGGGGGTGGTCATGAATTAAAGTCCTTTTCGCGCTAGGGCGCTTAGTTTAGGAGATATGGGCAAAATAGTTTAGCAGATATGGCCAAAATAAGGTTTTCATACCAAATTTAAATTTTTTAAGTTTTGGGTGGATTTGTCAATTTTTTGGGGGTGGTCACGAATTAAAGTCCATTTCGCCCTAGCACGCATATTTAAGGAGATATGGGCAAAATAGCTTTTTCATATAAAAATTGCAATTTTTTTAGGTTTTGAGCGGATTATTAATTTTTTTGGGGTGTTACGAATTAAAGTCCTTTTCGCTCTAGGACGCGTATATACGAAGATATGGGCAAAATAAGTTTTTCAGATAAAAATTTAAATTTTTTTAGGTTTTGGGAGGATTATTAAATTTTTTTGGGGGTGGTCATGAATTAAAGTCCTTTTCGCGCTAGGGCGCTTAGTTTAGGAGATATGGGCAAAGTAGTTTAGGAGATATGGGCAAAATAAGTTGTTCATACCAAATTTTCGCTCTAGGACGCGTATATACGAAGATATGGGCAAAATAAGATTTTCAGATAAAAATTTCAATGTTTTTAGGTTTTGGGAGGATTATTCAATTTTTTTGGGGGTGGTCATTAATTAAAGTCCTTTTCGCGCTAGGGCGCTTAGTTTAGGAGATATGGGCAAAATAAGTTTTTCATATCAACATTTAAATTTTTTTAGGTTTTGGGTCGATTTGTCAATTTTTTGGGGGTGGTCACGAATTAAAGTCCATTTCGCCCTAGGACGCATATTTAAGGAGATATGGGCAAAATAACTTTTTCGTATAAAAATTGCAATTTTTTTTGGGTTTACGAATTATAGTCCTTTTCGCTCTAGGACGCGTATATACGAAGATATTGGCAAAATAAGTTTTTCAGATAAAAATTTCAATTTTTTTAGGTTTTGGGAGGATTATTCAATTTTTTTGGGGGTGGTCATGAATTAAAGTCCTTTTCGCGCTAGGGCGCTTAGTTTAGGAGATATGGGCAAAATAAGTTTTTCATATCAAAATTTATATTTTTTTAGGTTTTGGGTGGATTTGTCAATTTTTTGGGGGTGGTCACGAATTAAAGTCCATTTCGCCCTAGGACGTATATTTAAGGAGATATGGGCAAAATAACTTTTTCATATTAAAATTGCAATTTTTTTAGGTTTTGAGTGGATTATTAAATTTTTTGGGGTGTTACGAATTAAAGTCCTTTTCGCTCTAGGACGCGTATATACGAAGATATGGGCAAAATAAGTTTTTCAGATAAAAATTTCAATTTTCTTAGGTTTTGGGAGGATTAATCAATTTTTTTGGGGGTGGTCATGAATTAAAGTCCCTTTCGCGCTAGGGCGCTTAGTTTAGGAGATATGGGCAAAATAGTTTAGGAGATATGGCCAAAATAAATTTTTCATACCAAATTTAAATTTTTTTAAGTTTTGGGTGGATTTGTCAATTTTTTGGGGGTGGTCACGAATTAAAGTCCATTTCGCCCTAGGACGCATATTTAAGGAGATATGGGCAAAATAACTTTTTCATATAAAGATTGCAATTTTTGTAGGTTTTGAGCGGATTATTAAATTTTTTGGGGTGTTACGAATTAAAGTCCTTTTCGCTCTAGGACGCGTATATACGAAGATATGGGCAAAATAAGTTTTTCAGATAAAAATGTCAATGTTTTTAGGTTTTGGGAGGATTATTCAATTTTTTTGGGGGTGGTCATGAATTAAAGTCCTTTTCGCGCTAGGGCGCTTAGTTTAGGAGATATGGGCAAAATAGTTTAGGAGATATGGGCAAAATAAGTTTTTCATACCAAATTTAAATTTTTTTAAGTTTTGGGTGGATTTGTCAATTTTTTGGGGGTGGTCTCGAATTAAAGTCCATTTCGCCCTAGGACGCATATTTAAGGAGATATGGACAAAATAACTTTTTCATATAAAAATTGCGATTTTTTTAGGTTTTGAGTGGATTATTAAATTTTTTGGGGTGTTACGAATTAAAGTCCTTTTCGCTCTAGGACGCGTATATACATATGGGCAAAATAAGTTTTTCAGATAAAAATTTCAATTTTTTTAGGTTTTTGGGAGGATTATCAATTTTTTTTGGGGGTGGTCATGAATTAAAGTCCTTTTCGCGCTAGGGCGCTTAGTTTAGGAGATA
Organism: Haematobia irritans; assembly: GCF_050003625.1. Lineage (NCBI taxonomy): Eukaryota > Metazoa > Arthropoda > Insecta > Diptera > Muscidae > Haematobia > Haematobia irritans. The sequence continues at coordinate 71,183,637 of NC_134400.1, read as the reverse complement.
TGGGCAAAATAAGTTTTTCATATCAAAATTTAATTTTTTTTATTTTTTGTGTGGATTTGTCAATTTTTTTGGTGTGGTCACGAATTAAAGTCCTTTTCGCCCCAGGACGTATATTTAAGGAGATATGGGCAAAATAATTTTTTCATATAAAAATTGCAATTTTTTTAGGTTTTAAGTGGATTATTAAATTTTTTGGGGTGTTACGAATTAAAGTCCTTTTCGCTCTAGGACGCGTATATACGAAGATATGGGCAAAATAAGTTTTTCAGATAAAAATTTCAATTTTTTTAGGTTTTGGGAGGATTATTCAATTTTTTTGGGGATGGTCATGAATTAAAGTCCTTTTCGCGCTAGGGCGCTTAGTTTAGGAGATATGGGCAAAATAAATTTTTCATATCAAAATTTAATTTTTTTTAGGTTTTGGGTGGATTTGTCAATATTTTGGGTGTGGTCACGAATTAAAGTCCTTTTCGCCCTAGGACGTATATTTAAGGAGATATGGGCAAAATAACTTTTTCATATAACAATTGCAATTTTTTTAGGTTTTCGGTGGATTTGTCAATTTTTTGGGTGTGGTCACGAATTAAAGTCCTTTTCGCCCTAGGACGTATATTTAAGGAGATATGGGCAAAATAACATTTTCATATAACAATTGCAATTTTTTTAGGTTTTCGGTGGATTTGTCAATTTTTTGGGTGTGGTCACGAATTAAAGTCCTTTTCGCCCTAGGACGTATATTTAAGGAGATATGGGCAAAATAACTTTTTCATATAAAAATTGCAATTTTTAAGGTTTTGAGTGGATTATTAAATTTTTTGGGGTGTTACGAATTAAAGTCCTTTTCGCTCTAGGACGCGTATATACGAAGATATGGGCAAAATAAGTTTTTCAGATAAAAATTTCAATTTTTTAGGTTTTGGGAGGATTATTCAATTTTTTTGGGGGTGGTCATGAATTAAAGTCCTTTTCGCGCTAGGGCGCTTAGTTTAGGAGATATGGACAAAATAAGTTTTTCATATCAAAATTTAAATTTTTTTAGGTTTTGAGTGGATTTGTCAATTTTTTGGGGGTGGTCACGAATTAAAGTCCTTTTCGCCCTAGGACGTATATTTAAGGAGTTATGGGCTAAATAACTTTTTCATATAAAAATTGCAATTTTTTAGGTTTTGAGCGGATTATTAAATTTTTTGGGGTGTTACGAATTAAAGTCCTTTTCGCTCTAGGACGCGTATATACGAAGATATGGGCAAAATAAGATTTTCAGATAAAAATTTCAATGTTTTTAGGTTTTGGGAGGATTATTCAATTTTTTGGGGGGTGGTCATGAATTAAAGTCCTTTTCGCGCTAGGGCGCTTAGTTTAGGAGATATGGGCAAAATAAGTTTTTCATATCAAAATTTAATTTTTTTTAGGTTTTGGGTGGATTTGTCAATTTTTTGGGGGTGGTCACGAATTAAAGTCCATTTCGCCCTAGGACGTATATTTAAGGAGATATGGGCAAAATAACTTTTTCATATTAAAATTGCAATTTTTTTAGGTTTTGAGTGAATTATTAAATTTTTTGGGGTGTTACGAATTAAAGTCCTTTTCGCTCTAGGACGCGTATATACGAAGATATGGGCAAAATAAGATTTTCAGATAAAAATTTCAATGTTTTTAGGTTTTGGGAGGATTATTCAATTTTTTGGGGGGTGGTCATGAATTAAAGTCCTTTTCGCGCTAGGGCGCTTAGTTTAGGAGATATGGGCAAAATAAGTTTTTCATATCAAAATTTAAATTTTTTTATTTTTTGTGTGGATTTGTCAATTTTTTTGGTGTGGTCACGAATTAAAGTCCTTTTCGCCCTAGGACGTATATTTAAGGAGATATGGGCAAAATAACTTTTTCATATAAAAATTGCAATTTTTTTAGGTTTTGAGCGGATTATTAAATTTTTTGGGGTGTTACGAATTAAAGTCCTTTTCGCTCTAGGACGCGTATATACGAAGATATGGGCAAAATAAGATTTTCAGATAAAAATTTAAATTTTTTTAGGTTTTGGGAGGATTATTCCATTTTTTTTGGGGTGGTCATGAATTAAAGTCCTTTTCGCGCTAGGGCGCTTAGTTTAGGAGATATGGGCAAAATAAGTTTTTCATATCAACATTTAAATTTTTTTTTAGGTTTTGGGTGGATTTGTCAATTTTTTGGGGGTGGTCACGAATTAAAGTCCATTTCGCCCTAGGACGCATATTTAAGGAGATATGGGCAAAATAACTTTTTCGTATAAAAATTGCAATTTTTTTAGGTTTACGAATTATAGTCCTTTTCGCTCTAGGACGCGTATATACGAAGATATGGGCAAAATAAGTTTTTCAGATAAAAATTTAAATTTTTTTAGGTTTTGGGAGGATTATTCAATTTTTTTTTGGGGTGGTCATGAATTAAAGTCCTTTTCGCGCTAGGGCGCTTAGTTTAGGAGATATGGGCAAAATAAGTTTTTCATATCAAAATTTAAATTTTTTAGGTTTTGGGTGGATTTGTCAATTTTTTGGGGGTGGTCACGAATTAAAGTCCATTTCGCCCTAGGACGCATATTTAAGGAGATATGGGCAAAATAACTTTTTCATATAAAAATTGAAATTTTTTTAGGTTTTGAGCGGATTATTAAATTTTTTGGGGTGTTACGAATTAAAGTCCTTTTCGCTCTAGGACGCGTATATACACAGATATGAACAAAATAAGTTTTTCAGATAAAAATTTCAATTTTTTTAGGTTTTGGAAGGATTATTCAATTTTTTTGGGGGTGGTCATGAATTAAAGTCCTTTTCGCGCTAGGGCGCTTAGTTTAGGAGATATGGGCAAAATAAGTTTTTCATATCAAAATTTAAATTTTTTTATTTTTTGTGTGGATTTGTCAATTTTTTTGGTGTGGTCACGAATTAAAGTCCTTTTCGCCCTAGGACGTATATTTAAGGAGATATGGGCAAAATAACTTTTTCATATAAAAATTGCAATTTTTTTAGGTTTTGAGCGGATTATTAAATTTTTTGGGGTGTTACGAATTAAAGTCCTTTTCGCTCTAGGACGCGTATATACGAAGATATGGGCAAAATTAGATTTTCAGATAAAAATTTCAATGTTTTTAGGTTTTGGGAGGATTATTCAATTTTTTGGGGGGTGGTCATGAATTTAAGTCCTCTTCGCGCTTGGGCGCTTAGTTTAGGAGATATGGGCAAAATAAGTTTTTCATATCGACATTTAAATTTTTTTAGGTTTTGGGTGGATTTGTCAATTTTTTGGGGGTGGTCACGAATTAAAGTCCATTTCGCCCTAGGACGCATATTTAAGGAGATATGGGCAAAATAACTTTTTCGTATAAAAATTGCAATTTTTTTAGGTTTACGAATTATAGTCCTTTTCGCTCTAGGACGCGTATATACGAAGATATGGGCAAAATAAGTTTTTCCGATAAAAATTTCAATTTTTTTAGGTTTTGGGAGGATTATTCAATTTTTTTGGGGGTGGTCATGAATTAAAGTCCTTTTCGCGCTAGGGCGCTTAGTTTAGGAGATATGGGCAAAATAGTTTAGGAGATATGGCCAAAATAAGTTTTTCATACCAAATTTAAATTTTTTAAGTTTTGGGTGGATTTGTCAATTTTTTGGGGGTGGTCACGAATTAAAGTCCATTTCGCCCTAGCACGCATATTTAAGGAGATATGGGCAAAATAACTTTTTCATATAAAGATTGCAATTTTTTTAGGTTTTGAGCGGATTATTAAATTTTTTGGGGTGTTACGAATTAAAGTCCTTTTCGCTCTAGGACGCGTATATACGAAGATATGGGCAAAATAAGTTTTTCAGATAAAAATTTCAATTTTTTTAGGTTTTGGGAGGATTATTAAATTTTTTTGGGGGTGGTCATGACTTAAAGTCCTTTTCGCGCTAGGGCGCTTAGTTTAGGAGATATGGGCAAAGTAGTTTAGGAGATATGGGCAAAATAAATTTTTCATACCAAATTTTCGCTCTAGGACGCGTATATACGAAGATATGGGCAAAATAAGATTTTCAGATAAAAATTTCAATGTTTTTAGGTTTTGGGAGGATTATTCAATTTTTTTGGGGGTGGTCATGAATTAAAGTCCTTTTCGTGCTAGGGCGCTTAGTTTAGGAGATATGGGCAAAATAAGTTTTTCATATCAACATTTAATTTTTTTTAGGTTTTGGGTGGATTTGTCAATTTTTTGGGGGTGGTCACGAATTAAAGTCCATTTCGCCCTAGGACGCATATTTAAGGAGATATGGGCAAAATAACTTTTTCGTATCAAAATTGCAATTTTTTTTGGGTTTACGAATTATAGTCCTTTTCGCTCTAGGACGCGTATATACGAAGATATGGGCAAAATAAGTTTTTCAGATAAAAATTTCAATTTTTTTAGGTTTTGGGAGGATTATTCAATTTTTTTGGGGGTGGTCATGAATTAAAGTCCTTTTCGCCCTAGGACGTATAATTACGGAGATATGGGCAAAATAACTTTTTCATATAACAATTGCAATTTTTTAGGTTTTGAGTGGATTATTAAATTTTTTGGGGTGTTACGAATTAAAGTCCTTTTCGCTCTAGGACGCGTATATACGAAGATATGGGCAAAATAAGTTTTTCAGATAAAAATTTATTTTTTTTTAGATTTTGGGAGGATTATTAAATTTTTTGGGGGTGGTCATGAATTAAAGTCCTTTTCGCGCTAGGGCGCTTAGTTTAGGAGATATGGACAAAATAAGTTTTTCATATCAAAATTTAAATTTTTTTAGGTTTTGAGTGGATTTGTCAATTTTTTGGGGGTGGTCACGAATTAAAGTCCTTTTCGCCCTAGGACGTATATTTAAGGAGATATGGGCTAAATAACTTTTTCATATAAAAATTGCAATTTTTTAGGTTTTGAGCGGATTATTAAATTTTTTGGGGTGTTACGAATTAAAGTCCTTTTCGCTCTAGGACGCGTATATACGAAGATATGGGCAAAATAAGTTTTTCAGATAAAAATTTCAATTTTTTTAGGTTTTGGGAGGATTATTCAATTTTTTTGGGGGTGGTCATGAATTAAAGTCCTTTTCGCGCTAGGGCGCTTAGTTTAGGAGATATGGGCAAAATAAGTTTTTCATATCAACATTTAAATTTTTTTTTAGGTTTTGGGTGGATTTGTCAATTTTTTGGGGGTGGTCACGAATTAAAGTCCATTTCGCCCTAGGACGCATATTTAAGGAGATATGGGCAAAATAACTTTTTCGTATAAAAATTGCAATTTTTTTAGGTTTACGAATTATAGTCCTTTTCGCTCTAGGACGCGTATATACGAAGATATGGGCAAAATAAGTTTTTCAGATAAAAATTTCAATTTTTTTAGGTTTTGGGAGGATTATTCAATTTTTTTGGGGGTGGTCATGAATTAAAGTCCTTTTCGCGCTAGGGCGCTTAGTTTAGGAGATATGGGCAAAATAAGTTTTTCATATCAAAATTTAAATTTTTTTAGGTTTTGGGTGGATTTGTCAATTTTTTGGGGGTGGTCACGAATTAAAGTCCATTTCGCCCTAGGACGTATATTTAAGGAGATATGGGCAAAATAACTTTTTCATATTAAAATTGCACTTTTTTTTGGGTTTTGAGTGAATTATTAAATTTTTTGGGGTGTTACGAATTAAAGTCCTTTTCGCTCTAGGACGCGTATATACGAAGATATGGGCAAAATAAGATTTTCAGATAAAAATTTCAATGTTTTTAGGTTTTCGGAGGATTATTCAATTTTTTGGGGGGTGGTCATGATTTTAAGTCCTTTTCGCGCTAAGGCGCTTAGTTTAGGAGATATGGGCAAAATAAGTTTTTCATATCAACATTTAAATTTTTTTAGGTTTTGGGTGGATTTGTCAATTTTTTGGGGGTGGTCACGAATTAAAGTCCATTTCGCCCTAGGACGCATATTTAAGGAGATATGGGCAAAATAACTTTTTCGTATAAAAATTGCAATTTTTTAGGTTTACGAATTATAGTCCTTTTCGCTCTAGGACGCGTATATACGAAGATATGGGCAAAATAAGTTTTTCAGATAAAAATTTCAATTTTTTTAGGTTTTGGGAGGATTATTCAATTTTTCGCGCTAGGGCGCTTAGTTTAGGAGATATGGGCAAAATAGTTTAGGAGATATGGCCAAAATAAGTTTTTCATACCAAATTTAAATTTTTTAAGTTTTGGGTGGATTTGTCAATTTTTTGGGGGTGGTCACGAATTAAAGTCCATTTCGCCCTAGCACGCATATTTAAGGAGATATGGGCAAAATAATTTTTTCATATAAAGATTGCAATTTTTTTAGGTTTTGAGCGGATTATTAAATTTTTTGGGGTGTTACGAATTAAAGTCCTTTTCGCTCTAGGACGCGTATATACGAAGATATGGGCAAAATAAGTTTTTCAGATAAAAATTTCAATTTTTTTAGGTTTTGGGAGGATTATTAAATTTTTTTGGGGGTGGTCATGACTTAAAGTCCTTTTCGCGCTAGGGCGCTTAGTTTAGGAGATATGGGCAAAGTAGTTTAGGAGATATGGGCAAAATAAATTTTTCATACCAAATTTTCGCTCTAGGACGCGTATATACGAAGATATGGGCAAAATAAGATTTTCAGATAAAAATTTCAATGTTTTTAGGTTTTGGGAGGATTATTCAATTTTTTTGGGGGTGGTCATGAATTAAAGTCCTTTTCGCGCTAGGGCGCTTAGTTTAGGAGATATGGGCAAAATAAGTTTTTCATATCAACATTTAAATTTTTTTAGGTTTTGGGTGGATTTGTCAATTTTTTGGGGGTGGTCACGAATTAAAGTCCATTTCGCCCTAGGACGCATATTTAAGGAGATATGGGCAAAATAACTTTTTCGTATCAAAATTGCAATTTTTTTGGGTTTACGAATTATAGTCCTTTTCGCTCTAGGACGCGTATATACGAAGATATGGGCAAAATAAGTTTTTCAGATAAAAATGTCAATTTTTTTAGGTTTTGGGAGGATTATTCAATTTTTTTGGGGGTGGTCATGAATTAAAGTCCTTTTCGCCCTAGGACGTATAATTACGGAGATATGGGCAAAATAACTTTTTCATATAACAATTGCAATTTTTTTAGGTTTTCGGTGGATTTGTCAATTTTTTGGGTGTGGTCACGAATTAAAGTCCTTTTCGCCCTAGGACGTATATTTAAGGAGATATGGGCAAAATAACTTTTTCATATAAAAATTGCAATTTTTTAGGTCTTGAGTGGATTATTAAATTTTTTGGGGTGTTACGAATTAAAGTCCTTTTCGCTCTAGGACGCGTATATACGAAGATATGGGCAAAATAAGTTTTTCAGATAAAAATTTCAATTTTTTTAGGTTTTGGGAGGATTATTCAATTTTTTTGGGGGTGGTCATGAATTAAAGTCCTTTTCGCGCTAGGGCGCTTAGTTTAGGAGATATGGGCAAAATAAGTTTTTCATATCAAAATTTAAATTTTTTTAGGAGGTTTTGGGTGGATTTTTCAATTTTTTGGGTGTGGTCACGAATTAAAGTCCTTCTCGCCCTAGGACGTATATTTAAGGAGATATGGGCAAAATAACTTTTTCATATAAAAATTGCAATTTTTTAGGTTTTGAGCGGATTATTAAATTTTTTGGGGTGTTACGAATTAAAGTCCTTTTCGCTTTAGGACGCGTATATACGAAGATATGGGCAAAATAAGATTTTCAGATAAAAATTTCAATTTTTTTAGGTTTTGGGAGGATTATTCAATATTTTTGGGGGTTGTCATGAATTAAAGTCCTTTTCGCGCTAGGGCGCTTAGTTTAGGAAATATGGGCAAAATAAGTTTTCATATCAAAAATAATTTTTTTTTTAGGTTTTGGGTGGATTTGTCGATTTTGCGTCATATTTAAGGAGATATGGGCAAAATAACTTTTTCATATAAAAATTGCAATTTTTTTAGGTTTTGGGTGGATTTGTCAATTTTTTGGGGGTGGTCACGAATTAAAGTCCTTTTCGCCCTAGGACGTATATTTAAGGAGATATGGTCAAAATAACTTTTACATATAAAAATTGCAATTTTTATAGGTTTTGAGCGGATTATTGAATTGTTTGGGGTGTTACGAATTAAAGTCCTTTTCGCTCTAGGACGCGTATATACGAAGATATGGGCAAAATAAGTTTTTCAGATAAAAATGTCAATGTTTTTAGGTTTTGGGAGGATTATTCAATTTTTTTGGGGGTGGTCATGAATTAAAGTCCTTTTCGCGCTAGGGCGCTTAGTTTAGGAGATATGGGCAAAATAAGTTTTCATATCAAAAATAATTTTTTTTAGGTTTTGGGTGGATTTGTCAATTTTTTGGGGGTGGTCACGAATTAAAGTCAATTTCGCCCTAGGACGCATATTTAAGGAGATATGGGCAAAATAACTTTTTCATATAAAAATTGCAATTTTTTTTAGGTTTTGGGTGGATTTGTCAATTTTTTGGGGGTGGTCACGAATTAAAGTCCTTTTCGCCCTAGGACGTATATTTAAGGAGATATGGGCAAAATAACTTTTTCATATAAAAATTGCAATTTTTTTAGGTTTTGAGCGGATTATTAAATTTTTTGGGATGTTACGAATTAAAGTCCTTTTCGCTCTAGGACGCGTATATACGAAGATATGGGCAAAATAAGTTTTTCAGATAAAAATTTCAATGTTTTTAGGTCTTGAGAGGATTATTCAATTTTTTTGGGGGTGGTCATGAATTAAAGTCCCTTTCGCGCTAGGGCGCTTAGTTTAGGAGATATGGGCAAAATAGTTTAGGAGATATGGGCAAAATAAGTTTTTCATACCAAATTTAAATTTTTTTAAGTTTTGGGTGGATTTGTCAATTTTTTGGGGGTGGTCTCGAATTAAAGTCCATTTCGCCCTAGGACGCATATTTAAGGAGATATGGACAAAATAACTTTTTCATATAAAAATTGCAATTTTTTTAGGTTTTGAGTGGATTATTAAATTTTTTGGGGTGTTACGAATTAAAGTCTTTTTCGCTCTAGGACGCGTATATACATATGGGCAAAATAAGTTTTTCAGATAAAAATTTCAATTTTTTTAGGTTTTGGGAGGATTATTCATTTTTTTTTGGGGTGGTCATGAATTAAAGTCCTTTTCGCGCTAGGGCGCTTAGTTTAGGAGATATGGGCAAAATAAATTTTTCATATCAAAATTTAATTTTTTTTAGGTTTTGGGTGGATTTGTCAATTTTTTGGGTGTGGTCACGAATTAAAGTCCTTTTCGCCCTAGGACGTATATTTAAGGAGATATGGGCAAAATAACTTTTTCATATAAAAATTGCAATTTTTTTAGGTTTTGAGTGGATTATTAAATTTTTTGGGGTGTTACGAATTAAAGTCCTTTTCGCTCTAGGACGCGTATATACGAAGATATGGGCAAAATAAGTTTTTCAGATAAAAATTTCAATTTTTTTAGGTTTTGGGAGGATTATTCAATTTTTTTGGGGATGGTCATGAATTAAAGTCCTTTTCGCGCTAGGGCGCTTAGTTTAGGAGATATGGGCAAAATAAATTTTTCATATCAAAATTTAAATTTTTTTAGGTTTTGGGTGGATTTGTCAATTTTTTGGGTGTGGTCACGAATTAAAGTCCTTTTCGCCCTAGGACGTATATTTAAGGAGATATGGGCAAAATAACTTTTTCATATAACAATTGCAATTTTTTTAGGTTTTCGGTGGATTTGTCAATTTTTTGGGGGTGGTCACGAATTAAAGTCCTTTTCGCGCTAGGGCGCTTAGTTTAGGAGATATGGGCAAAATAAGTTTTTCATATCAAAATTTAAATTTTTTTAGGTTTTCGGTGGATTTGTCAATTTTTTGGGGGTGGTCACGAATTAAAGTCTATTTCGCCCTAGGACGCATATTTAAGGAGATATGGGCAAAATAACTTTTTCATATAAAAATTGCAATTTTTTAGGTTTTGAGTGGATTATTAAATTTTTTGGGGTGTTACGAATTAAAGTCCTTTTCGCTCTAGGACGCGTATATACGAAGATATGGGCTAAATAAGTTTTTCAGATAAAAATTTAATTTTTTTTTAGATTTTGGGAGGATTAGTAAATTTTTTGGGGGTGGTCATGAATTAAAGTCCTTTTCGCGCTAGGGCGCTTAGTTTAGGAGATATGGACAAAATAAGTTTTTCATATCAAAATTTAAATTTTTTTAGGTTTTGAGTGGATTTGTCAATTTTTTGGGGGTGGTCACGAATTAAAGTCCTTTTCGCCCTAGGACGTATATTTAAGGAGATATGGGCAAAATAACTTTTTCATATAAAAATTGCAATTTTTATAGGTTTTGAGTGGATTATTAAATTTTTTGGGGTGTTACGAATTAAAGTCCTTTTCGCTCTAGGACACGTATATACGAAGGTATGGGCAAAATAAGTTTTTCAGATAAAAATTTCAATTTTTTTAGGTTTTGGGAGGATTATTCAATTTTTTTGGGGGTGGTCATGAATTAAAGTCCTCTTCGCGCTAGGGCGCTTAGTTTAGGAGATATGGGCAAAATAAGTTTTTCATATCATAATTTAAATTTTTTTAGGAGGTTTTGGGTGGATTTTTCAATTTTTTGGGTGTGGTCACGAATTAAAGTCCTTTTCGCTCTAGGACGTATATTTAAGGAGATATGGGCAAAATAACTTTTTCATATAAAAATTGCAATTTTTTTAGGTTTTGGGTGGATTTTTCAATTTTTTGGGGGTGGTCACGAATTAAAGTCCTTTTCGCCCTAGGACGTATATTTAAGGAGATATGGTCAAAATAACTTTTTCATATAAAAATTGCAATTTTTATAGGCTTTGAGCGGATTATTAAATTGTTTGGGGTGTTACGAAGTAAAGTTTTTCAGATAAAAATGTCAATGTTTGTAGGTTTTGGGAGGATTATTCAATTTTTTTGGGGGTGGTCATGAATTAAAGTCCTTTTCGCGCTAGGGCGCTTAGTTTAGGAGATATGGGCAAAATAGTTTAGGAGATATGGGCAAAATAAGTTTTTCATACCAAATTTAAATTTTTTTAAGTTTTGGGTGGATTTGTCAATTTTTTGGGGGTGGTCACGAATTAAAGTCCTTTTCGCCCTAGGACGCATATTTAAGGAGATATGGGCAAAATAACTTTTTCATATAAAAATTGCAATTTTTTAGGTTTTGAGTGGATTATTAAATTTTTTGGGGTGTTACGAATTAAAGTCCTTTTCGCTCTAGGACGCGTATATACGAAGATATGGGCAAAATAAGTTTTTCAGATAAAAATTTCAATTTTTTTAGGTTTTGGGAGGGTTATTCTATTTTTTTTTGGGGTGGTCATGAATTAAAGTCCTTTTCGCGCTAGGGCGCTTAGTTTAGGAGATATGGGCAAAATAAGTTTTTCATATCAAAATTTAATTTTTTTTATTTTTTGTGTGGATTTGTCAATTTTTTGGGTGTGGTCACGAATTAAAGTCCTCTTCGCCCTAGGACGTATATTTAAGGAGATATGGGCAAAATAACTTTTTCATATAAAAATTGCAATTTTTTTTAGGTTTTGAGTGGATTATTAAATTTTTTGTGGTGTTACGAATTAAAGTCCTTTTCGCTCTAGGACGCGTATATACGAAGATATGGGCAAAATAAGTTTTTCAGATAACAATTTCAATTTTTTTAGGTTTTGGGAGGATTATTCAATTTTTTTGGGGGTGGTCATGAATTAAAGTCCTTTTCGCGCTAGGGCGCTTAGTTTAGGAGATATGGGCAAAATAAATTTTTCATATCAAAATTTAAAATTTTTTTAGGTGGATTTGTCAATTTTTTGGGTGTGGTCACGAATTAAAGTCCTTTTCGCGAGATATGGGCAAAATAACTTTTTCATATAACAATTGCAATTTTTTTAGGTTTTGAGCGGATTATTAAATTTGTTGAGGTGTTACGAATTGAAGTCCTTTTCGCTCTAGGACGCGTATATACGAAGATATGGGCAAAATAAGATTTTCAGATAAAAATTTCACTTTTTTTAGGTTTTGGGAGGATTATTCAATTGTTTTAGGGGTGGTCATGAATTAAAGTCCTTTTCGCGCTAGGGCGCTTAGTTTAGGAGATATGGGCAAAATAAATTTTTCATATCAAAATTTAAATTTTTTTAGGTTCTGGGTGGATTTGTCAATTTTTTGGGTGTGGTCACGAATTAAAGTCCTTTTCGCCCTAGGACGTATATTTAAGGAGATATGGGCAAAATAACTTTTTCATATAAAAATTGCAATTTTTTAGGTTTTGAGCGGATTATTAAATTTTTTGGGGTGTTACGCATTAAAGTCCTTTTCGCGCTAGGGCGCTTAGTTTAGGAGATATGGGAAAAATAAATTTTTCATATCAAAATTTAAATTTTTTTAGGTTTTGGGTGGATTTGTCAATTTTTTCTGGGTGGTCACGAATTAAAGTCCTTTTCGCCCTAGGACGTATATTTAAGGATTGTTTATGTTACCACAAAATAAACCCTACGCATTCTATACTTAATTCCGATTTCCAGTCATGAAATCCCCAATACCAATATTTTTGACAATTATTAATGATTTGCCAACCAAAAGGAAAAATTTCGCCGCAGAATCCCCCAATGTCATATTTAGACTTCCGCAAAATTCTTCTTGCATCTGTCTCATTTGCTTGCTATCGCTATACTGGTAAAGAACAATCCAATAGAAATAAACCCAACACTTGAAATATCATCATAACCAATTTGTTTCCTCTTTTTTTGGTGATCTCTCTTTGGGAATATATCTTCGACATTTCATCAAGCGCTACGACAAAATTCATAGGGAATTATTGTCTATGTGATAACATCTGCTTATCTCCCGATTCCCCCGCAGGTGTAATTTCGTCCCACAAATTGCCTTTGCAATAGTGTACTTGTCCACTGACAGAGTACCATACGAGTCCCATCAACATTTTGGTCCAATTCGAACCGGGTCACCAAGAGCAATTTCATCATTGGGTTCTCGCAAGTTTCATTACCAACGTTTCAAGAAGCAGCATACCGAGGAAAACAGGTTGGTATACTTTGATTTTTGTGTCTCTCATCATTTGTGAAGCAAGTGTGGTATAGTGCGGTGGTTGTGTGGATGATAATAAACCATCCAGCTAAATTTCGAAAGCTAAATTAACAATTTTGAGAAAAAGGAACGAATATTTTTATTAAAAGTAAACGACGGACTGAAAGAAAAAATAATTAAATATTAAATACAAGAAGATATTGCTGGAAAAATAACTTTTTTGCATAAACATAAAAACGTCATCGAACAAAATCGTGGGCAAGACAGTAATCAAAATATAATTTAAAAAAAATCTAAACGAAGCTTGGGAAAGAATTTACTCTTTGTTCGCACATATTCATCGGTGAGTTGTGTAATAACATATAAATACATACATCGAACCTCATTTAATTCTGCCTAGAGGAATACCACGTGTCTCAAAATATTCGGTGGGCTTTCTCTGTAAGTAAGCCCTCAGTTACTACTCCATATGCCATGCGGTGACCAGTAGCGCACTTCACTACAAATACTGCGTTGTTGTTGCTACGTGGTCACGATGAATGTATGCTATTTTCTTCCAGCTCCCCTTTAATACTCCACATTTCAGCAAAGCCTATCCTCTCCTCTCAACTAACACAACCATCCATGTAAAATATTCTCAGTCCATCGATCCGCTTACTTCCCCCATCATCTCCCAACTCTATCCATCGTCACTCAGACTCCACGTTTTAGCTTCTCCCAATTTTTCTCTCCATTCGATCACATTCCCCTCCATAGCACACGACTCTCCCAAACTCCTCAAGCATTTCTCGAAAGTACATGGCAGTATTACTGAGCATATCATACTACTATATTTATGGATATGTATATTTACTTTCTTGTTTATTAAACGAGTCGCATCTTTTGGAACCTTTTTTGTGTTTATAGATATCATTTATTGCTATCCAGGTGTACTTCATTTATAGTGATTTTATATTTTTTCTATGTGCTATTGATATCGTCTAGATCGGTATAAGTAACAGATTTTTCCATCACTGGTGACTGGTTTACCATCAATGATATGAACATTACTCTCGGCTACTCTCTATAGTACGTTCTCTCGCTCGCTCGATTGACACTACTGTAAGATTGGCGCAGCGGCAGAACTGCAAGCAGCACTGCGTTGTTAGCATGCACTTTCTCCAAAATATAGGTCAATGAACTCTTAGGTGAATGTTTTCACCAGTCAGCTGTTGTTTAACATTCTTTTTAATACTGTTGGTTGCCAGCATAAGTACACATGTCGTTCTATCTTCAAATTGTCGATAATTAAAGGATATTTTTCTTTAATCTAGTTTCCATATGAATGTTATATGATTGGGATTTATTCGGTGACAATTGTGTTTCTGCACCAAACTGATTTATATATGATATACGTATACAAATATATTCGAGTTGGTGAGAAAATAAATTATATTTTCTATGGATTTCCTTTATATTTAAATATTTCTATGACGGCACTCATTTGATTATTATGGTGGTGAGCATTTCCACATAACTAATTTACATACGCGAGCCTACACTCAGGAAGAAGAGAGGTTCGCCTCCATGGCACTAAGTCCAATTTAATTTTATTTTTAGTTCGTGAAATTATGTTTTGAAACATTTTCTTGACTTCAATAATTTTTCCGTACATCACTTGAAAAACTGGATAAAAGGAAGACGTAAATATCTGAAAAATTATGGATCGAAATATGTATTGGACGAAAACCCTTATGAATGTGAAATATTACTGGTAAAACTATACACAGGAAAAAAAATTTCAAAAGATTTCAAAAGAAAAAAGAAATTTGTTTCCAATTAAAATCTTAGTTGAGTTTTATTCGCAGCGGAAGCATAAGGACATTCTGAATGCATGTCCCCATCAATATAGTTCAGAATTTCTTAGAAGTTGTGAATTATACCAATATTGTGCCCATCTTGAACTTCTTATGGCTCTAAAGACACTATGCAATTTTGAACTCCAATTTGTTCCAACTACAATTTTTTTTTGAGAAGTGAATAAATTATATGTCTAATAAATTTTCTTGAATTTGCTTAGAAATTAAATACTTAGATTTGTGAACTTAACAAGAAATTTTCTTTTGTAATACAGTTTAGTTAAAATTTGATACAAATCACCAGCAAATTTTTTGTGGATTCACTGTTCTTTGAGGGTATAATATTAAGCCTTTTCCCTATAAGTGTCCTCAACTATATGGTTATACCACTTTTGTTGTATACTTTCGATTCTATTGATGTGATTATTTGGGTCAGTGTGATCCAGAATTTCTGAAACTCGAGATATATTTTACTTTGTGTTTTACAAATAATCCATTATTCATTGAAGCGATAAATTCTACAAATCGCTGTCCTCTAACCTACAAGGGAATATCCTCATCGATTTCGATTAGACCTAAGGTCGGAAATAGCCAAGTAGGTGGTGGTGCTTTTTTTGGTCGGTGTTGTTGATGTGATCATTCCCGTAACTTCAGCCATTTCAAGTGAAAGTTAGTTGGATCAGAGATATTCTGTCTTTCGTGGTCTCAGCGCTTCTATCAGTGTTTATTTTACTTTTCCCAGAACTATCGGGGTCGCCCTTTGTCGATATGTCTCTCGATCGGTATATCCGCTTGTCAGATAGACTGGTTGAATTCGAAGCCAGCCTTAAGGACAAGAGAACACCACTCACCTCCAAGTTTATTATTGAAGCCCATAAGGTTGAGGCTAAAGACCTATGGGAACGTTTAAAGCCTGCTTACGAGGAGTGCCTCGCCGACATTGAGCATGAGGCGGCTGATGACGCTCAAGATCCTGGGGGGAGCTCGAAGGATATCGAGGAAAGGGCATCAGTAAATGCCGCTGAGATTGAGATGGTGAAGTCCAAGTATAACAGTGCCTTTGCGACTTATTGTCGCTGTGTGGAACACTTGGGGGTATTGCTGCAGGAGATAGATATCCCGACGTCCAACGTAGCTCCAGCGCAAACCCAAGGGTTCAGACTACCACCCTGCGAAGTTCCAATATTTAGCGGGGACTACTCTTCTTGGCCCACTTTCCGCGATATGTTTACCGCGGTGTGCATACGGAATCCAAGGCTTAGTCCGGTTGAGAAACTGTTCCATTTGAGTCAACGGACAAAAGGGGAACCCCACGATATTGTTGGGAAAGTGCCACTAACCAATGAGAATTTTCCTATAGCTTGGGGGAATTTAACCCAACGATACGAAAATAAACGAGTTTTAGTAAACATCCAACTAAAGACTTTGTTTAACCTAGCTCCTATCCAGTCCGAATCCTCTACATCCATCAAAAGCTTACAGAGGGATATAAATGGATGTATATCCTTGTTGAAACTGTATGGAATTGATGTCGAGAGTTGGGATCCTATTTTTGTTTTTGTGTGTTGCAATAGGCTTCCAGATGTCACCCTTACGTTATGGGAGCAGACCCTTGACGACAAGACACAGCTACCAAAATGGACTGACCTTAATACCTTCCTGACGAATCGTCACAGGACCTTGGAGTCTGTGTCAGAAATTCGTAGGAAGGATTTGAACTCAAGACAGCCCTCAACCAATAATTCTTGCCCGAAGATTGGTGGCAAGACTGTGAAGACCTTTCAAAATAAAGTAACTGAATCCTCGTGTCGTCTATGTTCGAATGGAAGCCATGCTTTCCGGAAATGTCCAAAGTTTTTGGATATGACTCCAAAGCTGTGTTTGAACTGTTTTTCCAAGGTGCATTCGGTAAACAATTGCACTAGCAAATACACCTGCTTCAAATGTAGTAAACGCCATAATACACTCCTTCATCGAGAGCAGGCTTCCTCAAACCCCAAGGCTACATCGGCCACTACTCCTTCTCCAGCTCCCACAGATAACAAATTATCTTCTATACAGTCCACTAGTAATGACAGAGGGGTAGTACAAACATGTTTTTCCAGTCAATCGAAAGCTGTACTATTGGGTACGGCTATTGTAAAAATATGTCATAATGGTTTTTCCTACCTTGCTCGTGCCTTGGTGGATTCGGGATCGGAGGGCACTTTTATATCAGAGAGATTATTCCATAACCTACAACTTTCATTCAAGCGCACTTCCGCGACCATATCGGGCTTGAATAATACCACCTCCGCCTCAGTTCAAAGAGAATGTAGATTCATTTTGGCTTCCAACATTGATGAAGGGGTCGGGATACCCACTTCTGCCCTAGTTGTTCCCCATTTATCGGGGAGTCTACCTTCAAGGACAATTGATCCTTCATCTTTGACAGAGATTCCAAATATCCCCCTAGCAGATCCTCGATTTTTTGAAAGTTCGAGGATAGATCTGCTCATAGGTGGGGACTTACTTCCTTCCGTGATGTTGCCAGGTGTGCAACGACATGTCTGTGGAACTTTGGTTGCACAGGAGACTGTCTTTGGATGGGTTCTTACGGGCCCCATTCCAAGTGAAACGTCCAATGCATCTCCTCACATCGTGTCCTATTTTTGTGAAATCTCTCTAGATAAGGAGATTTCTCGCTTTTGGGAGTTGGAAGACCTTCCTCGAAAAACGTTTTTATCACCCTCTGAGCAATTTTGTGAGGATCTGTATGCTGCCACGACAACTAGGAACCACGAAGGCAGATACATAGTGAATCTTCCATTTAAGGAGGAATTTTCCCAGTCGATTGATATCGGTGAATCACGAAAATCTGCTATGGCTCAGTTCTTTAGAAATGAGGCGCGCCTTCTTCGGAATCCGGACTTCAAGATTGAGTATGATAGGGTTATAGAGGAGTACGGAACATTGGGTCATATGACTGTAGTGCAGTCTCTCAAATCTTCCGACTCTTCCAGACATTACTACCTGCCACATCACGCCGTTGTCAGGCCGGAGAGTAAGACTACAAAAGTCCGTGTAGTCTTTAATGCTTCTTCCCCTACATCAAACGGGTTTAGCTTGAATGATGTATTACACACAGGTCCTGTATTACAACAGGATCTTGTGGTACTCATTCTGAGGTGGAGATTCTTTCGTTATGTCTTCATCGGAGACATAACAAAAATGTATAGGCAAATCCTGGTCCATCCGGATCACAGGCCATATCAGCGGATACTATTTCGGCACGATCCAACTGACATTATCCATGATTACGAACTAAACACTGTCACATTCGGGGTTAACTGTGCCCCATTTTTGGCCATTAGGACGATTATTCAATTGGCAAATGACATTCGCTCTGAGTATCCCCTTGCATCCGATATATTGTTGAATTCGATGTACGTCGACGATGCTTTAGCAGGCGGTCATTCCATTTGTGACACGGTTAAGTCCAGGGATCAGTTGATAGCCGCATTGAACTCTGCCGGGTTTTCCATGAGAAAATGGACTTCCAATACGAAGGAAATACTTTCAGATCTTCTTCCGAGTCAGCTCCTTTCTGAGGATTTCCTGGAATTTGATGACCGAAGCACGACAAAAACGTTAGGCATACGTTGGAACGCTTCATCTGATTCCTTTTTCTTTTCCTCTATAGAATTCCCCGATATGTCCAATTATACCAAAAGGGAAGTTCTTTCAAGAATTTCTAGTCTTTTTGACCCTGCGGGATGGCTTGCCCCATGCGTGGTCATTGCGAAAATGATAATGCAAAGGATTTGGGCAGAAGGTACTAAATGGGATGAAGAAATTTCTCATGAATCATTGTCCCTGTGGAAAGCTTTTCAATCTTCATATCCTTTGATAAATTCTATTAAAGTTCCGCGGTGGTTTGGGTATACTCCATCATCCGATGTGCAGTTTCATGGGTTCAGTGACGCATCGGAAAAAGCTTATGCCGCAGTCCTGTATGTCCGTGTCGTTCAAGGTACATCCGTTTCTGTCCATCTTGTCGCATGTAAGACTAAAGTAGCCCCTCTTAAAACGATTTCGATCCCGAGACTTGAGTTATGTGGGGCAACACTTCTTTCGGAAATGATCGATCACTTTGTTCCCAAGCTAAATATTCCGAAATATTCGCTTTACTGTTGGACGGATTCAACAATTGTGTTGTCCTGGTTGAGTAAGCCTCCAAATTTTTGGTCCACTTTCGTGGCTAATAGGGTGTCAAAGATTTCTCAAGTCATATGTCCGTCGAACTGGCATCATGTAAGATCAGAACATAATCCAGCTGACATGGCTAGTCGTGGAGTGAGTCCACAGGGCCTTATAGATAATTTCATGTGGTGGAATGGTCCTCCATGGCTTAGTGACCCCGAGGAAAATTGGCCAAAATTCAACTGCCCTTCAACCGACACGATAGATATCGAGCGAAGAAATATTAAGGTCCATTTCTCATACTTCAAGGATTTTAGTGATGTGCTGGAAAGATTTTCCTCGTTGCCAAGGGCAATCCGAGTCATTGCTTATATTTATAGGTTTTTATTTAGCACCCATCCTAAGTTTCGTTCAAATTATCAAAGGGATTCAATAAACATTTCTACTTCTGAGATATTGATGGTTCATGACCGCCTCATTGCTGTTTCTCAGAAAGCAAATTTTCCAAATGAGTATTCGGCTCTATCTGCTAAGAAACCCATTGCTTCGAACAGTCCCATATTAAGTTTAAACCCATTTATTGATGCAGAGGGCATTATAAGAATAAGTGGCAGACTAGTATCTTCTCCAGTCTTGTCATACAACGAAAAGCACCCCATCCTACTCCCATATAACTGCCAGTTTTCTCGTTTATTAGTCAAGTTTATACACGAAGTTTCTATCCATGGAGGAAATCAATTGGTCTTGCGTCTCTTAAGATCCAAATATTGGATTATCAGGGCAAAAAACTTGATCAGAACCACAATTAATAAATGCAAACCATGCATCGTATATAAACACAGATGTCAGACACAGTTAATGTCCGCATTGCCCCCTGAAAGAACCGATCTTTCAAGACCATTTACCCACACTGGGGTGGACTTTGCGGGGCCGTTCGACATTAAACATTACACTGGTCGATGTTGTCGCATTACGAAGGGGTACGTATGCGTGTTTATATGCTTCTCAACCAAAGCAATTCATCTTGAGGCCACTTCCGATCTTTCTAAAGACACGTTTCTAGCCGCGTTCTCTCGATTTGCTTCCCGAAGAGGTTGTCCAGCTCATATCCATTCTGACAATGGTACCAATTTTGTTGGTGCCTCTAGATCTTTGGCGAAAGATTTTATTAAGACGTCGCATCTCGCTGTTCAGTCCAGGTATGGATTCCAGGGGATTACTTGGCATTTCATTCCACCTGGAGCTCCCCATATGGGAGGGCTTTGGGAAGCTGGCGTCAAAAGTTTCAAAAGCCACTTTCGCAAGGTGGCGGGGAACTTTAAGCATACATTTGAGGAGTTCCAAACTTTACTTGCAAGAATAGAAGCGTGCTTGAACTCACGTCCATTGTGTCCTTTATCCGATGATCCCTCTGATCTCGCTGCTCTTACCCCTGGTCATTTCTTAATCGGTACTCCGATATTAATGCCAGTTGATCCGGATGTCCGAGAATGTCAGGCGTCGTTGTTAAATAGGTGGCAACGATTGAAAGTTATCCATCAGCATTTTTGCCTCCGATGGAAGGAGGAATATCTGAAAGAGCTACATCAGCGCTACAAATGGAAAATGCCAAACGAGAACCTGCAAGATAATGCGATGGTTGTGGTGAAAGAAGAAAATATTCCTCCAAACGAGTGGCGTCTGGGCCGAATTCAAAAGGTTCGTCCAGGCTCTGACGGGCGAGTTCGAGTTGCTGACATTCTAACGGGCAGGGGGACTATAACAAGACCAATCTCGAAACTTGTTGTCCTCTTTAACGAATCTTCCCAATAGCTTGCTTTCATCCATTTTTAATGTTTTCCTCAGGTCCTAATAAACCATCTACGATGCGTAACAACACCAATCAAAGAGTTACTGGCTGCTATATTTGTCGCTTGTGCAGACATCCACACGCATTACGCAAGTGCAGGCGATTCTTAGAGATGAATACTGTACGACGCCTCCAGGTGGTCAACACATATGGCTATTGTAAAAATTGCCTAGCCCATAAACACTCACAAGGAAAATGTTTCACTACTACTGGATGTCGTTACTGCCATCAAAACCACCATAGTTTGCTGCACACACATAAGAGACTGCAGTCACAACAGCCATCATTACCGAAAGGAAAAGACAAACGTCACCGAAATCGGCCATCAAACGTAGTAATATCCAAGCGCCATGAAAATACATCATCCTGTAGAAAGCAATATGAAAATCCAAAATCCACATCAACTCTCTCACCTAGTAAGAAAGCAGCAACGCAATCCGCTTCCACCTCCCAAAGCGCATCATTGTCCACTCTCCTTAAGCAGAACAATGTCACCCTGCTCCCCACAGTTTTAGTCCGCATAATAGCCAAAAATGAGAGACATAAGGTACGATGCCTTCTAGACTCTGCGTCCAATTATAGCCGTATATCCTCGGCAGTGGTTAACAAGTTCCGTCTTACTACATATACACTCAACGATGAGACCTTTTGTCCTACCACTATGTCCTCCGTTTATGACTCTACTATAACAATCGAAGTCATTTTGCGGGTTAATAGCCGCATATCTATCCACACCCCCGAAAAATCCATTTCCAAATCCTACAAGACACGGTTTCACAATATCCTGCTCGCGGATACTGAATTCTACAAGTCTAGCCCGATAGACATAATTCTCGGTGCAGATACTTACTCGCGTGTAATTAGCGAAGGCATTTCAAGCCGACCTGGCCTACCAACTGCGCAAAATACAATATTTGGTTGGACTATTTATGGCAATTGTCCAATTTAAAAAAAAAAACTGAATATAAACCAACCGATTTTTAAAATGAATACAGTCCTATAACATTTTTTGACAATGCAAAACCAAACAAACAAAACCAAAAGAATACTATAACCCACTTGAATTATATTGATAAGAGATACGTAGCAAAGTATACACCAACAGTCACCATATGTATTTCTTAGATACTATTTTAATCCATGAATTGAATTGTCAGATTTTTATTAATTTAATTTAATCCATGAATTACATTGTGTACGTTCGAATTAATGTAGTATATAATATCTTTAAAAAAATGAATTGGAATGTGAACTTAGAATCAATTTAAACTTATACATGATATATTTTGAAATATTTTATTGTATTCGATCTGCAATTAGATTTTACCAATTAAATATTGTTTTACATATGTATGTAGGATATCTAAATATGGCACTACCTAATGTATTGCAGAGATACTGCAAGAGGGGGCGGAATGTTTATGTTACCACAAAATAAACCCTACGCATTCTATACTTAATTCCGATTTCCAGTCATGAAATCCCCAATACCAATATTTTTGACAATTATTAATGATTTGCCAACCAAAAGGAAAAATTTCGCCGCAGAATCCCCCAATGTCATATTTAGACTTCCGCAAAATTCTTCTTGCATCTGTCTCATTTGCTTGCTATCGCTATACTGGTAAAGAACAATCCAATAGAAATAAACCCAACACTTGAAATATCATCATAACCAATTTGTTTCCTCTTTTTTTGGTGATCTCTCTTTGGGAATATATCTTCGACATTTCATCAAGCGCTACGACAAAATTCATAGGGAATTATTGTCTATGTGATAACATCTGCTTATCTCCCGATTCCCCCGCAGGTGTAATTTCGTCCCACAAATTGCCTTTGCAATAGTGTACTTGTCCACTGACAGAGTACCATACGAGTCCCATCAACAAGGATATATGGGCAAAATAACTTTTTCATATAATTTTTTTTTTTTAGGTTTTGAGCGGATTATTAAATTTTTTGGGGTGTTACGAATTAAAGTCCTTTTCGCTCTAGGACGCGTATATACGAAGATATGGGCAAAATAAGTTTTTCAGATAACAATTTCAATATTTCTAGGTTTTGGGAGGATTATTCAATTTTTTTGGGGGTGGTCATGAATTAAAGTCCTTTTCGCCCTAGGACGCATATTTAAAGAGATATGGGCAAAATAACTTTTTCATATAAAAATTGAAATTTTTTTAGGTTTTGAGTGGATTATTAAATTTTTTGAGGTGTTACGAATTAAAGTCCTTTTCGCTCTAGGACGCGTACATACGAAGATATAGGCAAAATAAGTTTTTCAGATAAAAATTGCAATTTGTTTAGGTTTTGGGAGGATTATTCAATTTTTTTGGGTGTGGTCATGAATTAAAGTCCTTTTCGCGCTAGGGCGCTTAGTTTAGGAGATATGGACAAAATAAGTTTTTCATATCAAAATTTAAATTTTTTTGGGTTTTGAGTGGATTTGTCAATGTTTTGGGGGTGGTCACGAATTAAAGTCCTTTTCGCCCTAGGACGTATATTTAAGGAGATATGGGCAAAATAACTTTTTCATATAAAAATTGCAATTTTTTTAGGTTTTGAGCGGATTATTAAATTTTTTTGGGTGTTACGAATTAAAGTCCTTTTCGCTCTAGGACGCGTATATACGAAGATATGGGCAAAATAAGATTTTCAGATAAAAATTTCAATTTTTTTTAGGTTTTGGAAGGATTATTCACTTTTTTTGGGGGTGGTCATGAATTAAAGTCCTTTTCGCGCTAGGGCGCTTAGTTTAGGAGATATGGGCAAAATAAGTTTTTCATATCAAAATTTAAATTTTTTTAGGTTTTGTTTGGGTGGATTGTCAATTTTTTGGGGGTGGTCACGAATTAAAGTCCTTTTCGCCCTAGGACGTATATTTAAGGAGATATGGGCAAAATAACTTTTTCATATAAAAATTGCAATTTTTTAGGTTTTGAGCGGATTATTAAATTTTTTGGGGTGTACCGAATTAAAGTCCTTTTCGCTTTAGGACGCGTATATACGAAGATATGGGCCAAATAAGATTTTCAGATAAAAATTTCAATTTTTTTAGGTTTTGGGAGGATTATTCAATTTTTTTGGGGGTGGTCATGAATTAAAGTCCTTTTCGCGCTAGGGCGCTTAGTTTAGGAGATATGGGCAAAATAATTTTTTCATATCAAAATTTAAATTTTTTTAGGTTTTGGGTGGATTTGTCAATTTTTTGGGGGTGGTCATGAATTAAAGTCCTTTTCGCTCTAGGACGTATATTTAAGGAGATATGGGCAAAATAACTTTTTCATATAAAAATTGCAATTTTTTTAGGTTTTGAGCGGATTATTAAATTTTTTGGGGTGTTACGAATTAAAGTCCTTTTCGCTCTAGGACGCGTATATACGAAGATATGGGCAAAATAAGATTTTCAGATAAAAATTTCAATTTTTTTTAGGTTTTGGGAGGATTATTCAATTTTTTTGGGGGAGGTCATGAATTAAAGTCCTTTTCCCGCTAGGGCGCTTAGTTTAGGAGATATGGACAAAATAAGTTTTTCATATCAAAATTTAATTTTTTTTAGGTTTTGAGTGGATTTGTCAATTTTTTGGGGGTGGTCACGAATTAAAGTCCTTTTCGCCCTAGGACGTATATTTAAGGAGATATGTGCAAAATAACTTTTTCATATCAAAATTGTAATTTTTTTAGGTTTTGAGCGGATTATTAAATTTTTTGGGGTGTTACGAATTAAAGTCCTTTTCGCTCTAGGACGCGTATATACGAAGATATGGGCAAAATAAGATTTTCAGATAAAAATTTCAATTTTTTTAGGTTTTGGGAGGATTATTCAATTTTTTTGGGGGTTGTCATGAATTAAAGTCCTTTTCGCGCTAGGGCGCTTAGTTTAGGAGATATGGGCAAAATAAGTTTTTCATATCAAAATTTATTTTTTTTTAGGTTTTGAGTGGATTTGTCAATTTTTTGGGGGTGGTCACGAATTAAAGTCCTTTTCGCCCTAGGACGTATATTTAAGGAGATATTGGCAAAATAACTTTTTCATATAAAAATTGCAATTTTTTTAGGTTTTGAGCGGATTATTAAATTTTTTGGGGTGTTACGAATTAAAGTCCTTTTCGCTCTAGGACGCGTATATACGAAGATATGGGCAAAATAAGATTTTCAGATAAAAATTTCAATTTTTTTAGGTTTTGGGAGGATTATTCAATTTTTTTGGGGGTGGTCATGAATTAAAGTCCTTTTCGCGCTAGGGCGCTTAGTTTAGGAGATATGGGCAAAATAGTTTAGGAGATATGGGCAAAATAAGTTTTTCATACCAAATTTAAATTTTTTTAAGTTTTGGGTGGATTTGTCAATTTTTTGGGGGTGGTCACGAATTAAAGTCCATTTCGCCCTAGGACGCATATTTAAGGAGATATGGGCAAAATAACTTTTTCATATAAAAATTGCAATTTTTTAGGTTTTAAGTGGATTATTAATTTTTTGGGGTGTTACGAATTAAAGTCCTTTTCGCTCTAGGACGCGTATATACGAAGATATGGGCAAAATAAGATTTTCAGATAAAAATTGCAATTTTTTTAGGTTTTGAACGGATTATTTAATTTTTTGGGGTGTTAGGAATTAAAGTCCTTTTCGCCCTAGGACGCGTATATACGAAGATATGGGAAAAATAAGTTTTTCAGATAAAAATTTCAATTGTTTTAGGTTTTGGGAGGATTTTTCAATTTTTTGGGGGTGGTCATGAATTAAAGTCCTTTTCGCGCTAGGGCGCTTAGTTTAGGAGATATGGGCAAAATAAATTTTTCATATCAAAATTTAAATTTTTTTTAGGTTTTGGGTGGATTTGTCAATTTTGTGGGTGTGGTCACGAATTAAAGTCCTTTTCGCCCTAGGACGCATATTTAAGGAGATATGGGCAAAATAACTTTTTCATATAAAAATTGCAATTTTTTTAGGTTTTGAGCGGATTATTAAATATTTTTGGGTGTTACGATTAAAGTCCTTTTCGCTCTAGGACGCGTATATACGAAGATATGGGCAAAATAAGATTTTCAGATAAAAATTGCAATTTTTTTAGGTTTTGAGCGGATTATTAAATTTTTTGGGGTGTTACGAATTAAAGTCCTTTTCGCTCTAGGACGCGTATATACGAAGATATGGGCAAAATAAGATTTTCAGATAAAAATTTCAATTTTTTTAGGTTTTGGGAGGATTATTCAATTTTTTTGGGGTTGTCATGAATTAAAGTCCTTTTCGCGCTAGGGCGCTTAGTTTAGGAGATATGGGCAAAATAGTTTAGGAGATATGGGCAAAATAAGTTTTTCATACCAAATTTAAATTTTTTTAAGTTTTGGGTGGATTTGTCAATTTTTTGGGGGTGGTCACGAATTAAAGTCCATTTCGCCCTAGGACGCATATTTAAGGAGATATGGGCAAAATAACTTTTTCATATAAAAATTGCAATTTTTTTAGGTTTTGAGTGGATTATTAAATTTTTTGGGGTGTTACGAATTAAAGTCCTTTTCGCTCTAGGACGCGTATATACGAAGATATGGGCAAAATAAGTTTTTCAGATAAAAATTTCAATTGTTTTAGGTTTTGGGAGGATTATTCAATTTTTTTGGGGGTGGTCATGAATTAAAGTCCTTTTCGCGCTAGGGCGCTTAGTTTAGGAGATATGGGCAAAATAAATTTTTCATATCAAAATTTAAATTTTTTTTAGGTTTTGGGTGGATTCGTCAATTTTGTGGGTGTGGTCACGAATTAAAGTCCTTTTCGCCCTAGGACGCATATTTAAGGAGATATGGGCAAAATAACTTTTTCATATAAAAATTGCAATTTTTTTAGGTTTTGAGCGGATTATTAAATATTTTTGGGTGTTACGAATTAAAGTCCTTTTCGCTCTAGGACGCGTATATACGAAGATATGGGCAAAATAAGATTTTCAGATAAAAATTGCAATTTTTTTAGGTTTTGAGCGGATTATTAAATTTTTTGGGGTGTTACGAATTAAAGTCCTTTTCGCTCTAGGACGCGTATATACGAAGATATGGGCAAAATAAGTTTTGCAGATAAAAATTTAAATTTTTTTAGGTTTTGGGTGGATTTGTCAATTTTTTTGGGGGTGGTCACGAATTAAAGTCCTTTTCGCCCTAGGACGTATATTTAAGGAGATATGGGCAAAATAACTTTTTCATATAAAAATTGCAATTTTTTTAGGTTTTGAGTGGATTATTAAATTTTTTGGGGTGTTACGAATTAAAGTCCTTTTCGCTCTAGGACGCGTATATACGAAGATATGGGCAAAATAAGATTTTCAGATAAAAATTGCAATTTTTTTAGGTTTTGAACGGATTATTTAATTTTTTGGGGTGTTAGGAATTAAAGTCCTTTTCGCTCTAGGACGCGTATATACGAAGATATGGGCAAAATAAGTTTTTCAGATAAAAATTTCAATTGTTTTAGGTTTTGGGAGGATTTTTCAATTTTTTGGGGGTGGTCATGAATTAAAGTCCTTTTCGCGCTAGGGCGCTTAGTTTAGGAGATATGGGCAAAATAAATTTTTCATATCAAAATTTAAATTTTTTTTAGGTTTTGGGTGGATTTGTCAATTTTGTGGGTGTGGTCACGAATTAAAGTCCTTTTCGCCCTAGGACGTATATTTAAGGAGATATGGGCAAAATAACTTTTTCATATAAAAATTGCAATTTTTTTAGGTTTTGAGTGGATTATTAATTTGTTTGGGGTGTTACGAATTAAAGTCCTTTTCGCTCTAGGACGCGTATATACGAAGATATGGGCAAAATAAGATTTTCAGATAAAAATTTCAATTTTTTTAGGTTTTGGGAGGATTATTCATTTTTTTTGGGGTTGTCATGAATTAAAGTCCTTTTCGCGCTAGGGCGCTTAGTTTAGGAGATATGGGCAAAATAGTTTAGGAGATATGGGCAAAATAAGTTTTTCATACCAAATTTAAATTTTTTTAAGTTTTGGGTGGATTTGTCAATTTTTTGGGGGTGGTCACGAATTAAAGTCCATTTCGCCCTAGGACGCATATTTAAGGAGATATGGGCAAAATAACTTTTTCATATAAAAATTGCAATTTTTTTAGGTTTTGAGTGGATTATTAAATTTTTTGGGGTGTTACGAATTAAAGTCCTTTTCGCTCTAGGACGCGTATATACGAAGATATGGGCAAAATAAGTTTTTCAGATAAAAATTTCAATTGTTTTAGGTTTTGGGAGGATTATTCAATTTTTTTGGGGGTGGTCATGAATTAAAGTCCTTTTCGCGCTAGGGCGCTTAGTTTAGGAGATATGGGCAAAATAAATTTTTCATATCAAAATTTAAATTTTTTTTAGGTTTTGGGTGGATTCGTCAATTTTGTGGGTGTGGTCACGAATTAAAGTCCTTTTCGCCCTAGGACGCATATTTAAGGAGATATGGGCAAAATAACTTTTTCATATAAAAATTGCAATTTTTTTAGGTTTTGAGCGGATTATTAAATATTTTTGGGTGTTACGAATTAAAGTCCTTTTCGCTCTAGGACGCGTATATACGAAGATATGGGCAAAATAAGATTTTCAGATAAAAATTGCAATTTTTTTAGGTTTTGAGCGGATTATTAAATTTTTTGGGGTGTTACGAATTAAAGTCCTTTTCGCTCTAGGACGCGTATATACGAAGATATGGGCAAAATAAGTTTTGCAGATAAAAATTTAAATTTTTTTAGGTTTTGGGTGGATTTGTCAATTTTTTTGGGGGTGGTCACGAATTAAAGTCCTTTTCGCCCTAGGACGTATATTTAAGGAGATATGGGCAAAATAACTTTTTCATATAAAAATAGCAATGTTTTTAGGTTTTGAGCGGATTATTTAATTTTTTGGGGTGTTACGAATTAAAGTCCTTTTCGCTCTAGGAAGCGTATATACGATGATATGGGCAAAATAAGTTTTTCAGATAAAAAATTCAATTTTTTTAGGTTTTGGGAGGATTATTCAATTTTTTTGGGGGTGGTCATGAATTAAAGTCCTTTTCGCGCTAGGGCGCTTAGTTTAGGAGATGTGGGCAAAATAAATTTTTCATATCAAAATTTAATTTTTTTTGGGTTTTGGGTGGATTTTTCAATTTTTTGGGTGTGGTCACGAATTAAAGTCGTTTTCGCCCTAGGACGTATATTTAAGGAGATATGGGCAAAATAACTTTTTCATATAAAAATTGCAATTTTTTAGGTTTTGAGCGGATTATTAAATTTTTTGGGGTGTTACGAATTAAATTCCTTTTCGCTTTAGGACGCGTATATACGAAGATATGGGCAAAATAAGTTTTTTAGATAAAAAATTCAATTTTTTTAGGTTTTGGGAGGATTATTCAATTTTTTTGGGGGAGGTCATGAATTAAAGTCCTTTTCCAGCTAGGGCGCTTAGTTTAGGAGATATGGACAAAATAATTTTTTCATATCAAAATTTAATTTTTTTTAGGTTTTGAGTGGATTTGTCAATTTTTTGGGGGTGGTCACGAATTAAAGTCCTTTTCGCCCTAGGACGTATATTTAAGGAGATATGGGCAAAATAACTTTTTCATATAAAAATTGCAATTTTTTTAGGTTTTGAGCGGATTATTAAATTTTTTGGGGTGTTACGAATTAAAGTCCTTTTCGCTCTAGGACGCGTATATACGAAGATATAGGCAAAATAAGATTTTCAGATAAAAATTTCAATTTTTTTAGGTTTTGGGAGGATTATTCAATTTTTGTGGGGGTTGTCATGAATTAAAGTCCTTTTCGCGCTAGGGCGCTTAGTTTAGGAGATATGGACAAAATAAGTTTTCATATCAAAAATAAATTTTTTAGGTTTTGGGTGGATTTGTCAATTTTGCGTCATATTTAATGAGATATGGGCAAAATAACTTTTTCATATAAAAATTGCAATTTTTTTAGGTTTTGGGTGGATTTGTCAATTTTTTGGGGGTGGTCACGAATTAAAGTCCTTTTCGCCCTAGGACGTACATTTAAGGAGATATGGGCAAAATAACTTTTTCATATAAAAATTGCAATTTTTTTAGGTTTTGAGCGGATTATTAAATTGTTTGGGGTGTTACGAATTAAAGTCCTTTTCGCTCTAGGACGCGTATATACGAAGATATGGGCAAAATAAGTTTTTCAGATAAAAATGTCAATGTTTTTAGGTTTTGGGAGGATTATTCAGTTTTTTTGGGGGTGGTCATGAATTAAAGTCCTTTTCGCGCTAGGGCGCTTAGTTTAGGAGATATGGGCAAAATAGTTTAGGAGATATGGGCAAAATAAGTTTTTCATACCAAATTTAAATTTTTTTAAGTTTTGGGTGGATTTGTCAATTTTTTGGGGGTGGTCACGAATTAAAGTCCTTTTCGCCCTAGGACGCATATTTAAGGAGATATGGGCAAAATAACTTTTTCATATAAAAATTGCAATTTTTTAGGTTTTGAGTGGATTATTAACTTTTTTGTGGTGTTACGAATTAAAGTCCTTTTCGCTCTAGGACGCGTATATACGAAGATATGGGCAAAATAAGTTTTTCAGATAAAAATTTCAATTTTTTTAGGTTTTGGGAGGATTATTCAATTTTTTTTGGGGGTGGTCATGAATTAAAGTCCTTTTCGCGCTTAGTTTAGGAGATATGGGCAAAATAAGTTTTTCATATCAAAATTTAAATTTTTTTATTTTTTGTGTGGATTTGTAAATTTTTTGGGTGTGGTCACGAATTAAAGTCCTTTTCGCCCTAGGACGTATATTTAAGGAGATATGGGCAAAATAACTTTTTCATATAAAAATTGCAATTTTTTTTAGGTTTTTAGTGGATTATTAAATTTTTTGTGGTGTTACGAATTAAAGTCCTTTTCGCTCTAGGACGCGTATATACGAAGATATGGGCAAAATAAGTTTTTCAGATAAAAATTTCAATTTTTTTAGGTTTTGGGAGGATTATTCAATTTTTTTGGGGTGGTCATGAATTAAAGTCCTTTTCGCGCTAGGGCGCTTAGTTTAGGAGATATGGGCAAAGTAAATTTTTCATATCAAAATTTAAATTTTTTTTAGGTTTTGGGTGGATTTGTCAATTTTTTTGGGTGTGGTCACGAATTAAAGTCATTTTCGCCCTAAGACGTATATTTAAGGAGATATGGGCAAAATAACTTTTTCATATAAAAATTGCAATTTTTTTAGGTTTTGAGCGGATTATTAAATATTTTTGGGTGTTACGAATTAAAGTCCTTTTCGCTCTAGGACGCGTATATACGAAGATATGGGCAAAATAAGATTTTCAGATAAAAATTTCAATTTTTTTTAGGTTTTGGAAGGATTATTCACTTTTTTTGGGGGTGGTCATGAATTAAAGTCCTTTTCGCGCTAGGGCGCTTAGTTTAGGAGATATGGACAAAATAAGTTTTTCATATCAAAATTTAAATTTTTTTAGGTTTTGAGTGGATTTGTCAATTTTTTGGGGGTGGTCACGAATTAAAGTCCTTTTCGCCCTAGGACGTATATTTAAGGAGATATGGGCAAAATAACTTTTTCATATAAAAATTGCAATTTTTTTAGGTTTTGAGCGGATTATTAAATTTTTTGGGGTGTTACGAATTAAAGTCGTTTTCGCTCTAGGACGCGTATATACGAAGATATGGGCAAAATAAGATTTTCAGTTAAAAATTTCAATTTTTTTAGGTTTTGGGAGGATTATTCAATTTTTTTGGGGGTGGTCATGAATTAAAGTCCTTTTCGCGCTAGGACGCTTAGTTTAGGAGATATGGGCAAATAAGTTTTCATATCAAAAATAATTTTTTTTAGGTTTTGGGTGGATTTGTCAATTTTTTGGGGGTGGTCACGAATTAAAGTCCATTTCGCCCTAGGACGCATATTTAAGGAGATATGGGCAAAATAACTTTTTCATATAAAAATTGCAATTTTTTTAGGTTTTGGGTGGATTTGTCAATTTTTTGGGGGTGGTCACGAATTAAAGTCCTTTTCGCCCTAGGACGTATATTTAAGGAGATATGGGCAAAATAACTTTTTCATATAAAAATTGCAATTTTTTTAGGCAATCCCTCTCGAAAGAGATTCAAGGAACGAAGAAATGCTTTGTTTATCCTAAAGAAATTAGGATCAGTCGACCCAAGCACGTTGTCGGCTAAGCAAAGCGATTCCTTAAAATGGGCTCAAGGAATTCTTGAAGCTGGAAAAAGGGAACGGTCACCGGATGAGCTACCATCCTCTAAACGGGATCAAAGATCGTTTGCCTCAGTTGCAAAAGACAGCCTTGTGATGGCTATTATTAATAAAGGAGCATTGGACGGTATGATTCCAAGGCAAAAATGGGGGGAAATTGAGAACGCGATGTCTGGTGTCTACTCAGAGGTGCGAAAAAAGTTTCCCGGACCAAGTCCTCGACGGCAAGATGCTGGATGGTATCAAGGACGATATAAGTTAATAGCTTTTGCAGACCAGAGGTCTATGGATTGCTTTAAAGCTGCATTGATGCTAATTGGTGAAGTTTGGGAAGGAGCCGCTTTGGAGTTAGTCGATAAAAAAGACATACCGGCTAAACCTAGAGCACATGCATGGATACCGGCAAACCCTCCTGATCCTGAGTCAATACTAGAGAGACTAAAAGAATGTAACCCAGATCTTCCAACCGCCGATTGGAAGGTTGGTCGTTTGGATGAGGTGGATGGACCAAGACGACATGCGGTGTTTATATTAAACATAGAGTCGCTGCAACATCTAGCCCAGACCCAAGGACGCGTAAGTTATGGCTTTCATGATATCCATATGAAGGTATACAAAAGCGATCAGCCAAAGGATACCGAAACGGACAAGCCTCCGGTAGAGTCAGCAGTGAAAAAGTCTCCTAGCGAAGCCGAAGGAGACATAAAACCTGCAGACTATGGCGAAAATCATATGCGGGAAGTTTCTACAGGCTCAAGCCTCACCAAAGCTGAACCGCGGATTGTTGCGAGAGTCACCGAGATCTGTGAAGAGGAAGCCCTTGATGACTCAATTGAAGCGGCTGATGTGACGGTGGTTGAAAATTTGGATGGTTCTACGGTTCCTCCAGATAAATCTTCACCATTGTAAGGCCGCTTGTGCTGCCTTAAAAGTTCTCCTGATGAAAGGAGACATAGATATAGT
Source organism: Haematobia irritans (assembly GCF_050003625.1). Lineage (NCBI taxonomy): Eukaryota > Metazoa > Arthropoda > Insecta > Diptera > Muscidae > Haematobia > Haematobia irritans. The sequence continues at coordinate 71,150,516 of NC_134400.1, read as the reverse complement.
TCTTATTCAAGAACCATACATATATAAGAACAAGATCTGTGAATTAAGCACTCCGGGTTTCAAACTTTTGCATAATACCGGTAACGATATAAATCGAGCATGTATAATTGCTAAAAACGAACTAAACTTGTTTCTGCTTCCTTCATTGAGCAATGCAGACACTGTCGTAGCCAGTCTAGAGATATCCACATGCAAATATTGGGTATCTTCGGTCTACATGGGACATGATAGGGATATGCCACCCTGTGCCGTTAAGACCTTAGTTGATGAGTCACTAAAAACAAAGACAAAACTCATTATGGGATGCGATGCAAATGCACATCATAGTATTTGGGGAAGTAGTGATACTAATGCAAGGGGAGAGTCGCTAATAGAGTTTATTTTGCGTACTAACCTGGTAGTTTGCAATAAGTGAGATGCACCAACCTTCGTCACCAGGAACAGACAAGAGGTTTTGGACGTAACGTTGACCTCTCCGGAACTGAATGATAAGATATCTGAGTGGCAAGTTTTGAGGGAACATAGCTTCTCAGATCATCGCTACATCAGTTTCAGATTGGCTGTTCGTACTTCAAAGACCATATTTCCGCCAAATGTTAGGAAAGCTGATTGGAATAGGTATAGGGAATCGTTCAATTTGATGATACCGGAAGTGCCGGATACAAACATGAGCACTGTGCAAGATATCGAACACGCAGTGGAGCGGATTACTAAGGCCTTCAACATTTCACTGAAAGCTGCATGCCCTAGAGGAAAGCCAAGGGGAAAAAATCGGCCGCCATGGTGGACTACGGAGTTAAGTAATATGAGGAAATCCTGCAGGAAGCTCTTTAACAAAGCAAAGTCCACAAGAGCTCCGGAGGATTGGGACACTTACAAGATGAATCTGAGAGAATATAAACGAGAACTGAGAAGGTCTCAACAAAACTCTTGGGATGATTACTGTAGCAGTATTGAGAATACGTCAGAGGCTTCCAGACTACGGAAGGTACTAGCGTCCACTAACACCGCTCCAGGTTTCATTAAAACATCGGAGGGAAATTGGACAACGTCCAGTGAGGAGACGTTGGAGGTACTTTTGGACACACACTTCCCTGGAAATCAGACGGTAGAACCATGTTCCGGCGGTGTAACAGAGGCTCAGCGATCATTTCCTATCGAGGAGATTGTGTCGGAATCTAGAATAAAATGGGCTTTAAATAGCTTTGGACCATTCAAATCCCCCGGACCTGATGGAATTACTCCGGCGGAGTTACAGGCAGTGGCTGAAAGAATTATCCCCTGGTTGACGGTGATATATAAACAATGTGTAAACTTAGCATATATTGCAGAAAAGTGGAGGGAAACAAAAGTCGTCTTCATACCTAAAGCAGGAAAAGCCTCTCACTCGAGTGCGAAGGATTTCCGACCAATCAGCTTATCCTCATTCCTACTTAAGACCCTGGAGAGGATGATAGACATGTATCTTAGAACTAGCGTGGATTCAGGTTTGCTCTCGAAACGACAGCATGCATACTCGAAGGGCAGGTCTACTGAGACCGCATTGCATGAACTGGTCAGCTTTATTGAAAGCTCACTATCTGTCAAAGAATACACAATCGTGGCGTTTCTAGACATCGAAGGGGCGTTCAATAATATCCATCCGAGCTCGATATTAAATGGACTGACAACTCTGAATGTTGATCCAGGTATTCTTAGGCTGTTAGACGAACTTCTAATGAAGAGACGTATTTCAGCCACACTAGGGCAAGCAAACATACAAAGGTATGTGAACAGAGGCACTCCCCAAGGAGGAGTTCTATCACCTCTTCTTTGGAATGTTGCTATAAACAACCTTCTGGTTTCCCTAGAAAAAGAAAGGATAAAAGTGGTGGCATACGCAGATGATGTGGCGCTAGCAGTCAGGGGAAAATTCCCATCCACAATCAGAGATATTATACAGAGAGCTCTCCGGATGACTGAGAAATGGGCGAAAGATAATGGTCTTGGTGTAAATCCAGCAAAGACAGAAATAGTCATGTACTGCAAAGATCGCAAAACTCCCACGGTTAGGCCCATTTCCTTAGGGGGTACTGAAATTCCCTTTGGTGAGTATGCAAAATACCTTGGCGTTATTTTGGACAGGAAGCTGAATTTTAGGCTTAATATTGAAGAGAGGGCGAGAAAAGCCACGGTAGCTTTGTACTCGTGCAAAAAGGCAATAGGGAAAAAGTGGGGACTAAGACCAAAAATTGTGCATTGGCTATACACGGCAGTGGTTAGACATATAATGCTATATGGTGTTGTAGTCTGGTGGCCGGCACTTCAGAAACCGACTTGTTTAGATAAAGTTCAGCGTATGGCGAGCTTATGTATCTCAGGCGCATTTAGTAAGACAGGAACAGACTCCCTTAATGTCATGCTACATCTATTGCCTTTAGACATTTTGGCCAAACAGTCAGCTGCAACAACGGCTGTGCGGTTGCGCGAGCTATCGCTGTGGTCGGAAAAAATGTACGGTCATAGTTCGGTCCTCAAAGTAATGCCAGATGTGCCTAACGTAGTGGATTACACCCTGGCAAAACCACTTTTCGACAAAAAGTTTGAAACTCTAATTCCCAACAGTGAGGCGTGGTGTACACAGACCCCGGGGAATAAAAGATATATAGATTTCTATACTGATGGCTCCAAATTGAATGGACAAGTGGGGTTCGGAGTATATTCTAAAGATCTGGAAATTCGAATAGCGAAAAGATTACCTAATCACTGTAGTGTTTTTCAGGCTGAAATATTGGCAATAAGAGAGGTGGTGAATTGGCTGAGAAGTAATGTTCCAACAAATATTGGCATTAATATATACTCAGACAGTCAACCTGCAATAAAATCCTTGGACTCTGTGTTCCTTAACTCAAAAACGGCCATAGACTGCCGCAAATCTCTCAACGAGATGGCTGAGCAGTACAATATTCACCTAATATGGGTGCCTGGTCATAGGAACATACCGGGGAACTGTGAAGCAGATGTGTTAGCAAGGCTAGGAACTACCTTACATATTCCAGGGGAACTAGAATCTGTTGGTATGCCTCTGGCCACCTGCAAGCTCTTACTGCGTGAGAAGGCTGTTATGATGGCCAATATTCGATGGGAAAATTGCAAGGGTTGTAACGACACCAAGCAAATATGGCCCCATTTAAACTTAAACCGCACACTAGATATGCTAGTGTTCTCAAGGCGTCAGATAGCACTTCTAATATCTGCTATAACGGGTCGCTGCCTGATAGGCGAATTTGCAAAAACTATAGGTGCGAAGTATAATGACTATTGTATAAGCTGTCATGACGTGGAGGAAAAGGAATCAATTAAACACCTCTTGTGTGAGTGTCCTGCTTTTTGTGTAAGGCGTAAGCGAATTTTAGGAGCATATAGCTTTAGATTACTGGCTGACCTGGATAACGTTAACTTAAGCAGTTTGTTAATGTTTTTGGAGCAATCTGGTTGGTTCCACAAAAGTAAATAATAGAGAAGGTTCAGTGGTTAAGACTAGAAGTGCCCATATGTAATAGGTACTTTTAGTTAAATGTGGTATCACAATGGACTGAATAGTCTAAGTGAGCCTGAAATTTAATCGGGCTGCCACTTTAACCTAACCTAACCTAACCTAGGTTTTGAGCGGATTATTAAATTTTTTGGGGTGTTACGAATTAAAGTCCTGTTCGCTCTAGGACGCGTATATACGAAGATATGGGCAAAATAAGTTTTTCAGATAAAAATTTCAATGTTTTTAGGTTTTGGGAGGATTATTCAATTTTTTTGGGGGTGGTCATGAATTAAAGTCCTTTTCGCGCTAGGGCGCTTAGTTTAGGAGATATGGGCAAAATAGTTTAGGAGATATGGGCAAAATAAGTTTTTCATACCAAATTTAATTTTTTTTAAGTTTTGGGTGGATTTGTCAATTTTGTTAGTTTAGGAGATATGGGCAAAATAGTTTTCATATCAAAAATAAATTTTTTTAGGTTTTGGGTGGATTTGTCAATTTTGCGTCATATTTAAGGAGATATGGGCAAAATAACTTTTTCATATAAAAATTGCAATTTTTTTGGTTTTGGGTGGATTTGTCAATTTTTTGGGGGTGGTCACGAATTAAAGTCCTTTTCGCCCTAGGACGTACATTTAAGGAGACATGGACAAAATAACTTTTTCATATAAAAATTGCAATTTTTTTAGGTTTTGAGCGGATTATTAAATTGTTTGGGGTGTTACGAATTAAAGTCCTTTTCGCTCTAGGACGCGTATATACGAAGATATGGGCAAAATAAGTTTTTCAGATAAAAATGTCAATGTTTTTAGGTTTTGGGAGGATTATTCAATTTTTTGGGGGTGGTCATGAATTAAAGTCCTTTTCGCGCTAGGGCGCTTAGTTTAGGAGATATGGGCAAAATAGTTTAGGAGATATGGGCAAAATAAGTTTTTCATACCAAATTTAAATTTTTTTTTTAAGTTTTGGGTGGATTTGTCAATTTTTTGGTGGTGGTCACGAATTAAAGTCCTTTTCGCCCTAGGACGCATATTTAAGGAGATATGGGCAAAATAACTTTTTCATATAAAAATTGAAATTTTTTAGGTTTTGAGTGGATTATTAACTTTTTTGTGGTGTTACGAATTAAAGTCCTTTTCGCTCTAGGACGCGTATATACGAAGATATGGGCAAAATAAGTTTTTCAGATAAAAATTTCAATTTTTTTAGGTTTTGGGAGGATTATTCAATTTTTTTGGGGGTGGTCATGAATTAAAGTCCTTTTCGCGCTTAGTTTAGGAGATATGGGCAAAATAAGTTTTTCATATCAAAATTTAAATTTTTTTATTTTTTGTGTGGATTTGTCAATTTTTTGGGTGTGGTCACGAATTAAAGTCCTTTTCGCCCTAGGACGTATATTTAAGGAGATATGGGCAAAATAACTTTTTCATATAAAAATTGCAATTTTTTTAGGTTTTGAGCGGATTATTAAATATTTTTGGGTGTTACGAGTTAAAGTCCTTTTCGCTCTAGGACGCGTATATACGAAGATATGGGCAAAATAAGATTTTCAGATAAAAATTTCAATTTTTTTTAGGTTTTGGAAGGATTATTCACTTTTTTTGGGGGTGGTCATGAATTAAAGTCCTTTTCGCGCTAGGGCGCTTAGTTTAGGAGATATGGGCAAAATAAGTTTTTCATATCAAAATTTAAATTTTTTTAGGTTTTGGGTGGATTGTCAATTTTTTGGGGGTGGTCACGAATTAAAGTCCATTTCGCCCTAGGACGCATATTTAAGGAGATATGTGCAAAATAACTTTTTCATATAAATATTGCAATTTTTTTAGATTTTGGGTGGATTTGTCAATTTTTTGGGGGTGGTCACGAATTAAAGTCCTTTTCGCCCTAGGACGTATATTTAAGGAGATATGGGCAAAATAACTTTTTCATATAAAAATTGCAATTTTTTTAGGTTTTGAGCGGATTATTAAATTTTTTGGGGTGTTACGAATTAAAGTCCTTTTCGCTCTAGGACGCGTATATACGAAGATATGGGCAAAATAAGTTTTGCAGATAAAAATTTAAATTTTTTTAGGTTTTGGGTGGATTTGTCAATTTTTTTGGGGGTGGTCATGAATTAAAGTCCTTTTCGCGCTAGTGCGCTTAGTTTAGGAGATATGGGCAAAATAAGTTTTTCATATCAAAATTTAAATTTTTTTAGGTTTTGGGTGGATTTGTCAATTTTTTTGGGGCTGGTCACGAATTAAAGTCCTTTTCGCCCTAGGACGTATATTTAAGGAGATATGGGCAAAATAACTTTTTCATATAAAAATAGCAATTTTTTTAGGTTTTGAGCGGATTATTTAATTTTTTGGGGTGTTACGAATTAAAGTCCTTTTCGCTCTAGGAAGCGTATATACGATGATATGGGCAAAATAAGTTTTTCAGATAAAAATTTCAATTTTTTTTAGGTTTTGGGAGGATTATTCAATTTTTTTGGGGGTGGTCATGAATTAAAGTCCTTTTCGCGCTAGGGCGCTTAGTTTAGGAGATATGGGCAAAATAAGTTTTTCATATCAAAATTTAAATTTTTTTAGGTTTTGGGTGGATTGTCAATTTTTTGGGGGTGGTCACGAATTAAAGTCCATTTCGCCCTAGGACGCATATTTAAGGAGATATGTGCAAAATAACTTTTTCATATAAATATTGCAATTTTTTTAGATTTTGGATGGATTTGTCAATTTTTTGGGGGTGGTCACGAATTAAAGTCCTTTTCGCCCTAGGACGTATATTTAAGGAGATATGGGCAAAATAACTTTTTCATATAAAAATTGCAATTTTTTAGGTTTTGAGCGGATTATTAAATTTTTTGGGGTGTTACGAATTAAAGTCCTTTTCGCTTTAGGACGCGTATATACGAAGATATGGGCAAAATAAGTTTTTTAGATAAAAAATTCAATTTTTTTAGGTTTTGGGAGGATTATTCAATTTTTTTGGGGGAGGTCATGAATTAAAGTCCTTTTCCCGCTAGGGCGCTTAGTTTAGGAGATATGGACAAAATAATTTTTTCATATCAAAATTTAATTTTTTTTTAGGTTTTGAGTGGATTTGTCAATTTTTTGGGGGTGGTCACGAATTAAAGTCCTTTTCGCCCTAGGACGTATATTTAAGGAGATGTGGGCAAAATAACTTTTTCATATAAAAATTGCAATTTTTTTAGGTTTTGAGCGGATTATTAAATTTTTTGGGGTGTTACGAATTAAAGTCCTTTTCGCTCTAGGACGCGTATATACGAAGATATGGGCAAAATAAGATTTTCAGATAAAAATTTCAATTTTTTTAGGTTTTGGGAGGATTATTCAATTTTTGTGGGGGTTGTCATGAATTAAAGTCCTTTTCGCGCTAGGGCGCTTAGTTTAGGAGATATGGGCAAAATAGTTTAGGAGATATGGGCAAAATAAGTTTTTCATACCAAATTTAAATTTTTTTAAGTTTTGGGTGGATTTGTCAATTTTTTGGGGGTGGTCACGAATTAAAGTCCTTTTCGCCCTAGGACGCATATTTAAGGAGATATGGGCAAAATAACTTTTTCATATAAAAATTGCAATTTTTTAGGTTTTGAGTGGATTATTAACTTTTTTGTGGTGTTACGAATTAAAGTCCTTTTCGCTCTAGGACGCGTATATACGAAGATATGGGCAAAATAAGTTTTTCAGATAAAAATTTCAATTTTTTTAGGTTTTAGGAGGATTATTCAATTTTTTTTGGGGGTGGTCATGAATTAAAGTCCTTTTCGCGCTTAGTTTAGGAGATATGGGCAAAATAAGTTTTTCATATCAAAATTTAAATTTTTTTATTTTTTGTGTGGATTTGTCAATTTTTTGGGTGTGGTCACGAATTAAAGTCCTTTTCGCCCTAGGACGTATATTTAAGGAGATATGGGCAAAATAACTTTTTCATATAAAAATTGCAATTTTTTTTAGGTTTTGAATGGATTATTAAATTTTTTGTGGTGTTACGAATTAAAGTCCTTTTCGCTCTAGGACGCGTATATACGAAGATATGGGCAAAATAAGTTTTTCAGATAAAAATTTCAATTTTTTTAGGGTTTGGGAGGATTATTCAATTTTTTTGGGGTGGTCATGAATTAAAGTCCTTTTCGCGCTAGGGCGCTTAGTTTAGGAGATATGGGCAAAGTAAATTTTTCATATCAAAATTTAAATTTTTTTTAGGTTTTGGGTGGATTTGTCAATTTTTTTGGGTGTGGTCACGAATTAAAGTCCTTTTCGCCCTAAGACGTATATTTAAGGAGATATGGGCAAAATAACTTTTTCATATAAAAATTGCAATTTTTTTAGGTTTTGAGCGGATTATTAAATATTTTTGGGTGTTACGAATTAAAGTCCTTTTCGCTCTAGGACGCGTATATACGAAGATATGGGCAAAATAAGATTTTCAGATAAAAATTTCAATTTTTTTTAGGTTTTGGAAGGATTATTCACTTTTTTTGGGGGTGGTCATGAATTAAAGTCCTTTTCGCGCTAGGGCGCTTAGTTTAGGAGATATGGACAAAATAAGTTTTTCATATCAAAATTTAAATTTTTTTAGGTTTTGAGTGGATTTGTCAATTTTTTGGGGGTGGTCACGAATTAAAGTCCTTTTCGCCCTAGGACGTATATTTAAGGAGATATGGGCAAAATAAGTTTTTCATACCAAATTTAAATTTTTTTAAGTTTTGGGTGGATTTGTCAATTTTGTTAGTTTAGGAGATATGGGCAAAATAAGTTTTCATATAAAAAATAAATTTTTTTAGGTTTTGGGTGGATTTGTCAATTTTGCGTCATATTTAAGGAGATATGGGCAAAATAACTTTTTCATATAAAAATTGCAATTTTTTTGGTTTTGGGTGGATTTGTCAATTTTTTGGGGGTGGTCACGAATTAAAGTCCATTTCGCCCTAGGACGTACATTTAATGAGATATGGGCAAAATAACTTTTTCATATAAAAATTGCAATTTTTTTAGGTTTTGAGCGGATTATTAAATTGTTTGGGGTGTTACGAATTAAAGTCCTTTTCGCTCTAGGACGCGTATATACGAAGATATGGGCAAAATAAGTTTTTCAGATAAAAATGTCAATGTTTTTAGGTTTTGGGAGGATTATTCAATTTTTTGGGGGTGGTCATGAATTAAAGTCCTTTTCGCGCTAGGGCGCTTAGTTTAGGAGATATGGGCAAAATAGTTTAGGAGATATGGGCAAAATAACTTTTTCATACCAAATTTAAATTTTTTTACGTTTTGGGTGGAAATAAGTTTTTCAGATAAAATAAGTTTTTCAGATAAAAATTTCAATTTTTTTTAGGTTTTGGGAGGATTATTCAATTTTTTTGGGGGTGGTCATGAATTAAAGTCCTTTTCGCGCTTAGGTTAGGAGATATGGGCAAAATAAGTTTTTCATATCAAAATTTAAATTTTTTTATTTTTTGTGTGGATTTGTCAATTTTTTGGGTGTGGTCACGAATTAAAGTCCTTTTCGCCCTAGGACGTATATTTAAGGAGATATGGGCAAAATAACTTTTTCATATAAAAATTGCAATTTTTTAGGTTTTGAGCGGATTATTAAATATTTTTGGGTGTTACGAATTAAAGTCCTTTTCGCTCTAGGACGCGTATATACGAAGATATGGGCAAAATAAGATTTTCAGATAAAAATTTCAATTTTTTTTAGGTTTTGGAAGGATTATTCACTTTTTTTGGGGGTGGTCATGAATTAAAGTCCTTTTCGCGCTAGGGCGCTTAGTTTAGGAGATATGGGCAAAATAGTTTAGGAGATATGGGCAAAATAAGTTTTTCATACCAAATTTAAATTTTTTTAAGTTTTGGGTGGATTTGTCAATTTTTTGGGGGTGGTCACGAATTAAAGTCCATTTCGCCCTAGGACGCATATTTAAGGAGATATGGGCAAAATAACTTTTTCATATAAAAATTGGAATTTTTTTAGGTTTTGAGTGGATTATTAAATTTTTTGGGGTGTTACGAATTAAAGTCCTTTTCGCTCTAGGACGCGTATATACGAAGATATGGGCAAAATAAGTTTTTCAGATAAAAATTTCAATTGTTTTAGGTTTTGGGAGGATTATTCAATTTTTTGGGGGGTGGTCATGAATTAAAGTCCTTTTCGCGCTAGGGCGCTTAGTTTAGGAGATATGGGCAAAATAGTTTAGGAGATATGGGCAAAATAAGTTTTTCATACCAAATTTAAATTTTTTTAAGTTTTGGGTGGATTTGTCAATTTTTTGGGGGTGGTCACGAATTAAAGTCCATTTCGCCCTAGGACGCATATTTAAGGAGATATGGGCAAAATAACTTTTTCATATAAAAATTGGAATTTTTTTAGGTTTTGAGTGGATTATTAAATTTTTTGGGGTGTTACGAATTAAAGTCCTTTTCGCTCTAGGACGCGTATATACGAAGATATGGGCAAAATAAGTTTTTCAGATAAAAATTTCAATTGTTTTAGGTTTTGGGAGGATTATTCAATTTTTTGGGGGGTGGTCATGAATTAAAGTCCTTTTCGCGCTAGGGCGCTTAGTTTAGGAGATATGGGCAAAATAAATTTTTCATATCAAAATTTAAATTTTTTTTAGGTTTTGGGTGGATTTGTCAATTTTGTGGGTGTGGTCACGAATTAAAGTCCTTTTCGCCCTAGGACGCATATTTAAGGAGATATGACCAAAATAACTTTTTCATATAAAAATTGCAATTTTTTTAGGTTTTGAGCGGATTATTAAATATTTTTAGGTGTTACGAATTAAAGTCCTTTTCGCTCTAGGACGCGTATATACGATGATATGGGCAAAATAAGATTTTCAGATAAAGATTTCATTTTTTTTAGGTTTTGGGAGGATTATTCAATTTTTTTGGGGGTGGTCATGAATTAAAGTCCTTTTCGCGCTAGGGCGCTTAGTTTAGGAGATATGGGCAAAATAAATTTTTCATATCAAAATTTAATTTTTTTTAGGTTTTGGGTGGATTTGTCAATTTTTTGGGTGTGGTCACGAATTAAAGTCCTTTTCGCCCTAGGACGTATATTTAAGGAGATATGGGCAAAATAACTTTTTCATATAAAAATTGCAATTTTTTTAGGTTTTGATCGGATTATTAAATATTTTTGGGTGTTACGAATTAAAGTCCTTTTCGCTCTAGGACGCGTATATACGAAGATATGGGCAAAATAAGATTTTCAGATAAAAATTTCATTTTTTTTTTAGGTTTTGGAAGGATTATTCACTTTTTTTGGGGGTGGTCATGAATTAAAGTCCTTTTCGGGCTAGGGCGCTTAGTTTAGGAGATATGGGCAAAATAAATTTTTCATATCAAAATTTAATTTTTTTTAGGTTTTGGGTGGATTTGTCAATTTTTTGGGTGTGGTCACGAATTAAAGTCCTTTTCGCCCTAGGACGTATATTTAAGGAGATATGGGCAAAATAACTTTTTCATATAAAAATTGCAATTTTTTTAGGTTTTGAGCGGATCATTAAATATTTTTGGGTGTTACGAATTAAAGTCCTTTTCGCTCTAGGACGCGTATATACGATGATATGGGCAAAATAAGATTTTCAGATAAAAATTTCATTTTTTTTTTAGGTTTTGGGAGGATTATTCAATTTTTTTGGGGGTGGTCATGAATTAAAGTCCTTTTCGCGCTAGGGCGCTTAGTTTAGGAGATATGGGCAAAATAAATTTTTCATATCAAAATTTAAATTTTTTTTAGGTTTTGGGTGGATTTGTCAATTTTGTGGGTGTGGTCACGAATTAAAGTCCTTTTCGCCCTAGGACGCATATTTAAGGAGATATGGGCAAAATAACTTTTTCATATAAAAATTGCAATTTTTTTAGGTTTTGAACGGATTATTAAATATTTTTGGGTGTTACGAATTAAAGTCATTTTCGCTCTAGGACGCGTATATACGAAGATATGGGCAAAATAAGATTTTCAGATAAAAATTTCATTTTTTTTAGGTTTTGGAAGGATTATTCACTTTTTTTGGGGGTGGTCATGAATTAAAGTCCTTTTCGCGCTAGGGCGCTTAGTTTAGGAGATATGGGCAAAATAAGTTTTTCATATCAAAATTTAAATTTTTTTAGGTTTTGGGTGGATTGTCAATTTTTTGGGGGTGGTCACGAATTAAAGTCCATTTCGCCCTAGGACGCATATTTAAGGAGATATGTGCAAAATAACTTTTTCATATAAAAATTGCAATTTTTTTAGATTTTGGGTGGATTTGTCAATTTTTTGGGGTGGTCACGAATTAAAGTCCTTTTCGCCCTAGGACGTATATTTAAAGAGATATGGGCAAAATAACTTTTTCATATAAAAATTGCAATTTTTTTAGGTTTTGAGCGGATTATTAAATTTTTTGGGGTGTTACGAATTAAAGTCCTTTTCGCTCTAGGACGCGTATATACGAAGATATGGGCAAAATAAGTTTTTCAGATAAAAATTTCAATTTTTTAGGTTTTGGGAGGATTATTCAATTTTTTTGGGGGTGGTCATGAATTAAAGTCCTTTTCGCGCTAGTGCGCTTAATTTAGGAGATATGGGCAAAATAAGTTTTTCATATCAAAATTTAAATTTTTTTAGGTTTTGGGTGGATTTGTCAATTTTTTGGGGGTGGTCACGAATTAAAGTCCTTTTCGCCCTAGGACGTATATTTAAGGAGATATGGGCAAAATAACTTTTTCATATAAAAATAGCAATTTTTTTAGGTTTTGAGCGGATTATTTAATTTTTTGGGGTGTTACGAATTAAAGTCCTTTTCGCTCTAGGACGCGTATATACGATGATATGGGCAAAATAAGTTTTTCAGATAAAAATTTCAATTTTTTTAGGTTTTGGGAGGATTATTCAATTTTTTTGGGGGTGGTCATGAATTAAAGTCCTTTTCGCGCTAGGGCGCTTAGTTTAGGAGATATGGGCAAAATAAATTTTTCATATCAAAATTTAATTTTTTTTAGGTTTTGGGTGGATTTGTCAATTTTTTGGGTGTGGTCACGAATTAAAGTCCTTTTCGTCCTAGGACGTATATTTAAGGAGATATGGGCAAAATAACTTTTTCATATAAAAATTGCAATTTTTTTAGGTTTTGAGTGGATTATTAAATTTTTTGGGGTTTTACGAATTAAAGTCCTTTTCGCTCTAGGACGCGTATATACGAAGATATGGGCAAAATAAGTTTTTCAGATAAAAATTTCATTTTTTTTTTAGGTTTTGGGAGGATTATTCAATTTTTTTGGGGGTGGTCATGAATTAAAGTCCTTTTCGCGCTAGGGCGCTTAGTTTAGGAGATATGGGCAAAATAAATTTTTCATATCAAAATTTAATTTTTTTTAGGTTTTGGGTGGATTTGTCAATTTGTTGGGTGTGGTCACGAATTAAAGTCCTTTTCGCCCTAGGACGTATATTTAAGGAGATATGGGCAAAATAACTTTTTCATATAAAAATTGCAATTTTTTTAGGTTTTGATCGGATTATTAAATATTTTTGGGTGTTACGAATTAAAGTCCTTTTCGCTCTAGGACGCGTATATACGAAGATATGGGCAAAATAAGATTTTCAGATAAAAATTTCATTTTTTTTTAGGTTTTGGAAGGATTATTCACTTTTTTTGGGGGTGGTCATGAATTAAAGTCCTTTTCGGGCTAGGGCGCTTAGTTTAGGAGATATGGGCAAAATAAATTTTTCATATCAAAATTTAATTTTTTTTAGGTTTTGGGTGGATTTGTCAATTTTTTGGGTGGGGTCACGAATTAAAGTCCTTTTCGCCCTAGGACGTATATTTAAGGAGATATGGGCAAAATAACTTTTTCATATAAAAATTGCAATTTTTTTAGGTTTTGAGCGGATTATTAAATATTTTTGGGTGTTACGAATTAAAGTCCTTTTCGCTCTAGGACGCGTATATACGATGATATGGGCAAAATAAGATTTTCAGATAAAAATTTCATTTTTTTTTTAGGTTTTGGGAGGATTATTCAATTTTTTTGGGGGTGGTCATGAATTAAAGTCCTTTTCGCGCTAGGGCGCTTAGTTTAGGAGATATGGGCAAAATAAATTTTTCATATCAAAATTTAAATTTTTTTTAGGTTTTGGGTGGATTTGTCAATTTTGTGGGTGTGGTCACGAATTAAAGTCCTTTTCGCCCTAGGACGCATATTTAAGGAGATATGGGCAAAATAACTTTTTCATATAAAAATTGCAATTTTTTTAGGTTTTGAACGGATTATTAAATATTTTTGGGTGTTACGAATTAAAGTCCTTTTCGCTCTAGGACGCGTATATACGAAGATATGGGCAAAATAAGATTTTCAGATAAAAATTTCATTTTTTTTAGGTTTTGGAAGGATTATTCACTTTTTTTGGGGGTGGTCATGAATTAAAGTCCTTTTCGCGCTAGGGCGCTTAGTTTAGGAGATATGGGCAAAATAAGTTTTTCATATCAAAATTTAAATTTTTTTAGGTTTTGGGTGGATTGTCAATTTTTTGGGGGTGGTCACGAATTAAAGTCCATTTCGCCCTAGGACGCATATTTAAGGAGATATGTGCAAAATAACTTTTTCATATAAAAATTGCAATTTTTTTAGATTTTGGGTGGATTTGTCAATTTTTTGGGGGTGGTCACGAATTAAAGTCCTTTTCGCCCTAGGACGTATATTTAAAGAGATATGGGCAAAATAACTTTTTCATATAAAAATTGCAATTTTTTTAGGTTTTGAGCGGATTATTAAATTTTTTGGGGTGTTACGAATTAAAGTCCTTTTCGCTCTAGGACGCGTATATACGAAGATATGGGCAAAATAAGTTTTTCAGATAAAAATTTCAATTTTTTAGGTTTTGGGAGGATTATTCAATTTTTTTGGGGGTGGTCATGAATTAAAGTCCTTTTCGCGCTAGTGCGCTTAATTTAGGAGATATGGGCAAAATAAGTTTTTCATATCAAAATTTAAATTTTTTTAGGTTTTGGGTGGATTTGTCAATTTTTTGGGGGTGGTCACGAATTAAAGTCCTTTTCGCCCTAGGACGTATATTTAAGGAGATATGGGCAAAATAACTTTTTCATATAAAAATAGCAATTTTTTTAGGTTTTGAGCGGATTATTTAATTTTTTGGGGTGTTACGAATTAAAGTCCTTTTCGCTCTAGGACGCGTATATACGATGATATGGGCAAAATAAGTTTTTCAGATAAAAATTTCAATTTTTTTAGGTTTTGGGAGGATTATTCAATTTTTTTGGGGGTGGTCATGAATTAAAGTCCTTTTCGCGCTAGGGCGCTTAGTTTAGGAGATATGGGCAAAATAAATTTTTCATATCAAAATTTAATTTTTTTTAGGTTTTGGGTGGATTTGTCAATTTTTTGGGTGTGGTCACGAATTAAAGTCCTTTTCGTCCTAGGACGTATATTTAAGGAGATATGGGCAAAATAACTTTTTCATATAAAAATTGCAATTTTTTTAGGTTTTGAGTGGATTATTAAATTTTTTGGGGTTTTACGAATTAAAGTCCTTTTCGCTCTAGGACGCGTATATACGAAGATATGGGCAAAATAAGTTTTTCAGATAAAAATTTCATTTTTTTTTAGGTTTTGGGAGGATTATTCAATTTTTTTGGGGGTGGTCATGAATTAAAGTCCTTTTCGCGCTAGGGCGCTTAGTTTAGGAGATATGGGCAAAATAAATTTTTCATATCAAAATTTAATTTTTTTTAGGTTTTGGGTGGATTTGTCAATTTTTTGGGTGTGGTCACGAATTAAAGTCCTTTTCGCCCTAGGACGTATATTTAAGGAGATATGGGCAAAATAACTTTTTCATATAAAAATTGCAATTTTTTTAGGTTTTGATCGGATTATTAAATATTTTTGGGTGTTACGAATTAAAGTCCTTTTCGCTCTAGGACGCGTATATACGAAGATATGGGCAAAATAAGATTTTCAGATAAAAATTTCATTTTTTTTTAGGTTTTGGAAGGATTATTCACTTTTTTTGGGGGTGGTCATGAATTAAAGTCCTTTTCGGGCTAGGGCGCTTAGTTTAGGAGATATGGGCAAAATAAATTTTTCATATCAAAATTTAATTCTTTTTAGGTTTTGGGTGGATTTGTCAATTTTTTGGGGGTGGCCACGAATTAAAGTCCTTTTCGCCCTAGGACGTATATTTAAGGAGATATGGGCAAAATAACTTTTTCATATAAAAATTGCAATTTTTTTAGGTTTTGAGCGGATTATTAAATATTTTTGGGTGTTACGAATTAAAGTCCTTTTCGCTCTAGGACGCGTATATACGATGATATGGGCAAAATAAGATTTTCAGATAAAAATTTCATTTTTTTTTTAGGTTTTGGGAGGATTATTCAATTTTTTTGGGGGTGGTCATGAATTAAAGTCCTTTTCGCGCTAGGGCGCTTAGTTTAGGAGATATGGGCAAAATAAATTTTTCATATCAAAATTTAAATTTTTTTTAGGTTTTGGGTGGATTTGTCAATTTTGTGGGTGTGGTCACGAATTAAAGTCATTTTCGCCCTAGGACGCATATTTAAGGAGATATGGGCAAAATAACTTTTTCATATAAAAATTGCAATTTTTTTAGGTTTTGAACGGATTATTAAATATTTTTGGGTGTTACGAATTAAAGTCCTTTTCGCTCTAGGACGCGTATATACGAAGATATGGGCAAAATAAGATTTTCAGATAAAAATTTCATTTTTTTTAGGTTTTGGAAGGATTATTCACTTTTTTTGGGGGTGGTCATGAATTAAAGTCCTTTTCGCGCTAGGGCGCTTAGTTTAGGAGATATGGGCAAAATAAGTTTTTCATATCAAAATTTAAATTTTTTTAGGTTTTGGGTGGATTGTCAATTTTTTGGGGGTGGTCACGAATTAAAGTCCATTTCGCCCTAGGACGCATATTTAAGGAGATATGTGCAAAATAACTTTTTCATATAAAAATTGCAATTTTTTTAGATTTTGGGTGGATTTGTCAATTTTTTGGGGGTGGTCACGAATTAAAGTCCTTTTCGCCCTAGGACGTATATTTAAAGAGATATGGGCAAAATAACTTTTTCATATAAAAATTGCAATTTTTTTAGGTTTTGAGCGGATTATTAAATTTTTTGGGGTGTTACGAATTAAAGTCCTTTTCGCTCTAGGACGCGTATATACGAAGATATGGGCAAAATAAGTTTTTCAGATAAAAATTTCAATTTTTTAGGTTTTGGGAGGATTATTCAATTTTTTTGGGGGTGGTCATGAATTAAAGTCCTTTTCGCGCTAGTGCGCTTAATTTAGGAGATATGGGCAAAATAAGTTTTTCATATCAAAATTTAAATTTTTTTAGGTTTTGGGTGGATTTGTCAATTTTTTGGGGGTGGTCACGAATTAAAGTCCTTTTCGCCCTAGGACGTATATTTAAGGAGATATGGGCAAAATAACTTTTTCATATAAAAATAGCAATTTTTTTAGGTTTTGAGCGGATTATTTAATTTTTTGGGGTGTTACGAATTAAAGTCCTTTTCGCTCTAGGACGCGTATATACGATGATATGGGCAAAATAAGTTTTTCAGATAAAAATTTCAATTTTTTTAGGTTTTGGGAGGATTATTCAATTTTTTTGGGGGTGGTCATGAATTAAAGTCCTTTTCGCGCTAGGGCGCTTAGTTTAGGAGATATGGGCAAAATAAATTTTTCATATCAAAATTTAATTTTTTTTAGGTTTTGGGTGGATTTGTCAATTTTTTGGGTGTGGTCACGAATTAAAGTCCTTTTCGTCCTAGGACGTATATTTAAGGAGATATGGGCAAAATAACTTTTTCATATAAAAATTGCAATTTTTTTAGGTTTTGAGTGGATTATTAAATTTTTTGGGGTTTTACGAATTAAAGTCCTTTTCGCTCTAGGACGCGTATATACGAAGATATGGGCAAAATAAGTTTTTCAGATAAAAATTTCAATTTTTTTAGGTTTTGGGAGGATTATTCAATTTTTTTGGGGGTGGTCATGAATTAAAGTCCTTTTCGCGCTAGGGCGCTTAGATTAGGAGATATGGGCAAAATAAGTTTTTCATATCAAAATTTAAATTTTTTAGGTTTTGGGTGGATTTGTCAATTTTTTGGGGGTGGTCACGAATTAAAGTCCTTTTCGCCCTAGGACGTATATTTAAGGAGATATGGGCAAAATAACTTTTTCATATAAAAATTGCAATTTTTTTAGGTTTTGAGTGGATTATTAAATTTTTTGGGGTGTTACGAATTAAAGCCCTTTTCGCTCTAGGACGCGTATATACGAAGATATGGGCAAAATAAGTTTTTCAGATAAAAATTTCAATTGTTTTAGGTTTTGGGAGGATTATTCAATTTTTTGGGGGGTGGTCATGAATTAAAGTCCTTTTCGCGCTAGGGCGCTTAGTTTAGGAGATATGGGCAAAATAGTTTAGGAGATATGGGCAAAATAAGTTTTTCATACCAAATTTAAATTTTTTTAAGTTTTGGGTGGATTTGTCAATTTTTTGGGGGTGGTCACGAATTAAAGTCCATTTCGCCCTAGGACGCATATTTAAGGAGATATGGGCAAAATAACTTTTTCATATAAAAATTGCAATTTTTTTAGGTTTTGAGTGGATTATTAAATTTTTTGGGGTGTTACGAATTAAAGTCCTTTTCGCTCTAGGACGCGTATATACGAAGATATGGGCAAAATAAGTTTTTCAGATAAAAATTTCAATTGTTTTAGGTTTTGGGAGGGTTATTCAATTTTTTGGGGGGTGGTCATGAATTAAAGTCCTTTTCGCGCTAGGGCGCTTAGTTTAGGAGATATGGGCAAAATAAATTTTTCATATCAAAATTTAAATTTTTTTAGGTTTTGGGTGGATTTGTCAATTTTGTGGGTGTGGTCACGAATTAAAGTCCTTTTCGCCCTAGGACGCATATTTAAGGAGATATGGGCAAAATAACTTTTTCATATAAAAATTGCAATTTTTTTAGGTTTTGAGCGGATTATTAAATATTTTTGGGTGTTACGAATTAAAGTCCTTTTCGCTCTAGGACGCGTATATACGATGATATGGGCAAAATAAGATTTTCAGATAAAAATTTCATTTTTTTTAGGTTTTGGGAGGATTATTCAATTTTTTTGGGGGTGGTCATGAATTAAAGTCCTTTTCGCGCTAGGGCGCTTAGTTTAGGAGATATGGGCAAAATAAATTTTTCATATCAAAATTTAATTTTTTTTAGGTTTTGGGTGGATTTGTCAATTTTTTGGGGGTGGTCACGAATTAAAGTCTATTTCGCCCTAGGACGTATATTTAAGGAGATATGGGCAAAATAACTTTTTCATATAAAAATTGCAATTTTTTTAGGTTTTGATCAGATTATTAAATTTTTTTGGGTGTTACGAATTAAAGTCCTTTTCGCTCTAGGACGCGTATATACGAAGATATGGGCAAAATAAGATTTTCAGATAAAAATTTCATTTTTTTTTTAGGTTTTGGAAGGATTATTCACTTTTTTTGGGGGTGGTCATGAATTAAAGTCCTTTTCGCGCTAGGGCGCTTAGTTTAGGAGATATGGGCAAAATAAATTTTTCATATCAAAATTTAATTTTTTTTAGGTTTTGGGTGGATTTGTCAATTTTTTGGGTGTGGTCACGAATTAAAGTCCTTTTCGCCCTAGGACGTATATTTAAGGAGATATGGGCAAAATAACTTTTTCATATAAAAATTGCAATTTTTTTAGGTTTTGAGCGGATTATTAAATATTTTTGGGTGTTACGAATTAAAGTCCTTTTCGCTCTAGGACGCGTATATACGATGATATGGGCAAAATAAGATTTTCAGATAAAAATTTCATTTTTTTTTAGGTTTTGGGAGGATTATTCAATTTTTTTGGGGGTGGTCATGAATTAAAGTCCTTTTCGCGCTAGGGCGCTTAGTTTAGGAGATATGGGCAAAATAAATTTTTCATATCAAAATTTAAATTTTTTTTAGGTTTTGGGTGGATTTGTCAATTTTGTGGGTGTGGTCACGAATTAAAGTCCTTTTCGCCCTAGGACGCATATTTAAGGAGATATGGGCAAAATAACTTTTTCATATAAAAATTGCAATTTTTTAGGTTTTGAACGGATTATTAAATATTTTTGGGTGTTACGAATTAAAGTCCTTTTCGCTCTAGGACGCGTATACACGAAGATATGGGCAAAATAAGATTTTCAGATAAAAATTTCATTTTTTTTTAGGTTTTGGAAGGATTATTCACTTTTTTTGGGGGTGGTCATGAATTAAAGTCCTTTCGCGCTAGGGCGCTTAGTTTAGGAGATATGGGCAAAATAAGTTTTTCATATCAAAATTTAAATTTTTTTAGGTTTTGGGTGGATTGTCAATTTTTTGCGGGTGGTCACGAATTAAAGTCCATTTCGCCCTAGGACGCATATTTAAGGAGATATGTGCAAAATAACTTTTTCATATAAAAATTGCAATTTTTTTAGATTTTGGGTGGATTATTAAATTTTTTGGGGTGTTACGAATTAAAGTCCTTTTCGCTCTAGGACGCGTATATACGAAGATATGGGCAAAATAAGTTTTTCAGATAAAAATTTCAATTTTTTAGGTTTTGGGAGGATTATTCAATTTTTTTGGGGGTGGTCGTGAATTAAAGTCCTTTTCGCGCTAGTGCGCTTAATTTAGGAGATATGGGCAAAATACGTTTTTCATATCAAAATTTAAATTTTTTTAGGTTTTGGGTGGATTTGTCAATTTTTTGGGGGTGGTCACGAATTAAAGTCCTTTTCGCCCTAGGACGTATATTTAAGGAGATATGGGCAAAATAACTTTTTCATATAAAAATAGCAATTTTTTTAGGTTTTGAGCGGATTATTTAATTTTTTGGGGTGTTACGAATTAAAGTCCTTTTCGCTCTAGGACGCGTATATACGAAGGTATGGGCAAAATAAGTTTTTCAGATAAAAATTTCAATTTTTTAGGTTTTGGGAGGATTATTCAATTTTTTTGGGGGTGGTCATGAATTAAAGTCCTTTTCGCGCTAGGGCGCTTAGTTTAGGAGATATGGGCAAAATAAATTTTTCATATCAAAATTTAAATTTTTTTTAGGTTTTGGGTGGATTTGTCAATTTTGTGGGTGTGGTCACGAATTAAAGTCCTTTTCGCCCTAGGACGCATATTTAAGGAGATATGGGCAAAATAACTTTTTCATATAAAAATTGCAATTTTTTTAGGTTTTGAGCGGATTATAAAATTTTTTGGGGTGTTACGAATTAAAGTCCTTTTCGCTCTAGGACGCGTATATACGAAGATATGGGCAAAATAAGTTTTTCAGATAAAAATTTCAATTTTTTAGGTTTTGGGAGGATTATTCAATTTTTTTGGGGGTGGTCATGAATTAAAGTCCTTTTCGCGCTAGGGCGCTTAGTTTAGGAGATATGGGCAAAATAAATTTTTCATATCAAAATTTAATTTTTTTTAGGTTTTGGGTGGATTTGTCAATTTTTTGGGTGTGGTCACGAATTAAAGTCCTTTTCGCCCTAGGACGTATATTTAAGGAGATATGGGCAAAATAACTTTTTCATATAAAAATTGCAATTTTTTTAGGTTTTGATCAGATTATTAAATATTTTTGGGTGTTACGAATTAAAGTCCTTTTCGCTCTAGGACGCGTATATACGATGATATGGGCAAAATAAGATTTTCAGATAAAAATTTCATTTTTTTTTAGGTTTTGGAAGGATTATTCACTTTTTTTGGGGGTGGTCATGAATTAAAGTCCTTTTCGCGCTAGGGCGCTTAGTTTAGGAGATATGGGCAAAATAAATTTTTCATATCAAAATTTAATTTTTTTTAGGTTTTGGGTGGATTTGTCAATTTTTTGGGTGTGGTCACGAATTAAAGTCCTTTTCGCCCTAGGACGTATATTTAAGGAGATATGGGCAAAATAACTTTTTCATATAAAAATTGCAATTTTTTTAGGTTTTGAGCGGATTATTAAATATTTTTGGGTGTTACGAATTAAAGTCCTTTTCGCTCTAGGACGCGTATATACGATGATATGGGCAAAATAAGATTTTCAGATAAAAATTTCATTTTTTTTTAGGTTTTGGGAGGATTATTCAATTTTTTTGGGGGTGGTCATGAATTAAAGTCCTTTTCGCGCTAGGGCGCTTAGTTTAGGAGATATGGGCAAAATAAATTTTTTATATCAAAATTTAATTTTTTTTTAGGTTTTGGGTGGATTTGTCAATTTTGTGGGTGTGGTCACGAATTAAAGTCCTTTTCGCCCTAGGACGCATATTTAAGGAGATATGGGCAAAATAACTTTTTCATATAAAAATTGCAATTTTTTTAGGTTTTGAACGGATTATTAAATATTTTTGGGTGTTACGAATTAAAGTCCTTTTCGCTCTAGGACGCGTATATACGAAGATATGGGCAAAATAAGATTTTCAGATAAAAATTTCATTTTTTTTTTAGGTTTTGGAAGGATTATTCACTTTTTTTGGGGGTGGTCATGAATTAAAGTCCTTTTCGCGCTAGGGCGCTTAGTTTAGGAGATATGGGCAAAATAAGTTTTTCATATCAAAATTTAATTTTTTTTTAGGTTTTGGGTGGATTTGTCAATTTTTTGCGGGTGGTCACGAATTAAAGTCCATTTCGCCCTAGGACGCATATTTAAGGAGATATGTGCAAAATAACTTTTTCATATAAAAATTGCAATTTTTTTAGATTTTGGGTGGATTTGTCAATTTTTTGGGGGTGGTCACGAATTAAAGTCCTTTTCGCCCTAGGACGTATATTTAAAGAGATATGGGCAAAATAACTTTTTCATATAAAAATTGCAATTTTTTTAGGTTTTGAGCGGATTATTAAATTTTTTGGGGTGTTACGAATTAAAGTCCTTTTCGCTCTAGGACGCGTATATACGAAGATATGGGCAAAATAAGTTTTTCAGATAAAAATTTCAATTTTTTAGGTTTTGGGAGGATTATTCAATTTTTTTGGGGGTGGTCATGAATTAAAGTCCTTTTCGCGCTAGTGCGCTTAATTTAGGAGATATGGGCAAAATAAGTTTTTCATATCAAAATTTAAATTTTTTTAGGTTTTGGGTGGATTTGTCAATTTTTTGGGGGTGGTCACGAATTAAAGTCCTTTTCGCCCTAGGACGTATATTTAAGGAGATATGGGCAAAATAACTTTTTCATATAAAAATAGCAATTTTTTTAGGTTTTGAGCGGATTATTTAATTTTTTGGGGTGTTACGAATTAAAGTCCTTTTCGCTCTAGGACGCGTATATACGATGATATGGGCAAAATAAGTTTTTCAGATAAAAATTTCAATTTTTTTAGGTTTTGGGAGGATTATTCAATTTTTTTGGGGGTGGTCATGAATTAAAGTCCTTTTCGCGCTAGGGCGCTTAGTTTAGGAGATATGGGCAAAATAAATTTTTCATATCAAAATTTATTTTTTTTTAGGTTTTGGGTGGATTTGTCAATTTTTTGGGTGTGGTCACGAATTAAAGTCCTTTTCGCCCTAGGACGTATATTTAAGGAGATATGGGCAAAATAACTTTTTCATATAAAAATTGCAATTTTTTTAGGTTTTGAGTGGATTATTAAATTTTTTGGGGTGTTACGAATTAAAGTCCTTTTCGCTCTAGGACGCGTATATACGAAGATATGGGCAAAATAAGTTTTTCAGATAAAAATTTAAATTTTTTTAGGTTTTGGGAGGATTATTCAATTTTTTTGGGGGTGGTCATGAATTAAAGTCCTTTTCGCGCTAGGGCGCTTAGATTAGGAGATATGGGCAAAATAAGTTTTTCATATCAAAATTTAAATTTTTTAGGTTTTGGGTGGATTTGTCAATTTTTTGGGGGTGGTCACGAATTAAAGTCCTTTTCGCCCTAGGACGTATATTTAAGGAGATATGGGCAAAATAACTTTTTCATATAAAAATTGCAATTTTTTTTAGGTTTTGAGCGGATTATTAAATTTTTTGGGGTGTTACGAATTAAAGTCCTTTTCGCTCTAGGACGCGTATATACGAAGATATGGGCAAAATAAGATTTTCAGATAAAAATTTCAATTTTTTTAGGTTTTGGGAAGATTATTCAATTTTTTTGGGGGTGGTCATGAATTAAAGTCCTTTTCGCGCTAGGGCGCTTAGTTTAGGAGATATGGGCAAAATAAGTTTTTCATATCAAAATTTAAATTTTTTAGGTTTTGGGTGGATTTGTCAATTTTTTGGGGGTGGTCACGAATTAAAGTCCTTTTCGCCCTAGGACGTATATTTAAGGAGATATGGGCAAAATAACTTTTTCATATAAAAATTGCAATTTTTGTAGTTTTTGAGCGGATTATTAAATTTTTTGGGGTGTTACGAATTAAAGTCCTTTTCGCTCTAGGACGCGTATATCGAAGATATGGGCAAAATAAGTTTTTCAGATAAAAATTTCAATTTTTTTTAGGTTTTAGGAGGATTATTCAATTTTTTTTGGGGGTGGTCATGAATTAAAGTCCTTTTCGCGCTAGGGCGCTTAGTTTAGGAGATATGGGCAAAATAAATTTTTCATATCAAAATTTAAAATTTTTTTAGGTTTTGGGTGGATTTGTCAATTTTGTGGGTGTGGTCACGAATTAAAGTCCTTTTCGCCCTAGGACGCATATTTAAGGAGATATGGGCAAAATAACTTTTTCATATAAAAATTGAAATTTTTTTAGGTTTTGAGCGGATTATTAAATATTTTTGGGTGTTACGAATTAAAGTCCTTTTCGCTCTAGGACGCGTATATACGAAGATATGGGCAAAATAAGATTTTCAGATAAAAATTTCAATTTTTTTTAGGTTTTGGAAGGATTATTCACTTTTTTTGGGGGTGGTCATGAATTAAAGTCCTTTTCGCGCTAGGGCGCTTAGTTTAGGAGATATGGACAAAATAAGTTTTTCATATCAAAATTTAAATTTTTTTAGGTTTTGAGTGGATTTGTCAATTTTTTGGGGGTGTTTACGAATTAAAGTCCTTTCGCCCTAGGACGTATATTTAAGGAGATATGGGCAAAATAACTTTTTCATATAAAAATAGCATTTTTTTTAGGTTTTGAGCGGATTATTTAATTTTTTGGGGTGTTACGAATTAAAGTCCTTTTCGCTCTAGGACGCGTATATACGATGATATGGGCAAAATAAGTTTTTCAGATAAAAATTTCAATTTTTTTAGGTTTTGGGAGGATTATTCAATTTTTTTGGGGGTGGTCATGAATTAAAGTCCTTTTCGCGCTAGGGCGCTTAGTTTAGGAGATATGGGCAAAATAAATTTTTCATATCAAAATTTAATTTTTTTTAGGTTTTGGGTGGATTTGTCAATTTTTTGGGTGTGGTCACGAATTAAAGTCCTTTTCGCCCTAGGACGTATATTTAAGGAGATATGGGCAAAATAACTTTTTCATATGAAAATTGCAATTTTTTTTAGGTTTTGAGCGGATTATTAAATTTTTTGGGGTGTTACGAATTAAAGTCCTTTTCGCTCTAGGACGCGTATATACGAAGATATGGGCAAAATAAGATTTTCAGATAAAAATTTCAATTTTTTTAGGTTTTGGGAAGATTATTCAATTTTTTTGGGGGTGGTCATGAATTAAAGTCCTTTTCGCGCTAGGGCGCTTAGTTTAGGAGATATGGGCAAAATAAGTTTTTCATATCAAAATTTAAATTTTTTAGGTTTTGGGTGGATTTGTCAATTTTTTGGGGGTGGTCACGAATTAAAGTCCTTTTCGCCCTAGGACGTATATTTAAGGAGATATGGGCAAAATAACTTTTTCATATAAAAATTGCAATTTTTGTAGTTTTTGAGCGGATTATTAAATTTTTTGGGGTGTTACGAATTAAAGTCCTTTTCGCTCTAGGACGCGTATATCGAAGATATGGGCAAAATAAGTTTTTCAGATAAAAGTTTCAATTTTTTTTAGGTTTTGGGAGGATTATTCAATTTTTTTTGGGGGTGGTCATGAATTAAAGTCCTTTTCGCGCTACGGCGCTTAGTTTAGGAGATATGGGCAAAATAAATTTTTCATATCAAAATTTAAATTTTGTTTAGGTTTTGGGTGGATTTGTCAATTTTTTTGGTGTGGTCACGAATTAAAGTCCTTTTCGCCCTAGGACGCATATTTAAGGAGATATGGGCAAAATAACTTTTTCATATAAAAATTGTAATTTTTTTAGGTTTTGAGTAGATTATTAAATTTTTTGTGGTGTTACGAATTAAAGTTCTTTTCGCTCTAGGACGCGTATATACGAAGATATGGGCAAAATAAGTTTTTCAGATAAAAATTTCAATTTTTTAGGTTTTGGGAGGATTATTCAATTTTTTTGGGGGTGGTCATGAATTAAAGTCCTTTTCGCGCTAGGGCGCTTAGTTTAGGAGATATGGGCAAAATAAGTTTTTCATATCAAAATTTAATTTTTTTTAGGTTTTGGGTGGATTTGTCAATTTTTTGGGGGTGGTCACGAATTAAAGTCCTTTTCGCCCTAGGACGTGTATTTAAGGAGATATGGGCAAAATAACTTTTTCATATAAAAATTGCAATTTTTTAGGTTTTGAGCGGATTATTAAATTTTTTTGGGTGTTACGAATTAAAGTCCTTTTCGCTCTAGGGCGCGTATATACGAAGATATGGGCAAAATAAGATTTTCAGATAAAAATTTCAATTTTTTTTAGGTTTTGGGAGGATTATTCACTTTTTTGGGGGGTGGTCATGAATTAAAGTCCTTTTCGCGCTAGGGCGCTTAGTTTAGGAGATATGGGCAAAATAAGTTTTTCATATCAAAATTTAAATTTTTTTAGGTTTTGGGTGGATTGTCAATTTTTTGGGGGTGGTCACGAATTAAAGTCCATTTCGCCCTAGGACGCATATTTAAGGAGATATGGGCAAAATAACTTTTTCATATAAAAATTGAATTTTTTTTAGGTTTTGAGCGGATTATTAAATTTTTTGGGGTGTTACGAATTAAAGTCCTTTTCGCTCTAGGACGCGTATATACGAAGATATGGGCAAAATAAGATTTTCAGATAAAAATTTCAATTTTTTTAGGTTTTGGGAAGATTATTCAATTTTTTTGGGGGTGGTCATGAATTAAAGTCCTTTTCGCGCTAGGGCGCTTAGTTTAGGAGATATGGGCAAAATAAGTTTTTCATATCAAAATTTAAATTTTTTAGGTTTTGGGTGGATTTGTCAATTTTTTGGGGGTGGTCACGAATTAAAGTCCTTTTCGCCCTAGGACGTATATTTAAGGAGATATGGGCAAAATAACTTTTTCATATAAAAATTGCAATTTTTGTAGTTTTTGAGCGGATTATTAAATTTTTTGGGGTGTTACGAATTAAAGTCCTTTTCGCTCTAGGACGCGTATATCGAAGATATGGGCAAAATAAGTTTTTCAGATAAAAATTTCAATTTTTTTTAGGTTTTAGGAGGATTATTAAATTTTTTTTGGGGGTGGTCATGAATTAAAGTCCTTTTCGCGCTAGGGCGCTTAGTTTAGGAGATATGGGCAAAATAAATTTTTCATATCAAAATTTAAAATTTTTTTAGGTTTTGGGTGGATTTGTAAATTTTGTGGGTGTGGTCACGAATTAAAGTCCTTTTCGCCCTAGGACGCATATTTAAGGAGATATGGGCAAAATAACTTTTTCATATAAAAATTGAAATTTTTTTAGGTTTTGAGCGGATTATTAAATATTTTTGGGTGTTACGAATTAAAGTCCTTTTCGCTCTAGGACGCGTATATACGAAGATATGGGCAAAATAAGATTTTCAGATAAAAATTTCAATTTTTTTTAGGTTTTGGAAGGATTATTCACTTTTTTTGGGGGTGGTCATGAATTAAAGTCCTTTTCGCGCTAGGGCGCTTAGTTTAGGAGATATGGACAAAATAAGTTTTTCATATCAAAATTTAAATTTTTTTAGGTTTTGAGTGGATTTGTCAATTTTTTGGGGGTGTTTACGAATTAAAGTCCTTTTCGCCCTAGGACGTATATTTAAGGAGATATGGGCAAAATAACTTTTTCATATAAAAATAGCATTTTTTTTAGGTTTTGAGCGGATTATTTAATTTTTTGGGGTGTTACGAATTAAAGTCCTTTTCGCTCTAGGACGCGTATATACGATGATATGGGCAAAATAAGTTTTTCAGATAAAAATTTCAATTTTTTTAGGTTTTGGGAGGATTATTCAATTTTTTTGGGGGTGGTCATGAATTAAAGTCCTTTTCGCGCTAGGGCGCTTAGTTTAGGAGATATGGGCAAAATAAATTTTTCATATCAAAATTTAATTTTTTTTAGGTTTTGGGTGGATTTGTCAATTTTTTGGGTGTGGTCACGAATTAAAGTCCTTTTCGCCCTAGGACGTATATTTAAGGAGATATGGGCAAAATAACTTTTTCATATAAAAATTGCAATTTTTTTAGGTTTTGAGTGGATTATTAAATTTTTTGGGGTGTTACGAATTAAAGTCCTTTTCGCTCTAGGACGCGTATATACGAAGATATGGGCAAAATAAGTTTTTCAGATAAAAATTTCAATTTTTTTAGGTTTTGGGAGGATTTGTCAATTTTTTGGGGGTGGTCACGAATTAAAGTCCTTTTCGCCCTAGGACGTATATTTAAGGAGATATGGGCAAAATAACTTTTTCATATAAAAATTGCAATTTTTTTAGGTTTTGAGCGGATTATTAAATTTTTTGGGGTGTTACGAATTAAAGTCCTTTTCGCTCTAGGACGCGTATATACGAAGATATGGGCAAAATAAGATTTTCAGATAAAAATTTCAATTTTTTTAGGTTTTGGGAAGATTATTCAATTTTTTTGGGGGTGGTCATGAATTAAAGTCCTTTTCGCGCTAGGGCGCTTAGTTTAGGAGATATGGGCAAAATAAGTTTTTCATATCAAAATTTAAATTTTTTAGGTTTTGGGTGGATTTGTCAATTTTTTGGGGGTGGTCACGAATTAAAGTCCTTTTCGCCCTAGGACGTATATTTAAGGAGATATGGGCAAAATAACTTTTTCATATAAAAATTGCAATTTTTGTAGTTTTTGAGCGGATTATTAAATTTTTTGGGGTGTTACGAATTAAAGTCCTTTTCGCTCTAGGACGCGTATATCGAAGATATGGGCAAAATAAGTTTTTCAGATAAAAGTTTCAATTTTTTTTAGGTTTTGGGAGGATTATTCAATTTTTTTTGGGGGTGGTCATGAATTAAAGTCCTTTTCGCGCTACGGCGCTTAGTTTAGGAGATATGGGCAAAATAAATTTTTCATATCAAAATTTAAATTTTGTTTAGGTTTTGGGTGGATTTGTCAATTTTTTTGGTGTGGTCACGAATTAAAGTCCTTTTCGCCCTAGGACGCATATTTAAGGAGATATGGGCAAAATAACTTTTTCATATAAAAATTGTAATTTTTTTAGGTTTTGAGTAGATTATTAAATTTTTTGTGGTGTTACGAATTAAAGTTCTTTTCGCTCTAGGACGCGTATATACGAAGATATGGGCAAAATAAGTTTTTCAGATAAAAATTTCAATTTTTTTAGGTTTTGGGAGGATTATTCAATTTTTTTGGGGGTGGTCATGAATTAAAGTCCTTTTCGCGCTAGGGCGCTTAGTTTAGGAGATATGGGCAAAATAAGTTTTTCATATCAAAATTTAATTTTTTTTAGGTTTTGGGTGGATTTGTCAATTTTTTGGGGGTGGTCATGAATTAAAGTCCTTTTCGCCCTAGGACGTGTATTTAAGGAGATATGGGCAAAATAACTTTTTCATATAAAAATTGCAATTTTTTAGGTTTTGAGCGGATTATTAAATTTTTTTGGGTGTTACGAATTAAAGTCCTTTTCGCTCTAGGACGCGTATATACGAAGATATGGGCAAAATAAGATTTTCAGATAAAAATTTCAATTTTTTTTAGGTTTTGGGAGGATTATTCACTTTTTTGGGGGGTGGTCATGAATTAAAGTCCTTTTCGCGCTAGGGCGCTTAGTTTAGGAGATATGGGCAAAATAAGTTTTTCATATCAAAATTTAAATTTTTTTAGGTTTTGGGTGGATTGTCAATTTTTTGGGGGTGGTCACGAATTAAAGTCCATTTCGCCCTAGGACGCATATTTAAGGAGATATGGGCAAAATAACTTTTTCATATAAAAATTGCAATTTTTTTAGATTTTGGGTGGATTTGTCAATTTTTTGGGGGTGGTCACGAATTAAAGTCCTTTTCGCCCTAGGACGTATATTTAAGGAGATATGGGCAAAATAACTTTTTCATATAAAAATAGTAATTTTTTTAGGTTTTTGAGCGGATTATTTAATTTTTTGGGGTGTTACGAATTAAAGTCCTTTTCGCTCTAGGACGCGTATATACGAAGATATGGGCAAAATAAGTTTTTCAGATAGAAATTTCAATTTTTTTTAGGTTTTGGGAAGATTATTCAATTTTTTTGGGGGTGGTCATGAATTAAAGTCCTTTTCGCGCTACGGCGCTTAGTTTAGGAGGTATGGGCAAAATAAGTTTTTCATATCAAAATTTAAATTTTTTAGGTTTTGGGTGGATTTGTCAATTTTTTGGGGGTGGTCATGAATTAAAGTCCTTTTCGCTTTAGGACGCGTATATACGAAGATATGGGCAAAAATAAGTTTTTCAGATAAAAATTTCAATTTTTTTAGGTTTTGGGAGGATTATTCAATTTTTTTGGGGGTGGTCATGAATTAAAGTCCTTTTCGCGCTACGGCGCTTAGTTTAGGAGGTATGGGCAAAATAAGTTTTTCATATCAAAATTTAAATTTTTTAGGTTTTGGGTGGATTTGTCAATTTTTTGGGGGTGGTCATGAATTAAAGTCCTTTTCCCTTTAGGACGCGTATATACGAAGATATGGGCAAAAATAAGTTTTTCAGATAAAAATTTCAATTTTTTTAGGTTTTGGGAGGATTATTCAATTTTTTTGGGGGTGGTCATGAATTAAAGTCCTTTTCGCCCTAGGACGTATATTTAAGGAGATATGGGCAAAATAACTTTTTCATATAAAAATTGCAATTTTTTTAGGTTTTAAGCGGATTATTAAATTTTTTGGGGTGTTACGAATTAAAGTTCTTTTCGCTCTAGGACGCGTATATACGAAGATATGGGCAAAATAAGATTTTCAGATAAAAATTTCAATTTTTTTTAGGTTTTGGGAGGAATATTCACTTTTTTTGGGGGTGGTCATGAATTAAAGTCCTTTTCGCGCTAGTGCGCTTAGTTTAGGAGATATGGGCAAAATAAGTTTTTCATATCAAAATTTAAATTTTGTTAGGTTTTGGGTGGATTGTCAATTTTTTGGGTGTGGTCACGAATTAAAGTCCATTTCGCCCTAGGACGCATATTTAAGGAGATATGGGCAAAATAACTTTTTCATATAAAAATTGCAATTTTTTTAGATTTTGGGTGGATTTGTCAATTTTTTGGGGGTGGTCACGAATTAAAGTCCTTTTCGCCCTAGGACGTATATTTAAGGAGATATGGGCAAAATAACTTTTTTATATAAAAATTGCAATTTTTTTAGGTTTTGAGCGGATTATTAAATTTTTTGGGGTGTCCTTTTCGCTCTAGGACGCGTATATACGAAGATATGGGCAAAATAAGTTTTTCAGATAAAAATTTCAATTTTTTAGGTTTTGGGAGGATTATTCAATTTTTTGGGGGGTGGTCATGAATTAAAGTCCTTTTCGCGCTAGTGCGCTTAGTTTAGGAGATATGGGCAAAATAAGTTTTTCATATCAAAATTTAAATTTTTTTAGGTTTTGGGTGGATTTGTCAATTTTTTGGGGGTGGTCACGAATTAAAGTCCTTTTCGCCCTAGGACGTATATTTAAGGAGATATGGGCAAAATAACTTTTTCATATAAAAATAGTAATTTTTTAGGTTTTGAGCGGATTATTTAATTTTTTGAGGTGTTACGAATTAAAGTCCTTTTCGCTCTAGGACGCGTATATACGAAGATATGGGCAAAATAAGTTTTTCAGATAAAAATTTCAATTTTTTTAGGTTTTGGGAGGATTATTCAATTTTTTTGGGGGTGGTCATGAATTAAAGTCCTTTTCGCGCTAGGGCGCTTAGTTTAGGAGATATGGGCAAAATAAGTTTTTCATATCAAAATTTAAATTTTTAGGTTTTGGGTGGATTTGTCAATTTTTTGGGGGTGGTCACGAATTAAAGTCCTTTTCGCGCTAGGGCGCTTAGTTTAGGAGATATGGGCAAAATAAGTTTTTCATATCAAAATTTAAATTTTTTTAGGTTTTGGGTGGATTTGTCAATTTTTTGGGGGTGGTCACGAATTAAAGTCCTTTTCGCCCTAGGACGTATATTTAAGGAGATATGGGCAAAATAACTTTTTCATATAAAAATAGCAATTTTTTTAGGTTTTGAGCGGATTATTTAATTTTTTGGGGTGTTACGAATTAAAGTCCTTTTCGCTCTAGGACGCGTATATACGAAGATATGGGCAAAATAAGATTTTCAGATAAAAATTTCAATTTTTTTAGGTTTTGGGAGGATTATTCAATTTTTTTGGGGGTGGTCATGAATTAAAGTCCTTTTCGCGCTAGGGCGCTTAGTT
Source organism: Haematobia irritans (assembly GCF_050003625.1). NCBI lineage: Eukaryota > Metazoa > Arthropoda > Insecta > Diptera > Muscidae > Haematobia > Haematobia irritans. The sequence goes on along the minus strand of NC_134400.1, from coordinate 71,118,336 downwards.
TAGGAGATATGGGCAAAATAAGTTTTTCATATCAAAATTTAAATTTTTTAGGTTTTGAGTGGATTTGTCAATTTTTTGGGGGTGGTCACGAATTAAAGTCCTTTTCGCCCTAGGACGTATATTTAAGGAGATATGGGCAAAATAACTTTTTCATATAAAAATTGCAATTTTTGTAGTTTTTGGATGGATTTGTCAATTTTTTGGGGGTGGTCGCGAATTAAAGTCCTTTTCGCCCTAGCACGTATATTTAAGGAGATATGGGCAAAATAACTTTTTCATATAAAAATTGCAATTTTTTTAGGTTTTGAGCGGATTATTAAATTTTTTGGGGTGGTCATGAATTAAAGTCCTTTTCGCTCTAGGACGCGTATATACGAAGATATGGGCAAAATAAGTTTTTCAGATAAAAATTTCAATTTTTTAGGTTTTGGGAGGATTATTCAATTTTTTGGGGGGTGGTCATGAATTAAAGTCCTTTTCGCGCTAGTGCGCTTAGTTTAGGAGATATGGGCAAAATAAGTTTTTCATATCAAAATTTAAATTTTTGTAGGTTTTGGGTGGATTTGTCAATTTTTTGGGGGTGGTCACGAATTAAAGTCCTTTTCGCCCTAGGACGTATATTTAAGGAGATATGGGCAAAATAACTTTTTCATATAAAAATAGTAATTTTTTAGGTTTTGAGCGGATTATTTAATTTTTTGGAGTGTTACGAATTAAAGTCCTTTTCGCTCTAGGACGCGTATATACGAAGATATGGGCAAAATAAGTTTTTCAGATAAAAATTTCAATTTTTTTAGGTTTTGGGAGGATTATTCAATTTTTTTGGGGGTGGTCATGAATTAAAGTCCTTTTCGCGCTAGGGCGCTTAGTTTAGGAGATATGGGCAAAATAAGTTTTTCATATCAAAATTTAAATTTTTAGGTTTTGGGTGGATTTGTCAATTTTTTGGGGGTGGTCACGAATTAAAGTCCTTTTCGCGCTAGGGCGCTTAGTTTAGGAGATATGGGCAAAATAAGTTTTTCATATCAAAATTTAAATTTTTTTAGGTTTTGGGTGGATTTGTCAATTTTTTGGGGGTGGTCACGAATTAAAGTCCTTTTCGCCCTAGGACGTATATTTAAGGAGATATGGGCAAAATAACTTTTTCATATAAAAATAGCAATTTTTTTAGGTTTTGAGCGGATTATTTAATTTTTTGGGGTGTTACGAATTAAAGTCCTTTTCGCTCTAGGACGCGTATATACGAAGATATGGGCAAAATAAGATTTTCAGATAAAAATTTCAATTTTTTTAGGTTTTGGGAGGATTATTCAATTTTTTTGGGGGTGGTCATGAATTAAAGTCCTTTTCGCGCTAGGGCGCTTAGTTTAGGAGATATGGGCAAAATAAGTTTTTCATATCAAAATTTAAATTTTTTAGGTTTTGAGTGGATTTGTCAATTTTTTGGGGGTGGTCACGAATTAAAGTCCTGTTCGCCCTAGGACGTATATTTAAGGAGATATGGGCAAAATAACTTTTTCATATAAAAATTGCAATTTTTGTAGTTTTTGGATGGATTTGTCAATTTTTTGGGGGTGGTCGCGAATTAAAGTCCTTTTCGCCCTAGCACGTATATTTAAGGAGATATGGGCAAAATAACTTTTTCATATAAAAATTGCAATTTTTTTAGGTTTTGAGCGGATTATTAAATTTTTTGGGGTGTTACGAATTAAAGTCCTTTTCGCTCTAGGACGCGTATATACGAAGATATGGGCAAAATAAGTTTTTCAGATAAAAATTTCAATTTTTTAGGTTTTGGGAGGATTATTCAATTTTTTGGGGGGTGGTCATGAATTAAAGTCCTTTTCGCGCTAGTGCGCTTAGTTTAGGAGATATGGGCAAAATAAGTTTTTCATATCAAAATGTAAATTTTTTTAGGTTTTGGGTGGATTTGTCAATTTTTTGGGGGTGGTCACGAATTAAAGTCCTTTTCGCCCTAGGACGTATATTTAAAGAGATATGGGCAAAATAACTTTTTCATATAAAAATAGTAATTTTTTAGGTTTTGAGCGGATTATTTAATTTTTTGGGGTGTTACGAATTAAAGTCCTTTTCGCTCTAGGACGCGTATATACGAAGATATGGGCAAAATAAGTTTTTCAAATAAAAATTTCAATTTTTTTAGGTTTTGGGAGGATTATTCAATTTTTTTGGGGGTGGTCATGAATTAAAGTCCTTTTCGCGCTAGGGCGCTTAGTTTAGGAGATATGGGCAAAATAAGTTTTTCATATCAAAATTTAAATTTTTAGGTTTTGGGTGGATTTGTCAATTTTTTGGGGGTGGTCACGAATTAAAGTCCTTTTCGCGCTAGGGCGCTTAGTTTAGGAGATATGGGCAAAATAAGTTTTTCATATCAAAATTTATTTTTTTTTAGGTTTTGAGTGGATTTGTCAATTTTTTGGGGGTGGTCACGAATTAAAGTCCTTTTCGCCCTAGGACGTATATTTAAGGAGATATGGGCAAAATAACTTTTTCATATAAAAATTGCAATTTTTGTAGTTTTTGACGGATTATTAAATTTTTTGGGGTGTTACGAATTAAAGTCCTTTTCGCTCTAGGACGCGTATATCGAAGATATGGGCAAAATAAGTTTTTCAGATAAAAATTTCAATTTTTTTTAGGTTTTGGGAGGATTATTCAATTTTTTTTTGGGGTGGTCATGAATTAAAGTCCTTTTCGCGCTACGGCGCTTAGTTTAGGAGATATGGGCAAAATAAATTTTTCATATCAAAATTTAAATTTTTTTAGGTTTTGGGTGGATTTGTCAATTTTTTGGGGGTGGTCACGAATTAAAGTCCTTTTCGCCCTAGGACGTATATTTAAGGAGATATGGGCAAAATAACTTTTTCATATAAAAATTGCAATTTTTTTAGGTTTTGAGTGGATTATTAAATTTTTTTGGGGTGTTACGAATTAAAGTCCTTTTCGCTCTAGGACGCGTATATACGAAGATATGGGCAAAATAAGTTTTTCAGATAAAAATTTCAATTTTTTTAGGTTTTGGGAGGATTATTCAATTTTTTTGGGGGTGGTCATGAATTAAAGTCCTTTTCGCGCTAGGGCGCTTAGTTTAGGAGATATGGGCAAAATAAGTTTTTCATATCAAAATTTAAATTTTTTAGGTTTTGGGTGGATTTGTCAATTTTTTGGGGGTGGTCACGAATTAAAGTCCTTTTCGCCCTAGGACGTATATTTAAGGAGATATGGGCAAAATAACTTTTTCATATAAAAATTGCAATTTTTTTAGGTTTTGAGCGGATTATTAAATTTTTTGGGTGTTACGAATTAAAGTCCTTTTCGCTCTAGGACGCGTATATACGAAGATATGGGCAAAATAAGTTTTTCAGATAAAAATTTCAATTTTTTTAGGTTTTGGGAGGATTATTCACTTTTTTGGGGGTGGTCATGAATTAAAGTCCTTTTCGCGCTAGGGCGCTTAGTTTAGGAGATATGGGCAAAATAAATTTTTCATATCAAAATTTAAATTTTTTTTAAGTTTTGGGTGGATTTGTCAATTTTTTGGGTGTGGTCACGAATTAAAGTCCTTTTCGCCCTAGGACGTATATTTAAGGAGATATGGGCAAAATAACTTTTTCATATAAAAATTGCAATTTTTTTAGGTTTATTAAAATTTTTTGGGATTATTAAATTTTTTGGGGTGTTACGAATTAAAGTCCTTTTCGCTCTAGGACGCGTAAATACGAAGATATGGGCAAAATAAGATTTTCAGATAAAAATTTAAATTTTTTTTAGGTTTTGGGAGGATTATTCAATTTTTTTGGGGGTGGTCATGAATTAAAGTCCTTTTCGCGCTAGGGCGCTTAGTTTAGGAGATATGGGCAAAATAAAATTTTCATATCAAAATTTAATTTTTTTTTAGGTTTTGGGTGGATTTGTCAATTTTTTTGGTGTGGTCACGAATTAAAGTCCTTTTCGCCCTAGGACGTATATTTAAGGAGATATGGGCAAAATAACTTTTTCATATAAAAATTGCAATTTTTTTAGGTTTTGAGTGGATTATTAAATTTTTTTGGGGTGTTACGAATTAAAGTCCTTTTCGCTCTAGGACGCGTATATACGAAGATATGGGCAAAATAAGTTTTTCAGATAAAAATTTCAATTTTTTTAGGTTTTGGGAGGATTATTCAATTTTTTTGGGGGTGGTCATGAATTAAAGTCCTTTTCGCGCTAGGGCGCTTAGTTTAGGAGATATGGGCAAAATAAGTTTTTCATATCAAAATTTAAATTTTTTAGGTTTTGGGTGGATTTGTCAATTTTTTGGGGGTGGTCACGAATTAAAGTCCTTTTCGCCCTAGGACGTATATTTAAGGAGATATGGGCAAAATAACTTTTTCATATAAAAATTGCAATTTTTTTAGGTTTTGAGCGGATTATTAAATTTTTTGGGGTGTTACGAATTAAAGTCCTTTTCGCTCTAGGACGCGTATATACGAAGATATGGGCAAAATAAGTTTTTCAGATAGAAATTTCAATTTTTTTAGGTTTTGGGAAGATTATTCAATTTTTTTGGGGGTGGTCATGAATTAAAGTCCTTTTTGCGCTAGGGCGCTTAGTTTAGGGAGATATGGGAAAAATAAGTTTTTCATATCAAAATTTAAATTTTTTTAGGTTTTGGGTGGATTTGTCAATTTTTTGGGGGTGGTCACGAATTAAAGTCCTTTTCGCCCTAGGACGTATATTTAAGGAGATATGGGCAAAATAACTTTTTCATATAAAAATTGCAATTTTTTTAGGTTTTGGGTGGATTTGTCAATTTTGTGGGTGTTACGAATTAAAGTCCTTTTCGCTCTAGGACGCGTATATACGAAGATATGGGCAAAATAAATTTTTCAGATAAAAATTTCAATTTTTTTAGGTTTTGGGAAGATTATTCAATTTTTTTGGGGGTGGTCATGAATTAAAGTCCTTTTCGCGCTACGGCGCTTAGTTTAGGAGGTATGGGCAAAATAAGTTTTTCATATCAAAATTTAAATTTTTTTAGGTTTTGGGTGGATTTGTCAATTTTTTGGGGGTGGTCACGAATTAAACTCTTTTTCGCCCTAGGACGTATATTTAATTGCAATTTTTTTAGGTTTTGAGCGGATTATTAAATTTTTTGGGTGTTACGAATTAAGGTCGTTTTCGCTCTAGGACGCGTATATACGAAGATATGGGCAAAATAAGATTTTCAGATAAAAATTTTAATTTTTTTTAGGTTTTGGGAAGATTATTCAATTTTTTTGGGGGTGGTCATGAATTAAAGTCCTTTTTGCGCTAGGGCGCTTAGTTTAGGGAGATATGGGAAAAATAAGTTTTTCATATCAAAATTTAAATTTTTTTAGGTTTTGGGTGGATTTGTCAATTTTTTGGGGGTGGTCACGAATTAAAGTCCATTTCGCTCTAGGACGCATATTTAAGGAGATATGGGCAAAATAACTTTTTCATATAAAAATTGCAATTTTTTTAGATTTTAGGTGGATTTGTCAATTTTTTGGGGGTGGTCACGAATTAAAGTCATTTTCGCCCTAGGACGTATATTTAAGGAGATATGGGCAAAATAACTTTTTCATATAAAAATTGCATTTTTTTTAGGTTTTGAGCGGATTATTAAATTTTTTGGGGTGTTACGAATTAAAGTCCTTTTCGTTCTAGGACGCGTATATACGAAGATATGGGCAAAATAAGTTTTTCAGATAAAAATTTCAATTTTTTACGTTTTGGGAGGATTATTCAATTTTTTTGGGGGTGGTCATGAATTAAAGTCCTTTTCGCGCTAGTGCGCTTAGTTTAGGAGATATGGGCAAAATAAGTTTTTCATATCAAAATTTAATTTTTTTTAGGTTTTGGGTGGATTTGTCAATTTTTTGGGGGTGGTCACGAATTAAAGTCCTTTTCGCCCCAGGATGTATATTTAAGGAGATATGGGCAAAATAACTTTTTCATATAAAAATAGCAATTTTTTTAGGTTTTGAGCGGATTATTTAATTTTTTGGGGTGTTACGAATTAAAGTCCTTTTCGCTCTAGGGCGCGTATATACGAAGATATGGGCAAAATAAGTTTTTCAGATAAAAAATTCAATTTTTTTAGGTTTTGGGAGGATTATTCAATTTTTTTTGGGGTGGTCATGAATTAAAGTCCTTTTCGCGCTAGGGCGCTTAGTTTAGGAGATATGGGCAAAATAAGTTTCTCATATCAAAATTTAAATTTTTTTAGGTTTTGGGTGGATTTGTCAATTTTGTGGGGGTGGTCACGAATTAAAGTCCTTTTCGCCCCAGGACGTATATTTAAGGAGATATGGGCAAAATAACTTTTTCATATAAAAATTGCAATTTTTTTAGGTTTTGGGTGGATTTGTCAAGTTTTTGGGGGTGGTCACGAATTAAAGTCCTTTTCGCCCTAGGACGTATATTTAAGGAGATATGGGCAAAATAACTTTTTCATATAAAAATTGCAATTTTTTTAGGTTTTGAGCGGATTATTAAATTTTTTGGGGTGTTACGAATTAAAGTCCTTTTCGCTCTAGGACGCGTATATACGAAGATATGGGCAAAATAAGATTTTCAGATAAAAATTTCAATTTTTTTAGGTTTTGGGAGGATTATTCAATTTTTTTGGGGGTGGTCATGAATTAAAGTCCTTTTCGCGCTAGGACGCTTAGTTTAGGAGATATGGGCAAAATAAGTATTTCATATCAAAATTTAAATTTTTTAGGTTTTGGGGTGGATTTGTCAATTTTTGGGGGGTGGTCACGAATTAAAGTCCTTTTCGCCCTAGGACGTATATTTAAGGAGATATGGGCAACATAACTTTTTCATATCAAAATTTAAAATTTTTTTAGGTTTTGGGTGGATTTGTCAATTTTGTGGGTGTGGTCACGAATTAAAGTCCTTTTCGCCCTAGGACGCATATTTAGGAGATATGGGCAAAATAAGTTTTTCAGATAAAACTTTTAATTTTTTTTAGGTTTTGAGAGGATTATTCAATTTTTTTGGGGGTGGTCATGAATTAAAGTCCTTTTCGCGCTAGGGCGCTTAGTTTAGGAGATATGGGCAAAATAAATTGTTCATATCAAAATTTAAATTTTTTTTAGGTTTTGGGTGGATTTGTCAATTTTTTGGGTGTGGTCACGAATTAAAGTCCTTTTCGCCCTAGGACGTATATTTAAGGAGATATGGGCAAAATAACTTTTTCATATAAAAATTGCAATTTTTTTAGGTTTTGAGCGGATTATTAAATTTTTTGGGGTGTTACGAATTAAAGTCCTTTTCGCTCGAGGACGCGTATATACGAAGATATGGGCAAAATAAGTTTTTCAGATAGAAATTTCAATTTTTTTAGGTTTTGGGAAGATTATTCAATTTTTTTGGGGGTGGTCGTGAATTAAAGTCCTTTTCGCGCTAGGGCGCTTAGTTTAGGAGGTATGGGCAAAATAAGTTTTTCATATCAAAATTTAAAATTTTTTAGGTTTTGGGTGGATTTGTCAATTTTTTGGGGGTGGTCACGAATTAAAGTCCTTTTCGCCCTAGGACGTATATTTAAGGAGATATGGGCAAAATAACTTTTTCATATAAAAATTGCAATTTTTTTAGGTTTTGAGTGGATTATTAAATTTTTTGGGTGTTACGAATTAAAGTCCTTTTCGCTCTAGGACGCGTATATACGAAGATATGCAAAATAAGTTTTTCAGATAAAATTTTCAATTTTTTTAGGTTTTGGGAGGATTATTCAATTTTTTTGGGGGTGGTCATGAATTAAAGTCCTTTTCGCGCTAGGGCGCTTAGTTTAGGAGATATGGGCAAAATACATTTTTCATATCAAAATTTAAATTTTTTTTTAGGTTTTGGGTGGATTTGTCAATTTTTTGGGTGTGGTCACGAATTAAAGTCCTTTTCGCCCTAGGACGTATATTTAAGGAGATATGGGCAAAATAACTTTTTCATATAAAAATTGCAATTTTTTTAGGTTTTGAGCAGATTATAAAATTTTTTGGGGTGTTACGAATTAAAGTCCTTTTCGCTCTAGGACGCGTATATACGAAGATATGGGCAAAATAAGTTTTTCAGATAGAAATTTCAATTTTTTTAGGTTTTGGGAAGATTATTCAATTTTTTTGGGGGTGGTCATGAATTAAAGTCCTTTTCGCGCTACGGCGCTTAGTTTAGGAGGTATGGGCAAAATAAGTTTTTCATATCAAAATTTAAATTTTTTTAGGTTTTGGGTGGATTTGTCAATTTTTTGGGGGTGGTCACGAATTAAAGTCTTTTTCGCCCTAGGACGTATATTTAGGAGATATGGGCAAAATAACTTTTTCATATAAAAATTGCAATTTTTTAGGTTTTGAGCGGATTATTAAATTTTTTGGGTGTGGTCACGAATTAAAGTCCTTTTCGCTTTAGGACGCGTATATACGAAGATATGGGCAAAATAAGATTTTCAGATAAAAATTTCAATTTTTTTTAGGTTTTGGGAGGATTATTCACTTTTTTTGGGGGTGGTCATGAATTAAAGTCCTTTTCGCGCTAGGGCGCTTAGTTTAGGAGATATGGGCAAAATAAGTTTTTCATATCAAAATTTAAATTTTTTTAGATTTTAGGTGGATTTGTCAATTTTTTGGGGGTGGTCACGAATTAAAGTCCTTTTCGCCCTAGGACGCATATTTAAGGAGATATGGGCAAAATAACTTTTTCATATAAAAATTGCAATTTTTTTAGATTTTAGGTGGATTTGTCAAGTTTTTGGGGGTGGTCACGAATTAAAGTCCTTTTCGCCCTAGGACGCATATTTAAGGAGATATGGGCAAAATAACTTTTTCATATAAAAATTGCAATTTTTTAGGTTTTGAGCGGATTATTAAATTTTTTGGGGTGTTACGAATTAAAGTCCTTTTCGCTCTAGGACGCGTATATACGAAGATATGGGCAAAATAAGTTTTTCAGATAAAAATTTCAATTTTTTACGTTTTGGGAAGATTATTCAATTTTTTTGGGGGCGGTCATGAATTAAAGTCCTTTTCGCGCTAGTGCGCTTAGTTTAGGAGATATGGGCAAAATAAGTTTTTCATATCAAAATTTAAATTTTTTTAGGTTTTGGGTGGATTTGTCAATTTTTTGGGGGTGGTCACGAATTAAAGTCCTTTTCGCCCCAGGACGTATAGTTAAGGAGATATGGGCAAAATAACTTTTTCATATAAAAATAGCAATTTTTTTAGGTTTTGAGCGGATTATTTAATTTTTTGGGTTGTTACGAATTAAAGTCCTTTTCGCTCTAGGACGCGTATATACGAAGATATGGGCAAAATAAGTTTTTCAGATAAAAAATTCAATTTTTTTAGGTTTTGGGAGGATTATTCAATTTTTTTGGGGGTGGTCATGAATTAATGTCCTTTTCGCGCTAGGGCGCTTAGTTTAGGAGATATGGGCAAAATAAGTTTCTCATATCAAAATTTAAATTTTTTTAGGTTTTGGGTGGATTTGTCAATTTTTTGGGGGTGGTCACGAATTAAAGTCCTTTTCGCCCTAGGACGTATATTTAAGGAGATATGGGCAAAATAACTTTTTCATATAAAAGTTGCAATTTTTTTAGGTTTTGGGTGGATTTGTCAAGTTTTTGGGGGTGGTCACGAATTAAAGTCCTTTTCGCCCTAGGACGTATATTTAAGGAGATATGGGCAAAATAACTTTTTCATATAAAAATTGCAATTTTTTTAGGTTTTGAGCGGATTATTAAATTTTTTGGGGTGTTACGAATTAAAGTCCTTTTCGCTCTAGGACGCGTATATACGAAGATATGGGCAAAATAAGATTTTCAGATAAAAATTTCAATTTTTTTAGGTTTTGGGAGGATTATTCAATTTTTTTGGGGGTGGTCATGAATTAAAGTCCTTTTCGCGCTAGGGCGCTTAGTTTAGGAGATATGGGCAAAATACATTTTTCATATCAAAATTTAAATTTTTTTTTTAGGTTTTGGGTGGATTTGTCAATTTTTTGGGTGTGGTCACGAATTAAAGTCCTTTTCGCCCTAGGACGTATATTTAAGGAGATATGGGCAAAATAACTTTTTCATATAAAAATTGCAATTTTTTTAGGTTTTGAGCAGATTATAAAATTTTTTGGGGTGTTACGAATTAAAGTCCTTTTCGCTCTAGGACGCGTATATACGAAGATATGGGCAAAATAAGTTTTTCAGATAGAAATTTCAATTTTTTTAGGTTTTGGGAAGATTATTCAATTTTTTTGGGGGTGGTCATGAATTAAAGTCCTTTTCGCGCTACGGCGCTTAGTTTAGGAGGTATGGGCAAAATAAGTTTTTCATATCAAAATTTAAATTTTTTTAGGTTTTGGGTGGATTTGTCAATTTTTTGGGGGTGGTCACGAATTAAAGTCTTTTTCGCCCTAGGACGTATATTTAAGGAGATATGGGCAAAATAACTTTTTCATATAAAAATTGCAATTTTTTAGGTTTTGAGCGGATTATTAAATTTTTTGGGTGTTACGAATTAAAGTCCTTTTCGCTTTAGGACGCGTATATACGAAGATATGGGCAAAATAAGATTTTCAGATAAAAATTTCAATTTTTTTTAGGTTTTGGGAGGATTATTCACTTTTTTTGGGGGTGGTCATGAATTAAAGTCCTTTTCGCGCTAGGGCGCTTAGTTTAGGAGATATGGGCAAAATAAGTTTTTCATATCAAAATTTAAATTTTTTTAGATTTTAGGTGGATTTGTCAATTTTTTGGGGGTGGTCACGAATTAAAGTCCTTTTCGCCCTAGGACGCATATTTAAGGAGATATGGGCAAAATAACTTTTTCATATAAAAATTGCAATTTTTTTAGATTTTAGGTGGATTTGTCAAGTTTTTGGGGGTGGTCACGAATTAAAGTCCTTTTCGCCCTAGGACGCATATTTAAGGAGATATGGGCAAAATAACTTTTTCATATAAAAATTGCAATTTTTTAGGTTTTGAGCGGATTATTAAATTTTTTGGGGTGTTACGAATTAAAGTCCTTTTCGCTCTAGGACGCGTATATACGAAGATATGGGCAAAATAAGTTTTTCAGATAAAAATTTCAATTTTTTACGTTTTGGGAAGATTATTCAATTTTTTTGGGGGCGGTCATGAATTAAAGTCCTTTTCGCGCTAGTGCGCTTAGTTTAGGAGATATGGGCAAAATAAGTTTTTCATATCAAAATTTAAATTTTTTTAGGTTTTGGGTGGATTTGTCAATTTTTTGGGGGTGGTCACGAATTAAAGTCCTTTTCGCCCCAGGACGTATAGTTAAGGAGATATGGGCAAAATAACTTTTTCATATAAAAATAGCAATTTTTTTAGGTTTTGAGCGGATTATTTAATTTTTTGGGTTGTTACGAATTAAAGTCCTTTTCGCTCTAGGACGCGTATATACGAAGATATGGGCAAAATAAGTTTTTCAGATAAAAAATTCAATTTTTTTAGGTTTTGGGAGGATTATTCAATTTTTTTGGGGGTGGTCATGAATTAATGTCCTTTTCGCGCTAGGGCGCTTAGTTTAGGAGATATGGGCAAAAAAGGTTTCTCATATCAAAATTTAAATTTTTTTAGGTTTTGGGTGGATTTGTCAATTTTTTGGGGGTGGTCACGAATTAAAGTCCTTTTCGCCCTCGGACGTATATTTAAGGAGATATGGGCAAAATAACTTTTTCATATAAAAGTTGCAATTTTTTTAGGTTTTGGGTGGATTTGTCAAGTTTTTGGGGGTGGTCACGAATTAAAGTCCTTTTCGCCCTAGGACGTATATTTAAGGAGATATGGGCAAAATAACTTTTTCATATAAAAATTGCAATTTTTTTAGGTTTTGAGCGGATTATTAAATTTTTTTGGGGTGTTACGAATTAAAGTCCTTTTCGCTCTAGGACGCGTATATACGAAGATATGGGCAAAATAAGATTTTCAGATAAAAATTTCAATTTTTTTAGGTTTTGGGAGGATTATTCAATTTTTTTGGGGGTGGTCATGAATTAAAGTCCTTTTCGCGCTAGGGCGCTTAGTTAAGGAGATATGGGCAAAATAAGTTTTTCATATCAAAATTTAAATTTTTTAGGTTTTGGGGTGGATTTGTCAATTTTTTGGGGGTGGTCACGAATTAAAGTCCTTTTCGCCCTAGGACGTATATTTAAGGAGATATGGGCAAAATAACTTTTTCATATAAAAATTGCAATTTTTGTAGTTTTTGAGCGGATTATTAAATTTTTTGGGGTGTTACGAATTAAAGTCCTTTTCGCTCTAGGACGCGTATATCGAAGATATGGGCAAAATAAGTTTTTCAGATAAAAATTTCAATTTTTTTAGGTTTTGGGAGGATTATTCAATTTTTTTGGGGGTGGTCATGAATTAAAGTCCTTTTCGCGCTAGGGCGCTTAGTTTAGGAGATATGGGCAAAATAAGTTTTTCATATCAAAATTTTAATTTTTTAGGTTTTGGGTGGATTGTCAGTTTTTTGGGGGTGGTCACGAATTAAAGTCCTTTTCGCCCTAGGACGTATATTTAAGGAGATATGGGCAAAATAACTTTTTCATATAAAAATTTCAATTTTTGTAGTTTTTGAGCGGATTATTAAATTTTTTGGGGTGTTACGAATTAAAGTCCTTTTCGCTCTAGGACGCGTATATCGAAGATATGGGCAAAATAAGTTTTTCAGATAAAAATTTCAATTTTTTTTAGGTTTTGGGAGGATTATTCAATTTTTTTGGGGGTGGTCATGAATTAAAGCCCTTTTCGCGCTACGGCGCTTAGATTAGGAGATATGGGCAAAATAAATTTTTCATATCAAAATTTAAATTTTGTTTAGGTTTTGGGTGGATTTGTCAATTTTTTGGGGGTGGTCACGAATTAAAGTCCATTTCGCCCTGGGACGCATATTTAAGGAGATATGGGCAAAATAACTTTTTCATAGAAAAATTGCAATTTTTTTAGGTTTTGAGCGGATTATTAAATTTTTTGGGGTGTTACGAATTAAAGTCCTTTTCGCTCTAGGACGCGTATATACGAAGATATGGGCAAAATAAGATTTTCAGATAAAAATTTCAATTTTTTTAGGTTTTGGGAGGATTATTGAATTTTTTTGGGGGTGGTCATGAATTAATGTCCTTTTCGCGCTAGGGCGCTTAGTTTAGGAGATATGGGCAAAATAAGTTTCTCATATCAAAATTTAATTTTTTTTAGGTTTTGGGTGGATTTGTCAATTTTTTGGGGGTGGTCACGAATTAAAGTCCTTTTCGCCCTAGGACGTATATTTAAGGAGATATGGGCAAAATAACTTTTTCATATAAAAGTTGCAATTTTTTTAGGTTTTGGGTGGATTTGTCAAGTTTTTGGGGGTGGTCACGAATTAAAGTCCTTTTCGCCCTAGGACGTATATTTAAGGAGATATGGGCAAAATAACTTTTTCATATAAAAATTGCAATTTTTTTAGGTTTTGAGCGGATTATTGAATTTTTTGGGGTGTTACGAATTAAAGTCCTTTTCGCTCTAGGACGCGTATATACGAAGATATGGGCAAAATAAGATTTTCAGATAAAAATTTCAATTTTTTTAGGTTTTGGGAGGATTATTCAATTTTTTTGGGGGTGGTCATGAATTAAAGTCCTTTTCGCGCTAGGGCGCTTAGTTTAGGAGATATGGGCAAAATACATTTTTCATATCAAAATTTAAATTTTTTTTTAGGTTTTGGGTGGATTTGTCAATTTTTTGGGTGTGGTCACGAATTAAAGTCCTTTTCGCCCTAGGACGTATATTTAAGGAGATATGGGCAAAATAACTTTTTCATATAAAAATTGCAATTTTTTTAGGTTTTGAGCAGATTATAAAATTTTTTGGGGTGTTACGAATTAAAGTCCTTTTCGCTCTAGGACGCGTATATACGAAGATATGGGCAAAATAAGTTTTTCAGATAGAAATTTCAATTTTTTTAGGTTTTGGGAAGATTATTCAATTTTTTTGGGGGTGGTCATGAATTAAAGTCCTTTTCGCGCTACGGCGCTTAGTTTAGGAGGTATGGGCAAAATAAGTTTTTCATATCAAAATTTAAATTTTTTTAGGTTTTGGGTGGATTTGTCAATTTTTTGGGGGTGGTCACGAATTAAAGTCTTTTTCGCCCTAGGACGTATATTTAAGGAGATATGGGCAAAATAACTTTTTCGTATAAAAATTGCAATTTTTTAGGTTTTGAGCGGATTATTAAATTTTTTGGGTGTTACGAATTAAAGTCCTTTTCGCTTTAGGACGCGTATATACGAAGATATGGGCAAAATAAGATTTTCAGATAAAAATTTCAATTTTTTTTAGGTTTTGGGAGGATTATTCACTTTTTTTGGGGGTGGTCATGAATTAAAGTCCTTTTCGCGCTAGGGCGCTTAGTTTAGGAGATATGGGCAAAATAAGTTTTTCATATCAAAATTTAAATTTTTTTAGATTTTAGGTGGATTTGTCAATTTTTTGGGGGTGGTCACGAATTAAAGTCCTTTTCGCCCTAGGACGCATATTTAAGGAGATATGGGCAAAATAACTTTTTCATATAAAAATTGCAATTTTTTTAGATTTTAGGTGGATTTGTCAAGTTTTTGGGGGTGGTCACGAATTAAAGTCCTTTTCGCCCTAGGACGCATATTTAAGGAGATATGGGCAAAATAACTTTTTCATATAAAAATTGCAATTTTTTAGGTTTTGAGCGGATTATTAAATTTTTTGGGGTGTTACGAATTAAAGTCCTTTTCGCTCTAGGACGCGTATATACGAAGATATGGGCAAAATAAGTTTTTCAGATAAAAATTTCAATTTTTTACGTTTTGGGAAGATTATTCAATTTTTTTGGGGGCGGTCATGAATTAAAGTCCTTTTCGCGCTAGTGCGCTTAGTTTAGGAGATATGGGCAAAATAAGTTTTTCATATCAAAATTTAAATTTTTTTAGGTTTTGGGTGGATTTGTCAATTTTTTGGGGGTGGTCACGAATTAAAGTCCTTTTCGCCCCAGGACGTATAGTTAAGGAGATATGGGCAAAATAACTTTTTCATATAAAAATAGCAATTTTTTTAGGTTTTTAGCGGATTATTTAATTTTTTGGGTTGTTACGAATTAAAGTCCTTTTCGCTCTAGGACGCGTATATACGAAGATATGGGCAAAATAAGTTTTTCAGATAAAAAATTCAATTTTTTTAGGTTTTGGGAGGATTATTCAATTTTTTTGGGGGTGGTCATGAATTAATGTCCTTTTCGCGCTAGGGCGCTTAGTTTAGGAGATATGGGCAAAATAAGTTTCTCATATCAAAATTTAAATTTTTTTAGGTTTTGGGTGGATTTGTCAATTTTTTGGGGGTGGTCACGAATTAAAGTCCTTTTCGCCCTAGGACGTATATTTAAGGAGATATGGGCAAAATAACTTTTTCATATAAAAGTTGCAATTTTTTTAGGTTTTGGGTGGATTTGTCAAGTTTTTGGGGGTGGTCACGAATTAAAGTCCTTTTCGCCCTAGGACGTATATTTAAGGAGATATGGGCAAAATAACTTTTTCATATAAAAATTGCAATTTTTTTAGGTTTTGAGCGGATTATTAAATTTTTTTGGGGTGTTACGAATTAAAGTCCTTTTCGCTCTAGGACGCGTATATACGAAGATATGGGCAAAATAAGATTTTCAGATAAAAATTTCAATTTTTTTAGGTTTTGGGAGGATTATTCAATTTTTTTGGGGGTGGTCATGAATTAAAGTCCTTTTCGCGCTAGGGCGCTTAGTTAAGGAGATATGGGCAAAATAAGTTTTTCATATCAAAATTTAAATTTTTTAGGTTTTGGGGTGGATTTGTCAATTTTTTGGGGGTGGTCACGAATTAAAGTCCTTTTCGCCCTAGGACGTATATTTAAGGAGATATGGGCAAAATAACTTTTTCATATAAAAATTGCAATTTTTGTAGTTTTTGAGCGGATTATTAAATTTTTTGGGGTGTTACGAATTAAAGTCCTTTTCGCTCTAGGACGCGTATATCGAAGATATGGGCAAAATAAGTTTTTCAGATAAAAATTTCAATTTTTTTAGGTTTTGGGAGGATTATTCAATTTTTTTGGGGGTGGTCATGAATTAAAGTCCTTTTCGCGCTAGGGCGCTTAGTTTAGGAGATATGGGCAAAATAAGTTTTTCATATCAAAATTTAAATTTTTTAGGTTTTGGGTGGATTGTCAGTTTTTTGGGGGTGGTCACGAATTAAAGTCCTTTTCGCCCTAGGACGTATATTTAAGGAGATATGGGCAAAATAACTTTTTCATATAAAAATTTCAATTTTTGTAGTTTTTGAGCGGATTATTAAATTTTTTGGGGTGTTACGAATTAAAGTCCTTTTCGCTCTAGGACGCGTATATCGAAGATATGGGCAAAATAAGTTTTTCAGATAAAAATTTCAATTTTTTTTAGGTTTTGGGAGGATTATTCAATTTTTTTGGGGGTGGTCATGAATTAAAGCCCTTTTCGCGCTACGGCGCTTAGATTAGGAGATATGGGCAAAATAAATTTTTCATATCAAAATTTAAATTTTTTTTAGGTTTTGGGTGGATTTGTCAATTTTTTGGGGGTGGTCACGAATTAAAGTCCATTTCGCCCTGGGACGCATATTTAAGGAGATATGGGCAAAATAACTTTTTCATAGAAAAATTGCAATTTTTTTTTAGGTTTTGAGTGGATTATTAAATTTTTTGGGGTGTTACGAATTAAAGCCCTTTTCGCTCTAGGACGCGTATATAAGAAGATATGGGCAAAATAAGTTTTTCAGATAAAAATTTCATTTTTTTTAGGTTTTGGGAGGATTATTCAATTTTTTTTGGGGGTGGTCATGAATTAAAGTCCTTTTCGCGCTAGGGCGCTTAGTTTAGGAGATATGGTCAAAATAAGTTTTTCATATCAAAATTTAAATTTTTTTAGGTTTTGGGTGGATTTGTCAATTTTTTGGGGTGGTCACGAATTAAAGTCCATTTCGCCCTAGGACGCATATTTAAGGAGATATGGGCAAAATAACTTTTTCATATAAAAATTGCAATTTTTTTAGGTTTTGGGTGGATTTGTCAAGTTTTTGGGGGTGGTCACGAATTAAAGTCCTTTTCGCCCTAGGACGTATATTTAAGGAGATATGGGCAAAATAACTTTTTCATATAAAAATTGCAATTTTTTTAGGTTTTAAGCGTATTATTAAATTTTTTGGGGTGTTACGAATTAAAGTCCTTTTCGCTCTAGGACGCGTATATACGAAGATGTGGGCAAAATAAGTTTTTCAGATAAAAATTTCAATTTTTTAGGTTTTGGGAGGATTATTCAATTTTGTTTGGGGTGGTCATGAATTAAAGTCCTTTTCGCGCTACGGCGCTTAGTTTAGGAGATATGGGCAAAATAAATTTTTCATATCAAAATTTAAATTTTTTTTAGGTTTTGGGTGGATTTGTCAATTTTTTGGGAGGTGGTCACGAATTAAAGTCCATTTCGCCCTAGGACGCATATTTAAGGAGATATGGGCAAAATAACTTTTTCATATAAAAATTGAAATTTTTTTTAGGTTTTGAGTGGATTATTAAATTTTTTGGGGTGTTACGAATTAAAGTCCTTTTCGCTCTAGGACGCGTATATACGAAGATATGGGCAAAATAAGTTTTTCAGATAAAAATTTCAATTTTTTTAGGTTTTGGGAGGATTATTCAATTTTTTTGGGGGTGGTCATGAATTAAAGTCCTTTTCGCGCTAGGGCGCTTAGTTTAGGAGATATGGGCAAAATAAGTTTTTCATATCAAAATTTAAATTTTTTAGGTTTTGGGTGGATTTGTCAATTTTTTGGGGGTGGTCACGAATTAAAGTCCTTTTCGCCCTAGGACGTATATTTAAGGAGATATGGGCAAAATAACTTTTTCATATAAAAATTGCAATTTTTTAGGTTTTAAGCGGATTATTAAATTTTTTGGGGTGTTACGAATTAAAGTCCTTTTCGCTCTAGGACGCGTATATACGAAGATGTGGGCAAAATAAGTTTTTCAGATAAAAATTTCAATTTTTTAGGTTTTGGGAGGATTATTCAATTTTGTTTGGGGTGGTCATGAATTAAAGTCCTTTTCGCGCTACGGCGCTTAGTTTAGGAGATATGGGCAAAATAAATTTTTCATATCAAAATTTAAATTTTTTTTAGGTTTTGGGTGGATTTGTCAATTTTTGGGGTGTGGTCACGAATTAAAGTCCTTTTCGCCTTAGGACGTATATTTAAGGAGATATGGGCAAAATAACTTTTTCATATAAAAATTGCAATTTTTTTAGGTTTTGAGTGGATTATAAAATTTTTTGGGGTGTTACGAATTAAAGTCCTTTTCGCTCTAGGACGCTTATATACGAAGATATGGGCAAAATAAGTTTTCAGATAAAAATTTCAATTTTTTTAGGTTTTGGGAGGATTATTCAATTTTTTTTGGGTGGTCATGAATTAAGTCCTTTTCGCGCTAGGGCGCTTAGTTTAGGAGATATGGGCAAAATAAGTTTTTCATATCAAAATTTAAATTTTTTTAGGTTTTGGGTGGATTTGTCAATTTTTTGGGGGGTGGTCACGAATTAAAGTCCATTTCGCCCTAGGACGCATATTTAAGGAGATATGGGCAAAATAACTTTTTCATATAAAAATTGCAATTTTTTTAGGTTTTGAGCGGATTATTAAATTTTTTGGGGTGTTACGAATTAAAGTCCTTTTCGCTCTAGGACGCGTATATACGAAGATATGGGCAAAATAAGTTTTCAGATAAAAATTTCAATTTTTTTTGGGATTTGGGAGGATTATTCATTTTTTTTTTTTTGGGGTGGTCATGAATAAAAGTCCTTTTCGCTCTAGGGCGCTTAGTTTAGGAGATATGGACAAAATAAGTTTTTCATATCAAAATTTAATTTTTTTTAGGTTTTGGGTGGATTTGTCAATTTTTTGGGGGTGGTCACGAATTAAAGTCCTTTTCGCCCTAGGACGTATATTTAAGGAGATATGGGCAAAATAACTTTTTCATAAAAAAATTGCAATTTTTTTTAGGTTTTGAGCGGATTATTAAATTTTTTGGGGTGTTACGAATTAAAGTCCTTTTCGCTCTAGGACGCGTATATACGAAGATATGGGCAAAATAAGATTTTCAGATAAAAATTTCAATTTTTTTAGGTTTTGGGAGGATTATTCAATTTTTTGGGGGGTGGTCATGAATTAAAGTCCTTTTAGCGCTAGGGCGCCTAGTTTAGGAGATATGGGCAAAATAAGTTTTTCATATCAAAATTTAAATTTTTTAGGTTTTGGGTGGATTTGTCAATTTTTTGGGGGTGGTCACGAATTAAAGTCCTTTTCGCCCTAGGACGTATATTTAAGGAGATATGGGCAAAACAACTTTCTCATATAAAAATAGCAATTTTTTTAGGTTTCGAGCGGATTATTAAATTTTTTGGGGTGTTACGAATTAAAGTCCTTTTCGCTCTAGGACGCGTATATACGAAGATATGGGCAAAATAAGTTTTTCAGATAAAAATTTAAATTTTTTTAGGTTTTGGGAGGATTATTCAATTTTTTTGGGGGTGGTCATGAATTAAAGTCCTTTTCGCGCTAGGGCGCTTAGTTTAGGAGATATGGGCAAAATAAATTTTTCATATCAAAATTTAATTTTTTTTTAGGTTTTGTGTGGATTTGTCAATTTTTTGGGTGTGGTCACGAATTAAAGTCCTTTTCGGCCTAGGACGTATATTTAAGGAGATATGGGCAAAATAACTTTTTCATATAAAAATTGCAATTTTTTTAGGTTTTGAGTGGATTATTAAATTTTTTGGGGTGTTACGATATGGGCAAAAAAAGTTTTTCAGATAAAAATTTCAATTTTTTTAGGTTTTGGGAGGATTATTCAATTTTTTTGGGGGTGGTCATGAATTAAGGTCCTTTTCGTGGATTTGTCAAGTTTTTGTGGGTGGTCACGAATTAAAGTCCTTTTCGCCCTAGGACGTATATTTAAGGAGATATGGGCAAAATAACTTTTTCATATAAAAATTGCAATTTTTTTAGGTTTTGAGCGGATTATTAAATTTTTTGGGGTGTTACGAATTAAAGTCCTTTTCGCTCTAGGACGCGTATATACGAAGATATGGGCAAAATAAGTTTTTCAGATAAAAATTTCAATTTTTTTAGGTTTTGGGAGGATTATTCAATTTTTTTGGGGGTGGTCATGAATTAAAGTCCTTTTCGCGCTAGGGCGCTTAGTTTAGGAGATATGGGCAAAATAAGTTTTTCATATCAAAATTTAAATTTTTTTAGGTTTTGGGTGGATTTGTCAATTTTTTGCGGGTGGTCACGAATTAAAGTCCATTTCGCCCTAGGACGTATATTTAAGGAGATATGGGCAAAATAACTATTTCATATAAAAATTGCAATTTTTTTAGGTTTTGAGTGGATTATTAATTTGTTTGGGGTGTTACGAATTAAAGTCCTTTTCGCTCTAGGACGCGTATATACGAAGATATGGGCAAAATAAGTTTTTCAGATAAAAATTTCAATTTTTTAGGTTTTGGGAGGATTATTCAATTTTTTTGGGGGTGGTCATGAATTAAAGTCCTTTTCGCGCTAGGGCGCTTAGTTTAGGAGATATGGGCAAAATAAGTTTTTCATATCAAAATTTAAATTTTTTTAGGTTTTGGGTGGATTGTCAATTTTTTGGGGGTGGTCATGAATTAAAGTCCATTTCGCCCTAGGACGTATATTTAAGGAGATATGGGTAAAATAACTTTTTCATATAAAAATTGCAATTTTTTTAGATTTTGGATGGATTTGTCAATTTTTTGGGGGTGGTCACGAATTAAAGTCCTTTTCGCCCTAGGACGTATATATAAGGAGATATGGGCAAAATAACTTTTTCATATAAAAATTGCAATTTTTTAGGTTTTGAATGGATTATTAAATTTTTTGGGGTGTTACGAATTAAAGTCCTTTTCGCTCTAGGACGCGTATATACGAAGATATGGGCAAAATAAGTTTTTCAGATAAAAATTTCAATTTTTTTAGGTTTTGGGAGGATTATTAAATTTTTTTGGGGGTGGTCATGAATTAAAGTCCTTTTCGCGCTAGGGCGCTTAGTTTAGGAGATATGGGCAAAATAAGTTTTTCATATCAAAATTTAAATTTTTTTAGGTTTTGGGTGGATTTGTCAATTTTTTGGGGGTGGTCACGAATTAAAGTCCTTTTCGCCCTAGGACGCATATTTAAGGAGATATGGGCAAAATAACTTTTTCATATAAAAATTGCAATTTTTTGTAGTTTTTGAGCGGATTATTAAACTTTTTGGGGTGTTACGAGTTAAAGTCCTTTTCGCTCTAGGACGCGTATATCGCAGATATGGGCAAAATAAGTTTTTCAGATAAAAATGTCAATTTTTTTAGGTTTTGGGAGGATTATTCAATTTTTTTGGGGGTGGTCATGAATTAAAGTCCTTTTCGCGCTAGGGCGCATAGTTTAGGAGATATGGGCAAAATAAGTTTTTCATATCAAAATTTAAATTTTTTAGGTTTTGGGTGGATTGTCAGTTTTTTGGGGGTGGTCACGAATTAAAGTCCTTTTCGCCCTAGGACGTATATTTAAGGAGATATGGGCAAAATAACTTTTTCATAGAAAAATTGCAATTTTTTTAGGTTTTGAGTGGATTATTAAATTTTTTGGGGTGTTACGAATTAAAGCCCTTTTCGCTCTAGGACGCGTATATAAGAAGATATGGGCAAAATAAGTTTTTCAGATAAAAATTTCATTTTTTTTAGGTTTTGGGAGGATTATTCAATTTTTTTGGGGGTGGTCATGAATTAAAGTCCTTTTCGCGCTAGGGCGCTTAGTTTAGGAGATATGGTCAAAATAAGTTTTTCATATCAAAATTTAAATTTTTTTAGGTTTTGGGTGGATTTGTCAATTTTTTGGGGTGGTCACGAATTAAAGTCCATTTCGCCCTAGGACGCATATTTAAGGAGATATGGGCAAAATAACTTTTTCATATAAAAATTGCAATTTTTTTAGGTTTTGGGTGGATTTGTCAAGTTTTTGGGGGTGGTCACGAATTAAAGTCCTTTTCGCCCTAGGACGTATATTTAAGGAGATATGGGCAAAATAACTTTTTCATATAAAAATTGCAATTTTTTTAGGTTTTAAGCGTATTATTAAATTTTTTGGGGTGTTACGAATTAAAGTCCTTTTCGCTCTAGGACGCGTATATACGAAGATGTGGGCAAAATAAGTTTTTCAGATAAAAATTTCAATTTTTTAGGTTTTGGGAGGATTATTCAATTTTGTTTGGGGTGGTCATGAATTAAAGTCCTTTTCGCGCTACGGCGCTTAGTTTAGGAGATATGGGCAAAATAAATTTTTCATATCAAAATTTAAATTTTTTTTAGGTTTTGGGTGGATTTGTCAATTTTTTGGGGGGTGGTCACGAATTAAAGTCCATTTCGCCCTAGGACGCATATTTAAGGAGATATGGGCAAAATAACTTTTTCATATAAAAATTGAAATATTTTTAGGTTTTGAGTGGATTATTAAATTTTTTGGGGTGTTACGAATTAAAGTCCTTTTCGCTCTAGGACGCGTATATACGAAGATATGGGCAAAATAAGTTTTTCAGATAAAAATTTCAATTTTTTTAGGTTTTGGGAGGATTATTCAATTTTTTTGGGGGTGGTCATGAATTAAAGTCCTTTTCGCGCTAGGGCGCTTAGTTTAGGAGATATGGGCAAAATAAGTTTTTCATATCAAAATTTAAATTTTTTAGGTTTTGGGTGGATTTGTCAATTTTTTGGGGGTGGTCACGAATTAAAGTCCTTTTCGCCCTAGGACGTATATTTAAGGAGATATGGGCAAAATAACTTTTTCATATAAAAATTGCAATTTTTGTAGGTTTTAAGCGGATTATTAAATTTTTTGGGGTGTTACGAATTAAAGTCCTTTTCGCTCTAGGACGCGTATATACGAAGATGTGGGCAAAATAAGTTTTTCAGATAAAAATTTCAATTTTTTAGGTTTTGGGAGGATTATTCAATTTTGTTTGGGGTGGTCATGAATTAAAGTCCTTTTCGCGCTACGGCGCTTAGTTTAGGAGATATGGGCAAAATAAATTTTTCATATCAAAATTTAAATTTTTTTTAGGTTTTGGGTGGATTTGTCAATTTTTGGGGTGTGGTCACGAATTAAAGTCCTTTTCGCCTTAGGACGTATATTTAAGGAGATATGGGCAAAATAACTTTTTCATATAAAAATTGCAGTTTTTTTAGGTTTTGAGTGGATTATTAAATTTTTTGGGGTGTTACGAATTAAAGTCCTTTTCGCTCTAGGACGCTTATATACGAAGATATGGGCAAAATAAGTTTTCAGATAAAAATTTCAATTTTTTTAGGTTTTGGGAGGATTATTCAATTTTTTTTGGGGTGGTCATGAATTAAGTCCTTTTCGCGCTAGGGCGCTTAGTTTAGGAGATACGGGCAAAATAAGTTTTTCATATCAAAATTTAAATTTTTTTAGGTTTTGGGTGGATTTGTCAATTTTTTGGGGGGTGGTCACGAATTAAAGTCCATTTCGCCCTAGGACGCATATTTAAGGAGATATGGGCAAAATAACTTTTTCATATAAAAATTGCAATTTTTTTAGGTTTTGAGCGGATTATTAAATTTTTTGGGGTGTTACGAATTAAAGTCCTTTTCGCTCTAGGACGCGTATATACGAAGATATGGGCAAAATAAGTTTTCAGATAAAAATTTCAATTTTTTTGGGATTTGGGAGGATTATTCATTTTTTTTTTTTTGGGGTGGTCATGAATAAAAGTCCTTTTCGCTCTAGGGCGCTTAGTTTAGGAGATATGGACAAAATAAGTTTTTCATATCAAAATTTAATTTTTTTTAGGTTTTGGGTGGATTTGTCAATTTTTTGGGGGTGGTCACGAATTAAAGTCCTTTTCGCCCTAGGACGTATATTTAAGGAGATATGGGCAAAATAACTTTTTCATAAAAAAATTGCAATTTTTTTTAGGTTTTGAGCGGATTATTAAATTTTTTGGGGTGTTACGAATTAAAGTCCTTTTCGCTCTAGGACGCGTATATACGAAGATATGGGCAAAATAAGATTTTCAGATAAAAATTTCAATTTTTTTAGGTTTTGGGAGGATTATTCAATTTTTTGGGGGTGGTCATGAATTAAAGTCCTTTTCGCGCTAGGGCGCTTAGTTTAGGAGATATGGGCAAAATAAGTTTTTCATATCAAAATTTAAATTTTTTTTTAATTTTGGGTGGATTTGTCAATTTTTTGGGGGGTGGTCACGAATTAAAGTCCATTTCGCCCTAGGACGTATATTTAAGGAGATATGGGCAAAATAACTTTTTCATATAAAAATTGAAATTTTTTTAGGTTTTGAGTGGATTATTAAATTTTTTGGGGTGTTACGAATTAAAGTCCTTTTCGCTCTAGGACGCGTATATACGAAGATATGGGCAAAATAAGTTTTTCAGATAAAAATTTCAATTTTTTTAGGTTTTGGGAGGATTATTCAATTTTTTTGGGGGTGGTCATGAATTAAAGTCCTTTTCGCGCTAGGGCGCTTAGTTTAGGAGATATGGGCAAAATAAGTTTTTCATATCAAAATTTAACTTTTTTAGGTTTTGGGTGGATTTGTCAATTTTTTGGGGGTGGTCACGAATTAAAGTCCTTTTCGCCCTAGGACGTATATTTAAGGAGATATGGGCAAAACAACTTTCTCATATAAAAATAGCAATTTTTTTAGGTTTCGAGCGGATTATTAAATTTTTTGGGGTGTTACGAATTAAAGTCCTTTTCGCTCTAGGACGCGTATATACGAAGATATGGGCAAAAAAAGTTTTTCAGATAAAAATTTCAATTTTTTTAGGTTTTGGCAGGATTATTCAATTTTTTTGGGGGTGGTCATGAATTAAGGTCCTTTTCGTGGATTTGTCAAGTTTTTGTGGGTGGTCACGAATTAAAGTCCTTTTCGCCCTAGGACGTATATTTAAGGAGATATGGGCAAAATAACTTTTTCATATAAAAATTGCAATTTTTTTAGGTTTTGAGCGGATTATTAAATTTTTTGGGGTGTTACGAATTAAAGTCCTTTTCGCTCTAGGACGCGTATATACGAAGATATGGGCAAAATAAGTTTTTCAGATAAAAATTTCAATTTTTTTAGGTTTTGGGAGGATTATTCAATTTTTTTGGGGGTGGTCATGAATTAAAGTCCTTTTCGCGCTAGGGCGCTTAGTTTAGGAGATATGGGCAAAATAAGTTTTTCATATCAAAATTTAAATTTTTTTAGGTTTTGGGTGGATTTGTCAATTTTTTGCGGGTGGTCACGAATTAAAGTCCATTTCGCCCTAGGACGTATATTTAAGGAGATATGGGCAAAATAACTATTTCATATAAAAATTGCAATTTTTTTAGGTTTTGAGTGGATTATTAATTTGTTTGGGGTGTTACGAATTAAAGTCCTTTTCGCTCTAGGACGCGTATATACGAAGATATGGGCAAAATAAGTTTTTCAGATAAAAATTTCAATTTTTTAGGTTTTGGGAGGATTATTCAATTTTTTTGGGGGTGGTCATGAATTAAAGTCCTTTTCGCGCTAGGGCGCTTAGTTTAGGAGATATGGGCAAAATAAGTTTTTCATATCAAAATTTAAATTTTTTTAGGTTTTGGGTGGATTGTCAATTTTTTGGGGGTGGTCATGAATTAAAGTCCATTTCGCCCTAGGACGTATATTTAAGGAGATATGGGCAAAATAACTTTTTCATATAAAAATTGCAATTTTTTTAGATTTTGGGTGGATTTGTCAATTTTTTGGGGGTGGTCACGAATTAAAGTCCTTTTCGCCCTAGGACGTATATATAAGGAGATATGGGCAAAATAACTTTTTCATATAAAAATTGCAATTTTTTAGGTTTTGAATGGATTATTAAATTTTTTGGGGTGTTACGAATTAAAGTCCTTTTCGCTCTAGGACGCGTATATACGAAGATATGGGCAAAATAAGTTTTTCAGATAAAAATTTCAATTTTTTTAGGTTTTGGGAGGATTATTCAATTTTTTTGGGGGTGGTCATGAATTAAAGTCCTTTTCGCGCTAGGGCGCTTAGTTTAGGAGATATGGGCAAAATAAGTTTTTCATATCAAAATTTAAATTTTTTAGGTTTTGGGTGGATTTGTCAATTTTTTGGGGGTGGTCACGAATTAAAGTCCTTTTCGCCCTAGGACGTATATTTAAGGAGATATGGGCAAAACAACTTTCTCATATAAAAATAGCAATTTTTTTAGGTTTCGAGCGGATTATTAAATTTTTTGAGGTGTTACGAATTAAAGTCCTTTTCGCTCTAGGACGCGTATATACGAAGATATGGGCAAAATAAGTTTTTCAGATAAAAATTTAAATTTTTTTAGGTTTTGGGAGGATTATTCAATTTTTTTGGGGGTGGTCATGAATTAAAGTCCTTTTCGCGCTATATCAAAATTTAATTTTTTTAGGTTTTGTGTGGATTTGTCAATTTTTTGGGTGTGGTCACGAATTAAAGTCCTTTTCGGCCTAGGACGTATATTTAAGGAGATATGGGCAAAATAACTTTTTCATATAAAAATAGCAATTTTTTTAGGTTTTGAGCGGATTAATAAATTTTTTGGGGTGTTACGAATTAAAGTCCTTTTCGCTCTAGGACGCGTATATACGAAGATATGGGCAAAATAAGTTTTCAGATAAAAATTTCAATTTTTTTAGGTTTTGGGAGGATTATTAAATTTTTTTTGGGGGTGGTCATGAATTAAAGTCCTTTTCGCGCTAGGGCGCTTAGTTTAGGAGATATGGGCAAAATAAGTTTTTCATATCAAAATTAAAATTTTTTTAGGTTTTGGGTGGATTTGTCAATTTTTTGGGGGTGGTCACGAATTAAAGTCCTTTTCGCCCTAGAGTAGTATGGGAATGAGAGAATGAGATCAAAGGAATGGCCAAACCGTGTCAAATTACACTTCCCCCTCGCCCTCTCATACCCCCCTTGATGGCAAAATGGTGTCCAATTACACATCTCTTTTCCCCTCCCCACACCCCTTGGTCTACAAATAAGTTCTATGTGGGTGGTCTTGTCTGTCCTTGTTGGCCTCTGCCATGAGACTTTTGCCTCTGCCATGAGACTTTTGCCTCTGCCCATGAGTCATTTGCCTCTGCCCTTACTTTTGACTTTTGTCTCTGTCCGTCTGGAAGTTTTCCTCTATGAGTTTAAAGTTTTACCCTTGGTGATCGTCACGTCGGATCACTTTGGAGTAATTCGACACCTTTTTGCCTCTGACCATCTGCATCAAGGAAATAAAAAAAATATGAGCAATGGGAATAAATTGATGGGGAAAGGGGTTTTAATATTGGGCTTCTATTTGTTTGGTCTTTTTTTTCATAAAATTGTCGCCTTTATTTTCTTCTCCAAGAAATTATATAATTTTGTTATTTGTTTATATTTTGGAATCTAGACTTGAGATCGTTGGAGTTTCTGTTTTGTTTTTTTTTTTCTTTTTTTATTTTTTCAAATGGTATGTGCAATTGGATTGAGTGAATTACGTTCCTCCTATAGTGGACACCAGAGACCGTATTGATCTCGCACACATTTGGGAAATAAATAAATAATGTGTGTGTGTGTGTGTGTATGCTTGGGAATTTGTTTGTTCACTTGTGGTGTAGCCTTTGAAAAAAAAAAAATGAATTTGGTGTGACGTAGTAACTTCATTGTACACGCAGTTAGAAGAAGGGGGGAGTTTTGTTTACGTGTTACTTTGAGACACGTTAATGACCTTGACATAGTAAATATAATTGAGGCCATACTAAAGAACCAAATGAGTGGTTATAATCAATGTACTGAAAATTAGGTACAGTTATCATCTTAATCACTCATAGCAGGCAATTTATCTGCTATAAATAGTTGCTTGAATTTGGTGGAGAATTCAGTTAAGATATTGAAATATGACGTCCAACAAGAATTTGGTGGAAACATTTAACTCATTGAGTTACAAAAATATATTAAGCATAAAGGATATGATCCCATATTCTGAATATGCTATCAAAGGAGCCTATAAGACGACTACGAGATATGGAGAAAAAATTGTATTACAATTGGATGACAGCATTTTATACCTACCAGCGAGATTTACTTCCCTTGGTGACGATGTTATGAAACTCCTGAGTGATGACTCGTTTGCTGTGGTTAAAACGCCCCTCCGTGAAGGAAGCGATAAGAATTTATTTAAGCTAGAGTTAAGACAAATGGTTCATAAAGATTCATTTTTTTCGCCATATTTATCATAAAAAAAAATCAAAAATAAATAAATAGATATGAAAAATAAGAAAGCGCATTGGTTTTGTTTTGTTTGGTTCACGACAATTAATTGAGGGAAGGGTTTCCACTCACTTCATCTGAATTCATTAAATTTTTAGTTCAGTTCTATCCAAAAAAAAATTTTGTTTATGCTATTGCAACCGGAGTAAAAAGAAACAATCCACTTACAATGCAATGAAATTAAGAGCGTTTTCTAAACAAATATTGAAAAATTGTCATACATATCCCGAATGAAAGGCTTATTAAAAAATCTTCATGTGAGGAAAAATATTTTTCTTATTCACTCGCATTTAAATCCCAGTGCAGTTAAGAACAAAAAAATGGAAAATTTTCAACTGCAAAGCGAGATTGATGGTACCATCAATGCTGTCCTGAACTCGCCAGGATTTATGCAGTATTTGGAGTTGGACGAAACTCCAAATGTCAGTTCCCATAGTGTGAATACACCCATCCAACTACAAAGCGAGATTGATGGTGTCATCAATGCTGCCCTGCAGTCACCAGGATTTATGAAGTATTTGGAGTTGGACGAAACTCCGATTGGCAATTCCCATAGCGTGGAGACATCCATGGAGGAGGACAATACTCCAGAAAGTGTAAGGTGCGCTGTAGCCATGTCACAGGAGGTGGACATGGAAGTGGATGAGGATCCAGGCCTTGCGGAATGTGGACAACGGTTCACAGAATCGTGGTTTGACAGCCTTAGGGAAGAACTACCGGAAAGGGCGATAGTTACCAACGTCATCATACTACCGCCTTGGAAAAAGCAAGAGAGAGACACAGAATGGGGAAATCTAATAAACTCATTCATAGAATATGATCGCCAATATCCAGCGACGGTGGACGCGGCAATAAAATTTTACATGGAAATAATAGATTTTTTTTTAATCCTTAGTTGTATGTTAAGCTCTCTTGAAAATTAAAAATAAAAAAATAAAATATAGATATAGATATAAATTTATATAAGTCATTGAAGTAATAAAGAAAAAAAAATTACGCACACAAAATTTATAACACACATTTTTCCTTGGGTGAGGTCTTGTGTCACTTTCGATAGCACTTCTTTGAAATAAATACTTGAAAATTAAAAGAAAAAACTATGTTCTATGTCTGATGTAAGAAGAATTTTTAAAAGGAGTTTTCTTTATTTTTTACTTGTGATTTTGACGTCGGTCTGTAAACACGGCTTTTTGGTCTTCTCGAGTTTTTTTTTTTGAATTTAAAAGTTAAAAATATTAGAAAAAAAACATACAATGGCGCGTTATAACTGTAATTTTTGTCAGTGTACTTTCAACGTGAAAAAAGAGTACATACGTCACAACAAAAAACATTGTTTTGTGTGTAAAGCATTATTTAATAAC
Source organism: Haematobia irritans (assembly GCF_050003625.1). NCBI lineage: Eukaryota > Metazoa > Arthropoda > Insecta > Diptera > Muscidae > Haematobia > Haematobia irritans. The sequence goes on along the minus strand of NC_134400.1, from coordinate 71,088,540 downwards.
TTTTACGCATTACGCTATCATTTAAAAAGTGAACACGGCGTAAAAAATAGTGTTCAAGCTGGGAGCAATACAATTATTTCAATAAATGATGAAGTGACTAAGAAAAATCATTATTGCGAAGACTGTAGTGTATATGTTCCCATGAAAAAAGTTCATGAAAGGACAAATGAGCATAAACAAAAAAATTAGCAAAAAAATTGAAGAAAATGTGAACCAAATATTTGGCTTTTTCAATGGGAGAATTACGTCTTATGAATATATAAACAAGACATCTATTCTTCTACCGGAGGACTTTCTGAGAGAGGCAAAAAATTCACTTATTAGACTCCTAAAATCCAAACTAGATGAACACATCTGTTTAAAATTCAACATAGACCTAACAGCGGAATATGTGAAACCAGTGGTGGAGGCTATTTCCGAAGGTCCGTCATCCAGCCACAGGAAAAATGACGGTGTAAGCGAACCCACAATTATTAATCATTCTGCGAAAATGAAATTGCTTACACAGGCTGATGACGTCGAAACAGCTTTTGATGAGCAGTTAGATCGCTTAATGACCAAGCTATCAGAATTTCAGGAAAGAGATTCTGGGTGGGCGTTGCAGAAACTTATTAAGTTAGAAATTAACATAAACAAAGCTTGTCTAACCCGTGGATCACACTTTATTGAGACGCCAAAAAATTTGGCTAATAAACTCGCTTGCCTTAATATTCAAAATCGAGAGGATAACTTCTGCTTCAAATGGTGTCTGGTTGCAGCTTTATATGTAAAGCCTCTTAACAATCCTAATCGGACAACATCCTATAGAGTAGATATAAGTCAAAATCGTATACAACTGTCATCTGGTATAGAGCTTATTTTTGACGGTCTACAGTTTCCTTTGGCGCTTGCGGATATTAAAAAGTTTGAAAAAATGAATGGCGAAATAAGTGTAAATGTTTTTGGCTACGAAGGTGAGGAGGTGGTGGGACCGTATTACTTAACAAAACAGGAAAAAGCTAATCACGTCAACCTCATACTTCTCTACAATGCGGACAAATTCCATTATATATTAATAACAAATATGTCAAGGTAATGTATTGAAAAAAAAAAAACATAAAGATTGAAAAGCTAAAATATGCTCCTTTTTTCAGATTGTTGAGTAAGCAGATAAGTGATCATAATGGAGAGATTTATATATGCAACAGCTGCTTACAACATTTTGTTCAGGAGATAACCTTGATTGCGCATAAAAGAAACTGTGGCTCTATTGTATGCAGCTTACCGCAGGGTGATAAAGCTATGGTAACATTTAAAAATTTTGAAAGGCAAATGAAAGTACCGTTCGTAGTATACGCCGATTTTGAGTGTGCTTTAGAGCCTATAGTAGATGAACTAAATTTCTCAAACACTAAACGCATAAAAAAACACATTCCATACGCATTTAGTTATCTAATTCAATGCAATTTTGATAACAATTTAAATCGTTTTCGCTTATATACGGGCGAGGATGCACCAAAAAAATTTATTGAAAACATAATGCTAGATTGTAAAGATATATACCATAAATATTTAAGAATAGTTGTACCCATGACTAACTTAACGCCCGAGGAGAACGAAGATTTTGATAGAAGTATTTACTGTCATATATGTGAGCAGGAAATAGGTGAAGATAAAGTTCAAGACCATTGTCATTTAACTGGAAAATATAGAGGCGCAGCACATTCCAATTGTAATCTTCAATACAAAATACCACATTTCATTCCAATATTTTTCCATAATTTTTCATCCTATGATTGTCATCTATTTGTCAAAGATTTGGTTGAATGTGAGGGTGAGACAACGGTAATTCCTCTAAATAAAGAGGTTTATATTGCTATGTCGAACTTTATTCCAATGGACCAAAATTATCGTCTAGAACTTCGTTTTCTGGATAGTTTCAGATTTATGTCCGCGAGCTTAGATTCCATATCCCGAAATTTGTCTGATGATATGTTTCATAACACAAAAATACATTTTCCACAACCAGCTGATTTTCTGTTGATGAAGAGGAAGGGTGTTTTTCCGTACGACTACATATCCTCATTTCAGAAACTGTCAGAAAATCGGTTACCCCCAATAACAGATTTTTTTAACAGTTTAACAAATAGTGAATGCTTAGCCGAGGATTATAAACATGCGCAAGATGTTTGGGAAAACTTTGGCTGTCATTCCTTGAAAGATTATATGGAATTGTATTTGAAAACAGATGTATTGTTGTTATCTGATATATTTGAGAATTTTAGAGAAATATTTATTCGGGTTCATAAACTCGATCCATGTCATTATTTTACGTCGCCAGGTATGGCATGGGGGGCTTTTACTAGACGCATTACATTGGATAAAATTGAGATTCATCTTTTAACGGACATAAATATGCATAATTTTGTTAAAAAGGGTATAAGTGGTGGCATTGTTCAGTGTTCGAAACGACATTCGGTAGCTAACAATGAGTATATGGAAAATTATGATGCACTTAAAGAAATAATAATGCATATGTACGTAGATGCCAACAATTTGTACGGATATGGAATGTCCCAAAGCCTACCTCAAAAAGATTTCGATTGGATTGTTGGTGATGAGCGTTTTCTTCTAAATTTTTATAAAGAAAACATTGCGAATCTCCCACACGATTCCGAAATTGGTTATATATTGGAAGTAGATATTCATTGCCCTAAACAGTTTCACGATTTTCTGAATGATTTCCCTCCATGTCCCGAAAATAAAAAACCTTTTGGATTAAAGTTTTGTAAACTTATAACGGATTTTGTTGACAAGGATTTTTATATAATTCATTATAGAAATCTACAGCAAGCTTTGTCGCTAGGTCTTGTTTTAAAAAAGGTTCATCGAATTTTATCGTTTGTGCAAAGTAATTATATGCAAAAATTTGTAGATATAAATAGTCAATGTAGAGCTGCAACTGACAATCCCTTTGAGAAGGACTTTTTCAAACTTTTAAATAACGCAGTCTATGGAAAAACTATGGAAAATGTTGACAAACGAAAGGACGTCAAATTAGTTAAGTACTGGGAACGGACATACAGAAACAGGTTAGGTGCAAGAGACTTAATAGCAAAACCGAATTTCAATAGCCTTGTACAATTTTCGGATGAAACGCTTGCCATTCAACTTAATAAAGTTAAAGCATATTATGATAAACCTATTTTTATGGGCTTCGCAATATTAGAAGCGTCGAAATGGTTTATGTACGATTTCTATTACAATTTTCTTGTATCTAAATTTCAACGTGACGTGTCATTGCTATATATTGACACAGATTCGTTTATTCTAGAGTTCCGTGGGAGAGATTTCTATAAAGAGTTGTCGGTGACAGATATAAAGGAAAGATTTGACACATCAAATTATCCCATAAATAACCGATATAATATACCACTTGTCAACAAAAAGGTAGTAGGGATGATGAAGGACGAAAATTGCGGTCGTATTATGACAGAGTTCGTTGGTCTTAGACCCAAAATGTATGCAATTAAAATAGAAGGGGACAAAGAGGTCAAAAAAGCAAAGGGTGTTAAGAAGTCTGTCTTAAAAAAATACAACATTGATTCTTATAGAGATTGTCTGTTAAGACAAAAACTTTACAGAGATGAAATGATCACATTCAGGTCGGTAAAACATCAAATATATACAAATAAAGTAAAGAAGGTTACATTAAGCTATTCGGATGATAAAAGATTTATCAATCCTGATGGAGTGACGACGTATGCATGGGGACATTATAATTCCAATATTGCATTAGCGGTAAGCGATGAAAGCATAGATTTAAATTCTATTGAACCTATGGAATTTGATGTTAACTTAGATATAATGAACACTAGTGATCTTGCAACTTTAGAAGAACTAGGTGATTTAGATTTGTAATTGATTTATTGACTTAATATATAAATATATATATAATAGCATGAATATTTTTTTTTTTTTTTATATTACAAATAATTTATGTTTTATTTCGCACTCTTAAGATAGTACACATTTATAAATTATACATATAATTAATTGTTTTATTTTTAAATAATAAACTCTATTTGTTAACAATAAATAAATGAAGAAAAAAAAACAATAAATAAAATAAAATTTAAAAGTGTTCTTTATACAATTTTTCGAACAATTCCGTTAAGTGGTATGTATTCTAGTAATCGATCGTGAATAACTATACAATAAGCCAGGGTAGATCCTGGAATTGGTTTACTTGTTTCAAACTCCAATTTTACATCTATGGGTCCACTTTTAATCGTTTCATTCTGATGGTTAACATTGATAACAATTATAGGAGTGGCTTTGAATTTTTCGCAAGAGAGAATAGGTTGTGATTCACGGAAAAAGTAATTTTCCTGAAATGTAGAGTACATTTCGTAAAGGACAGCATACCGATTTTCTTCAAATTTTAAATTTAAGTCATCGTATGGATAGGTTTCTGAATTTAAATGTACTTTAAAATTAGTTAAGTTGCAATGGGTAAATTTTCCATCTCTTTCAAATGCAAACAGAATAAAGCGTGGCCTCTCTCTATTCGTCGAAAGTTTAACATTCCAGTAATTTTTGGTTGAGCCAGCAAACGTTGGATTAAAATGACAGTCCCAACTACGGAAAGCTATGGGTAATGAAATACCGTCCCTTACAGTTTTCATCATATTGAGTTTCATTCCATCGGACAAACGTACATGAAGAATTCTCCATGTAATATTCGAAATCGTCAAATTAACAGTTTCAGTGGGAACTGTAGAGTAACACACATTGTTATCATTTGAACTTCGAAGAAGTATAAGCTCGTGTTTACTATGCAAAATGACTTTATTATAATCTTCTGCGAACCCCAAAAGCATTTTGAGGGGTAAGTAAAAATTAAAAGCCTTCAATACTAGTTCTTCGCCGTTATTCCATCCGGCGTTTTTCATTACATTACTCTCAAAATCAGTCATGGAAACAAAATTTTTTATTGTGCTTGCTTTTCCCAAATATCTCGTGCGGTCAACCTCTATACCATTGATATCATATCGAATTTCATCGAACATATGAGCTACGCAATTGCTGCTTAACCGTGCATTTTCAGTTGTCCCGCCTCCCGAAACACTTAGAAAACCTTCTATGTAAATATAACTTTCACAGGGTAGAACAAAAAGATCTTGATTTTGAATACATATCCTTATCTCATCATTATTTTTGAAAGAATTAACATATGGCGTGTAACTATGATAATCCTTTTTTATGATACTCTCTTCGGAGAACGGTTTTTCTGTTATATTAAAGATTTCAGTCATTTTTTAATATTAATTTAAGTGACTTTAAAAACGTTTTATTTTCTTTAGTAAGTTTAACTCTCTTTGGTTTGAAAGTTTCAAGTGGAATGTTTATGTTTCTCCTTTTGATGCTATATTTATTATAAATGATCATTTTGCCTGTGGTCTAAGATGAAGTCGTAGTGAAATTTCTTCTCCTCGAAAATTGATCATACGTTGTTCTTGGTCAACAATCCAAATCTTTAATGAACTGATTTCCTTGACGGTAACTGGTAAATAAATTAAATTTGTAGGCATTTCATCCAATTTATATCCCGGAGGTACATTGATGGCAAACTCATGTATTATGTGCACAGGTTTATTATTCATGTAGGCCCCAGAAGTTATATTGCAATGTATTTGAATGGCATTTACTTTCAGAATATTAACAGGATTAGGGGACCTGTGTCTTATGCCAGATTTCAAAACGATCTTTTCAAAACCAAATAAAGATCCAATGGAATTTTCATGATTGAAGTTTATATCGTCATGAGAAGAAAATATTTCGATTTGTAAGGTATTATTGTTAGCAATAATTTCTAATTGTTTATGTCCATTATGGCTTCTGTATGCCGATTTGATGTAATCAACAATATCTTCAATTTCATATGCACCGATTGGTATTTTAATTTCACCATCTCCTATGTGAAACAAATTATTATCGGAGTCAACATTTGGAATGGAATTGTAGGAATGAAAGTCTACCAAAGAACATTCGTATTCTTCATTTAATTGTATTGATGGGAAATAATTAGCGGTTAATATTGACGACCGCCCAGTTAGGGCTAACGTTATTGACATTCTGAACGCTAATGACTTATTGGGCAAAACGCTTACTTTGTTAAGTTTTAATAGATTTTTATTATAAAATTTCGGATTTATTTACCCAGGAATTATGGAGGTTTGAAAATCCCAACCATTTTACGTAGGCTTTATCCCCAGTAGTTCTAAGAATTTTTTCAACAAAATAGGTATTGGGATATCGAGTGCGACGAATTTCCTGCTCGTAAAATCCACCTTTAATAGGATGACCTTGATAGTCTTCCAATATATATGTGACGGGGTTTGTTATTCGAACTGTCTTTACTCGAAATATTTCTGTGCTAAAATTTGGTGTATACCCCTTTTCAAAAATATTTTTATATTTACTGATGCGTACATAATCTCCGACTTTATATCTGTGAGGCTTAAACATTTTTATACGATTATATACAGTGTCTAACAATTTCTTTTCATTTTTATTGGCAACATCTTTTGGTGCCATTTTTATTGTTCGATGAAACTTCTTATTATATTTGTTTATAAGTTCTTTGTAGATATCAATCCAATGATAAGTGCCGTTGAAAGAAAATTCTCGAAACATTAGCGTTTTTAATGTTCGATTAAATCTTTCCACAATGGATGCCTTCATTACGCTATATGTTGAATAATGATTAATCGAATATTTTTCCATTAATCCGTGAAATTCTTTGTTGAAAAACTCCTTTCCATCGTCGGTTTGTAAATTTTTTGGAACTCTACCCAACAAAAGTATTTTTCGAAATGCTTTAGATACATCGCTTGCTGTTTTAGTTTTTATGGCTTCCCCCCAAGCATATTTTGAAAAGGTATCTATTACTGTTAACAAATACTTAAATCCATTATTTGCTGTAGAATAATTTCCCATTTCAACCAAATCTGCTTGCCACAGATCATCAATCCCCTTCATTATCACCCTACGTCGAGGAAAATGTTTACGTGCTTGGGAGTGAATCTCATTGACAATTATTCTTTTCTCCATTATTTTTGCTCTGCAATTATATGTGAAATCACATCAAGAACATTTGAAATTTTATGCTTTACTTCAGAAACTTCTTCTGATAGACGACTAAATTCCACACTCAGTTTTTCTTTGAACATTTCTTGGGAATGAACGATTTGTGCTTGTAAATAAGCTTTGTTGACCGCGTCTCTGTCTTCTGATGGGTGACCCAAATTTTTGATTTTTTTATATTGGATATCAAGGTTGTTACTTTGGTCCAGACTAATTCCCAAAATTTTAGAGGCATTTCTCTTAGTAGAAATTGAGTTGGAAAAGTGTCCGAACTTGTCAACGCTCATTTTTCTATTAAAAGATTTTACGAAATTCAATATATTATATTAGCTTCTTTTAATTCCTCTATGATCGATATTATTTCATTGTTATGATTAGAGTGACCAGCGCCCTTGGATGCAATCAAAAGCTTAAGTCGGTCTACGAGTTCATTGGGGTCGTCCCAGTATATATAGTTAGGTTTTTCAAGGTTAACAGTCATTAAACCGTCACCTACGTGAGTTTTCTGAAACATTTTTCTTATTATCTTATTATATTTGTATCCTTTACTACCTTTAATTTGCCCTTTATCATGAAAACCTCTCCTGTGTGCATTTGTGTTAAGCAGAATTTTTTTGTATATTTTCAATTCAGTGTCGTCATAATTCTCAGGGTGATTGTAAAAAAGAAGCTGATATAATCCAGGCGTTAAATTCCAACTTTGATTACCAATTACAACCTTTTCGTTGTTTAGCGTTAAATCTGCATTACCAAATTTAAGAATACCATTTTCATCCCTATGTGGACCATATATTGTGTCAAGTTTGTTCTTGTTTTCAAGTGTGATCAAATCTTTGTTATATTCTTCATCTTCCGATTGAGAAAAAAATTCGTCTTCATTTTCTTCACCTTCTTCTTTTTTAATATCATTCACCGCACTTTCTTCTTTTTTTAAGTTTTCTTTAATGTTAATCTTTTCAGGTTTGACCGACTGATTTGAATTATTCAATTTTATAATTTTTTTCAATGGTGTAGTTATGGGTTTAAATGCGTTCTCCAGCTGATTTTCCATCTCTTTCTCTCCCAGCTTGAAAGATTGGAATTTTTTCCTTAAAATCTTTCGGGATTTAACAAGCTCTTTCAAAATATTCTCATCCATTCTGGAGATTAACTTTTGTTTATAATATGTAGCCGATCAAGCAGTTTATATATGGGAAATTTTACAGTTATATTTTATGATTTTTAACTAGGAAAGATTTATTATACATAGAGCGTCTGTCATTAATGAAAGTTCTTTGCTTACTAAATTTGAATAAACTTGTCAAACCCTTTTCTATAGCGCCCTTCATTTAGTTCATTATCTTTACAAATAACCAAAAATCCATATTGCTCTTTCCAACATTCATGACATATATCAAGAAATTTGTTAAATGATACATCGACACCAACGTGATCATTATATATATGTCTTATATTGAGATCATCCTGCTTAAACATAATAATCAAGTTTGTATTGTCTCGTATCAAATGTTTCGGTATATGTGTGTATGTTTGACACAAATAGAAGCAGTCGATATTTTTATGCCTTCCCATACAAAAATACGACCGAATGTTACTTTGCTTCTCACAGGCGACATCATCAAATATCATTATCGAATTAATTTTCGCCAAGTCTAATGGCACAACAGCTTCATTATCAGAAAACGTGTAGAACCCCATACCCTTTATGGGTTCAATTAATGCTTTTAGATATTGATACTTTGATTGAAAAAGTGACTTCGAGTATAAATAAACATTCTCAAATTTTAAACCATTTGGACTTTCAATTAAACTAATCATGGCGTTTGTTTTACCACAATTAGAGGGCCCAACTATAAGTGCTCGAATGGAATTTGGTAGCAATGGACTGTGTCTCATCCGTTTGCTTCCATCACTTTTTACAAAATCATAACTTTTTATACAAATATTTTTATCTTGCTTTATTAACCGCATTGTGACAACTGCATATTATATTTTATATAATCTCCTTTTATATCTTATTGCAGCATTAAATAATTTACAGGTATCGATTTACATTACATACATATATAATGTTTGTTTACCCCAAAAGTAAACTTAATTGTAAAAAGACCTTTCGAGGAAGAGGATTGTTAAATTCGTTCATTAATTCATTGCCAATTGAACTTCATCTTCCCGGTTATCAATTTTGTGGGCCTGGAACCAAATTAAAAAAGCGATTGGAGAGAGGTGATAGAGGAATCAACGGATTAGATGCCGCATGCAAAACTCATGATATTGCATACTCTCAAAGTAAAGATATAAATCAACGACATATTGCTGACCAAACATTATCTGAAAAGGCTTGGGAACGATTTAAAGCTAAGGATAGCTCTTGGGGAGAAAAAATAAACTCGTATTTGGTGACAAACGCTATGAAAGCTAAAATGAAATTGGGAATGGGAGTAAAAAAACACGATATGCGCCGAAAAAAAATATTTTCCAATGCTATAAAAAATGCCACAACAATCTTAAGGAAAGAAAAGCCCGAGGATGTAAAGACAGCCATAAAAATTGCCCGAAAATCTATTACCAAATCATTTAAAGGGAAAAAGTCCAAGGTTGTCATTCCTCGTGTGATAAGAGTGCCTAAAATTGGCGGGTTTCTTCCACTAATACCCATTCTAACCGCACTTAGTGCAATTGGAGCTCTATCAACTGGTGGAGCATCAATAGCGAAAGCAGTTAATTCAGCAAAGAGTGCAAAACAACAACTTGAAGAAAATATACGTCATAACAAAAAGATTGAGGACATTGCTATGGGAAAGGGACTTTACCTAAAAACTTTTAAAAGGGGAATGGGTATAGTGTTAAAAAATAATGAAATCTCAACAAAAAACTTATAAACAAGCTGCCCAATAAACCTCTTACCGATATAGAGATCGAATCATTTGCAAAAAAATATATCCCTTATTCTAGAGGTGTATTCATGCGTGACCAACTTCCAAAAAAATCACATGTCAAAGAATGCGGAATTATTAACCTTGATTCCCATGATGGCCCAGGAACTCATTGGGTGGCTTATAATAAAAATAAAAGCAGTGTGGAGTATTATGACAGCTTTGGTAATCTACAACCGCCTTTAGAATTACTACACTATTTAGGAACTAACATAAACTACAACTACACACGAGATCAAAACTTTGATTCCTTTCAATGTGGTCATCTATCCTTAAGATTTTTGCTCTTATCTACAAAATTTGAATAAAAAGCAACAGACTTCAGTTATATATGATACAGTTCATCGAAAACTTCGAAGCAAACTCATCTTGAGCTATTTACTGTTGTTTTCTTTTTCTATTTTTTTTTTACTTGGGTGTCGTGAACGACCTTAACACAATTAATACACAGTGAGAAGTAGAATCTTAACCATGTATTTCTCAAACATTGAAAATCTAAACCCAGTCTATGCTATACATGACAGATTTCATCGTGAAGATGAACGTTTGAAAACCTTTGATACATGGCCTCTGGATTTTATAAGTGTTAGAGAACTGGCTATTACGGGAATGTTTTATACGGGAAAAGGAGACATAGTAAAATGCTACTTCTGTGAAGTGGAAATATTTTCATGGGAACCTATGGATATACCTGTTGAGGAACATCTGCGATGGTCAATTAATTGTCCATTATTAAGGAGATATTCAACTAACAATGTATCGATAAATGCTGCCGAACTCAACACTATTCTACCAGATTTGGGATTTGATGTGTGTGGAAGCCGATGGTCTCATTTAGAAATTTAAAAAAAAAGAAAAAATAAAAATAAAAAAATACAAAACGTAATATATCTTGTTTTCTTTGGTTTATATATTTTAATTTACTCCATGATTAAATCATCTATGTTGCTAAAATTTTTTTCAACAAATACCAGCAACTTAAACAAATTATTAAGAGCACATCTAAATTGATTATGTACATGAATATAACAAGACGTGTTGTAATCATATAAATTTTTAAAGCTAGTTTTATATTCTAGATTTATTATAGATGTTCCTAAATATTTTTTCAAAAAATCTTGCTTATTTTTACCGAATACAAATATATATTTATAACTATTTAGAGGAGTTAGTATGTTTTCCACATTCCTATAGTCTATGGTGCCCATAGACCAGTCTAGACCATTCACATATTTTTTGCAGTACATATTTTTCCTTAGTGCCTCTCTATTGAGTTCTCGAATGTTGAAGGGCTCCTTGAAGACGAAGTGACTTGGTGTTATTGATGTTAAAGGCATAAATGCCAACTCCTTCATGAATATCACGTTGTCGTTTCCATGGCATCCTTGGAAATCTACCAACATGATTTCAGATCTTTCGATGGTCGTCATTTTGTCCATATTTCGTTCTCAGTATATTTATTTTGCTTCAAAGTTTTCGATGAACTGTAGCATATACCACTGCAGCTTCTTTCTTTTATAGGGATTTTATTCAAATTATCCACAAAATTTGAAGAGCAAAAATCGTAAGGATAGATGCCCCATATTGAAAGAAATCAAAGTTTTCTTCTCGTGTGTAGTTGTAGCTTATGCTAGTTCCTAGCAATAATTTCTTGGAGAAGAAAATACATGCTACAATTTTATGAAAAAAAGACCAAACATATAGAAGCCTAATATTAAAACAACTGGGCTCAATTATATTTACTATGTCAAGGTCATTAACGTGTCTCAAAGTAACACGTAAACAAAACTCCCCCCTTCTTCTAACTGCGTGTACAATGAAGTTACTACGTCACATCAAATTCATTTTTTTTTTTCAAAGGCTACACCACAAGTGAACAAACAAATTCCCAAGCATACACACACACACACATTATTTATTTATTTCCCAAATGTGTGCGAGATCAATACGGTCTCTGGTGTCCACTATAGGAGGAACGTAATTCACTCAATCCAATTGCACATACCATTTGAAAAAATAAAAAAAGAAAAAAAAACAAAACAGAAACTCCAACGATCTCAAGTCTAGATTCCAAAATATAAACAAATAACAAAATTATATAATTTCTTGGAGAAGAAAATAAAGGCGACAATTTTATGAAAAAAAGACCAAACAAATAGAAGCCCAATATTAAAACCCCTTTCCCCATCAATTTATTCCCATTGCTCATATTTTTTTTTATTTCCTTGATGCAGATGGTCAGAGGCAAAAAGGTGTCGAATTACTCCAAAGTGATCCGACGTGACGATCACCAAGGGTAAAACTTTAAACTCATAGAGGAAAACTTCCAGACGGAGACAAAAGTCAAAAGTAAGGGCAGAGGCAAATGACTCATGGGCAGAGGCAAAAGTCTCATGGCAGAGGCAAAAGTCTCATGGCAGAGGCCAACAAGGACAGACAAGACCACCCACATAGAACTTATTTGTAGACCAAGGGGTGTGGGGAGGGGAAAAGAGATGTGTAATTGGACACCATTTTGCCATCAAGGGGGGTATGAGAGGGCGAGGGGGAAGTGTAATTTGACACGGTTTGGCCATTCCTTTGATCTCATTCTCTCATTCCCATACTACTCCCTAGGACGTATATTTAAGGAGATATGGGCAAAATAACTTTTTCATAAAAAAATTGCAATTTTTTTTAGGTTTTGAGCGGATTATTAAATTTTTTGAGGTGTTACGAATTAAAGTCCTTTTCGCTCTAGGACGCGTATATACGAAGATATGGGCAAAATAAGATTTTCAGATAAAAATTTAAATTTTTTTAGGTTTTGGGAGGATTATTCAATTTTTTGGGGGGTGGTCATGAATTAAAGTCCTTTTCGCGCTAGGGCGCTTAGTTTAGGAGATAAGGGCAAAATAAGTTTTTCATATCAAAATTTAAATTTTTTTTAAATTTTGGGTGGATTTGTCAATTTTTTGGGGGGTGGTCACGAATTAAAGTCCATTTCGCCCTAGGACGTATATTTAAGGAGATATGGGCAAAATAACTTTTTCATATAAAAATTGCAATTTTTTTAGGTTTTGAGTGGATTATTAAATTTTTTGGGGTGTTACGAATTAAAGTCCTTTTCGCTCTAGGACGCGTATATACGAAGATATGGGCAAAATAAGTTTTTCAGATAAAAATTTCAATTTTTTTAGGTTTTGGGAGGATTATTCAATTTTTTTTTGGGGTGGTCATGAATTAAAGTCCTTTTCGCGCTAGGGCGCTTAGTTTAGGAGATATGGGCAAAATAAGTTTTTCATATCAAAATTTAAATTTTTTAGGTTTTGGGTGGATTTGTCAATTTTTTGGGGGTGGTCACGAATTAAAGTCCTTTTCGCCCTAGGACGTATATTTAAGGAGATATGGGCAAAACAACTTTCTCATATAAAAATAGCAATTTTTTTAGGTTTCGAGCGGATTATTAAATTTTTTGGGGTGTTACGAATTAAAGTCCTTTTCGCTCTAGGACGCGTATATACGAAGATATGGGCAAAATAAGTTTTTCAGATAAAAATTTAAATTTTTTTAGGTTTTGGGAGGATTATTCAATTTTTTTGGGGGTGGTCATGAATTAAAGTCCTTTTCGCGCTAGGGCGCTTAGTTTAGGAGATATGGGCAAAATAAATTTTTCATATCAAAATTTAATTTTTTTTTAGGTTTTGTGTGGATTTGTCAATTTTTTGGGTGTGGTCACGAATTAAAGTCCTTTTCGGCCTAGGACGTATATTTAAGGAGATATGGGCAAAATAACTTTTTCATATAAAAATTGCAATTTTTTTAGGTTTTGAGTGGATTATTAAATTTTTTGGGGTGTTACGATATGGGCAAAAAAAGTTTTTCAGATAAAAATTTCAATTTTTTTAGGTTTTGGGAGGATTATTCAATTTTTTTGGGGGTGGTCATGAATTAAGGTCCTTTTCGTGGATTTGTCAAGTTTTTGTGGGTGGTCACGAATTAAAGTCCTTTTCGCCCTAGGACGTATATTTAAGGAGATATGGGCAAAATAACTTTTTCATATAAAAATTGCAATTTTTTTAGGTTTTGAGTGGATTATTAAATTTTTTGGGGTGTTACGAATTAAAGTCCTTTTCGCTCTAGGTCGCGTATATACGAAGATATGGGCAAAATAAGTTTTTCAGATAAAAATTTCAATTTTTTTAGGTTTTGGGAGGATTATTCAATTTTTTTGGGGGTGGTCATGAATTAAAGTCCTTTTCGCGCTAGGGCGCTTAGTTTAGGAGATATGGGCAAAATAAGTTTTTCATATCAAAATTTAAATTTTTTAGGTTTTGGGTGGATTTGTCAATTTTTTGGGGGTGGTCACGAATTAAAGTCCTTTTCGCCCTTGGACGTATATTTAAGGAGATATGGGCAAAACAACTTTCTCATATAAAAATAGCAATTTTTTTAGGTTTCGAGCGGATTATTAAATTTTTTGAGGTGTTACGAATTAAAGTCCTTTTCGCTCTAGGACGCGTATATACGAAGATATGGGCAAAATAAGTTTTTCAGATAAAAATTTCAATTTTTTTTGGTTTTGGGAGGATTATTCAATTTTTTTGGGGGTGGTCATGAATTAAAGTCCTTTTCGCGCTAGGGCGCTTAGTTTAGGAGATATGGGCAAAATAAGTTTTTCATATCAAAATTTAATTTTTTTAGGTTTTGGGTGGATTTGTCAATTTTTTGCGGGTGGTCACGAATTAAAGTCCATTTCGCCCTAGGACGTATATTTAAGGAGATATGGGCAAAATAACTTTTTCATATAAAAATAGCAATTTTTTTAGGTTTTGAGCGGATTATTAAATTTTTTGGGGTGTTACGAATTAAAGTCCTTTTCGCTCTAGGACGCGTATATACGAAGATATGGGCAAAATAAGTTTTTCAGATAAAAATTTCAATTTTTTTAGGTTTTGGGAGGATTATTCAATTTTTTTTTTTGGTGTGGTCATGAATTAAAGTCCTTTTCGCGCTAGGGCGCTTAGTTTAGGAGATATGGGCAAAATAAGTTTTTCATATCAAAATTTAAATTTTTTTTAGGTTTTGGGTGGATTTGTCAATTTTTTGGGTGTGGTCACGAATTAAAGTCCATTTCGCCCTAGGACGTATATTTAAGGAGATATGGGCAAAATAACTTTTTCATATAAAAATTGCAATTTTTTTAGGTTTTGAGTGGATTATTAATTTGTTTGGGGTGTTACGAATTAAAGTCCTTTTCGCTCTAGGACGCGTATATACGAAGATATGGGCAAAATAAGTAAAAATTTCAATTTTTTAGGTTTTGGGAGGATTATTCAATTTTTTTGGGGGTGGTCATGAATTAAAGTCCTTTTCGCGCTAGGGCGCTTAGTTTAGGAGATATGGGCAAAATAAGTTTTTCATATCAAAATTTAAATTTTTTTAGGTTTTGGGTGGATTGTCAATTTTTTGGGGGTGGTCACGAATTAAAGTCCATTTCGCCCTAGGACGTATATTTAAGGAGATATGGACAAAATAACTTTTTCATATAAAAATTGCAATTTTTTTAGATTTTGGGTGGATTTGTCAATTTTTTGGGGGTGGTCACGAATTAAAGTCCTTTTCGCCCTAGGACGTATATATAAGGAGATATGGGCAAAATAACTTTTTCATATAAAAATTGCAATTTTTTAGGTTTTGAATGGATTATTAAATTTTTTGGGGTGTTACGAATTAAAGTCCTCTTCGCTCTAGGACGCGTATATACGAAGATATGGGCAAAATAAGTTTTTCAGATAAAAATTTCAATTTTTTTAGGTTTTGGGAGGATTATTCAATTTTTTTTTTTTTTTGGGTGGTCATGAATTAAAGTCCTTTTCGCGCTAGGGCGCTTAGTTTAGGAGATATGGGCAAAATAAGTTTTTCATATCAAAATTTAAATTTTTTTAGGTTTTGGGTGGATTTGTCAATTTTTTGGGGGTGGTCACGAATTAAAGTCCATTTCGCCCTAGGACGCATATTTAAGGAGATATGGGCAAATAACTTTTTCATAGAAAAATTGCAATTTTTTTAGGTTTTGAGTGGATTATTAAATTTTTTGGGGTGTTACGAATTAAAGTCTTTTTCGCTCTAGGACGCGTATATACGAAGATATGGGCAAAATAAGTTTTTCAGATAAAAATTTCAATTTTTTAGGTTTTGGGAGGTTATTCAATTTTTTTGGGGGTGGTCATGAATTAAAGTCCTTTTCGCGCTAGGGCGCTTAGTTTAGGAGATATGGGCAAAATAAGTTTTTCAGATAAAAATTTCGATTTTTTTAGGTTTTGGGTGGATTTGTCAATTTTTTGGGGGTGGTCACGAATTAAAGTCCTTTTCGCCCTAGAACGTATATTTAAGGAGATATGGGCAAAACAACTTTTTCATATAAAAATAGCAATTTTTTAGGTTTGGAGCGGATTATTAAAGTTTTTGGGGTGTTACGAATTAAAGTCCTTTTCGCTCTAGGACGCGTATATACGAAGATATGGGCAAAATAAGTTTTTCAGATAAAAATTTCAATTTTTTTAGGTTTTGGGAGGATTATTCAATTTTTTTGGGGGTGGTCATGAATTAAAGTCCTTTTCGCGCTAGGGCGCTTAGTTTAGGAGATATGGGCAAAATAAATTTTTCATATCAAAAATTAATTTTTTTTTAGGTTTTGGGTAGATTTGTCAATTTTTTGGGTGTGGTCACGAATTAAAGTCCTTTTCGGCCTAGGACGTATATTTAAGGAGATATGGGCAAAATAACTTTTTCATATAAAAATTGCAATTTTTTTAGGTTTTGAGTGGATTATTAAATTTTTTCGGGTGTTACGATATGGGCAAAATAAGTTTTTCAGATAAAAATTTCAATTTTTTCAGGTTTTGGGAGGATTATTCAATTTTTTTGGGGGTGGTCATGAATCAAAGTCCTTTTCGTGGATTTGTCAAGTTTTTGTGGGTGGTCACGAATTAAAGTCCTTTTCGCCCTAGGACGTATATTTAAGGAGATATGGGCAAAATAACTTTTTCATATAAAAATTTCAATTTTTTTAGGTTTTAAGCGGATTATTAAATTTTTTGGGGTGTTACGAATTAAAGTCCTTTTCGCTCTAGGACGCGTATATACGAAGATATGGGCAAAATAAGATTTTCAGATAAAATTTTCAATTTTTTTAGGTTTTGGGAGGATTATTAAATTTTTTTGGGGATGGTCATGAATTAAAGTCCTTTTCGCGCTAGGACGTATATTTAAGGAGATATCGGCAAAATAACTTTTTCAAATAAAAAGTGCAATTTTTTTAGGTTTTGAGCGGATTATTAAATTTTTTGGGGTGTTACGAATTAAAGTCCTTTTCGCTCTAGGACGCGTATATACGAAGATATGGGCAAAATAAGTTTTTCAGATAAAAATTTAAATTTTTTTTAGGTTTTGGGAGGATTATTTAATTTTTTTGGGGGTGGTCATGAATTAAAGTCCTTTTCGCGCTAGGGCGCTTAGTTTAGGAGATATGGTCAAAATAAATTTTTCATATCAAAATTTAAATTTTTTTTAGGTTTTGGGTGGATTTGTCAATTTTTTGGGTGTGGTCACGAATTGAAGTCCTTTTCGCCCTAGGACGTATATTTAAGGAGATATGGGCAAAATAACTTTGTCATATAAAAATCGCAATTTTTTTAGGTTTTGAGTGGATTATTAAATTTTTTGGGGTGTTACGAATTAAAGTCCTTTTCGCTCTAGGACGCGTATATACGAAGATATGGGCAAAATAAGTTTTTCAGATAAAAATTTCAATTTTTTTAGGTTTTGGGAGGATTATTCAATTTTTTTGGGGGTGGTCATGAATTAAAGTCCTTTTCGCGCTAGGGCGCTTAGTTTAGGAGATATGGGCAAAATAAGTTTTTCATATCAAAATTTAAATTTTTTTAGGTTTTGGGTGGATTTGTCAATTTTTTGGGGGTGGTCACGAATTAAAGTCCATTTCGCCCTAGGACGCATATTTAAGGAGATATGGGCAAAATAACTTTTTCATATAAAAATAGCAATTTTTTTAGGTTTTGAGCGGATTATTAAATTTTTTGGGGTGTTACGAATTAAAGTCCTTTTCGCTCTAGGACGCGTATATACGAAGATATGGGCAAAATAAGTTTTTCAGATAAAAATTTCAATTTTTTTAGGTTTTGGGAGGATTATTCAATTTTTTTGTTTGGGGTGGTCATGAATTAAAGTCCTTTTCGCGCTAGGGCGCTTAGTTTAGGAGATATGGGCAAAATAAATTTTTCATATCAAATTTAATTTTTTTTTAGGTTTTGGGTGGATTTGTCAATTTTTTGGGTGTGGTCACGAATTAAAGTCCTTTTCGGCCTAGGACGTATATTTAAGGAGATATGGGCAAAATAACTTTTTCATATAAAAATTGCAATTTTTTTAGGTTTTGAGTGGAATTTTAAATTTTTTGGGGTGTTACGATATGGGCAAAATAAGTTTTTCAGATAAAAATTTCAATTTTTTTAGGTTTTGGGAGGATTATTCAAATTTTTTTGGGGTGGTCATGAATTAAAGTCCTTTTCGTGGATTTGTCAAGTTTTTGTGGGTGGTCACGAATTAAAGTCCTTTTCGCCCTAGGACGTATATTTAAGGAGATATGGGCAAAATAACTTTTTCATATAAAAATTGCAATTTTTTTAGGTTTTGAGCGGATTATTAAATTTTTTGGGGTGTTACGAATTAAAGTCCTTTTCGCTCTAGGACGCGTATATACGAAGATATGGGCAAAATAAGATTTTCAGATAAAATTTTCAATTTTTTTAGGTTTTGGGAGGATTATTAAATTTTTTTGGGGGTGGTCATGAATTAAAGTCCTTTTCGCGCTAGGGCGCTTAGTTTAGGAGATATGGGCAAAATAAGTTCTTCATATCAAAATTTAAATTTTTTAGGTTTTGGGTGGATTTGTCAATTTTTTGGGGGTGGTCACGAATTAAAGTCCTTTTCGCCCTAGGACGTATATTTAAGGAGATATCGGCAAAATAACTTTTTCAAATAAAAATTGCAATTTTTTTAGGTTTTGAGCGGATTATTAAATTTTTTGGGGTGTTACGAATTAAAGTCCTTTTCGCTCTAGGACGCGTATATACGAAGATATGGGCAAAATAAGATTTTCAGATAAAATTTTCAATTTTTTTAGGTTTTGGGAGGATTATTAAATTTTTTTGGGGGTGGTCATGAATTAAAGTCCTTTTCGCGCTACGGCGCTTAGTTTAGGAGATATGGTCAAAATAAATTTTTCATATCAAAATTTAATTTTTTTTTTAGGTTTTGGGTGGATTTGTCAATTTTTTGGGTGTGGTCACGAATTAAAGTCCTTTTCGCCCTAGGACGTATATTTAAGGAGATATGGGCAAAATAACTTTGTCATATAAAAATCGCAATTTTTTTAGGTTTTGAGTGGATTATTAAATTTTTTGGGGTGTTACGAATTAAAGTCCTTTTCGCTCTAGGACGCGTATATACGAAGATATGGGCAAAATAAGTTTTTCATATCAAAATTTAATTTTTTTTAGGTTTTGGGTGGATTTGTCAATTTTTTGGGTGTGGTCACGAATTAAAGTCCTTTTCGCCCTAGGACGTATATTTAAGGAGATATGGGCAAAATAAGTTTTTCATATCAAAATTTAAATTTTTTTAGGTTTTGGGTGGATTTGTCAATTTTTTGCGGGTGTTCACGAATTAAAGTCCATTTCGCCCTAGGACGCATATTTAAGGAGATATGGGCAAAATAACTTTTTCATAGAAAAATTGAAATTTTTTTAGGTTTTGAGTGGATTATTAAATTTTTTGGAGTGTTACGAATTAAAGTCCTTTTCGCTCTAGGACGCGTATATACGAAGATATGGGCAAAATAAGTTTTTCAGATAAAAATTTCAATTTTTTTAGGTTTTGAGTGGATTATTAAATTTTTTGGGGTGGTCATGAATTAAAGTCCTATTCGCGCTAGGGCGCTTAGTTTAGCAGATATGGGCAAAATAAGTTTTTCATATCAAAATTAATTTTTTTTTAGGTTTTGGGTGGATTTGTCAATTTTTTGGGTGTGGTCACGAATTAAAGTCCTTTTCGGCCTAGGAAGTATATTTAAGGAGATATGGGCAAAATAACTTTTTCATATAAAAATTGCAATTTTTTTAGGTTTTGAGTGGATTATTAATTTGTTTGGGGTGTTACGAATTAAAGTCCTTTTCGCTCTACGACGCGTATATACGAAGATATGGGCAAAATAAGTTTTTCAGATAAAAATTTCAATTTTTTTAGGTTTTGGGAGGATTATTCAATTTTTTTGGGGGTGGTCATGAATTAAAGTCCTTTTCGTGGATTTGTCAAGTTTTTGTGGGTGGTCACGAATTAATGTCCTTTTCGCCCTAGGACGTATATTTAAGGAGATATGGGCAAAATAACTTTTTCATATAAAAATTGCAATTTTGTTTTTTGATTTTGGGTGGATTTGTCAATTTTTTGGGGGTGGTCACGAATTAAAGTCCTTTTCGCCCTAGGACGTATATTTAAGGAGATATGGGCAAAATAACTTTTTCATATAAAAATTGCAATTTTTTAGGTTTTGAGCGGATTATTAAATTTTTTGGGGTGTTACGAATTAAAGTCCTTTTCGCTCTAGGACGCGTATATACGAAGATATGGGCAAAATAAGTTTTTCAGATAAAAATTTTAATTTTTTAGGTTTTGGGAGGATTATTCAATTTTTTGGGGGGTGGTCGCGAATTAAAGTCCTTTTCGCCCTAGGACGTATATTTAAGGAGATATGGGCAAAATAACTTTGTCATATAAAAATCGCAATTTTTTTTAGGTTTTGAGTGGATTCTTCAATTTTTTGGGGTGTTACGAATTAAAGTCCTTTTCGCTCTAGGACGCGTATATACGAAGATATGGGCAAAATAAGTTTTTCATATCAAAATTTAATTTTTTTTAGGTTTTGGGTGGATTTGTCAATTTTTTGGGTGTGGTCACGAATTAAAGTCCTTTTCGCCCTAGGACGTATATTTAAGGAGATATGGGCAAAATAAGTTTTTCATATCAAAATTTCAATTTTTTTAGGTTTTAGGTGGATTTGTCAATTTTTTGGGGGTGGTCACGAATTAAAGTCCTTTTCGCCCTAGAACGTATATTTAAGGAGATATGGGCAAAACAACTTTTTCATATAAAAATAGCAATTTTTTTAGGTTTTGAGTGGATTATTAAATTTTTTGGGGTGTTAGGAATTAAAGTCCTTTTCGCTCTAGGACGCGTATATACGAAGATATGGGCAAAATAAGTTTTTCAGATAAAAATTTCAATTTTTTTAGGTTTTGGGAGGATTATTCAATTTTTTTTTTGGGGTGGTCATGAATTAAAGTCCTTTTCGCGCTAGGGCGCTTAGTTTAGGAGATATGGGCAAAATAAATTTTTCATATCAAAATTTAATTTTTTTTTAGGTTTTGGGTGGATTTGTCAATTTTTTGGGTGTGGTCACGAATTAAAGTCCTTTTCGGCCTAGGACGTATATTTAAGGAGATATGGGCAAAATAACTTTTTCATATAAAAATTGCAATTTTTTTAGGTTTTGAGTGGAATTTTAAATTTTTTGGGGTGTTACGATATGGGCAAAATAAGTTTTTCAGATAAAAATTTCAATTTTTTTAGGTTTTGGGAGGATTATTCAAATTTTTTTGGGGTGGTCATGAATTAAAGTCCTTTTCGTGGATTTGTCAAGTTTTTGTGGGTGGTCACGAATTAAAGTCCTTTTCGCCCTAGGACGTATATTTTAGGAGATATGGGCAAAATAACTTTTTCATATAAAAATTGCAATTTTTTTAGGTTTTGAGCGGATTATTAAATTTTTTGGGGTGTTACGAATTAAAGTCCTTTTCGCTCTAGGACGCGTATATACGAAGATATGGGCAAAATAAGATTTTCAGATAAAATTTTCAATTTTTTTAGGTTTTGGGAGGATTATTAAATTTTTTTGGGGGTGGTCATGAATTAAAGTCCTTTTCGCGCTAGGGCGCTTAGTTTAGGAGATATGGGCAAAATAAGTTCTTCATATCAAAATTTAAATTCTTTAGGTTTTGGGTGGATTTGTCAATTTTTTGGGGGTGGTCACGAATTAAAGTCCTTTTCGCCCTAGGACGTATATTTAAGGAGATATCGGCAAAATAACTTTTTCAAATAAAAATTGCAATTTTTTTAGGTTTTGAGCGGATTATTAAATTTTTTGGGGTGTTACGAATTAAAGTCCTTTTCGCTCTAGGACGCGTATATACGAAGATATGGGCAAAATAAATTTTTCATATCAAAATTTAATTTTTTTTAGGTTTTGGGTGGATTTGTCAATTTTTTGGGTGTGGTCACGAATTAAAGTCCTTTTCGCCCTAGGACGTATATTTAAGGAGATATGGGCAAAATAACTTTGTCATATAAAAATCGCAATTTTTTTAGGTTTTGAGTGGATTATTAAATTTTTTGGGGTGTTACGAATTAAAGTCCTTTTCGCTCTAGGACGCGTATATACGAAGATATGGGCAAAATAAGTTTTTCATATCAAAATTTAATTTTTTTTAGGTTTTGGGTGGATTTGTCAATTTTTTGGGTGTGGTCACGAATTAAAGTCCTTTTCGCCCTAGGACGTATATTTAAGGAGATATGGGCAAAATAAGTTTTTCATATCAAAATTTAAATTTTTTTAGGTTTTGGGTGGATTTGTCAATTTTTTGCGGGTGGTCACGAATTAAAGTCCATTTCGCCCTAGGACGCATATTTAAGGAGATATGGGCAAAATAACTTTTTCATAGAAAAATTGCAATTTTTTTAGGTTTTGAGTGGATTATTAAATTTTTTGGAGTGTTACGAATTAAAGTCCTTTTCGCTCTAGGACGCGTATATACGAAGATATGGGCAAAATAAGTTTTTCAGATAAAAATTTCAATTTTTTTAGGTTTTGAGTGGATTATTAAATTTTTTGGGGTGGTCATGAATTAAAGTCCTATTCGCGCTAGGGCGCTTAGTTTAGGAGATATGGGCAAAATAAGTTTTTCATATCAAAATTAATTTTTTTTTAGGTTTTGGGTGGATTTGTCAATTTTTTGGGGGTGGTCACGAATTAAAGTCCTTTTCGTGGATTTGTCAAGTTTTTGTGGGTGGTCACGAATTAAAGTCCTTTTCGCCCTAGGACGTATATTTAAGGAGATATGGGCAAAATAACTTTTTCATATAAAAATTGCAATTTTTTTAGGTTTTGAGCGGATTATTAAATTTTTTGGGGTGTTACAAATTAAAGTCCTTTTCGCTCTAGGACGCGTATATACGAAGATATGGGCAAAATAAGATTTTCAGATAAAATTTTCAATTTTTTTAGGTTTTGGGAGGATTATTAAATTTTTTTGGGGGTGGTCATGAATTAAAGTCCTTTTCGCGCTAGGGCGCTTAGTTTAGGAGATATGGGCAAAATAAGTTTTTCATATCAAAATTTAAATTTTTTAGGTTTTGGGTGGATTTGTCAATTTTTTGGGGGTGGTCACGAATTAAAGTCCTTTTCGCCCTAGGACGTATATTTAAGGAGATATCGGCAAAATAACTTTTTCAAATAAAAATTTCAATTTTTTTAGGTTGTGAGCGGATTATTAAATTTTTTGGGGTGTTACGAATTAAAGTCCTTTTCGCTCTAGGACGCGTATATACGAAGATATGGGCAAAATAAGTTTTTCAGATAAAAATTTCAATTTTTTTTAGGTTTTGAGTGGATTTTTTAAATTTTTTGGGGTGTTACGAATTAAAGTCCTTTTCGCTCTAGGACGCGTATATACGAAGATATGGGCAAAATAAGTTTTTCAGATAAAAATTTCAATTTTTTTAGGTTTTGAGTGGATTTTTTAAATTTTTTGGGGTGTTACGAATTAAAGTCCTTTTCGCTCTAGGACGCGTATATACGAAGATATGGGCAAAATAAGTTTTTCAGATAAAAATTTCAATTTTTTTTGGTTTTGGGAGGATTATTCAATTTTTTTGGGGGTGGTCATGAATTAAAGTCCTTTTCGCGCTAGGGCGCTTAGTTTAGGAGATATGGGCAAAATAAATTTTTCATATCAAAATTTAATTTTTTTTTAGGTTTTGGGTGGATTTGTCAATTTTTTGGGTGTGGTCACGAATTAAAGTCCTTTTCGGCCTAGGACGTATATTTAAGGAGATATGGGCAAAATAACTTTTTCATATAAAAATTGCAATTTTTTTAGGTTTTGAGTGGAATTTTAAATTTTTTGGGGTGTTACGATATGGGCAAAATAAGTTTTTCAGATAAAAATTTCAATTTTTTTAGGTTTTGGGAGGATTATTGAAATTTTTTTGGGGTGGTCATGAATTAAAGTCCTTTTCGTGGATTTGTCAAGTTTTTGTGGGTGGTCACGAATTAAAGTCCTTTTCGCCCTAGGACGCATATTTAAGGAGATATGGGCAAAATAAATTTTTCATAGAAAAATTGCAATTTTTTTAGGTTTTGAGTGGATTATTAAATTTTTTGGGGTGTTACGAATTAAAGTCCTTTTCGCTCTAGGACGCGTATATACCAAGGTATGGGCAAAATAACTTTTTCATATAAAAATTGCAATTTTTTAGGTTTTGAGCGGATTATTAAATTTTTTGGGGTGTTACGAATTAAAGTCCTTTTCGCTCTAGGACGCGTATATACGAAGATATGGGCAAAATAAGTTTTTCAGATAAAAATTTCAATTTTTTAGGTTTTGGGAGGATTATTCAATTTTTTTGGGGGTGGTCATGAATTAAAGTCCTTTTCGCGCTAGGGCGCTTAGTTTAGGAGATATGGGCAAAATAAGTTTTTCATATCAAAATTTAATTTTTTGTAGGTTTTGGGTGGATTTGTCAATTTGTTGGGGGTGGTCACGAATTAAAGTCCATTTCGCCCTAGGACGTATATTTAAGGAGATATGGGCAAAATAACTTTTTCATATAAAAATAGCAATTTTTTTAGGTTTTGAGCGGATTATTAAATTTTTTGGGGTGTTACGAATTAAAGTCCTTTTCGCTCTAGGGCGCGTATATACCAAGGTATGGGCAAAATAACTTTTTCATATAAAAATTGCAATTTTTTAGGTTTTGAGCGGATTATTAAATTTTTTGGGGTGTTACGAATTAAAGTCCTTTTCGCTCTAGGACGCGTATATACGAAGATATGGCCAAATAAGTTTTTCAGATAAAAATTTCAATTTTTTAGGTTTTGGGAGGATTAATCAATTTTTTTGGGGGTGGTCATGAATTAAAGTCCTTTTCGCGCTAGGGCGCTTAGTTTAGGAGATATGGGCAAAATAAGTTTTTCATATCAAAATTTCAATTTTTTTAGGTTTTGGGTGGATTTGTCAATTTTTTGGGGGTGGTCACGAATTAAAGTCCTTTTCGCCCTAGAACGTATATTTAAGGAGATATGGGCAAAACAACTTTTTCATATAAAAATAGCAATTTTTTTTAGGTTTTGAGCGGACTATTAAATTTTTTGGGGTGTTACGAATTAAAGTCCTTTTCGCTCTAGGACGCGTATATACGAAGATATGGGCAAAATAAGTTTTTCAGATAAAAATTTCAATTTTTTTAGGTTTTGGGAGGATTATTCAATTTTTTTTGGGGGTGGTCATGAATTAAAGTCCTTTTCGCGCTAGGGCGCTTCGTTTAGGAGATATGGGCAAAATAAATTTTTCATATCAAAATTTAATTTTTTTTTAGGTTTTGGGTGGATTTGTCAATTTTTTGGGTGTGGTCACGAATTAAAGTCCTTTTCGGCCTAGGACGTATATTTAAGGAGATATGGGCAAAATAACTTTTTCATATAAAAATTGCAATTTTTTTAGGTTTTGAGTGGAATTTTAAATTTTTTGGGGTGTTACGATATGGGCAAAATAAGTTTTTCAGATAAAAATTTCAATTTTTTTAGGTTTTGGGAGGATTATTCAAATTTTTTTGGAGTGGTCATGAATTAAAGTCCTTTTCGTGGATTTGTCAAGTTTTTGTGGGTGGTCACGAATTAAAGTCCTTTTCGCCCTAGGACGTATATTTAAGGAGATATGGGCAAAATAACTTTTTCATATAAAAATTTCAATTTTTTTAGGTTTTGAGCGGATTATTAAATTTTTTGGGGTGTTACGAATTAAAGTCCTTTTCGCTCTAGGACGCGTATATACGAAGATATGGGCAAAATAAGATTTTCAGATAAAATTTTCAATTTTTTTAGGTTTTGGGAGGATTATTCAATTTTTTTGGGGGTGGTCATGAATTAAAGTCCTTTTCGCGCTAGGGCGCTTAGTTTAGGAGATATGGGCAAAATAAATTTTTCATATCAAAATTTAATTTTTTTTTAGGTTTTGGGTGGATTTGTCAATTTTTTGGGTGTGGTCACGAATTAAAGTCCTTTTCGGCCTAGGACGTATATTTAAGGAGATATGGGCAAAATAACTTTTTCATATAAAAATTGCAATTTTTTTAGGTTTTGAGTGGAATTTTAAATTTTTTGGGGTGTTACGATATGGGCAAAATAAGTTTTTCAGATAAAAATTTCAATTTTTTTAGGTTTTGGGAGGATTATTGAAATTTTTTTGGGGTGGTCATGAATTAAAGTCCTTTTCGTGGATTTGTCAAGTTTTTGTGGGTGGTCACGAATTAAAGTCCTTTTCGCCCTAGGACGCATATTTAAGGAGATATGGGCAAAATAAATTTTTCATAGAAAAATTGCAATTTTTTTAGGTTTTGAGTGGATTATTAAATTTTTTGGGGTGTTACGAATTAAAGTCCTTTTCGCTCTAGGACGCGTATATACCAAGGTATGGGCAAAATAACTTTTTCATATAAAAATTGCAATTTTTTAGGTTTTGAGCGGATTATTAAATTTTTTGGGGTGTTACGAATTAAAGTCCTTTTCGCTCTAGGACGCGTATATACGAAGATATGGGCAAAATAAGTTTTTCAGATAAAAATTTCAATTTTTTAGGTTTTGGGAGGATTATTCAATTTTTTTGGGGGTGGTCATGAATTAAAGTCCTTTTCGCGCTAGGGCGCTTAGTTTAGGAGATATGGGCAAAATAAGTTTTTCATATCAAAATTTAATTTTTTGTAGGTTTTGGGTGGATTTGTCAATTTGTTGGGGGTGGTCACGAATTAAAGTCCATTTCGCCCTAGGACGTATATTTAAGGAGATATGGGCAAAATAACTTTTTCATATAAAAATAGCAATTTTTTTAGGTTTTGAGCGGATTATTAAATTTTTTGGGGTGTTACGAATTAAAGTCCTTTTCGCTCTAGGGCGCGTATATACCAAGGTATGGGCAAAATAACTTTTTCATATAAAAATTGCAATTTTTTAGGTTTTGAGCGGATTATTAAATTTTTTGGGGTGTTACGAATTAAAGTCCTTTTCGCTCTAGGACGCGTATATACGAAGATATGGCCAAATAAGTTTTTCAGATAAAAATTTCAATTTTTTAGGTTTTGGGAGGATTAATCAATTTTTTTGGGGGTGGTCATGAATTAAAGTCCTTTTCGCGCTAGGGCGCTTAGTTTAGGAGATATGGGCAAAATAAGTTTTTCATATCAAAATTTCAATTTTTTTAGGTTTTGGGTGGATTTGTCAATTTTTTGGGGGTGGTCACGAATTAAAGTCCTTTTCGCCCTAGAACGTATATTTAAGGAGATATGGGCAAAACAACTTTTTCATATAAAAATAGCAATTTTTTTTAGGTTTTGAGCGGACTATTAAATTTTTTGGGGTGTTACGAATTAAAGTCCTTTTCGCTCTAGGACGCGTATATACGAAGATATGGGCAAAATAAGTTTTTCAGATAAAAATTTCAATTTTTTTAGGTTTTGGGAGGATTATTCAATTTTTTTTGGGGGTGGTCATGAATTAAAGTCCTTTTCGCGCTAGGGCGCTTCGTTTAGGAGATATGGGCAAAATAAATTTTTCATATCAAAATTTAATTTTTTTTTAGGTTTTGGGTGGATTTGTCAATTTTTTGGGTGTGGTCACGAATTAAAGTCCTTTTCGGCCTAGGACGTATATTTAAGGAGATATGGGCAAAATAACTTTTTCATATAAAAATTGCAATTTTTTTAGGTTTTGAGTGGAATTTTAAATTTTTTGGGGTGTTACGATATGGGCAAAATAAGTTTTTCAGATAAAAATTTCAATTTTTTTAGGTTTTGGGAGGATTATTCAAATTTTTTTGGAGTGGTCATGAATTAAAGTCCTTTTCGTGGATTTGTCAAGTTTTTGTGGGTGGTCACGAATTAAAGTCCTTTTCGCCCTAGGACGTATATTTAAGGAGATATGGGCAAAATAACTTTTTCATATAAAAATTTCAATTTTTTTAGGTTTTGAGCGGATTATTAAATTTTTTGGGGTGTTACGAATTAAAGTCCTTTTCGCTCTAGGACGCGTATATACGAAGATATGGGCAAAATAAGATTTTCAGATAAAATTTTCAATTTTTTTAGGTTTTGGGAGGATTATTAAATTTTTTTGGGGGTGGTGATGAATTAAAGTCCTTTTCGCGCTAGGGCACTTAGTTTAGGAGATATGGGCAAAATAAGTTTTTCATATCAAAATTTAAATTTTTTAGGTTTTGGGTGGATTTGTCAATTTTTTGGGGGTGGTCACGAATTAAAGTCCTTTTCGCCCTAGGACGTATATTTAAGGAGATATCGGCAAAATAACTTTTTCAAATAAAAATTGCAATTTTTTTAGGTTTTGAGCGGATTATTAAAACTTTTGGGGTGTTAAGAATTAAAGTCCTTTTCGCTCTAGGACGCGTATATACGAAGATATGGGCAAAATAAGTTTTTCAGATAAAAATTTAAATTTTTTTTAGGTTTTGGGAGGATTATTCAATTTTTTTTTGGGGGTGGTCATGAATTAAAGTCCTTTTCGCGCTACGGCGATTAGTTTAGGAGATATGGTCAAAATAAATTTTTCATATCAAAATTTAAATTTTTTTTAGGTTTTGGGTGGATTTGTCAATTTTTTGGGTGTGGTCACGAATTAAAGTCCTTTTCGCCCTAGGACGTATATTTAAGGAGATATGGGCAAAATAACTTTGTCATATAAAAATCGCAGTTTTTTTAGGTTTTGAGTGGATTATTAAATTTTTTGGGGTGTTACGAATTAAAGTCCTTTTCGCTCTAGGACGCTTATATACGAAGATATGGGCCAAATAAGTTTTTCAGATAAAAATTTCAATTTTTTTAGGTTTTGAGTGGATTATTAAATTTTTTGGGGTGTTACGAATTAAAGTCCTTTTCGCTCTAGGACGCGTATATACGAAGATATGGGCAAAATAAGTTTTTCATATCAAAATTTAATTTTTTTTAGGTTTTGGGTGGATTTGTCAATTTTTTGGGTGTGGTCACGAATTAAAGTCCTTTTCGCCCTAGGACGTATATTTAAGGAGATATGGGCAAAATAAGTTTTTCATATCAAAATTTAAATTTTTTTAGGTTTTGGGTGGATTTGTCAATTTTTTGCGGGTGGTCACGAATTAAAGTCCATTTCGCCCTAGGACGCATATTTAAGGAGATATGGGCAAAATAACTTTTTCATAGAAAAATTGCAATTTTTTTAGGTTTTGAGTGGATTATTAAATTTTTTGGAGTGTTACGAATTAAAGTCCTTTTCGCTCTAGGACGCGTATATACGAAGATATGGGCAAAATAAGTTTTTCAGATAAAAATTTCAATTTTTTTAGGTTTTGGGAGGATTATTAATTTTTTTTTTTTTGGGGTGGTCATGAATTAAAATCCTTTTCGGCCTAGGACGTATATTTAAGGAGATATGGGCAAAATAACTTTTTCATATAAAAATTGCAATTTTTTTAGGTTTTGAGTGGATTATTAATTTGTTTGGGGTGTTACGAATTAAAGTCCTTTTCGCTCTACGACGCGTATATACGAAGATATGGGCAAAATAAGTTTTTCAGATAAAAATTTCAATTTTTTTAGGTTTTGGGAGGATTATTCAATTTTTTTGGGGGTGGTCATGAATTAAAGTCCTTTTCGTGGATTTGTCAAGTTTTTGTGGGTGGTCACGAATTAATGTCCTTTTCGCCCTAGGACGTATATTTAAGGAGATATGGGCAAAATAACTTTTTCATATAAAAATTGCAATTTTGTTTTTTGATTTTGGGTGGATTTGTCAATTTTTTGGGGGTGGTCACGAATTAAAGTCCTTTTCGCCCTAGGACGTATATTTAAGGAGATATGGGCAAAATAACTTTTTCATATAAAAATTGCAATTTTTTAGGTTTTGAGCGGATTATTAAATTTTTTGGGGTGTTACGAATTAAAGTCCTTTTCGCTCTAGGACGCGTATATACGAAGATATGGGCAAAATAAGTTTTTCAGATAAAAATTTCAATTTTTTAGGTTTTGGGAGGATTATTCAATTTTTTGGGGGGTGGTCACGAATTAAAGTCCTTTTCGCCCTAGGACGTATATTTAAGGAGATATGGGCAAAATAACTTTGTCATATAAAAATCGCAATTTTTTTTAGGTTTTGAGTGGATTATTAAATTTTTTGGGGTGTTACGAATTAAAGTCCTTTTCGCTCTAGGACGCGTATATACGAAGATATGGGCAAAATAAGTTTTTCAGATAAAAATTTCAATTTTTTAGGTTTTGGGAGGATTATTCAATTTTTTAGGTTTTGGGAGGATTATTCAATTTTTTGGGGGGTGGTCATGAATTAAAGTCCTTTTCGCGCTAGGGCGCTTAGTTTAGGAGATATGGGCAAAATAAGTTTTTCATATCAAAATTTCAATTTTTTTAGGTTTTGGGTGGATTTGTCAATTTTTTGGGGGTGGTCACGAAATAAAGTCCTTTTCGGCCTAGGACGTATATTTAAGGAGATATGGGCAAAATAACTTTTTCATATATAAATTGCAATTTTTTTAGGTTTTGAGTGGATTATTAAATTTTTTGGGGTGTTACGATATGGGCAAAATAAGTTTTTCAGATAAAAATTTCAATTTTTTAGGTTTTGGGAGGATTATTCAATTTTTTTGGGGGTGGTCATGAATTAAAGTCCTTTTCGTGGATTTGTCAAGTTTTTGTGGGTGGTCACGAATTAAAGTCCTTTTCGCCCTAGGACGTATATTTAAGGAGATATTGGCAAAATAACTTTGTCATATAAAAATAGCAATTTTTTTAGGTTTTGAGCGGATTATTAATTTTTTTGGGGTGTTACGAATTAAAGTCCTTTTCGCTCTAGGACGCGTATATACGAAGATATGGGCAAAATAAGTTTTTCAGATAAAAATTTCAATTTTTTTAGGTTTTGGGAGGATAATTCAATTTTTTTGGGGGTGGTCATGAATTAAAGTCCTTTTCGCGCTAGGGCGCTTAGTTTAGGAGATATGGGCAAAATAAGTTTTTCATATCAAAATTTAAATTTTTTTAGGTTTTGGGTGGATTTGTCAATTTTTTGGGGGTGGTCACGAATTAAAGTCCATTTCGCCCTAGGACGTATATTTAAGGAGATATGGGCAAAATAACTTTTTCATATAAAAATAGCAATTTTTTTAGGTTTTGAGTGGATTATTAAATTTTTTGGGGTGTTACGAATTAAAGTCCTTTTCGCTCTAGGACGCGTATATACGAAGATATGGGCAAAATAAGTTTTTCATATCAAAATTTAAATTTTTTTACGTTTTGGGTGGATTTGTCAATTTTTTGGGGGTGGTCACGAATTAAAGTCCATTTCGCCCTAGGGCAAAATAACTTTTTCATATAAAAATAGCAATTTTTTTATGTTTTGAGCGGATTATTAAATTTTTTGGGGTGTTACGAATTAAAGTCCTTTTCGCTCTAGGACGCGTATATACGAAGATATGGGCAAAATAAGTTTTTCAGATAAAAATGTCAATTTTTTAGGTTTTGGGAGGATAATTCAATTTTTTTGGGGGTGGTCATGAATTAAAGTCCTTTTCGCGCTGGGGCGCTTAGTTTAGGAGATATGGGCAAAATAAGTTTTTCATATCAAAATTAAATTTTTTTTAGGTTTTGGGTGGATTTGTCAATTTTTTGGGTGTGGTCACGAATTAAAGTCCTTTTCGGCCTAGGACGTATATTTAAGGAGATATGGGCAAAATAACTTTTTCATATAAAAATTGCAATTTTTTTAGGTTTTGAGTGGATTATTAATTTGTTTGGGGTGTTACGAATTAAAGTCCTTTTCGCTCTACGACGCGTATATACGAAGATATGGGCAAAATAAGTTTTTCAGATAAAAATTTCAATTTTTTTAGGTTTTGGGAGGATTATTCAATTTTTTTGGGGGTGGTCATGAATTAAAGTCCTTTTCGTGGATTTGTCAAGTTTTTGTGGGTGGTCACGAATTAATGTCCTTTTCGCCCTAGGACGTATATTTAAGGAGATATGGGCAAAATAACTTTTTCATATAAAAATTGCAATTTTGTTTTTTGATTTTGGGTGGATTTGTCAATTTTTTGGGGGTGGTCACGAATTAAAGTCCTTTTCGCCCTAGGACGTATATTTAAGGAGATATGGGCAAAATAACTTTTTCATATAAAAATTGCAATTTTTTAGGTTTTGAGCGGATTATTAAATTTTTTGGGGTGTTACGAATTAAAGTCCTTTTCGCTCTAGGACGCGTATATACGAAGATATGGGCAAAATAAGTTTTTCAGATAAAAATTTCAATTTTTTAGGTTTTGGGAGGATTATTCAATTTTTTGGGGGGTGGTCACGAATTAAAGTCCTTTTCGCCCTAGGACGTATATTTAAGGAGATATGGGCAAAATAACTTTGTCATATAAAAATCGCAATTTTTTTTAGGTTTTGAGTGGATTATTAAATTTTTTGGGGTGTTACGAATTAAAGTCCTTTTCGCTCTAGGACGCGTATATACGAAGATATGGGCAAAATAAGTTTTTCAGATAAAAATTTCAATTTTTTAGGTTTTGGGAGGATTATTCAATTTTTTGGGGGGTGGTCATGAATTAAAGTCCTTTTCGCGCTAGGGCGCTTAGTTTAGGAGATATGGGCAAAATAAGTTTTTCATATCAAAATTTCAATTTTTTTAGGTTTTGGGTGGATTTGTCAATTTTTTGGGGGTGGTCACGAATTAAAGTCCTTTTCGGCCTAGGACGTATATTTAAGGAGATATGGGCAAAATAACTTTTTCATATATAAATTGCAATTTTTTTAGGTTTTGAGTGGATTATTAAATTTTTTGGGGTGTTACGATATGGGCAAAATAAGTTTTTCAGATAAAAATTTCAATTTTTAAGGTTTTGGGAGGATTATTCAATTTTTTTGGGGGTGGTCATGAATTAAAGTCCTTTTCGTGGATTTGTCAAGTTTTTGTGGGTGGTCACGAATTAAAGTCCTTTTCGCCCTAGGACGTATATTTAAGGAGATATTGGCAAAATAACTTTGTCATATAAAAATAGCAATTTTTTTAGGTTTTGAGCGGATTATTAATTTTTTTGGGGTGTTACGAATTAAAGTCCTTTTCGCTCTAGGACGCGTATATACGAAGATATGGGCAAAATAAGTTTTTCATATCAAAATTTAATTTTTTTTACGTTTTGGGTGGATTTGTCAATTTTTTGGGGGTGGTCACGAATTAAAGTCCATTTCGCCCTAGGGCAAAATAACTTTTTCATATAAAAATAGCAATTTTTTTATGTTTTGAGCGGATTATTAAATTTTTTGGGGTGTTACGAATTAAAGTCCTTTTCGCTCTAGGACGCGTATATACGAAGATATGGGCAAAATAAGTTTTTCAGATAAAAATGTCAATTTTTTAGGTTTTGGGAGGATAATTCAATTTTTTTGGGGGTGGTCATGAATTAAAGTCCTTTTCGCGCTGGGGCGCTTAGTTTAGGAGATATGGGCAAAATAAATTTTTCATATCAAAATTTAATTTTTTTTTAGGTTTTGGGTGGATTTGTCAGTTTTTTGGGTGTGGTCACGAATTAAAGTCCTTTTCGCCCTAGGACGTATATTTAAGGAGATATGGCAAAATAACTTTTTCATATAAAAATTGCAATTTTTTTAGGTTTTGAGTGGATTATGAATTTGTTTGGGGTGTTACGAATTAAAGTCCTTTTCGCTCTAGGACGCGTATATACGAAGATATGGGCAAAATAAGTTTTTCAGATAAAAATTTCAATTTTTTTAGGTTTTGGGAGGATTATTCAATTTTTTTGGGGGTGGTCATGAATTAAAGTCCTTTTCGTGGATTTGTCAAGTTTTTGTGGGTGGTCACGAATTAAAGTCCTTTTCGCCCTAGGACGTATATTTAAGGAGATATGGGCAAAATAACTTTTTCATATAAAAATTGCAATTTTTTTAGATTTTGGGTGGATTTGCCAATTTTTTGGGGGTGGTCACGAATTAAAGTCCTTTTCGCCCTAGGACGTATATTTAAGGAGATATGGGTAAAATAACTTTTTCATATAAAAATTGCAATTTTTTAGGTTTTGAGCGGATTATTAATTTTTTGGGGTGTTACGAATTAAAGTCATTTTCGCTCTAGGACGCGTATATACGAAGATATGGGCAAAATAAGTTTTTCAGATAAAAATTTCAATTTTTTAGGTTTTGGGAGGATTATTCACTTTTTTGGGGGGTGGTCACGAATTATAGTCCTTTTCGCCCTAGGACGTATATTTAAGGAGATATGGGCAAGGTTAGGTTAGGTTAGGTTAAAGTGGCAGCCCGATTAAGATTCAGGCTCACTTAGACTATTCAGTCCATTGTGATACCACATTAACTAAAAGTACCTATTACATATGGGCACTTCTAGTTTTAACCGCTGAACCTTCTTGATTATTTTTCTTTGTTGAACCAACCAGATTGTTCCAAAAATATTAGCAGACTGCTTAAGTTAACGTTTTCCAGATCCGCCAGTAATCTGAAGCTATATGCTCCTAAAAGTTGCTTGCGCTTTACACAAAATGCAGGACACTCACACAAGAGGTGTTTAATTGATTCTTTTTCCTCCGCATCATGACAGCTCATACAAAAGTCATTATACTTCGCGCCAATAGTTTTTGCAAAATCTCCTATCAGGCAGCGACCCGTTATAGCAGATATCAGGAGTGATATCTGACGTCTCGAGAACATTAGCATATCTAGTGTGCGGTTTAAGTTGAAATGGGGCCATATTTGCTTGGTGTCGTTACAACCCTTGCAATTCTCCCATCGAACATTTGCCATCATAACAGCCTTCTCACGCAGCATGAGCTTGAAGGTAGCTAGGGGCATACCAACAAATTCTAGTTCCCCTGGAATATGTGAGGTAGTCCCTAGCCTTGCCAACTCATCCGCTTCGCAGTTCCCCGGTATGTTCCTATGGCCGGGCACCCATATTAGGTGAATATTGTACTGCTCAGCCATCTCATTGAGAGATTTGCGGCAATCGATGGCCGTTTTCGAGTTGAGGAACACAGAGTCCAAGGATTTTATTGCAGGTTGACTGTCTGAGTATATATTAATGCCCACATTATTTGGAACATTACTTCTCAGCCAATTCGCCACCTCTCTTATTGCTAATATTTCAGCCTGAAAAACACTACAGTGATCAGGTAATCTTTTCGCTATTCGAAGTTCCAGATCTTTAGAATATACTCCGAAACCCACTTGGCCATCCAATTTGGAGCCATCAGTGTAGAAATCTATATATCTTTTATTCCCCGGGGTCCGTGTACACCACGCCTCACTGTTGGGAATTAGAGCCTCAAACTTTTTGTCGAAAAGTGGACTCGCCAAAGTGTAATCCACTACGTTAGGCACATCTGGCATTATTTTGAGGACCGAACTGTGACCGTAACTTTTTTCCGACCACAGCGATAGCTCGCGCAACCGCACAGCCGTTGTTGCAGCTGACTGTTTGGCCAAAATGTCTAAAGGCAATAGATGCAGTATGACATTAAGGGAGTTTGTTCCTGTCTTGCTGAATGCACCTGAGATACACAAGCACGCCATACGCTGAACTTTGTCTAAACTTGTCGGCTGGTGAAGTGCCGGCCACCAGACTACAACACCATATAGCATTATAGGTCTAACCACTGCCGTGTATAGCCAATGTACAATTTTTGGTTTTAGTCCCCACTTTTTCCCTATTGCCTTTTTGCACGAGTATAAAGCTACCTTTGCTTTCCTCGCCCTTTCTTCAATATTAAGCTTAAAGTTCAGCTTCCTGTCCAAAATAACGCCAAGGTATTTTGCACACTCCCTAAAGGGAATTTCAATACCCCCTAAGGAAATGGGCCTAACCGTGGGAGTTTTGCGATCTTTGCAGTACATGACTATTTCTGTCTTTGCAGGATTTACCCCAAGACCATTATCTTTCGCCCATTTCTCAGTCATCCGGAGGGCTCTCTGTATAATATTTCTAATTGTTGATGGGAATTTTCCCCTGACTGCTAGCGCCACATCATCTGCGTATGCCACCACTTGTATCCTTTCTTTTTCTAGGGAAACCAGAAGGTCGTTTATAGCAACATTCCAAAGAAGAGGTGATAGAACTCCTCCTTGAGGAGTGCCTCTGTTCACATACTTTTGTATGTTTGCTTGTCCTAGTGTGGCTGAAATACGTCTCTTCATTAGCAGTTCGTCTAACAGCCTGAGTATACATGGATCAACATTCAGAGTTGTCAGTCCATTTAATATCGAGCTCGGATGGACATTATTGAACGCCCCTTCGATGTCTAGAAACGCCACGATTGTGTATTCTTTGACAGATAGTGAGCTTTCAATAAAGCTGACTAGTTCATGTAGTGCGGTCTCAGTAGACCTGCCCTTCGAGTATACATGCTGTCGTTTCGAAAACAAACTTGAATCGATGCTAGTTCTAAGATAAATATCTATCATCCTCTCCAGAGTCTTAAGTAGGAATGAGGATAAGCTGATTGGTCGGAAATCCTTCGCCCTCGAGTGAGAGGCTTTTCCCGCTTTAGGTATGAAAACGACTTTTGTTTCCCTCCACTTTCCTGGGATATATGATAAGTTGATACATCCTTTATATATCACCGACAACCAGGGGATAATTTTGTCAGTTACAGCTTGTAACTCCGCCGGAGTAATTCCATCAGGTCCAGGGGATTTGAATGGTCCAAAGCTATTTAGCGCCCATCTTATTCTAGTTTCCGATACAATTTCCTCGACAGGAAACGACCGCTGAGCAACTGTGGCACCGCCAGTACATGGTTCAACCGTCTGATTTCCAGGAAAATGTGTGTCCAATAGTACCTCCAGCGTCTCCTCACTGGACGTTGTCCAATTGCCCTCCGATGTTTTAATGAAACCTGGAGAGGAGTTGGTGGATGCTAGAACCTTCCGTAGTCTGGAAGCCTCGGACGTATTCTCAATACTGCTGCAGTAAGCATTCCAAGAGTTATGCTCGCTTGTATCCTCTCAGATTCTTCTTGTAAGCGTCCCAGTCCTCAGGGGCTCTGGTGGACTTTGCCTTGTTAAAGAGCTTCCTGCAGGATTTCCTCATATTACTTAATTCCGTAGACCACCATGGTGGTCGATGTTTCCCCCTTGGCTTTCCTCTAGGGCATGCAGCTTTCAGTGAGATGTTGAAGGCCTTAGTAATCCGCTCCACTGCGTGTTCGATATCTTGCACATTTCTCATATTTGTCTCTGTTATTTCCGGTATCATCATATTGAACGATTCCCTATACCTATTCCAGTCAGCTTTCCTAACATTTGGCGGAAATATGATCTTGGTGATATGAACATCAAATTTGAAACTGATGTAGCGATGATCTGAGAAGCTGTGTTCACTTAAAACCTGCCACTCAGATATCATTTCATTCAGTTCTTGCGAGGCCAAGGTGATGTCCAAAACCTCTTGCCTGTTTTTAGTGACAAAGGTTGGGACATCTCCCTTGTTGCAAACTACCAGATTAGTACGCAAAATAAACTCTATTAGCGACTCTCCCCTTGCATTAGTATCACTACTTCACAAAATAACTTTGTCATATAAAAATCGCAATTTTTTTAGGTTTTGAGTGGATTATTAAATTTTTTGGGGTGTTACGAATTAAAGTCCTTTTCGCTCTAGGATGCGCATATACGAAGATATGGGCAAAATAAGTTTTTCAGATAAAAATTTCAATTTTTTAGGTTTTGGGAGGATTATTCAATTTTTTGGGGGGTGGTCATGAATTAAAGTCCTTTTCGCGCTAGGGCGCTTAGTTCAGGAGATATGGGCAAAAGAAGTTTTTCATATTAAAATTTCAATTTTTTTAGGTTTTGGGTGGATTTGTCAATTTTTTGGGGGTGGTCACGAATTAAAGTCCTTTTCGCCCTAGAACGTATATTTAAGGAGATATGGGCAAAACAAATTTTTCATATAAAAATAGCAATTTTTTTAGGTTTTGAGCGGATTATTAAATTTTTTGGGGTGTTACGAATTAAAGTCCTTTTCGCTCTAGGATATGGGCAAAATAAGTTTTTCAGATAAAAATTTCAATTTTTTTAGGTTTTGGGAGGATTATTCAATTTTTTTGGGGGTGGTCATGAATTAAAGTCCTTTTCGCGCTAGGGCGCTTAGTTTAGGAGATATGGGCAAAATAAATTTTTCATATCAAAATTTAATTTTTTTTTAGGTTTTGGGTGGATTTGTCAATTTTTTGGGTGTGGTCACGAATTAAAGTCCTTTTCGGCCTAGGACGTATATTTAAGGAGATATGGGCAAAATAACTTTTTCATATAAAAATTGCAATTTTTTTAGGTTTTGAGTGGATTATTAAATTTTTTGGGGTGTTACGATATGGGCAAAATAAGTTTTTCAGATAAAAATTTCAATTTTTTAGGTTTTGGGAGGATTATTCAATTTTTTTGGGGGTGGTCATGAATTAAAGTCCTTTTCGTGGATTTGTCAAGTTTTTGTGGGTGGTCACGAATTAAAGTGCTTTTCGCCCTAGGACGTATATTTAAGGAGATATGGGCAAAATAACTTTGTCATATAAAAATAGCAATTTTTTTAGGTTTTGAGCGGATTATTAATTTT
Organism: Haematobia irritans; assembly: GCF_050003625.1. NCBI lineage: Eukaryota > Metazoa > Arthropoda > Insecta > Diptera > Muscidae > Haematobia > Haematobia irritans. The sequence continues at coordinate 71,049,396 of NC_134400.1, read as the reverse complement.
TTTGGGGTGTTACGAATTAAAGTCCTTTTCGCTCTAGGACGCGTATATACGAAGATATGGGCAAAATAAGTTTTTCAGATAAAAATTTTAATTTTTTTAGGTTTTGGGAGGATAATTCAATTTTTTTGGGGGTGGTCATGAATTAAAGTCCTTTTCGCGCTAGGGCGCTTAGTTTAGGAGATATGGGCAAAATAAGTTTTTCATATCAAAATTTAAATTTTTTTAGGTTTTGGGTGGATTTGTCAATTTTTTGGGGGTGGTCACGAATTAAAGTCCATTTCGCCCTAGGACCCATATTTAAGGAGATATGGGCAAAATAACTTTTTCATATAAAAATAGCAATTTTTTTAGGTTTTGAGTGGATTATTAAATTTTTTGGGGTGTTACGAATTAAAGTCCTTTTCGCTCTAGGACGCGTATATACGAAGATATGGGCAAAATAAGTTTTTCATATCAAAATTTAAATTTTTTTAGGTTTTGGGTGGATTTGTCAATTTTTTGGGGGTGGTCACGAGTTAAAGTCCATTTCGCCCTAGGGCAAAATAACTTTTTCATATAAAAATAGCAATTTTTTTAGGTTTTGAGCGGATTATTAAATTTTTTGGGGTGTTACGAATTAAAGTCCTTTTCGCTCTAGGACGCGTATATACGAAGATATGGGCAAAATAAGTTTTTCAGATAAAAATGTCAATTTTTTAGGTTTTGGGAGGATAATTCAATTTTTTTGGGGGTGGTCATGAATTAAAGTCCTTTTCGCGCTAGGGCGCTTAGTTTAGGAGATATGGGCAAAATAAATTTTTCATATCAAAATTTAATTTTTTTTAGGTTTTGGGTGGATTTGTCAATTTTTTGGGTGTGTCCACGAATTAAAGTTCTTTTCGCCCTAGGACGTATATTTAAGGAGATATGGGCAAAATAACTTTTTCATATGAAAATTGCAATTTTTTTAGGTTTTGAGTGGATTATTAATTTGTTTGGGGTGTTACGAATTAAAGTCCTTTTCGCTCTAGGACGCGTATATACGAAGATATGGGCAAAATAAGTTTTTCAGATAAAAATTTCAATTTTTTTAGGTTTTGGGAGGACTATTCAATTTTTTTGGGGGTGGTCATGAATTAAAGTCCTTTTCGCGCTAAGGCGCTTAGTTTAGGAGATATGGGCAAAATAAATTTTTCATATCAAAATTTAATTTTTTTTAGGTTTTGGGTGGATTTGTCAATTTTTTGGGTGTGGTCACGAATTAAAGTCCTTTTCGGCCTAGGACGTATATTTAAGGATATAAGTTTTTCATATAAAAATTGCAATTTTTTTAGGTTTTGAGTAGATTATTAAATTTTTTGGGGTGTTACGATATGGGCAAAATAAGTTTTTCAGATAAAAATTTCAATTTTTTAGGTTTTGGGAGGATTATTCAATTTTTTGGGGATGGTCATGAATTAAAGTCCTTTTCGTGGATTTGTCAAGTTTTTGTGGGTGGTCACGAATTAAAGTCCTTTTCGCCCTAGGACGTATATTTAAGGAGATATGGGCAAAATAACTTTTTCATATAAAAATTGCATTTTTTTTAGGTTTTGAGCGGATTATTAAATTTTTTGGGGTGTTACGAATTAAAGTCATTTTCGCTCTAGGACGCGTATATACGAAGATATGGGCAAAATAAGATTTTCAGATAAAAATTTCAATTTTTTTGGTTTTGGGAGGATTATTCAATTTTTTTGGGGGTGGTCATGAATTAAAGTCCTTTTCGCGCTAGGGCGCTTAGTTTAGGAGATATGGGCAAAATAAATTTTTCATATCAAAATTTAATTTTTTTTTTAGGTTTTGGGTGGATTTGTCAATTTTTTGGGTGTGGTAACGAATTAAAGTCCTTTTCGCCCTAGGACATATATATAAGGAGATATGGGCAAAATAACTTTGTCATATAAAAATCGCAATTTTTTTAGGTTTTGAGTGGATTATTAAATTTTTTGGGGTGTTACGAATTAAAGTCCTTTTCGCTCTAGGACGCGTATATACGAAGATATGGGCAAAATAAGTTTTTCAGATAAAAATTTCAATTTTTTTAGGTTTTGGGAGGATTATTCAATTTTTTTTTTTGGGTGGTCATGAATTAAAGTCCTTTTCGCGCTAGGGCGCTTAGTTTAGGAGATATGGGCAAAATAAGTTTTTCATATCAAAATTTAATTTTTTTTTAGGTTTTGGGTGGATTTGTCAGTTTTTTGGGTGTGGTCACGAATTAAAGTCCTTTTCGCCCTAGGACGTATATTTAAGGAGATATGGCAAAATAACTTTTTCATATAAAAATTGCAATTTTTTTAGGTTTTGAGTGGATTATGAATTTGTTTGGGGTGTTACGAATTAAAGTCCTTTTCGCTCTAGGACGCGTATATACGAAGATATGGGCAAAATAAGTTTTTCATATCAAAATTTAAATTTTTTTAGGTTTTGGGTGGATTTGTCAATTTTTTGGGGGTGGTCACGAATTAAAGTCCATTTCGCCCTAGGACGTATATTTAAGGAGATATGGGCAAAATAACTTTTTCATATAAAAATAGCATTTTTTTTAGGTTTTGAGTGGATAATTAAATTTTTTGGGGTGTTACGAATTAAAGTCCTTTTCGCTCTAGGACGCGTATATACGAAGATATGGGCAAAATAAGTTTTTCATATCAAAATTTAAATTTTTTTAGGTTTTGGGTGGATTTGTCAATTTTTTGGGGGTGGTCACGAATTAAAGTCCATCTCGCCCTAGGGCAAAATAACTTTTTCATATAAAAATAGCAATTTTTTAGGTTTGGAGCGGATTATTAAATTTTTTGGGGTGTTACGATATGGGCAAAATAAGTTTTTCAGATAAAAATTTCAATTTTTTAGGTTTTGGGAGGATTATTCAATTGTTTTGGGGGTGGTCATGAATTAAAGTCCTTTTCGTGGATTTGTCAAGTTTTTGTGGGTGGTCACGAATTAAAGTCCTTTTCGCCCTAGGACGTATATTTAAGGAGATATGGGCAAAATAACTTTTTCATATAAAAATTGCAATTTTTTTAGATTTTGGGTGGATTTGCCAATTTTTTGGGGGTGGTCACAAATTAAAGTCCTTTTCGCCCTAGGACGTATATTTAAGGAGATATGGGTAAAATAACTTTTTCATATAAAAATTGCAATTTTTTAGGTTTTGAGCGGATTATTAATTTTTTTGGGGTGTTACGAATTAAAGTCCTTTTCGCTCTAGGACGCGTATATACGAAGATATGGGCAAAATAAGTTTTTCATATCAAAATTTAAATTTTTTTAGGTTTTGGGTGGATTTGTCAATTTTTTGGGGGTGGTCACGAATTAAAGTCCATTTCGCCCTAGGACGTATATTTAAGGAGATATGGGCAAAATAACTTTTTCATATAAAAATAGCATTTTTTTTAGGTTTTGAGTGGATAATTAAATTTTTTGGGGTGTTACGAATTAAAGTCCTTTTCGCTCTAGGACGCGTATATACGAAGATATGGGCAAAATAAGTTTTTCATATCAAAATTTAAATTTTTTTAGGTTTTGGGTGGATTTGTCAATTTTTTGGGGGTGGTCACGAATTAAAGTCCATCTCGCCCTAGGGCAAAATAACTTTTTCATATAAAAATAGCAATTTTTTAGGTTTTGAGCGGATTATTAAATTTTTTGGGGTGTTACGAATTAAAGTCCTTTTCGCTCTACGACGCGTATATACGAAGATATGGGCAAAATAAGTTTTTCAGATAAAAATTTCAATTTTTTTAGGTTTTGGGAGGACTATTCAATTTTTTTTGGGGGTGGTCATGAATTAAAGTCCTTTTCGTGGATTTGTCAAGTTTTTGTGGGTGGTCACGAATTAAAGTGCTTTTCGCCCTAGGACGTATATTTAAGGAGATATGGGCAAAACAACTTTTTCATATAAAAATTGCAATTTTTTTAGGTTTTGAGCGGATTATTAAACTTTTTGGGGTGTTACGAGTTAAAGTCCTTTTCGCTCTAGGACGCGTATATACGCAGATATGGGCAAAATAAGTTTTTCAGATAAAAATTTCAATTTTTTTAGGTTTTGGGAGGATTATTCAATTTTTTTGGGGGTGGTCATGAATTAAAGTCCTTTTCGCGCTAGGGCGCTTAGTTTAGGAGATATGGGCAAAATAAGTTTTTCATATCAAAATTTAAATTTTTTTAGGTTTTGGGTGGATTTGTCAATTTTTTGGGGGTGGTCACGAATTAAAGTCCATTTCGCCCTAGGACGTATATTTAAGGAGATATGGGCAAAATAACTTTTTCATATAAAAATAGCAATTTTTTTAGGTTTTGAGCGGATTATTAAATTTTTTGGGGTGTTACGAATTAAAGTCATTTTCGCTCTAGGACGCGTATATACGAAGATATGGGCAAAATAAGATTTTCAGATAAAAATTTCAATTTTTTTAGGTTTTGGGAGGATTATTCATTTTTTTTTGGAAGTGGTCATGAATTAAAATCCTTTTCGCGCTAGGGCGCTTAGTTTAGGAGATATGGGCAAAATAAGTTTTTCATATCAAAATTTAAATTTTTTAGGTTTTGGGAGGATTATTCAATTTTTTTGGGGGCGGTCATGAATTAAAGTCCTTTTCGCGCTAGGGCGCTTAAGTTAGGAGATATGGGCAAAATAAGTTTTTCATATCAAAATTTAAATTTTTTTTAGGTTTTGGGTGGATTTGTCAATTTTTTGGGGGTGGTCACGAATTAAAGTCCATTTCGCCCTAGGACGTATATTTAAGGAGATATGGGCAAAATAACTGTTTCATATAAAAATAGCAATTTTTTTTAGGTTTTGAGCGGATTATTAAATTTTTTGGGGTGTTACGAATTAAAGTCCTTTTCGCTCTAGGACGCGTATATACGAAGATATGTGCAAAATAAGTTTTTCAGATAAAAATTTCAATTTTTTTAGGTTTTGGGAGGATAATTCAATTTTTTTGGGGGTGGTCATGAATTAAAGTCTTTTTCGCGCTAGGGCGCTTAGTTTAGGAGATATGGGAAAAATAAATTTTTCATATCAAAATTTAATTTTTTTTAGGTTTTGGGTGGATTTGTCAATTTTTTGGGTGTGGTCACGAATTAAAGTCCTTTTCGCCCTAGGACGTATATTTAAGGAGATATGGGCAAAATAACTTTTTCATATAAAAATTGCAATTTTTTTAGGTTTTGAGTGGATTATTAATTTGTTTGGGGTGTTACGAATTAAAGTCCTTTTCGCTCTAGGACGCGTATATACGAAGATATGGGCAAAATAAGTTTTTCAGATAAAAATTTCAATTTTTTTAGGTTTTGGGAGGATTATTCAATTTTTTTGGGGGTGGTCATGAAATAAAGTCCTTTTCGTGGATTTGTCAAGTTTTTGTGGGTGATCACGAATTAAAGTCCTTTTCGCCCTAGGACGTATATTTAAGGAGATATGGGCAAAATAACTTTTTCATATAAAAATTGCAATTTTTTTAGGTTTTGAGCGGATTATTAAATTTTTTGGGGTGTTACGAATTAAAGTCCTTTTCGCTCTAGGACGCGTTTATACGAAGATATGGGCAAAATAAGTTTTTCAGATAAAAATTTAAATTTTTTTTAGGTTTTGGGAGGATTATTCAATTTTTTTGGGGGTGGTCACGAATTAAAGTCCTTTTCGTGGATTTGTCAAGTTTTTGTGGGTGGTCACGAGATATGGGCAAAATAACTTTTTCATATAAAAATTGCAATTTTTTTAGGTTTTGAGCGGATTATTAAATTTTTTGGGGTGTTACGAATTAAAGTCCTTTTCGCTCTAGGACGCGTATATACGAAGATATGGGCAAAATAAAATTTTCAGATAAAAATTTAAATTTTTTTAGGTTTTGGGAGGATTATTCAATTTTTTTGGAAGTGGTCATGAATTAAAGTCCTTTTCGCGCTAGGGCGCTTAGTTTAGGAGATATAGCAAAATAAGTTTTTCATATCAAAATTTAAATTTTTTTAGGTTTTGGGTGGATATGTCAATTTTTTGGGGGTGGTCACGAATTAAAGTCCATTTCGCCCTAGGATGTATATTTAACGAGATATGGGCAAAATAACTTTTTCATATAAAAATTGCAATTTTTAAAGTTTTGAGTGGATTATTAAATTTTTTGGGGTGTTACGAATTAAAGTCCTTTTCGCTCTAGGACGCGTATATACGAAGATATGGGCAAACTAAGTTTTTCAGATAAAAATTTCAATTTTTTTAGGTTTTGGGAGGATTATTCAATTTTTTTGGGGGTGGTCATGAATTAAAGTCCTTTTCGCGCTAGGGCGCTTAGTTTAGGAGATATGGGCAAAATAAGTTTTTCATATCAAAATTTAATTTTTTTTAGGTTTTGGGTGGATTTGTCAATTTTTTGGGGGTGGTCACGAATTAAAGTCCTTTTCGCCCTAGGACGTATATTTAAGGAGATATGGGCAAAATAACTTTTTCATATAAAAATTGCAATTTCTTAGGTTTTGAGTGGATTATTAAATTTTTTGGGGTGTTACGAATTAAAGTCATTTTCGCTCTAGGGCGCGTATATACGAAGATATGGGCAAAATAAGTTTTTCAGATAAAAATTTCAATTTTTTTAGGTTTTGGGAGGATTATTCAATTTTTTTGGGGGTGGTCATGAATTAAAGTCCTTTTCGCGCTAGGGCGCTTAGTTTAGGAGATATGGGCAAAATAAGTTTTTCATATCAAAATTTAATTTTTGTTTAGGTTTTGGGTGGATTTGTCAATTTTTTGGGTGTGTCCACGAATTAAAGTCCTTTTCGCCCTAGGACGTATATTTAAGGAGATATGGGCAAAATAACTTTTTCATATAAAAATTGCAATTTTTTTAGGTTTTGAGCGGATTATTAAATTTTTTGGGGTGTTACGAATTAAAGTCCTTTTCGCTCTAGGACGCGTATATACGAAGATATGGGCAAAATAAGTTTTTCAGATAAAAATTTCAATTTTTTTAGGTTTTGGGAGGATTATTCAATTTTTTTGGGGGTGGTCATGAATTAAAGTCCTTTTCGCCCTAGGACGTATATTTAAGGAGATATCGGCAAAATAACTTTGTCATATAAAAATCGCAATTTTTTTAGGTTTTGAGTGGATTATTAAATTTTTTGGGGTGTTACGAATTAAAGTCCTTTTCGCTCTAGGACGCGTATGTACGAAGATATGGGCAAAATAAGTTTTTCAGATAAAAATTTCAATTTTTTTTAGGTTTTGGGAGGATTATTCAATTTTTTTGGGGGTGGTCATGAATTAAAGTCCTTTTCGCCCTAGGACGTATATTTAAGGAGATATCGGCAAAATAACTTTTTCATATAAAAATTGCAATTTTTTTAGGTTTTGAGCGGATTATTAAATTTTTTGGGGTGTTACGAATTAAAGTCCTTTTCGCTCTAGGACGCGTATATACGAAGATATGGGCAAAATAAGTTTTTCAGATAAAAATTTCAAGTTTTTTTAGGTTTTGGGAGGATTATTCAATTTTTTTGGGGGTGGTCATGAATTAAAGTCCTTTTCGCCCTAGGACGTATATTTAAGGAGATATCGGCAAAATAACTTTGTCATATAAAAATCGCAATTTTTTTAGGTTTTGAGTGGATTATTAAATTTTTTGGGGTGTTACGAATTAAAGTCCTTTTCGCTCTAGGACGCTTATATACGAAGATATGGGCAAAATAAGTTTTTCAGATAAAAATTTCAATTTTTTTAGGTTTTGAGTGGATTATTAAATTTTTTAAAGTCCTTTTCGCTCTAGGACGCGTATTTACGAAGATATGGGCAAAATAAGTTTTTCAGATAAAAATTTCAATTTTTTAGGTTTTGGGAGTATTATTCAATTTTTTGGGGGGTGGTCACGAGTTAAAGTCCTTTTCGCCCTAGGACGTATATTTAAGGAGATATCGGCAAAATAACTTTTTCATATAAAAATTGCAATTTTTTTTTGATTTTGGGTGGATTTGTCAATTTTTTGGGGGTGGTCACGAATTAAAGTCCTTTTCGCCCTAGGACGTATATTTAAGGAGATATGGGCAAAATAACTTTTTCATATAAAAATTGCAATTTTTTTTTGATTTTGGGTGGATTTGTCAATTTTTGCAAAAATTGCAATTTTTTAGGTTTTGAGCGGATTATTAAATTTTTTGGGGTGTTACGAATTAAAGTCCTTTTCGCTCTAGGACGCGTATATACGAAGATATGGGCAAAATAAGTTTTTCAGATAAAAATTTCAATTTTTTAGGTTTTGGGAGTATTATTCAATTTTTTGGGGGGTGGTCACGAATTAAAGTCCTTTTCGCCCTAGGACGTATATTTAAGGAGATGTCGGCAAAATAACTCTGTCATATAAAAATCGCAATTTTTTTAGGTTTTGAGTGGATTATTAAATTTTTTGGGGTGTTACGAATTAAAGTCCTTTTTGCTCTAGGACGCTTATATACGAAGATATGGGCAAAATAAGTTTTTCAGATAAAACTTTCAATTTTTTGTAGGTTTTGAGTGGATTATTAAATTTTTTGGGGTGTTACGAATTAAAGTCCTTTTCGCTCTATATATATACGAAGATATGGGCAAAATAAGTTTTTCAGATAAAAATTTCAATTTTTTAGGTTTTGGGGGGATTATTCAATTTTTTGGGGGGTGGTCATGAATTAAAGTCCTTTTCGCGCTAGGGCGCTTAGTTTAGGAGATATGGGCAAAATAAGTTTTTCATATCAAAATTTCAATTTTTTTAGGTTTTGGGTGGATTTGTCAATTTTTTGGGGGTGGTCACGAATTAAAGTCCTTTTCGCCCTAGAACGTATATTTAAGGAGATATGGGCAAAACAACTTTTTCATATAAAAATAACAATTTTTTTAGGTTTTGAGCGGATTATTAAATTTTTTGGGGTGTTACGAATTAAAGTCCTTTTCGCTCTAGGACGCGTATATACGAAGATATGGGCAAAATAAGTTTTTCAGATAAAAATTTCAATTTTTTTTAGGTTTTGGGAGAATTATTCAATTTTTTTTGGGGGTGGTCATGAATTAAAGTCCTTTTCGCCCTAGGACGTATATTTAAGGAGATATCGGCAAAATAACTTTGTCATATAAAAATCGCAATTTTTTAGGTTTTGAGTGGATTATTAAATTTTTTGGGGTGTTACGAATTAAAGTCCTTTTCGCTCTAGGACGCGTATATACGAAGATATGGGCAAAATAAGTTTTTCAGATAAAAATTTCAATTTTTTAGGTTTTGGGAGGATTATTCAATTTTTTGGGAGGTGGTCACGAATTAAAGTCCTTTTCGCCCTAGGACGTATATTTAAGGAGATATGGGCAAAATAACTTTGTCATATAAAAATCGCCATTTTTTTAGGTTTTGAGTGGATTATTAAATTTTTTGGGGTGTTACGAATTAAAGTCCTTTTCGCTCTAGGACGCGTATATACGAAGATATGGGCAAAATAAGTTTTTCAGATAAAAAATTCAATTTTTTAGGTTTTGGGAGGATTATTAAATTTTTTGGGGGGTGGTCATGAATTAAAGTCCTTTTCGCGCTAGGGCGCTTAGTTTAGGAGATATGGGCAAAATAATTTTTTCATATCAAAATTTCAATTTTTTAGGTTTTGGGTGGATTTGTCAATTTTTTGGGGGTGGTCACGAATTAAAGTCCTTTTCGCCCTAGAACGTATATTTAAGGAGATATGGGCAAAACAACTTTTTCATATAAAAATAGCAATTTTTTTAGGTTTTGAGCGGATTATTAAATTTTTGGGGTGTTACGAATTAAAGTCCTTTTCGCTCTAGGACGCGTATATACGAAGATATGGGCAAAATAAGTTTTTCAGATAAAAATTTCAATTTTTTAGGTTTTGGGAGGATTATTCAATTTTTTGGGGGGTGGTCACGAATTAAAGTCCTTTTCGCTCTAGGACGTATATTTAAGGAGATATGGGCAAAATAACTTTTTCATATAAAAATTGCAATTTTTTTAGATTTTGGGTGGATTTGTCAATTTTTTGGGGGTGTTACGAATTAAAGTCCTTTTCGCTCTAGGACGCGTATATACGAAGATATGGGCAAAATAAGATTTTCAGATAAAAATTTCAATTTTTTTAGGTTTTGGGAGGATTATTCAATTTTTTTGGAAGTGGTCATGAATTAAAGTCCTTTTCGCGCTAGGGCGCTTAGTTTAGGAGATATGGGCAAAATAAGTTTTTCATATCAAAATTTAAATTTTTTAGGTTTTGGGTGGATTTGTCAATTTTTTGGGGGTGGTCACGAATTAAAGTCCTTTTCGCCCTAGGACGTATATTTAAGGAGATATCGACAAAATAACTTTTTCATATAAAAATTGCAATTTTTTTAGGTTTTGAGCGGATTATTAAATTTTTTGGGGTGTTACGAATTAAAGTCCTTTTCGCTCTAGGACGCGTATATACGAAGATATGGGCAAAATAAGTTTTTCAGATAAAAATTTCAATTTTTTTAGGTTTTGGGAGGATTATTCAATTTTTTTGGGGGTGGTCATGAATTAAAGTCCTTTTCGCCCTAGGACGTATATTTAAGGAGATATCGGCAAAATAACTCTGTCATATAAAAATCGCAATTTTTTTAGGTTTTGAGTGGATTATTAAATTTTTTGGGGTGTTACGAATTAAAGTCCTTTTTGCTCTAGGACGCTTATATACGAAGATATGGGCAAAATAAGTTTTTCAGATAAAACTTTCAATTTTTTTAGGTTTTGAGTGGATTATTAAATTTTTTGGGGTGTTACGAATTAAAGTCCTTTTCGCTCTAGGACGCGTATATACGAAGATATGGGCAAGATAAGTTTTTCAGATAAAAATTTCAATTTTTTTAGGTTTTGGGAGGATTATTAATTTTTTTTTTTTTTTTGGGTGGTCATGAATTAAAGTCCTTTTCGCGCTAGGGCGCTTAGTTTAGGAGATATGGGCAAAATAAGTTTTTCATATCAAAATTTAATTTTGTTTTAGGTTTTGGGTGGATTTGTCAATTTTTTGGGTGTGGTCACGAATTAAAGTCCTTTTCGCCCTAGGACGTATATTTTAGGAGATATGGGCAAAATATCTTTTTCATATAAAAATTGCAATTTGTTTAGGTTTTGAGTGGATTATTAAATTTTTTGGGGTGTTACGAATTAAAGTCCTTTTCGCTCTAGGACGCGTATATACGAAGATATGGGCATAATAAGTTTTTCAGATAAAAATTTCAATTTTTTTAGGTTTTGGGAGGATTATTCAATTTTTTTTGGGGTGGTCATGAATTAAAGTCCTTTTCGCGCTAGGGCGCTTAGTTTAGGAGATATGGGCAAAATAAGTTTTTCATATCAAAATTTAAATTTTTTAGGTTTTGGGTGGATTTGTCAATTTTTTGGGGGTGGTCACGAATTAAAGTCCTTTTCGCCCTAGGACGTATATTTAAGGAGATATCGGCAAAATAACTTTTTCATATAAAAATTGCAATTTTTTTAGGTTTTGAGCGGATTATTAAATTTTTTGGGGTGTTACGAATTAAAGTCCTTTTCGCTCTAGGACGCGTATATACGAAGATATGGGCAAAATAAGTTTTTCAGATAAAAATTTCATTTTTTTTTAGGTTTTGGGAGGATTATTCAATTTTTTTGGGGGTGGTCATGAATTAAAGTCCTTTTCGCCATAGGACGTATATTTAAGGAGATATCGGTAAAATAACTTTGTCATATAAAAATCGCAATTTTTTTTTAAGTTTTGAGTGGATTATTAAATTTTTTGGGGTGTTACGAATTAAAGTCCTTTTCGCTCTAGGACGCTTATATACGAAGATATGGGCAAAATAAGTTTTTCAGATAAAAATTTCAATTTTTTTAGGTTTTGAGTGGATTATTAAATTTTTTGGGGTGTTACGAATTAAAGTCCTTTTCGCTCTAGGACGCGTATATACGAAGATATGGGCAAAATAAGTTTTTCAGATAAAAATTTCAATTTTTTTAGGTTTTGGGAGGATTATTCAATTTTTTTTTTGGGGTGGTCATGAATTAAAGTCCTTTTCGCGCTAGGGCGCTTAGTTTAGGAGATATGGGCAAAATAAGTTTTTCATATCAAAATTTAATTTTGTTTTAGGTTTTGGGTGGATTTGTCAATTTTTTGGGTGTGGTCACGAATTAAAGTCCTTTTCGCCCTAGGACGTATATTTAAGGAGATATGGGCAAAATAACTTTTTCATATAAAAATTGCAATTTTTTTTAGGTTTTGGGAGGATTATTCAATTTTTTTGGGGGTGGTCATGAATTAAAGTCCTTTTCGCCCTAGGACGTATATTTAAGGAGATATCGGCAAAATAACTTTGTCATATAAAAATCGCAATTTTTTTAGGTTTTGAGTGGATTATTAAATTTTTTGGGGTGTTACGAATTAAAGTCCTTTTCGCTCTAGGACGCGTATATACGAAGATATGGGCAAAATAAGTTTTTCAGATAAAAATTTCAATTTTTTTAAGGTTTTGGGAGGATTATTCAATTTTTTTGGGGGTGGTCATGAATTAAAGTCCTTTTCGCCCTAGGACGTATATTTAAGGAGATATGGGCAAAATAACTTTTTCATATAAAAATTGCAATTTTTTTTTTGATTTTGGGTGGATTTGTCAATTTTTTGTGGGTGGTCACGAATTAAAATCCTTTTCGCCCTAGGACGTATATTTAAGGAGATATGGGCAAAATAACTTTTTCATATAAAAATTGCAATTTTTTAGGTTTTGAGCGGATTATTAAATTTTTTGGGGTGTTACGAATTAAAGTCCTTTTCGCTCTAGGACGCTTATATACGAAGATATGGGCAAAATAAGTTTTTCAGATAAAAATTTCAATTTTTTTAAGGTTTTGGGAGGATTATTCAATTTTTTTGGGGGTGGTCATGAATTAAAGTCCTTTTCGCCCTAGGACGTATATTTAAGGAGATATGGGCAAAATAACTTTTTCATATAAAAATTGCAATTTTTTTAGATTTTGGGTGGATTTGTCAATTTTTTGGGGGTGTTACGAATTAAAGTCCTTTTCGCTCTAGGACGCGTATATACGAAGATATGGGCAAAATAAGATTTTCAGATAAAAATTTCAATTTTTTTAGGTTTTGGGAGGATTATTCAATTTTTTTGGAAGTGGTCATGAATTAAAGTCCTTTTCGCCCTAGGACGTATATTTAAGGAGATATGGGCAAAATAAGTTTTTCATATCAAAATTTAATTTTTTTAGGTTTTGGGTGGATTTGTCAATTTTTTGGCGGTGGTCACGAATTAAAGTCCTTTTCGCCCTAGGATGTATATTTAAGGAGATATCGGCAAAATAACTTTTTCATATAAAAATTGCAATTTTTTTAGGTTGTGAGCGGATTATTAAATTTTTTGGGGTGTTACGAATTAAAGTCCTTTTCGCTCTAGGACGCGTATATACGAAGATATGGGCAAAATAAGTTTTTCAGATAAAAATTTCAATTTTTTTTAGGTTTTGGGAGGATTATTCAATTTTTTTGGGGGTGGTCATGAATTAAAGTCCTTTTCGCCCTAGGACGTATATTTAAGGAGATATCGGCAAAATAACTTTGTCATATAAAAATCGCAATTTTTTTAGGTTTTGAGTGGATTATTAAATTTTTTGGGGTGTTACGAATTAAAGTCCTTTTTGCTCTAGGACGCTTATATACGAAGATATGGGCAAAATAAGTTTTTCAGATAAAACTTTCAATTTTTTTAGGTTTTGAGTGGATTATTAAATTTTTTGGGGTGTTACGAATTAAAGTCCTTTTCGCTCTAGGACGCGTATATACGAAGATATGGGCAAAATAAGTTTTTCAGATAAAAATTTCAATTTTTTTAGGTTTTGGGAGGATTATTCAATTTTTTTTTTTGGGTGGTCATGAATTAAAGTCCTTTTCGCGCTAGGGCGCTTAGTTTAGGAGATATGGGCAAAATAAGTTTTTCATATCAAAATTTAATTTTGTTTTAGGTTTTGGGTGGATTTGTCAATTTTTTGGGTGTGGTCACGAATTAAAGTCCTTTTCGCCCTAGGACGTATATTTTAGGAGATATGGGCAAAATAACTTTTTCATATAAAAATTGCAATTTGTTTAGGTTTTGAGTGGATTATTAATTTGTTTGGGGTGTTACGAATTAAAGTCCTTTTCGCTCTACGACGCGTATATACGAAGATATGGGCAAAATAAGTTTTTCAGATAAAAATTTCAATTTTTTGAGGTTTTGGGAGGATTATTCAATTTTTTTGGGGGTGGTCATGAATTAAAGTCGTTTTCGTGGATTTGTCAAGTTTTTGTGGGTGGTCACGAATTAAAGTCCTTTTCGCCCTAGGACGTATATTTAAGGAGATATGGGCAAAATAACTTTTTCATATAAAAATTGCAATTTTTTTTTTGATTTTGGGTGGATTTGTCAATTTTTTTGGGGGTGGTCACGAATTAAAGTCCTTTTCGCCCTAGGACGTATATTTAAGGAGATATGGGCAAAATAACTTTTTCATATAAAAATTGCAATTTTTTAGGTTTTGAGCGGATTATTAAATTTTTTGGGGTGTTACGAATTAAAGTCCTTTTCGCTCTAGGACGCGTATATACGAAGATATGGGCAAAATAAGTTTTTCAGATAAAAATTTCAATTTTTTTAGGTTTTGGGAGGATTATTCAATTTTTTGGGGGGTGGTCACGAATTAAAGTCCTTTTCGCCCTAGGACGTATATTTAAGGAGATATGGGCAAAATAACTTTGTCATATAAAAATCGCATTTTTTTTTAGGTTTTGAGTGGATTATTAAATTTTTTGGGGTGTTACGAATTAAAGTCCATTTCGCTCTAGGACGCGTATATACGAAGATATGGGCAAAATAAGTTTTTCAGATAAAAATTTCAATTTTTTAGGTTTTGGGTGGATTTGTCAATTTTTTGGGGGTGGTCACGAATTAAAGTCCTTTTCGCCCTAGGACGTATATTTAAGGAGATATCGGCAAAATAACTTTGTCATATAAAAATCGCAATTTTTTAGGTTTTGAGTGGATTATTAAATTTTTTGGGGTGTTACGAATTAAAGTCCTTTTCGCTCTAGGACGCTTATATACGAAGATATGGGCAAAATAAGTTTTTCAGATAAAAATTTCAATTTTTTTAGGTTTTGAGTGGATTATTAAATTTTTTGGGGTGTTACGAATTAAAGTCCTTTTCGCTCTAGGACGCGTATATACGAAGATATGGGCAAAATAAGTTTTTCAGATAAAAATTTCAATTTTTTTAGGTTTTGGGAGGATTATTCAATTTTTTTTTTTGGGTGGTCATGAATTAAAGTCCTTTTCGCGCTAGGGCGCTTAGTTTAGGAGATATGGGCAAAATAAGTTTTTCATATCAAAATTTAATTTTGTTTTAGGTTTTGGGTGGATTTGTCAATTTTTTGGGTGTGGTCACGAATTAAAGTCCTTTTCGCCCTAGGACGTATATTTAAGGAGATATGGGCAAAATAACTTTTTCATATAAAAATTGCAATTTTTTTTAGGTTTTGGGAGGATTATTCAATTTTTTTGGGGGTGGTCATGAATTAAAGTCCTTTTCGCCCTAGGACGTATATTTAAGGAGATATCGGCAAAATAACTTTGTCATATAAAAATCGCAATTTTTTTAGGTTTTGAGTGGATTATTAAATTTTTTGGGGTGTTGCGAATTAAAGTCCTTTTCGCTCTAGGACGCGTATATACGAAGATATGGGCAAAATAAGTTTTTCAGATAAAAATTTCAATTTTTTTAGGTTTTGAGTGGATTATTAAATTTTTTGGGGTGTTACGAATTAAAGTCCTTTTCGCTCTAGGACGCGTATATACGAAGATATGGGCATAATAAGTTTTTCAGATAAAAATTTCAATTTTTTTAGGTTTTGGGAGGATTATTCAATTTTTTTTTGGGGTGGTCATGAATTAAAGTCCTTTTCGCGCTAGGGCGCTTAGTTTAGGAGATATGGGCAAAATAAGTTTTTCATATCAAAATTTAAATTTTTTAGGTTTTGGGTGGATTTGTCAATTTTTTGGGGGTGGTCACGAATTAAAGTCCTTTTCGCCCTAGGACGTATATTTAAGGAGATATCGGCAAAATAACTTTTTCATATAAAAATTGCAATTTTTTTAGGTTTTGAGCGGATTATTAATTTTTTTGGGGTGTTACGAATTAAAGTCCTTTTCGCTCTAGGACGCGTATATACGAAGATATGGGCAAAATAAGTTTTTCAGATAAAAATTTCAATTTTTTTTAGGTTTTGGGAGGATTATTCAATTTTTTTGGGGGTGGTCATGAATTAAAGTCCTTTTCGCCCTAGGACGTATATTTAAGGAGATATCGGTAAAATAACTTTGTCATATAAACATCGCAATTTTTTTAGGTTTTGAGTGGATTATTAAATTTTTTGGGGTGTTACGAATTAAAGTCCTTTTCGCTCTAGGACGCTTATATACGAAGATATGCGCTAGGGCGCTTAGTTTAGGAGATATGGGCAAAATAAGTTTTTCATATCAAAATTTAATTTTGTTTTAGATTTTGGGTGGATTTGTCAATTTTTTGGGTGTGGTCACGAATTAAAGTCCTTTTCGCCCTAGGACGTATATTTAAGGAGATATGGGCAAAATAACTTTTTCATATAAAAATTGCAATTTTTTTTTTGATTTTGGGTGGATTTGTCAATTTTTTGGGGGTGGTCACGAATTAAAATCCTTTTCGCCCTAGGACGTATATTTAAGGAGATATGGGCAAAATAACTTTTTCATATAAAAATTGCAATTTTTTAGGTTTTGAGCGGATTATTAAATTTTTTGGGGTGTTACGAATTAAAGTCCTTTTCGCTCTAGGACGCGTATATACGAAGATATGGGCATAATAAGTTTTTCAGATAAAAATTTCAATTTTTTTAGGTTTTGGGAGGATTATTCAATTTTTTTTTGGGGTGGTCATGAATTAAAGTCCTTTTCGCGCTAGGGCGCTTAGTTTAGGAGATATGGGCAAAATAAGTTTTTCATATTAAAATTTAAATTTTTTAGGTTTTGGGTGGATTTGTCAATTTTTTGGGGGTGGTCACGAATTAAAGTCCTTTTCGCCCTAGGACGTATATTTAAGGAGATATCGGCAAAATAACTTTTTCATATAAAAATTGCAATTTTTTTAGGGTTTGAGCGGATTATTAATTTTTTTGGGGTGTTACGAATTAAAGTCCTTTTCGCTCTAGGACGCGTATATACGAAGATATGGGCAAAATAAGTTTTTCAGATAAAAAATTCAATTTTTTTTAGGTTTTGGGAGGATTATTCAATTTTTTTGGGGGTGGTCATGAATTAAAGTCCTTTTCGCCCTAGGACGTATATTTAAGGAGATATCGGTAAAATAACTTTGTCATATAAACATCGCAATTTTTTTAGGTTTTGAGTGGATTATTAAATTTTTTGGGGTGTTACGAATTAAAGTCCTTTTCGCTCTAGGACGCTTATATACGAAGATATGGGCAAAATAAGTTTTTCAGATAAAAATTTCAATTTTTTTAGGTTTTGAGTGGATTATTAAATTTTTTGGGGTGTTACGAATTAAAGTCCTTTTCGCTCTAGGACGCGTATATACGAAGATATGGGCAAAATAAATTTTTCAGATAAAAATTTCAATTTTTTTAGGTTTTGGGAGGATTATTCAATTTTTTTTTTTGGGTGGTCATGAATTAAAGTCCTTTTCGCGCTAGGGCGCTTAGTTTAGGAGATATGGGCAAAATAAGTTTTTCATACCAAAATTTAATTTTGTTTTAGGTTTTGGGTGGATTTGTCAATTTTTTGGGTGTGGTCACGAATTAAAGTCCTTTTCGCCCTAGGACGTATATTTAAGGAGATATGGGCAAAATAACTTTTTCATATAAAAATTGCAATTTTTTTTAGGTTTTGGGAGGATTATTCAATTTTTTTGGGGGTGGTCATGAATTAAAGTCCTTTTCGCCCTAGGACGTATATTTAAGGAGATATCGGCAAAATAACTTTGTCATATAAAAATCGCAATTTTTTTAGGTTTTGAGTGGATTATTAAATTTTTTGGGGTGTTGCGAATTAAAGTCCTTTTCGCTCTAGGACGCTTATATACGAAGATATGGGCAAAATAAGTTTTTCAGATAAAAATTTCAATTTTTTTAGGTTTTGAGTGGATTATTAAATTTTTTGGGGTGTTACGAATTAAAGTCCTTTTCGCTCTAGGACGCGTATATACGAAGATATGGGCAAAATAAGTTTTTCAGATAAAAATTTCAATTTTTTTAGGTTTTGGGAGGATTATTCAATTTTTTTTTTGGGTGGTCATGAATTAAAGTCCTTTTCGCGCTAGGGCGCTTAGTTTAGGAGATATGGGCAAAATAAGTTTTTCATATCAAAATTTAATTTTGTTTTAGATTTTGGGTGGATTTGTCAATTTTTTGGGTGTGGTCACGAATTAAAGTCCTTTTCGCCCTAGGACGTATATTTAAGGAGATATGGGCAAAATAACTTTTTCATATAAAAATTGCAATTTTTTTTTTGATTTTGGGTGGATTTGTCAATTTTTTGGGGGTGGTCACGAATTAAAATCCTTTTCGCCCTAGGACGTATATTTAAGGAGATATGGGCAAAATAACTTTTTCATATAAAAATTGCAATTTTTTAGGTTTTGAGCGGATTATTAAATTTTTTGGGGTGTTACGAATTAAAGTCCTTTTCGCTCTAGGACGCGTATATACGAAGATATGGGCAAAATAAGTTTTTCAGATAAAAATTTCAATTTTTTAGGTTTTGGGAGGATTATTCAATTTTTTGGGGGGTGGTCACGAATTAAAGTCCTTTTCGCCCTAGGGCGTATATTTAAGGAGATATGGGTAAAATAACTTTGTCATATAAAAATCGCAATTTTTTTAGGTTTTGAGTGGATTATTAAATTTTTTGGGGTGTTACGAATTAAAGTCCTTTTCGCTCTAGGACGCTTATATACGAAGATATGGGCAAAATACGTTTTTCAGATAAAAATTTCAATTTTTTTTAGGTTTTGGGAGGATTATTCAATTTTTTTGGGGGTGGTCATGAATTAAAGTCCTTTTCGCCCTAGGACGTATATTTAAGGAGATATGGGCAAAATAACTTTTTCATATAAAAATTGCAATTTTTTTAGATTTTGGGTGGATTTGTCAATTTTTTGGGGGTGTTACGAATTAAAGTCCTTTTCGCTCTAGGACGCGTATATACGAAGATATGGGCAAAATAAGTTTTTCAGATAAAAATTTCAATTTTTTTAGGTTTTGGGAGGATTATTCAATTTTTTTGGAAGTGGTCATGAATTAAAGTCCTTTTCGCCCTAGGACGTATATTTAAGGAGATATGGGCAAAATAAGTTTTTCATATCAAAATTTAATTTTTTTAGGTTTTGGGTGGATTTGTCAATTTTTTGGGGGTGGTCACGAATTAAAGTCCTTTTCGCCCTAGGACATATATTTAAGGAGATATCGGCAAAATAACTTTTTCATATAAAAATTGCAATTTTTTTAGGTTTTGAGCGGATTATTAAATTTTTTGGGGTGTTACGAATTAAAGTCCTTTTCGCTCTAGGACGCGTATATACGAAGATATGGGCAAAATAAGTTTTTCAGATAAAAATTTCAATTTTTTTAAGGTTTTGGGAGGATTATTCAATTTTTTTGGGGGTGGTTATGAATTAAAGTCCTTTTCGCCCTAGGACGTATATTTAAGGAGATATGGGCAAAATAACTTTGTCATATAAAAATTGCAATTTTTTTAGGTTTTGAGTGGATTATTAAATTTTTTGGGGTGTTACGAATTAAAGTCCTTTTCGCTCTAGGACGCTTATATACGAAGATATGGGCAAAATAAGTTTTTCAGATTAAAATTTCAATTTTTGTAGGTTTTGAGTGGATTATTAAATTTTTTGGGGTGTTACGAGTTAAAGTCCTTTTCGCTCTAGGACGCGTATATACGAAGATATGGGCAAAATAAGTTTTTCATATCAAAATTTAATTTTTTTAGGTTTTGGGTGGATTTGTCAATTTTTTGGGGGTGGTCACGAATTAAAGTCCTTTTCGCCCTAGGACGTATATTTAAGGAGATATCGGCAAAATAACTTTGTCATATAAAAATCGCAATTTTTTTAGGTTTTGAGCGGATTATTAAATTTTTTGGGGTGTTACGAATTAAAGTCCTTTTCGTTCTAGGACGCGTATATACGAAGATATGGGCAAAATAAGTTTTTCAGATAAAAATTTCAATTTTTTTTAGGTTTTGTGAGGATTATTCAATTTTTTTGGGGGTGGTCATGAATTAAAGTCCTTTTCGCCCTAGGACGTATATTTAAGGAGATATGGGCAAAATAACTTTTTCATATAAAAATTGCAATTTTTTTAGATTTTGGGTGGATTTGTCAATTTTTTGGGGGTGGTACGAATTAAAGTCCTTTTCGCTCTAGGACGCGTATATACGAAGATATGGGCAAAATAAGATTTTCAGATAAAAATTTCAATTTTTTTAGATTTTGGGAGGATTATTCAATTTTTTTGGAAGTGGTCATGAATTAAAGTCCTTTTCGCCCTAGGACGTATATTTAAGGAGATATGGGCAAAATAAGTTTTTCATATCAAAATTTAATTTTTTTAGGTTTTGGGTGGATTTGTCAATTTTTTGGGGGTGGTCACGAATTAAAGTCCTTTTCGCCCTAGGACGTATATTTAAGGAGATATCGGCAAAATAACTTTTTCATATAAAAATTGCAATTTTTTTAGGTTTTGAGCGGATTATTAATTTTTTTGGGGTGTTACGAATTAAAGTCCTTTTCGCTCTAGGACGCGTATATACGAAGATATGGGCAAAATAAGTTTTTCAGATAAAAATTTCAATTTTTTTTAAGGTTTTGGGAGGATTATTCAATTTTTTTGGGGGTGGTTATGAATTAAAGTCCTTTTCGCCCTAGGACGTATATTTAAGGAGATATGGGCAAAATAACTTTGTCATATAAAAATTGCAATTTTTTTAGGTTTTGAGTGGATTATTAAATTTTTTGGGGTGTTACGAATTAAAGTCCTTTTCGCTCTAGGACGCTTATATACGAAGATATGGGCAAAATAAGTTTTTCAGATAAAAATTTCAATTTTTGTCGGTTTTGAGTGGATTATTAAATTTTTTGGGGTGTTACGAGTTAAAGTCCTTTTCGCTCTAGGACGCGTATATACGAAGATATGGGCAAAATAAGTTTTTCATATCAAAATTTAATTTTTTTAGGTTTTGGGTGGATTTGTCAATTTTTTGGGGGTGGTCACGAATTAAAGTCCTTTTCGCCCTAGGACGTATATTTAAGGAGATATCGGCAAAATAACTTTGTCATATAAAAATCGCAATTTTTTTAGGTTTTGAGCGGATTATTAAATTTTTTGGGGTGTTACGAATTAAAGTCCTTTTCGTTCTAGGACGCGTATATACGAAGATATGGGCAAAATAAGTTTTTCATATCAAAATTTAATTTTTTTAGGTTTTGGGTGGATTTGTCAATTTTTTGGGGGTGGTCACGAATTAAAGTCCTTTTCGCCCTAGGACGTATATTTAAGGAGATATGGGCAAAATAAAATTTCAATTCAGATAAAAATTTCAATTTTTGTAGGTTTTGAGTGGATTATTACATTTTTTGGGGTGTTACAAATTAAAGTCCTTTTCGCTCTAGGACGCGTATATACGAAGATATGGGCAAAATAAGTTTTTCATATCAAAATTTAATTTTTTAGGTTTTGGGTGGATTTGTCAATTTTTTGGGTGTGGTCACGAATTAAAGTCCTTTTCGCTCTAGGACGTATATTTAAGGAGATATCGGCAAAATAACTTTGTCATATAAAAATCGCAATTTTTTTAGGTTTTGAGCGGATTATTAAATTTTTTGGGGTGTTACGAATTAAAGTCCTTTTCGCTCTAGGACGCGTATATACGAAGATATGGGCAAAATAAGTTTTTCATATCAAAATTTATTTTTTTAGGTTTTGGGTGGATTTGTCAATTTTTTGGGGGTGGTCACGAATTAAAGTCCTTTTCGCCCTAGGACGTATATTTAAGGAGATATGGGCAAAATAACTTTTTCATATAAAAATTGCAATTTTTTTAGGTTTTGAGCGGATTATTAAATTTTTTGGGGTGTTACGAATTAAAGTCCTTTTCGCTCTAGGACGCGTATATACGAAGATATGGGCAAAATAAGTTTTTCAGATAAAAATTTCAATTTTTTTTAGGTTTTGGGAGGATTATTCAATTTTTTTGGGGGTGGTCATGAATTAAAGTCCTTTTCGCCCTAGGACGTATATTTAAGGAGATATCGGCAAAATAACTTTGTCATATAAAAATCGCAATTTTTTTAGGTTTTGAGTGGATTATTAAATTTTTTGGGGTGTTACGAATTAAAGTCCTTTTCGCTCTAGGACGCTTATATACGAAGATATGGGCAAAATAAGTTTTTCAGATAAAAATTTCAATTTTTTTAGGTTTTGGGAGGATTATTCAATTTTTTTTTTTTTGGGTGGTCATGAATTAAAGTCCTTTTCGCGCTAGGGCGCTTAGTTTAGGAGATATGGGCAAAATAAGTTTTTCATATCAAAATTTAATTTTGTTTTAGGTTTTGGGTGGATTTGTCAATTTTTTGGGTGTGGTCACGAATTAAAGTCCTTTTCGCCCGAGGACGTATATTTAAGGAGATATGGGCAAAATAACTTTTTCATATAAAAATTGCAATTTTTTTAGGTTTTGAGTGGATTATTAATTTGGTTGGGGTGTTACGAATTAAAGTCCTTTTCGCTCTAGGACGCGTATATACGAAGATATGGGCAAAATAAGTTTTTCATATCAAAATTTAATTTTTTTAGGTTTTGGGTGGATTTGTCAATTTTTTGGGGGTGGTCACGAATTAAAGTCCTTTTCGCCCTAGGACGTATATTTAAGGAGATATGGGCAAAATAACTTTTTCATATAAAAATTGCAATTTTTTTAGGTTTTGAGCGGATTATTAAATTTTTTGGGGTGTTACGAATTAAAGTCCTTTTCGCTCTAGGACGCGTATATACGAAGATATGGGCCAAATAAGTTTTTCAGATAAAAATTTTAATTTTTTTTAGGTTTTGGGAGGATTATTCAATTTTGTTGGGGGTGGTCATGAATTAAAGTCCTTTTCGCCCTAGGACGTATATTTAAGGAGATATCGGCAAAATAACTTTGTCATATAAAAATCGCAATTTTTTTAGGTTTTGAGTGGATTATTAAATTTTTTGGGGTGTTACGAATTAAAGTCCTTTTCGCTCTAGGACGCTTATATACGAAGATATGGGCAAAATAAGTTTTTAAGATAAAAATTTCAATTTTTTTAGGTTTTGGGAGGATTATTCAATTTTTTTTTTTTTTTGGGTGGTCATGAATTAAAGTCCTTTTCGCGCTAGGGCGCTTAGTTTAGGAGATATGGGCAAAATAAGTTTTTCATATCAAAATTTAATTTTGTTTTAGGTTTTGGGTGGATTTGTCAATTTTTTGGGTGTGGTCACGAATTAAAGTCCTTTTCGCCCTAGGACGTATATTTAAGGAGATATGGGCAAAATAACTTTTTCATATAAAAATTGCAATTTTTTTAGGTTTTGAGTGGATTATTAATTTGGTTGGGGTGTTACGAATTAAAGTCCTTTTCGCTCTACGACGCGTATATACGAAGATATGGGCAAAATAAGTTTTTCAGATAAAAATTTCAATTTTTTTAGGTTTTGGGAGGATTATTCAATTTTTTTGGGGGTGGTCATGAATTAAAGTCCTTTTCGCCCTAGGACGTATATTTAAGGAGATATGGGAAAAATAACTTTTTCATATAAAAATTGCAATTTTTTTAGATATTGGGTGGATTTGTCAATTTTTTGGGGGTGTTACGAATTAAAGTCCTTTTCGCTCTAGGACGCGTATATTCATATAAAAATTGCAATTTTTTAGGTTTTGAGCGGATTATTAAATTTTTTGGGGTGTTACGAATTAAAGTCCTTTTCGCCCTAGGACGCGTATATACGAAGATATGGGCAAAATAAGTTTTTCAGATAAAAATTTCAATTTTTTAGGTTTTGGGAGGATTATTCAATTTTTTGGGGGGTGGTCACGAATTAAAGTCCTTTTCGCCCTAGGACGTATATTTAAGGAGATATGGGCAAAATAACTTTTTCATATAAAAATTGCAATTTTTTTAGGTTTTGAGTGGATTATTAAATTTTTTGGGGTGTTACGAATTAAAGTCCTTTTCGCTCTAGGACGCGTATATACGAAGATATGGGCAAAATAAGTTTTTCAGATAAAAATTTAAATTTTTTTAGGTTTTGGGAGGATTATTCAATTTTTTTTTTGGGGGTGGTCATGAATTAAAGTCCTTTTCGCGCTAGGGCGCTTAGTTTAGGAGATATGGGCAAAATAAGTTTTTCATATTTTTTGTGGGTGGTCACGAATTAAAGTCCTTTTCGCCCTAGGACGTATATTTAAGGAGATATCGGCAAAATAACTTTTTCATATAAAAATTGCAATTTTTTTAGGTTTTTAGTGGATTATTAAATTTTTTGGGGTGTTACGAATTAAAGTCCTTTTCGCTCTAGGACGCGTATATACGAAGATATGGGCAAAATAAGTTTTTCAGATAAAAATTTCAATTTTTTTTTTTGGTTTTGGGAGGATTATTCAATTTTTTTTTGGGGGTGGTCATGAATTAGAGTCCTTTTCGCCCTAGGACGTATATTTAAGGAGATATCGGCAAAATAACTTTGTCATATAAAAATCGCAATTTTTTTAGGTTTTGAGCGGATTATTAAATTTTTTGGGGTGTTACGAATTAAAGTCCTTTTCGCTCTAGGACGCGTATATACGAAGATATCGGCCAAATAAGTTTTTCAGATAAAAATTTTAATTTTTTTTAGGTTTTGGGAGGATTATTCAATTTTGTTGGGGGTGGTCATGAATTAAAGTCCTTTTCGCCCTAGGACGTATATTTAAGGAGATATCGGCAAAATAACTTTGTCATATAAAAATCGCAATTTTTTTAGGTTTTGAGTGGATTATTAAATTTTTTGGGGTGTTACGAATTAAAGTCCTTTTCGCTCTAGGACGCTTATATACGAAGATATGGGCAAAATAAGTTTTTAAGATAAAAATTTCAATTTTTTTAGGTTTTGGGAGGATTATTCAATTTTTTTTTTTTTTTGGGTGGTCATGAATTAAAGTCCTTTTCGCGCTAGGGCGCTTAGTTTAGGAGATATGGGCAAAATAAGTTTTTCATATCAAAATTTAATTTTGTTTTAGGTTTTGGGTGGATTTGTCAATTTTTTGGGTGTGGTCACGAATTAAAGTCCTTTTCGCCCTAGGACGTATATTTAAGGAGATATGGGCAAAATAACTTTTTCATATAAAAATTGCAATTTTTTTAGGTTTTGAGTGGATTATTAATTTGGTTGGGGTGTTACGAATTAAAGTCCTTTTCGCTCTACGACGCGTATATACGAAGATATGGGCAAAATAAGTTTTTCAGATAAAAATTTCAATTTTTTTAGGTTTTGGGAGGATTATTCAATTTTTTTGGGGGTGGTCATGAATTAAAGTCCTTTTCGCCCTAGGACGTATATTTAAGGAGATATGGGAAAAATAACTTTTTCATATAAAAATTGCAATTTTTTTAGATATTGGGTGGATTTGTCAATTTTTTGGGGGTGTTACGAATTAAAGTCCTTTTCGCTCTAGGACGCGTATATTCATATAAAAATTGCAATTTTTTAGGTTTTGAGCGGATTATTAAATTTTTTGGGGTGTTACGAATTAAAGTCCTTTTCGCCCTAGGACGCGTATATACGAAGATATGGGCAAAATAAGTTTTTCAGATAAAAATTTCAATTTTTTAGGTTTTGGGAGGATTATTCAATTTTTTGGGGGGTGGTCACGAATTAAAGTCCTTTTCGCCCTAGGACGTATATTTAAGGAGATATGGGCAAAATAACTTTTTCATATAAAAATTGCAATTTTTTTAGGTTTTGAGTGGATTATTAAATTTTTTGGGGTGTTACGAATTAAAGTCCTTTTCGCTCTAGGACGCGTATATACGAAGATATGGGCAAAATAAGTTTTTCAGATAAAAATTTAAATTTTTTTAGGTTTTGGGAGGATTATTCAATTTTTTTTTTGGGGGTGGTCATGAATTAAAGTCCTTTTCGCGCTAGGGCGCTTAGTTTAGGAGATATGGGCAAAATAAGTTTTTCATATTTTTTGTGGGTGGTCACGAATTAAAGTCCTTTTCGCCCTAGGACGTATATTTAAGGAGATATCGGCAAAATAACTTTTTCATATAAAAATTGCAATTTTTTTAGGTTTTTAGTGGATTATTAAATTTTTTGGGGTGTTACGAATTAAAGTCCTTTTCGCTCTAGGACGCGTATATACGAAGATATGGGCAAAATAAGTTTTTCAGATAAAAATTTCAATTTTTTTTTTTGGTTTTGGGAGGATTATTCAATTTTTTTTTGGGGGTGGTCATGAATTAGAGTCCTTTTCGCCCTAGGACGTATATTTAAGGAGATATCGGCAAAATAACTTTGTCATATAAAAATCGCAATTTTTTTAGGTTTCGAGTGGATTATTAAATTTTTTGGGGTGTTACGAATTAAAGTCCTTTTCGCTCTACGACGCGTATATACGAAGATATGGGCAAAATAAGTTTTTCAGATAAAAATTTCAATTTTTTTAGGTTTTGGGAGGATTATTCAATTTTTTTGGGGGTGGTCATGAATTAAAGTCCTTTTCGCCCTAGGACGTATATTTAAGGAGATATCGGCAAAATAACTTTGTCATATAAAAATCGCAATTTTTTTAGGTTTTGAGTGGATTATTAAATTTTTTGGGGTGTTACGAATTAAAGTCCTTTTCGCTCTAGGACGCTTATATACGAAGATATGGGCAAGATAAGTTTTTCAGATAAAAATTTCAATTTTTTTAGGTTTTGGGAGGATTATTCAATTTTTTTTTTTTGGGTGGTCATGAATTAAAGTCCTTTTCGCGCTAGGGCGCTTAGTTTAGGCGATATGGGCAAAATAAGTTTTTCATATCAAAATTTAATTTTGTTTTAGGTTTTGGGTGGATTTGTCAATTTTTTGGGTGCGGTCACGAATTAAAGTCCTTTTCGCCCTAGGACGTATATTTAAGGAGATATGGGCAAAATAACTTTTTCATATAAAAATTGCAATTTTTTTAGGTTTTGAGTGGATTATTAATTTGGTTGGGGTGTTACGAATTAAAGTCCTTTTCGCTCTAGGACGCGTATATACGAAGATATGGGCAAAATAAGTTTTTCAGATAAAAATTTCAATTTTTTTAGGTTTTGGGAGGATTATTCAATTTTTTTGGGGGTGGTCATGAATTAAAGTCCTTTTCGTGGATTTGTCAAGTTTTTGTGGGTGGTCACGAATTAAAGTCCTTTTCGCCCTAGGACGTATATTTAAGGAGATGTGGGCAAAATAACTTTTTCATATAAAAATTGCAATTTTTTTTTGATTTTGGGTGGATTTGTCAATTTTTTGGGGGTGGTCACGAATTAAAGTCCTTTTCGCCCTAGGACGTATATTTAAGGAGTTATGGGCAAAATAACTTTTTCATATAAAAATTGCAATTTTTTAGGTTTTGAGCGGATTATTAAATTTTTTGGGGTGTTACGAATTAAAGTCCTTTTCGCTCTAGGACGCGTATATACGAAGATATGGGCAAAATAAGTTTTTCAGATAAAAATTTCAATTTTTTAGGTTTTGGGAGGATTATTCAATTTTTTGGGGGGTGGTCACGAATTAAAGTCCTTTTCGCCCTAGGACGTATATTTAAGGAGATATGGGCAAAATAACTTTGTTATATAAAAATCGCATTTTTTTTAGGTTTTGAGTGGATTATTAAATTTTTTGGGGTGTTACGAATTAAAGTCCTTTTCGCTCTAGGACGCGTATATACGAAGATATGGGCAAAATAAGTTTTTCAGATAAAAATTTCAATTTTTTTTAGGTTTTGGGAGGATTATTCAATTTTTTTGGGGGTGGTCATGAATTAAAGTCCTTTTCGCCCTAGGACGTATATTTAAGGAGATATGGGCAAAATAACTTTTTCATATAAAAATTGCAATTTTTTTAGATATTGGGTGGATTTGTCAATTTTTTGGGGGTGTTACGAATTAAAGTCCTTTTCGCTCTAGGACGCGTATATTCATATAAAAATTGCAATTTTTTAGGTTTTGAGCGGATTATTAAATTTTTTGGGGTGTTACGAATTAAAGTCCTTTTCGTCCTAGGACGCGTATATACGAAGATATGGGCAAAATAAGTTTTTCAGATAAAAATTTCAATTTTTTAGGTTTTGGGAGGATTATTCAATTTTTTGGGGGGTGGTCACGAATTAAAGTCCTTTTCGCCCTAGGACGTATATTTAAGGAGATATCGGCAAAATAACTTTTTCATATAAAAATTTCAATTTTTTTAGGGTTTGAGTGGATTATTAAATTTTTTGGGGTGTTACGAATTAAAGTCCTTTTCGCTCTAGGACGCGTATATACGAAGATATGGGCAAAATAAGTTTTTCAGATAAAAATTTCAATTTTTTTAGGTTTTGGGAGGATTATTCAATTTTTTTTTTTTGGGGTGGTCATGAATTAAAGTCCTTTTCGCGCTAGGGCGCTTAGTTTAGGAGATATGGGCAAAATAAGTTTTTCATATTTTTTGGGGGTGGTCACGAATTAAAGTCCTTTTCGCCCTAGGACGTATATTTAAGGAGATATCGGCAAAATAACTTTTTCATATAAAAATTGCAATTTTTTTAGGTTTTGAGTGGATTATTAAATTTTTTGGGGTGTTACGAATTAAAGTCCTTTTCGCTCTAGGACGCGTATATACGAAGATATGGGCAAAATAAGTTTTTCAGATAAAAATTTCAATTTTTTTAGGTTTTGGGAGGATTATTCAATTTTTTTGGGGGTGGTCATGAATTAAAGTCCTTTTCGCCCTAGGACGTATATTTAAGGAGATATCGGCAAAATAACTTTGTCATATACAAATCGCAATTTTTTTAGGTTTTGAGTGGATTATTAAATTTTTTGGGGTGTTACGAATTAAAGTCCTTTTCGCTCTACGACGCGTATATACGAAGATATGGGCAAAATAAGTTTTTCAGATAAAAATTTCAATTTTTTTAGGTTTTGGGAGGATTATTCAATTTTTTTGGGGGTGGTCATGAATTAAAGTCCTTTTCGTGGATTTGTCAAGTTTTTGTGGGTGGTATTTAAGGAGATGTGGGCAAAATAACTTTTTCATATAAAAATTGCAATTTTTTTTTGATTTTGGGTGGATTTGTCAATTTTTTGGGGGTGGTCACGAATTAAAGTCCTTTTCGCCCTAGGACGTATATTTAAGGAGTTATGGGCAAAATAACTTTTTCATATAAAAATTGCAATTTTTTAGGTTTTGAGCGGATTATTAAATTTTTGGGGTGTTACGAATTAAAGTCCTTTTCGCTCTAGGACGCGTATATACGAAGATATGGGCAAAATAAGTTTTTCAGATAAAAATTTCAATTTTTTAGGTTTTGGGAGGATTATTCAATTTTTTGGGGGGTGGTCACGAATTAAAGTCCTTTTCGCCCTAGGACGTATATTTAAGGAGATATGGGCAAAATAACTTTGTCATATAAAAATCGCATTTTTGTTAGGTTTTGAGTGGATTATTAAATTTTTTGGGGTGTTACGAATTAAAGTCCTTTTCGCTCTAGGACGCGTATATACGAAGATATGGGCAAAATAAGTTTTTCAGATAAAAATTTCATTTTTTTTAGGTTTTGGGAGGATTATTCAATTTTTTTGGGGGTGGCCACGAATTAAAGTTCTTTTCGCCCTAGGATGTATATTTAAGGAGATATGGGCAAAATAACTTTTTCATATAAAAATTGCAATTTTTTTAGATATTGGGTGGATTTGTCAATTTTTTGGGGGTGTTACGAATTAAAGTCCTTTTCGCTCTAGGACGCGTATATTCATATAAAAATTGCAATTTTTTAGGTTTTGAGCGGATTATTAAATTTTTCAATTTTTTAGGTTTTGGGAGGATTATTCAATTTTTTGGGGGGTGGTCACGAATTAAAGTCCTTTTCGCCCTAGGACGTATATTTAAGGAGATATCGGCAAAATAACTTTTTCATATAAAAATTGCAATTTTTTTAGGTTTTGAGTGGATTATTAAATTTTTTGGGGTGTTACGAATTAAAGTCCTTTTCGCTCTACGACGCGTATATACGAAGATATGGGCAAAATAAGTTTTTCAGATAAAAATTTCAATTTTTTTTAGGTTTTGGGAGGATTATTCAATTTTTTTGGGGGTGGTCATGAATTAAAGTCCTTTTCGCGCTAGGGCGCTTAGTTTAGGAGATATGGGCAAAATAAGTTTTTCATATTTTTTGGGGGTGGTCACGAATTAAAGTCCTTTTC
This sequence comes from Haematobia irritans, assembly GCF_050003625.1. Classification (NCBI taxonomy): domain Eukaryota; kingdom Metazoa; phylum Arthropoda; class Insecta; order Diptera; family Muscidae; genus Haematobia; species Haematobia irritans. The sequence goes on along the minus strand of NC_134400.1, from coordinate 71,018,818 downwards.
GCCCTAGGACGTATATTTAAGGAGATATCGGCAAAATAACTTTTTCATATAAAAATTGCAATTTTTTTAGGTTTTGAGTGGATTATTAATTTTTTTGGGGTGTTACGAATTAAAGTCCTTTTCGCTCTAGGACGCGTATATACGAAGATATGGGCAAAATAAGTTTTTCAGATAAAAATTTCAATTTTTTTTTGGGTTTTGGGAGGATTATTCAATTTTTTTGGGGGTGGTCATGAATTAAAGTCCTTTTCGCCCTAGGACGTATATTTAAGGAGATATCGGCAAAATAACTTTGTCATATAAAAATCGCAATTTTTTTAGGTTTTGAGTGGATTATTAAATTTTTTGGGGTGTTACGAATTAAAGTCCTTTTCGCTCTAGGACGCTTATATACGAAGATATGGGCAAAATAAGTTTTTCAAATAAAAATTTCAATTTTTTTAGGTTTTGAGTGGATTATTACATTTTTTGGGGTGTTACAAATTAAAGTCCTTTTCGCTCTAGGACGCGTATATACGAAGATATGGGCAAAATAAGTTTTTCAGATAAAAATTTCAATTTTTTTAGGTTTTGGGAGGATTATTCAATTTTTTTTTTTTGGGTGGTCATGAATTAAAGTCCTTTTCGCGCTAGGGCGCTTAGTTTAGGAGATATGGGCAAAATAAGTTTTTCATATCAAAATTTAATTTTGTTTTAGGTTTTGGGTGGATTTGTCAATTTTTTGGGTGTGGTCACGAATTAAAGTCCTTTTCGCCCTAGGACGTATATTTAAGGAGATATGGGCAAAATAACTTTTTCATATAAAAATTGCAATTTTTTTAGGTTTTGAGTGGATTATTAATTTGTTTGGGGTGTTACGAATTAAAGTCCTTTTCGCTCTACGACGCGTATATACGAAGATATGGGCAAAATAAGTTTTTCAGATAAAAATTTCAATTTTTTAGGTTTTGGGAGGATTATTCAATTTTTTTTGGGGTGGTCATGAATTAAAGTCCTTTTCGTGGATTTGTCAAGTTTTTGTGGGTGGTCACGAATTAAAGTCCTTTTCGCCCTAGGACGTATATTTAAGGAGATATGGACAAAATAACTTTTTCATATAAAAATTGCAATTTTTTTTTTTGATTTTGGGTGGATTTGTCAATTTTTTGGGGGTGGTCACGAATTAAAGTCCTTTTCGCTCTAGGACGCGTATATACGAAGATATGGGCAAAATAAGTTTTTCAGATAAAAATTTCAATTTTTTAGGTTTTGGGAGGATTATTCAATTTTTTGGGTGTGGTCACGAATTAAAGTCCTTTTCGCCCTAGGACGTATATTTAAGGAGATATGGGCAAAATAACTTTGTCATATAAAAATCGCAATTTTTTTAGGTTTTGAGTGGATTATTAAATTTTTTGGGGTGTTACGAATTAAAGTCCTTTTCGCTCTAGGACGCGTATATACGAAGATATGGGCAAAATAAGTTTTTCAGATAAAAATTTCAATTTTTTTTAGGTTTTGGGAGGATTATTCAATTTTTTTGGGGGTGGTCATGAATTAAAGTCCTTTTCGCCCTAGGACGTATATTTAAGGAGATATGGGCAAAATAACTTTTTCATACTAAAATTGCATTTTTTTTAGATTTTGATGGATTTGTCAATTTTTTGGGGGTGTTACAAATTAAAGTCCTTTTCGCTCTAGGACGCGTATATACGAAGATATGGGCAAAATAAGATTTTCAGATAAAAATTTCATTTTTTTTAGGTTTTGGGAGGATTATTCAATTTTTTTTGGGGGTGGTCATGAATTAAAGTCCTTTTCGCGCTAGGGCGCTTAGTTTAGGAGATATGGGCAAAATAAGTTTTTCATATCAAAATTTAAATTTTTTAGGTTTTGGGTGGATTTGTCAATTTTTTGGGGGTGGTCACGAATTAAAGTCCTTTTCGCCCTAGGACGTATATTTAAGGAGATATGGGCAAAATAACTTTTTCATATAAAAATTGCAATTTTTTTAGGTTTTGAACGGATTATTAAATTTTTTGGGGTGTTACGAATTAAAGTCCTTTTCGCTCTAGGACGCGTATATACGAAAATATGGGCAAAATAAGTTTTTCAGATAAAAATTTCAATTTTTTTTAGGTTTTGGGAGGATTATTCAATTTTTTTGGGGGTGGTCATGAATTAAAGTCCTTTTCGTCCTAGGACGTATATTTAAGGAGATATGGGCAAAATAACTTTGTCATATAAACATCGCAATTTTTTTAGGTTTTGAGTGGATTATTAAATTTTTGGGGTGTTACGAATTAAAGTCCTTTTCGCCCTAGGACGCTTATATACGAAGATATGGGCAAAATAAGTTTTTCAGATAAAAATTTCAATTTTTTTAGGTTTTGAGTGGATTATTAAATTTTTTGGGTGTCACGAATTAAAGTCCTTTTCGCTCTAGGACGCGTATATACGAAGATATGGGCAAAATAAGTTTTTCAGATAAAAATTTAAATTTTTTAGGTTTTGGGAGGATTATTCAATTTTTTTTTTTTTGGTGGTCATGAATTAAAGTCCTTTTCGCGCTAGGGCGCTTAGTTTAGGAGATATGGGCAAAATAAGTTTTTCATATCAAAATTTAATTTTGTTTTAGGTTTTGGATGGATTTGTCAATTTTTTGGGTGTGGTCACGAATTAAAGTCCTTTTCGCCCTAGGACGTATATTTAAGGAGATATGGGCAAAATAACTTTTTCATATAAAATTGCAATTTTTTAGGTTTTGAGCGGATTATTAAATTTTTTGGGGTGTTACGAATTAAAGTCCTTTTCGCTCTAGGACGCGTATATACGAAGGTATGGGCAAAATAAGTTTTTCATATCAAAATTTAATTTTGTTTTAGGTTTTGGGTGGATTTGTCAATTTTTTGGGTGTGGTCACGAATTAAAGTCCTTTTCGCCCTAGGACGTATATTTAAGGAGATATGGGCAAAATAACTTTTTCATATAAAAATTTCAATATTTTTAGGTTTTGAGTGGATTATTAATTTGTTTGGGGTGTTACGAATTAAAGTCCTTTTCGCTCTACGACGCGTATATACGAAGATATGGGCAAAATAAGTTTTTCAGATAAAAATTTCAATTTTTTAGGTTTTGGGAGGATTATTCAATTTTTTTGGGGGTGGTCATGAATTAAAGTCCTTTTCGTGGATTTGTCAAGTTTTTGTGGGTGGTCACGAATTAAAGTCCTTTTCGCCCTAGGACGTATATTTAAGGAGATATGGGCAAAATAACTTTTTCATATAAAAATTTCAATTTTTTTTAGGTTTTGGGAGGATTATTCAATTTTTTTGGGGGTGGTCATGAATTAAAGTCCTTTTCGTCCTAGGACGTATATTTAAGGAGATATGGGCAAAATAACTTTGTCATATAAACATCGCAATTTTTTTAGGTTTTGAGTGGATTATTAAATTTTTTGGGGTGTTACGAATTAAAGTCCTTTTCGCTCTAGGACGCGTATATACGAAGATATGGGCAAAATAAGTTTTTCAGATAAAAATTTCAATTTTTTTAGGTTTTGAGTGGATTATTAAATTTTTTGGGTGTCACGAATTAAAGTCCTTTTCGCTCTAGGACGCGTATATACGAAGATATGGGCAAAATAAGTTTTTCAGATAAAAATTTCAATTTTTTAGGTTTTAGGAGGATTATTCAATTTTTTTTTTTTGGTGGTCATGAATTAAAGTCCTTTTCGCGCTAGGGCGCTTAGTTTAGGAGATATGGGCAAAATAAGTTTTTCATATCAAAATTTAATTTTGTTTTAGGTTTTGGATGGATTTGTCAATTTTTTGGGTGTGGTCACGAATTAAAGTCCTTTTCGCCCTAGGACGTATATTTAAGGAGATATGGGCAAAATAACTTTTTCATATAAAATTGCAATTTTTTAGGTTTTGAGCGGATTATTAAATTTTTTGGGGTGTTACGAATTAAAGTCCTTTTCGCTCTAGGACGCGTATATACGAAGGTATGGGCAAAATAAGTTTTTCATATCAAAATTTAATTTTGTTTTAGGTTTTGGGTGGATTTGTCAATGTTTTGGGTGTTGTCACGAATTAAAGTCCTTTTCGCCCTAGGACGTATATTAAGGAGATATGGGCAAAATAACTTTTTCATATAAAAATTGCAATTTTTTTAGGTTTTGAGTGGATTATTAATTTGTTTGGGGTGTTACGAATTAAAGTCCTTTTCGCTCTACGACGCGTATATACGAAGATATGGGCAAAATAAGTTTTTCAGATAAAAATTTCAATTTTTTAGGTTTTGGGAGGATTATTCAATTTTTTTGGGGGTGGTCATGAATTAAAGTCCTTTTCGTGGATTTGTCAAGTTTTTGTGGGTGGTCACGAATTAAAGTCCTTTTCGCCCTAGGACGTATATTTAAGGAGATATGGGCAAAATAACTTTTTCATATAAAAATTGCAATTTTTTTTTTTTGATTTTGGGTGGATTTGTCAATTTTTTGGGGGTGGTCACGAATTAAAGTCCTTTTCGCCCTAGGACGTATATTTAAGGAGATATGGGCAAAATAACTTTTTCATATAAAAATTGCAATTTTTTAGGCTTTGAGCGGATTATTAAATTTTTTGGGGTGTTACGAATTAAAGTCCTTTTCGCTCTAGGACGCGTATATACGAAGATATGGGCAAAATAAGTTTTTCAGATAAAAATTTCAATTTTTTAGGTTTTGGGAGGATTATTCAATTTTTTGGGGGGTGGTCACGAATTAAAGTCCTTTTCGCCCTAGGACGTATATTTAAGGAGATATGGGCAAAATAACTTTGTCATATAAAAATCGCAATTTTTTTAGGTTTTGAGTGGATTATTAAATTTTTTGGGGTGTTACGAATTAAAGTCCTTTTCGCTCTAGGACGCGTATATACGAAGATATGGGCAAAATAAGTTTTTCAGATAAAAATTTCATTTTTTTTTAGGTTTTGGGAGGATTATTCAATTTTTTTGGGGGTGGTCATGAATTAAAGTCCTATTCGCCCTAGGACGTATATTTAAGGAGATATGGGCAAAATAACTTTTTCATACAAAAATTGCAATTTTTTTAGATTTTGGGTGGATTTGTCAATTTTTTGAGGGTGTTACAAATTAAAGTCCTTTTCGCTCTAGGACGCGTATATACGAAGATATGGGCAAAATAAGATTTTCAGATAAAAATTTCATTTTTTTTAGGTTTTGGGAGGATTATTCAATTTTTTTTGGGGGTGGTCATGAATTAAAGTCCTTTTCGCGCTAGGGCGCTTAGTTTAGGAGATATGGGCAAAATAAGTTTTTCATATCAAAATTTAAATTTTTTAGGTTTTGGGTGGATTTGTCAATTTTTTGGGGGTGGTCAAGAATTAAAGTCCTTTTCGCCCTAGGACGTATATTTAAGGAGATATGGGCAAAATAACTTTTTCATATAAAAATTGCAATTTTTTTAGGTTTTGAACGGATTATTAAATTTTTTGGGGTGTTACGAATTAAAGTCCTTTTCGCTCTAGGACGCGTATATACGAAAATATGGGCAAAATAAGTTTTTCAGATAAAAATTTCAATTTTTTTTAGGTTTTGGGAGGATTATTCAATTTTTTTGGGGTGGTCATGAATTAAAGTCCTTTTCGTCCTAGGACGTATATTTAAGGAGATATCGGCAAAATAACTTTGTCATATAAACATCGCAATTTTTTTAGGTTTTGAGTGGATTATTAAATTTTTTGGGGTGTTACGAATTAAAGTCCTTTTCGCTCTAGGACGCTTATATACGAAGATATGGGCAAAATAAGTTTTGAGTGGATTATTAAATTTTTTGGGTGTCACGAATTAAAGTCCTTTTCGCTCTAGGACGCGTATATACGAAGGTATGGGCAAAATAAGTTTTTCATATCAAAATTTAATTTTGTTTTAGGTTTTGGATGGATTTGTCAATTTTTTGGGTGTGGTCACGAATTAAAGTCCTTTTCGCCCTAGGACGTATATTTAAGGAGATATGGGCAAAATAACTTTTTCATATAAAATTGCAATTTTTTAGGTTTTGAGCGGATTATTAAATTTTTTGGGGTGTAACGAATTAAAGTCCTTTTCGCTCTAGGACGCGTATATACGAAGGTATGGGCAAAATAAGTTTTTCATATCAAAATTTAATTTTGTTTTAGGTTTTGGATGGATTTGTCAATTTTTTGGGTGTGGTCACGAATTAAAGTCCTTTTCGCCCTAGGACGTATATTTAAGGAGATATGGGCAAAATAACTTTTTCATACAAAAATTGCAATTTTTTTTTGATTTTGGGTGGATTTGTCAATTTTTTGGGGGTGTTACAAATTAAAGTCCTTTTCGATCTAGGACGCGTATATACGAAGATATGGGCAAAATAAGATTTTCAGATAAAAATTTCATTTTTTTTAGGTTTTGGGAGGATTATTCAATTTTTTTTGGGGGTGGTCATGAATTAAAGTCCTTTTCGCGCTAGGGCGCTTAGTTTAGGAGATATGGGCAAAATAAGTTTTTCATATCAAAATTTAAATTTTTTAGGTTTTGGGTGGATTTGTCAATTTTTTGGGGGTGGTTACGAATTAAAGTCCTTTTCGCCCTAGGACGTATATTTAAGGAGATATGGGCAAAATAACTTTTTCATATAAAAATTGCAATTTTTTTAGGTTTTGAACGGATTATTATATTTTTTGGGGTGTTTCGAATTAAAGTCCTTTTCGCTCTAGGACGCGTATATACGAAAATATGGGCAAAATAAGTTTTTCAGATAAAAATTTCAATTTTTTAGGTTTTGGGAGGATTATTCAATTTTTTGGGGGGTGGTCACGAATTAAAGTCCTTTTCGCCCTAGGACGTATATTTAAGGAGATATGGGCAAAATAACTTTGTCATATAAAAATCGCAATTTTTTTAGGTGTTGAGTGGATTATTAAATTTTTTGGGGTGTTACGAATTAAAGTCCTTTTCGCTCTAGGACGCGTATATACGAAGATATGGGCAAAATAAGTTTTTCAGATAAAAATTTCATTTTTTTTTAGGTTTTGGGAGGATTATTCAATTTTTTTGGGGGTGGTCATGAATTAAAGTCCTTTTCGCCCTAGGACGTATATTTAAGGAGATATGGGCAAAGTAACTTTTTCATACAAAAATTGCAATTTTTTTAGATTTTGGGTGGATTTGTCAATTTTTTGGGGGTGTTACAAATTAAAGTCCTTTTCGCTCTAGGACGCGTATATACGAAGATATGGGCAAAATAAGATTTTCAGATAAAAATTTCATTTTTTTTAGGTTTTGGGAGGATTATTCAATTTTTTTTGGGGGTGGTCATGAATTAAAGTCCTTTTCGCGCTAGGGCGCTTAGTTTAGGAGATATGGGCAAAATAAGTTTTTCATATCAAAATTTAAATTTTTTAGGTTTTGGGTGGATTTGTCAATTTTTTGGGGGTGGTCACGAATTAAAGTCCTTTTCGCCCTAGGACGTATATTTAAGGAGATATGGGCAAAATAACTTTTTCATATAAAAATTGCAATTTTTTTAGGTTTTGAACGGATTATTAAATTTTTTGGGGTGTTACGAATTAAAGTCCTTTTCGCTCTAGGACGCGTATATACGAAAATATGGGCAAAATAAGTTTTTCAGATAAAAATTTCAATTTTTTTAGGTTTTGGGAGGATTATTCAATTTTTTTGGGGTGGTCATGAATTAAAGTCCTTTTCGTCCTAGGACGTATATTTAAGGAGATATCGGCAAAATAACTTTGTCATATAAACATCGCAATTTTTTTAGGTTTTGAGTGGATTATTAAATTTTTTGGGGTGTTACGAATTAAAGTCCTTTTCGCTCTAGGACGCTTATATACGAAGATATGGGCAAAATAAGTTTTGAGTGGATTATTAAATTTTTTGGGTGTCACGAATTAAAGTCCTTTTCGCTCTAGGACGCGTATATACGAAGATATGGGCAAAATAAGTTTTTCAGATAAAAATTTCAATTTTTTAGGTTTTGGGAGGATTATTCAATTTTTTTTTTGGTGGTCATGAATTAAAGTCCTTTTCGCGCTAGGGCGCTTAGTTTAGGAGATATGGGCAAAATAAGTTTTTCATATCAAAATTTAATTTTGTTTTAGGTTTTGGATGGATTTGTCAATTTTTTGGGTGTGGTCACGAATTAAAGTCCTTTTCGCCCTAGGACGTATATTTAAGGAGATATGGGCAAAATAACTTTTTCATATAAAATTGCAATTTTTTAGGTTTTGAGCGGATTATTAAATTTTTTGGGGTGTTACGAATTAAAGTCCTTTTCGCTCTAGGACGCTTAGTTTAGGAGATATGGGCAAAATAAGTTTTTCATATCAAAATTTAAATTTTTTTTAGGTTTCGGGTGGATTTGTCAATTTTTTGGGTGTGGTCACGAATTAAAGTCCTTTTCGCCCTAGGACGTATATTTAAGGAGATATGGGCAAAATAACTTTTTCATACAAAAATTGCAATTTTTTTTTGATTTTGGGTGGATTTGTCAATTTTTTGGGGGTGTTACAAATTAAAGTCCTTTTCGATCTAGGACGCGTATATACGAAGATATGGGCAAAATAAGATTTTCAGATAAAAATTTCATTTTTTTTAGGTTTTGGGAGGATTATTCAATTTTTTTTGGGGTGGTCATGAATTAAAGTCCTTTTCGCGCTAGGGCGCTTAGTTTAGGAGATATGGGCAAAATAAGTTTTTCATATCAAAATTTAAATTTTTTAGGTTTTGGGTGGATTTGTCAATTTTTTGGGGGTGGTTACGAATTAAAGTCCTTTTCGCCCTAGGACGTATATTTAAGGAGATATGGGCAAAATAACTTTTTCATATAAAAATTGCAATTTTTTTAGGTTTTGAACGGATTATTAAATTTTTTGGGGTGTTACGAATTAAAGTCCTTTTCGCTCTAGGACGCGTATATACGAAGATATGGGCAAAATAGGTTTTTCAGATAAAAATTTAAATTTTTTAGGTTTTGGGAGGATTATTCAATTTTTTGGGGGGTGGTCACGAATTAAAGTCCTTTTCGCCCTAGGACGTATATTTAAGGAGATATGGGCAAAATAACTTTTTCATATAAAAATTGCAATTTTTTAGGTTTTGAGCGGATTATTAAATTTTTTGGGGTGTTACGAATTAAAGTCCTTTTCGCTCTAGGACGCGTATATACGAAGATATGGGCAAAATAAGATTTTCAGATAAAAATTTCATTTTTTTTAGGTTTTGGGAGGATTATTCAATTTTTTTTTTGGGGTGGTCATGAATTAAAGTCCTTTTCGCGCTAGGGCGCTTAGTTTAGGAGATATGGGCAAAATAAGTTTTTCATATCAAAATTTAAATTTTTTAGGTTTTGGGTGGATTTGTCAATTTTTTGGGGGTGGTTACGAATTAAAGTCCTTTTCGCCCTAGGACGTATATTTAAGGAGATATGGGCAAAATAACTTTTTCATATAAAAATTGCAATTTTTTTAGGTTTTGAACGGATTATTAAATTTTTTGGGGTGTTTCGAATTAAAGTCCTTTTCGCTCTAGGACGCGTATATACGAAAATATGGGCAAAATAAGTTTTTCAGATAAAAATTTCAATTTTTTTTAGGTTTTGGGTGGATTTGTCAATTTTTTGGGGGTGGTCACGAATTAAAGTCCTTTTCGCCCTAGGACGTATATTTAAGGAGATATGGGCAAAATAACTTTTTCATATAAAAATTGCAATTTTTTTAGGTTTTGAACGGATTATTAAATTTTTTGGGGTGTTACGAATTAAAGTCCTTTTCGCTCTAGGACGCGTATATACGAAGATATGGGCAAAATAGGTTTTTCAGATAAAAATTTAAATTTTTTAGGTTTTGGGAGGATTATTCAATTTTTTGGGGGGTGGTCACGAATTAAAGTCCTTTTCGCCCTAGGACGTATATTTAAGGAGATATGGGCAAAATAACTTTTTCATATAAAAATTGCAATTTTTTAGGTTTTGAGCGGATTATTAAATTTTTTGGGGTGTTACGAATTAAAGTCCTTTTCGCTCTAGGACGCGTATATACGAAGATATGGGCAAAATAAGATTTTCAGATAAAAATTTCATTTTTTTTAGGTTTTGGGAGGATTATTCAATTTTTTTTGGGGGTGGTCATGAATTAAAGTCCTTTTCGCGCTAGGGCGCTTAGTTTAGGAGATATGGGCAAAATAAGTTTTTCATATCAAAATTTAAATTTTTTAGGTTTTGGGTGGATTTGTCAATTTTTTGGGGGTGGTTACGAATTAAAGTCCTTTTCGCCCTAGGACGTATATTTAAGGAGATATGGGCAAAATAACTTTTTCATATAAAAATTGCAATTTTTTTAGGTTTTGAACGGATTATTAAATTTTTTGGGGTGTTTCGAATTAAAGTCCTTTTCGCTCTAGGACGCGTATATACGAAAATATGGGCAAAATAAGTTTTTCAGATAAAAATTTCAATTTTTTAGGTTTTGGGAGGATTATTCAATTTTTTGGGGGGTGGTCACGAATTAAAGTCCTTTTCGCCCTAGGACGTATATTTAAGGAGATATGGGCAAAATAACTTTGTCATATAAAAATCGCAATTTTTTTAGGTGTTGAGTGGATTATTAAATTTTTTGGGGTGTTACGAATTAAAGTCCTTTTCGCTCTAGGACGCGTATATACGAAAATATGGGCAAAATAAGTTTTTCAGATAAAAATTTCAATTTTTTTTAGGTTTTGGGTGGATTTGTCAATTTTTTGGGGGTGGTTACGAATTAAAGTCCTTTTCGCCCTAGGACGTATATTTAAGGAGATATGGGCAAAATAACTTTTTCATATAAAAATTGCAATTTTTTTAGGTTTTGAACGGATTATTAAATTTTTTGGGGTGTTTCGAATTAAAGTCCTTTTCGCTCTAGGACGCGTATATACGAAAATATGGGCAAAATAAGTTTTTCAGATAAAAATTTCAATTTTTTAGGTTTTGGGAGGATTATTCAATTTTTTGGGGGGTGGTCACGAATTAAAGTCCTTTTCGCCCTAGGACGTATATTTAAGGAGATATGGGCAAAATAACTTTTTCATATAAAAATTGCAATTTTTTTAGGTTTTGAACGGATTTGTCAATTTTTTGGGGGTGGTCACGAATTAAAGTCCTTTTCGCTCTAGGACGCGTATATACGAAGATATGGGCAAAATAGGTTTTTCAGATAAAAATTTAAATTTTTTAGGTTTTGGGAGGATTATTCAATTTTTTGGGGGGTGGTCACGAATTAAAGTCCTTTTCGCCCTAGGACGTATATTTAAGGAGATATGGGCAAAATAACTTTTTCATATAAAAATTGCAATTTTTTAGGTTTTGAGCGGATTATTAAATTTTTTGGGGTGTTACGAATTAAAGTCCTTTTCGCTCTAGGACGCGTATATACGAAGATATGGGCAAAATAAGATTTTCAGATAAAAATTTCATTTTTTTTAGGTTTTGGGAGGATTATTCAATTTTTTTGGGGGGTGGTCATGAATTAAAGTCCTTTTCGCGCTAGGGCGCTTAGTTTAGGAGATATGGGCAAAATAAGTTTTTCATATCAAAATTTAAATTTTTTAGGTTTTGGGTGGATTTGTCAATTTTTTGGGGGTGGTTACGAATTAAAGTCCTTTTCGCCCTAGGACGTATATTTAAGGAGATATGGGCAAAATAACTTTTTCATATAAAAATTGCAATTTTTTTAGGTTTTGAACGGATTATTAAATTTTTTGGGGTGTTTCGAATTAAAGTCCTTTTCGCTCTAGGACGCGTATATACGAAAATATGGGCAAAATAAGTTTTTCAGATAAAAATTTCAATTTTTTAGGTTTTGGGAGGATTATTCAATTTTTTGGGGGGTGGTCACGAATTAAAGTCCTTTTCGCCCTAGGACGTATATTTAAGGAGATATGGGCAAAATAACTTTGTCATATAAAAATCGCAATTTTTTTAGGTGTTGAGTGGATTATTAAATTTTTTGGGGTGTTACGAATTAAAGTCCTTTTCGCTCTAGGACGCGTATATACGAAGATATGGGCAAAATAAGTTTTTCAGATAAAAATTTCATTTTTTTTTAGGTTTTGGGAGGATTATTCAATTTTTTTGGGGGTGGTCATGAATTAAAGTCCTTTTCGCCCTAGGACGTATATTTAAGGAGATATGGGCAAAATAACTTTTTCATACAAAAATTGCAATTTTTTTAGATTTTGGGTGGATTTGTCAATTTTTTGGGGGTGTTACAAATTAAAGTCCTTTTCGCTCTAGGACGCGTATATACGAAGATATGGGCAAAATAAGATTTTCAGATAAAAATTTCATTTTTTTTAGGTTTTGGGAGGATTATTCAATTTTTTTTGGGGGTGGTCATGAATTAAAGTCCTTTTCGCGCTAGGGCGCTTAGTTTAGGAGATATGGGCAAAATAAGTTTTTCATATCAAAATTTAAATTTTTTAGGTTTTGGGTGGATTTGTCAATTTTTTGGGGGTGGTCACGAATTAAAGTCCTTTTCGCCCTAGGACGTATATTTAAGGAGATATGGGCAAAATAACTTTTTCATATAAAAATTGCAATTTTTTTAGGTTTTGAACGGATTATTAAATTTTTTTGGGGTGTTACGAATTAAAGTCCTTTTCGCTCTAGGACGCGTATATACGAAAATATGGGCAAAATAAGTTTTTCAGATAAAAATTTCAATTTTTTTAGGTTTTGGGAGGATTATTCAATTTTTTTGGGGTGGTCATGAATTAAAGTCCTTTTCGTCCTAGGACGTATATTTAAGGAGATATCGGCAAAATAACTTTGTCATATAAACATCGCACTTTTTTTAGGTTTTGAGTGGATTATTAAATTTTTTGGGGTGTTACGAATTAAAGTCCTTTTCGCTCTAGGACGCTTATATACGAAGATATGGGCAAAATAAGTTTTGAGTGGATTATTAAATTTTTTGGGTGTCACGAATTAAAGTCCTTTTCGCTCTAGGACGCGTATATACGAAGATATGGGCAAAATAAGTTTTTCAGATAAAAATTTCAATTTTTTAGGTTTTGGGAGGATTATTCAATTTTTTTTTTGGTGGTCATGAATTAAAGTCCTTTTCGCGCTAGGGCGCTTAGTTTAGGAGATATGGGCAAAATAAGTTTTTCATATCAAAATTTAATTTTGTTTTAGGTTTTGGATGGATTTGTCAATTTTTTGGGTGTGGTCACGAATTAAAGTCCTTTTCGCCCTAGGACGTATATTTAAGGAGATATGGGCAAAATAACTTTTTCATATAAAATTGCAATTTTTTAGGTTTTGAGCGGATTATTAAATTTTTTGGGGTGTTACGAATTAAAGTCCTTTTCGCTCTAGGACGCGTATATACGAAGGTATGGGCAAAATAAGTTTTTCATATCAAAATTTAATTTTGTTTTAGGTTTTGGATGGATTTGTCAATTTTTTGGGTGTGGTCACGAATTAAAGTCCTTTTCGCCCTAGGACGTATATTTAAGGAGATATGGGCAAAATAACTTTTTCATACAAAAATTGCAATTTTTTTTTTGATTTTGGGTGGATTTGTCAATTTTTTGGGGGTGTTACAAATTAAAGTCCTTTTCGATCTAGGACGCGTATATACGAAGATATGGGCAAAATAAGATTTTCAGATAAAAATTTCATTTTTTTTAGGTTTTGGGAGGATTATTCAATTTTTTTTGGGGGTGGTCATGAATTAAAGTCCTTTTCGCGCTAGGGCGCTTAGTTTAGGAGATATGGGCAAAATAAGTTTTTCATATCAAAATTTAAATTTTTTAGGTTTTGGGTGGATTTGTCAATTTTTTGGGGGTGGTTACGAATTAAAGTCCTTTTCGCCCTAGGACGTATATTTAAGGAGATATGGGCAAAATAACTTTTTCATATAAAAATTGCAATTTTTTAGGTTTTGAACGGATTATTAAATTTTTTGGGGTGTTTCGAATTAAAGTCCTTTTCGCTCTAGGACGCGTATATACGAAAATATGGGCAAAATAAGTTTTTCAGATAAAAATTTCAATTTTTTTTAGGTTTTGGGTGGATTTGTCAATTTTTTGGGGGTGGTCACGAATTAAAGTCCTTTTCGCCCTAGGACGTATATTTAAGGAGATATGGGCAAAATAACTTTTTCATATAAAAATTGCAATTTTTTTAGGTTTTGAACGGATTATTAAATTTTTTGGGGTGTTACGAATTAAAGTCCTTTTCGCTCTAGGACGCGTATATACGAAGATATGGGCAAAATAGGTTTTTCAGATAAAAATTTAAATTTTTTAGGTTTTGGGAGGATTATTCAATTTTTTGGGGGGTGGTCACGAATTAAAGTCCTTTTCGCCCTAGGACGTATATTTAAGGAGATATGGGCAAAATAACTTTTTCATATAAAAATTGCAATTTTTTAGGTTTTGAGCGGATTATTAAATTTTTTGGGGTGTTACGAATTAAAGTCCTTTTCGCTCTAGGACGCGTATATACGAAGATATGGGCAAAATAAGATTTTCAGATAAAAATTTCATTTTTTTTAGGTTTTGGGAGGATTATTCAATTTTTTTGGGGGTAGTCATGAATTAAAGTCCTTTTCGCGCTAGGGCGCTTAGTTTAGGAGATATGGGCAAAATAAGTTTTTCATATCAAAATTTAAATATACGAAGATATGGGCAAAATAAGTTTTTCAGATAAAAATTTCATTTTTTTTAGGTTTTGGGAGGATTATTCAATTTTTTTGGGGGTGGTCATGAATTAAAGTTCTTTTCGCCCTAGGACGTATATTTAAGGAGATATGGGCAAAATAACTTTTTCATATAAAAATTGCAATTTTTTTAGATATTGGGTGGATTTGTCAATTTTTTGGGGGTGTTACGAATTAAAGTCCTTTTCGCTCTACGACGCGTATATTCATATAAAAATTGCAATTTTTTAGGTTTTGAGCGGATTATTAAATTTTTTGGGGTGTTACGAATTAAAGTCCTTTTCGCCCTAGGACGCGTATATACGAAGATATGGGCAAAATAAGTTTTTCAGATAAAAATTTCAATTTTTTAGGTTTATGGGAGGATTATTCAATTTTTTGGGGGGTGGTCACGAATTAAAGTCCTTTTCGCCCTAGGACGTATATTTAAGGAGATATCGGCAAAATAACTTTTTCATATAAAAATTGCAATTTTTTTAGGTTTTGAGTGGATTATTAAATTTTTTGGGGTGTTACGAATTAAAGTCCTTTTCGCTCTAGGACGCGTATATACGAAGATATGGGCAAAATAAGTTTTTCAGATAAAAATTTCAATTTTTTTAGGTTTTGGGAGGATTATTCAATTTTTTTTTTGGGGGTGGTCATGAATTAAAGTCCTTTTCGCGCTAGGGCGCTTAGTTTAGGAGATATGGGCAAAATAAGTTTTTCATATTTTTTGGGGGTGGTCACGAATTAAAGTCCTTTTCGCCCTAGGACGTATATTTAAGGAGATATCGGCAAAATAACTTTTTCATATAAAAATTGCAATGTTTTTAGGTTTTGAGTGGATTATTAAATTTTTTGGGGTGTTACGAATTAAAGTCCTTTTCGCTCTAGGACGCGTATATACGAAGATATGGGCAAAATAAGTTTTTCAGATAAAAATTTCAATTTTTTTTGGGTTTTGGGAGGATTATTCAATTTTTTTGGTGGTGGTCATGAATGAAAGTCCTTTTCGCCCTAGGACGTATATTTAAGGAGATATCGGCAAAATAACTTTGTCATATAAAAATCGCAATTTTTTTAGGTTTTGAGTGGATTATTAAATTTTTTGGGGTGTTACGAATTAAAGTCCTTTTCGCTCTAGGACGCTTATATACGAAGATATGGGCAAAATAAGTTTTTCAGATAAAAATTTCAATTTTTTTAGGTTTTGAGTGGATTATTACATTTTTTGGGGTGTTACAAATTAAAGTCCTTTTCGCTCTAGGACGCGTATATACGAAGATATGGGCAAAATAAGTTTTTCAGATAAAAATTTAAATTTTTTTAGGTTTTGGGAGGATTATTCAATTTTTTTTTTTTGGGTGGTCATGAATTAAAGTCCTTTTCGCGCTAGGGCGCTTAGTTTAGGAGATATGGGCAAAATAAGTTTTTCATATCAAAATTTAATTTTGTTTTAGGTTTTGGGTGGATTTGTCAATTTTTTGGGTGTGGTCACGAATTAAAGTCCTTTTCGCCCTAGGACGTATATTTAAGGAGATATGGGCAAAATAACTTTTTCATATAAAAATTGCAATTTTTTTAGGTTTTGAGTGGATTATTAATTTGTTTGGGGTGTTACGAATTAAAGTCCTTTTCGCTCTACGACGCGTATATACGAAGATATGGGCAAAATAAGTTTTTCAGATAAAAATTTCAATTTTTTAGGTTTTGGGAGGATTATTCAATTTTTTTTGGGGTGGTCATGAATTAAAGTCCTTTTCGTGGATTTGTCAAGTTTTTGTGGGTGGTCACGAATTAAAGTCCTTTTCGCCCTAGGACGTATATTTAAGGAGATATGGGCAAAATAACTTTTTCATATAAAAATTGCAATTTTTTTTTTGATTTTGGGTGGATTTGTCAATTTTTTGGGGGTGGTCACGAATTAAAGTCCTTTTCGCCCTAGGACGTATATTTAAGGAGATATGGGCAAAATAACTTTTTCATATAAAAATTGCAATTTTTTAGGCTTTGAGCGGATTATTAAATTTTTTGGGGTGTTACGAATTAAAGTCCTTTTCGCTCTAGGACGCGTATATACGAAGATATGGGCAAAATAAGTTTTTCAGATAAAAATTTCAATTTTTTAGGTTTTGGGAGGATTATTCAATTTTTTGGGGGGTGGTCACGAATTAAAGTCCTTTTCGCCCTAGGACGTATATGTAAGGAGATATGGGCAAAATAACTTTGTCATATAAAAATCGCAATTTTTTTAGGTTTTGAGTGGATTATTAAATTTTTTGGGGTGTTACGAATTAAAGTCCTTTTCGCTCTAGGACGCGTATATACGAAGATATGGGCAAAATAAGTTTTTCAGATAAAAATTTCAATTTTTTTTAGGTTTTGGGAGGATTATTCAATTTTTTTGGGGGTGGTCATGAATTAAAGTCCTTTTCGCCCTAGGACGTATATTTAAGGAGATATGGGCAAAATAACTTTTTCATACAAAAATTGCAATTTTTTTAGATTTTGGGTGGATTTGTCAATTTTTTGGGGGTGTTACAAATTAAAGTCCTTTTCGCTCTAGGACGCGTATATACGAAGATATGGGCAAAATAAGATTTTCAGATAAAAATTTCATTTTTTTTAGGTTTTGGGAGGATTATTCAATTTTTTTTTGGGGGTGGTCATGAATTAAAGTCCTTTTCGCGCTAGGGCGCTTAGTTTAGGAGATATGGGCAAAATAAGTTTTTCATATCAAAATTTAAATTTTTTAGGTTTTGGGTGGATTTTTCAATTTTTTGGGGGTGGTCACGAATTAAAGTCCTTTTCGCTCTAGGACGTATATTTAAGGAGATATGGGCAATATAACTTTTTCATATAAAAATTGCAATTTTTTTAGGTTTTGAACGGATTATTAAATTTTTTGGGGTGTTACGAATTAAAGTCCTTTTCGCTCTAGGACGCGTATATACGAAAATATGGGCAAAATAAGTTTTTCAGATAAAAATTTCAATTTTTTTTAGGTTTTGGGTGGATTTGTCAATTTTTTGGGGGTGGTCACGAATTAAAGTCCTTTTCGCCCTAGGACGTATATTTAAGGAGATATGGGCAAAATAACTTTTTCATATAAAAATTGCAATTTTTTTAGGTTTTGAACGGATTATTAAATTTTTTGGGGTGTTACGAATTAAAGTCCTTTTCGCTCTAGGACGCGTATATACGAAGATATGGGCAAAATAGGTTTTTCAGATAAAAATTTAAATTTTTTAGGTTTTGGGAGGATTATTCAATTTTTTGGGGGGTGGTCACGAATTAAAGTCCTTTTCGCCCTAGGACGTATATTTAAGGAGATATGGGCAAAATAACTTTTTCATATAAAAATTGCAATTTTTTAGGTTTTGAGCGGATTATTAAATTTTTTGGGGTGTTACGAATTAAAGTCCTTTTCGCTCTAGGACGCGTATATACGAAGATATGGGCAAAATAAGATTTTCAGATAAAAATTTCATTTTTTTTAGGTTTTGGGAGGATTATTCAATTTTTTTTTGGGGTGGTCATGAATTAAAGTCCTTTTCGCGCTAGGGCGCTTAGTTTAGGAGATATGGGCAAAATAAGTTTTTCATATCAAAATTTAAATATACGAAGATATGGGCAAAATAAGTTTTTCAGATAAAAATTTCATTTTTTTTAGGTTTTGGGAGGATTATTCAATTTTTTTTGGGGGTGGTCATGAATTAAAGTTCTTTTCGCCCTAGGACGTATATTTAAGGAGATATGGGCAAAATAACTTTTTCATATAAAAATTGCAATTTTTTTAGATATTGGGTGGATTTGTCAATTTTTTGGGGGTGTTACGAATTAAAGTCCTTTTCGCTCTACGACGCGTATATTCATACAAAAATTGCAATTTTTTAGGTTTTGAGCGGATTATTAAATTTTTTGGGGTGTTACGAATTAAAGTCCTTTTCGCCCTAGGACGCGTATATACGAAGATATGGGCAAAATAAGTTTTTCAGATAAAAATTTCAATTTTTTAGGTTTTTGGGAGGATTATTCAATTTTTTGGGGGGTGGTCACGAATTAAAGTCCTTTTCGCCCTAGGACGTATATTTAAGGAGATATCGGCAAAATAACTTTTTCATATAAAAATTGCAATTTTTTTAGGTTTTGAGTGGATTATTAAATTTTTTGGGGTGTTACGAATTAAAGTCCTTTTCGCTCTAGGACGCGTATATACGAAGATATGGGCAAAATAAGTTTTTCAGATAAAAATTTCAATTTTTTTAGGTTTTGGGAGGATTATTCAATTTTTTTTTTGGGGGTGGTCATGAATTAAAGTCCTTTTCGCGCTAGGGCGCTTAGTTTAGGAGATATGGGCAAAATAAGTTTTTCATATTTTTTGGGGGTGGTCACGAATTAAAGTCCTTTTCGCCCTAGGACGTATATTTAAGGAGATATCGGCAAAATAACTTTTTCATATAAAAATTGCAATTTTTTTAGGTTTTGAGTGGATTATTAAATTTTTTGGGGTGTTACGAATTAAAGTCCTTTTCGCTCTAGGACGCGTATATACGAAGATATGGGCAAAATAAGTTTTTCAGATAAAAATTTCAATTTTTTTTGGGTTTTGGGAGGATTATTCAATTTTTTTGGGGGTGGTCATGAATGAAAGTCCTTTTCGCCGTAGGACGTATATTTAAGGAGATATCGGCAAAATAACTTTGTCATATAAAAATCGCAATTTTTTTAGGTTTTGAGTGGATTATTAAATTTTTTGGGGTGTTACGAATTAAAGTCCTTTTCGCTCTAGGACGCTTATATACGAAGATATGGGCAAAATAAGTTTTTCAGATAAAAATTTCAATTTTTTTAGGTTTTGAGTGGATTATTACATTTTTGGGGTGTTACAAATTAAAGTCCTTTTCGCTCTAGGACGCGTATATACGAAGATATGGGCAAAATAAGTTTTTCAGATAAAAATTTAAATTTTTTTAGGTTTTGGGAGGATTATTCAATTTTTTTTTTTTTGGGTGGTCATGAATTAAAGTCCTTTTCGCGCTAGGGCGCTTAGTTTAGGAGATATGGGCAAAATAAGTTTTTCATATCAAAATTTAATTTTGTTTTAGGTTTTGGGTGGATTTGTCAATTTTTTGGGTGTGGTCACGAATTAAAGTCCTTTTCGCCCTAGGACGTATATTTAAGGAGATATGGGCAAAATAACTTTTTCATATAAAAATTGCAATTTTTTTAGGTTTTGAGTGGATTATTAATTTGTTTGGGGTGTTACGAATTAAAGTCCTTTTCGCTCTAGGACGCGTATATACGAAGATATGGGCAAAATAAGTTTTTCAGATAAAAATTTCAATTTTTTAGGTTTTGGGAGGATTATTCAATTTTTTTTTGGGGTGGTCATGAATTAAAGTCCTTTTCGTGGATTTGTCAAGTTTTTGTGGGTGGTCACAAATTAAAGTCCTTTTCGCCCTAGGACGTATATTTAAGGAGATATGGGCAAAATAACTTTTTCATATAAAAATTGCAATTTTTTTTTGATTTTGGGTGGATTTGTCAATTTTTTGGGGGTGGTCACGAATTAAAGTCCTTTTCGCCCTAGGACGTATATTTAAGGAGATATGGGCAAAATAACTTTTTCATATAAAAATTGCAATTTTTTAGGCTTTGAGCGGATTATTAAATTTTTTGGGGTGTTACGAATTAAAGTCCTTTTCGCTCTAGGACGCGTATATACGAAGATATGGGCAAAATAAGTTTTTCAGATAAAAATTTCAATTTTTTAGGTTTTGGGAGGATTATTCAATTTTTTGGGGGGTGGTCACGAATTAAAGTCCTTTTCGCCCTAGGACGTATATTTAAGGAGATATGGGCAAAATAACTTTGTCATATAAAAATCGCAATTTTTTTAGGTTTTGAGTGGGTTACTAAATTTTTTGGGGTGTTACGAATTAAAGTCCTTTTCGCTCTAGGACGCGTATATACGAAGATATGGGCAAAATAAGTTTTTCAGATAAAAATTTCAATTTTTTTTTAGGTTTTGGGAGGATTATTCAATTTTTTTGGGGGTGGTCATGAATTAAAGTCCTTTTCGCCCTAGGACGTATATTTAAGGAGATATGGGCAAAATAACTTTTTCATACAAAAATTGCAATTTTTTTAGATTTTGGGTGGATTTGTCAATTTTTTGGGGGTGTTACAAATTAAAGTCCTTTTCGCTCTAGGACGCGTATATACGAAGATATGGGCAAAATAAGATTTTCAGATAAAAATTTCATTTTTTTTAGGTTTTGGGAGGATTATTCAATTTTTTTTTTGGGGTGGTCATGAATTAAAGTCCTTTTCGCGCTAGGGCGCTTAGTTTAGGAGATATGGGCAAAATAAGTTTTTCATATCAAAATTTAAATTTTTTAGGTTTTGGGTGGATTTTTCAATTTTTTGGGGGTGGTCACGAATTAAAGTCCTTTTCGCCCTAGGACGTATATTTAAGGAGATATGGGCAATATAACTTTTTCATATAAAAATTGCAATTTTTTTAGGTTTTGAACGGATTATTAAATTTTTTGGGGTGTTTCGAATTAAAGTCCTTTTCGCTCTAGGACGCGTATATACGAAAATATGGGCAAAATAAGTTTTTGAGATAAAAATTTCAATTTTTTTTAGGTTTTGGGTGGATTTGTCAATTTTTTGGGGGTGGTCACGAATTAAAGTCCTTTTCGCCCTAGGACGTATATTTAAGGAGATATGGGCAAAATAACTTTTTCATATAAAAATTGCAATTTTTTTAGGTTTTGAACGGATTATTAAATTTTTTGGGGTGTTACGAATTAAAGTCCTTTTCGCTCTAGGACGCGTATATACGAAGATATGGGCAAAATAGGTTTTTCAGATAAAAATTTAAATTTTTTAGGTTTTGGGAGGATTATTCAATTTTTTGGGGGGTGGTCACGAATTAAAGTCCTTTTCGCCCTAGGACGTATATTTAAGGAGATATGGGCAAAATAACTTTTTCATATAAAAATTGCAATTTTTTAGGTTTTGAGCGGATTATTAAATTTTTTGGGGTGTTACGAATTAAAGTCCTTTTCGCTCTAGGACGCGTATATACGAAGATATGGGCAAAATAAGATTTTCAGATAAAAATTTCATTTTTTTTAGGTTTTGGGAGGATTATTCAATTTTTTTTGGGGGTGGTCATGAATTAAAGTCCTTTTCGCGCTAGGGCGCTTAGTTTAGGAGATATGGGCAAAATAAGTTTTTCATATCAAAATTTAAATATACGAAGATATGGGCAAAATAAGTTTTTCAGATAAAAATTTAAATTTTTTTAGGTTTTGGGAGGATTATTCAATTTTTTTTTTTTTGGGTGGTCATGAATTAAAGTCCTTTTCGCGCTAGGGCGCTTAGTTTAGGAGATATGGGCAAAATAAGTTTTTCATATCAAAATTTAATTTTGTTTTAGGTTTTGGGTGGATTTGTCAATTTTTTGGGTGTGGTCACGAATTAAAGCCCTTTTCGCCCTAGGACGTATATTTAAGGAGATATGGGCAAAATAACTTTTTCATATAAAAATTGCAATTTTTTTAGGTTTTGAGTGGATTATTAATTTGTTTGGGGTGTTACGAATTAAAGTCCTTTTCGCTCTACGACGCGTATATACGAAGATATGGGCAAAATAAGTTTTTCAGATAAAAATTTCAATTTTTTAGGTTTTGGGAGGATTATTCAATTTTTTTTGGGGTGGTCATGAATTAAAGTCCTTTTCGTGGATTTGTCAAGTTTTTGTGGGTGGTCACGAATTAAAGTCCTTTTCGCCCTAGGACGTATATTTAAGGAGATATGGGCAAAATAACTTTTTCATATAAAAATTGCAATTTTTTTTTTTGATTTTGGGTGGATTTGTCAATTTTTTGGGGGTGGTCACGAATTAAAGTCCTTTTCGCCCTAGGACGTATATTTAAGGAGATATGGGCAAAATAACTTTTTCATATAAAAATTGCAATTTTTTAGGCTTTGAGCGGATTATTAAATTTTTTGGGGTGTTACGAATTAAAGTCCTTTTCGCGCTAGGACGCGTATATACGAAGATATGGGCAAAATAAGTTTTTCAGATAAAAATTTCAATTTTTTAGGTTTTGGGAGGATTATTCAATTTTTTGGGGGGTGGTCACGAATTAAAGTCCTTTTCGCCCTAGGACGTATATTTAAGGAGATATGGGCAAAATAACTTTGTCATATAAAAATCGCAATTTTTTTAGGTTTTGAGTGGATTATTAAATTTTTTGGGGTGTTACGAATTAAAGTCCTTTTCGCTCTAGGACGCGTATATACGAAGATATGGGCAAAATAAGTTTTTCAGATAAAAATTTCAATTTTTTTTAGGTTTTGGGAGGATTATTCAATTTTTTTGGGGGTGGTCATGAATTAAAGTCCTTTTCGCCCTAGGACGTATATTTAAGGAGATATGGGCAAAATAACTTTTTCATACAAAAATTGCAATTTTTTTAGATTTTGGGTGGATTTGTCAATTTTTTGGGGGTGTTACAAATTAAAGTCCTTTTCGCTCTAGGACGCGTATATACGAAGATATGGGCAAAATAAGATTTTCAGATAAAAATTTCATTTTTTTTAGGTTTTGGGAGGATTATTCAATTTTTTTTTGGGGGTGGTCATGAATTAAAGTCCTTTTCGCGCTAGGGCGCTTAGTTTAGGAGATATGGGCAAAATAAGTTTTTCATATCAAAATTTAAATTTTTTAGGTTTTGGGTGGATTTTTCAATTTTTTGGGGGTGGTCACGAATTAAAGTCCTTTTCGCCCTAGGACGTATATTTAAGGAGATATGGGCAATATAACTTTTTCATATAAAAATTGCAATTTTTTTAGGTTTTGAACGGATTATTAAATTTTTTGGGGTGTTTCGAATTAAAGTCCTTTTCGCTCTAGGACGCGTATATACGAAAATATGGGCAAAATAAGTTTTTCAGATAAAAATTTCAATTTTTTTTAGGTTTTGGGTGGATTTGTCAATTTTTTGGGGGTGGTCACGAATTAAAGTCCTTTTCGCCCTAGGACGTATATTTAAGGAGATATGGGCAAAATAACTTTTTCATATAAAAATTGCAATTTTTTTAGGTTTTGAACGGATTATTAAATTTTTTGGGGTGTTACGAATTAAAGTCCTTTTCGCTCTAGGACGCGTATATACGAAGATATGGGCAAAATAGGTTTTTCAGATAAAAATTTAAATTTTTTAGGTTTTGGGAGGATTATTCAATTTTTTGGGGGGTGGTCACGAATTAAAGTCCTTTTCGCCCTAGGACGTATATTTAAGGAGATATGGGCAAAATAACTTTTTCATATAAAAATTGCAATTTTTTAGGTTTTGAGCGGATTATTAAATTTTTTGGGGTGTTACGAATTAAAGTCCTTTTCGCTCTAGGACGCGTATATACGAAGATATGGGCAAAATAAGATTTTCAGATAAAAATTTCATTTTTTTTAGGTTTTGGGAGGATTATTCAATTTTTTTTGGGGGTGGTCATGAATTAAAGTCCTTTTCGCGCTAGGGCGCTTAGTTTAGGAGATATGGGCAAAATAAGTTTTTCATATCAAAATTTAAATATACGAAGATATGGGCAAAATAAGTTTTTCAGATAAAAATTTAAATTTTTTTAGGTTTTGGGAGGATTATTCAATTTTTTTTTTTTGGGTGGTCATGAATTAAAGTCCTTTTCGCGCTAGGGCGCTTAGTTTAGGAGATATGGGCAAAATAAGTTTTTCATATCAAAATTTAATTTTGTTTTAGGTTTTGGGTGGATTTGTCAATTTTTTGGGTGTGGTCACGAATTAAAGCCCTTTTCGCCCTAGGACGTATATTTAAGGAGATATGGGCAAAATAACTTTTTCATATAAAAATTGCAATTTTTTTAGGTTTTGAGTGGATTATTAATTTGTTTGGGGTGTTACGAATTAAAGTCCTTTTCGCTCTACGACGCGTATATACGAAGATATGTGCAAAATAAGTTTTTCAGATAAAAATTTCAATTTTTTAGGTTTTGGGAGGATTATTCAATTTTTTTTGGGGTGGTCATGAATTAAAGTCCTTTTCGTGGATTTGTCAAGTTTTTGTGGGTGGTCACGAATTAAAGTCCTTTTCGCCCTAGGACGTATATTTAAGGAGATATGGGCAAAATTACTTTTTCATATAAAAATTGCAATTTTTTTTTTGATTTTGGGTGGATTTGTCAATTTTTTTGGGGTGGTCACGAATTAAAGTCCTTTTCGCCCTAGGACGTATATTTAAGGAGATATGGGCAAAATAACTTTTTCATATAAAAATTGCAATTTTTTAGGCTTTGAGCGGATTATTAAATTTTTTGGGGTGTTACGAATTAAAGTCCTTTTCGCTCTAGGACGCGTATATACGAAGATATGGGCAAAATAAGTTTTTCAGATAAAAATTTCAATTTTTTTAGGTTTTGGGAGGATTATTCAATTTTTTTTTTGGGGGTGGTCATGAATTAAAGTCCTTTTCGCGCTAGGGCGCTTAGTTTAGGAGATATGGGCAAAATAAGTTTTTCATATTTTTTGGGGGTGGTCACGAATTAAAGTCCTTTTCGCCCTAGGACGTATATTTAAGGAGATATCGGCAAAATAACTTTTTCATATAAAAATTGCAATTTTTTTAGGTTTTGAGTGGATTATTAAATTTTACGACTTTACGAATTAAAGTCCTTTTCGCTCTACGACGCGTATATACGAAGATATGGGCAAAATAAGTTTTTCAGATAAAAATTTCAATTTTTTAGGTTTTGGGAGGATTATTCAATTTTTTTTGGGGTGGTCATGAATTAAAGTCCTTTTCGTGGATTTGTCAAGTTTTTGTGGGTGGTCACGAATTAAAGTCCTTTTCGCCCTAGGACGTATATTTAAGGAGATATGGGCAAAATTACTTTTTCATATAAAAATTGCAATTTTTTTTTTGATTTTGGGTGGATTTGTCAATTTTTTTGGGGTGGTCACGAATTAAAGTCCTTTTCGCCCTAGGACGTATATTTAAGGAGATATGGGCAAAATAACTTTTTCATATAAAAATTGCAATTTTTTAGGCTTTGAGCGGATTATTAAATTTTTTGGGGTGTTACGAATTAAAGTCCTTTTCGCTCTAGGACGCGTATATACGAAGATATGGGCAAAATAAGTTTTTCAGATAAAAATTTCAATTTTTTAGGTTTTGGGAGGATTATTCAATTTTTTGGGGGGTGGTCACGAATTAAAGTCCTTTTCGCCCTAGGACGTATATTTAAGGAGATATGGGCAAAATAACTTTGTCATATAAAAATCGCAATTTTTTTAGGTTTTGAGTGGATTATTAAATTTTTTGGGGTGTTACGAATTAAAGTCCTTTTCGCTCTAGGACGCGTATATACGAAGATATGGGCAAAATAAGTTTTTCAGATAAAAATTTCAATTTTTTTTAGGTTTTGGGAGGATTATTCAATTTTTTTGGGGGTGGTCATGAATTAAAGTCCTTTTCGCCCTAGGACGTATATTTAAGGAGATATGGGCAAAATAACTTTTTCATACAAAAATTGAAATTTTTTTAGATTTTGGGTGGATTTGTCAATTTTTTGGGGGTGTTACAAATTAAAGTCCTTTTCGCTCTAGGACGCGTATATACGAAGATATGGGCAAAATAAGATTTTCAGATAAAAATTTCATTTTTTTTAGGTTTTGGGAGGATTATTCAATTTTTTTTTGGGGGTGGTCATGAATTAAAGTCCTTTTCGCGCTAGGGCGCTTAGTTTAGGAGATATGGGCAAAATAAGTTTTTCATATCAAAATTTAAATTTTTTAGGTTTTGGGTGGATTTTTCAATTTTTTGGGGGTGGTCACGAATTAAAGTCCTTTTCGCCCTAGGACGTATATTTAAGGAGATATGGGCAATATAACTTTTTCATATAAAAATTGCAATTTTTTTAGGTTTTGAACGGATTATTAAATTTTTTGGGGTGTTTCGAATTAAAGTCCTTTTCGCTCTAGGACGCGTATATACGAAAATATGGGCAAAATAAGTTTTTCAGATAAAAATTTCAATTTTTTTTAGGTTTTGGGTGGATTTGTCAATTTTTTGGGGGTGGTCACGAATTAAAGTCCTTTTCGCCCTAGGACGTATATTTAAGGAGATATGGGCAAAATAACTTTTTCATATAAAAATTGCAATTTTTTTAGGTTTTGAACGGATTATTAAATTTTTTGGGGTGTTACGAATTAAAGTCCTTTTCGCTCTAGGACGCGTATATACGAAGATATGGGCAAAATAGGTTTTTCAGATAAAAATTTAAATTTTTTAGGTTTTGGGAGGATTATTCAATTTTTTGGGGGGTGGTCACGAATTAAAGTCCTTTTCGCCCTAGGACGTATATTTAAGGAGATATGGGCAAAATAACTTTTTCATATAAAAATTGCAATTTTTTAGGTTTTGAGCGGATTATTAAATTTTTTGGGGTGTTACGAATTAAAGTCCTTTTCGCTCTAGGACGCGTATATACGAAGATATGGGCAAAATAAGATTTTCAGATAAAAATTTCATTTTTTTTAGGTTTTGGGAGGATTATTCAATTTTTTTTGGGGGTGGTCATGAATTAAAGTCCTTTTCGCGCTAGGGCGCTTAGTTTAGGAGATATGGGCAAAATAAGTTTTTCATATCAAAATTTAAATATACGAAGATATGGGCAAAATAAGTTTTTCAGATAAAAATATAAATTTTTTTAGGTTTTGGGAGGATTATTCAATTTTTTTTTTTTTGGGTGGTCATGAATTAAAGTCCTTTTCGCGCTAGGGCGCTTAGTTTAGGAGATATGGGCAAAATAAGTTTTTCATATCAAAATTTAATTTTGTTTTAGGTTTTGGGTGGATTTGTCAATTTTTTGGGTGTGGTCACGAATTAAAGCCCTTTTCGCCCTAGGACGTATATTTAAGGAGATATGGGCAAAATAACTTTTTCATATAAAAATTGCAATTTTTTTAGGTTTTGAGTGGATTATTAATTTGTTTGGGGTGTTACGAATTAAAGTCCTTTTCGCTCTACGACGCGTATATACGAAGATATGGGCAAAATAAGTTTTTCAGATAAAAATTTCAATTTTTTAGGTTTTGGGAGGATTATTCAATTTTTTTTGGGGTGGTCATGAATTAAAGTCCTTTTCGTGGATTTGTCAAGTTTTTGTGGGTGGTCACGAATTAAAGTCCTTTTCGCCCTAGGACGTATATTTAAGGAGATATGGGCAAAATTACTTTTTCATATAAAAATTGCAATTTTTTTTTTGATTTTGGGTGGATTTGTCAATTTTTTTGGGGTGGTCACGAATTAAAGTCCTTTTCGCCCTAGGACGTATATTTAAGGAGATATGGGCAAAATAACTTTTTCATATAAAAATTGCAATTTTTTAGGCTTTGAGCGGATTATTAAATTTTTTGGGGTGTTACGAATTAAAGTCCTTTTCGCTCTAGGACGCGTATATACGAAGATATGGGCAAAATAAGTTTTTCAGATAAAAATTTCAATTTTTTTAGGTTTTGGGAGGATTATTCAATTTTTTTTTTGGGGGTGGTCATGAATTAAAGTCCTTTTCGCGCTAGGGCGCTTAGTTTAGGAGATATGGGCAAAATAAGTTTTTCATATTTTTTGGGGGTGGTCACGAATTAAAGTCCTTTTCGCCCTAGGACGTATATTTAAGGAGATATCGGCAAAATAACTTTTTCATATAAAAATTGCAATTTTTTTAGGTTTTGAGTGGATTATTAAATTTTACGACTTTACGAATTAAAGTCCTTTTCGCTCTACGACGCGTATATACGAAGATATGGGCAAAATAAGTTTTTCAGATAAAAATTTCAATTTTTTAGGTTTTGGGAGGATTATTCAATTTTTTTTGGGGTGGTCATGAATTAAAGTCCTTTTCGTGGATTTGTCAAGTTTTTGTGGGTGGTCACGAATTAAAGTCCTTTTCGCCCTAGGACGTATATTTAAGGAGATATGGGCAAAATTACTTTTTCATATAAAAATTGCAATTTTTTTTTTGATTTTGGGTGGATTTGTCAATTTTTTTGGGGTGGTCACGAATTAAAGTCCTTTTCGCCCTAGGACGTATATTTAAGGAGATATGGGCAAAATAACTTTTTCATATAAAAATTGCAATTTTTTAGGCTTTGAGCGGATTATTAAATTTTTTGGGGTGTTACGAATTAAAGTCCTTTTCGCTCTAGGACGCGTATATACGAAGATATGGGCAAAATAAGTTTTTCAGATAAAAATTTCAATTTTTTTAGGTTTTGGGAGGATTATTCAATTTTTTTTTTGGGGGTGGTCATGAATTAAAGTCCTTTTCGCGCTAGGGCGCTTAGTTTAGGAGATATGGGCAAAATAAGTTTTTCATATTTTTTGGGGGTGGTCACGAATTAAAGTCCTTTTCGCCCTAGGACGTATATTTAAGGAGATATCGGCAAAATAACTTTTTCATATAAAAATTGCAATTTTTTTAGGTTTTGAGTGGATTATTAAATTTTTTGGGGTGTTACGAATTAAAGTCCTTTTCGCTCTAGGACGCGTATATACGAAGATATGGGCAAAATAAGTTTTTCAGATAAAAATTTCAATTTTTTTTGGGTTTTGGGAGGATTATTCAATTTTTTTGGGGGTGGTCATGAATGAAAGTCCTTTTCGCCGTAGGACGTATATTTAAGGAGATATCGGCAAAATAACTTTGTCATATAAAAATCGCAATTTTTTTAGGTTTTGAGTGGATTATTAAATTTTTTGGGGTGTTACGAATTAAAGTCCTTTTCGCTCTAGGACGCTTATATACGAAGATATGGGCAAAATAAGTTTTTCAGATAAAAATTTCAATTTTTTTAGGTTTTGAGTGGATTATTACATTTTTGGGGTGTTACAAATTAAAGTCCTTTTCGCTCTAGGACGCGTATATACGAAGATATGGGCAAAATAAGTTTTTCAGATAAAAATTTAAATTTTTTTAGGTTTTGGGAGGATTATTCAATTTTTTTTTTTTTGGGTGGTCATGAATTAAAGTCCTTTTCGCGCTAGGGCGCTTAGTTTAGGAGATATGGGCAAAATAAGTTTTTCATATCAAAATTTAATTTTGTTTTAGGTTTTGGGTGGATTTGTCAATTTTTTGGGTGTGGTCACGAATTAAAGTCCTTTTCGCCCTAGGACGTATATTTAAGGAGATATGGGCAAAATAACTTTTTCATATAAAAATTGCAATTTTTTTAGGTTTTGAGTGGATTATTAATTTGTTTGGGGTGTTACGAATTAAAGTCCTTTTCGCTCTAGGACGCGTATATACGAAGATATGGGCAAAATAAGTTTTTCAGATAAAAATTTCAATTTTTTAGGTTTTGGGAGGATTATTCAATTTTTTTTTGGGGTGGTCATGAATTAAAGTCCTTTTCGTGGATTTGTCAAGTTTTTGTGGGTGGTCACAAATTAAAGTCCTTTTCGCCCTAGGACGTATATTTAAGGAGATATGGGCAAAATAACTTTTTCATATAAAAATTGCAATTTTTTTTTTGATTTTGGGTGGATTTGTCAATTTTTTGGGGGTGGTCACGAATTAAAGTCCTTTTCGCCCTAGGACGTATATTTAAGGAGATATGGGCAAAATAACTTTTTCATATAAAAATTGCAATTTTTTAGGCTTTGAGCGGATTATTAAATTTTTTGGGGTGTTACGAATTAAAGTCCTTTTCGCTCTAGGACGCGTATATACGAAGATATGGGCAAAATAAGTTTTTCAGATAAAAATTTCAATTTTTTAGGTTTTGGGAGGATTATTCAATTTTTTGGGGGGTGGTCACGAATTAAAGTCCTTTTCGCCCTAGGACGTATATTTAAGGAGATATGGGCAAAATAACTTTGTCATATAAAAATCGCAATTTTTTTAGGTTTTGAGTGGGTTATTAAATTTTTTGGGGTGTTACGAATTAAAGTCCTTTTCGCTCTAGGACGCGTATATACGAAGATATGGGCAAAATAAGTTTTTCAGATAAAAATTTCAATTTTTTTTTAGGTTTTGGGAGGATTATTCAATTTTTTTGGGGGTGGTCATGAATTAAAGTCCTTTTCGCCCTAGGACGTATATTTAAGGAGATATGGGCAAAATAACTTTTTCATACAAAAATTGCAATTTTTTTAGATTTTGGGTGGATTTGTCAATTTTTTGGGGGTGTTACAAATTAAAGTCCTTTTCGCTCTAGGACGCGTATATACGAAGATATGGGCAAAATAAGATTTTCAGATAAAAATTTCATTTTTTTTAGGTTTTGAGAGGATTATTCAATTTTTTTTTTGGGGTGGTCATGAATTAAAGTCCTTTTCGCGCTAGGGCGCTTAGTTTAGGAGATATGGGCAAAATAAGTTTTTCATATCAAAATTTAAATTTTTTAGGTTTTGGGTGGATTTTTCAATTTTTTGGGGGTGGTCACGAATTAAAGTCCTTTTCGCCCTAGGACGTATATTTAAGGAGATATGGGCAATATAACTTTTTCATATAAAAATTGCAATTTTTTTAGGTTTTGAACGGATTATTAAATTTTTTGGGGTGTTTCGAATTAAAGTCCTTTTCGCTCTAGGACGCGTATATACGAAAATATGGGCAAAATAAGTTTTTGAGATAAAAATTTCAATTTTTTTTAGGTTTTGGGTGGATTTGTCAATTTTTTGGGGGTGGTCACGAATTAAAGTCCTTTTCGCCCTAGGACGTATATTTAAGGAGATATGGGCAAAATAACTTTTTCATATAAAAATTGCAATTTTTTTAGGTTTTGAACGGATTATTAAATTTTTTGGGGTGTTACGAATTAAAGTCCTTTTCGCTCTAGGACGCGTATATACGAAGATATGGGCAAAATAGGTTTTTCAGATAAAAATTTAAATTTTTTAGGTTTTGGGAGGATTATTCAATTATTTGGGGGGTGGTCACGAATTAAAGTCCTTTTCGCCCTAGGACGTATATTTAAGGAGATATGGGCAAAATAACTTTTTCATATAAAAATTGCAATTTTTTAGGTTTTGAGCGGATTATTAAATTTTTTGGGGTGTTACGAATTAAAGTCCTTTTCGCTCTAGGACGCGTATATACGAAGATATGGGCAAAATAAGATTTTCAGATAAAAATTTCATTTTTTTTAGGTTTTGGGAGGATTATTCAATTTTTTTTGGGGGTGGTCATGAATTAAAGTCCTTTTCGCGCTAGGGCGCTTAGTTTAGGAGATATGGGCAAAATAAGTTTTTCATATCAAAATTTAAATATACGAAGATATGGGCAAAATAAGTTTTTCAGATAAAAATTTAAATTTTTTTAGGTTTTGGGAGGATTATTCAATTTTTTTTTTTTTGGGTGGTCATGAATTAAAGTCCTTTTCGCGCTAGGGCGCTTAGTTTAGGAGATATGGGCAAAATAAGTTTTTCATATCAAAATTTAATTTTGTTTTAGGTTTTGGGTGGATTTGTCAATTTTTTGGGTGTGGTCACGAATTAAAGCCCTTTTCGCCCTAGGACGTATATTTAAGGAGATATGGGCAAAATAACTTTTTCATATAAAAATTGCAATTTTTTTAGGTTTTGAGTGGATTATTAATTTGTTTGGGGTGTTACGAATTAAAGTCCTTTTCGCTCTACGACGCGTATATACGAAGATATGGGCAAAATAAGTTTTTCAGATAAAAATTTCAATTTTTTAGGTTTTGGGAGGATTATTCAATTTTTTTTGGGGTGGTCATGAATTAAAGTCCTTTTCGTGGATTTGTCAAGTTTTTGTGGGTGGTCACGAATTAAAGTCCTTTTCGCCCTAGGACGTATATTTAAGGAGATATGGGCAAAATAACTTTTTCATATAAAAATTGCAATTTTTTTTTTTTGATTTTGGGTGGATTTGTCAATTTTTTGGGGGTGGTCACGAATTAAAGTCCTTTTCGCCCTAGGACGTATATTTAAGGAGATATGGGCAAAATAACTTTTTCATATAAAAATTGCAATTTTTTAGGCTTTGAGCGGATTATTAAATTTTTTGGGGTGTTACGAATTAAAGTCATTTTCGCTCTAGGACGCGTATATACGAAGATATGGGCAAAATAAGTTTTTCAGATAAAAATTTCAATTTTTTAGGTTTTGGGAGGATTATTCAATTTTTTGGGGGGTGGTCACGAATTAAAGTCCTTTTCGCCCTAGGACGTATATTTAAGGAGATATGGGCAAAATAACTTTGTCATATAAAAATCGCAATTTTTTTAGGTTTTGAGTGGATTATTAAATTTTTTGGGGTGTTACGAATTAAAGTCCTTTTCGCTCTAGGACGCGTATATACGAAGATATGGGCAAAATAAGTTTTTCAGATAAAAATTTCAATTTTTTTTAGGTTTTGGGAGGATTATTCAATTTTTTTGGGGGTGGTCATGAATTAAAGTCCTTTTCGCCCTAGGACGTATATTTAAGGAGATATGGGCAAAATAACTTTTTCATACAAAAATTGCAATTTTTTTAGATTTTGGGTGGATTTGTCAATTTTTTGGGGGTGTTACAAATTAAAGTCCTTTTCGCTCTAGGACGCGTATATACGAAGATATGGGCAAAATAAGATTTTCAGATAAAAATTTCATTTTTTTTAGGTTTTGGGAGGATTATTCAATTTTTTTTTGGGGGTGGTCATGAATTAAAGTCCTTTTCGCGCTAGGGCGCTTAGTTTAGGAGATATGGGCAAAATAAGTTTTTCATATCAAAATTTAAATTTTTTAGGTTTTGGGTGGATTTTTCAATTTTTTGGGGGTGGTCACGAATTAAAGTCCTTTTCGCCCTAGGACGTATATTTAAGGAGATATGGGCAATATAACTTTTTCATATAAAAATTGCAATTTTTTTAGGTTTTGAACGGATTATTAAATTTTTTGGGGTGTTTCGAATTAAAGTCCTTTTCGCTCTAGGACGCGTATATACGAAAATATGGGCAAAATAAGTTTTTCAGATAAAAATTTCAATTTTTTTTAGGTTTTGGGTGGATTTGTCAATTTTTTGGGGGTGGTCACGAATTAAAGTCCTTTTCGCCCTAGGACGTATATTTAAGGAGATATGGGCAAAATAACTTTTTCATATAAAAATTGCAATTTTTTTAGGTTTTGAACGGATTATTAAATTTTTTGGGGTGTTACGAATTAAAGTCCTTTTCGCTCTAGGACGCGTATATACGAAGATATGGGCAAAATAGGTTTTTCAGATAAAAATTTAAATTTTTTAGGTTTTGGGAGGATTATTCAATTTTTTGGGGGGTGGTCACGAATTAAAGTCCTTTTCGCCCTAGGACGTATATTTAAGGAGATATGGGCAAAATAACTTTTTCATATAAAAATTGCAATTTTATAGGTTTTGAGCGGATTATTAAATTTTTTGGGGTGTTACGAATTAAAGTCCTTTTCGCTCTAGGACGCGTATATACGAAGATATGGGCAAAATAAGATTTTCAGATAAAAATTTCATTTTTTTTAGGTTTTGGGAGGATTATTCAATTTTTTTTGGGGGTGGTCATGAATTAAAGTCCTTTTCGCGCTAGGGCGCTTAGTTTAGGAGATATGGGCAAAATAAGTTTTTCATATCAAAATTTAAATATACGAAGATATGGGCAAAATAAGTTTTTCAGATAAAAATTTAAATTTTTTTAGGTTTTGGGAGGATTATTCAATTTTTTTTTTTGGGTGGTCATGAATTAAAGTCCTTTTCGCGCTAGGGCGCTTAGTTTAGGAGATATGGGCAAAATAAGTTTTTCATATCAAAATTTAATTTTGTTTTAGGTTTTGGGTGGATTTGTCAATTTTTTGGGTGTGGTCACGAATTAAAGCCCTTTTCGCCCTAGGACGTATATTTAAGGAGATATGGGCAAAATAACTTTTTCATATAAAAATTGCAATTTTTTTAGGTTTTGAGTGGATTATTAATTTGTTTGGGGTGTTACGAATTAAAGTCCTTTTCGCTCTACGACGCGTATATACGAAGATATGGGCAAAATAAGTTTTTCAGATAAAAATTTTAATTTTTTTTAGGTTTTGGGTGGATTTGTCAATTTTTTGGGGGTGGTCACGAATTAAAGTCCTTTTCGCCCTAGGACGTATATTTAAGGAGATATGGGCAAAATAACTTTTTCATATAAAAATTGCAATTTTTTTAGGTTTTGAACGGATTATTAAATTTTTTGGGGTGTTACGAATTAAAGTCCTTTTCGCTCTAGGACGCGTATATACGAAGATATGGGCAAAATAGGTTTTTCAGATAAAAATTTAAATTTTTTAGGTTTTGGGAGGATTATTCAATTTTTTGGGGGGTGGTCACGAATTAAAGTCCTTTTCGCCCTAGGACGTATATTTAAGGAGATATGGGCAAAATAACTTTTTCATATAAAAATTGCAATTTTTTAGGTTTTGAGCGGATTATTAAATTTTTTGGGGTGTTACGAATTAAAGTCCTTTTCGCTCTAGGACGCGTATATACGAAGATATGGGCAAAATAAGATTTTCAGATAAAAATTTCATTTTTTTTTAGGTTTTGGGAGGATTATTCAATTTTTTTTGGGGGTGGTCATGAATTAAAGTCATTTTCGCTCTAGGACGCGTATATACGAAAATATGGGCAAAATAAGTTTTTCAGATAAAAATTTTAATTTTTTTTAGGTTTTGGGTGGATTTGTCAATTTTTTGGGGGTGGTCACGAATTAAAGTCCTTTTCGCCCTAGGACGTATATTTAAGGAGATATGGGCAAAATAACTTTTTCATATAAAAATTGCAATTTTTTTAGGTTTTGAACGGATTATTAAATTTTTTGGGGTGTTACGAATTAAAGTCCTTTTCGCTCTAGGACGCGTATATACGAAGATATGGGCAAAATAGGTTTTTCAGATAAAAATTTAAATTTTTTAGGTTTTGGGAGGATTATTCAATTTTTTGGGGGGTGGTCACGAATTAAAGTCCTTTTCGCCCTAGGACGTATATTTAAGGAGATATGGGCAAAATAACTTTTTCATATAAAAATTGCAATTTTTTAGGTTTTGAGCGGATTATTAAATTTTTTGGGGTGTTACGAATTAAAGTCCTTTTCGCTCTAGGACGCGTATATACGAAGATATGGGCAAAATAAGATTTTCAGATAAAAATTTCATTTTTTTTTTAGGTTTTGGGAGGATTATTCAATTTTTTTGGGGGTGGTCATGAATTAAAGTCCTTTTCGTCCTAGGACGTATATTTAAGGAGATATCGGCAAAATAACTTTGTCATATAAACATCGCAATTTTTTTAGGTTTTGAGTGGATTATTAAATTTTTTGGGGTGTTACGAATTAAAGTCCTTTTCGCTCTAGGACGCTTATATACGAAGATATGGGCAAAATAAGTTTTTCAGATAAAAATTTCAATTTTTTTAGGTTTTGAGTGGATTATTTAATTTTTTGGGTGTCACGAATTAAAGTCCTTTTCGCTCTAGGACGCGTATATACGAAGATATGGGCAAAATAAGTTTTTCAGATAAAAATTTCAATTTTTTAGGTTTTGGGAGGATTATTCAATTTTTTTTTTTTGGTGGTCATGAATTAAAGTCCTTTTCGCGCTAGGGCGCTTAGTTTAGGAGATATGGGCAAAATAAGTTTTTCATATCAAAATTTAATTTTGTTTTAGGTTTTGGATGGATTTGTCAATTTTTTGGGTGTGGTCACGAATTAAAGTCCTTTTCGCCCTAGGACGTATATTTAAGGAGATATGGGCAAAATAACTTTTTCATATAAAATTGCAATTTTTTAGGTTTTGAGCGGATTATTAAATTTTTTGGGGTGTTACGAATTAAAGTCCTTTTCGCTCTAGGACGCGTATATACGAAGGTATGGGCAAAATAAGTTTTTCATATCAAAATTTAATTTTGTTTTAGGTTTTGGATGGATTTGTCAATTTTTTGGGTGTGGTCACGAATTAAAGTCCTTTTCGCCCTAGGACGTATATTTAAGGAGATATGGGCAAAATAACTTTTTCATACAAAAATTGCAATTTTTTTAGATTTTGGGTGGATTTGTCAATTTTTTGGGGGTGTTACAAATTAAAGTCCTTTTCGCTCTAGGACGCGTATATACGAAGATATGGGCAAAATAAGATTTTCAGATAAAAATTTCATTTTTTTTAGGTTTTGGGAGGATTATTCAATTTTTTTTTTTTGGGGGTGGTCATGAATTAAAGTCCTTTTCGCGCTAGGGCGCTTAGTTTAGGAGATATGGGCAAAATAAGTTTTTCATATCAAAATTTAAATTTTTTAGGTTTTGGGTGGATTTGTCAATTTTTTGGGGGTGGTCACGAATTAAAGTCCTTTTCGCCCTAGGACGTATATTTAAGGAGATATGGGCAAAATAACTTTTTCATATAAAAATTGCAATTTTTTTAGGTTTTGAACGGATTATTAAATTTTTTGGGGTGTTTCGAATTAAAGTCCTTTTCGCTCTAGGACGCGTATATACGAAAATATGGGCAAAATAAGTTTTTCAGATAAAAATTTCAATTTTTTTTAGGTTTTGGGTGGATTTGTCAATTTTTTGGGGGTGGTCACGAATTAAAGTCCTTTTCGCCCTAGGACGTATATTTAAGGAGATATGGGCAAAATAACTTTTTCATATAAAAATTGCAATTTTTTTAGGTTTTGAACGGATTATTAAATTTTTTGGGGTGTTACGAATTAAAGTCCTTTTCGCTCTAGGACGCGTATATACGAAGATATGGGCAAAATAGGTTTTTCAGATAAAAATTTAAATTTTTTAGGTTTTGGGAGGATCATTCAATTTTTTGGGGGGTGGTCACGAATTAAAGTCCTTTTCGCCCTAGGACGTATATTTAAGGAGATATGGGCAAAATAACTTTTTCATATAAAAATTGCAATTTTTTAGGTTTTGAGCGGATTATTAAATTTTTTGGGGTGTTACGAATTAAAGTCCTTTTCGCTCTAGGACGCGTATATACGAAGATATGGGCAAAATAAGATTTTCAGATAAAAATTTCATTTTTTTTAGGTTTTGGGAGGATTATTCAAATTTTTTTGGGGGTGGTCATGAATTAAAGTCCTTTTCGCGCTAGGGCGCTTAGTTTAGGAGATATGGGCAAAATAAGTTTTTCATATCAAAACTTAAATTTTTTAGGTTTTGGGTGGATTTGTCAATTTTTTGGGGGTGGTCACGAATTAAAGTCCTTTTCGCCCTAGGACGTATATTTAAGGAGATATGGGCAAAATAACTTTTTCATATAAAGATTGCAA
Organism: Haematobia irritans; assembly: GCF_050003625.1. Classification (NCBI taxonomy): domain Eukaryota; kingdom Metazoa; phylum Arthropoda; class Insecta; order Diptera; family Muscidae; genus Haematobia; species Haematobia irritans. The sequence continues at coordinate 70,980,777 of NC_134400.1, read as the reverse complement.
TTTTTTTAGGTTTTGAACGGATTATTAAATTTTTTGGGGTGTTACGAATTAAAGTCCTTTTCGCTCTAGGACGCGTATATACGAAAATATGGGCAAAATAAGTTTTTCAGATAAAAATTTCAATTTTTTTTAGGTTTTGGGAGGATTATTCAATTTTTTTGGGGGTGGTCATGAATTAAAGTCCTTTTCGCCCTAGGACGTATATTTAAGGAGATATCGGCAAAATAACTTTGTCATATAAACATCGCAATTTTTTTAGGTTTTGAGTGGATTATTAAATTTTTTGGGGTGTTACGAATTAAAGTCCTTTTCGCTCTAGGACGCTTATATACGAAGATATGGGCAAAATAAGTTTTTCAGATAAAAATTTCAATTTTTTTAGGTTTTGAGTGGATTATTAATTTTTTTGGGTGTTACGAATTAAAGTCCTTTTCGCTCTAGGACGCGTATATACGAAGATATGGGCAAAATAAGTTTTTCAGATAAAAATTTCAATTTTTTAGGTTTTGGGAGGATTATTCAATTTTTTTTTTTTGGTGGTCATGAATTAAAGTCCTTTTCGCGCTAGGGCGCTTAGTTTAGGAGATATGGGCAAAATATGTTTTGCATATCAAAATTTAATTTTGTTTTAGGTTTTGGATGGATTTGTCAATTTTTTGGGTGTGGTCACGAATTAAAGTCCTTTTCGCCCTAGGACGTATATTTAAGGAGATATGGGCAAAATAACTTTTTCATATAAAATTGCAATGTTTTAGGTTTTGAGCGGATTATTAAATTTTTTGGGGTGTTACGAATTAAAGTCCTTTTCGCTCTAGGACGCGTATATACGAAGGTATGGGCAAAATAAGTTTTTCATATCAAAATTTAATTTTGTTTTAGGTTTTGGATGGATTTGTCAATTTTTTGGGTGTGGTCACGAATTAAAGTCCTTTTCGCCCTAGGACGTATATTTAAGGAGATATGGGCAAAATAACTTTTTCATACAAAAATTGCAATTTTTTTAGATTTTGGGTGGATTTGTCAATTTTTTGGGGGTGTTACAAATTAAAGTCCTTTTCGCTCTAGGACGCGTATATACGAAGATATGGGCAAAATAAGATTTTCAGATAAAAATTTCATTTTTTTAGGTTTTGGGAGGATTATTCATTTTTTTTTGGGGGTGGTCATGAATTAAAGTCCTTTTCGCGCTAGGGCGCTTAGTTTAGGAGATATGGGCAAAATAAGTTTTTCATATCAAAATTTAAATTTTTTAGGTTTTGGGTGGATTTGTCAATTTTTTGGGGGTGGTCACGAATTAAAGTCCTTTTCGCCCTAGGACGTATATTTAAGGAGATATGGGCAAAATAACTTTTTCATATAAAAATTGCAATTTTTTTAGGTTTTGAACGGATTATTAAATTTTTTGGGGTGTTTCGAATTAAAGTCCTTTTCGCTCTAGGACGCGTATATACGAAAATATGGGCAAAATAAGTTTTTCAGATAAAAATTTCAATTTTTTTTAGGTTTTGGGTGGATTTGTCAATTTTTTGGGGGTGGTCACGAATTAAAGTCCTTTTCGCCCTAGGACGTATATTTAAGGAGATATGGGCAAAATAACTTTTTCATATAAAAATTGCAATTTTTTTAGGTTTTGAACGGATTATTAAATTTTTTGGGGTGTTACGAATTAAAGTCCTTTTCGCTCTAGGACGCGTATATACGAAGATATGGGCAAAATAGGTTTTTCAGATAAAAATTTACATTTTTTAGGTTTTGGGAGGATTATTCAATTTTTTGGGGGGTGGTCACGAATTAAAGTCTTTTTCGCCCTAGGACGTATATTTAAGGAGATATGGGCAAAATAACTTTTTCATATAAAAATTGCAATTTTTTAGGTTTTGAGCGGATTATTAAATTTTTTGGGGTGTTACGAATTAAAGTCCTTTTCGCTCTAGGACGCGTATATACGAAGATATGGGCAAAATAAGTTTTTCAGATAAAAAATTCAATTTTTTTAGGTTTTGGGAGGATTATTCAATTTTTTTGGGGGTGGTCATGAATTAAAGTCCTTTTCACACTAGGGCGCTTAGTTTAGGAGATATGGGCAAAATAAGTTTCTCATATCAAAATTTAATTTTTTTTAGGTTTTGGGTGGATTTGTCAATTTTTTGGGGGTGGTCACGAATTAAAGTCCTTTTCGCCCTAGGACGTATATTTAAGGAGATATGGGCAAAATAACTTTTTCATATAAAAATTGCAATTTTTTTAGGTTTTGGGTGGATTTGTCAAGTTTTTGGGGGTGGTCACGAATTAAAGTCCTTTTCGCCCTAGGACGTATATTTAAGGAGATATGGGCAAAATAACTTTTTCATATAAAAATTGCAATTTTTTTAGGTTTTGGGAGGAGTATTCAATTTTTTTTTTTGGGTGGTCATGAATTAAAGTCCTTTTCGCTCTAGGACGCGTATATACGAAGATAAGTTTTTCAGATAAAAATTTAAATTTTTTTAGGTTTTGGGTGGATTTGTCAATTTTTTGGGGGTGGTCACGAATTAAAGTCCTTTTCGCCCTAGAACGTATATTTAAGGAGATATGGGCAAAACAACTTTTTCATATAAAAATAGCAATTTTTTTAGGTTTTGAGCGGATTGTTAAATTTTTTGGGGTGTTACGAATTAAAGTCCTTTTCGCTCTAGGACGCGTATATACGAAGATATGGGCAAAATAAGTTTTTCAGATAAAAATTTCAATTTTTTAGGTTTTGGGAGGATTATTCAATTTTTTGGGGGGTGGTCACGAATTAAAGTCCTTTTCGCCCTAGGACGTATATTTAAGGAGATATGGGCAAAATAACTTTTTCATATAAAAATTGCAATTTTTTTAGATTTTGGGTGGATTTGTCAATTTTTTGGGGGTGTTACGAATTAAAGTCCTTTTCGCTCTAGGACGCGTATATACGAAGATATGGGCAAAATAAGATTTTCAGATAAAAATTTCAATTTTTTTATGTTTTGGGAGGATTATTCAATTTTTTGGAAGTGGTCATGAATTAAAGTCCTTTTCGCGCTAGGGCGCTTAGTTTAGGAGATATGGGCAAAATAAGTTTTTCATATCAAAATTTAAATTTTTTTAGGTTTTGGGTGGATTTGTCAATTTTTTGGGGGTGGTCACGAATTAAAGTCCTTTTCGCCCTAGGACATATATTTAAGGAGATATGGGCAAAATAACTTTGTCATATAAAAATCGCAATTTTTTTAGGTTTTGAGTGGATTATTAAATTTTTTGGGGTGTTACGAATTAAAGTCCTTTTCGCTCTAGGACGCTTATATACGAAGATATGGGCAAAATAAGTTTTTCAGATAAAAATTTCAATTTTTTTAGGTTTTGGGAGGATTATTCAATTTTTTTTGGGGGTGGTCATGAATTAAAGTCCTTTTCGCGCTACGGCGCTTAGTTTAGGAGATATGGTCAAAATAAATTTTTCATATCAAAATTTAAATGTTTCTTAGGTTTTGGGTGGATTTGTCAATTTTTTGGGTGTGGTCACGAATTAAAGTCCTTTTCGCCCTAGGACGTATATTTAAGGAGATATGGGCAAAATAACTTTTTCATATAAAAATTGCAATTTTTTTAGGTTTTGAGTGGATTATTAATTTGTTTGGGGTGTTACGAATTAAAGTCCTTTTCGCTCTACGACGCGTATATACGAAGATATGGGCAAAATAAGTTTTTCAGATAAAAATTTCAATTTTTTTAGGTTTTGGGAGGATTATTCAATTTTTTTTGGGGGTGGTCATGAATTAAAGTCCTTTTCGTGGATTTGTCAAGTTTTTGTGGGTGGTCACGAATTAAAGTCCTTTTCGCCCTAGGACGTATATTTAAGGAGATATGGGCAAAATTACTTTTTCATATAAAAATTGCAATTTTTTTTTGATTTTGGGTGGATTTGTCAATTTTCATATCAAAATTTAATTTTGTTTTAGGTTTTGGGTGGATTTGTCAATTTTTTGGGGGTGGTCACGAATTAAAGTCCTTTTCGCCCTAGGACGTATATTTAAGGAGATATGGGCAAAATAACTTTTTCATATAAAAATTGCAATTTTTTTAGGTTTTGAGCGGATTATTAAATTTTTTGGGGTGTTACGAATTAAAGTCCTTTTCGCTTTAGGACGCGTATATACGAAGATATGGGCAAAATAAGTTTTTCAGATAAAAATTTCAATTTTTTTAGGTTTTGGGAGGATTATTCAATTTTTTTTTGGGTGGTCATGAATTAAAGTCCTTTTCGCTCTAGGACGCGTATATACGAAGATAAGTTTTTCAGATAAAAATTTAAATTTTTTTAGGTTTTGGGTGGATTATTCAATTTTTTTGGGGGTGGTCATGAATTAAAGTCCTTTTCGCGCTAGGGCGCTTAGTTTAGGAGATATGGGCAAAATAAGTTTTTCAGATAAAAATTTCAATTTTTTAGGTTTTGGGAGGATTATTCAATTTTTTGGGGGGTGGTCACGAATTAAAGTCCTTTTCGCCCTAGGACGTATATTTAAGGAGATATGGGCAAAATAACTTTTTCATATAAAAATTGCATTTTTTTTAGATTTTGGGTGGATTTGTCAATTTTTTGGGGGTGTTACGAATTAAAGTCCTTTTCGCTCTAGGACGCGTATATACGAAGATATGGGCAAAATAAGATTTTCAGATAAAAATTTCAATTTTTTTAGGGTTTGGGAGGATTATTCAATTTTTTTGGAAGTGGTCATGAATTAAATTCCTTTTCGCGCTAGGGCGCTTAGTTTAGGAGATATGGGCAAAATAAGTTTTTCATATCAAAATTTAAATTTTTTAGGTTTTGGGTAGATTTGTCAATTTTTTGGGGGTGGTCACGAATTAAAGTCCTTTTCGCCCTAGGACGTATATTTAAGGAGATATCGGCAAAATAACTTTTTCATATAAAAATTGCATTTTTTTTAGGTTTTGAGCGGATTATTAAATTTTTTGGGGTGTTACGAATTAAAGTCCTTTTCGCCCTAGGACGTATACTTAAGGAGATATGGGCAAAATAACTTTTTCATATAAAAATTTCAATTTTTTAGGTTTTGAGCGGATTATTAAATTTTTTGGGGTGTTACGAATTAAAGTCCTTTTCGCTCTAGGACGCGTATATACGAAGATATGGGCAAAATAAGATTTTCAGACAAAAATTTCAATTTTTTTAGGTTTTGGGAGGATTATTCAATTTTTTTGGAAGTGGTCATGAATTAAAGTCCTTTTCGCGCTAGGGCGCTTAGTTTAGGAGATATGGGCAAAATAAGTTTTTCATATCAAAATTTCAATTTTTTTAGGTTTTGGGTGGATTTGTCAATTTTTTGGGGGTGGTCACGAATTAAAGTACTTTTCGCCCTAGAACGTATATTTAAGGAGATATGGGCAAAACAACTTTTTCATATAAAAATAGCAATTTTATTAGGTTTTGAGCGGATTGTAAAATTTTTTGGGGTGTTACGAATTAAAGTCCTTTTCGCTCTAGGACGCGTATATACGAAGATATGGGCAAAATAAGTTTTTCAGATAAAAATTTCAATTTTTTGGGTTTTGGGAGGATTATTCAATTTTTTGGGGGGTGGTCACGAATTAAAGTCCTTTTCGCCCTAGGACGTATATTTAAGGAGATATGGGCAAAATAACTTTTTCATATAAAAATTTCAATTTTTTTAGATTTTGGGTGGATTTGTCAATTTTTTGGGGGTGTTACGAATTAAAGTCCTTTTCGCTCTAGGACGCGTATATACGAAGATATGGGCAAAATAAGATTTTCAGATAAAAATTTAAATTTTTTTATGTTTTGGGAGGATTATTCAATTTTTTGGAAATGGTCATGAATTAAAGTCCTTTTCGCGCTAGGGCGCTTAGTTTAGGAGATATGGGCAAAATAAGTTTTTCATATCAAAATTTAAATTTTTTTAGGTTTTGGGTGGATTTGTCAATTTTTTGGGGGTGGTCACGAATTAAAGTCCTTTTCGCCCTAGGACATATATTTAAGGAGATATGGGCAAAATAACTTTGTCATATAAAAATCGCAATTTTTTTAGGTTTTGAGTGGATTATTAAATTTTTTGGGGTGTTACGAATTAAAGTCCTTTTCGCTCTAGGACGCTTATATACGAAGATATGGGCAAAATAAGTTTTTCAGATAAAAATTTCAATTTTTTTTAGGTTTTGGGAGGATTATTCAATTTTTTTGGGGGTGGTCATGAATTAAAGTCCTTTTCGCGCTACGGCGCTTAGTTTAGGAGATATGGTCAAAATAAATTTTTCATATCAAAATTTAAATGTTTCTTAGGTTTTGGGTGGATTTGTCAATTTTTTGGGTGTGGTCACGAATTAAAGTCCTTTTCGCCCTAGGACGTATATTTAAGGAGATATGGGCAAAATAACTTTTTCATATAAAAATTGCAATTTTTTAGGTTTTGAGTGGATTATTAATTTGTTTGGGGTGTTACGAATTAAAGTCCTTTTCGCTCTACGACGCGTATATACGAAGATATGGGCAAAATAAGTTTTTCAGATAAAAATTTCAATTTTTTTAGGTTTTGGGAGGATTATTCAATTTTTTTTGGGTGTGGTCATGAATTAAAGTCCTTTTCGTGGATTTGTCAAGTTTTTGTGGGTGGTCACGAATTAAAGTCCTTTATCGCCCTAGGACGTATATTTAAGGAGATATGGGCAAAATTACTTTTTCATATAAAAATTGCAATTTTTATACCCATCACCATAGAATGGTGACGGGGGTATAATAAGTTTGTCATTCCGTTTGTAACGCATCGAAATATCGATTTCCGACTATATAAAGTATATATATTCTTGATCAGGGAGAAATTCTAAGACGATATAACGATGTCCGTCTGTCCGTCTGTCTGTCTGTCTGTCTGTCTGTCTGTCTGTCTGTCTGTTGTAATCACGCTACAGTCTTCAATAATGAAGCAATCGTGCTGAAATTTTGCACAAACTCGTCTTTTGTCTGCAGGCAGGTCAAGTTCGAAGATGGGCTGTATCGGTCCAGGATTTGATATAGTCCCCATATAAACCGACCTCCTGATTTGGGGTCTTGGGCTTATAGAAACCGTAGTTTTTATCCAATTTGCCTGAAATTTGAAATCTGGAGCTATTTTGTGACCGTAAAGAGGTGTGCCAAAAATGGTGAGTATCGGTCCACGTTTTGGCATAGCCCCCATATAGACCGATCTCCCGATTTTACTTCTTGGGCTTATAGAAACCGCAGTTTTTATTCAATTTACCTGAAATTGGAAATCTAGAGGTATTGTCGGACCACAAATACGTGTGCCGAAAATTGTGAGTATTGGTCCATATTTTGGTATAGCCCCCATATAGACCCATCTCCCGATTTTACTTCTTTGGCTTATAGAAATCGCAGTTTTTATTCAATTTACCGGAAATTGGAAATCTAGAGGTATTGTAGGACCACAAATACGTGTGCCAAAAATTGTGAGTATCGGTCCATATTTTGGTATAGCCCCCATATAGACCGATCTCCCGATTTTTCTTCTTGGGCTTATAGAAACCGCAGTGTTTATTCAATTTACCTGAAAATGGAAATCTAGAGGTATTGTAGGACCACAAATACGTGTGCCAAAAATTGTGAGTATCGGTCCATATTTTGGTATAGCCCCCATAAAGACCCATCTCCCGATTTTACTTCTTTGGCTTATAGAAATCGCAGTTTTTATTCAATTTACCGGAAATTGGAAATCTAGAGGTATTGTAGGACCACAAATACGTGTGCCAAAAATTGTGAGTATCGGTCCATGTTTTGGTATGTTCCCCATATAAAACGACCTCCCGATTTGGGGTCTTGGGCTTATAGAAACCTTATTTTTTATCCAATTTGTCTGAAATTGGAAATCTAGAGGTATTTTAGGACCATAAAGAAGTGTGCCTAAAATGGTGAGGATCGGTCCATATTTTGGTATAGCCCCCATATAGACCGATTTCCCGATTTTACTTCTTGGGCTTCTAGAATCCGAAGTTTTTTATCCTATTTGCCTGAAATTGGAAATCTAGAGGTATTTTCGGGTCATAAAGAGGTGTGCCGAAAACGGCCCATATTTCAGTATAGCCCCCATAAGAACGATCTCCCGATTTAACTCCTTGGGTTTCTAGAAACCGTAGTTTTTATCTGATTTGCCTGAAATTGTAAATATTCTGGTATTTTAGGCTCACAAAAACGTGTATCGGATTAGGTTTTTATAGGTCCATTTGGTAATGCCTCCATATAGACCGACTTCACTTCTTGAGGGTGTAGAAGGCGCACTGATGATGAAAATTGCTTGAAACTCAATGTAAAATTTCCAGATTTTACTTCTACAGATTTAAGATTTCAAATCAAGACGTTATTTTATAATTTTCTTGCACACATACAAGAGATGTTAATGATTCCTCTAAAACTCAAACAAAAATGGTTCTTATAAATCCAGAATCTGATATAGTCCTCATGGATGAAATCTTTAAATTTATCTTCGGGAAGTGTCCTCAAGTCCTCAAGCCCTCCTGAAATTTCAAAGGAAACCCTAATATTTGGTTCATGGTGGTGGGTATTTAAGATTCGGCCCGGCCGAACTTACTGCTGTATATACTTGTTTTTTTTGATTTTGGGTGGATTTGTCAATTTTTTGGGGGTGGTCACGAATTAAAGTCCTTTTCGCCCTAGGACGTATATTTAAGGAGATATGGGCAAAATAACTTTTTCATATAAAAATTGCAATTTTTTAGGTTTTGAGCGGATTATTAAATTTTTTAGGGTGTTACGAATTAAAGTCCTTTTCGCTCTAGGACGCGTATATACGAAGATATGGGCACAATAAGTTTTTCAGATAAAAATTTCAATTTTTTAGGTTTTGGGAGGATTATTCAATTTTTTGGGGGGTGGTCACGAATTAAAGTCCTTTTCGCCCTAGGACGTACATTTAAGGAGATATGGGCAAAATAACTTTGTCATATAAAAATCGCAATTTTTTTTAGGTTTTGAGTGGATTATTAAATTTTTTGGGGTGTTACGAATTAAAGTCCTTTTCGCTCTAGGACGCGTATATACGAAGATATGGGCAAAATAAGTTTTTCAGATAAAAATTTCAATTTTTTTAGGTTTTGGGAGGATTATTCCATTTTTTGGGGGTGGTCATGAATTAAAGTCCTTTTCGCGCTAGGGCGCTTAGTTTAGGAGAATGGGCAAAATAAATTTTTCATATCAAAATTTAATTTTTTTTTAGGTTTTGGGTGGATTTGTCAATTTTTTGGGTGTGGTCACGAATTAAAGTCCTTTTCGGCCTAGGACGTATATTTAAGGAGATATGGGCAAAATAACTTTTTCATATAAAAATTGCAATTTTTTAGGATTTGAGTGGATTATTAAATTTTTTGGGGTGTTACGATATGGGCAAAATAAGTTTTTCAGATAAAAATTTCAATTTTTTAGGTTTTGGGAGGATTATTCAATTTTTTGGGGGTGGTCATGAATTAAAGTCCTTTTCGTGGATTTGTCAAGTTTTTGTGGGTGGTCACGAATTAAAGTCCTTTTCGCCCTAGGACGTATATTTAAGGAGATATGGGCAAAATAACTTTTTCATATAAAAATTGCAATTTTTTAGGTTTTGAGCGGATTATTAAATTTTTTGGGGTGTTACGAATTAAAGTCCTTTTCGCTCTAGGACGCGTATATACGAAGATATGGGCAAAATAAGATTTTCAGACAAAATTTTCAATTTTTTTTGGTTTTGGGAGGATTATTCAATTTTTTTGGGGGTGGTCATGAATTAAAGTCCTTTTCGCGCTAGGGCGCTTAGTTTAGGAGATATGGGCAAAATAAATTTTTCATATCAAAATTTAATTTTTTTTTAGGTTTTGGGTGGATTTGTCAATTTTTTGGGTGTGGTCACGAATTAAAGTCCTTTTCGCCCTAGGACGTATATTTAAGGAGATATGGGCAAAATAACTTTTTCATATAAAAATAGCAATTTTTTTAGGTTTTGAGCGGATTATTAAATTTTTTGGGGTGTTACGAATTAAAGTCCTTTTCGCTCTAGGACGCGTATATACGAAGATATGGGCAAAATAAGATTTTCAGATAAAAATTTCAATTTTTTTTGGTTTTGGGAGGATTATTCAATTTTTTTGGGGGTGGTCATGAATTAAAGTCCTTTTCGCGCTACGGCGCTTAGTTTAGGAGATATGGTCAAAATAAATTTTTCATATCAAAATTTAAATTTTTTTTAGGTTTTGGGTGGATATGTCAATTTTTTGGGTGTGGTCACGAATTAAAGTCTTTTTCGCCCTAGGACATATATTTAAGGAGATATGGGCAAAATAACTTTGTCATATAAAAATCGCAATTTTTTTAGGTTTTGAGTGGATTAGTAAATTTTTTGGGGTGTTACGAATTAAAGTCCTTTTCGCTCTAGGACGCTTATATACGAAGATATGGGCAAAATAAGTTTTTCAGATAAAAATTTCAATTTTTTTAGGTTTTGAGTGGATTATTAAATTTTTTGGGGTGTTACGATTTAAAGTCCTTTTCGCTCTAGGACGCGTATATACGAAGATATGGGCAAAATAAGTTTTTCAGATAAAAATTTCAATTTTTTTAGGTTTTGGGAGGATTATTCAATTTTTTTTTTGGGTGGTCATGAATTAAAGTCCTTTTCGCGCTAGGGCGCTTAGTTTAGGAGATATGGGCAAAATAAGTTTTTCATATCAAAATTAAATTTTTTTTTAGGTTTTGGGTGGATTTGTCAATTTTTTGGGTGTGGTCACGAATTAAAGTCCTTTTCGCCCTAGGACGTATATTTAAGGAGATATGGGCAAAATAACTTTTTCATATAAAAATTGCAATTTTTTTAGGTTTTGAGTGGATTATGAATTTGTTTGGGGTGTTACGAATGAAAGTCCTTTTCGCTCTAGGACGCGTATATACGAAGCTATGGGCAAAATAAGTTTTTCAGATAAAAATTTCAATTTTTTTAGGTTTTGGGAGGATTATTCAATTTTTTTAGGGGTGGTCATGAATTAAAGTCCTTTTCGTGGATTTGTCAAGTTTTTGTGGGTGGTCACGAATTAAAGTCCTTTTCGCCCTAGGACGTATATTTAAGAAGATATGGGCAAAATAACTTTTTCATATAAAAATTGCAATTTTTTTAGATTTTGGGTGGATTTGTCAATTTTTTGGGGGTGGTCACGAATTAAAGTCCTTTTCGCCCTAGGACGTATATTTAAGGAGATATGGGCAAAATAACTTTTTCATATAAAAATTGCAATTTTTTAGGTTTTGAGCGGATTATTAAATTTTTTGGGGTGTTACGAATTAAAGTCCTTTTCGCTCTAGGACGCGTATATTCGAAGATATGGGCAAAATAAGTTTTTCAGATAAAAATTTCAATTTTTTAGGTTTTGGGAGGATTATTCAATTTTTTGGGGGGTGGTCACGAATTAAAGTCCTTTTCGCCCTAGGACGTATATTTAAGGAGATATGGGCAAAATAACTTTGTCATGTAAAAATCGCAATTTTTTTAGGTTTTGAGTGGATTATTAAATTTTTTGGGGTGTTACGAATTAAAGTCCTTTTCGCTCTAGGACGCGTATATACGAAGATATGGGCAAAATGAGTTTTTCAGATAAAAATTTCAATTTTTTAGGTTTTGGGAGGATTATTCAATTTTTTGGGGGGTGGTCAAGAATTAAAGTCCTTTTCGCGCTGGGCGCTTAGTTTAGGAGATATGGGCAAAATAAGTTTTTCATATCAAAATTTCAATTTTTTTAGGTTTTGGGTGGATTTGTCAAGTTTTTGTGGGTGGTCACGAATTAAAGTCCTTTTCGCCCTAGGACGTATATTTAAGGAGATATGGGCAAAATAACTTTTTCATATAAAAATTGCAATTTTTTAGGTTTTGAGCGGATTATTAAATTTTTTGGGATGTTACGAATTAAAGTCCTTTTCGCTCTAGGACGCGTATATACGAAGATATGGGCAAAATAAGATTTTCAGATAAAAATTTCAATTTTTTTTTTGGTTTTGGGAGGATTATTCAATTTTTTTGGGGGTGGTCATGAATTAAAGTCCTTTTCGCGCTAGGGCGCTTAGTTTAGGAGATATGGGCAAAATAAATTTTTCATATCAAAATTTAATTTTTTTTTAGGTTTTGGGTGGATTTGTCAATTTTTTGGGTGTGGTCACGAATTAAAGTCCTTTTCGGCCTAGGACGTATATTTAAGGAGATATGGGCAAAATAACTTTTTCATATAAAAATTGCAATTTTTTAGGTTTTGAGTGGATTATTAAATTTTTTGGGGTGTTACGATATGGGCAAAATAAGTTTTTCAGATAAAAATTTCAATTTTTTAGGTTTTGGGAGGATTATTCCATTTTTTTGGGGGTGGTCATGAATTAAAGTCCTTTTCGCGCTACGGCGCTTAGTTTAGGAGATATGGTCAAAATAAATTTTTCATATCAAAATTTAAATTTTTTTTAGGTTTTGGGCGGATATGTCAATTTTTTGGGTGTGGTCACGAATTAAAGTCCTTTTCGCCCTAGGACATATATTTAAGGAGATATGGGCAAAATAACTTTGTCATATAAAAATCGCAATTTTTTTAGGTTTTCAGTGGATTATGAATTTGTTTGGGGTGTTACGAATTAAAGTCCTTTTCGCTCTAGGAAGCGTATATACGAAAATATGGGCAAAATAAGTTTTTCAGATAAAAATTTCAATTTTTTTTAGGTTTTGGGAGGATTATTCAATTTTTTTTTTTTTTTTTTGGGTGGTCATGAATTAAAGTCCTTTTCGCGCGAGGGCGCTTAGTTTAGGAGATATGGGCAAAATAAGTTTTTCATATCAAAATTTAATTTTTTTTTAGGTTTTGGGTGGATTTGTCAATTTTTTGGGTGTGGTCACGAATTAAAGTCCTTTTCGCCCTAGGACGTATATTTAAGGAGATATGGGCAAAATAGCTTTTTCATATAAAAATTGCAATTTTTTAGGTTTTGAGTGGATTATGAATTTGTTTGGGGTGTTACGAATTAAAGTCCTTTTCGCTCTAGGTCGCGTATATACGAAGATATGGGCAAAATAAGTTTTTCAGATAAAAATTTCAATTTTTTTAGGTTTTGGGAGGATTATTTTTAGGGGTGGTCATGAATTAAAGTCCTTTTCGTGGATTTGTCAAGTTTTTGTGGGTGGTCACGAATTAAAGTCCTTTTCGCCCTAGGACGTATATTTAAGGAGATATGGGCAAAATAACTTTTTCATATAAAAATTGCAATTTTTTTAGATTTTGGGTGGATTTGTCAATTTTTTGGGGGTGGTCACGAATTAAAGTCCTTTTCGCCCTAGGACGTATATTTAAGGAGATATGGGCAAAATAACTTTTTCATATAAAAATTGCAATTTTTTAGGTTTTGAGCGGATTATTAAATTTTTTGGGGTGTTACGAATTAAAGTCCTTTTCGCTCTAGGACGCGTATATTCGAAGATATGGGCAAAATAAGTTTTTCAGATAAAAATTTCAATTTTTTAGGTTTTGGGAGGATTATTCAATTTTTTGGGGGGTGGTCACGAATTAAAGTCCTTTTCGCCCTAGGACGTATATTTAAGGAGATATGGGCAAAATAACTTTGTCATATAAAAATCGCAATTTTTTTAGGTTTTGAGTGGATTATTAATTTTTTTGGGGTGTTACGAATTAAAGTCCTTTTCGCTCTAGGACGCGTATATACGAAGATATGGGCAAAATAAGTTTTTCAGATAAAAATTTCAATTTTTTAGGTTTTGGGAGGATTATTCAATTTTTTGGGGGGTGGTCAAGAATTAAAGTCCTTTTCGCGCTAGGGCGCTTAGTTTAGGAGATATGGGCAAACTAAGTTTTTCATATCAAAATTTCAATTTTTTTAGGTTTTGGGTGGATTTGTCAATTTTTTGGGGGTGGTCACGAATTAAAGTCCTTTTCGCCCTAGAACGTATATTTAAGGAGATATGGGCAAAACAACTTTTTCATATAAAAATAGCAATTTTTTTAGGTTTTGAGCGGATTATTAAATTTTTTGGGGTGTTACGAATTAAAGTCCTTTTCGCTCTAGGACGCGTATATACGAAGATATGGGCAAAATAATTTTTTCAAATAAAAATTTCAATTTTTTTAGGTTTTGGGAGGATTATTCAATTTTTGTGTGGGTGGTCATGAATTAAAGTCCTTTTCGTGCTAGGGCGCTTAGTTTAGGAGATATGGGCAAAATAAATTTTTCATATCAAAATTTAATTTTTTTTTAGGTTTTGGGTGGATTTGTCAATTTTTTGGGTGTGGTCACGAATTAAAGTCCTTTTCGGCCTAGGACGTATATTTAAGGAGATATGGGCAAAATAACTTTGTCATATAAAAATCGCAATTTTTTTAGGTTTTCAGTGGATTATGAATTTGTTTGGGGTGTTACGAATTAAAGTCCTTTTCGCTCTAGGAAGCGTATATACGAAAATATGGGCAAAATAAGTTTTTCAGATAAAAATTTCAATTTTTTTTAGGTTTTGGGAGGATTATTCAATTTTTTTTTTTTTTTTTTTGGGTGGTCATGAATTAAAGTCCTTTTCGCGCTAGGGCGCTTAGTTTAGGAGATATGGGCAAAATAAGTTTTTCATATCAAAATTTAATTTTTTTTTAGGTTTTGGGTGGATTTGTCAATTTTTTGTGTGTGGTCACGAATTAAAGTCCTTTTCGCCTTTGGACGTATATTTAAGGAGATATGGGCAAAATAACTTTTTCATATAAAAATTGCAATTTTTTTAGGTTTTGAGTGGATTATGAATTTGTTTGGGGTGTTACGAATTAAAGTCCTTTTCGCTCTAGGACGCGTATATACGAAGATATGGGCAAAATAAGTTTTTCAGATAAAAATTTCAATTTTTTTAGGTTTTGGGAGGATTATTCAATTTTTTTGGGGGTGGTCATGAATTAAAGTCCTTTTCGTGGATTTGTCAAGTTTTTGTGGGTGGTCACGAATTAAAGTCCTTTTCGCCCTAGGACGTATATTTAAGGAGATATGGGCAAAATAACTTTTTCATATAAAAATTGCAATTTTTTTAGATTTTGGGTGGATTTGTCAATTTTTTGGGGGTGGTCACGAATTAAAGTCCTTTTCGCCCTAGGACGTATATTTAAGGAGATATGGGCAAAATAACTTTTTCATATAAAAATTGCAATTTTTTAGGTTTTGAGCGGATTATTAAATTTTTTGGGGGTGGTCATGAATTAAAGTCCTTTTCGCGCTAGGGCGCTTAGTTTAGGAGATATGGGCAAAATAAGTTTTTCATATCAAAATTTAAATTTTTTAGGTTTCGGGTGGATTTGTCAATTTTTTGGGGGTGGTCACGAATTAAAGTCCATTTCGCCCTAGGACGTATATTTAAGGAGATATGGGCAAAATAACTTTTTCATATTAAAATTGCAATTTTTTTTAGGTTTTGAGTGGATTATTAAATTTTTTGAGGTGTTACGAATTAAAGTCCTTTTCGCTCTAGGACGCGTATATACGAAGATATGGGCAAAATAAGTTTTTCAGATAAAAATTTCAATTTTTTAGGTTTTGGGAGGATTATTCAATTTTTTGGGGGGTGGTCACGAATTAAAGTCCTTTTCGCCCTAGGACGTATATTTAAGGAGATATGGGCAAAATAACTTTGTCATATAAAAATCGCAATTTTTTTAGGTTTTGGGTGGATTTGTCAATTTTTTGGGGGTGGTCACGAATTAAAGTCCTTTTCGCCCTAGAACGTATATTTAAGGAGATATGGGCAAAACAACTTTTTCATATAAAAATAGCAATTTTTTTAGGTTTTGAGTGGATTATTAAATTTTTTGAGGTGTTACGAATTAAAGTCCTTTTCGCTCTAGGACGCGTATATACGAAGATATGGGCAAAATAAGATTTTCAGATAAAAATTTCAATTTTTTTTGGTTTTGGGAGGATTATTCAATTTTTTTGGGGGTGGTCATGAATTAAAGTCCTTTTCGCGCTAGGGCGCTTAGTTTAGGAGATATGGGCAAAATAAATTTTTCATATCAAAATTTAATTTTTTTTAGGTTTTGGGTGGATTTGTCAATTTTTTGGGTGTGGTCACGAATTAAAGTCCTTTTCGGCCTAGGACGTACATTTAAGGAGATATGGGCAAAATAACTTTTTCATATAAAAATTGCAATTTTTTTAGGTTTTGAGTGGATTATTAAATTTTTTGGGGTGTTACGATATGGGCAAAATAAGTTTTTCAGATAAAAATTTCAATTTTTTAGCCACCGTGGTGCAATGGTTAGCATGCCCGCCTTGCATACACAAGGTCGTGGGTTCGATTCCTGCTTCGACCGACCACCAAAAAGTTTTTCAGCGGTGGATTATCCCACCTCAGTAATGCTGGTGACATTTCTGAGGGTTTCAAGCTTCTCTAAGTGGTTTTACTGCAATGTGGAACGCCGTTCGGACTCGGCTATAAAAAGGAGGTCCCTTGTCATTGAGCTTAACATGGAATCGGGCAGCACTCAGTGATAAGAGAGAAGTTCACCAATGTGGTATCACAATGGACTGAATAGTCTAAGTGAGCCTGATACATCGGGCTGCCACCTAACCTAACCTAACCTAACCTAGGTTTTGGGAGGATTATTCAATTTTTTTGGGGGTGGTCATGAATTAAAGTCCTTTTCGTGGATTTGTCAAGTTTTTGTGGGTGGTCACGAATTAAAGTCCTTTTCGCCCTAGGACGTATATTTAAGGAGATATGGGCAAAATAACTTTTTCATATAAAAATTGCAATTTTTTTAGGTTTTGAGCGGATTATTAAATTTTTTGGGGTGTTACGAATTAAAGTCCTTTTCGCTCTAGGACGCGTATATACGAAGATATGGGCAAAATAAGATTTTCAGATAAAAATTTCATTTTTTTTTTGGTTTTGGGAGGATTATTAAATTTTTTTGGGGGTGGTCATGAATTAAAGTCCTTTTCGCGCTACGGCGCTTAGTTTAGGAGATATGGTCAAAATAAATTTTTCATATCAAAATTTAAATTTTTTTTAGGTTTTGGGTGGATATGTCAATTTTTTGGGTGTGGTCACGAATTAAAGTCCTTTTCGCCCTAGGACATATATTTAAGGAGATATGGGCAAAATAACTTTGTCATATAAAAATCGCAATTTTTTTAGGTTTTGAGTGGATTATTAAATTTTTTGGGGTGTTACGAATTAAAGTCCTTTTCGCTCTAGGACGCTTATATACGAAGATATGGGCAAAATAAGTTTTTCAGATAAAAATTTCAATTTTTTTAGGTTTTGAGCGGATTATTAAATTTTTTGGGGTGTTACGAATTAAAGTCCTTTTCGCTCTAGGACGCGTGTATACGAAGATATGGGCAAAATAAGTTTTTCAGATAAAAATTTCAATTTTTTAGGTTTTGGGAGGATTATTCAGTTTTTTGGGGGGGTGGTCACGAATTAAAGTCCTTTTCGCCCTAGGACGTATATTTAAGGAGATATGGGCAAAATAACTTTGTCATATAAAAATCGCAATTTTTTTAGGTTTTGAGTGGATTATTAAATTTTTTGGGGTGTTACGAATTAAAGTCCTTTTCGCTCTAGGACGCGTATATACGAAGATATGGGCAAAATAAGTTTTTCAGATAAAAATTTCAATTTTTTAGGTTTTGGGAGGATTATTCAATTTTTTGGGGGGTGGTCAAGAATTAAAGTCCTTTTCGCGCTAGGGCGCTTAGTTTAGGAGATATGGGCAAAATAAGCTTTTCATATCAAAATTTCAATTTTTTTAGGTTTTGGGTGGATTTGTCAATTTTTTGGGGGTGGTCACGAATTAAAGTCCTTTTCGCCCTAGAACGTATATTTAAGGAGATATGGGAGAACAACTTTTTCATATAAAAATAACAATTTTTTAGGTTTTGAGCGGATTATTAATTTTTTTGGGGTGTTACGAATTAAAGTCCTTTTCGCTCTAGGACGCGTATATACGAAGATATGGGCAAAATAAGTTTTTCAGATAAAAATTTCAATTTTTTTAGGTTGCAATTTTTTTAGGTTTTGAGTTTATTATTATACCCTCCATCATAGGATGGGGGTATATTAACTTTGTCATTCCGTTTGTAACACATCGAAATATTGCTCTAAGACCCCATAAAGTATATATA
This sequence comes from Haematobia irritans, assembly GCF_050003625.1. Lineage (NCBI taxonomy): Eukaryota > Metazoa > Arthropoda > Insecta > Diptera > Muscidae > Haematobia > Haematobia irritans. The sequence goes on along the minus strand of NC_134400.1, from coordinate 70,962,566 downwards.
TTCTGGGTCGTGGTGAAATTCTGAGTCGATCTAAGCATGTCCGTCCGTCCGTCTGTTGAAATCACGCTAACTTCCGAACGAAACAAGCTATCGACTTGAAACTTGGCACAAGTAGTTGTTATCGATGTAGGTCGGATGGTATTGAAAATGGGCCATATCGGTCCACTTTTACGTATAGCCCCCATATAAAGGGATCCTCAGATTTGGCTTGTGGAGCCTCTAACAGAAGCATTTTTCATCCGATCCGGCTGAAATTTGGTACATGGTGTTGGTATATGGTCTCTAACAACCATGCAAAAATTGGTCTACATCGGTCCATAATTATATATAGCCCCCATATAAACCGATCCCCAGATTTGGCTTGCGGAGCCTAAAAGAGAAGCAAATTTCATCCGATCCGGCTAAAATTTGGTACATGGTGTTAGTATATGGTCTCTAACAACCATGCCAAAATTGGTCCACATCGGTCCATAATTATATATAGCCCCCATATAAACCGATCCCCAGATTTGGCTTGCGGAGCCTCAAAGAGAAGAAAATTTCATCCGATCCGCCTGAAATTCGGTACATGATGTTGGTATATGGTCTCTAACAACCATGCAGAAATTGGTCCACATCGGTCCATAATTATATATAGACCCCATATAAACCGATATCCAGATTTGGCTTGCGAAGCCTCAAAGAGAAGCAAATTGCATCCGATCCGGCTGAGATTTGGTACATGGTGTTGGTATATGGTCTCTAACAACCGTGCAAAAATTGGTCCACATCGGTCCATAATTATATATAGCGCCCATATAAACCGATCCCCAGATTTGGGTTCCGGAGCCTCAAAGAGGAGCAAATTTCATCCGATCCGCCTGAAATTTGGTACATGATATTGGTATATGGTCTCTAACAACCATGCAAAAATTGGTCCACATCGGTTCATAATTATATATAGCCCCCATATAAACCGATCCCCAGATTTGGCTTGCGAAGTCTCCAAGAGAAGCAAATTTCATCCAATCCGGTTGTAATTTGGAACATGGTGTTAGTATATGATCTTTAACAAGCGTGCCAGAATTGGTTCATATCGGTCCATAATTATATATAGCCCCCATATAAAACGTTCTCCAGATTTGACCTCCGGAGCCTCTTGGAGGAGCAAAATTCATCCGATCCGGTTCAAATTAGGAACGTGGTGTTAGTATATGGTCGCTAACAACCATACCAAAATTGGTCCAATCACACAAAAATTGGTCCATATCGGTTCATAATCATGGTTGCCACTAGAGCCAAAAATAGTCTACCAAAATTTTATTTCTATAGAAAATTTTGTGAAAATTTTATTTCTATAGAAAATTTTATTAAAATTTTATTTCTGTAGAAAATTTTGTCAAAATTTTATGTCTAATTTGTCAAACTGAATTATATACGTATTGGATCGATCTTTTTTGATTTAATATATACCACGTATGGACTTACATACATTTTAGAAGATGGTGTTAGGAGGTTTTAAGATACCTTGCCATCGGCAAGCGTTACCGCAACTTAAGTAATTCAATTGTGGATGGCAGTGTTTAGAAGAAGTTTCTACGCAATCCATGATGGAGGGTACATAAGCTTCGGCCTGGCCGAACTTACGGCCGTATATACTTGTTAAATTTTTTGGGGTGTTACGATATGGGCAAAATAAGTTTTTCAGATAAAAATTTCAATTTTTTAGGTTTTGGGAGGATTATTCAATTTTTTTGGGGGTGGTCATGAATTAAAGTCCTTTACGTGGATTTGTCAAGTTTTTGTGGGTGGTCACGAATTAAAGTCCCTTTCGCCCTAGGACGTATATTTAAGGAGATATGGGCAAAATAACTTTTTCATATAAAAATGGCAAATTTTTTAGGTTTTGAGCGGATTATTAAATTTTTTGGGGTGTTACGAATTAAAGTCCTTTTCGCTCTAGGACGCGTATATACGAAGATATGGGCAAAATAAGATTTTCAGATAAAAATTCAAATTTTTTTTGGTTTTGGGAGGATTATTCAATTTTTTTGGGGGTGGTCATGAATTAAAGCCCTTTTCGCGCTACGGCGCTTAGTTTAGGAGATATGGTCAAAATAAATTTTTCATATCAAAATTTAAATTTTTTTTAGGTTTTGGGTGGATTTGTCAATTTTTTGGGTGTGGTCACGAATTAAAGTCCTTTTCGCGCTAGGGCGCTTAGTTTAGGAGATATGGCAAAATAAGTTGTTCATATCTGTTGAAGGGTGTGCTAAAATTATGCACTTTATTGGTTTCTGTATGGTGTGCTATTTAAAAGCTACAGGCATGTAAATAGCGGTTTGCTCCAAATGTCACACATACATATGAACCCTTTTAGTACATGCCTATTGTTGTTGTAAATGAGAGCCAAACTTCACTTTCAACAGGCTGGCCATGACATTGATTCTTCTTTTTTTGTTAATCTAAATCGGTTTTTCAAAGCGTACGCTTCTCCCCGTGACCAATACAGTAAACAAAAAAAAATATAAAACAAAAGTGTTAAACCCAAGATTAAAAACTTAAAACATAAAGTGAACTTAAAATTGTGTGAACAAAAAATAAGTTAAATTTGTTTGAATTAAAATATACAAACTCAACGAAACTGTAATAAACAAAGGGAATATAAAAAGTGACATAGATTACAACAACAAAACTGTAAATTATATACATAAAGACTTATCTGAACTTACCAGTAAATTTGTATAAAAAAAGAATAAAATAATTTACTTACGCCTATTATTGCACCTTCCCATAAATTTTGTAAATATTGCACATTGATTCCCTAAAAACTGATCTACAAACTACATAAAACTACTTGTACATATATCACATTTGATTTATATTGCACTTGGTTGTAATATAAAGGACTAAATCTACATTGTTAAAACTACAAAATATTGAAATACATTTATATACTTACCATAAACTAATATTGCACATGAGTTAAAATAACTTAAATCTAGTGTTAATATACCTAAAATATTGCATAATTCTTGAAGTTGTCTCTAATTTGCCTAGAATAAATACAACAAACAATAAAACTACAAACCACACATTGAATTAAAATCCTGCATCTAACTTTTTTGGAAACCAAAACCGTGGTAAAAAACATTTTGGTCCATTCGAAGCCGAATTGTGTTTTTGCTAATAATACTTTGGACAAACAGAAAATTAAGTGAAAATTAAAAAGACTTGTTATAGTGAGAAAATAAAATTTGTGAAATAGCAATTGAAGAAGGACAAAGTTGATTTTGGAAATTACACTGTACTACAAAATTAACAAAATTATAAAAAATAAAATAGACTTGGATTAATTGAAAAAAATTTAACGTCAAAATTGTGTTATACTTACGTGCTAATATTGCAAAATTCCCCTAGAAATAATAAAAAGCAAAATAATAAAAACATTTCTTACACTTACCTGTGAAAACTCTCAAAATTGTGTGGTTGGATCTAAGAAAAAATTGTATTGGAAAAAAATTGTGAGCTACAAAAACAAAAGTTGTTAAAAAAGTGAAAAAATTCAAGAAAATTTGTAAATTCAATAAGTGGATGTTTACAGAAAATTTTTTGTAGTAAAAACTAAAAATAGTCTGAAAATTTTAAATCTCAAAAACATTGTGAGCCTAGTGCAAGAACAATTTAACATAGTGCCAACTCGGTAGTTTCGGTTACGTAATCAAAGAATTACATAATCAAAAATTTAACCTGCCAGTAAATTCCCGTTGCAACGGAATTTCAGAAGTGGACAGACACACCAGCGACCCTATTCCCGCGCAAGTACACAACCACACATTACACACATACACATATACATCCAAAGTGAGTACCATTTTTTTCATTTTATTTGTGCACGATACAAGGAGAGAATATTGGGCGGCTTTGACTCTCCCTTTCCTTGTACATAAGAGAAAGATCTGGCGATCCATGTATTACCCGGTATGCTGTACTTGTTTCGTGCTGTAGACTTGTTGTTGCGTGTAATATTTGGCGATTTATGTTGGTGAAGTTGTTGACCCACCATATTTTTGACTCGCTCGCATTTTCAACTACATTTTGACACATTGACACTTATGTAAATTTTTCCATTCCACATAAAAACATATTCGGTAAATTTTTTGCAAAACAACTTAAATAAATTTTTTTTGGAAAAAATTTTTTTTTGCAATATGACACAAATTATTAAAAATTTATAAACACGATCACTTAGAGGTGTATGCATTGTATAAATATTTTTTGTATCGAAAAAAGAGCGGTTTTTTATAAAAAAAATACAAATAATATTAACTTGCATTTGGGAAAGCATTTTTTGACCCATGTACTCCACCACCACCATTTTTGTATTGTGTACGCTGTGTAACAATAGGACTCAACTGGGTTGCCATTAATTTTGTGTTTTTTTTTTTTGGAAAAAGACTTAAGTCAACATTTTGAAAATAATTAAACTTAATTTGGTTTTCTTGATACTTGTCTCATCATCCCTGGACTTTGAGAATATTTAAGAAGAATTCGATTATCAATCACGCTGGTGAAAATTTGGAAAAATTTTGTGATGACTACTATCACATTTTCTGGATTTTTTTTGTGTGGATTTTCGTACCAATTTGTTTCTTGTTTCTTATGGTTTTCTTATGTAAGAACATGAAAATTGGCTGTTGTGTTTGAATTGTTTTTTTTTCATGATGCATTAAAATTCAACTTTAATCAAAATTGGATAAAAATTTCTTCGAAAGTTGTGTTGATATTTGTCAAAAACAATTAGCCGATAAAAAATATAATCTCCGACTCTCACGAAATTATATCCCGCGCGATCAAGTTTATTAAACTTTCAAACATTCAGCGAAAATTGTTAAAATTTTTGCATTTTGAATCGTTCATCTCCATTGTCGGTTTCGTGAAACTTTCATAGCAGGTGGATATTTGACCCTCGTTAACTGTAGTTTCTACGCCATAGTGACCCAAGACGAATTGGTTATATTTCATCCGTTTTTGGAAAAATTGCTTAACTGAATTGGGAGAAAATTAATTTTGAATAAGATAAAGACTGAAATTCTAAGTTGTGTGCGAGTATTTTCATCAAAAAAAAAAAAAAACAACTTTTGGCGTTTATTTTAAATTTCGAAAAAAACTCTTTCAAAAAAGTGTTCTTTTTTGAAAAGAAGTTTTATTCCGAATTGCATTCTACAACTTGTGTCAATCTTCACGAGGATTTCGAAAAATTGAAAACCTTGAAGTAAGATATTAAACAGCACAAAATGGAAAAAGTAAAAAGCGAAAGATTTGCCAATTGCATCAACGACCTCAATGATTTTGAAAGTACTTATGCTGTCGCGACCACAACGGGTGATATTCATTCGCTTGAGGCCATACGAGCAGAAATTGAAACCCTGTGGAAAAATGTAAAGAAGTCATATTTAGACTGTCGAAATCATGAACAGACGGAGGGGGAAAGACCCATTGACAAGACACAACTTCGGACCCATTATAGTGAAGCCATGGAGGCATATAAGCGAGTAATGAGTTCTGTGAATGCTGATATTCTTGCGTTAAAGGAAGATGCTGCCAAAGAAGAATCACAAAGAGAATCATCAGTGATGGGGATTTTTCTCCAGCCTTACGGCTACCTCCTTGTGACACTGATGTTTTCAAAGGGGGATATACATCATGGCCCACGTTTAGGGATCTTTTTTCGGCAATTTACATAAAAAATTCGAGATTAAGCAATGTTGAAAAACTTTTTCATTTAACTCAAAAAACAGCCGGTGAAGCTAGGGAAATAATAAGCAATGTCCCTCTGACTAACGAGGGCTTTTCATTGGCGTGGAAAAACTTAACTGATCGCTACGAAAATCGAAGAATGCAGGTGAACGAACAGTTGAAAATTCTATTTAATCTTCCAAATGTAACGCCAGAATCAAGTCACACTTTACAGAAATTGCAAAGAACCGTAAATAGTTGCATGCAAACTCTGGAAACAATTGGGGTCGAAGTAAAGGAATGGGATCCAATTTTAATTTACTTATGTTCGTCAAAGTTACCAAGATCCTTCCTTGAAGAATTTGAAAATACACTTGATGATTGTAAAATACTACCAAGTTGGGAAAAATTTGACAAATTTCTGACCCATAAATTCAAAACGCTTGAGTCAGTTGGCAATATCAAGCCAATTCTCAACAAGCAGATTCAAAATAAATATGATAATAATCAAAGCAGATTTGATAAAGGGAAGTTCGTAAAGAGTTTTCATACAAATATTTCACAAAAGACACAAAGTTATGGGGAAAAAAGTAAATTTAATGCGAATTTGGTATCCAGGAACCAAAATATGACCAAACAACAATGCCATCTTTGTAAGGCACAACATTTTATCCGAGATTGTCCAAAGTTTATAGAAAAGAATATCAATGACCGAATTCATGTGGTTAAACACTGGTAGAAAAAGTTTCGTTATATTAATGAAATGTGACATTAAAATTGAGCCAATGAAACAAAATCATTGATATAACGAAATTTTTCGTTATTATAACGATTTTTCTGTTAGTCAACGAAACGTTTCGTACTATTAACGAATATTTTCATTGTCTTAATGAAAATGTTTCGTTGTATCAATGAAAAATTTTCATTGGCTCAATTTTAATGAAATTTTCTTTGTGTGAAGTTTCACATCTCTGCTATAATTGTCTTTCATCCAGCCATGGGATAAAAGATTGCAAAAGCAAGTATAATTGCAGAGAATGTAATATGAAACATCACACTATGTTACATAAGGGTATACAAACCCAACCTTATTCACAAGATCCATCGACAGAGGCAGTACGACCTTGTACCAGTGCTGCTGCTCTGACAACACAAATACAGTCCACACCTAGCTTGGAAAACAATGTTACAACTTTGACCCTCCAGAATGATCGAACTTGGGAGAATCATCCTGGTGGCACTCTACTTTTTACAGCTCTTGTCCAAATTGAATCTCGAGGACAATTGTATGATGCTAGAGCTATTATTGACTCTGGATCACAGTCGACATTCATTACTGAAAAACTTAAGAATAAGTTGACTCTTCCGTCCAAAAGAAATTTAGTTCATGTCACGGGGGTCAGTCAAATATTATCAGAAACATCTACAAAATCTTGTCTTTTCTCTTTGCGTTCGCGGTTGGAACCTAGATTTGAATTAGACGTCTGGGCCCCTGTTTTAAAAACTTTGCCATCAAATTTGCCGACACGAAACTTGGGTTTGACTCAGCTGAGCGATTTTGTCAACCTTGAATTGGCAGATCCAAACTTTCACATTAGCCAACCGGTTGATCTCCTAATTGGTATGGACATAGGACCCTTAATTTTTGATATTACAACTCCTATGAAGTCAATCGGTTCACTTATTGCACAAAAAACAGTATTCGGATGGATTATCGGTGGACCGATAACCAAGGGAACATATGATCATAATAAAATTTCTTTACACAATACAATTTCTATTGAAAGCATACTCACACGATTTTGGGAGGTGGAGGAGACCCCCAAAAGTATTTTGAGGTCTGAAGATGACACATTTTGCGAAAAGCATTTCAAACAAACCACAAAAAGAAGCGAAAATGGCAGGTACATTGTGACACTACCATTTAAAAATCGTGAAGAGTTGGGAAGTTCTCGGAATATTGCAATGGCCCAATTCTATAGAATGGAGCGAAAACTAATGAGAACACCTGATATAAGAGAATTATATGACAAAACCATTTTAGAATATTTGGAACTGGGACACATGAGGAAGATAACGCCTCATGAAATTGCTAAGACCCCAAATTACTATTTGCCCCATCATGCGGTTATCAAACCAGATCGACTCACAACAAAACTTAGAGTAGTTTTTAATGCCTCCAGTCCTTCGTCCAACAAACGTAGCCTCAATGATAACTTGTTTGCGGGTCCCATACTGCAACAAGACCTTGTTTTGCAAATATTGAAATGGAGGTTCTTCAAATACGTTTATAATGCCGACATTACAAAAATGTACAGGCAGATCCTTCTTGATTCGTCTCAGACACAGTTTCAACGTATACTTTTTCGGAAATCGCCCACTGAAACACTAGAAGATTATGAACTCTTAACAGTTACATTTGGAGTCAATTGCGCGCCTTTTCTTGCAATTCGTACACTTCTTCAACTCGCTGAAGATGTTGCTGACACATACCCTTTAGCTTCAAAAATTCTTCAAAAAAATCTTTATGTTGATGATGTGTTAGCAGGGGCACACACAATAGAAGATGCTATAACATCTAGAAAGCAGTTGATCTTAGCTTTGGAATCCGCAGGGTTTCAACTTATGAAATGGACTACTAATAATCACAACATCATTCAAGATTTGCCGAAAGATCAATTACTTCCAGTAAACTGGTTAGATTTGTCTGAAGACTCATCTACAAAGACCCTAGGTATCAGATGGAACATTTCAGGTGATTGTTTTACCTTTACTCCTCCATCCATGGAACTTAGGTCAAACTATACGAAACGTGAAGTTTTATCCGCAATCGCAAAGTTATTTGACCCGTGTGGTTGGTTGGCACCAGTTGTTATCGTGGCCAAATTAGTCATGCAACAAATATGGCTTGATAAAGTTGACTGGGATGACACGTTGAAGCCAGTTACACTCATGAATTGGAAAAATTTTGTAAAACATAGTGCTGCAGTAGAATTAGTAAAAATTCCTCGATGGATTAACTTCACTCCCCAGTCCAATGTAGAGATTCATGGCTTCTGCGATGCGTCTGAAAGCGCTTATGGAGCCACTTTAAACATTAGGGTAGAACACATTAATAAACAAGTAGACACTCATCTTCTAACGGCTAAGACTAGAGTCGCTCCTATAAAAAAGATTTCATTGCCACGTCTTGAATTGTGTGGTGCTGTTTTACTTTCGAAGTTAGCATCCACAGTAATTGCAAAACTTCCGATCTCCGATTTGACGACTCATTTTTGGACAGATTCAACGATTGTTTTAGCTTGGTTGAAAAAGCCTCCATGCAATTGGAGTACCTTTGTTGGTAATCGTGTTTCAGAAATCTTAGAGAATGTTGGTAATCATAATTGGCAACACGTTGACTCTGAAAGTAATCCAGCCGATCTAGCTAGCAGAGGTTGTTCACCGTCTGATCTGAATAATCATGCGTTGTGGTGGCATGGGCCCCAATGGCTTAAGTTGCCTAAAGATTGGTGGCCAGCATATGAAATTCTGGGAGATACAAATCTAGAAGCAAAAGCTGTGAAAGTTTTGACAACCACTACATTCGAAGACCCTTTAATAAGATTTTCTTCGCTGTCACATGCTTATCGTGTATTGTGTTATGCTTTGCGCTTTTGGCGAAATACCGGCTCAAATCGTACACATCTTAGAATTAGATCTGATGAGATCAGGCCTGAAGAAATTTTAGACGTGAAACGTCGTATAATAATCATGACCCAAAAACACTACTTTGCAAAGGAATATGCAAACTTGGAAAATAAAATTAGAATTTCATCCAGTAGCAGTTTATTAACTATGAATCCGTTTTTAGACTCTGGTGGTATAATGCGATCCAATGGGCGGCTTGTTCAATCGCCTGCATTGACTTATAATGAAAGACACCCTATTATTTTACCTTACGAAGCACGTTTAACACAACTTCTTGTTGAATTTACTCATAAAATTACAATACACGGGGGAAATCAATTGATGACCCAATCCCTGAGATCTGAATTCTGGATATTCAGACTAAAACCTTTAGTGAAGAAGGTTATACGCAATTGTAAAACATGCATTTTGTTTAAGAGACACACCCAGTCTCAGATAATGGCCTCACTTCCACCTGAGCGAACTTTTCTTTCCCGACCATTTACTAATACAGGGGTTGACTTTGCTGGACCCTTCGATATAAAAAATTACAAAACTCGGGTTTGTTTAATAACAAAGGGCTACGTATGTATTTTCGTATGTTTTGCGACAAAAGCTGTTCACTTAGAAGCTACAAGTGATCTATCCTCGCAGTCTTTTCTTGCGGCTTTTGCGAGATTTATTGCTCGACGAGGCTGCCCTTCTTGCATTTATTCCGACAATGGGAAGAATTTTACGGGAGCGGCTGCTCTATTCAAAAAAGATCGGCTCGAGTTTATGAAGACTCTGCAAGCAGAAACACTGCAACAATATTCGCATAATGACCTTAATTGGAAATTTATACCTCCTGGCGCTCCTCACATGGGTGGTTTGTGGGAAGCGGGCGTGAAATCCTTTAAAACTCTTTTGCGCAAATTCATTCCTAGTATGAGCTTTACGTTCGAAGAACTTTCCACTATATTGGCACGCATTGAAACTTGTCTAAACTCAAGACCATTAAGTAGGGCTAGTGATGACCCTAATGACTTGTCCCCTTTGACTCCTGGCCATTTTCTGATTGGTACATCCATGTTGGCGCCAGCGGAGCCTGATATTTCAGATCAGAATGTTACGCTTGCAAATCGGTGGCAACGTCTTAAAATTATTTCTCAATATTTTTGTAGAAGGTGGAAGCTAGAATACCTTAATGAATTACACCGTCGTACAAAATGGAAGCATCAACAAGAAAATATTAAAGAAAATGATCTCGTGGTCATAAAAGATGAGAGATTTCCTCCGACTGACTGGGCAATGGGTCGCATCGTAAAAACTTATCCCGGGACTGACCAAAATACCAGAGTAGTTGATATTCGTACGTCTCGTGGTACAATTAATAGACCCATCACAAAAATCGTCAAATTATTTTCAGCATGACTAGTCGTGTACTTTCAAATGAAAGGCCGCGGTACTCACAAAGTTTTCGTTACAGGTATGGCAGCTTATTTACCACGCCGTGAGCCATTGGAGGAGGAGCAGCAGAACGATAATGGTAGAAGACCCAGAGCTGATGACAGACGCAATCACCAACACGCAAGAAACCGATCTAGTGGTCGAGCCGAAGTCCATCCTGGTAGAGTTGAACGACCGGCAAACTGGCAGTATTCTTGCGGACTCTGCCAGGAGGATCACCCCCTTAGTTCTTGCCAAAGATTTCGCGACAAGACCCCTTACCAACGATATGAGACGGTAGAAAGAAGAGGGTACTGCCGAAACTGTTTGGCTCGCAGTCATTTGGCACCTGATTGTCAAAGTCTCATCACTTGTCTCCGTTGTAGTCACAGACACCATACACTTCTGCATGGGGCATCTCAGCTAGAGGACTCTCTAGCCTCTGCCATTTTATCAGTGCCTGTGAACTCGACGAGGTATCTATGGGACCACGTATTCATTCCAACGGCAATGATAAGAGTCGCCTTGGAAGAAGTTGACAGTTGGGCGACAGTGAGAGCGCTAATTTGTCAAGCATCATCAATGTCACGTATCGCATATTCCACATTTCGACGTTTGGGACTCAGATCATTTTTATATCAGGGTCAAAGGTTCACGAAATTCAAAATTATGTCCCGTCGTACAAACAGCACATGGGCACTGAAGGTAAACGCGCTCATAACTGATGAACTTCCACGAAGACCTTATTCGGACCCTCTACTCGAAGACCCTACAAGAGATTTTAGCGATCAGTCCCTTGCCGACCCAGACCCGAGAAGTAATGTACCCATCGACATTGAACTTGGTGCGGATACTTATTCTGCAATTTATCGAGAGGGATCCACATTCACCGGACTTGGCGATGTGAACGCCTACAAAACAGTGCTGGGATACATCATTTCCGGTCCCATAAGGAACCTCAGCCATTAATATTTTAACACTTGGTCACGGGGGGGCGGAATGTTGAAGGGTGTGCTAAAATTATGCACCTTATTGGTTTCTGTATGGTGTGCTATTTAAATGCTACAGGCATGTAAATAGCGGTTTGCTCCAAATGTCACACATACATATGAGCCCTTTTAGTACATGCCTATTGTTGTTGTAAATGAGAGCCAAACTTCACTTTCAACAGGCTGGCCATGACATTGATTCTTCTTTTTTTGTTAATCTAAATCGGTTTTTCAAAGCGTACGCTTCTCCCCGTGACCAATACAGTAAACAAAAAAATATAAAACAAAAGTGTTAAACCCAAGATTAAAAACTTAAAACATAAAGTGAACTTAAAATTGTGTGAACAAAAAATAAGTTAAATTTGTTTGAATTAAAATATACAAACTCAACGAAACTGTAATAAACAAAGGGAATATAAAAAGTGACATAGATTACAACAACAAAACTGTAAATTATATACATAAAGACTTATCTGAACTTACCAGTAAATTTGTATAAAAAAAGAATAAAATAATTTACTTACGCCTATTATTGCACCTTCCCATAAATTTTGTAAATATTGCACATTGATTCCCTAAAAACTAATCTACAAACTACATGAAACTACTTGTACATATATCACATTTGATTTATATTGCACTTGGTTGTAATAAAAAGGACTAAATCTACATTGTTAAAACTACAAAATATTGAAATACATTTATATACTTACCATAAACTAATATTGCACATGAGTTAAAATAACTTAAATCTTGTTTTAATATACCTAAAACATTGCATAATTCTTGAAGTTGTCTCTAATTTGCCTAGAATAAATACAACAAACAATAAAACTACAAACCACACATTGAATTAAAATCCTGCATCTAACTTTTTTGGAAACCAAAACCGTGGTAAAAAACACATATCAAAATTTAAATTTTTTTAGGTTTTGGGTGGATTTGTCAATTTTTTGGGGGTGGTCACGAATTAAAGTCCATTTCGCCCTAGGAAGTATATTTAAGGAGATATGGGCAAAATAACTTTTTCATATAAAAATAGCATTTTTTTAGGTTTTGAGTGGATTATTAAATTTTTTGGGGTGTTACGAATTAAAGTCCTTTTCGCTGTAGGACGCGTATATACGAAGATATGGGCAAAATAAGTTTTTCAGATAAAAATTTCAATTTTTTTAGGTTTTGGGAGGATAATTCAATTTTTTTGGGGGTGGTCATGAATTAAAGTCCTTTTCGCGCTAGGGCGCTTAGTTTAGGAGATATGGGCAAAATAAGTTTTTCATATCAAAATTTAAATTTTTTTAGGTTTTGGGTGGATTTGTCAATTTTTTGGGGGTGGTCACGAATTAAAGTCCATTTCGCCCTAGAACGCATATTTAAGGAGATATGGGCAAAATAACTTTTTCATAGAAAAATTGCAATTTTTTTAGGTTTTGAGTGGATTATTAAATTTTTTGGGGTGTTACGAATTAAAGTCCTTTTCGCTCTAGGACGCGTATATACGAAGATATGGGCAAAATAAGTTTTTCAGATAAAAATTTCAATTTTTTTAGGTTTTGGGAGGATTATTCAATTTTTTTTTTTGGGGTGGTCATGAATTAAAGTCCTTTTCGCGCTAGGGCGCTTAGTTTAGGAGATATGGGCAAAATAAGTTTTTCATATCAAAATTTAAATTTTTTTAGGTTTTGGGTGGATTCGTCAATTTTTTGGGGGTGGTCACGAATTAAAGTCCATTTCGCCCTAGGACGTATATTTAAGGAGATATGGGCAAAATAACTTTTTCATATAAAAATAACAATTTTTTGAGGTTTTGAGCGGATTATTAAATTTTTTGGGGTGTTACGAATTAAAGTCCCTTTCACTCTAGGACGCGTATATACGATGATATGGGCAAAATAAGTTTTTCAGATAAAAATTTCAATTTTTTTAGGTTTTGGGAGGATAATTCAATTTTTTTGGGGGTGGTCATGAATTAAAGTCCTTTTCGCGCTAGGGCGCTTAGTTTAGGAGATATGGGCAAAATAAATTTTTCATATCAAAATTTAATTTTTTTTAGGTTTTGGGTGGATTTGTCAATTTTTTGGGTGTGGTCACGAATTAAAGTCCTTTTCGCCCTAGGACGTATATTTAAGGAGATATGGGCAAAATAACTTTTTCATATAAAAATTGCAATTTTTTTAGGTTTTGAGTGGATTATTAATTTGTTTGGGGTGTTACGAATTAAAGTCCTTTTCGCTCTAGGACGCGTATATACGAAGATATGGGCAAAATAAATTTTTCAGATAAAAATTTCAATTTTTTTAGGTTATGGGAGGATAATTCAATTTTTTTGGGGGGTGGTCATGAATTAAAGTCCTTTTCGCGCTAGGGCGCTTAGTTTAGGAGATATGGGCAAAATAAGTTTTTCATATCAAAATTTAAATTTTTTTAGGTTTTGGGTGGATTTGTCAATTTTTTGGGGGTGGTCACGAATTAAAGTCCATTTCGCCCTAGGACGTATATTTAAGGAGATATGGGCAAAATAACTTTTTCATATAAAAATAGCAATTTTTTTAGGTTTTGAGCGGATTATTAAATTTTTTGGGGTGTTACGAATTAAAGTCCTTTTCGCTCTAGGACGCGTATATACGAAGATATGGGCAAAATAAGTTTTTCAGATAAAAATTTCATTTTTTTTAGGTTTTGGGAGGACTATTCAATTTTTTTGGGGGTGGTCATGAATTAAAGTCCTTTTCGTGGATTTGTCAAGTTTTTGTGGGTGGTCACGAATTAAAGTCCTTTTCGCCCTAGGACGTATATTTAAGGAGATATGGGCAAAATAACTTTTTCATATAAAAATTGCAATTTTTTTAGGTTTTGAGCGGATTCTTAAACTTTTTGGGGTGTTACGAATTAAAGTCCTTTTCGCTCTAGGACGCGTATATACGAAGATATGGGCAAAATAAGATTTTCAGATAAAAATTTCAATTTTTTTAGGTTTTGGGAGGATTATTCATTTTTTTTGGAAATGGTCATGAATTAAAATCCTTTTCGCGCTAGGGCGCTTAGTTTAGGAGATATGGGCAAAATAAGTTTTTCATATCAAAATTTAAATTTTTTAGGTTTTGGGAGGATTATTCAATTTTTTTGGGGGTGGTCATGAATTAAAGTCCTTTTCGCGCTAGGGCGCTTAGGTTAGGAGATATGGGCAAAATAAGTTTTTCATATCAAAATTTAATTTTTTTTAGGTTTTGGGTGGATTTGTCAATTTTTTGGGGGTGGTCACGAATTAAAGTCCATTTCGCCCTAGGACGTATATTTAAGGAGATATGGGCAAAATAACTGTTTCATATAAAAATAGCAATTTTTTTAGGTTTTGAGCGGATTATTAAATTTTTTGGGTGTTACGAATTAAAGTCCTTCTCGCTCTAGGACGCGTATATACGAAGATATGGGCAAAATAAGTTTTTCAGATAAAAATTTCAATTTTTTTAGGTTTTGGGAGGATAATTCAATTTTTTTGGGGGTGGTCATGAATTAAAGTCTCTTTCGCGCTAGGGCGCTTAGTTTAGGAGATATGGGCAAAATACATTTTTCATATCAAAATTTAATTTTTTTTAGGTTTTGGGTGGATTTGTCAATTTTTTGGGTGTGGTCACGAATTAAAGTCCTTTTCGCCCTAGGACGTATATTTAAGGAGATATGGGCAAAATAACTTTTTCATATAAAAATTGCAATTTTTTTAGGTTTTGAGTGGATTATTAATTTGTTTGGGGTGTTACGAATTAAAGTCCTTTTCGCTCTAGGACGCGTATATACGAAGATATGAGCAAAATAAGTTTTTCAGATAAAAATTTCAATTTTTTTAGGTTTTGGGAGGATTATTCAATTTTTTTGGGGGTGGTCATGAATTAAAGTCCTTTTCGCGCTAGGGCGCTTAGTTTAGGAGATATGGGCAAAATAAGTTTTTCATATCAAAATTTAAATTTTTTTAGGTTTTGGGTGGATTTGTCAATTTTTTGGGGGTGGTCACGAATTAAAGTCCATTTCGCCCTAGGACGTATATTTAAGGAGATATGGGAAAATAACTTTTTCATATAAAAATAGCAATTTTTTAGGTTTTGAGCGGATTACTAAATTTTTTGGGGGTGGTCACGAATTAAAGTCCTTTTCGCTCTAGGACGCGTATATACGAAGATATGGGCAAAATAAGTTTTTCAGATAAAAATTTCAATTTTTTTAGGTTTTGGGAGGATTATTCAATTTTTTTTTTGGGGTGGTCATGAATTAAAGTCCTTTTCGCGCTAGGGCGCTTAGTTTAGGAGATATGGGCAAAATAAGTTTTTCATATCAAAATTTAAATTTTTTTAGGTTTTGGGTGGATTCGTCAATTTTTTGGGGGTGGTCACGAATTAAAGTCCATTTCGCCCTAGGACGTATATTTAAGGAGATATGGGCAAAAAAACTTTTTCATATAAAAATTTTTTAGGTTTTGAGTGGATTATTAATTTGTTTGGGGTGTTACAAATTAAAGTCCTTTTCGCTCTAGGACGCGTATATACGAAGATATGGGCAAAATAAGTTTTTCAGATAAAAATTTCAATATTTTTAGGTTTTGGGAGGATTATTCAATTTTTTTGGGGGTGGTCATGAATTAAAGTCCTTTTCGTGGATTTGTCAAGTTTTTGTGGGTGGTCACGAATTACAGTCCTTTTCGCCCTAGGACGTATATTTAAGGAGATATGGGCAAAATAACTTTTTCATATAAAAATTGCAATTTTTTTAGGTTTTGAGTGGATTATTAATTTGTTTGGGGTGTTACAAATTAAAGTCCTTTTCGCTCTAGGACGCGTATATACGAAGATATGGGCAAAATAAGTTTTTCAGATAAAAATTTAAATTTTTTTAGGTTTTGGGAGGATAATTCAATTTTTTTGGGGGTGGCCATGAATTAAAGTCCTTTTCGCGCTAGGGCGCTTAGTTTAGGAGATATGGGCAAAATAAGTTTTTCATATCAAAATTTAAATTTTTTTAGGTTTTGGGTGGATTTGTCAATTTTTTGGGGGTGGTCACGAATTAAAGTCCATTTCGCCCTAGAACGCATATTTAAGGAGATATGGGCAAAATAACTTTTTCATAGAAAAATTGCAATTTTTAAGGTTTTGAGTGGATTATTAAATTTTTTGGGGTGTTACGAATTAAAGTCCTTTTCGCTCTAGGACGCGTATATACGAAGATATGGGCAAAATAAGTTTTTCAGATAAAAATTTCAATTTTTTTAGGTTTTGGGAGGATTATTCAATTTTTTTTTTGGGGTGGTCATGAATTAAAGTCCTTTTCGCGCTAGGGCGTTTAGTTTAGGAGATATGGGCAAAATAAGTTTTTCATATCAAAATTTAAATTTTTTTAGGTTTTGGGTGGATTCGTCAATTTTTTGGGGGTGGTCACGAATTAAAGTCCATTTCGCCCTAGGACGTATATTTAAGGAGATATGGGCAAAATAACTTTTTCATATAAAAATAACAATTTTTTGAGGTTTTGAGCGAATTATTAAATTTTTTGGGGTGTTACGAATTAAAGTCCTTTTCACTCTAGGACGCGTATATACGATGATATGGGCAAAATAAGTTTTTCAGATAAAAATTTCAATTTTTTTAGGTTTTGGGAGGATAAT
This sequence comes from Haematobia irritans, assembly GCF_050003625.1. Lineage (NCBI taxonomy): Eukaryota > Metazoa > Arthropoda > Insecta > Diptera > Muscidae > Haematobia > Haematobia irritans. Next base: position 70,945,112 of record NC_134400.1, on the reverse strand, counting down.
TCAATTTTTTTGGGGGTGGTCTTTTGCATAATACCGGTAACGATATAAATCGAGCATGTATAATTGCTAGAAACGAACTAAACTTGTTTCTGCTTCCTTCATTGAGTAATGCAGACACTGTCGTAGCCAGTTTAGAGATATCCACATGCAAATATTGGGTATCTTCGGTCTACATGGGACATGATAGGGAGATGCCACCCTGTGCCGTTAAGACCTTAGTTGAGGAGTCACTAAAAACAAAGACAAAACTCATTATGGGATGCGATGCAAATGCACATCATAGTATTTGGGGAAGTAGTGATACTAATGCAAGGGGAGAGTCGCTAATAGAGTTTATTTTGCGTACTAACCTGGTAGTTTGCAATAAGGGAGATGCACCAACCTTCGTCACCAGGAACAGACAAGAGGTTTTGGACGTAACGTTGACCTCTCCGGAACTGAATGATAAGATATCTGAGTGGCAAGTTTTGAGGGAACATAGCTTCTCAGATCATCGCTACATCAGTTTCAGATTGGCTGTTCGTACTTCAAAGACCATATTTCCGCCAAATGTTAGGAAAGCTGATTGGAATAGGTATAGGGAATCGTTCAATTTGATGATACCGGAAGTGCCGGAGACAAATATGAGCACTGTGCAAGATATCGAACACGCAGTGGAGCGGATTACTAAGGCCTTCAACATTTCACTGAAAGCTGCATGCCCTAGAGGAAAGCCAAGGGGAAAAAATCGGCCGCCATGGTGGACTACGGAGTTAAGTAATATGAGGAAATCCTGCAGGAAGCTCTTTAACAAAGCAAAGTCCACAAGAGCTCCGGAGGATTGGGACACTTACAAGATGAATCTGAGAGAATATAAACGAGAACTGAGAAGGTCTCAACAAAACTCTTGGGATGATTACTGTAGCAGTATTGAAAATACGTCAGAGGCTTCCAGACTACGGAAGGTACTAGCATCCACTAACACCGCTCCAGGTTTCATTAAAACATCGGAGGGAAATTGGACAACGTCCAGTGAGGAGACGTTGGAGGTACTTTTGGACACACACTTCCCTGGAAATCAGACGGTTGAACCATGTTCTGGCGGTGTAACAGAGGCTCAGCGATCATTTCCTATCGAGGAAATTGTGTCGGAATCTAGAATAAAATGGGCTTTAAATAGCTTTGGACCATTCAAATCCCCCGGACCTGATGGAATTACTCCGGCGGAGTTACAGGCAGTGGCTGAAAGAATTATCCCCTGGTTGACGGTGATATATAAACAATGTGTAAACTTAGCATATATTCCAGAAAAGTGGAGGGAAACAAAAGTTGTCTTCATACCTAAAGCAGGAAAAGCCTCTCACTCGAGTGCGAAGGATTTCCGACCAATCAGCTTATCCTCATTCCTACTTAAGACCCTGGAGAGGATGATAGACATGTATCTTAGAACTAGCGTGGATTCAAGTTTGCTCTCGAAACGACAGCATGCATACTCGAAGGGCAGGTCTACTGAGACCGCATTGCATGAACTGGTCAGCTTTATTGAAAGCTCACTATCTGTCAAAGAATACACAATCGTGGCGTTTCTAGACATCGAAGGGGCGTTCAATAATGTCCATCCGAGCTCGATATTAAATGGACTGACAACTCTGAATGTTGATCCAGGTATACTTAGGCTGTTAGACGAACTTCTAATAAAGAGACGTATTTCAGCCACACTAGGGCAAGCAAACATACAAAGGTATGTGAACAGGGGCACTCCCCAAGGAGGAGTTCTATCACCTCTTCTTTGGAATGTTGCTATAAACAACCTTCTGGTTTCTCTAGAAAAAGAAAGGATAAAAGTGGTGGCATACGCAGATGATGTGGCGCTGGCAGTCAGGGGAAAATTCCCATCCACAATCAGAGATATTATACAGAGAGCTCTCCGGATGACTGAGAAATGGGCGAAAGATAATGGTCTTGGTGTAAATCCAGCAAAGACAGAAATAGTCATGTACTGCAAAGATCGCAAAACTCCCACGGTTAGGCCCATTTCCTTAGGGGGTACTGAAATTCCCTTTGGTGAGTATGCAAAATACCTTGGCGTTATTTTGGACAGGAAGCTGAATTTTAGGCTTAATATTGAAGAGAGGGCGAGAAAAGCCACGGTAGCTTTGTACTCGTGCAAAAAGGCAATAGGGAAAAAGTGGGGACTAAGACCAAAAATTGTGCATTGGCTATACACGGCAGTGGTTAGACATATAATGCTATATGGTGTTGTAGTCTGGTGGCCGGCACTTCAGAAACCGACTTGTTTAGATAAAGTTCAGCGTATGGCGAGCTTATGTATCTCAGGCGCATTTAGTAAGACAGGAACAGACTCCCTTAATATCATTGCCTTTAGACATTTTGGCCAAACAGTCAGCTGCAACAACGGCTGTGCGGTTGCGCGAGGTATCGCTGTGGTCGGAAAAAATGTACGGTCATAGTTCGGTCCTCAAAGTAATGCCAGATGTGCCTAACGTAGTGGATTACACCCTGGCAAAACCACTTTTCGACAAAAAGTTTGAAACTCTAATTCCCAACAGTGAGGCGTGGTGTACACAGACCCCGGGGAATAAAAGATATATAGATTTCTATACTGATGGCTCCAAATTGAATGGACAAGTGGGGTTCGGAGTATATTCTAAAGATCTGGAAATTCGAATAGCGAAAAGATTACCTAATCACTGTAGTGTTTTTCAGGCTGAAATATTGGCAATAAGAGAGGTGGTGAATTGGCTGAGAAGTAATGTTCCAAAAAATATTGGCATTAATATATACTCAGACAGTCAACCTGCAATAAAATCCTTGGACTCTGTGTTCCTTAACTCAAAAACGGCCATAGACTGCCGCAAATCTCTCAACGAGATGGCTGAGCAGTACAATATTCACCTAATATGGGTGCCTGGTCATAGGAACATACCGGGGAACTGTGAAGCAGATGTGTTAGCAAGGCTAGGAACTACCTTACATATTCCAGGGGAACTAGAATCTGTTGGTATGCCTCTGGCCACCTGCAAGCTCTTACTGCGTGAGAAGGCTGTTATGATGGCCAATATTCGATGGGAAAATTGCAAGGGTTGTAACGACACCAAGCAAATATGGCCCCATTTAAACTTAAACCGCACACTAGATATGCTAGTGTTCTCAAGGCGTCAGATAGCACTTCTAATATCTGCTATAACGGGTCGCTGCCTGATAGGCGAATTTGCAAAAACTATAGGTGCGAAGTATAATGCCTATTGTATAAGCTGTCATGACGTGGAGGAAAAGGAATCAATTAAACACCTCTTGTGTGAGTGTCCTGCTTTTTGTGTAAGGCGTAAGCGAATTTTAGGAGCATATAACTTTAGATTACTGGCTGACCTGGAAAACGTTAACTTAAGTTAATGTTTTTGGAGCAATCTGGTTGGTTCCACGTTACGTTCCACGTTAACTTAAGTTAATGTTTTTGGAGCAATCTGGTTGGTTCCACAAAAGTAAATAATGGAGAAGGTTCAGTGGTTAAGACTAGAAGTGCCCATATGTAATAGGTACTTTTAGTTAAATGTGGTATCACAATGGACTGAATAGTCTAAGTGAGCCTGAAATTTAATCGGGCTGCCACTTTAACCTAACCTAACCTAACCTAACCTTGGGGGTGGTCATGAATTAAAGTCCTTTTCGCGCTAGGGCGCTTAGTTTAGGAGATATGGGCAAAATAAATTTTTCATATCAAAATTTAATTTTTTTAGGTTTTGGGTGGATTTGTCAATTTTTTAGGTGTGGTCACGAATTAAAGTCCTTTTCGCCCTAGGACGTATATTTAAGGAGATATGGGCAAAATAACTTTTTCATATAAAAATTGCAATTTTTTTAGGTTTTGAGTGGATTATTAATTTGTTTGGGGTGTTACGAATTAAAGTCCTTTTCGCTCTAGGACGCGTATATACGAAGATATGGGCAAAATAAGTTTTTCAGATAAAAATTTCAATTTTTTTAGGTTTTGGGAGGATTATTCAATATTTTTGGGGGGTGGTCATGAATTAAAGTCCTTTTCGCGCTAGGGCGCTTAGTTTAGGAGATATGGGCAAAATAAGTTTTTCATATCAAAATTTAAATTTTTTTAGGTTTTGGGTGGATTTGTCAATTTTTTGGGGGTGGTCACGAATTAAAGTCCATTTCGCCCTAGGACGTATATTTAAGGAGATATGGGCAAAATAACTTTTTCATATAAAAATAGCAATTTTTTTAGGTTTTGAGCGGATTATTAAATTTTTTGGGGTGTTACGAATTAAAGTCCTTTTCGCTCTAGGACGCGTATATACGAAGATATGGGCAAAATAAGTTTTTCAGATAAAAATTTCAATTTTTTTAGGTTTTGGGAGGATAATTCAATTTTTTTGGGGGTGGTCATGAATTAAAGTCCTTTTCGCGCTAGGGCGCTTAGTTTAGGAGATATGGGCAAAATAAATTCTTCATATCAAAATTTAATTTTTTTTAGGTTTTGGGTGGATTTGTCAATTTTTTGGGTGTGTCCACGAATTAAAGTCCTTTTCGCCCTAGGACGTATATTTAAGGAGATATGGGCAAAATAACTTTTTCATATAAAAATTGCAATTTTTTTAGGTTTTGAGTGGATTATTAATTTGTTTGGGGTGTTACGAATTAAAGTCCTTTTCGCTCTAGGACGCGTATATACGAAGATATGGGCAAAATAAGTTTTTCAGATAAAAATTTCAATTTTTTTAGGTTTTGGGAGGACTATTCAATTTTTTTGGGGGTGGTTATGAATTAAAGGCCTTTTCGTGGATTTGTCAAGTTTTTGTGGGTGGTCACGAATTAAAGTCCTTTTCGCCCTAGGACGTATATTTAAGGAGATATGGGCAAAATAACTTTTTCATATAAAAATTGCAATTTTTTTAGGTTTTGAGCGGATTATTAAACTTTTTGGGGTGTTACGAATTAAAGTCCTTTTCGCTCTAGGACGCGTATATACGAAGATATGGGCAAAATAAAATTTTCAGATAAAAATTTCAATTTTTTTAGGTTTTGGGAGGATTATTCATTTTTTTTGGAAATGGTCATGAATTAAAATCCTTTTCGCGCTAGGGCGCTTAGTTTAGGAGATATGGGCAAAATAAGTTTTTCATATCAAAATTTAAATTTTTTAGGTTTTGGGAGGATTATTCAATTTTTTTGGGGGTGGTCATGAATTAAAGTCCTTTTCGCGCTAGGGCGCTTGGGTTAGGAGATATGGGCAAAATAAGTTTTTCATATCAAAATTTAATTTTTTTTTAGGTTTTGGGTGGATTTGTCAATTTTTTGGGAGTGGTCACGAATTAAAATCCATTTCGCCCTAGGACGTATATTTAAGGAGATATGGGCAAAATAACTGTTTCATATAAAAATAGCAATTTTTTTAGGTTTTGAGCGGATTATTAAATTTTTTGGGTGTTACGAATTAAAGTCCTTCTCGCTCTAGGACGCGTATATACGAAGATATGGGCAAAATAAGTTTTTCAGATAAAAATTTCAATTTTTTTAGGTTTTGGGAGGATAATTCAATTTTTTTGGGGGTGGTCATGAATTAAAGTCTCTTTCGCGCTAGGGCGCTTAGTTTAGGAGATATGGGCAAAATAAATTTTTCATATCAAAATTTAATTTTTTTTAGGTTTTGGGTGGATTTGTCAATTTTTTGGGTGTGGTCACGAATTAAAGTCCTTTTCGCCCTAGGACGTATATTTAAGGAGATATGGGCAAAATAACTTTTTCATATAAAAATTGCAATTTTTTTAGGTTTTGAGTGGATTATTAATTTGTTTGGGGTGTTACGAATTAAAGTCCTTTTCGCTCTAGGACGCGTATATACGAAGATATGGGCAAAATAAGTTTTTCAGATAAAAATTTCAATTTTTTTAGGTTTTGGGAGGATTATTCAATTTTTTTGGGGGTGCTCATGAATTAAAGTCCTTTTCGCGCTAGGGCGCTTAGTTTAGGAGATATGGGCAAAATAAGTTTTTCATATCAAAATTTAAATTTTTTTAGGTTTTGGGTGGATTTGTCAATTTTTTTGGGGTGGTCACGAATTAAAGTCCATTTCGCCCCAGGACGTATATTTAAGGAGATATGGGCAAAATAACTTTTTCATATAAAAATAGCAATTTTTTTAGGTTTTGAGCGGATTACTAATTTTTTTGGGGTGTTACGAATTAAAGTCCTTTTCGCTCTAGGACGCGTATATACGAAGATATGGGCAAAATAAGTTTTTCAGATAAAAATTTCAATTTTTTTAGGTTTTGGGAGGATAATTCAATTTTTTTGGGGGTGGTCATGAATTAAAGTCCTTTTCGCGCTAGGGCGCTTAGTTTAGGAGATATGGACAAAATAAATTTTTCATATCAAAATTTAATTTTTTTTAGGTTTTGGGTGGATTTGTCAATTTTTTGGGTGTGGTCACGAATTAAAGTCCTTTTCGCCCTAGGACGTATATTTAAGGAGATATCGGCAAAAAAACTTTTTCATATAAAAATTTTTTAGGTTTTGAGTGGATTATTAATTTGTTTGGGGTGTTACAAATTAAAGTCCTTTTCGCTCTAGGACGCGTATATACGAAGATATAGGCAAAATAAGTTTTTCAGATAAAAATTTCAATATTTTTAGGTTTTGGGAGGATTATTAAATTTTTTTGGGGGTGGTCATGAATTAAAGTCCTTTTCGTGGATTTGTCAAGTTTTTGTGGGTGGTCACGAATTACAGTCCTTTTCGCCCTAGGACGTATATTTAAGGAGATATGGGCAAAATAACTTTTTCATATAAAAATTGCAATTTTTTTAGGTTTTGAGCGGATTATTAAATTTTTTGGGGTGTTACGAATTAAAGTCCTTTTCGCTCTAGGACGCGTATATACGAAGATATGGGAGGATTATTCAATTTTTTTGGGGGTGGTCATGAATTAAAGTCCTTTTCGTGGATTTGTCAATTTTTTGGGAGTGGTCACGAATTAAAATCCATTTCGCCCTAGGACGTATATTTAAGGAGATATGGGCAAAATAACTGTTTCATATAAAAATAGCAATTTTTTTAGGTTTTGAGCGGATTATTAAATTTTTTGGGTGTTACGAATTAAAGTCCTTCTCGCTCTAGGACGCGTATATACGAAGATATGGGCAAAATAAGTTTTTCAGATAAAAATTTCAATTTTTTTAGGTTTTGGGAGGATAATTCAATTTTTTTGGGGGTGGTCATGAATTAAAGTCTCTTTCGCGCTAGGGCGCTTAGTTTAGGAGATATGGGCAAAATAAATTTTTCATATCAAAATTTAATTTTTTTTAGGTTTTGGGTGGATTTGTCAATTTTTTGGGTGTGGTCACGAATTAAAGTCCTTTTCGCCCTAGGACGTATATTTAAGGAGATATGTGCAAAATAACTTTTTCATATAAAAATTGCAATTTTTTTAGGTTTTGAGTGGATTATTAATTTGTTTGGGGTGTTACGAATTAAAGTCCTTTTCGCTCTAGGACGCGTATATACGAAGATATGGGCAAAATAAGTTTTTCAGATAAAAATTTCAATTTTTTTAGGTTTTGGGAGGATTATTCAATTTTTTTGGGGGTGCTCATGAATTAAAGTCCTTTTCGCGCTAGGGCGCTTAGTTTAGGAGATATGGGCAAAATAAGTTTTTCATATCAAAATTTAAATTTTTTTAGGTTTTGGGTGGATTTGTCAATTTTTTTGGGGTGGTCACGAATTAAAGTCCATTTCGCCCCAGGACGTATATTTAAGGAGATATGGGCAAAATAACTTTTTCATATAAAAATAGCAATTTTTTTAGGTTTTGAGCGGATTACTAATTTTTTTGGGGTGTTACGAATTAAAGTCCTTTTCGCTCTAGGACGCGTATATACGAAGATATGGGCAAAATAAGTTTTTCAGATAAAAATTTCAATTTTTTTAGGTTTTGGGAGGATAATTCAATTTTTTTGGGGGTGGTCATGAATTAAAGTCCTTTTCGCGCTAGGGCGCTTAGTTTAGGAGATATGGACAAAATAAATTTTTCATATCAAAATTTAATTTTTTTTAGGTTTTGGGTGGATTTGTCAATTTTTTGGGTGTGGTCACGAATTAAAGTCCTTTTCGCCCTAGGACGTATATTTAAGGAGATATCGGCAAAAAAACTTTTTCATATAAAAATTTTTTAGGTTTTGAGTGGATTATTAATTTGTTTGGGGTGTTACAAATTAAAGTCCTTTTCGCTCTAGGACGCGTATATACGAAGATATAGGCAAAATAAGTTTTTCAGATAAAAATTTCAATATTTTTAGGTTTTGGGAGGATTATTAAATTTTTTTGGGGGTGGTCATGAATTAAAGTCCTTTTCGTGGATTTGTCAAGTTTTTGTGGGTGGTCACGAATTACAGTCCTTTTCGCCCTAGGACGTATATTTAAGGAGATATGGGCAAAATAACTTTTTCATATAAAAATTGCAATTTTTTTAGGTTTTGAGCGGATTATTAAATTTTTTGGGGTGTTACGAATTAAAGTCCTTTTCGCTCTAGGACGCGTATATACGAAGATATGGGAGGATTATTCAATTTTTTTGGGGGTGGTCATGAATTAAAGTCCTTTTCGTGGATTTGTCAAGTTTTTGTGGGTGGTCACGAATTACAGTCCTTTTCGCCCTAGGACGTATATTTAAGGAGATATGGGCAAAATAACTTTTTCATATAAAAATTGCAATTTTTTTAGGTTTTGAGCGGATTATTAAATTTTTTGGGGTGTTACGAATTAAAGTCCTTTTCGCTCTAGGACGCGTATATACGAAGATATGGGCAAAATAAGTTTTTCAGATAAAAATTTCAATTTTTTTCGGTTTTGGGAGGATTATTCAATTTTTTTGGAAGTGGTCATGAATTAAAGTCCTTTTCGCGCTAGGGCGCTTAGTTTAGGAGATATGGGCAAAATAAGTTTTTCATATCAAAATTTAAATTGTTTAGGTTTTGGGAGGATTATTCAATTTTTTTGGGGGTGGTCATGAATTAAAGTCCTTTTCGTGGATTTGTCAAGTTTTTGTGGGTGGTCACGAATTACAGTCCTTTTCGCCCTAGGACGTATATTTAAGGAGATATGGGCAAAATAACTTTTTCATATAAAAATTGCAATTTTTTTAGGTTTTGAGCGGATTATTAAATTTTTTGGGGTGTTACGAATTAAAGTCCTTTTCGCTCTAGGACGCGTATATACGAAGATATCGGCAAAATAAGTTTTTCAGATAAATATGTCAATTTTTTTAGGTTTTGAGTGGATTATTCAATTTTTTGGAAGTGGTCACGAATTAAAGTCCTTTTCGCGCTAGGGCGCTTAGTTTAGGAGATATGGGCAAAATAAATTTTTCATATCAAAATTTAATTTTTTTTAGGTTTTGGGTGGATTTGTCAATTTTTTGGGTGTGGTCACGAATTAAAGTCTTTTCGCCCTAGGACGTATATTTAAGGAGATATGGGCAAAATAACTTTTTCATATAAAAATTGCAATTTTTTAGGTTTTGAGTGGATTATTAATTTGTTTGGGGTGTTACGAATTAAAGTCCTTTTCGCTCTAATACGCGTATATACGAAGATATGGACAAAAAAAGTTTTTCAGATAAAAATTTCAATTTTTTTAGGTTTTGGGAGGATTATTCAATTTTTTTGGGGGTGGTCATGAATTAAAGCCCTTTTCGCGCTAGGGCGCTTAGTTTAGGAGATATGGGCAAAATAAGTTTTTCATATAAAAATTTAAATTTTTTTAGGTTTTGGGTGGATTTGTCAATTTTTTGGCGGTGGTCACGAATTATAGTCCATTTCGCCCTAGTACGTATATTTAAGGAGATATGGGCAAAATAACTTTTTCATATAAAAATAGCAATTTTTTTAGGTTTTGAGTGGATTATTAAATTTTTTTGGGGTGTTACGAATTAAAGTCCTTTTCGCTCTAGGACGCGTATATACGAAGATATGGGCAAAATAAGTTTTTCAGATAAAAATTTAAATTTTTTTAGGTTTTGGGAGGATTATTCAATTTTTTTGGGGTTGGTCATGAATTAAAGTCCTTATCGTGGATTTGTCAAGTTTTTGTGGGTGGTCACGAATTAAAGTCCTTTTCGCCCTAGGACGTATATTTAAGGAGATATGGGCAAAATAACTTTTTCATATAAAAATTGCAATTTTTTTAGGTTTTGAGCGGATTATTAAATTTTTGGGGTGTTACGAATTAAAGTCCTTTTCGCTCTAGGACGCGTATATACGAAGATATGGGCAAAATAAGTTTTTCAGATAAAAATTTCAATTTTTTTAGGTTTTGGGAGGATTATTCAATTTTTTTGGAAGTGGTCATGAATTAAAGTCCTTTTCGCGCTAGGGCGCTTAGTTTAGGAGATATGGGCACAATAAGTTTTTCATAACAAAATTTAAATTTTTTAGGTTTTGGGTGGATTTGTCAATTTTTTGGGGGTGGTCACGAATTAAAGTCCTTTTCGCCCTAGGACGTATATTTAAGGAGATATGGGCAAAATAACTTTTTCATATAAAAATTGCAATTTTTTTAGGTTTTGAGCGGATTATTAAATTTTTTGGGGTGTTACGAATTAAAGTCCTTTTCGCTCTAGGACGCGTATATACGAAGATATGGGCAAAATAAGTTTTTCAGATAAAAATTTCAATTTTTTTAGGTTTTAGGAGGATTATTCAATTTTTTTTGGGGTGGTCATGAATTAAAGTCCTTTTCGCGCTAGGGCGCTTAGTTTAGGAGATATGGGCAAAATAAGTTTTTCATATCAAAATTTAATTTTTTTAGGTTTTGGGTGGATTTGTCAATTTTTTGGGTGTGGTCACGAATTAAAGTCCTTTTCGCCCTAGGACGTATATTTAAGGAGATATGGGCAAAATAACTTTTTCATATAAAAATTGCAATTTTTTTAGGTTTTGAGTGGCTTATTAATTTGTTTGGGGTGTTACGAATTAAAGTCCTTTTCGCTCTAGGACGCGTATATACGAAGATATGGGCAAAATAAGTTTTTCCGATAAAAATTTCAATTTTTTTAGGTTTTGGGAGGATTATTCATTTTTTTTGGGGGTGGTCATGAATTAAAGTCCTTTTCGTGGATTTGTCAAGTTTTTGTGGGTGGTCACGAATTAAAGTCCTTTTCGCCCTAGGACGTATATTTAAGGATATATGGGCAAAATAACTTTTTCATATAAAAATTGCAATTTTTTTAGGTTTTGAGCGGATTATTAAATTTTTTGGGGTGTTACGAATTAAAGTCCTTTTCGCTCTAGGACGCGTATATACGAAGATATGGGCAAACTAAGATTTTCAGATAAAAATTTCAATTTTTTTAGGTTTTGGGAGGATTATTCAATTTTTTTGGAAGTGGTCATGAATTAAAGTCCTTTTCGCGCTAGGGCGATTAGTTTGGGAGATATGGGCAAAATAAGTTTTTCATATCAAAATTTAAATTTTTTAGGTTTTGGGAGGATTATTCAATTTTTTTGGGGGTGGTCATGAATAAAAGTCCTTTTCGCGCTAGGGCGCTTAGTTTAGGAGATATGGGCAAAATAAGTTTTTCATATCAAAATTTAAATTTTTTTAGGTTTTGGGTGGATTTGTCAATTTTTTGGGGGTGGTCACGAATTAAAGTCCATTTCGCCCTAGGACGTATATTTAAGGAGATATGGGAAAAATAACTGTTTCATATAAAAATAGCAATTTTTTTAGGTTTTGAGCGGATTATTAAATTTTTTGGGGTGTTACGAATTAAAGTCCTTTTCGCTCTAGGACGCGTATATACGAAGATATGGGCAAAATAATTTTTTCAATAAAAATTTCAATTTTTTTAGGTTTTGGGAGGATTATTCAATTTTTTTGGGGGTGGTCATGAATTAAAGTCCTTTTCGCGCTAGGGCGCTTAGTTTAGGAGATATGGGCAAAATAAGTTTTTCATATCAAAATTTAAATTTTTTTAGGTTTTGGGTGGATTTGTCAATTTTTTGGGGGTGGTCACGAATTAAAGTCCATTTCGCCCTAGGACGTATATTTAAGGAGATATGGGCAAAATAACTTTTTCATATAAAAATAGCAATTTTTTAGGTTTTGAGCGGATTATTAAATTTTTTGGGGTGTTACGAATTAAAGTCCTTTTCGCTCTAGGACGCGTATATACGAAGATATGGGCAAAATAAGTTTTTCAGATAAAAATTTCATTTTTTTAGGTTTTGGGAGGATAATTCAATTTTTTTGGGGGTGGTCATGAATTAAAGTCCTTTTCGCGCTAGGGCGCTTAGTTTAGGAGATATGGGCAAAATAAATTTTTCATATCAAAATTTAATTTTTTTAGGTTTTGGGTGGATTTGTCAAGTTTTTGTGGGTGGTCACGAATTAAAGTCCTTTTCGCCCTAGGACGTATATTTAAGGAGATATGGGCAAAATAACTTTTTCATATAAAAATTGCAATTTTTTTAGGTTTTGAGCGGATTATTAAATTTTTTGGGGTGTTACGAATTAAAGTCCTTTTCGCTCTAGGACGCGTATATACGAAGATATGGGCAAAATAAGTTTTTCAGATAAAAATTTCAATTTTTTTAGGTTTTGAGTGGATTTGTCAATTTTTTGGGGTGGTCATGAATTAAAGTCCTTTTCGCTCTAGGACGCGTATATACGAAGATATGGGCAAAATAAGTTTTTCAGATAAAAATTTCAATTTTTTTAGTTTTTGGGAGGATTATTCAATTTTTTTTTGGTGGTCATGAATTAAAGTCCTTTTCGTGCTAGGGCGCTTAGTTTAGGAGATATGGGCAAAATAAGTTTTTCATATCAAAATTTAAATTTTTTTAGGTTTTGGGTGGATTTGTCAATTTTTTGGGGGTGGTCACGAATTAAAGTCCTTTTCGCCCTAGGACGTATATTTAAGGAGATATGGGCAAAATAACTTTTTCATATAAAAATTGCAATTTTTTAGGTTTTGAGTGGATTATTAATTTGTTTGGGGTGTTTCGAATTAAAGTCCCTTTCGCTCTAGGACTCGTATATACGAAGATATGGGCAAAATAAGTTTTTCAGATAAAAATTTAAATTTTTTTAGGTTTTGAGTGGATTATTAAATTTTTTGGGGTGGTCATGAATTAAAGTCCTTTTCGCTCTAGGACGCGTATATACGAAGATATGGGCAAAATAAGTTTTTCAGATAAAAATTTCAATTTTTTTATGTTTTGGGAGGATTATTCATTTTTTTTGGGGGTGGTCATGAATTAAAGTCCTTTCCGCGCTAGGGCGCTTAGTTTAGGAGATATGGGCAAAATAAGTTTTTCATATCAAAATTTAAATTTTTTTAGGTTTTGGGTGGATTTGTCAATTTTTTGGGGGTGGTCACGAATTAAAGTCCATCTCGCCCTAGGGCAAAATAACTTTTTCATATAAAAATAGCAATTTTTTTAGGTTTTGAGTGGATTATTAAATTTTTTGGGGTGTTACGAATGAAAGTCCTTTTCGCTCTAGGACGCGTATATTATTATTAATTATTTATTTATCACATTAGAACAATAAGAAGGTATTTCTTTTTTAGTTCAATGTATACATCATAAAGAAAGTCATTAATTGTAATTTAATTCTAATAATCAGTGTTCGGGGTTGAACTGAAGAAGAGCTGGAAAGTAAAACTAATTTTGCCTTCCGAAATAATTACACTTGAAGAAATTTTCGTTTTAAATTTTAAAATTCTGGAATATTTATTTTCAATCGTTTTAGGGTTTTTGTAGTGTATTTTTAATATAATTCTAATTTTTATTCGTAATTTATTATTAGATTTAAGTTTTAAATTAGCAATTAAGTTTTAGATATAGGTTTAAAATATTTACAAAAAAAATTATACTTTAAATTAATTCAAGGAAATAGTGTAAACAAGGGTTGTTTCAATTCAAATTTAACATGGGTTTGTGCAATATAGTTGTAAGTAAAACTAAGTGCAATTTCAATGTAAACTTCAGTGCAATATAGTATTAAGTAAAAATTTGTGTATTTTGTGTTGTGATTTTGTTCTGATGATTTTTTGTTGATGATGATTGTTGTTAGTGGCCGGCACTTTTCTTTTTGGGTTTATGAGTGGGGAATGGGTTGTTATGGTGTTGATGTGTCTTTATGCATCACTGTGTATTAATCGTCTTCACTAATAGTTTACCTGTAAATGTTCTTTATTTTTAAATGTTCACTTCAATGTTTATATGTTTCAAAGTTTGTTTTATTTTTTCAATAACGAATGTTTCACTACACTTGTTTATCACGGGGGGAGATCGGCAGCGCGCACGCGAGTTGATGGTCGGTTTAAGACTGGTTCGTTGCCCTCTTGAGTGATGCTTAGTAGCCGATGCAAAGCTTAGCGACAAAACTACAAGCATCGATCAAAGGGCAACTTTCCAGGTAAACAAATAGAAAAACAAAAGGACACGACGATTAAAAATTATTTGTGCCGCTACGCACAGTGTTTCAAAACGGGTTCAAAGAAACTTTGAACATTCTGCCCCCCGCGAAAGAGTGTAGTTTACCTTACCTTACTGGTTGCTGACCTCGGTTGGACTACTGACTGGTCCCACGAAAACATAGCCCCAATCGGTGAGTTGGGCAAAAACTCTTCCAAGGCCCGTCTGTACGACGCCATCTCGCCGCAAGTAGGCATAAGCACTTGCGCCCACTTCGACGTCGATGGACTCATTGCCTCTAGGATCGATATCGGCCAACTCATGAGCCTCCATATTTGCAGCAGGGTCCTCAAGGATGGGGTCGGAGTATGGGCGTCTGGGTAGGTCGCGGGTCAACAAAGCTCTGAGCTTATACACCAGGCGACTTCCATAGCGTCGTGCCCTAAGTCGGATTGTGGCGAACGTACGACCATCCTTTTCCCTTGTTGGGATTCGGAGCCGGTTAACGGTCGATGCAGCAACTCGTGTGTGTGTGGCAGCTTGGCATAAAAGCACTCTTACACTGGCCCAGTCCTCAGACTCCTCAGCCATCATATCCACCTGGGCTGTAGGAATAAAAACCGAAGATCGGTGGTATGGCAACTCTACCGGTGGTGGCGTATAACGTCCAAAGGTTTCTCGCAGCTGAGGAGCCCCATGCAACATCGTATGGTGACGGAGGTTGCATTCCCGACACGCGGTGAGGACTGGGCAGTCCGGAGCCAAATGACTGCGCGCCAGGCAGTTACGGCAGTAGCTGCGCCTCTCTACTGTTTCATACCGCTGATATGGGGTCTGGCGGCGGAAGAAGGCACATGACCTGATTGGGTGGTCGTCTTGGCACAGCCCACATGCATACTGCCAGTGCGCAGGTCGGTGTCGGCGATTGGGGCGAGAGGGTCCATTTGGTGATGGGTCGCGAACTGGTAATACTCCGGCCATTTCTGTAACAAAAGTTTTGTGAGTACCGTGTTTTTTGATGAATTTGTGATATGCTAGTCAGTCCGCAAATAGTTTTACTATCTTCGTTATGGGTCGGCTGAGCATACCGCTAGCGGTTTTAATGTCTACTACTCGAATATTTTTGTCAGCGCCTTCGTAGGTTTTGACAACCCTCCCTAGTTTCCATTCATTTGAAGGTAAGTGATCATCTTTTATAATAACTAAATCATTTATGGCAAGGTTTTGTTGTGGGTATTTCCATTTGTATCTACGGTGTAATTCATTCAAATATTCCGATTTCCATCTTTGACAAAAATTCTGAGAAATAACTTTTAATCGTGTCCACCGATTTATTAATGTCACATCCCCACCAGAAATATCGGGTTCTGCCGGGGTCAACAATGGAGAACCTATCAGAAAATGTCCTGGGGTCAAAGGCTCTAAGTCTGAAAGGTCATCACTAGTTGGACTAATCGGACGTGAATTAAGACAAGCCTCTATGCGGGCTAAAATAGTTGATAATTCTTCAAACGTAAAATTCATTTTTGGCATTGTTTTACGAAGGTGGGTCTTGAACGATTTAACACCCGCCTCCCACAGACCTCCCATATGGGGAGCCCCTGGAGGAATAAATTTCCATTCTAAATTTTGATGCGCGTGTCTTTGAATAGTAGTGTCTTGAATTGATTTCATAAATGCGATCCTATCTTTTTTAATAAGTTCCGCGGCACCTATAAAGTTTTTCCCATTATCCGAGAATATTTTTTCTGGACACCCTCTTCTGCCTATAAAGCGATCTAAAGCAGCTATGAAGGATTGGGTCGACAAATCACTAGTAGCTTCTAAGTGGATTGCGCGAGTCGAAAAACAAACCAATATACAGACATAACCCTTTGTAATAAGACAAGCTCGAGCAGTCAAACTTTTTATCCCAAAGGGTCCAGCAAAATCTACGCCCGTATTTTGAAAGGGTCTAGATAACATAGTGCGTTCTGGTGGCAGGGATGCCATAATTTGAGTTTGGGTCCGGTGTCGATGTATAGAACGTATCCGACAATTGTGAATAACCTTTTTTACTAATTGTTTCACACGAAAAATCCAAAATTCCGATCGAATGACACGAACCATTAGTTGATTGCCACCGTGCATTGTGACCTTATGAACAAATTCTACAAATAAAAGAGCAAACCGAGAGTCGTATGGAATTAAGATAGGATGGCGTTCGCTATATGTAAGAGCCTGAGATTGAACTAAACGACCGTTTGATCTAAGCACTCCTTTTGAGTCGATAAATGGGTTAAACGATAAAATACTACTGCTTGGCGAGAGTCGCTTCTTTTGAGTCAAAGCTAAATATTCTTCAGCAAAATAATGTTTTTGAGTAACGATGATTAGACGAGTTTTTATATCATTGAGTTCAGATGAGGATATGTCCTCCGACGCAATTCGAGACCGATTTGAACCTGTATTCCGCCAAAAACGCATTACATACGATAGCACTCGATAAGCGCGTGATAAAGATGAGAAACGGGTCAAAGGGTCTTCGAAAACAGTTGTCGCGAAAACTTTAACTTGTTTAGCTTCAAGATTCGTATCTGCGTTGAGTTGAGTTTTGGGCCACCGATCTCTGGGCAATTTCAACCATTCCGGCCCCGTCCACCACAAATGATGTTCTTTTAACTCATCTGGTGAACAACCACGACTCGCGATATCGGCTGGGTTCGATTCAGAGTCCACGTGATTCCAGTTTTCATTACCGACGCTTTCTAAAATTTCGGAAACCCGATTTCCAACAAAAGTGCTCCAAGAACACGGTGGTTTACGAAGCCACGCTAAAACTATGGTGGAGTTAGGGATCTATAAATCGAAAATCGATTATTCGATTATTCGAATTTTGGCATGAAAATCTAAAAAAGTCGAAATCGATTATTAAGCTAAAAATAATCGCAAAATCGATTTTAGATTTTCAACTAATTTTTAGTTTTGATCACCAAAAATTTAGTTTAAATTTTGAACTAGAAAAATAAAAATTCTGATTTTATTAAATAAAATATCAAATTGGTGGAAATGAATCCTTTGTGTTTTCAATTTCCTTGAATTTATAGTGTCATTATTTGGGGAAATAAAAATTAATGATTGGCACATGTTAAAAATTTTATGTTGAACATTTTAATTTTTAAACAAATTTAAAAATTAACATGTTTGACTGGAACTAATTTTTTGCTTTTATTAACAACTATTGTTAATAATACTCACAAAAAGACAAATAGATGTCATAAAATCGTATATTTTTTAGAATCATTATTTCTATGAAAATCGATTATGAAAAATCGAATATTCGAATTTTCATTGGTTAAAATAATCGAAAATCGATTTTTGATTAAAAGTCAATAATCGAAATGTCGAAAAATCGATTATTGGTTTGTACTATAGATCCCTAGGTGGAGTCAGTCCAGAAATGTGTCGTAAATTGCGCTATTTGTAGATTTGGAATGATTGCATTTGCTAACTTTGATAACATAACCGCTCCGCATAACTCTAATCTCGGTAGAGAAATTTTCTTTATTGGAGCCACACGAGTTTTGGCTGCTAAAAGAAAAGTGTCTACTTGGTTTCCGATTTCTACTCGAATATAAAGCGTAGCAGCGTACGCGCTTTCCGACGCGTCACAGAAACCGTGTATTTCGACCGCGCTTGAGGGTGAAAATCGAATCCATCTTGGTACAGATATAGTATTAATAATCGGGCTATTTTTCACAAAATTTCTCCAATTCATAGTGGTTACGGGTCTTAATGTGTCATCCCACCCTATTTTATCTAACCAGACTTGCTGCATCACTAATTTGGCAACTATAATGATCGGAGCAAGCCAGCCGCAAGGGTCGAAAAATTTAGCAATTGTCGATAAAACTTCGCGTTTAGTGAAAAGTTCTCTTTCTTCAACATTTGGCGCTTTAAATGAGAAAGCATCGGTCGCTACATTCCACCGAATGCCAAGGGTCTTGGTTGACGATCCTTCAGAAAGATCTAACCAATTGACAGGCAACAATAAATCAGGATGTAGATCATTTAATAGACGTGGGTCGTTAGAGGTCCATTTCCTCAACTCGAAACCAGCAGAGTCTAAAACAGATGTTAATTGTTTTCTAGCGGCGATGGTGTCTTCAATCGTGTGTCCCCCCGCTAATACATCATCAACGTATAAATTTTCTTTTATTATTTTTGAGCCCAAAGGGTATGAGTCTTGTACATCTTCAGCTAATTGAAGCAGGGTTCTTATTGCCAAAAACGGTGCGCAATTTACGCCAAAAGTGACGGTTAACAATTCAAAATCTTCCACTGGGCCATTTTCGGAGAATCGGAAAAGTATTCTTTGAAACGAAGCTTGATTTGGGTCTATTAATATCTGCCGATACATTTTTGTAACATCGGCGTTGAAAACATATTTGAAAAAACGCCATTTTAAAATTTGTAACACCAAATCCTGTTGAAGAATAGGCCCTGTATGTAAAATATCATTAAGACTCTTTTTATTTGAAGTAGGGCTTGATGCATTAAATACCACTCTAAGTTTGGTGGTCGTTCTATCTGGTTTAATAACTGCGTGGTGCGGTAAATAGTAATGAGGGGTCTTGTAAATATTTTGTGGATCAACTTTTCGCATGTGTCCCAATTGAAGATATTCCCTAATAGCAGCGTCGTATTCCGCCTTTATATCAGGGGTCCTGGCCAATTTCTTCTCCATTCTGTGAAATTGTGCAAGTGCGATGTTTCGAGATGCACCAATTTCTGCGCAACTTTTGAATGGTAGAGTCACTGTGTATCTTCCCGCTTCATTACGTTTCGTCGTAGACGTGTAATTTGTTTCACAATAAATATCTTCAGCTGACCTCAAAATCTTTTTTGGGGTTTCTTCCACCTCCCAAAAACGTGTGATTATTTTTTCCAAAGATGAGGCACTGTGAAGAGCAATTTTCCTAGTTGTCTCAATATTTTGTTGAATGGGTCCGCCAACTATCCATCCAAATACAGTGTCTTGTGCCAATATTGAGCCAAAAGATTTCATAGGAACATCATGAGTGTATATGAACGGTCCTATATCAAGTCCGATGAGCATATCAACGGGTCGACTATCAAAGAACTGCGGATCGGCTAATCTAAGATGCCGGAACTCATCAAACAATGTTCGATCAAGAGTATGCGTTGGTAAATTAGACGGAAGAGTCTTTAACACGGGTGCCCAAACCTCTAATTCAAAAGTAGGGTCTATGCGTGAACAAAGATTAAAAACACAAGCCTTTGTAGATGTCTCAGCAACTGTGTCACTCAAACCTGTGACGTGAACTAAATTCCTGACTGTAGGAAGTTGTAATCTGTTTTTGATTCTTTCAGAAATAAATGTCGATTGTGACCCAGGATCAATGATTGCCCTGGCGTCATATCTCTGTCCCTTTGATTCGATTTGAACGATTGCGGTAAACAAAAGTGTAGTTTCGGGTCGTGGAGTGGGTCTATCTTCTTGCAACGTGAGAGTCGTTATACTAGGCCTTTCGTTAGTAGAAGTGGACTGTATACTAGATGAAATCGATGATTGAACTAGAGTGGAACAAGTGGCAGCACTTGCACTAGATTGTGCTCCACCTTGAACCTGATTAACAAAAGTGTTGAGAGCGGCAGCACTTGTGCTAGGTTGTGCTCCGTCTCGTACTTGATGAATTAAAGTGTTGAGAGCAACAGCACTTGCACTAGATTGTGCTGCGTCTCGTGTATGTGTTGTGTTTGTAGGGGCAGAGCCAACATTGCCCTTATGTAACAGACTGTGGTGTCGCTGATTACATTCCCTACAACTATAACGACTTTTGCATTCCCGAACTCCATGATCGGCCAATAAACAATTGTAGCAAAGATGATTTTGTTTCGTTATTTGTATTCTGTCATTGGGTGACTTTTCCAAAAATTTGGGACAGTTTCGCAACAAATGATTTGTCCGACAAATTGGACAAACTCTTTCACTTTGTTTGCGACTAGGATTATTAATATTTTTCGAATTATGGTTGGCTTGTGAATTGTTATTATTATTATTGAGTCTTGAACCCGAAGGATTATGTTTCTGAGTGACATTTGTATGAAAACTATTAACACGATTCCCCCTTCTATCATTATCCGATCTTGATTGATTATGTTTCGAATTTTGAATTTTAATATTCCCCACCGATTCCAATGTTTTAAACTTGTGTGACAGAAAATCGTCTAATTTCTGCCAACTTGGAAGTGTCGAACAATCCTCTAAACTGTTCTCAAATTCTTCCAAGAATGTACGAGGTAATTTTGTTGAAACAAGGTATACTAATATTGGGTCCCATTCTCCCGTGTCTACTAGTAAAGTTTCCAAAGTTTGTGTACAAGTGTTAATCGTGCGTTGTAATTTTTGTATCGTTGACGCGTTTTCAACTGATACTGTAGGCAAACTAAAGAGAATCCTAAGCTGTTCGTTAACTTGCATCCGTTTATTTTCGTATCTATTTTCTAAATTTCTCCAAGCTATATCGAAACCCTCATTAGTTAGGGGTACATTTGTAATGATTTCCCGCGCTTCTCCCGAAGTTTTTTGGGTCAAATGGAATAACTTCTCGACTTTACTCAATCTTGGGTTATTTATGTAAATTGCAGCAAATAAATCTCTGAATGTAGGCCATTCGCTATACCCGCCCTTAAAAATGTCGGTGTCGCATGGTGGTAATCGTAAATTTGGGGTCGAATTTGGGTCTACTGCCATATTTTGTGTCATTAATGATTCCCTAGCTAATTTTTCCTGATTCTCCCGTTCCTGCCGCGCCGAGATCTGTGAGTTAATCGTACTTAAACCTGTCTTATAGACGTCCATACCGTTTTTATAATGACCGCGAAGCTTATCCTTATCTATTGGAGTCTCTCCCTCAACTGGAACCCTATCTCGACAGTTTATATAAGCCCGCCTAACTTGGTCCCATAACGTATTTAGCTCTACTCGAGCCGCTTCCAACGCGTGTAAATCTTCGGTGGCCGCCTTAACAGATAAAACGCTTTCAACATCCACGAGATCATTCAAACAATTGGCAAATTTTTCTTTCAAAATTCTATCCATAATGTATTTTAAACTTTTTTGCACCGGTCAAAAATTAAAATATATTATAACTCGCGAAAGATTCAAAAAACTAGTTTTATTCAGAAAAAACACGAATTTTCTACAATAAACTATTTCAAAATCAAGATATCCTTTCAAACGGGACAAAATTTGTAGTGTCGAAAATATTTACTAATCAAGAAAAATTAAAAAACGAGTCAAATTTAACAAAAAAAATTGGGTCAGTAGACAAATTGGGCCAAAATTACGTAAAAACAACAAAAAAAATCCCACAAATTTACGTTTACAACAAATGTTCCAAAAGATTTCCAAAAAAAATCTCGAAAAAAAATTTTACGAAAAATTTCCCAAACACCCAAACACCCAAAAAATCAAAAAACAGAAAAGCAATATTTTGTTAAAGCACAATGCTCAAAAATATATGGATTTTAGCAATTTTGCAATACAAATAAACGAAATTAAAAAAAAAGCTGAAAAAAAATTTGTTAACAAAAATGTGTCAAAAAATTTCAAAAACCAACTATCTCCTACCTTTTTGTGGGTCAGAGGGTCGAATAGATAGATTGGCTTTGAAATAAAGGTTGATAAAAAATATAAATATAAAATAAATTGTTTTCTTCAAAAAAAGTTTCAATTGTTGCCGATTGATTCAATGGTAAATTTTTCCAGGGTCTCTTTTTTTACGGTGTACGGGAAATAAAATGATAAATTCCCAATTAAATATTTCCAAAATCCAAAAAAATCAAAAATCGATTTGATGAACAAAAAAAATCCAAAATTTTTATGAATTTTCCAATTTGATGTTTTTTATGATTTAAGAAAACAAAATAAATTAAATTTTTTGAGCAAAAATAAAATTTAAAAATGTTTGTAATTTTTTCCAACAAGAATTGAGGAAAAAATTTCTTTTAGTGTAGCCGCTTTTTTTTCCAAAATGATTCGTTTTCCAATTTTTTCTCAAATTACGTAATAAAATATGTGTCCAAAGTTCTGTGTCATGAACATATCACAAATTCGGAGTTGTTTTTTTTTTTCGGGTTATACAGAGTCTTTGCAACAACAAGCTCTCAACTATGAGCTCAGCAAAAACTGTATACCAAAAATCCACAAAAAAAATCAAAAAATAGGTACTCACTTTGAAGCTTTGTAAATTTGTATGTGTGTGTGCAATTGGATGTATAAAAATGGCGTCTGCTTTCTGCCGCTGTGTTGTTTTTGTTGTTGTGTCGCTTTGTAGTGCTGTTGAAGATTGTGTTGTGTCGCTAGGGACTGATTTGTGTCGTGAAAACTGTATATTTATTGTTGGACAAAATGTAGTTTTTAAAAAACCGTTGTTACGGTTTTGTCCAAATTCACCAAAAATGTCCAAAGTTCAATGTTCAATTTTTTTTTTGTTGTTTTATTTTACACGACCGAACCGAGAATTGATTTTAATGAAAATGCACAAAAAACTTGGGTTAATTTTGTATGGGTCACTTGTATGTAATTTTTTGACCAATTTTGCAAAAAACTGATTTTTTAAAATATCACAAATAAAAATTTTACTTATGGCAAAAAATAAAGGAAATCACTTTTTCATTATTTTTTCCAGTGTAAATCAGTTTTTCTTTGATTAATTGATCAAAAAATTACGAAAAAACACTTTTGTATGTTGGGTCATTAAATTTTTTGATTTCGAAAAACACTTTTTTTTTCTTAGAAATTCACTAATTTTTCAAAAAGTACACAATTTTTCGAAAAAACACTTCAAAATTATTATTGTCCACAATTTTTTACTATTTTTCAAACATTTTACTTAAATGTCATAACCTTTTATTTTTACAGTGTAGCATTAATGTCATTACCCTTTTATTTTGTTTTCTCTCTATGCTTTATATGTTTGTATGTACGTGTGTGTGTTTGACTATTTTTTGGCTGTCCGCTTGTTGGTCAGTCAATGCATCACCAGCTGTGTGGTCAATGTATGTTGTTGTTGTTGTTTATTTGGTTTTGCATAGTGATACTTACATTTGAAGGGCATGGGCAATTTGAATATTATTTGACTATTTGGTTTTTTTTTTGTTGTTGTATTACACTAGGGTATTTGACATTAATATTACACTGGGTTATGATCACTTAATAATTTTTTCTTTTTTAATATAATACTACAGTTTTTTTTTCTTCACTTGATAAAACGCACTAATGGGTCACTGGGTTTTTTAACTTGTACACTTAGAACAAAATCACAATACACTTGGAGAAAAAATTTTATATTATTTTTTAATCAATTTTATTGTTTTTAATAATTTAAAAAACACAAATCCGGTTCGCAATGGACCAAAATGTTCGGGGTTGAACTGAAGAAGAGCTGGAAAGTAAAACTAATTTTGCCTTCCGAAATAATTACACTTGAAGAAATTTTCGTTTTAAATTTTAAAATTCTGGAATATTTATTTTCAATCGTTTTAGGGTTTTTGTAGTGTATTTTTAATATAATTCTAATTTTTATTCGTAATTTATTATTAGATTTAAGTTTTAAATTAGCAATTAAGTTTTAGATTTAGGTTTAAAATATTTACAAAAAAAAATTATACTTTAAATTAATTCAAGGAAACAGTGTAAACAAGGGTTGTTTCAATTCAAATTTAACATGGGTTTGTGCAATATAGTTGTAAGTAAAACTAAGTGCAATTTCAATGTAAACTTCAGTGCAATATAGTATTAAGTAAAAATTTGTGTATTTTGTGTTGTGATTTTGTTCTGATGATTTTTTGTTGATGATGATTGTTGTTAGTGGCCGGCACTTTTCTTTTTGGGTTTATGAGTGGGGAATGGGTTGTTATGGTGTTGATGTGTCTTTATGCATCACTGTGTATTAATCGTCTTCACTAATAGTTTACCTGTAAATGTTCTTTATTTTTAAATGTTCACTTCAATGTTTATATGTTTCAAAGTTTGTTTTATTTTTTCAATAACGAATGTTTCACTACACTTGTTTATCACGGGGGGAGATCGGCAGCGCGCACGCGAGTTGATGGTCGGTTCAAGACTGGTTCGTTGCCCTCTTGAGTGATGCTTAGTAGCCGATGCAAAGCTTAGCGACAAAACTACAAGCATCGATCAAAGGGCAACTTTCCAGGTAAACAAATAGAAAAACAAAAGGACACGACGATTAAAAATTATTTGTGCCGCTACGCACAGTGTTTCAAAACGGGTTCAAAGAAACTTTGAACAATCAGTATGTCATTATTATCATCTCCTAAGCTAAATAATAATAGAGGTGTAATGTTTGTCTTTTTTAATTTAGTGTGTTGTGGATGAAGTTTTGTGAAATTCTTGTTGTTTCAAATTTAAATAGCCTGCCTATCAGTTTTTGCCGGCGCTTACAAACGCCACGGGCAGAAAAATGTTGTATATTTACTTGCAGGCACAGATTCAGTGCCACTTCAAGTCTTTCTTTTGGTTTAAATGAAAATGCCGGTTTAGGCTTTCAAAACTGAATGATTGACTTTATTGAAAATTGTTCATCTTTTATACTTAAATAACGGTATTTATAATTTTTAATTCTTTTTTCAACATTATCCTTAAAAATAAACAACAATCCTTAAACATAACATATGATCTAAACTTATAACTAAACAGCTGATTAAAAATACAATTATTCTCAAACTACTTAACAGTTGATTCATACATATAATACCGTTTACACTACACCCTCACCCTATAAAAAAAATAATTTTTGAATATTCATATGAAAAAAATTATTTTTACAAATATTAAATTATTAAATTCAGTTGCATTTTAATTCTTTGTTATAAAAAAAAATTCATTTGTTTTATCATCATAATGGAAAATTTCTTTAAAGAATACATAATATATAATTAGGTTGAATTCAATGTTAAATAATTCCATGGTTTTAACATATTATTATGGAATTTCTTTATCTTTCCATCGACATTTATAAAACTATTTACGCCCTCTCTATTTACAATTTCATATGGGCCTAGATACGGTGATTGATTCTTTTTTCTATTTATCTGGCGTAAAAGTACAAAATCGCCTTTTTTCAAAATAAGTGGATTAGAAGTTTGATTACTAAGAACTCTCTTTATTTTCGATTTCTCTAAATATTCTTTTGACTTAGCAAGAGAATACTTAAGTCTTTGCTTCAACTCATTGGCGTAATCATCCATATTGTAACATTTTTTAGCTGTTCTTATTTCATCGTTCGGTAAATAAGGTAACCTACCAAAAACTAGCTCATATGGTGAATAATTAGTATCAACATGAGGTGTTGTATTATAGGCAAACGTAAAATATGGTATCCAAGAGTCCCATTCATCATCTTTGGTGAAATTTAATAAAAATTCGTTAAGAATTC
Organism: Haematobia irritans; assembly: GCF_050003625.1. Taxonomy (NCBI): domain Eukaryota; kingdom Metazoa; phylum Arthropoda; class Insecta; order Diptera; family Muscidae; genus Haematobia; species Haematobia irritans. The sequence goes on along the minus strand of NC_134400.1, from coordinate 70,919,218 downwards.
TATGATTTCGCTCTATTGAACCCAATGTCTCGTGGTGGTATGGGGCACTAAATATTTGCTTTATATCCAATAAACGACATACTTCCGCCATCAGCTGATTCGTAAACTCTGTACCCTTATCTGACTTTAGAACTTTAAAATTCCCATAAATTAAAATGAATTTCTCTACGAGAGTTTTCGCAACAGTTTTCGCGTCTTTTGTCTCCATTGGATATGCTACAACATACTTTGTTAATTCACATTGTATAGTTAAAATATACCTGTTATTATTAGAAACCCTTAATGGACCTACTGTATCTATTGATATTGTTTCAAAACTTGTTCCTGGTGTATCTGTCATCGTAATTGTTTCTTTTGTGTGTCTAGTCTGTTTGTTCAATTTACATTGTGGGCTACTTAAGACATATCTCTTGACCATTTTTGACATATTCTTCCATATGTAACGTTGCTTTAATTTCAGTAATGTTTTGCGGACTCCTAAATGTCCTCCGTGTGGTGAATCGTGGTATTCCGCTATTATTTTCAATTGTGTATGCGCACAGTTTATTCTTCTTGGTTCCTCATATAATATAATTTTCAAATTTACTTTATTCTTTTGTATTAATTTATTCATAATTGTTTTGAATTCTTCCATGGCCATGGATTTGAACAATTCATCATTTTTGCTCATTGCTAATTCTTTTATTCGTTGCTGTTGCATCTTCAATATAAGTTTCTCCAAAGTCACCTTAGTGTTCGATGGATAATCGCTGTATATGACAGATACACTGCTATTATTTATCTCAAATACTGTTTTCTTTCTCTGCATATCCGGTATAAACTCGAGTTTTCTCATATTTCGTATATCAGTGGGTGATGTGCATTCCCAAATTAAAAGTTGATCAGGCTTCGAAATTGGTACTTCATCACTATGGGTGTCATTGTTATGGTTTTGTGCATGTAATTCTTTTTGCATGCTTCTAGTAATGGCTAGGACTTGAGCGTCTCGCTCGATTGAAGTGGGAATCATCGCTTTTAAAGTTTCGCTATTTATGTTTATTCTTGACAAAGCGTCAGCATTCGTGTTCATCTTCGCTTTCTTGTACACTATTTCAAAATCATAGTCACATAAATCCATTCGAATACGTGTCATCTTAGAAGAAGGATTTTTATGTGAGAATAATGAAACAAGTGGTCTGTGGTCAGTCACAACTATAAATTTTCTGCCATAAAGGTAGGGTCTAAAAACGTTGATTCCCCAATGAATGACAAGGAGTTCCTTTTCTAATACTGGTTTATTTAAATCATGTTTTGATAGAGTAGCGCTGGCGTACGAAATTGGTAAATCGCTGCCAATTACTCCTTGAGACAGAACTGCTCCTAAAGCATAATTAGATGCGTCTGTCGTCAATATAAAAGTTTGTGAAAAATCCGGGTATTGTAGTACAGGAGGTTTAAGTAAGCTTGTTTTTAAAGTTTCAAATGCACTTTGGCACTGTAAATTCCATTCGAATTTCTGATTCTTTTTCAGAAGCATATTCAAGCATTTTGCTTTATCGGCAAAGTTCGGTATAAAGCGCCTATAATAATTACAAAAGGCTACAAATCGTCTGACTTCATCAGCGTTAGTTGGTACTGGATATTGTCTTATTACTTCATCTTTGGCTGGATCAGTCTTCACTCCCTTATCCGTTATGAGATGTCCCAAATAGACTACCTCCGGCTTCAAAAAACTGCATTTGTTTGCATTTAATTTAAGGTTGAATTTTCTCAATCTTCGAAATACATCTCGCAAATTTTCGTTGTGATGTTGGAGACTACATCCAAAAACGATGATGTCATCCACGTAAAGCAACTGTTAACATTCTTTGAAAACTATTTGATGAAATTTTCAAACCAAATGGTAAACGTTTGAATTGATAATGTCCATTTCCAGTTGAAAAAGCTGTGAGTGGACGCGATTCGCTGTGAAGATTTATTTGGTGGAACGAGCTTGTCATATCAAGTGTTGGGAAATACTTAGCTCTTCCAAGTCTGTCTAAAACGTCTTCAATCCGTGTTAGTGGAAACTTATCATTTACTATTCTGTCGTTGAGTTTCCTAAAATCAACAACCAAACGCCATTTCTTTTGCCCATCTGTGGATTTCTTTGGTACAACCAATAATGGTGAATTGTAAGGACTGACAGAATCTTCAATTATGTCGTCTTCCAAAAGTTGTGCAACTTGTTCGTTAATCTCTTCCATTTGTGTCTGTGGGAGTCTGTAGTTCTTTATGTAAACTGGAGTAGAATCAGAAGTTTCAATGCGTTGAGTATAAAAATTGTTTACGGTAAGCCTCTCTCCAGGTAAATGGAAAATATCTTGAAATTCTGCAAAGATATCTATTATCGACTCTTTAGCTTCTGGATCACTTGTACCAATATCCAAGGATTCCAATAAAGTGTTCAACCTAGTGGTGTTTTTCTCGCATTGATCAGTGGTTGTATGGCAGACGTGATAATCTCTTAAAGGATTCACTTCACAATCAATATCATCAATAGTTACATCTTTGTCAGTGGAGTTCAGCAGTTTAACATGAACAACCCCGTGTGCTGGTATAATGCAATTAGCTAGATAAACTCCTTCTGCTAATTCTTTGTTGAGTACAATACTTTCTTCTTCAACTTTAATGTTTAGCGGCAAAATGATTTCTGATCTTGATGGTATGGTTATACAGCGGTGAGTCACTGGTCTGTAGTTCATGGGTAACACTACATCTCTGTCATTAACGTTGAATGCAATTGTGTACGTTTCAAAATCGATTCTGCATAAATACTCTGATAAAATATCTCTTCCTATTATTCCATCAGTAGGAATAGGAAAATCGCCTTCAACAACATAGAAATTGTGCACAATGATATCTTCCTCCATTTTCAAACGTAAACTTGATGTTCCAATACATTGAATTGCCTCTCTGGTTATCCCACTTAACCTTGCTGTGTCTCGTGTATTTATCCTCATAAAGTCTTGAACTTTACATATAGAAATATCTGCACCAGTATCTATCATGAATGTTAACATTTTATCTGAGCAGTTCAGTGTCACGAAAGCATTTGTTTTTAATTCAATATTAAATATCCTTAATTTTGGGCCCCTTGGATGACTTCCTGTGTCATCCGGCCATTTGAGTTTTCCTGTTCACACGTACAAGGAAAAGCTCGATAGTTTCTTCCACCACTGTTCGTATATGTGCGGCCTCTGCCACCAAAATTGCGACTTCCAACATTATTATTATTACTATTATTGCCATTTCCATTAGCATATGTGGTATAATTATTATGATTTTGCCGATTAATATGGCGAGAGTTTCCTCTTTGATGTATGCTCACATTGTGTCTGTTACCACTGCGGTAATCGTTAGTGTCATTGCGTCTATTATTGTAAGTGTAATGTGTGTTACCGTATCTGTTGTTTCGGTTATCGTATCTCGTGTCGGTTCTATTGTTTTCTTCGTATCTATTCCTGTGGTAGGTATGACTTCCACTAGACCTATGAACCGGAAAAACTTGTCTCGTCTCCATACCTAAGCTTTTCTCAGCTGTCAAACACCTTTGAGTAGCCTCAGCTAGTGAAGACGGCATGTTGGCCAATAATATCGGTTTAAATTCCGAATTTACACCCTTCATAAAAACATTTAACGCCATATTTTCATTTGCCTTGTAAATGGCATCCTTAGTGTCCTGAGTCGGATTTGATAAATTTCCTATTTCAAACCTGCTGAGCTCATCACTAAGTTCCGAAATTTTCTCCCTAAATGATGTCATGCTAGAATTGCCCTGCTTCGTATTTCCTAACTCTGCTAAAATTTTTTGTATTGACCTAGGATTAGGGTAAGCGTCTTCTAATGCTTTTTTCAAAGCCGCGAACGTTGTCGGTCTATTGGATCGGCCTAAAGTGCTCCTTACCTGAGCCGTAAGTTTGAAATTGTAGACGTACTTAACGAATATTTCCTTATCCTCATTTCTTAACAGGTCATGCAGTAACTCTGACTGCGCTATAAAATCTTCCAAGTTGTTAAATGAGCCCTTGAATATTTGTAGGTTTTTACCCACCATAGAAATATAGAATTGAGCCATAGTTGGTAAATTTCTTATTTCCTTTATGTCTTTTGTTTTCACTTGTTCAAGTAGAAGCCAAACTTCCTCTTTCAACTCAAAAAATTCTACTTTTAATTCGGATAATTCCTTGCAATCGAAATCAGTACCATCCACCGTATCTTGTAAAACGTTTATTCTTCTTAATTTAGATTCTTTATAATCTATAGAAAATACTGTATTTTTACTTTTCCTTAAATTCGACTTCAATGATTCTAATTCTTTTATATATTCTTTTAACTTTTCCATTAATTCGTTTTTCTTTTCAATACTATACAAATGTTCTTATCATATTATTTCTATTATATTGTACACTTTTCTTTTTCTACTATTTAACTTCCTTTAAAATCTTAGAAATTCAAATATATATATAACTCCAGTGTGAACATTAAAATGTGAATGCAAGATTTTATGTGTGAACGCAAATTTATATTCAAGTGTGAATGCAAAATTCAAGTGTGAACGCAAAATTTTACATGTGAACAGCAAATATTTTATAACCCTATTCAGTGTAAAGCCTCTTTTACGTTATAATCGATTATATAGTATTCGATAATCGATTACCATTCATCATATTTGACGTTTTACTTTTACTTTCGTGTTTTGATGACGATCATTTTTACATTCGCGTGTGCTTAATATTTTTTTAATTCGTAATAAATATTCCTCGCGTTCAAATTATTTAATTTCCGTGTCAACAATAATAACAATGAAAATTCTAATATAACAATTCATGTATTTTTAAATAAAACAAATAAATAAATATAATACATTTACAAATGCATATCAGTGTTGTGGTTTTTGTTTTCACGGTGGTTGCCTTCATATAGTGCTGTTTGTTGGTTTTTTTCTTGGCATTTGTTTTTCAATTTCGTCAATCCTTTGCCATATTTTGGAAGAACGTTGGCAAGACGGTGGTGGATCGGCATTAACCACTTCTTTCAATGCGGCCAATTCCCTACGCAACCGCACAATTTTTCCACCTCTTCTGTGTTTTGGTCTTGCAGTTGGTGGTATCCGGGTCAGCTTTTCTTCCAGCAAACGTTGCTGCCTTTTGAAATAATCCTCAATTGTTAATTTCTTCGGACCCTCGTTCAGCACAGCTGGAACGACATCTTCACTGGGCAGATTTCTCTGGTCCGTGTTGGGCAGGATCGCCATGTAATGTTTGTCTTTTTTAATTTAGTGTGTTGTGGATGAAGTTTTGTGAAATTCTTGTTGTTTCAAATTTAAATAGCCTGCCTATCAGTTTTTGCCGGCGCTTACAAACGCCATGGGCAGAAAAATGTTGTATATTTACTTGCAGGCACAGATTCAGTGCCACTTCAAGTCTTTCTTTTGGTTTAAATGAAAATGCCGGTTTAGGCTTTCAAATCTTTTATACTTAAATAACGGTATTTATAATTTTTAATTCTTTTTTCAACATTATCCTTAAAAATAAACAACAATCCTTAAACATAACATATGATCTAAACTTATAACTAAACAGCTGATTAAAAATACAATTATTCTCAAACTACTTAACAGCTGATTCATACATATAATACCGTTTACACTACAGAGGTTTATATTTAAACAAATTTTAAATTAAATTTAAAATTAAAAATTTAAAAATTTAAAAATTTGGTCTAGGTTATATGTAGTTTTAGAAATATCAAGCAAGTAAGAGAAAAACGGAACTCAGTTATTTAAGAGATATTGAAATACTTCAAACTTAAAACTGTTTTTTCTTGTTACATTTTTTAAACGTTGCGGTAATGAATTCCACAATTTGATCGAGTTAACGAAAAAAAATCTGCTGGTGTTAGTAAACCTGAATCTTGGTATTATAATAGTCCGACATCTCGTTGAGTAACCAAAAACTATTTTCTCATATAGGTAACCAGGTTTCTGTGAATACAATAGGTTATACAAGAAAACCAAATTCCTATACGACAAATAATCCTCTAGGTCAATACCAAGAATCGTTTTGCGCCATGTCGAAATACTAGTAAAGCGACTCAGACCATATGCATATCTAGTCACATTATTATACGATACCAGTAACTTATGCATTGAAGCAGCGTCAAGCTTACTATACACTTCGGCAGAATAAGTTATTAATGGCAAAATCAACTGAATGACAAGTTTACGTCTGAGATCTGTCGGTGTATGATTAGATGAAACACGCAAGTTACGAAGTGAACAGTATACCTTACATATGACACTATTTATATGATCCTTACACGTCAAAGATGAATTAATGTAAAACCCCAAGTACCTCGCCTTCCTAACATATTGGAGATTCGAACCAAGTTTGAGTATTGGGAAATTATCCGTATCAATATGGTATCTACTTATAGTTAAAACCGAACATTTGTTTGGATTGAGCGACAAACCATTTGAATTCGCCCAATCCCACACTAACTGCAGATCCTCATTCAACATCTCAACGGTATCGTCTATAGCCAATGCCTCCTTAGTTATGTACAATAGTATATCATCCGCGTAGGCATGTGTCCTCGAATACTTACATACCGAGAATATGTCATTAATAAAGATACTAAACAGAAGTATATACGAAGATATGGGCAAAATTAGTTTTTCAGATAAAAATTTCAATTTTTTAGGTTTTGGGAGGATTATTCAATTTTTTTGGGGGTGGTCATGAATTAAAGTCCTTTTCGCGCTAGGGCGCTTAGTTTAGGAGATATGGGCAAAATAAGTTTTTCATATCAAAATTTAAATTTTTTAGGCTTTGGGTGGATTTGCCAATTTTTTGGGGGTGGTCACGAATTAAAGTCCTTTTCGCCCTAGGACGTATATTTATGGAGATATGGGCAAAATAACTTTTTCATATAAAAATTGCAATTTTTTTAGGTTTTGAGCGGATTATTAAATTTTTTGGGGTGTTACGAATTAAAGTCCTTTTCGCTCTAGGACGCGTATATACGAAGATATGGGCAAAGTAAGTTTTTCAGATAAAAATTTCAATTTTTTTAGGTTTTGAGTGGATTATTAAATTTTTTGGGGTGTTACGAATTAAAGTCCTTTTCGCTCTAGGACGCGTATATACGAAGATATGGGCAAAATAAGTTTTTCAGATAAAAATTTCAATTTTTTTAGGTTTTGGGAGGATTATTCAATTTTTTTGGGGGTGGTCATGAATTAAAGTCCTTTTCGCGCTAGGGCGCTTAGTTTAGGAGATATGGGCAAAATAAGTTTTTCATATCAAAATTTAAATTTTGTTAGGTTTTGGATGGATTTGTCAATTTTTTGCGGGTGGTCACGAATTAAAGTCCATTTCGGCCTAGGACGCATATTTAAGGAGATATGGGCAAAATAACTTTTTCATAGAAAAATTGCAATTTTTTTAGGTTTTGAGTGGATTATTAATTTTTTTGGGGTGTTATGAATTAAAGTCCTTTTCGCTCTAGGACGCGTATATACGAAGATATGGGCAAAATAAGTTTTTCAGATAAAAATTTCAATTTTTTTAGGTTTTGGGAGGATTATTCACTTTTTTGGGGGTGGTCATGAATTAAAGTCCTTTTCGCGCTAGGGCGCTTAGTTTAGGAGATATGGGCAAAATAAGTTTTTCATATCAAAATTTAAATTTTTTTAGGTTTTGGGTGGATTTGTCAATTTGTTGGGGGTGGTCACGAATTAAAGTCCATTTCGCCCTAGGACGTATATTTAAGGAGATATGGGCAAAATAACTTTTTCATATAAAAATAGCAATTTTTTTAGGTTTTGGGTGGATTTGTCAAGTTTTTGGGGGTGGTCACGAATTAAAGTCCTTTTCGCCCTAGGACGTATATTTAAGGAGATATGGGCAAAATAACTTTTTCATATAAAAATTGCAATTTTTGTTAGGTTTTGAGCGGATTATTAAATTTTTTGGGGTGTTACGAATTAAAGTCCTTTTCGCTCTAGGACGCGTATATACGAAGATATGGGCAAAATAAGTTTTTCAGATAAAAATTTCAATTTTTTTAGGTTTTGGGAGGATTATTCAATTTTTTTGGGGGTGGTCATGAATTAAAGTCCTTTTCGCGCTAGGGCGCTTAGTTTAGGAGATATGGGCAAAATAAGTTTTTCATATCAAAATTTAAATTTTTTAGGTTTTGGGTGGATTTGTCAATTTTTTGGGGGTGGTCACGAAGTAAAGTGCTTTTCGCCCTAGGACGTATATTTAAGGAGATATGGGCAAAATAACTTTTTTATATAAAAATTGCAATTTTTTTAGGTTTTGAGCGGATTATTAAATTTTTTTTGGTGTTACGAATTAAAGTCCTTTTCGCTCTAGGACGCGTATATACGAAGATATGGGCAAAATAAGATTTTCAGATAAAAATTTCAATTTTTTTAGGTTTTGGGAGGATTATTCAATTTTTTGGGGGTGGTCATGAAATAAAGTCCTTTTCGCGCTAGGGCGCTTAGTTTAGGAGATATGGGCAAAATAAGTTTTTCATATCAAAATTTAAATTTTTTTTAGGTTTTGGGTGGATTTGTCAATTTTTTGGGTGTGGTCACGAATTAAAGTCCTTTTCGCCTTAGGACGTATATTTAAGGAGATATGGGCAAAATAACTTTTTCATAGAAAAATTGAAATTTATTTTGGTTTTGAGTGGATTATTAAATTTTGTGGGGGTGGTCACGAATTAAAGTCCATTTTGCCCTAGGACGCATATTTAAGGAGATATGGGCAAAATAACTTTTTCGCTCTAGGACGCGTATATACGAAGACATGGGCAAAATAAGTTTTTCAGATAAAAATTTCAATTTTTTTAGGTTTTCACTTTTTTTGGATTATTCGCTTTTTTTGGGGGTGGTCATGAATTAAAGTCCTTTTCGCGCTAGGGCGCTTAGTTTAGGAGATATGGGCAAAATAAGTTTTTCATATCAAAATTTAATTTTTTTAGGTTTTGGGTGGATTTGTCAATTTTTTGGGGGTGGTCACGAATTAAAGTCCTTTTCGCCCTAGGACGTATATTTAAGGAGATATGGGCAAAATAACTTTTTCATATAAAAATTGCAATTTTTTTAGGTTTTGAGTGGATTATTAAATTTTTTGGGGTGTTACGAATTAATGTCCTTTTCGCTCTAGGACGCGTATATACGAAGATATGGGCAAAATAAGTTTTTCAGATAAAAATTTCAATTTTTTTAGGTTTTGGGAGGATTATTCAATTTTTTGGGGGTGGTCATGAATTAAAGTCCTTTTCGCGCTAGTGCGCTTAGTTTAGGAGATATGGGCAAAATAAGTTTTTCATATCAAAATTTAAATTTTTTTACGTTTTGGGTGGATTTGTCAATTTTTTGGGGGTGGTCACGAATTAAAGTCCATTTCGCCCTTGGACGCATATTTAAGGAGATATGGGCAAAATAACTTTTTCATATAAACATTGCAATTTTTTTAGGTTTTGAGCGGATTATTAAATTTTTTGGGGTGTTACTAATTAAAGTCCGTTTCGCTCTAGGACGCGTATATACGAAGATATGGGCAAAATAAGTTTTTCAGATAAAAATTTCAATTTTTTTAGGTTTTGGGAGGATTATTCAATTTTTTTGCGGGTGGTCATGAATTAAAGTCCTTTTCGCGATAGGGCGCTTAGTTTAGGAGATATGGGCAAAATAAGTTTTTCATATCAAAATTTAAATTTTTTTAGGTTTTGGGTGGATTTGTCAATTTTTTGGGGGTGGTCACGAATTAAAATCCATTTCGCCCTAGGACGCATATTTAAGGAGATATGGGCAAAATAACTTTTTCATAGAAAAATTGAAATTTTTTTAGGTTTTGAGTGGATTATTAAATTTTGTGGGGGTGGTCACGAATTAAAGTCCATTTCGCCCTAGGACGCATATTTAAGGAGAGATGGGCAAAATAACTTTTTCGCTCTAGGACGCGTATATACGAAGACATGGGCAAAATAAGTTTTTCAGATAAAAATTTCAATTTTTTTAGGTTTTGGGAGGATTATTCAATTTTTTTGGGGGTGGTCATGAATAAAGTCCTTTTCGCGCTAGGGCGCTTAGTTTAGGAGATATGGGCAAAATAAGTTTTTCCTATCAAAATTTAAATTTTTTTTAGGTTTTGGGTGGATTTGTCAATTTTTTGGGTGTGGTCACGAATTAAAGTCCTTTTCGCCCTAGGACGTATATTTAAGGAGATATGGGCAAGATAACTTTTTCATATAAAAATTGCAATTTTTTTAGGTTTTGAGCGGATTATTAAATTTCTTGGGGTGTTACGAATTAAAGTCCTTTTCGCTCTAGGACGCGTATATACGAAGATATGGGCAAAATAAGTTTTCAGATAAAAATTTCAATTTTTTTAGGTTTTGGGAGGATTATTCAATTTTTTTTTGGGGTGGTCATGAATTAAAGTCCTTTTCGCGCTAGGGCGCTTAGTTTAGGAGATATGGGAAAAATAAGTTTTTCATATCAAAATTTAAATTTTTTTACGTTTTGGGTGGATTTGTCAATTTTTTGGGGGTGGTCACGAATTAAAGTCCATTTCGCCCTTGGACGCATATTTAAGGAGATATGGGCAAAATAACTTTTTCATATAAAAATTGCAATTTTTTTAGGTTTTGAGCGGATTATTAAATTTTTTGGGGTGTTACTAATTAAAGTCCGTTTCGCTCTAGGACGCGTATATACGAAGATATGGGCAAAATAAGTTTTTCAGATAAAAATTTCAATTTTTTTAGGTTTTGGGAGGATTATTCAATTTTTTTGCGGGTGGTCATGAATTAAAGTCCTTTTCGCGATAGGGCGCATATTTAAGGAGATATGGGCAAAATAACTTTTTCATATAAAAATTGCAATTTTTTTAGGTTTTGAGTGGATTATTAAATTTTTTGGGTGTTACGAATTAAAGTCCTTTTCGCTCTAGGTCGCATATATACGAAGATATGGGCAAAATAAGTTTTTCAGATAAAAATTTCAATTTTTTAGGTTTTGGGAGGATTATTCAATTTTTTTGGGGGTGGTCATGAATTAAAGTCCTTTTCGCGCTGGGGCGCTTAGTTTAGGAGATATGGGCAAAATAAGTTTTTCATATCACAATTTAAATTTTTTTAGGTTTTGGGTGGATTTGTCAATTTTTTGGGGGTGGTCACGAATTAAAGTCCATTTCGCCCTAGGACGCATATTTAAGGAGATATGGGCAAAATAACTTTTTCATATAAAAATTGCAATTTTTTAGGTTTTGAGTGGATTATTATATTTTTTTGGGTGTTACGAATTAAAGTCCTTTTCGCTCTAGGACGCGTATATACGAAGATATGGGCAAAATAAGTTTTTCAGATAAAAATTTCAATTTTTTTAGGTTTTGGGAGGATTATTCACTTTTTTTGGGGGTGGTCATGAATTAAAGTCCATTTCGCCCTAGGACGCATATTTATGGAGATATGGGCAAAATAACTTTTTCATAGAAAAATTGAAATTTTTTTTGGTTTTGAATGGATTATTAAATTTTGTGGGGGTGGTCACGAATTAAAGTCCATTTTGCCCTAGGACGCATATTTAAGGAGATATGGGCAAAATAACTTTTTCGCTCTAGGACGCGTATATACGAAGACATGGGCAAAATAAGTTTTTCAGATAAAAATTTCAATTTTTTTAGGTTTTGGGTGGATTTGTCAATTTTTTGGGGGTGGTCACGAATTAAAGTCCATTTCGCCCTAGGACGCATATTTAAGGAGATATGGGCAAAATAACTTTTTCATAGAAAAATTGCAATTTTTTTAGGTTTTGAGTGGATTATTATTTTTTTTGGGGTGTTACGAATTAAAGTCCTTTTCGCTCTAGGACGCGTATATACGAAGATATGGGCAAAATAAGTTTTTCAGATAAAAATGTCAATTTTTTAGGTTTTGGGAGGATTATTCACTTTTTTTGGGGGTGGTCATGAATTAAAGTCCTTTTCGCGCTAGGGCGCTTAGTTTAGGAGATATGGGCAAAATAAGTTTTTCATATCAAAATTTAAATTTTTTTTAGGTTTTGGGTGGATTTGTCAATTTTTTGGGTGTGGTCACGAATTAAAGTCCTTTTCGCCCTAGGACGTATATTTAAGGAGATATGGGCAAGATAACTTTTTCATATAAAAATTGCAATTTTTTTAGGTTTTGAGCGGATTATTAAATTTCTTGGGGTGTTACGAATTAAAGTCCTTTTCGCTCTAGGACGCGTATATACGAAGATATGGGCAAAATAAGTTTTTCAGATAAAAATTTCAATTTTTTTAGGTTTTGGGAGGATTATTCAATTTTTTGGGGGTGGTCATGAATTAAAGTCCCTTTCGCGCTAGTGCGCTTAGTTTAGGAGATATGGGCAAAATAAGTTTTTCATATCAAAATTTAAATTTTTTTCCGTTTTGGGTGGATTTGTCAATTTTTTGGGGGTGGTCACGAATTAAAGTCCATTTCGCCCTTGGACGCATATTTAAGGAGATATGGGCAAAATAACTTTTTCATATAAAAATTGCAGTTTTTTTAGGTTTTGAGCTGATTATTAAATTTTTTGGGGTGTTACTAATTAAAGTCCGTTTCGCTCTAGGACGCGTATATACGAAGATATGGGCAAAATAAGTTTTTCAGATAAAAATTTCAATTTTTTTAGGTTTTGGGAGGATTATTCAATTTTTTTGCGGGTGGTCATGAATTAAAGTCCTTTTCGCGATAGGGCGCTTAGTTTAGGAGATATGGGCAAAATAAGTTTTTCATATCAAAATTTAAATTTTTTTAGGTTTTGGGTGGATTTGTCAATTTTTTGGGGGTGGTCACGAATTAAAATCCATTTCGCCCTAGGACGCATATTTAAGGAGATATGGGCAAAATAACTTTTTCATAGAAAAATTGAAATTTTTTTAGGTTTTGAGTGGATTATTAAATTTTGTGGGGGTGGTCACGAATTAAAGTCCATTTCGCCCTAGGACGCATATTTAAGGAGATATGGGCAAAATAACTTTTTCGCTCTAGGACGCGTATATACAAAGACATGGGCAAAATAAATTTTTCAGATAAAAATTTCAATTTTTTTAGGTTTTGGGAGGATTATTCAATTTTTTTGGGGGTGGTCATGAATAAAGTCCTTTTCGCGCTAGGGCGCTTAGTTTAGGAGATATGGGCAAAATAAGTTTTTCATATCAAAATTTAAATTTATTTTAGGTTTTGGGTGGATTTGTCAATTTTTTGGGTGTGGTCACGAATTAAAGTCCTTTTCGCCCTAGGACGTACATTTAAGGAGATATGGGCAAGATAACTTTTTCATATAAAAATTGCAATTTTTTAGGTTTTAAGCGGATTATTAAATTTCTTGGGGTGTTACGAATTAAAGTCCTTTTCGCTCTAGGACGCGTATATACGAAGATATGGGCAAAATAAGTTTTCAGATAAAAATTTCAATTTATTTAGGTTTTGGGAGGATTATTCAATTTTTTTTGGGATGGTCATGAATTAAAGTCCTTTTCGCGCTAGGGCGCTTAGTTTAGGAGATATGGGCAAAATAAGTTTTTCATATCAAAATTTAATTTTTTTAGGTTTTGGGTGGATTTGTCAATTTTTTGGGGGTGGTCACGAATTAAAGTCCATTTCGCCCTAGGACGCATATTTAAGGAGTTATGGGCAAAATAAATTTTTCATAGAAAAATTGCAATTTTTTTAGGTTTTGAGTGGATTATTAATTTTTTTGGGGTGTTACGAATTAAAGTCCTTTTCGCTCTAGGACGCGTATATACGAAGATATGGGCAAAATAAGTTTTTCAGATAAAAATTTCAATTTTTTTAGGTTTTGGGAGGATTATTCACTTTTTTTGGGGGTGGTCATGAATTAAAGTCCTTTTCGCGCTAGGGCGCTTAGTTTAGGAGATATGGGCAAAATAAGTTTTTCATATCAAAATTTAATTTTTTTTAGGTTTTGGGTGGATTTGTCAATTTTTTGGGGGTGGTCACGAATTAAAGTCCTTTTCGCCCTAGGACGTATATTTAAGGAGATATGGGCAAAATAACTTTTTCATATAAAAATTGCAATTTTTTAGGTTTTGAGTGGATTATTAAATTTTTTGGGGCGTTACGAATTAATGTCCTTTTCGCTCTAGGACGCGTATATACGAAGATATGGGCAAAATAAGTTTTTCAGATAAAAATTTCAATTTTTTTTAGGTTTTGGGAGGATTATTCAATTTTTTTTGGGGGTGGTCATGAATTAAAGTCCTTTTCGCGCTAGTGCGCTTAGTTTAGGAGATATGGGCAAAATAAGTTTTTCATATCAAAATTTAAATTTTTTTACGTTTTGGGTGGATTTGTCAATTTTTTGGGGGTGGTCACGAATTAAAGTCTATTTCGCCCTTGGACGCATATTTAAGGAGATATGGGCAAAATAACTTTTTCATATAAAAATTGCAATTTTTTTAGGTTTTGAGTGGATTATTAAATTTTTTGGGGTGTTACTAATTAAAGTCCGTTTCGCTCTAGGACGCGTATATACGAAGATATGGGCAAAATAAGTTTTTCAGATAAAAATTTCAATTTTTTTAGGTTTTGGGAGGATTATTCAATTTTTTTGCGGGTGGTCATGAATTAAAGTCCTTTTCGCGATAGGGCGCTTAGTTTAGGAGATATGGGCAAAATGAGTTTTTCATATCAAAATTTAAATTTTTTAGGTTTTGGGTGATTTGTCAATTTTTTGGGGGTGGTCACGAATTAAAGTCCATTTCGCCCTAGGGCGCATATTTAAGGAGATATGGGCAAAATAACTTTTTCATATAAAAATTGCAATTTTTTTAGGTTTTGAGTGGATTATTAAATTTTTTGGGGTGTTACGAATTAAAGTCCTTTTCGCTCTAGGTCGCATATATACGAAGATATGGGCAAAATAAGTTTTTCAGATAAAATTTTTTAGGTTTTGGGAGGATTATTCAATTTTTTTGGGGGTGGTCATGAATTAAAGTCCTTTTCGCGCTGGGGCGCTTAATTTAGGAGATATGGGCAAAATAAGTTTTTCATATCACAATTTAAATTTTTTTAGGTTTTGGGTGGATTTGTCAATTTTTTGGGGGTGGTCACGAATTAAAGTCCATTTCGCCCTAGGACGCATATTTAAGGAGATATGGGCAAAATAACTTTTTCATATAAAAATTGCAATTTTTTAGGTTTTGAGTGGATTATTAAATTTTTTTTGGGTGTTACGAATTAAAGTCCTTTTCGCTCTAGGACGCGTATATACGAAGATATGGGCAAAATAAGTTTTTCAGATAAAAATTTCAATTTTTTTAGGTTTTGGGAGGATTATTCAATTTTTTTGGGGGTGGTCATGAATTAAAGTCCTTTTCGCGCTAGGGCGCTTAGTTTATGAGATATGGGCAAAATAAGTTTTTCATATCAAAATTTAAATTTTTTTAGGTTTTGGGTGGATTTGTCAATTTTTTGGGTGTGGTCACGAATTAAAGTCCTTTTCGCCCTAGGACATATATTTAAGGAGATATGGGCAAAATAACTTTTTCATATAAAAATTGCAATTTTTTTAGGTTTTGAGTGGATTATTAAATTTTTTGGGGTGTTGCGAATTAAAGTCCTTTTCGCTCTAGAATGCGTATATACGAAGATATGGGCAAAATAAGTTTTTCAGATAAAAATTTCAATTTTTTTAGGTTTTGGGAGGATGATTCAATTTTTTTGGGGGTGGTCATGAATTAAAGTCCTTTTCGCGCTAGGGCGCTTAGTTTAGGAGATATGGGCAAAATAAGTTTTTCATATCAAAATTTAAATTTTTTTAGGTTTTGGGTGATTTGTCAATTTTTTGGGGGTGGTCACGAATTAAAGTCCATTTCGCCCTAGGGCGCATATTTAAGGAGATATGGGCAAAATAACTTTTTCATATAAAAATTGCAATTTTTTTAGGTTTTGAGTGGATTATTAAATTTTTTGGGGTGTTACGAATTAAAGGCCTTTTCGCTCGAGGTCGCATATATACGAAGATATGGGCAAAATAAGTTTTTCAGATAAAAAATTCAATTTTTTTAGGTTTTGGGAGGATTATTCAATTTTTTTGGGGGTGGTCATGAATTAAAGTCCTTTTCGCGCTAGGGCGCTTAGTTTAGGAGATATGGGCAAAATAAGGTTTTCATATCACAATTTAAATTTTTTTAGGTTTTGGGTGGATTTGTCAATTTTTTGGGGGTGGTCACGAATTAAAGTCCATTTCGCCCTAGGACGCATATTTAAGGAGATATGGGCAAAATAACTTTTTCATATAAAAATTGCAATTTTTTTAGGTTTTGAGTGGATTATTAAATTTTTTGGGTGTTACGAATTAAAGCCCTTTTCGCTCTAGGACGCGTATATACGAAGATATGGGCAAAATAAGTTTTTCAGATAAAAATTTAAATTTTTTTAGGTTTTGGGAGGATTATTCAATTTTTTTGGGGGTGGTCATGAATTAAAGCCCTTTTCGCGCTAGGGCGCTTAGTTTAGGAGATATGGGCAAAATAAGTTTTTCATATCAAAATTTAAAATTTTTTAAGTTTTGGGTGGATTTGTCAATTTTTTGGGTGTGGTCACGAGTTAAAGTCCTTTTCGCCCTAGGACGTATATTTAAGGAGATATGGGCAAAATAACTTTTTCATATAAAAATTGCAATTTTTTTAGGTTTTGAGTGGATTATTAAATTTTTTGGGGTGTTACTAATTAAAGTCCGTTTCGCTCTAGGTCGCGTATATACGAAGATATGGGCAAAATAAGTTTTTCAGATAAAAATTTCAATTTTTTTAGGTTTTGGGAGGATAATTCAATTTTTTTGGGGGTGGTCATGAATTAAAGTCCTTTTCGCGCTAGGGCGCTTAGTTTAGAAGATATGGGCAAAATAAGTTTTTCATATCAAAATTTAAATTTTTTTAGGTTTTGGGTGGATTTGTCAATTTTGTGGGGGTGGTCACTAATTAAAGTCCATTTCGCCCTAACTTTTTCATATAAAAATTGCAATTTTTTAGGTTTTGAGTGGATTATTAAATTTTTTGGGGTGTTACTAATTAAAGTCCTTTTCGCTCTAGGACGCGTATATACGAAGATATGGGCAAAATAAGTTTTTCAGATAAAAATTTAAATTTTTTTAGGTTTTGGGAGGATTATTCAATTTTTTTTGGGGTGTTACGAATTAAAGTCCTTTTCGCTCTAGGACGCGTATATACGAAGATATGGGCAAAATAAGTTTTTCATATCAAAATTTATTTTTTTTTAGGTTTTGGGTGGATTTGTCAATTTTGTGGGGGTGGTCACGAATTAAAGTCCATTTCGCTTTAGGACGCATATTTAAGGAGATATGGGCAAAATAACTTTTTCATATAAAATTGCAATTTTTTTAGGTTTTGAGTGGATTATTAAATTTTTTGGGGTGTTAAGAATTAAAGTCCTTTTCGCTCTAGGACGCGTATATACGAAGATATGGGCAAAATAAGTTTTTCAGATAAAAATTTCAATTTTTTTAGGTTTTGGGAGGATCATTCAATTTTTTAGGAGATATGGGCAAAATAAGTTTTTCATATCAAAATTTAAATTTTTTTACGTTTTGGGTGGATTTGTCAATTTTTTGGGGGTGGTCACGAATTAAAGTCCATTTCGCTTTAGGACGCATATTTAAGGAGATATGGGCAAAATAACTTTTTCATATAAAAATTGCAATTTTTTTAGGTTTTGAGTGGATTATTAAATTTTTTGGGGTGTTACTAATTAAAGTCCGTTTCGCTCTAGGACGCGTATATACGAAGATATGGGCAAAATAAGTTTTTCAGATAAAAATTTCAATTGTTTTAGGTTTTGGGAGTATTATTCAATTTTTTTGGGGGTGGTCATGAATTAAAGTCCTTTTCGCGCTGGGGCGCTTAGTTTAGGAGATATGGGCAAAATAAGTTTTTCATATCAAAATTTAAATTTTTTTAGGTTTTGGGTGGATTTGTCAATTTTTTGGGGGTGGTCACGAATTAAAGTCCATTTCGCCCTAGGACGCATATTTAAGGAGATATGGGCAAAATAACTTTTTCAGATAAAAATTTCAATTTTTTTAGGTTTTGGGAGGATGATTCAATTTTTTTGGGGGTGGTCATGAATTAAAGTCCTTTTCGCGCTAGGGCGCTTAGTTTAGGAGATATGGGCAAAATAAGTTTTTCATATCAAAATTTAAATTTTTTTAGGTTTTGGGTGATTTGTCAATTTTTTGGGGGTGGTCACGAATTAAAGTCCATTTCGCCCTAGGGCGCATATTTAAGGAGATATGGGCAAAATAACTTTTTCATATACAAATTGCAATTTTTTTTAGGTTTTGAGTGGATTATTAAATTTTTTGGGGTGTTACGAATTAAAGTCCTTTTCGCTCTAGGTCGCATATATACGAAGATATGGGCAAAATAAGTTTTTCAGATAAAAATTTCAATTTTTTAGGTTTTGGGAGGATTATTAAATTTTTTTGGGGGTGGTCATGAATTAAAGTCCTTTTCGCGATGGGGCGCTTAGTTTAGGAGATATGGGCAAAATAAGTTTTTCATATCACAATTTAAAATTTTTTAGGTTTTGGGTGGATTTGTCAATGTTTTGGGGGTGGTCACGAATTAAAGTCCATTTCGCCCTAGGACGCATATTTAAGGAGATATGGGCAAAATAACTTTTTCATATAAAAATTGCAATTTTTTAGGTTTTGAATGGATTATTAAATTTTTTGGGTGTTACGAATTAAAGTCCTTTTCGCTCTAGGACGCGTATATACGAAGATATGGGCAAAATAAGTTTTTCAGATAAAAATTTCAATTTTTTTAGGTTTTGGGAGGATTATTCAATTTTTTTGGGGGTGGTCATGAATTAAAGTCCTTTTCGCGCTAGGGCGCTTAGTTTATGAGATATGGGCAAAATAAGTTTTTCATATTAAAATTTAAATTTTTTTAGGTTTTGGGTGGATTTGTCAATTTTTTGGGTGTGGTCACGAATTAAAGTCCTTTTCGCCCTAGGACATATATTTAAGGAGATATGGGCAAAATAACTTTTTCATATAAAAATTGCAATTTTTTTAGGTTTTGAGTGGATTATTAAATTTTTTGGGGTGTTGCGAATTAAAGTCCTTTTCGCTCTAGAATGCGTATATACGAAGATATGGGCAAAATAAGTTTTTCAGATAAAAATTTCAATTTTTTTAGGTTTTGGGAGGATTATTCAATTTTTTTGGGGGTGGTCATGAATTAAAGTCCTTTTCGCGCTAGGGCGCTTAGTTTAGGAGATATGGGCAAAATAAGTTTTTCATATCAAAATTTAAATTTTTTTAGGTTTTGGGTGATTATTCAATTTTTTTGGGGGTGGTCACGAATTAAAGTCCATTTCGCCCTAGGGCGCATATTTAAGGAGATATGGGCAAAATAACTTTTTCATATAAAAATTGCAATTTTTTTAGGTTTTGAGTGGATTATTAAATTTTTTGGGGTGTTACGAATTAAAGTCCTTTTCGCTCTAGGTCGCATATATACGAAGATATGGGCAAAATAAGTTTTTCAGATAAAAAATTCAATTTTTTTAGGTTTTGGGAGGATTATTCAATTTTTTTGGGGGTGGTCATGAATTAAAGTCCTTTTCGCGCTAGGGCGCTTAGTTTAGGAGATATGGGCAAAATAAGGTTTTCATATCACAATTTAAATTTTTTTTAGGTTTTGGGTGGATTTGTCAATTTTTTGGGGGTGGTCACGAATTAAAGTCCATTTCGCCCTAGGACGCATATTTAAGGAGATATGGGCAAAATAACTTTTTCATATAAAAATTGCAATTTTTTTAGGTTTTGAGTGGATTATTAAATTTTTTTGGGTGTTACGAATTAAAGTCCTTTTCGCTCTAGGACGCGTATATACGAAGATATGGGCAAAATAAGTTTTTCAGATAAAAATTTAAATTTTTTTAGGTTTTGGGAGGATTATTCAATTTTTTTGGGGGTGGTCATGAATTAAAGCCCTTTTCGCGCTAGGGCGCTTAGTTTAGGAGATATGGGCAAAATAAGTTTTTCATATCAAAATTTAAATTTTTTTAGGTTTTGGGTGGATTTGTCAATTTTGTGGGGGTGGTCACGAATTAAAGTCCATTTCGCCCTAACTTTTTCATATAAAAATTGCAATTTTTTTAGGTTTTGAGTGGATTATTAAATTTTTTGGGGTGTTACTAATTAAAGTCCTTTTCGCTCTAGGACGCGTATATACGAAGATATGGGCAAAATAAGTTTTTCAGATAAAAATTTAAATTTTTTTAGGTTTTGGGAGGATTATTCAATTTTTTTGGGGGTGGTCATGAATTAAAGTCCTTTTCGCGCTAGGGCGCTTAGTTTAGGAGATATGGGCAAAATAAGTTTTTCATATCAAAATTTAATTTTTTTTAGGTTTTGGGTGGATTTGTCAATTTTGTGGGGGTGGTCACGAATTAAAGTCCATTTCGCTTTAGGACGCATATTTAAGGAGATATGGGCAAAATAACTTTTTCATATAAAAATTGCAATTTTTTTAGGTTTTGAGTGGATTATTAAATTTTTTTGGGGTGTAACGAATTAAAGTCCTTTTCGCTCTAGGACGCGTATATACGAAGATATGAGCAAACTAAGTTTTTCAGATAAAAATTTCAATTTTTTTAGGTTTTGGGAGGATCATTCAATTTTTTAGGAGATATGGGCAAAATAAGTTTTTCATATCAAAATTTAAATTTTTTTAGGTTTTGGGTGGATTTGTCAATTTTTTGGGGGTGGTCACGAATTAAAGTCCTTTTCGCCCTAGGACGTATATATGGGCAAAATAACTTTTTCATATAAAAATTGCAATTTTTTAAGGTTTTGAGCGGATTATTAATTTTTTTTGGGGTGTTACGAATTAAAGTCCTTTTCGCTCTAGGACGCGTATATACGAAGATATGGGCAAAATAAGTTTTTCAGATAAAAATTTCAATTTTTTTAGGTTTTGGGAGGATTATTCAATTTTTTTGGGGGGTGGTCATGAATTAAAGTCCTTTTCGCGCTAGGGCGCTTAGTTTAGGAGATATGGGCAAAATAAGTTTTTCATATCAAAATTTAAATTTTTTTAGGTTTGGGTGGATTTGTCAATTTTTTGGGGGTGGTCACGAATTAAAGTCCATTTCGCCCTAGGACGCATATTTAAGGAGATATGGGCAACATAACTTTTTCATATAAAAATTGCAATTTTTTTAGGTTTTGAGTGGAGTATTAAATTTTTTGGGGTGTTACGAATTAAAGTCCTTTTCGCTCTAGAATGCGTATATACGAAGATATGGGCAAAATAAGTTTTTCAGATAAAAATTTCATTTTTTTTAGGTTTTGGGAGGATTATTCAATTTTTTTGGGGGTGGTCATGAATTAAAGTCTTTTTCGCCCAAGGACGTATATTTAAGGAGATATGAGCAAAATAACTTTTTCATATAAAAAGTGCAATTTTTTTAGGTTTTGAGCGGATTATTAAATTTTTTGGGGTGTTACGAATTAAAGTCCTTTTCGCTCTAGAATGCGTATATACGAAGATATGGGCAAAATAAGTTTTTCAGATAAAAATTTCAATTTTTTTAGGTTTTGGGAGGATGATTCAATTTTTTTGGGGGTGGTCATGAATTAAAGTCCTTTACGCGCTAGGGCGCTTAGTTTAGGAGATATGGGCAAAATAAGTTTTTCATATCAAAATTTAAATTTTTTTAGGTTTTGGGTGATTTGTCAATTTTTTGGGGGTGGTCACGAATTAAAGTCCATTTCGCCCTAGGACGTATATTTAAGGAGATATGGGCAAAATAACTTTTTCATATAAAAATTGCAATTTTTTTAGGTTTTGAGTGGATTATTAAATTTTTTGGGGTGTTACGAATTAAAGTCCTTTTCGCTCTATGTCGCATATATACGAAGATATGGGCAAAATAAGTTTTTCAGATAAAAATTTCAATTTTTTAGGTTTTGGGAGGATTATTCAATTTTTTTGGGGGTGGTCATGAATTAAAGTCCTTTTCGCGCTAGGGCGCTTAGTTTAGGAGATATGGGCAAAATAAGTTTTTCATATCAAAATTTAAATTTTTTTAGGTTTTGGGTGATTTGTCAATTTTTTGGGGGTGGTCACGAATTGAAGTCCATTTCGCCCTAGGGCGCATATTTAAGGAGATATGGGCAAAATAACTTTTTCATATAAAAATTGCAATTTTTTTAGGTTTTGAGTGGATTATTAAATTTTTTGGGGTGTTAAGAATTAAAGTCCTTTTCGCTCTAGGTCGCATATATACGAAGATATGGGCAAAATAAGTTTTTCATATAAAAATTAAAAGTTTTTAGGTTTTGGGAGGATTATTCAATTTTTTTGGGGGTGGTCATGAATTAAAGTCCTTTTCGCGCTAGGGCGCTTAGTTTAGGAGATATGGGCAAAATAAGTTTTTCATATCACAATTTAAATTTTTTTAGGTTTTGGGTGGATTTGTCAATTTTTTGGGGGTGGTCACGAATTAAAGTCCATTTCGCCCTAGGACGCATATTTAAGGAGATATGGGCAAAATAACTTTTTCATATAAAAATTGCACTTTTTTTAGGTTTTGAGTGGATTATTAAATTTTTTTGGGTGTTACGAATTAAAGTCCTTTTCGCTCTAGGACGCGTATATACGAAGATATGGGCAAAATAAGTTTTTCAGATAAAAATTTAAATTTTTTTAGGTTTTGGGAGGATTATTCAATTTTTTTTGGGGTGGTCATGAATTAAAGTCCTTTTCGCGCTAGGGCGCTTAGTTTAGGAGATATGGGCAAAATAAGTTTTTCATATCAAAATTTAAATTTTTTTAGGTTTTGGGTGGATTTGTCAATTTTTTGGGGGTGGTCACGAATTAAAGTCCATTTCGCCCTAGGACGCATATTTAAGGAGATATGGGCAAAATAACTTTTTCATATAAAAATTGCAATTTTTTTAGGTCTTGAGTGGATTATTAAATTTTTTGGGGTGTTACGAATTAAAGTCCTTTTCGCTCTAGGACGCGTATATACGAAGATATGGGCAAAATAAGTTTTTCGGATAAAAATTTCATTTTTTTAGGTTTTGGGAGGATGATTCAATTTTTTTTGGGGGTGGTCATGAATTAAAGTCCTTTTCGCGCTGGGGCGCTTAGTTTAGGAGATATGGGCAAAATAAGTTTTTCATATCAAAATTTAAATTTTTTTTAGGTTTTGGGTGGATTTGTCAATTTTTTGGGTGTGGTCACGAAGTAAAGTCCTTTTCGCCCTAGGACGTATATTTAAGGAGATATGGGCAAAATAACTTTTTCATATAAAAATTGAAATTTTTTAGGTTTTGAGTGGATTATTAAATTTTTTTGGGTGTTACGAATTAAAGTCCTTTTCGCTCTAGGACGCGTATATACGAAGATATGGGCAAAATAAGTTTTTCAGATAAAAATTTCAATTTTTTTAGGTTTTGGGAGGATTATTCAATTTTTTTGGGGGTGGTCATGAATTAAAGTCCTTTTCGCGCTAGGGCGCTTAGTTTATGAGATATGGGCAAAATAAGTTTTTCATATCAAAATTTAAATTTTTTTAGGTTTTGGGTGGATTTGTCAATTTTTTGGGTGTGGTCACGAATTAAAGTCCTTTTCGCCCTAGGACATATATTTAAGGAGATATGGGCAAAATAACTTTTTCATATAAAAATTGCATTTTTTTTAGGTTTTGAGTGGAGTATTAAATTTTTTGGGGTGTTACGAATTAAAGTCATTTTCGCTCTAGGACGCGTATATACGAAGATATGGGCAAAATAAGTTTTTCAGATAAAAATTTCATTTTTTTAGGTTTTGTGAGGATTATTCAATTTTTTTGGGGGTGGTCATGAATTAAAGACTTTTTCGCCCTAGGACGTATATTTAAGGAGATATGAGCAAAATAACTTTTTCATATAAAAATTGCAATTTTTTTAGGTTTTGAGTGGATTATTAAATTTTTTGGGGTGTTACGAATTAAAGTCCTTTTCGCTCTAGAATGCGTATATACGAAGATATGGGCAAAATAAGTTTTTCAGATAAAAATTTCAATTTTTTTAGGTTTTGGGAGGATGATTCAATTTTTTTGGGGGTGGTCATGAATTAAAGTCCTTTTCGCGCTAGGGCGCTTAGTTTAGGAGATATGGGCAAAATAAGTTTTTCATATCAAAATTTAAATTTTTTTAGGTTTTGGGTGATTTGTCAATTTTTTGGGGGTGGTCACGAATTAATGTCCATTTCGCCCTAGGGCGCATATTTAAGGAGATATGGGCAAAATAACTTTTTCATATAAAAAGTGCAATTTTTTTAGGTTTTGAGCGGATTATTAAATTTTTTGGGGTGTTACGAATTAAAGTCCTTTTCGCTCTAGAATGCGTATATACGAAGATATGGGCAAAATAAGTTTTTCAGATAAAAATTTAAATTTTTTTAGGTTTTGGGAGGATGATTCAATTTTTTTGGGGGTGGTCACGAATTAAAGTCCTTTTCGCGCTAGGGCGCTTAGTTTAGGAGATATGGGCAAAATAAGTTTTTCATATCAAAATTTAAATTTTTTTAGGTTTTGGGTGATTTGTCAATTTTTTGGGGGTGGTCACGAATTAAAGTCCATTTCGCCCTAGGACGTATATTTAAGGAGATATGGGCAAAATAACTTTTTCATATAAAAATTGCAATTTTTTTAGGTTTTGAGTGGATTATTAAATTTTTTGGGGTGTTACGAATTAAACTCCTTTTCGCTCTAGGTCGCATATATACGAAGATATGGGCAAAATAAGTTTTTCAGATAAAAATTTCAATTTTTTAGGTTTTGGGAGGATTATTCAATTTTTTTGGGGGTGGTCATGAATTAAAGTCCTTTTCGCGCTAGGGCGCTTAGTTTAGGAGATATGGGCAAAATAAGTTTTTCATATCAAAATTTAAATTTTTTTAGGTTTTGGGTGGATTTGTCAATTTTGTGGGGGTGGTCACGAATTAAAGTCCATTTCGCCCTAACTTTTTCATATAAAAATTGCAATTTTTTTAGGTTTTGAGTGGATTATTAAATTTTTTGGGGTGTTACGAATTAAAGTCCTTTTCGCTCTAGAATGCGTATATACGAAGATATGGGCAAAATAAGTTTTTCAGATAAAAATTTCAATTTTTTTAGGTTTTGGGAGGATGATTCAATTTTTTTGGGGTGGTCATGAATTAAAGTCCTTTTCGCGCTAGGGCGCTTAGTTTAGGAGATATGGGCAAAATAAGTTTTTCAGATAAAAATTTCATTTTTTTTGGGTTTTGGGTGGATTTGTCACTTTTTTGGGGGTGGTCACGAATTGAAGTCCATTTCGCCCTAGGGCGCATATTTAAGGAGATATGGGCAAAATAACTTTTTCATATAAAAATTGCAATTTTTTTAGGTTTTGAGTGGATTATTAAATTTTTTGGGGTGTTAAGAATTAAAGTCCTTTTCGCTCTAGGTCGCATATATACGAAGATATGGGCAAAATAAGTTTTTCATATAAAAATTAAAAGTTTTTAGGTTTTGGGAGGATTATTCAATTTTTTTGGGGGTGGTCATGAATTAAAGTCCTTTTCGCGCTAGGGCGCTTAGTTTAGGAGATATGGGCAAAATAAGTTTTTCAGATAAAAATCTCATTTTTTTGGGTTTTGGGTGGATTTGTCAATTTTTTGGGTGTGGTCACGAAGTAAAGTCCTTTTCGCCCTAGGACGTATATTTAAGGAGATATGGGCAAAATAACTTTTTCATATAAAAATTGCAATTTTTTAGGTTTTGAGCGGATTATTAAATTTTTTGGGGTGTTACAAATTAAAATCCTTTTCGTTCTAGGACGCGTATATACGAAGATATGGGCAAAATAACTTTTTCATATAAAAATTTCAATTTTTTTAGGTTTTGGGAGGATTATTCAATTTTTTTGGGGGTGGTCATGAATTAAAGTCCTTTTCGCGCTAGGGCGCTTAGTTTAGGAGATATGGGCAAAATAAGTTTTTCATATCACAATTTAAATTTTTTTAGGTTTTGGGTGGATTTGTCAATTTTTTGGGGGTGGTCACGAATTAAAGTCCATTTCGCCCTAGGACGCATATTTAAGGAGATATGGGCAAAATAACTTTTTCATATAAAAATTGCAATTTTTTTAGGTTTTGAGTGGATTATTAAATTTTTTTGGGTGTTACGAATTAAAGTCCTTTTCGCTCTAGGACGCGTATATACGAAGATATGGGCAAAATAAGTTTTTCAGATAAAAATTTAAATTTTTTTAGGTTTTGGGAGGATTATTCAATTTTTTTGGGGGTGGTCATGAATAAAAGTCCTTTTCGCGCTAGGGCGCTTAGTTTAGGAGATATGGGCAAAATAAGTTTTTCATATCAAAATTTAAATTTTTTTAGGTTTTGGGTGGATTTGTCAATTTTTTGGGGGTGGTCACGAATTAAAGTCCATTTCGCCCTAGGACGCATATTTAAGGAGATATGGGCAAAATAACTTTTTCATATAAATATTGCAATTTTTTTAGGTCTTGAGTGGATTATTAAATTTTTTGGGGTGTTACGAATTAAAGTCCTTTTCGCTCTAGGACGCGTATATACGAAGATATGGGCAAAATAAGTTTTTCGGATAAAAATTTCATTTTTTTAGGTTTTGGGAGGATGATTCAATTTTTTTGGGGGTGGTCATGAATTAAAGTCCTTTTCGCGCTAGGGCGCTTAGTTTAGGAGATATGGGCAAAATAAGTTTTTCATATCAAAATTTAAATTTTTTTTAGGTTTTGGGTGGATTTGTCAATTTTTTGGGTGTGGTCACGAAGTAAAGTCCTTTTCGCCCTAGGACGTATATTTAAGGAGATATGGGCAAAATAACTTTTTCATATAAAAATTGAAATTTTTTAGGTTTTGAGTGGATTATTAAATTTTTTTGGGTGTTACGAATTAAAGTCCTTTTCGCTCTAGGACGCGTATATACGAAGATATGGGCAAAATAAGTTTTTCAGATAAAAATTTCAATTTTTTTAGGTTTTGGGAGGATTATTCAATTTTTTTGGGGGTGGTCATGAATTAAAGTCCTTTTCGCGCTAGGGCGCTTAGTTTATGAGATATGGGCAAAATAAGTTTTTCATATCAAAATTTAAATTTTTTTAGGTTTTGGGTGGATTTGTCAATTTTTTGGGTGTGGTCACGAATTAAAGTCCTTTTCGCCCTAGGACATATATTTAAGGAGATATGGGCAAAATAACTTTTTCATATAAAAATTGCATTTTTTTTAGGTTTTGAGTGGAGTATTAAATTTTTTGGGGTGTTACGAATTAAAGTCATTTTCGCTCTAGGACGCGTATATACGAAGATATGGGCAAAATAAGTTTTTCAGATAAAAATTTCATTTTTTTAGGTTTTGTGAGGATTATTCAATTTTTTTGGGGGTGGTCATGAATTAAAGACTTTTTCGCCCTAGGACGTATATTTAAGGAGATATGAGCAAAATAACTTTTTCATATAAAAATTGCAATTTTTTTAGGTTTTGAGCAGATTATTAAATTTTTTGGGGTGTTACGAATTAAAGTCCTTTTCGCTCTAGAATGCGTATATACGAAGATATGGGCAAAATAAGTTTTTCAGATAAAAATTTCAATTTTTTAGGTTTTGGGAGGATGATTCAATTTTTTTGGGGGTGGTCATGAATTAAAGTCCTTTTCGCGCTAGGGCGTTTAGTTTAGGAGATATGGGCAACATAAGTTTTTCATATCAAAATTTAAAATTTTTTAGGTTTTGGGTGATTTGTCAATTTTTTGGGGGTGGTCACGAATTAAAGTCCATTTCGCCCTAGGACGTATATTTAAGGAGATATGGGCAAAATAACTTTTTCATATAAAAATTGCAATTTTTTTAGGTTTTGAGTGGATTATTAAATTTTTTGGGGTGTTACGAATTAAAGTCCTTTTCGCTCTAGGTCGCATATATACGAAGATATGGGCAAAATAAGTTTTTCAGATAAAAATTTCAATTTTTTAGGTTTTGGGAGGATTATTCAATTTTTTTGGGGGTGGTCATGAATTAAAGTCCTTTTCGCGCTAGGGCGCTTAGTTTAGGAGATATGGGCAAAATAAGTTTTTCATATCAAAATTTAAATTTTTTTAGGTTTTGGGTGGATTTGTCAATTTTGTGGGGGTGGTCACGAATTAAAGTCCATTTCGCCCTAACTTTTTCATATAAAAATTGCAATTTTTTTAGGTTTTGAGTGGATTATTAAATTTTGTGGGGTGTTACGAATTAAAGTCCTTTTCGCTCTAGAATGCGTATATACGAAGATATGGGCAAAATAAGTTTTTCAGATAAAAATTTCAATTTTTTTAGGTTTTGGGAGGATGATTCAATTTTTTTGGGGGTGGTCATGAATTAAAGTCCTTTTCGCGCTAGGGCGCTTAGTTTAGGAGATATGGGCAAAATAAGTTTTTCATATCAAAATTTAAATTTTTTTAGGTTTTGGGTGATTTGTCAATTTTTTGGGGGTGGTCACGAATTAAAGTCCATTTCGCCCTAGGGCGCATATTTAAGGAGATATGGGCAAAATAACTTTTTCATATAAAAATTGCAATTTTTTTAGGTTTTGAGTGGATTATTAAATTTTTTGGGGTGTTAAGAATTAAAGTCCTTTTCGCTCTAGGTCGCATATATACGAAGATATGGGCAAAATAAGTTTTTCAGATAAAAATTTCAATTTTTTTAGGTTTTGGGAGGATCATTCAATTTTTTAGGAGATATGGGCAAAATAAGTTTTTAATATCAAAATTTAAATTTTTTTAGGTTTTGGGTGGATTTGTCAATTTTTTGGGGGTGGTCACGAATTAAAGTCCTTTTCGCCCTAGGACGTATATATGGGCAAAATAACTTTTTCATATAAAAATTGCAATTTTTTAAGGTTTTGAGCGGATTATTAAATTTTTTTGGGGTGTTACGAATTAAAGTCCTTTTCGCTCTAGGACGCGTATATACGAAGATATGGGCAAAATAAGTTTTTCAGATAAAAATTTCAATTTTTTTAGGTTTTGGGAGGATTATTCAATTTTTTTGGGGGTGGTCATGAATTAAAGTCCTTTTCGCGCTAGGGCGCTTAGTTTAGGAGATATGGGCGGGCAAAATAAGTTTTTCATATCAAAATTTAAATTTTTTTAGGTTTTGGGTGGATTTGTCAATTTTTTGGGGGTGGTCACGAATTAAAGTCCATTTCGCCCTAGGACGCATATTTAAGGCGATATGGGCAAAATAACTTTTTCATATAAAAATTGCAATTTTTTTAGGTTTTGAGTGGAGTATTAAATTATTTGGGGTGTTACGAATTAAAGTCCTTTTCGCTCTAGGACGCGTATATACGAAGATATGGGCAAAATAAGTTTTTCAGATAAAAATTTCATTTTTTTTAGGTTTTGGGAGGATTATTCAATTTTTTTGGGGGTGGTCATGAATTAAAGTCCTTTTCGCCCTAGGACGTATATTTAAGGAGATATGAGCAAAATAACTTTTTCATATAAAAATATCAATTTTTTTAGGTTTTGAGGGGATTATTAAATTTTTTGGGGTGTTACGAATTAAAGTCCTTTTCGCTCTAGGACGCGTATATACGAAGCTATGGGCAAAATAAGTTTTTCAGATAAAAATTTCAATTTTTTTAGGTTTTGGGAGGATTATTCAATTTTTTTGGGGGTGGTCATGAATTAAAGTCCTTTTCGCGCTAGGGCGCTTAGTTTAGGAGATATGGGCAAAATAAGTTTTTCATATCAAAATTTAAATTTTTTTAGGTTTTGGGTGGATTTGTCAATTTTTTGGGGGTGGTCACGAATTAAAGTCCATTTCGCCCTAGGACGCATATTTAAGGAGATATGGGCAAAATAACTTTTTCATATAAAAATTGCAATTTTTTTAGGTCTTGAGCGGATTATTAAATTTTTTGGGGTGTTACGAATTAAAGTCCTTTTCGCTCTAGGACGCGTATATACGAAGATATGGGCAAAATAAGTTTTTCAGATAAAAATTTCAATTTTTTTAGGTTTTGGGAGGATTATTCAATTTTTTTTGGGGGTGGTCATGAATTAAAGTCCTTTTCGCGCTAGGGCGCTTAGTTTAGGAGATATGGGCAAAATAAATTTTTCATATCAAAATTTACATTTTTTTTTAGGTTTTGGGTGTGGTCACGAATTAAAGTCCTTTTCGCCCTAGGACGTATATTTAAGGAAAGATGGACAAAATAACTTTTTCATATAAAAATGACAATTTTTTTAGGTTTTGAGTGGATTATTAAATTTTTTGGGGTGTTACGAATTAAAGTCCTTTTCGCTCTAGGACGCGTATATACGAAGATATGGGCAAAATAAGTTTTTCATATCAAAATTTAATTTTTTTAGGTTTTGGGTGGATTTGTCAATTTTTTTGTGGGTGGTCACGAATTATAGTCCATTTCGCCCTAGGACGCATATTTAAGGAGATATGGGCAAAATAACTTTTTCATATAAAAATTGCAATTTTTTTAGGTTTTGAGCGGATTATTAAATTTTTTGGGGTGTTACGAATTAAAGTCCTTTTCGCTCTAGGACGCGTATATACGAAGATATGGGCAAAATAAGATTTTCAGATAAAAATTTCAATTTTTTTAGGTTTTGGGAGGATTATTCATTTTTTTTGGGGTGGTCATGAATTAAAGTCCTTTACGCGCTAGGGCGCTTAGTTTAGGAGATATGGGCAAAATAAGTTTTTCATATCAAAATTTAAATTTTTTTAGGTTTTGGGTGGATTTGTCAATTTTTTGGGGGTGGTCACGAATTAAAGTCCTTTTCGCCCTAGGACGTATATTTAAGGAGATATGGGCAAAATAACTTTTGCATATAAAAATTGCAATTTTTTTAGGTTTTGAGTGGATTATGAAATTTTTTGGGGTGTTACGAATTAAAGTCCTTTTCGCTCTAGGACGCGTATATACGAAGATATGGGCAAAATAAGATTTTCAGATAAAAATTTCAATTTTTTTTAAGTTTCGGGAGGATTATTCAATTTTTTTGGGATGGTCATGAATTAAAGTCCTTTTCGCGCTAGGGCGCTTAGTTTAGGATATATGGGCAAAATAAGTTTTTTATATCAAAATTTAATTTTTTTTAGGTTTTGGGTGGATTTGTCAATTTTTTGGGGGTGGTCACGAATTAAAGTCCATTTCGCCCTAGGACGCATATTTAAAGAGATATGGGCAAAATAACTTTTTCATATAAAAATTGCAATTTTTTTAGGTTTTGAGCGGATTATTAAATTTTTTGGGGTGTTACGAATTAAAGTCCTTTTCGCTCTAGGACGCGTATATAAGAAGATATGGGCAAAATAAGATTTTCAGATAAAAATTTCAATTTTTTTAGGTTTTGGGAGGATTATTCAATTTTTTTGGGGGTGGTCATGAATTAAAGTCCTTTTCGCGCTAGGGAGCTTAGTTTAGGAGATATGGGCAAAATAAGTTTTTCATATCAAAATTTAATTTTTTTTAGGTTTTGGGTGGATTTGTCAATTTTTTGGGGGTGGTCACGAATTAAAGTCCATTTCGCCCTAGGACGCATATTTAAGGAGATATGGGCAAAATAACTTTTTCATATAAAAATTGCAATTTTTTTAGGTTTTGAGCGGATTATTAAATTTTTTGGGGTGTTACGAATTAAAGTCCTTTTCGCTCTAGGACGCGTATATACGAAGATATGGGCAAAATAAGTTTTTCAGATAAAAATTTCATTTTTTTAGGTTTTGGGAGGATTATTCAATTTTTTTGGGGGTGGTCATGAATTAAAGTCCTTTTCGCGCTAGGGCGCTTAGTTTAGGAGATATGGGCAAAATAAATTTTTCATATCAAAATTTAAATTTTTTTAGGTTTTGGGTGGATTTGCAAATTTTTTGGGGGTGGTCACGAATTAAAGTCCTTTTCGCCCTAGGACGTATATTTAAGGAGATATTGGCAAAATAAATTTTTTATATAAAAATTGCAATTTTTTTAGGTTTTGAGCGGATTATTAAATTTTTTGGGGTGTTACGAATTAAAGTCCTTTTCGCTCTAGGACGCGTATATACGAAGATATAGGCAAAATAAGTTTTTCAGATAAAAATTTCATTTTTTTCAGGTTTTGGGAGGATTATTCAATTTTTTTGGCGGTGGTCATGAATTAAAGGCCTTTTCGCGCTAGGGCGCTTAGTTTAGGAGTTATGGGCAAAATAAATTTTTCATATCAAAATTTAAATTTTTTTAGGTTTTGGGTGGATTTGCCAATTTTTTGGGGGTGGTCACGAATTAAAGCCCTTTTCGCCCTAGGACGTATATTTAAGGAGATATGGGCAAAATAACTTTTTCATATAAAAATTGCAATTTTTTTGGGTTTTGAGCGGATTATTAAATTTTTTGGGGTGTTACGAATTAAAGTCCTTTTCGCTCTAGGACGCGTATACACGAAGATATGGGCAAAATAAGTTTTTCAGATAAAAATTTCATTTTTTTAGGTTTTAAGAGGATTATTCAATTTTTTTGGGGGTGGTCATGAATTAAAGTCCATTTCGCCCTAGGACGCATATTTAAGGAGATATGGGCAAAATAACTTTTTCATATAAAAATTGCAATTTTTTTAGGTTTTGGGAGGATTATTCAATTTTTTTGGGGGTGGTCATGAATTAAAGTCCTTTTCGCGCTAGGGCGCTTAGTTTAGGAGATATGGGCAAAATAAGTTTTTCATATCAAAATTTACATTTTTTTAGGTTTTGGGTGGATTTGTCAATTTTTTGGTGGTGGTCACGAATTAAAGTCCATTTCACCCTAGGACGCATATTTAAGGAGATATGGGCAAAATAACTTTTTCATATAAAAATTGCAATTTTTTTAGGTTTTGAGTGGATTATTAAATTTTTTGGGGTGTTACGAATTAAAGTCCTTTTCGCTCTAGGACGCGTATATACGAAGATATGGGCAAAATAAAATTTTCAGATAAAAATTTCAATTTTTTTAGGTTTTGGGAGGATTATTCAATTTTTTTGGGGGTGGTCATGAATTAAAGTCCTTTTTGCGCTAGGGCGCTTAGTTTAGGAGATATGGGCAAAATAAGTTTTTCATATCAAAATTTAAATTTTGTTAGGTTTTGGGTGGATTTGTCAATTTTTTGGGGGTGGTCACGAATTAAAGTCCATTTCACCCTAGGACGCATATTTAAGGAGATATGGGCAAAATAACTTTTTCATATAAAAATTGCAATTTTTTTAGGTTTTGAGTGGATTATTAAATTTTTTGGGGTGTTACGAATTAAAGTCCTTTTCGCTCTAGGACGCGTATATACGAAGATATGGGCAAAATAAGTTTTTCAGATAAAAATTTCAATTTTTTTAGGTTTTGGGAGGATTATTCAATTTTTTTGGGGGTGGTCATGAATTAAAGTCCTTTTCGCGCTAGGGCGCTTAGTTTAGGAGATATGGGCAAAATAAGTTTTTCATATCAAAATGTATTTTTTTTTGGTTTTGGGTGGATTTGTCAATTTTTTGGGGGTGGTCACGAATTAAAGTCCATTTCGCCCTAGGACGCACATTTAAGGAGATATGGGCAAAATAACTTTTTCATATAAAAATTGCAATTTTTTTAGGTTTTGGGAGGATTATTCAATTTTTTTGGGGGTGGTCATGAATTAAAGTCCTTTTCGCGCTAGGGCGCTTAGTTTAGGAGATATGGGAAAAATAAGTTTTTCATACCAAAATTTAAATTTTTTTAGGTTTTGGGTGGATTTGTCAATTTTTTGGGGTTGGTCACGAATTAAAGTCCTTTTTGCCCTAGGACGTATATTTAAGGAGATATGGGCAAAATAACTTTTTTAGGTTTTGAGCGGATTATTAAATTTTTCGGGGTGTTACGAATTAAAGTCCTTTTCGCTCTAGGACGCGTATATACGAAGATATGGGCAAAATAAGATTTTCAGATAAAAATTTCAATTTTTTTAGGTTTTGGGAGGATTATTCAATTTTTTTGGGGGTGGTCATGAATTAAAGTCCTTTTTGCGCTAGGGCGCTTAGTTTAGGAGATATGGGCAAAATAAGTTTTTCATATCAAAATTTAAATTTTGTTAGGTTTTGGGTGGATTTGTCAATTTTTTGGGGGTGGTCACGAATTAAAGTCCATTTCACCCTAGGACGCATATTTAAGGAGATATGGGCAAAATAACTTTTTCATATAAAAATTGCAATTTTTTTAGGTTTTGAGTGGATTATTAAATTTTTTGGGGTGTTACGAATTAAAGTCCTTTTCGCGCTAGGGCGCTTAGTTTAGGAGATATGGGCAAAATAAGTTTTTCATATCAAAATTTAAATTTTTTTAGGTTTTGGGTGGATTTGTCAATTTTTTGGGGGTGGTCACGAATTAAAGTCCATTTCGCCCTAGGACGCATATTTAAGGAGATATGGGCAAAATAACTTTTTCATATAAAATTTGCAATTTTTTTAGGTTTTGAGCGTATATGGGCAAAATAAGTTTTTCATATCAAAATTTAAATTTTTTTAGGTTTTGGGTGGATTTGTCAATTTTTTGGGGGTGGTCACGAATTAA
Organism: Haematobia irritans; assembly: GCF_050003625.1. Classification (NCBI taxonomy): domain Eukaryota; kingdom Metazoa; phylum Arthropoda; class Insecta; order Diptera; family Muscidae; genus Haematobia; species Haematobia irritans. The sequence goes on along the minus strand of NC_134400.1, from coordinate 70,884,523 downwards.
AATCCTTTTCGCCCTAGGACGTATATTTAAGGAGATATGGGCAAAATAACTTTTTTAGGTTTTGAGCGGATTATTAAATTTTTTGGGGTGTTACGAATTAAAGTCCTTTTCGCTCTAGGACGCGTATATACGAAGATATGGGCAAAATAAGATTTTCAGATAAAAATTTCAATTTTTTTAGGTTTTGGGAGGATTATTCAATTTTTTTGGGGGTGGTCATGAATTAAAGTCCTTTTTGCGCTAGGGCGCTTAGTTTAGGAGATATGGGCAAAATAAGTTTTTCATATCAAAATTTAAATTTTGTTAGGTTTTGGGTGGATTTGTCAATTTTTTGGGGGTGGTCACGAATTAAAGTCATTTTCTCCCTAAGACGTATATTTAAGGAGATATGGGCAAAATAACTTTATCATATAAAAATTGCAATTTTTTTAGGTTTTGAGCGGATTATTAAATTTTTTGGGGTGTTACGAATTAAAGTCCTTTTCGCTCTAGGACGCGTATATACGAAGATATGGGCAAAATAGGTTTTTCAGATAAAAATTTCAATTTTTTTGGGGGTGGTCATGAATTAAAGTCCTTTTCGCGCTAGGGCGCTTAGTTTAGGAGATATGGGCAAAATAAGTTTTTCATATCAAAATTTAAATTTTTTTAGGTTTTGGGTGGATTTGTCAATTTTTTGGGGGTGGTCACGAATTAAAGTCCTTTTCTCCCTAAGACGTATATTTAAGGAGATATGGGCAAAATAAGTTTATCATATAAAAATTGCAATTTTTTTAGGTTTTGAGCGGATTATTAAATTTTTTGGGGTGTTACGAATTAAAGTCCTTTTCGCTCTAGGACGCGTATATACGAAGATAGGGGCAAAATAAGTTTTTCAGATAAAAATTTCAATTTTTTTAGGTTTTGGGAGGATTATTCAATTTTTTTGGGTGTGGTCATGAATTAAAGTCCTTTTCGCGCTAGGGCGCTTAGTTTAGGAGATATGGGCAAAATAAGTTTTTCATATCAAAATTTACAGTTTTTTAGGTTTTGGGTGGATTTGTCAATTTTTTGGGTGTGTTCACGAATAAAAGTCCTTTTCGCCCTAGGACGTATATTTAAGGAGATATGGGCAAAATAACTTTTTCATATAAAAATTGCAATTTTTTTAGGTTTTGAGCGGATTATTAATATTGTTGGGGTATTACGAATTAAAGTCCTTTTCGCTCTAGGACGCGTATATACGAAGATATGGGCAAAATAAGATTTTAAGATAAAAATTTCAATTTTTTAGGTTTTGGGAGGATTATTCAGATATGGGCAAAATAAGTTTTTCATATCAAAATTTAAATTTTTTTAGGTTTTGGGTGGATTTGTCAATTTTTTGGGGGTGGTCACGAATTAAAGTCCTTTTCTCCCTAAGACGTATATTTAAGGAGATATGGGCAAAATAACTTTATCATATAAAAATTGCAATTTTTTTAGGTTTTGAGCGGATTATTAAATTTTTTGGGGTGTTACGAATTAAAGTCCTTTTCGCTCTAGGACGCGTATATACGAAGATATCGGCAAAATAAGTTTTTCAGATAAAAATTTCAATTTTTTTAGGTTTTGGGAGGATTATTCAATTTTTTTGGGTGTGGTCATGAATTAAAGTCCTTTTCGCGCTAGGGCGCTTAGTTTAGGAGATATGGGCAAAATAAGTTTTTCATATCAAAATTTACATTTTTTTAGGTTTTGGGTTTTGGGTGGATTTGTCAATTTTTTGGGTGTGTTCACGAATAAAAGTCCTTTTCGCCCTAGGACGTATATTTAAGGAGATATGGGCAAAATAACTTTTTCATATAAAAATTGCAATTTTTTTAGGTTTTGAGCGGATTATTAATATTGTTGGGGTATTACGAATTAAAGTCCTTTTCGCTCTAGGACGCGTATATACGAAGATATGGGCAAAATAAGATTTTAAGATAAAAATTTCAATTTTTTTAGGTTTTGGGAGGATTATTCAATTTTTTTGGGGGTGGTCATGAATTAAAGTCCTCTTCGTGCTAGGGCGCTTAGTTTAGGAGATATGGTCAAAATAAGTTTCTCATATCAAAATTTAATTTTTTTTAGGTTTTGGGTGGATTTGTCAATGTTTTGGGGGTGGTCACGAATTAAAGTCCTTTTCGCCCTAGGACGTATATTTAAGGAGATATGGGCAAAATAACTTTTTCATATAAAAATTGCAATTTTTTTAGGTTTTGAGCGGATTATTAAATTTTTTGGGGTGTTACGAATTAAAGTCCTTTTCGCTCTAGGACGCGTATATACGTAGATATGGGCAAAATAAGTTTTTCAGATAAATATTTCAATTTTTTTAGGTTTTGGAAGGATTATTAAATTTTTTTTGGGGGTGGTCATGAATTAAAGTCCTTTTCGCACTAGGGCGCTTAGTTTAGGAGATATGGGCAAAATAAGTTTTTCGTATCAAAATTTAATTTTTTTTAGGTTTTGGGTGGTTTTGTCAATTTTTTGGGTGTGGTCACGAATTAAAGTCCATTTCGCCCTAGGACGCATATTTAAGGAGATATGGGAAAAATAACTTTTTCATATAAAATTGCAATTTTTTTAGGTTTTGAGTGGATTATTAAATTTTTTGGGGTGTTACGAATTAAAGTCCTTTTCGCTCTAGGACGCGTATATACGAAGATATGGGCAAAATAAGATTTTCAGATAAAAATTTCAATTTTTTAAGTTTTTCAGATAAATATTTCAATTTTTTTAGGTTTTGGAAGGATTATTAAATTTTTTTGGGGGTGGTCATGAATTAAAGTCCTTTTCGCACTAGGGCGCTTAGTTTAGGAGATATGGGCAAAATAAGTTTTTCATATCAAAATTTAAATTTTTTTAGGTTTTGGGTGGATTTGTCAATTTTTTGGGGGTGGTCACGAATTAAAATCCTTTTCGCCCTAGGACGTATATTTAAGGAGATATGGGCAAAATAAGTTTTTCGGATAAAAATTTCAATTTTTTTAGGGTTTGGGAGGATTATTCAATTTTTTTTGGAGGTGGTCATGAATTAAAGTCCTTTTCGCGCTAGGGCGCTTAGTTTAGGAGATATGGGCAAAATAAATTTTTCATATCAAAATTTAAATTTTTTTAGGTTTTGGGTGTGGTCACGAATTAAAGTCCTTTTCGCCCTAGGACGTATATTTAAGGAGAGATGGACAAAATAAATTTTTCATATAAAAATGGCAATTTTTTTAGGTTTTGAGTGGATTATTAAATTTTTTTGAGTGTTACGAATTAAAGTCCTTTTCGCTCTAGGACGCGTATATACGAAGATATGGGCAAAATAAGTTTTTCAGATAAAAATTTCAATTTTTTTAGGTTTTGGGAGGATTATTCAATTTTTTTGGGTGTGGTCATGAATTAAAGTCCTTTTCGCGCTAGGGCGCTTAGTTTAGGAGATATGGGCAAAATAAGTTTTTCATATCAAAATTTACATTTTTTTAGGTTTTGGGTTTTGGGTGGATTTGTCAATTTTTTGGGTGTGTTCACGAATAAAAGTCCTTTTCGCCCTAGGACGTATATTTAAGGAGATATGGGCAAAATAACTTTTTCATATAAAAAGTGCAATTTTTTTAGGTTTTGAGCGGATTATTAATATTGTTGGGGTATTACGAATTAAAGTCCTTTTCGCTCTAGGACGCGTATATACGAAGATATGGGCAAAATAAGATTTTAAGATAAAAATTTCAATTTTTTTAGGTTTTGGGAGGCTTATTCAATTTTTTTGGGGGTGGTCATGAATTAAAGTCCTTTTCGTGCTAGGGCGCTTAGTTTAGGAGATATGGTCAAAATAAGTTTCTCATATCAAAATTTAATTTTTTTTAGGTTTTGGGTGGATTTGTCAATGTTTTGGGGGTGGTCACGAATTAAAGTCCTTTTCGCCCTAGGACGTATATTTAAGGAGATATGGGCAAAATAACTTTTTCATATAAAAATTGCAATTTTTTTAGGTTTTGAGCGGATTATTAAATTTTTTGGGGTGTTACGAATTAAAGTCCTTTTCGCTCTAGGACGCGTATATACGTAGATATGGGCAAAATAAGTTTTTCAGATAAATATTTCAATTTTTTTAGGTTTTGGAAGGATTATTAAATTTTTTTGGGGGTGGTCATGAATTAAAGTCCTTTTCGCACTAGGGCGCTTAGTTTAGGAGATATGGGCAAAATAAGTTTTTCATATCAAAATTTAAATTTTTTTAGGTTTTGGGTGGATTTGTCAATTTTTTGGGGGTGGTCACGAATTAAAATCCTTTTCGCCCTAGGACGTATATTTAAGGAGATATGGGCAAAATAAGTTTTTCGGATAAAAATTTCAATTTTTTTAGGTTTTGGGAGGATTATTCAATTTTTTTTGGGGGTGGTCATGAATTAAAGTCCTTTTCGCGCTAGGGCGCTTAGTTTAGGAGATATGGGCAAAATAAATTTTTCATATCAAAATTTAAATTTTTTTTAGGTTTTGGGTGTGGTCACGAATTAAAGTCCTTTTCGCCCTAGGACGTATATTTAAGGAGAGATGGACAAAATAAATTTTTATTAAATTATTAAATTATTATTAAATTTTTTGGAGTGTTACGAATTAAAGTCCTTTTCGCTCTAGGACGCGTATATACGAAGATATGTGCAAAATAAGTTTTTCAGATAAAAATTTCAATTTTTTTAGGTTTTGGGAGGATTATTCAATTTTTTTGGGGGTGGTCATGAATTAAAGTCCTTTTCGCGCTAGGGCGCTTAGTTTAGGAGATATGGGCAAAATAAGTTTTTCATATCAAAATTTAATTTTTTTTGGTTTTGGGTGGATTTGTCAATTTTTTGGGGGTGGTCACGAATTAAAATCCTTTTCGCCCTAGGACGTATATTTAAGGAGATATGGGCAAAATAACTTTTTCATATAAAAATTGCAATTTTTTTAGGTTTTGGGAGGATTATTCAATTTTTTTGGGGGTGGTCATGAATTAAAGTCCTTTTCGCGCTAGGGCGCTTAGTTTAGGAGATATGGGCAAAATAAGTTTTTCATATCAAAATTTAAATTTTTTTAGGTTTTGGGTGGATTTGTCAATTTTTTGGGGGTGGTCACGAATTAAAATCCTTTTCGCCCTAGGACGTATATTTAAGGAGATATGGGCAAAATAAGTTTTTCGGATAAAAATTTCAATTTTTTTAGGTTTTGGGAGGATTATTCAATTTTTTTTGGGGGTGGTCATGAATTAAAGTCCTTTTCGCGCTAGGGCGCTTAGTTTAGGAGATATGGGCAAAATAAATTTTTCATATCAAAATTTAAATTTTTTTTAGGTTTTGGGTGTGGTCACGAATTAAAGTCCTTTTCGCCCTAGGACGTATATTTAAGGAGAGATGGACAAAATAACTTTTTCATATAAAAATGGCAATTTTTTTAGGTTTTGAGTGGATTATTAAATTTTTTGTAGTGTTACGAATTAAAGTCCTTTTCGCTCTAGGACGCGTATATACGAAGATATGTGCAAAATAAGTTTTTCAGATAAAAATTTCAATTTTTTAGGTTTTGGGAGGATTATTAAATTTTTTTGGGGGTGGTCATGAATTAAAGTCCTTTTCGCGCTAGGGCGCTTAGTTTAGGAGATATGGGCAAAATAAGTTTTTCGTATCAAAATTTAAATTTTTTTAGGTTTTGGGTGGTTTTGTCAATTTTTTGGGTGTGGTCACGAATTAAAGTCCATCTCGCCCCAGGACGCATATTTAAGGAGATATGGGCAAAATAAGTTTTTCGGATAAAAATTTCAATTTTTTTAGGTTTTTGGAGGATTATTCAATTTTTTTTGGGGGTGGTCATGAATTAAAGTCCTTTTCGCGCTAGGGCGCTTAGTTTAGGAGATATGGGCAAAATAAATTTTTCATATCAAAATTTAAATTTTTTTTAGGTTTTGGGTGTGGTCACGAATTAAAGTCCTTTTCGCCCTAGGACGTATATTTAAGGAGAGATGGACAAAATAACTTTTTCATATAAAAATGGCAATTTTTTTAGGTTTTGAGTGGATTATTAAATTTTTTGTAGTGTTACGAATTAAAGTCCTTTCGCTCTAGGACGCGTATATACGAAGATATGTGCAAAATAAGTTTTTCAGATAAAAATTTCAATTTTTTTAGGTTTTGGGAGGATTATTAAATTTTTTTGGGGGTGGTCATGAATTAAAGTCCTTTTCGCGCTAGGGCGCTTAGTTTAGGAGATATGGGCAAAATAAGTTTTTCGTGTCAAAATTTAAATTTTTTTAGGTTTTGGGTGGTTTTGTCAATTTTTTGGGTGTGGTCACGAATTAAAGTCCATTTCGCCCTAGGACGCATATTTAAGGAGATATGGGCAAAATAACTTTTTCATATAAAAATTGCAATTTTTTTAGGTTTTGAGCGGATTATTAAATTTTTTGGGGTGTTACGAATTAAAGTCCTTTTCGCTCTAGGACGCGTATATCCCTTTCCGACCTATAGCCGATCCACGTGATAGATTTTCCTAAATTTTTCAATTCTGTTATTTATGTGTACATAGAACATTTTAAATTATTAAGTTTGTTCAGTTTGATCCTGTATCCTGTTTTTTCAGGATACGTACAATTGTTGCAGTCCGGTAAATTCCGGTAAAAGTCCGGACGTAAAAATATCAAAAAACACAAAATAATCACGAAGTTACTGTTTGCATACAATATTTAAAATGTTTTCTTATTGAAAACACTTGTTTGATGAAATATTCCACAATTTAAATAATTTTAATATATTTGCAAACTTACATCTTCCACTCATTTTTACAAATTCGCAAAGTACACTGCTGAAACTACAAAATTAATATGAAAAGCAAATATTTATAACGGTTCTTCACATTCTTAGACAAAGAGAGAGCATACACCATTATTTTTTTGCCGCTCTTATCGCAGTACGTCATATATTAAAGAAATTATAGAGACTTAAACTTACCCGCACAACTGTGCGTACACGGTCGGAAAGGGATATACGAAGATATGGGCAAAATAAGATTTTCAGATAAAAATTTCAATTTTTTTAGGTTTTGGGAGGATTATTCAATTTTTTTGGGGGTGGTCATGAATTAAAGTCCTTTACGCGCTAGGGCGCTTAGTTTAGGAGATATGGGCAAAATAAGTTTTTCATATCAAAATTTAAATTTTTTTAGGTTTTGGGTGGATTTGTCAATTTTTTGGGGGTGGTCATGAATTAAAGTCCTTTTCGCCCTAGGACGTATATTTAAGGAGATATGGGCAAAATAACTTTTTTATATAAAAATTGCAATTTTTTTAGGTTTTGAGCGGATTATTAAATTTTTTGGGGTGTTACGAATTAAAGTCCTTTTCGCTCTAGGACGCGTATATACGAAGATATGGGCAAAATAAGATTTTCAGATAAAAATTTCAATTTTTTTAGGTTTTGGGAGGATTATTCAATTTTTTTGGGGGTGGTCATGAATTAAAGTCCTTTTCGCGCTAGGGCGCTTAGTTTAGGAGATATGGGCAAAATAAGTTTTTCATATCAAAATTTAACTTTTTTTAGGTTTTGGGTGGATTTGTAAATTTTTTGGGGGTGGTCACGAATTAAAGTCCATTTCGCCCTAGGACGCATATTTAAGGAGATATGGGCAAAATAACTTTTTCATATAAAAATTGCAATTTTTTTAGGTTTTGAGTGGATTATTAAATTTTTTGGGGTGTTACGAATTAAAGTCCTTTTCGCTCTAGGACGCGTATATACGAAGATATGGGCAAAATAAGATTTTCAGATAAAAATTTCAATTTTTTTAGGTTTTGGGAGGATTATTCATTTTTTTTTGGGGTGGTCATGAATTAAAGTCCTTTACGCGCTAGGGCGCTTAGTTTAGGAGATATGGGCAAAATAAGTTTTTCATATCAAAATTTAATTTTTTTTAGGTTTTGGGTGGATTTGTCAATTTTTTGGGGGTGGTCACGAATTAAAGTCCATTTCGCCCTAGGACGCATATTTGAGGAGATATGGGCAAAATAACTTTTTCATATAAAATTTGCAATTTTTTTAGGTTTTGAGCGTATATATCTTCGTATATACGAAGATATGGGCAAAATAAGTTTTTCAGATAAAAATTTCAATTTTTTTAGGTTTTGGGAGGATTATTCAATTTTTTTGGGGGTGGTCATGAATTAAAGTCCTTTTCGCGCTAGGGCGCTTAGTTTAGGAGATATGGGCAAAATAAGTTTTTCATATCAAAATTTAATTTTTTTTGGTTTTGGGTGGATTTGTCAATTTTTTGGGGGTGGTCACGAATTAAAGTCCATTTCGCCCTAGGACGCATATTTCAGGAGATATGGGCAAAATAACTTTTTCATATAAAAATTGCAATTTTTTTAGGTTTTGGGAGGATTATTCAATTTTTTTGGGGGTGGTCATGAATTAAAGTCCTTTTCGCGCTAGGGCGCTTAGTTTAGGAGATATGGGAAAAATAAGTTTTTCATATCAAAATTTAAATTTTTTTAGGTTTTGGGTGGATTTGTCAATTTTTTGGGGGTGGTCACGAATTAAAGTCCTTTTAGCCCTAGGACGTATATTTAAGGAGATATGGGCAAAATAACTTTTTTAGGTTTTGAGCGGATTATTAAATTTTTTGGGGTGTTACGAATTAAAGTCCTTTTCGCTCTAGGACGCGTATATACGAAGATATGGGCAAAATAAGATTTTCAGATAAAAATTTCAATTTTTTTAGGTTTTGGGAGGATTATTCAATTTTTTTTGGGGGTGGTCATGAATTAAATTCCTTTTTGCGCTAGGGCGCTTAGTTTAGGAGATATGGGCAAAATAAGTTTTTCATATCAAAATTTAAATTTTGTTAGGTTTTGGGTGGATTTGTCAATTTTTTGGGGGTGGTCACGAATTAAAGTCCATTTCACCCTAGGACGCATATTTAAGGAGATATGGGCAAAATAACTTTTTCATATAAAAATTGCAATTTTTTTAGGTTTTGAGTGGATTATTAAATTTTTTGGGGTGTTACGAATTAAAGTCCTTTTCGCTCTAGGACGCGTATATACGAAGATATGGGCAAAATAAGTTTTTCAGATAAAAATTTAAATTTTTTTAGGTTTTGGGAGGATTATTAAATTTTTTTGGGGGTGGTCATGGATTAAAGTCCTTTTCGCGCTAGGGCGCTTAGTTTAGGAGATATGGGCAAAATAAGTTTTTCATATCAAAATTTAAATTTTTTTAGGTTTTGGGTGGATTTGTCAATTTTTTGGGGGTGGTCACGAATTAAAGTCCATTTCGCCCTAGGACGCATATTTAAGGAGATATGGGCAAAATAACTTTTTCATATAAAATTTGCAATTTTTTTAGGTTTTGAGCGTATATATCTTCGTATATACGAAGATATGGGCATAATAAGTTTTTCATATAAAAATTGCAATTTTTTTAGGTTTTGGGAGGATTATTCAATTTTTTTGGGGGTGGTCATGAATTAAAGTCCTTTTCGCGCTAGGGCGCTTAGTTTAGGAGATATGGGCAAAATAAGTTTTTCATATCAAAATTTAAATTTTTTTAGGTTTTGGGTGGATTTGTCAATTTTTTTGGGGGTGGTCACGAATTAAAGTCCTTTTCGCCCTAGGACGTATATTTAAGGAGATATGGGCAAAATAACTTTTTTAGGTTTTGAGCGGATTATTAAATTTTTTGGGGTGTTACGAATTAAAGTCCTTTTCGCTCTAGGACGCGTATATACGAAGATATGGGCAAAATAAGTTTTTCAGATAAAAATTTAAATTTTGTTAGGTTTTGGGTGGATTTGTCAATTTTTTGGGGGTGGTCACGAATTAAAGTCCATTTCACCCTAGGACGCATATTTAAGGAGATATGGGCAAAATAACTTTTTCATATAAAAATTGCAATTTTTTTAGGTTTTGAGTGGATTATTAAATTTTTTGGGGTGTTACGAATTAAAGTCCTTTTCGCTCTAGGACGCGTATATACGAAGATATGGGCAAAATAAGTTTTTCAGATAAAAATTTCAATTTTTTTAGGTTTTGGGAGGATTATTAAATTTTTTTGGGGGTGGTCATGAATTAAAGTCCTTTTCGCGCTAGGGCGCTCAGTTTAGGAGATATGGGCAAAATAAGTTTTTCATATCAAAATTTAAATTTTTTTAGGTTTTGGGTGGATTTGTCAATTTTTTGGGGGTGGTCACGAATTAAAGTCCTTTTCTCCCTAAGACGTATATTTAAGGAGATGTGGGCAAAATAACTTTATCATATAAAAATTGCAATTTTTTTAGGTTTTGAGCGGATTATTAAATTTTTTGGGGTGTTACGAATTAAAGTCCTTTTCTCTCTTTGACGCGTATATACGAAGATATGGGCAAAATAAGATTTTCAGATAAAAATTTCAATTTTTTAGGTTTTGGGAGGATTATTCAATTTTTTTGGGGGTGGTCATGAATTAAAGTCCTTTTTGCGCTAGGGCGCTTAGTTTAGGAGATATGGGCAAAATAAGTTTTTCATATCAAAATTTAAATTTTTTTAGGTTTTGGGTGGATTTGTCAATTTTTTGGGGGTGGTCACGAATTAAAGTCCATTTCGCCCTAGGACGCATATTTAAGGAGATATGGGCAAAATAACTTTTTCATATAAAATTTGCAATTTTTTTAGGTTTTGAGCGTATATATCTTCGTATATACGAAGATATGGGCAAAATAAGTTTTTCAGATAAAAATTTCAATTTTTTTAGGTTTTGGGAGGATTATTAAATTTTTTTGGGGGTGGTCATGAATTAAAGTCCTTTTCGCGCTAGGGCGCTTAGTTTAGGAGATATGGGCAAAATAAGTTTTTCATATCAAAATTTACATTTTTTTAGGTTTTGGGTGGATTTGTCAATTTTTTGGGTGTGTTCACGAATAAAAGTTCTTTTCGCCCTAGGACGTATATTTAAGGAGATATGGGCAAAATAACTTTTTCATATAAAAATTGCAATTTTTTAGGTTTTGAGCGGATTATTAATCTTGTTGGGGTGTTATGAATTAAAGTCCTTTTCGCTCTAGGACGCGTATACACGAAGATATGGGCAAAATAAAATTTTAAGATAAAAATTTCAATTTTTTTAGGTTTTGGGAGGATTATTCAATTTTTTTGGGGGTGGTCATGAATTAAAGTCCTTTTCGTGCTAGGGCGCTTAGTTTAGGAGATATGGTCAAAATAAGTTTCTCATATCAAAATTTAATTTTTTTTAGGTTTTGGGTGGATTTGTCAATGTTTTGGGGGAGGTCACGAATTAAAGTCCTTTTCGCCCTAGGACGTATATTTAAGGAGATATGGACAAAATAGCTTTTTCATATAAAAATTGCAATTTTTTTAGGTTTTGAGCGGATTATTAAATTTTTTGGGGTGTTACGAATTAAAGTCCTTTTCGCTCTAGGACGCGTATATACGTAGATATGGGCAAAATAAGTTTTTCAGATAAATATTTCAATTTTTTTAGGTTTTGGGAGGATTATTAAATTTTTTTTGGGGGTGGTCATGAATTAAAGTCCTTTTCGCACTAGGGCGCTTAGTTTAGGAGATATGGGCAAAATAAGTTTTTCATATCAAAATTTAAATTTTTTTAGGTTTTGGGTGGATTTGTCAATTTTTTGGGGGTGGTCACGAATTAAAATCCTTTTCGCCCTAGGACGTATATTTAAGGAGATATGGGCAAAATAAGTTTTTCGGATAAAAATTTCAATTTTTTTAGGTTTTGGGAGGATTATTCAATTTTTTTTTTGGGGGTGGTCATGAATTAAAGTCCTTTTCGCGCTAGGGCGCTTAGTTTAGGAGATATGGGCAAAATAAATTTTTCATATCAAAATTTAAATTTTTTTTAGGTTTTGGGTGTGGTCACGAATTAAAGTCCTTTTCGCCCTAGGACGCATATTTAAGGAGAGATGGACAAAATAACTTTTTCATATAAAAATGGCAATTTTTTTAGGTTTTGAGTGGATTATTAAATTTTTTGGAGTGTTACGAATTAAAGTCCTTTTCGCTCTAGGACGCGAAGATATGGGCAAAATAAGTTTTTCAGATAAAAATTTCAATTTTTTTAGGTTTTGGGAGGATTATTCAATTTTTTTGGGGGTGGTCATGAATTAAAGTCCTTTTCGCGCTAGGGCGCTTAGTTTAGGAGATATGGGCAAAATAAGTTTTTCATATCAAAATTTAAATTTTTTTAGGTTTTGGGTGGATTTGTAAATTTTTTGGGGGTGGTCACGAATTAAAGTCCATTTCGCCCTAGGACGCATATTTAAGGAGATATGGGCAAAATAACTTTTTCATATAAAAATTGCAATTTTTTTAGGTTTTGAGTGGATTATTAAAATTTTTGGGGTGTTACGAATTAAAGTCCTTTTCGCTCTAGGACGCGTATATACGAAGATATGGGCAAAATAAGATTTTCAGATAAAAATTGCAATTTTTTAGGTTTTGGGAGGATTATTCATTTTTTTTTGGGCTGGTCATGAATTAAAGTCCTTTACGCGCTAGGGCGCTTAGTTTAGGAGATATGGGCAAAATAAGTTTTTCATATCAAAATTTAAATTTTTTTAGGTTTTGGGTTAATTTGTCAATTTTTTGGGTGTGGTCACGAATTAAAGTCCATTTCGCCCTAGGACGCATATTTGGAGATATGGGCAAAATAACTTTTTCATATAAAATTTGCAATTTTTTTAGGTTTTGAGCGTATATATCTTCGTATATACGAAGATATGGGCAAAATAACTTTTTCATATAAAAATTGCAATTTTTTAGGTTTTGAGCGGATTATTAATATTGTTGGGGTGTTCACGAATAAAAGTCCTTTTCGCTCTAGGACGCGTATATACGAAGATATGGGCAAAATAAGATTTTCAGATAAAAATTTCAATTTTTTAGGTTTTGGGAGGATTATTCAATTTTTTTGGGGGTGGTCATGAATTAAAGTCCTTTTCGCGCTAGGGCGCTTAGTTTAGGAGATATGGGCAAAATAAGTTTTTCATATCAAAATTTAAATTTTTTAGGTTTTGGGTGGATTTGTCAATTTTTTGGGGGTGGTCACGAATTAAAGTCCGTTTCGCCCTAGGACGTATATTTAAGGAGATATGGGCAAAATAACTTTTTCATATAAAAATTGCAATTTTTTTAGGTTTTGAGTGGATTATTAAATTTTTTGGGGTGTTACGAATTAAAGTCCTTTTCGCTCTAGGACGCGTATATACGAAGATATGGGCAAAATAAGATTTTCAGATAAAAATTTCAATTTTTTTAGGTTTTGGGAGGATTATTCAATTTTTTTGGGGGTGGTCATGAATTAAAGTCCTTTACGCGCTAGGGCGCTTAGTTTAGGAGATATGGGCAAAATAAGTTTTTCATATCAAAATTTAAATTTTTTTAGGTTTTGGGTGGATTTGTCAATTTTTTGGGGTGGTCATGAATTAAAGTCCTTTTCGCCCTAGGACGTATATTTAAGGAGATATGGGCAAAATAACTTTTTTATATAAAAATTGCAATTTTTTTAGGTTTTGAGCGGATTATTAAAATTTGTGGGGTGTTACGAATTAAAGTCCTTTTCGCTCTAGGACGCGTATGTACGAAGATATGGGCAAAATAAGTTTTTCAGATAAAAATTTCAATTTTTTTAGGTTTTGGGAGGATTATTCAATTTTTTTGGGGGTGGTCATGAATTAAAGTCCTTTTCGCGCTAGGGCGCTTAGTTTAGGAGATATGGGCAAAATAAGTTTTTCATATCAAAATTTAAATTTTTTTAGGTTTTGGGTGGATTTGTCAATTTTTTGGGGGTGGTCACGAATTAAAGTCCATTTCGCGCTAGGACGCATATTTAAGGAGATATGGGCAAAATAACTTTTTCATATAAAAATTGCAATTTTTTTAGGTTTTGAGTGGATTATTAAATTTTTTGGGGTGTTACGAATTAAAGTCCTTTTCGCTCTAGGACGCGTATATACGAAGATATGGGCAAAATAAGATTTTCAGATAAAAATTTCAATTTTTTTAGGTTTTGGGAGGATTTGTCAATTTTTTGGGTGTGTTCACGAATAAAAGTCCTTTTCGCCCTAGGACGTATATTTAAGGAGATATGGGCAAAATAACTTTTTCATATAAAAATTGCAATTTTTTAGGTTTTGAGCGGATTATTAAATTTGTTGGGGTGTTACGAATTAAAGTCCTTTTCGCTCTAGGACGCGTATATACGAAGATATGGGCAAAATAAGTTTTTCAGATAAAAATTTCAATTTTTTTAGGTTTTGGGAGGATTATTCAATTTTTTTGGGGGTGGTGATGAATTAAAGTATATACGAAGATATGGGCAAAATAAGATTTTCAGATAAAGATTTCAATTTTTTTAGGTTTTGGGAGGATTATTCATTTTTTTGGGGTGTTACGAATTAAAGTCCTTTACACGCTAGGGCGCTTAGTTTAGGAGATATGGGCAAAATAAGTTTTTCATATCAAAATTTAAATTTTTTTAGGTTTTGGGTGGATTTGTCAATTTTTTGGGGGTGGTCACGAATTAAAGTCCTTTTCGCCCTAGGACGTATATTTAAGGAGATATGGGCAAAATAAGTTTTTCGGATAAAAATTTCAATTTTTTTAGGTTTTGGGAGGATTATTCAATTTTTTTTGGGGGTGGTCATGAATTAAAGTCCTTTTCGCGCTAGGGCGCTTAGTTTAGGAGATATGGGCAAAATAAATTTTTCATATCAAAATTTACATTTTTTTTAGGTTTTGGGTGTGGTCGCGAATTAAAGTCCTTTTCGCCCTAGGACGTATATTTAAGGAGAGATGGACAAAATAACTTTTTCATATAAAAATGACAATTTTTTTAGGTTTTGAGTGGATTATTAAATTTTTTGGGTGTTACGAATTAAAGTCCTTTTCGCTCTAGGACGCGTATATACGAAGATATGGGCAAAATAAGTTTTTCAGATAAAAATTTCAATTTTTTTAGGTTTTGGGAGGATTATTCAATTTTTTTGGCAGTGGTCATGAATTAAAGTCCTTTTCGCGCTAGGGCGCTTAGTTTAGGAAATATGGGCAAAATAAGTTTTTCATATCAAAATTTAAATTTTTTAGGTTTTGGGTGGATTTGTCAATTTTTTGGGTGTGTTCACGAATAAAAGTCCTCTTCGCCCTAGGACGTATATTTAAGGAGATATGGGCAAAATAACTTTTTCATATAAAAATTGCAATTTTTTAGGTTTTGAGCGGATTATTAAATTTGTTGGGGTGTTGCGAATTAAAGTCCTTTTCGCTCTAGGACGCGTATATACGAAGATATGGGCAAAATAAGATTTTCAGATAAAAATTTCATTTTTTTTAGGTTTTGGGAGGATTATTCAATTTTTTGGGGGTGGTCATGAATTAAAGTCCTTTTCGTGCTAGGGCGCTTAGTTTAGGAGATATGGTCAAAATAAGTTTTTCATATCAAAATTTAATTTTTTTTCAGTTTTGGGTGGATTTGTCAATGTTTTGGGGGTGGTCACGAATTAAAGTCCTTTTCGCCCTAGGACGTATATTTAAGGAGATATGGGCAAAATAACTTTTTCATATAAAAATTGCAATTTTTTTAGGTTTTGAGCGGATTATTAAATTTTTTGGGGTGTTACGAATTAAAGTCCTTTTCGCTCTAGGACGCGTATATACGAAGATATGGGCAAAATAAGTTTTTCAGATAAAAATTTCAATTTTTTTAGGTTTTGGGAGGATTATTCAATTTTTTTGGGGGTGGTCATGAATTAAAGTCCTTTTCGCGCTAGGGCGCTTAGTTTAGGAGATATGGGCAAAATAAGTTTTTCATATCAAAATTTAAATTTTTTTAGGTTTTGGGTGGATTTGTCAATTTTTTGGGTGTGTTCACGAATAAAAGTCCTTTTCGCCCTAGGACGTATATTTAAGGAGATATGGGCAAAATAACTTTTTCATATAAAAAGTGAAATTTTTTAGGTTTTGAGCGGATTATTAAATTTGTTGGGGTGTTACGAATTAAAGTCCTTTTCGCTCTAGGACGCGTATATACGAAGATATGGGCAAAATAAGTTTTTCAGATAAAAATTTCAATTTTTTTAGGTTTTGGGAGGATTATTCAATTTTTTTGGGGGTGGTCATGAATTAAAGTCCTTTTCGCGCTAGGGCGCTTAGTTTAGGAGATATGGGCAAAATAAGTTTTTCATATCAAAATTTAAATTTTTTAGGTTTTGGGTGGATTTGTCAATTTTTTGGGGGTGGTCACGAATTAAATTCCATTCCGCCCTAGGACGCATATTTAAGGAGATATGGGCAAAATAACTTTTTCATATAAAAATTGCAATTTTTTTTTAGGTTTTGAGCGGATTATTAAATTTTTTGGGGTGTTACGAATTAAAGTCCTTTTCACTCTAGGACGCGTATATACGAAGATATGGGCAAAATAAGATTTTCAGATAAAAATTTCAATTTTTTTAGGTTTTGGGAGGATTATTCAATTTTTTTTGGGGTGGTCATGAATTAAAGTCCTTTTCGTGCTAGGGCGCTTAGTTTAGGAGATATGGTCAAAATAAGTTTTTCGTATCAAAATTTAATTTTTTTTAGATTTTGGGTGGATTTGTCAATTTTTTGGGTGTGTTCACGAATAAAAGTCCTTTTCGCCCTACGGCGTATATTTAAGGAGATATGGGCAAAATAACTTTTTCATATAAAAATTGCAATTTTTTAGGTTTTGAGCGGATTATTAAATTTTTTGGGGTGTTACGAATTAAAGTCCTTTCCGCTCTAGGACGCGTATATACGAAGATATGGGCAAAATAAGTTTTTCAGATAAAAATTTCAATTTTTTTAGGTTTTGGGAGGATTATTCAATTTTTTTGGGGGTGGTCATGAATTAAAGTCCTTTTCGTGCTAGGGCGCTTAGTTTAGGAGATATGGTCAAAATAAGTTTTTCATATCAAAATTTAATTTTTTTTAGGTTTTGGGTGGATTTGTCAATGTTTTGGGGGTGGTCACGAATTAAAGTCCTTTTGGCCCTAGGACGTATATTTAAGGAGATATGGGCAACATAACTTTTTCATATAAAAATTGCAATTTTTTTAGGTTTTGAGCGGATTATTAAATTTTTTGGGGTGTTACGAATTAAAGACCTTTTCGCTCTAGGACGTATATTGAAGGAGATACGGGCAAAATAACTTTTTCATATAAAAATTTCAATTTTTTTAGGTTTTGGGAGGATTATTCAATTTTTTTGGGGGTGGTCATGAATTAAAGTCCTTTTCGTGCTAGGGCGCTTAGTTTAGGAGATATGGTCAAAATAAGTTTTTCATATCAAAATTTAATTTTTTTAGGTTTTGGGTGGATTTGTCAATGTTTTGGGTGTGGTCTCGAATTAAAGTCCTTTTCGCCCTAGGACGTATATTTAAGGAGATATGGGCAAAATAACTTTTTCATATAAAAATTGCTATTTTTTTAGGTTTTGAGCGGATTATTAAATTTTTTGGGGTGTTACGAATTAAAGTCCTTTTCGCTCTAGGACGTATATTGAAGGAGATATGGGCAAAATAACTTTTTCACATAAAAATTTCAATTTTTTTAGGTTTTGGGAGGATTATTCAATTTTTTTGGGGGTGGTCTTGAATTAAAGTCCTTTTCGCGCTAGGGCGTGAGTTTAGGAGATATGGGCGAAATAAGTTTTTCATATCAAAATTTAAATTTTTTTAGGTTTTGGGTGGATTTGTCAATTTTTTGGGGGTGGTCCTTTTCGCCCTAGGACGTATATTTAAGGAGATATGGGCAAAATAACTTTTTCATATAAAAATTGCAATTTTTTTAGGTTTTGAGCGGATTATTAAATTTTTTGGGGTGTTACGAATTAAAGTCCTTTTCGCTCTAGGACGCGTATATACGAAGATATGGGCAAAATAAGATTTTCAGATAAAATTTTAAATTTTTTTAGGTTTTGGGAGGATTATTAAATTTTTTTGGGGGTGGTCATGAATTAAAGTCCTTTTCGCGCTAGGGCGCTTAGTTTAGGAGATATGGGCAAAATAAGTTTTTCATATCAAAATTTAAATTTTTTAGGGTTTGGGTGGATTTGTCAATTTTTTGGGGGTGGTCACGAATTAAAGTCCATTTCGCCCTAGGACGCATATTTAAGGAGATATGGGCAAAATAACTTTTTCATATAAAAATTGCAATTTTTTTAGGTTTTGAGCGGATTATTAAAATTTTTGGGGTGTTACGAATTAAAGTCCTTTTCGCTCTAGGACGCGTATATACGAAGATATGGGCAAAATAAGATTTTCAGATAAAAATTTCAATTTTTTTAGGTTTTGGGAGGATTATTCAATTTTTTTTTGGGGTGGTCATGAATTAAAGTCCTTTTCGTGCTAGGGCGCTTAGTTTAGGAGATATGGTCAAAATAAGTTTTTCGTATCAAAATTTAATTTTTTTAGATTTTGGGTGGATTTGTCAATTTTTTGGGTGTGTTCACGAATAAAAGTCCTTTTCGCCCTAGGACGTATATTTAAGGAGATATGGGCAAAATAGCTTTTTCATATAAAAATTGCAATTTTTTAGGTTTTGAGCGGATTATTAAATTTGTTGGGGTGTTACGAATTAAAGTCCTTTCCGCTCTAGGAGGCGTATATACGAAGATATGGGCAAAGTAAGTTTTTCAGATAAAAATTTCAATTTTTTTAGGTTTTGGGAGGAAGATTAAATTTTTTTGGGGGTGGTCATGAATTAAAGTCCTTTTCGCGCTAGGGCGCTTAGTTTAGGAGATATGGGCAAAATAAGTTTTTCATATCAAAATTTAAATTTTTTTAGGGTTTGGGTGGATTTGTCAATTTTTTGGGTGTGTTCACGAATAAAAGTCCTTTTCGCCCTAGGACGCGTATATACGAAAATATGGGCAAAATAACTTTTTCATATAAAAATTGCAATTTTTTAGGTTTTGAGCGGATTATTAAATTTGTTGGGGTGTTACGAATTAAAGTCCTTTTCGCTCTAGGACGCGTATATACGAAGATATGGGCAAAATAAGTTTTTCAGATAAAAATTTCAATTTTTTTAGGTTTTGGGAGGATTATTCAATTTTTTTGGGGGTGGTCATGAATTAAAGTCCTTTTCGCGCTAGGGCGCTTAGTTTAGGAGATATGGGCAAAATAAGTTTTTCATATCAAAATTTAAATTTTTTAGGTTTTGGGTGGATTTGTCAATTTTTTGGGGGTGGTCACGAATTAAAGTCCATTTCGCCCTAGGACGCATATTTAAGGAGATATGGGCAAAATAACGTTTTCATACAAAAATTGCAATTTTTTTAGGTTTTGAGCGGATTATTAATTTTTTTGGGGTGTTACGAATTAAAGTCCTTTTCGCTCTAGGACGCGTATATTCGAAGATATGGGCAAAATAAGTTTTTCAGATAAAAATTTCAATTTTTTTAGGTTTTGGGAGGATTATTAAATTTTTTTGGGGGTGGTCATGAATTAAAGTCCTTTTCGTGCTAGGGCGCTTAGTTTAGGAGTTATGGGCAAAATAAGTTTTTCATATCAAAATTTAAATTTTTTTAGGTTTTGGGTGGATTTGTCAATTTTTTGGGGGTGGTCACGAATTAAAATCCTTTTCGCTCTAGGACGTATATTTAAGGAGATATGGGCAAAATAAGTTTTTCGGATAAAAATTTCAATTTTTTTAGGTTTTGGGAGGATTATTCATTTTTTTTGGGGGTGGGTGTGTTCACGAATAAAAGTCCTTTTCGCCCTAGGACGTATATTTAAGGAGATATGGGCAAAATAACTTTTTCATATAAAAATTGCAATTTTTTAGGTTTTGAGCGGATTATTAAATTTGTTGGGGTGTTACGAATTAAAGTCCTTTTCGCTCTAGGACGCGTATATACGAAGATATGGGCAAAATAAGTTTTTCAGATAAAAATTTCAAATTTTTTAGGTTTTGGGAGGATTATTCAATTTTTTTGGGGGTTGTCATGAATTATAGTCCTTTTCGCGCTAGGGCGCTTAGTTTAGGAGATATGGGCAAAATAAGTTTTTCATATCAAAATTTAAATTTTTTTTAGGTTTTGGGTGGATTTGTCAATTTTTTGGGTGTGTTCACTAATAAAAGTCCTTTTCGCCCTAGGACGTATATTTAAGGAGATATGAGCAAAATAACTTTTTCATATAAAAAGTGCAATTTTTTAGGTTTTGAGCGGATTATTAAATTTGTTGGGGTGTTACGAATTAAAGTCCTTTTCGCTCTAGGACGCGTATATACGAAGATATGGGCAAAATAAGTTTTTCAGATAAAAATTTCAATTTTTTTAGGTTTTGGGAGGATTATTCAATTTTTTTGGGGGTGGTCATGAATTAAAGTCCTTTTCGCGCTAGGGCGCTTAGTTTAGGAGATATGGGCAAAATAAGTTTTTCATATCAAAATTTAAATTTTTTTAGGTTTTGGGTGGATTTGTCAATTTTTTGGGGGTGGTCACGAATTAAAATCCTTTTCGCTCTAGGACGTATATTTAAGGAGATATGGGCAAAATAAGTTTTTCGGATAAAAATTTCAATTTTTTTAGGTTTTGGGAGGATTATTCAATTTTTTTGGGGGTGGGTGTGTTCACGAATAAAAGTCCTTTTCGCCCTAGGACGTATATTTAAGGAGATATGGGCAAAATAACTTTTTCATATAAAAATTGCAATTTTTTAGGTTTTGAGCGGATTATTAAATTTGTTGGGGTGTTACGAATTAAAGTCCTTTTCGCTCTAGGACGCGTATATACGAAGATATGGGCAAAATAAGTTTTTCAGATAAAAATTTCAATTTTTTTAGGTTTTGGGAGGATTATTCAATTTTTTTGGGGGTGGTCATGAATTATAGTCCTTTTCGCGCTAGGGCGCTTAGTTTAGGAGATATGGTCAAAATAAGTTTTTCATATCAAAATTTAATTTTTTTTAGGTTTTGGGTGGATTTGTCAATGTTTTGGGAGTGGTCACGAATTAAAGTCCTTTTCGCCCTAGGACGTATATTTAAGGAGATATGGGCAAAATAACTTTTTCATATAAAAATTGCAATTTTTTAGGTTTTGAGCGGATTATTCAATTTTTTGGGGTGTTACGAATTAAAGTCCTTTTCGCTCTAGGACGCGTATATACGAAGATATGGGCAAAATAAGTTTTTCAGATAAAAATTTCAATTTTTTTAGGTTTTGGGAGGATTATTCAATTTTTTTGGGGGTGGTCATGAATTATAGTCCTTTTCGCGCTAGGGCGCTTAGTTTAGGAGATATGGGCTAAATAAGTTTTTCATATCAAAATTTAATTTTTTTAGGTTTTGGGTGGATTTGTCAATTTTTTGGGTGTGTTCACGAATAAAAGTCCTTTTCGCTCTAGGACGTATATTTAAGGAGATATGGGCAAAATAAGTTTTTCGGATAAAAATTTCAATTTTTTTAGGTTTTGGGAGGATTATTCAATTTTTTTTGGGGGTGGGTGTGTTCACGAATAAAAGTCCTTTTCGCCCTAGGACGTATATTTAAGGAGATATGGGCAAAATAACTTTTTCATATAAAAAGTGCAATTTTTTAGGTTTTGAGCGGATTATTAAATTTGTTGGGGTGTTACGAATTAAAGTCCTTTTCGCTCTAGGACGCGTATATACGAAGATATGGGCAAAATAACTTTTTCATATAAAAATTTCAATTTTTTAGGTTTTGGGTGGATTTGTCAATTTTTTGGGGGTGGTCACGAATTAAAGTCCATTTCGCCCTAGGACGCATATTTAAGGAGATATGGGCAAAATAACTTTTTCATATAAAAATTGCAATTTTTTTAGGTTTTGAGCGGATTATTAATTTTTTTGGGGTGTTACGAATTAAAGTCCTTTTCGCTCTAGGACGCGTATATACGAAGATATGGGCAAAATAAGATTTTCAGATAAAAATTTCAATTTTTTTAGGTTTTGGGATGATTATTCAATTTTTTGGGGGGTGGTCATGAATTAAAGTCCTTTTCGCGCTAGGGCGCTTAGTTTAGGAGATATGGGCAAAATAAGTTTTTCATATCAAAATTTAAATTTTTTAGGTTTTGGGTAGGTTTGTCAATTTTTTGGGTGTGTTCACGAATAAAAGTCCTTTTCGCCCTAGGACGTATATTTAAGGAGATATGGGCAAAATAACTTTTTCATATAAAAATTGCAATTTTTTAGGTTTTGAGCGGATTATTAAATTTGTTGGGGTGTTACGAATTAAAGTCCTTTTCGCTCTAGGACGCGTATATACGAAGATATGGGCAAAAAAACTTTTTCATATAAAAATTTCAATTTTTTTAGGTTTTGCGAGGATTATTCAATTTTTTTGGGGGTGGTCATGAATTAAAGTCCTCTTCGTGCTAGGGCGCTTAGTTTAGGAGATATGGTCAAACTAAGTTTTTCATATCAAAATTTATTTTTTTTAAGTTTTGGGTGGATTTGTCAATGTTTTGGGGGTGGTCACGAATTAAAGTCCTTTTCGCCATAGGACGTATATTTAAGGAGATATGGGCAAAATAACTTTTTCATATAAAAATTGCAATTTTTTTAGGTTTTGGGAGTATTATTCAATTTTTTTGGGGGTGGTCATGAATTAAAGTCCTTTTCGCGCTAGGGCGCTTAGTTTAGGAGATATGGGCAAAATAAGTTTTTCATATCAAAATTTAAATTTTTTTAGGTTTTGGGTGGATTTGTCAATTTTTTGGGGGTGGTCACGAATTAAAATTCTTTTCGCCCTAGGACTTATATTTAAGGAGATATGGGCAAAATAAGTTTTTCGAATAAAAATTTCAATTTTTTTAGGTTTTGGGAGGATTATTCAATTTTTTTTGGGGGTGGGTGTGTCACGAATAAAAGTCCTTTTCGCCCTAGGACGTATATTTAAGGAGATATGGGCAAAATAACTTTTTCATATAAAAATTGCAATTTTTTAGGTTTTGAGCGGATTATTAAATTTGTTGGGGTGTCACGAATTAAAGTCCTTTTCGCTCTAGGACGCGTATATACGAAGATATGCAAAATAAGATTTTCAGATAAAAATTTCAATTTTTTTAGGTTTTGGGAGTACTATTCAATTTTTTTGGGGGTGGTCATGAATTAAAGTCCTTTTCGTGCTAGGGCGCTTAGTTTAGGAGATATGGTCAAAATAAGTTTTTCATATCAAAATTTAATTTTTTTTAGGTTTTGGGTGGATTTGTCAATGTTTTGGGGGTGGTCACGAATTAAAGTCCTTTTCGCCCTAGGACGTATATTTAAGGAGATATGGGTAAAATAACTTTTTCATATAAAAATTGCAATTTTCTTAGGTTTTGAGCGGATTATTAAATTTTTTGGGGTGTTACGAATGAAAGTCCTTTTTGCTCTAGGACGCGTATATACGAAGATATGGGCAAAATAAATTTTTCAGTTAAAAATTTCAATTTTTTTAGGTTTTGGGAGGATTATTAAATTTTTTTGGGGGTGGTCATGAATTAAAGTCCTTTTCGCGGTAGGGCGCTTAGTTTAGGAGATATGGGCAAAATAAGTTTTTCATATCAAAATTTAAATTTTTTAGGTTTTGGGTGGATTTGTCAATTTTTTGGGGGTGGTCACGAATTAAAGTCCATTTCGCCCTAGGACGCATATTTAAGGAGATATGGGCAAAATAACTTTTTCATATAAAAATTGCAATTTTTTTAGGTTTTGAGTGGATTATTAAATTTTTTGGGGTGTTACGAATTAAAGTCCTTTTCGCTCTAGGACGCGTATATACGAAGATATGGGCAAAATAAGTTTTTCAGATAAAAATTTCAATTTTTTTAGGTTTTGGGAGGATTATTAAATTTTTTTGGGGGTGGTCATGAATTAAAGTCCTTTTCGCGCTAGGGCGCTTAGTTTAGGAGATATGGGCAAAATAAGTTTTTCATATCAAAATTTAAATTTTTTTAGGTTTTGGGTGGATTTGTCAATTTTTTGGGGGTGGTCACGAATTAAAGTCCATTTCGCCCTAGGACGCATATTTAAGGAGATATGGGCAAAATAAGTTTTTCGGATAAAAATTTCAATTTTTTTAGGTTTTGGGAGGATTATTCAATTTTTTTGGGGGTGGGTGTGTTCACGAATAAAAGTCCTTTTCGCCCTAGGACGTATATTTAAGGAGATATGGGCAAAATAACTTTTTCATATAAAAATTGCAATTTTTTAGGTTTTGAGCGGATTATTAAATTTGTTGGGGTGTTACGAATTAAAGTCCTTTTCGCTCTAGGACGCGTATATACTAAGATATGGGCAAAATAAGATTTTCAGATAAAAATTTCAATTTTTTTAGGTTTTGGGAGGATTATTCAATTTTTTGGGGGGTGGTCATGAATTAAAGTCCTTTTCGTGCTAGGGCGCTTAGTTTAGGAGATATGGTCAAAATAAGTTTTTCATATCAAAATTTAATTTTTTTTAGGTTTTGGGTGGATTTGTCAATGTTTTGTGGGTGGTCACGAATTAAAGTCCATTTCGCCCTAGGACGTATATTTAAGGAGATATGGGCAAAATAACTTTTTCATATAAAAATTGCAATTTTTTTAGGTTTTGAGTGGATTTGTCAATTTTTTGGGGTGTTACGAATTAAAGTCCTTTTCGCTCTAGGACGCGTATATACGAAGATATGGGCAAAATAAGTTTTTCAGATAAAAATTTCACTTTTTTTAGGTTTTGGGAGGATTATTCAATTTTTTTGGGGGTGGTCATGAATTATAGTCCTTTTCGTGCTAGGGCGCTTGGTTTAGGAGATATGGGCAAAATAAGTTTTTCATATCAAAATTTAAATTTTTTTAGGTTTTGGGTGGATTTGTCAATTTTTTGGGTGTGTTCACGAATAAAAGTCCTTTTCGCCCTAGGACGTATATTTAAGGAGATATGGGCAAAATAACTTTTTCATATAAAAAGTGCAATTTTTTAGGTTTTGAGCGGATTATTAAATTTGTTGGGGTGTAACGAATTAAAGTCCTTTTCGCTCTAGGACGCGTATATACGAAGATATGGGCAAAATAACTTTTTCATATAAAAATTTCAATTTTTTTAGGTTTTGGGAGGATTATTCAATTTTTTTGGGGGTGGTCATGAATTAAAGTCCTTTTTGCGCTAGGGCGCTTAGTTTAGGAGATATGGGCAAAATAAGTTTTTCATATCAAAATTTAAATTTTGTTAGGTTTTGGGTGGATTTGTCAATTTTTTGGGGGTGGTCACGAATTAAAGTCCATTTCACCCTAGGACGCATATTTAAGGAGATATGGGCAAAATAACTTTTTCATATAAAAATTGCAATTTTTTTAGGTTTTGAGTGGATTATTAAATTTTTTGGGGTGTTACGAATTAAAGTCCTTTTCGCGCTAGGGCGCTTAGTTTAGGAGATATGGGCAAAATAAGTTTTTCATATCAAAATTTAAATTTTTTTAGGTTTTGGGTGGATTTGTCAATTTTTTGGGGGTGGTCACGAATTAAAGTCCATTTCGCCCTAGGACGCATATTTAAGGAGATATGGGCAAAATAACTTTTTCATATAAAATTTGCAATTTTTTTAGGTTTTGAGCGTATATATCTTCGTATATACGAAGATATGGGCAAAATAAGTTTTTCAGATAAAAATTTTAATTTTTTTAGGTTTTGGGAGGATTATTCAATTTTTTTGGGGGTGGTCATGAATTAAAGTCCTTTTCGCGCTAGGGCGCTTAGTTTAGGAGATATGGGCAAAATAAGTTTTTCATATCAAAATTTATTTTTTTTTGGTTTTGGGTGGATTTGTCAATTTTTTGGGGGTGGTCACGAATTAAAGTCCATTTCGCCCTAGGACGCATATTTAAGGAGATATGGGCAAAATAACTTTTTCATATAAAAATTGCATTTTTTAGGTTTTGGGAGGATTATTCAATTTTTTTGGGGGTGGTCATGAATTAAAGTCCTTTTCGCGCTAGGGCGCTTAGTTTAGGAGATATGGGCAAAATAAGTTTTTCATATCAAAATTTAAATTTTTTAGGTTTTGGGTGGATTTGTCAATTTTTTGGGGGTGGTCACGAATTAAAGTCCATTTCGCCCTAGGACGCATATTTAAGGAGATATGGGCAAAATAACTTTTTCATATAAAAATTGCATTTTTTTTAGGTTTTGAGCGGATTATTAATTTTTTTGGGGTGTTACGAATTAAAGTCCTTTTCGCTCTAGGACGCGTACATACGAAGATATGGGCAAAATAAGATTTTCAGATAAAAATTTTAATTTTTTTAGGTTTTGGGAGGATTATTCAATTTTTTGGGGGGTGGTCATGAATTAAAGTCCTTTTCGCGCTAGGGCGCTTAGTTTAGGAGATATGGGCAAAATAAGTTTTTCATATCAAAATTTAAATTTTTTTAGGTTTTGGGTGGGTTTGTCAATTTTTTGGGTGTGTTCACGAATAAAAGTCCGTTTCGCCCTAGGACGTATATTTAAGGAGATATGGGCAAAATAACTTTTTCATATAAAAATTGCAATTTTTTAGGTTTTGAGCGGATTATTAAATTTGTTGTGGTGTTACGAATTAAAGTCCTTTCCGCTCTAGGACGCGTATATACTAAGATATGGGCAAAATAAGTTTTTCAGATAAAAATTTCAATTTTTTTAGGTTTTGGGAGGATTATTCAATTTTTTTGGGGGTGGTCATGAATTAAAGTCCTTTTCGTGCTAGGGCGCTTAGTTTAGGAGATATGGTCAAAATAAGTTTTTCATATCAAAATTTAATTTTTTTTAGGTTTTGGGTGGATTTGTCAATGTTTTGTGGGTGGTCACGAATTAACGTCCATTTCGCCCTAGGACGTATATTTAAGGAGATATGGGCAAAATAACTTTTTCATATAAAAATTGCAATTTTTTTAGGTTTTGAGTGGATTTGTCAATTTTTTGGGGTGTTACGAATTAAAGTCCTTTTCGCTCTAGGACGCGTATATACGAAGATATGGGCAAAATAAGTTTTTCAGATAAAAATTTCACTTTTTTTAGGTTTTGGGAGGATTATTCAATTTTTTTGGGGGTGGTCATGAATTATAGTCCTTTTCGCGCTAGGGCGCTTGGTTTAGGAGATATGGGCAAAATAAGTTCTTCATATCAAAATTTAAATTTTTTTAGGTTTTGGGTGGATTTGTCAATTTTTTGGGTGTGTTCACGAATAAAAGTCCTTTTCGCCCTAGGACGTATATTTAAGGAGATATGGGCAAAATAACTTTTTCATATAAAAAGTGCAATTTTTTAGGTTTTGAGCGGATTATTAAATTTGTTGGGGTGTAACGAATTAAAGTCCTTTTCGAACTAGGACGCGTATATACGAAGATATGGGCAAAATAACTTTTTCATATAAAAATTTCAATTTTTTAGGTTTTGGGAGGATTATTCAATTTTTTTGGGGGTGGTCATGAATTAAAGTCCTTTTCGCGCTAGGGCGCTTAGTTTAGGAGATATGGGCAAAATAAGTTTTTCATATCAAAATTTAAATTTTTTTAGGTTTTGGGTGGATTTGTCAATTTTTTGGGGGTGGTCACGAATTAAAATCCTTTTCGCTCTAGGACGTATATTTAAGGAGATATGGGCAAAATAAGTTTTTCGGATAAAAATTTCAATTTTTTTAGGTTTTGGGAGGATTATTCAATTTTTTTTGGGGGTGGGTGTGTTCACGAATAAAAGTCCTTTTCGCCCTAGGACGTATATTTAAGGAGATATGGGCAAAATAACTTTTTCATATAAAAATTGCAATTTTTTAGGTTTTGAGCGGATTATTAAATTTGTTGGGGTGTTACGAATTAAAGTCCTTTTCGCTCTAGGACGCGTATTTAAGGAGATATGGGCAAAATAAGATTTTCAGATAAAAATTTCAATTTTTTTAGGTTTTGGGAGGATTATTCAATTTTTTGGGGGGTGGTCATGAATTAAAGTCCTTTTCGTGCTAGGGCGCTTAGTTTAGGAGATATGGTCAAAATAAGTTTTTCATATCAAAATTTAATTTTTTTTAGGTTTTGGGTGGATTTGTCAATGTTTTGGGGGTGGTCACGAATTAAAGTCCTTTTCGCCCTAGGACGTATATTTAAGGAGATATGGGCAAAATAACTTTTTCATATAAAAATTGCAATTTTTTTAGGTTTTGAGCGGATTATTCAATTTTTTGGGGTGTTACGAATTAAAGTCCTTTTCGCTCTAGGACGCGTATATACGAAGATATGGGCAAAATAAGTTTTTCAGATAAAAATTTCAATTTTTTTAGGTTTTGGGAGGATTATTCAATTTTTTTGGGGGTGGTCATGAATTATAGTCCTTTTCGCGCTAGGGCGCTTAGTTTAGGAGATATGGTCAAAATAAGTTTTTCATATCAAAATTTAATTTTTTTTTAGGTTTTGGGTGGATTTGTCAATGTTTTGGGGGTGGTCACGAATTAAAGTCCTTTTCGCCCTAGGACGTATATTTAAGGAGATATGGGCAAAATAACTTTTTCATACAAAAATTGCAATTTTTTAGGTTTTGAGCGGATTATTCAATTTTTTGGGGGTGGTCATGAATTAAAGTCCTTTTCGCTCTAGGACGCGTATATACGAAGATATGGGCAAAATAAGTTTTTCAGATAAAAATTTCAATTTTTTTAGGTTTTGGGAGGATTATTCAATTTTTTTGGGGGTGGTCATGAATTATAGTCCTTTTCGCGCTAGGGCGCTTAGTTTAGGAGATATGGGCAAAATAAGTTTTTCATATCAAAATTTAATTTTTTTAGGTTTTGGGTGGATTTGTCAATTTTTTGGGTGTGTTCACGAATAAAAGTCCTTTTCGCTCTAGGACGTATATTTAAGGAGATATGGGCAAAATAAGTTTTTCGGATAAAAATTTCAATTTTTTTAGGTTTTGGGAGGATTATTAAATTTGTTGGGGTGTTACGAATTAAAGTCCTTTTCGCTCTAGGACGCGTATATACGAAGATATGGGCAAAAAAACTTTTTCATATAAAAATTTCAATTTTTTTAGGTTTTGCGAGGATTATTCAATTTTTTGGGGGTGGTCATGAATTAAAGTCCTTTTCGTACTAGGGCGCTTAGTTTAGGAGATATGGTCAAACTAAGTTTTTCATATCAAAATTTATTTTTTTTTAAGTTTTGGGTGGATTTGTCAATGTTTTGGGGGTGGTCACGAATTAAAGTCCTTTTCGCCATAGGACGTATATTTAAGGAGATATGGGCAAAATAACTTTTTCATATAAAAATTGCAATTTTTTTTAATTTTGAGCGGATTATTAAATTTTTTGGGGTGTTACGAATTAAAGTCCTTTTCGCTCTAGGACGTATATTGAAGGAGATATGGGCAAAATAACTTTTTCATATAAAAATTTCAATTTTTTTAGGTTTTGGGAGTATTATTCAATTTTTTTGGGGGTGGTCATGAATTAAAGTCCTTTTCGCGCTAGGGCGCTTAGTTTAGGAGATATGGGCAAAATAAGTTTTTCATATCAAAATTTAAATTTTTTTAGGTTTTGGGTGGATTTGTCAATTTTTTGGGGGTGGTCACGAATTAAAATTCTTTTCGCCCTAGGACTTATATTTAAGGAGATATGGGCAAAATAAGTTTTTCGAATAAAAATTTCAATTTTTTTAGGTTTTGGGAGGATTATTCAATTTTTTTTGGGGGTGGGTGTGTCACGAATAAAAGTCCTTTTCGCCCTAGGACGTATATTTAAGGAGATATGGGCAAAATAACTTTTTCATATAAAAATTGAAATTTTTTAGGTTTTGAGCGGATTATTAAATTTGTTGGGGTGTTACGAATTAAAGTCCTTTTCGCTCTAGGACGCGTATATACGAAGATATGCAAAATAAGATTTTCAGATAA
This sequence comes from Haematobia irritans, assembly GCF_050003625.1. NCBI lineage: Eukaryota > Metazoa > Arthropoda > Insecta > Diptera > Muscidae > Haematobia > Haematobia irritans. Next base: position 70,854,627 of record NC_134400.1, on the reverse strand, counting down.
AAATTTCAATTTTTTTAGGTTTTGGGAGTACTATTCAATTTTTTTGGGGGTGGTCATGAATTAAAGTCCTTTTCGTGCTAGGGCGCTTAGTTTAGGAGATATGGTCAAAAAAAGTTTTTCATATCAAAATTTAATTTTTTTTAGGTTTTGGGTGGATTTGTCAATGTTTTGGGGGTGGTCACGAATTAAAGTCCTTTTCGCCCTAGGACGTATATTTAAGGAGATATGGGTAAAATAACTTTTTCATATAAAAATTGCAATTTTCTTAGGTTTTGAGCGGATTATTAAATTTTTTGGGGTGTTACGAATTAAAGTCCTTTTCGCTCTAGGACGCGTATATACGAAGATATGGGCAAAATAAGTTTTTCAGATAAAAATTTCAATTTTTTTAGGTTTTGGGAGGATTATTCAATTTTTTTGGGGGTGGTCATGAATTATAGTCCTTTTCGCGCTAGGGCGCTTAGTTTAGGAGATATGGTCAAAATAAGTTTTTCATATCAAAATTTAATTTTTTTTTAGGTTTTGGGTGGATTTGTCAATGTTTTGGGGGTGGTCACGAATTAAAGTCCTTTTCGCCCTATGACGTATATTTAAGGAGATATGGGCAAAATAACTTTTTCATATAAAAATTGCAATTTTTTAGGTTTTGAGCGGATTATTCAATTTTTTGGGGGTGGTCATGAATTAAAGTCCTTTTCGCTCTAGGACGCGTATATACGAAGATATGGGCAAAATAAGTTTTTCAGATAAAAATTTCAATTTTTTTAGGTTTTGGGAGGATTATTCAATTTTTTTGGGGGTGGTCATGAATTATAGTCCTTTTCGCGCTAGGGCGCTTAGTTTAGGAGATATGGGCAAAATAAGTTTTTCATATCAAAATTTAATTTTTTTAGGTTTTGGGTGGATTTGTCAATTTTTTGGGTGTGTTCACGAATAAAAGTCCTTTTCGCTCTAGGACGTATATTTAAGGAGATATGGGCAAAATAAGTTTTTCGGATAAAAATTTCAATTTTTTTAGGTTTTGGGAGGATTATTCAATTTTTTTGGGGGTGGGTGTGTTCACGAATAAAAGTCCTTTTCGCCCTAGGACGTATATTTAAGGAGATATGGGCAAAATAACTTTTTCATATAAAAAGTGCAATTTTTTAGGTTTTGAGCGGATTATTAAATTTGTTGGGGTGTTACGAATTAAAGTCCTTTTCGCTCTAGGACGCGTATATACGAAGATATGGGCAAAATAACTTTTTCATATAAAAATTTCAATTTTTTAGGTTTTGGGTGGATTTGTCAATTTTTTGGGGGTGGTCACGAATTAAAGTCCATTTCGCCCTAGGACGCATATTTAAGGAGATATGGGCAAAATAACTTTTTCATATAAAAATTGCAATTTTTTTAGGTTTTGAGCGGATTATTAATTTTTTTGGGGTGTTACGAATTAAAGTCCTTTTCGCTCTAGGACGCGTATATACGAAGATATGGGCAAAATAAGATTTTCAGATAAAAATTTCAATTTTTTAGGTTTTGGGATGATTATTCAATTTTTTGGGGGGTGGTCATGAATTAAAGTCCTTTTCGCGCTAGGGCGCTTAGTTTAGGAGATATGGGCAAAATAAGTTTTTCATATCAAAATTTAAATTTTTTAGGTTTTGGGTGGGTTTGTCAATTTTTTGGGTGTGTTCACGAATAAAAGTCCTTTTCGCCCTAGGACGTATATTTAAGGAGATATGGGCAAAATAACTTTTTCATATAAAGATTGCAATTTTTTAGGTTTTGAGCGGATTATTAAATTTGTTGGGGTGTTACGAATTAAAGTCCTTTTCGCTCTAGGACGCGTATATACGAAGATATGGGCAAAAAAACTTTTTCATATAAAAATTTCAATTTTTTTAGGTTTTGCGAGGATTATTCAATTTTTTGGGGGTGGTCATGAATTAAAGTCCTTTTCGTGCTAGGGCGCTTAGTTTAGGAGATATGGTCAAACTAAGTTTTTCATATCAAAATTTATTTTTTTTTAAGTTTTGGGTGGATTTGTCAATGTTTTGGGGGTGGTCACGAATTAAAGTCCTTTTCGCCATAGGACGTATATTTAAGGAGATATGGGCAAAATAACTTTTTCATATAAAAATTGCAATTTTTTTAGGTTTTGAGCGGATTATTAAATTTTTTGGGGTGTTACGAATTAAAGTCCTTTTCGCTCTAGGACGTATATTGAAGGAGATATGGGCAAAATAACTTTTTCATATAAAAATTTCAATTTTTTTAGGTTTTGGGAGTATTATTCAATTTTTTTGGGGGTGGTCATGAATTAAAGTCCTTTTCGCGCTAGGGCGCTTAGTTTAGGAGATATGGGCAAAATAAGTTTTTCATATCAAAATTTAAATTTTTTTAGGTTTTGGGTGGATTTGTCAATTTTTTGGGGGTGGTCACGAATTAAAATTCTTTTCGCCCTAGGACTTATATTTAAGGAGATATGGGCAAAATAAGTTTTTCGAATAAAAATTTCAATTTTTTTAGGTTTTGGGAGGATTATTCAATTTTTTTTGGGGGTGGGTGTGTCACGAATAAAAGTCCTTTTCGCCCTAGGACGTATATTTAAGGAGATATGGGCAAAATAACTTTTTCATATAAAAATTGAAATTTTTTAGGTTTTGAGCGGATTATTAAATTTGTTGGGGTGTTACGAATTAAAGTCCTTTTCGCTCTAGGACGCGTATATACGAAGATATGCAAAATAAGATTTTCAGATAAAAATTTCAATTTTTTTAGGTTTTGGGAGTACTATTCAATTTTTTTGGGGGTGGTCATGAATTAAAGTCCTTTTCGTGCTAGGGCGCTTAGTTTAGGAGATATGGTCAAAAAAAGTTTTTCATATCAAAATTTAATTTTTTTTAGGTTTTGGGTGGATTTGTCAATGTTTTGGGGGTGGTCACGAATTAAAGTCCTTTTCGCCCTAGGACGTATATTTAAGGAGATATGGGTAAAATAACTTTTTCATATAAAAATTGCAATTTTCTTAGGTTTTGAGCGGATTATTAAATTTTTTGGGGTGTTACGAATTAAAGTCCTTTTCGCTCTAGGACGCGTATATACGAAGATATGGCCAAAATAAATTTTTCAGTTAAAAATTTCAATTTTTTTAGGTTTTGGGAGGATTATTCAATTTTTTTGGGGGTGGTCATGAATTAAAGTCCTTTTCGCGGTAGGGCGCTTAGTTTAGGAGATATGGTCAAAATAAGTTTTTCATATCAAAATTTAAATTTTTTAGGTTTTGGGTGGATTTGTCAATTTTTTGGGGGTGGTCACGAATTAAAGTCCATTTCGCCCTAGGACGCATATTTAAGGAGATATGGGCAAAATAACTTTTTCATATAAAAATTGCAATTTTTTTAGGTTTTGAGTGGATTATTAAATTTTTTGGGGTGTTACGAATTAAAGTCCTTTTCGCTCTAGGACGCGTATATACGAAGATATGGGCAAAATAAGTTTTTCAGATAAAAATTTCAATTTTTTTAGGTTTTGGGAGGATTATTAAATTTTTTTGGGGGTGGTCATGAATTAAAGTCCTTTTCGCGCTAGGGCGCTTAGTTTAGGAGATATGGGCAAAATAAGTTTTTCATATCAAAATTTAAATTTTTTTAGGTTTTGGGTGGATTTGTCAATTTTTTGGGGGTGGTCACGACTTAAAGTCCATTTCGCCCTAGGACGCATATTTAAGGAGATATGGGCAAAATAAGTTTTTCGGATAAAAATTTCAATTTTTTTAGGTTTTGGGAGGATTATTCAATTTTTTTTGGGGGTGGGTGTGTTCACGAATAAAAGTCCTTTTCGCCCTAGGACGTATATTTAAGGAGATATGGGCAAAATAACTTTTTCATTTAAAATTGCAATTTTTTAGGTTTTGAGCGGATTATTAAATTTGTTGGGGTGTTACGAATTAAAGTCCTTTTCGCTCTAGGACGCGTATATACTAAGATATGGGCAAAATAAGATTTTCAGATAAAAATTTCAATTTTTTTAGGTTTTGGGAGGATTATTCAATTTTTTGGGGGGTGGTCATGAATTAAAGTCCTTTTCGTGCTAGGGCGCTTAGTTTAGGAGATATGGTCAAAATAAGTTTTTCATATCAAAATTTAATTTTTTTTAGGTTTTGGGTGGATTTGTCAATGTTTTGTGGGTGGTCACGAATTAAAGTCCATTTCGCCCTAGGACGTATATTTAAGGAGATATGGGCAAAATAACTTTTTCATATAAAAATTGCAATTTTTTTAGGTTTTGAGTGGATTTGTCAATTTTTTGGGGTGTTACGAATTAAAGTCCTTTTCGCTCTAGGACGCGTATATACGAAGATATGGGCAAAATAAGTTTTTCAGATAAAAATTTCAATTTTTTTAGGTTTTGGGAGGATTATTCAATTTTTTTGGGGGTGGTCATGAATTATAGTCCTTTTCGCGCTAGGGCGCTTGGTTTAGGAGATATGGGCAAAATAAGTTTTTCATATCAAAATTTATATTTTTTTAGGTTTTGGGTGGATTTGTCAATTTTTTGGGTGTGTTCACGAATAAAAGTCCTTTTCGCCCTAGGACGTATATTTAAGGAGATATGGGCAAAATAACTTTTTCATATAAAAAGTGCAATTTTTTAGGTTTTGAGCGGATTATTAAATTTGTTGGGGTGTAACGAATTAAAGTCCTTTTCGCTCTAGGACGCGTATATACGAAGATATGGGCAAAATAACTTTTTCATATAAAAATTTCAATTTTTTAGGTTTTGGGAGGATTATTCAATTTTTTTGGGGGTGGTCATGAATTAAAGTCCTTTTCGCGCTAGGGCGCTTAGTTTAGGAGATATGGGCAAAATAAGTTTTTCATATCAAAATTTAAATTTTTTAGGTTTTGGGTGGATTTGTCAATTTTTTGGGGGTGGTCACGAATTAAAGTCCATTTCGCCCTAGGACGCATATTTAAGGAGATATGGGCAAAATAACTTTTTCATATAAAAATTGCATTTTTTTTAGGTTTTGAGCGGATTATTAATTTTTTTGGGGTGTTACGAATTAAAGTCCTTTTCGCTCTAGGACGCGTATATACGAAGATATGGGCAAAATAAGATTTTCAGATAAAAATTTTAATTTTTTTAGGTTTTGGGAGGATTATTCAATTTTTTGGGGGGTGGTCATGAATTAAAGTCCTTTTCGCGCTAGGGCGCTTAGTTTAGGAGATATGGGCAAAATAAGTTTTTCATATCAAAATTTAAATTTTTTTAGGTTTTGGGTGGGTTTGTCAATTTTTTGGGTGTGTTCACGAATAAAAGTCCGTTTCGCCCTAGGACGTATATTTAAGGAGATATGGGCAAAATAACTTTTTCATATAAAAATTGAAATTTTTTAGGTTTTGAGCGGATTATTAAATTTGTTGGGGTGTTACGAATTAAAGTCCTTTCCGCTCTAGGACGCGTATATACTAAGATATGGGCAAAATAAGTTTTTCAGATAAAAATTTCAATTTTTTTAGGTTTTGGGAGGATTATTCAATTTTTTTGGGGGTGGTCATGAATTAAAGTCCTTTTCGTGCTAGGGCGCTTAGTTTAGGAGATATGGTCAAAATAAGTTTTTCATATCAAAATTTAATTTTTTTTAGGTTTTGGGTGGATTTGTCAATGTTTTGTGGGTGGTCACGAATTAAAGTCCATTTCGCCCTAGGACGTATATTTAAGGAGATATAGGCAAAATAACTTTTTCATATAAAAATTGCAATTTTTTTAGGTTTTGAGTGGATTTGTCAATTTTTTGGGGTGTTACGAATTAAAGTCCTTTTCGCTCTAGGACGCGTATATACGAAGATATGGGCAAAATAAGTTTTTCAGATAAAAATTTCACTTTTTTTAGGTTTTGGGAGGATTATTCAATTTTTTTGGGGGTGGTCATGAATTATAGTCCTTTTCGCGCTAGGGCGCTTGGTTTAGGAGATATGGGCAAAATAAGTTTTTCATATCAAAATTTAAATTTTTTTAGGTTTTGGGTGGATTTGTCAATTTTTTGGGTGTGTTCACGAATAAAAGTCCTTTTCGCCCTAGGACGTATATTTAAGGAGATATGGGCAAAATAACTTTTTCATATAAAAAGTGCAATTTTTTTAGGTTTTGAGCGGATTATTAATTTTTTTGGGGTGTTACGAATTAAAGTCCTTTTCGCTCTAGGACGCGTATATACGAAGATATGGGCAAAATAAGATTTTCAGATAAAAATTTTAATTTTTTTAGGTTTTGGGAGGATTATTCAATTTTTTGGGGGGTGGTCATGAATTAAAGTCCTTTTCGCGCTAGGGCGCTTAGTTTAGGAGATATGGGCAAAATAAGTTTTTCATATCAAAATTTAAATTTTTTTAGGTTTTGGGTGGGTTTGTCAATTTTTTGGGTGTGTTCACGAATAAAAGTCCGTTTCGCCCTAGGACGTATATTTAAGGAGATATGGGCAAAATAACTTTTTCATATAAAAATTGCAATTTTTTAGGTTTTGAGCGGATTATTAAATTTGTTGGGGTGTTACGAATTAAAGTCCTTTCCGCTCTAGGACGCGTATATACTAAGATATGGGCAAAATAAGTTTTTCAGATAAAAATTTCAATTTTTTTAGGTTTTGGGAGGATTATTCAATTTTTTTGGGGGTGGTCATGAATTAAAGTCCTTTTCGTGCTAGGGCGCTTAGTTTAGGAGATATGGTCAAAATAAGTTTTTCATATCAAAATTTAATTTTTTTTAGGTTTTGGGTGGATTTGTCAATGTTTTGTGGGTGGTCACGAATTAAAGTCCATTTCGCCCTAGGACGTATATTTAAGGAGATATAGGCAAAATAACTTTTTCATATAAAAATTGCAATTTTTTTAGGTTTTGAGTGGATTTGTCAATTTTTTGGGGTGTTACGAATTAAAGTCCTTTTCGCTCTAGGACGCGTATATACGAAGATATGGGCAAAATAAGTTTTTCAGATAAAAATTTCACTTTTTTTAGGTTTTGGGAGGATTATTCAATTTTTTTGGGGGTGGTCATGAATTATAGTCCTTTTCGCGCTAGGGCGCTTGGTTTAGGAGATATGGGCAAAATAAGTTTTTCATATCAAAATTTAAATTTTTTTAGGTTTTGGGTGGATTTGTCAATTTTTTGGGTGTGTTCACGAATAAAAGTCCTTTTCGCCCTAGGACGTATATTTAAGGAGATATGGGCAAAATAACTTTTTCATATAAAAAGTGCAATTTTTTAGGTTTTGAGCGGATTATTAAATTTGTTGGGGTGTAACGAATTAAAGTCCTTTTCGCTCTAGGACGCGTATATACGAAGATATGGGCAAAATAACTTTTTCATATAAAAATTTCAATTTTTTAGGTTTTGGGAGGATTATTCAATTTTTTTGGGGGTGGTCATGAATTAAAGTCCTTTTCGCGCTAGGGCGCTTAGTTTAGGAGATATGGGCAAAATAAGTTTTTCATATCAAAATTTAAATTTTTTAGGTTTTGGGTGGATTTGTCAATTTTTTGGGGGTGGTCACGAATTAAAGTCCATTTCGCCCTAGGACGCATATTTAAGGAGATATGGGCAAAATAACTTTTTCATATAAAAATTGCAATTTTTTAGGTTTTGAGCGGATTATTAAATTTGTTGGGGTGTTACGAATTAAAGTCCTTTCCGCTCTAGGACGCGTATATACTAAGATATGGGCAAAATAAGTTTTTCAGATAAAAATTTCAATTTTTTTAGGTTTTGGGAGGATTATTCAATTTTTTTGGGGGTTGTCATGAATTAAAGTCCTTTTCGTGCTAGGGCGCTTAGTTTAGGAGATATGGTCAAAATAAGTTTTTCATATCAAAATTTAATTTTTTTTAGGTTTTGGGTGGATTTGTCAATGTTTTGTGGGTGGTCACGAATTAAAGTCCTTTTCGCCCTAGGACGTATACTTAAGGAGATATGGGCAAAATAACTTTTTCATATAAAAATTGCAATTTTTTTAGGTTTTGAGTGGATTTGTCAATTTTTTGGGGTGTTACGAATTAAAGTCCTTTTCGCTCTAGGACGCGTATATACGAAGATATGGGCAAAATAAGTTTTTCAGATAAAAATTTCACTTTTTTTAGGTTTTGGGAGGATTATTCAATTTTTTTGGGGGTGGTCATGAATTATAGTCCTTTTCGCGCTAGGGCGCTTGGTTTAGGAGATATGGGCAAAATAAGTTTTTCATATCAAAATTTAAATTTTTTTAGGTTTTGGGTGGATTTGTCAATTTTTTGGGTGTGTTCACGAATAAAAGTCCTTTTCGCCCTAGGACGTATATTTAAGGAGATATGGGCAAAATAACTTTTTCATATAAAAAGTGCAATTTTTTAGGTTTTGAGCGGATTATTAAATTTGTTGGGGTGTAACGAATTAAAGTCCGTTTCGCTCTAGGACGCGTATATACGAAGATATGGGCAAAATAACTTTTTCATATAAAAATTTCAATTTTTTAGGTTTTGGGAGGATTATTCAATTTTTTTGGGGGTGGCCATGAATTAAAGTCCTTTTCGCGCTAGGGCGCTTAGTTTAGGAGATATGGGCAAAATAAGTTTTTCATATCAAAATTTAAATTTTTTAGGTTTTGGGTGGATTTGTCAATTTTTTGGGGGTGGTCACGAATTAAAGTCCATTTCGCCCTAGGACGCATATTTAAGGAGATATGGGCAAAATAACTTTTTCATATAAAAATTGCATTTTTTTTAGGTTTTGAGCGGATTATTAATTTTTTTGGGGTGTTACGAATTAAAGTCCTTTTCGCTCTAGGACGCGTATATACGAAGATATGGGCAAAATAAGATTTTCAGATAAAAATTTTAATTTTTTTAGGTTTTGGGAGGATTATTCAATTTTTTGGGGGGTGGTCATGAATTAAAGTCCTTTTCGCGCTAGGGCGCTTAGTTTAGGAGATATGGGCAAAATAAGTTTTTCATATCAAAATTTAATTTTTTTAGGTTTTTGGGTGGATTTGTCAATTTTTTGGGGGTGGTCACGAATTAAAGTCCATTTCGCCCTAGGACGCATATTTAAGGAGATATGGGCAAAATAACTTTTTCATATAAAAATTGCATTTTTTTTAGGTTTTGAGTGGATTATTAATTTTTTTGGGGTGTTACGAATTAAAGTCCTTTTCGCTCTAGGACGCGTATATACGAAGATATGGGCAAAATAAGATTTTCAGATAAAAATTTTAATTTTTTTAGGTTTTGGGAGGATTATTCAATTTTTTGGGGGGTGGTCATGAATTAAAGTCCTTTTCGCGCTAGGGCGCTTAGTTTAGGAGATATGGGCAAAATAAGTTTTTCATATCAAAATTTAAATTTTTTTAGGTTTTGGGTGGATTTGTCAATGTTTTGGGGGTGGTCTCGAATTAAAGTCCTTTTCGCCCTAGGACGTATATTTAAGGAGATATGGGCAAAATAACTTTTTCATATAAAAATTGCAATTTTTTAGGTTTTGAGCGGATTATTAAATTTTTTGGGGTGTTACGAATTAAAGTCCTTTCGCTCTAGGACGTATATTGAAGGAGATATGGGCAAAATAACTTTTTCACATAAAAATTTCAATTTTTTTAGGTTTTGGGAGGATTATTCAATTTTTTGGGGGGTGGTCTTGAATTAAAGTCCTTTTCGCGCTAGGGCGCTTAGTTTAGGAGATATGGGCAAAATAAGTTTTTCATATCAAAATTTAAATTTTTTTAGGTTTTGGGTGGATTTGTCAATTTTTTGGGGGTGGTCCTTTTCGCCCTAGGACGTATATTTAAGGAGATATGGGCAAAATAACTTTTTCATATAAAAATTGCAATTTTTTTAGGTTTCGAGCGGATTATTAAATTTTTTGGGGTGTTACGAATTAAAGTCCTTTTCGCTCTAGGACGTATATTGAAGGAGATATGGGCAAAATAACTTTTTCACATAAAAATTTCAATTTTTTTAGGTTTTGGGAGGATTATTCAATTTTTTTGGGGGTGGTCTTGAATTAAAGTCCTTTTCGCGCTAGGGCGCTTAGTTTAGGAGATATGGGCAAAATAAGTTTTTCATATCAAAATTTAATTTTTTTTAGGTTTTGGGTGGATTTGTCAATTTTTTGGGGGTGGTCCTTTTCGCCCTAGGACGTATATTTAAGGAGATATGGGCAAAATAACTTTTTCATATAAAAATTGCAATTTTTTTAGGTTTCGAGCGGATTATTAAATTTTTTGGGGTGTTACGAATTAAAGTCCTTTTCGCTCTAGGACGCGTATATACGAAGATATGGGCAAAATAAGTTTTTCAGATAAAAATTTCAATTTTTTTAGGTTTTGGGAGGATGATTCAATTTTTTTGGGGGTGGTCATGAATTAAAGTCCTTTTCGCGCTAGGGCGCTTAGTTTAGGAGATATTGGCAAAATAAGTTTTTCATATCAAAATTGAAATTTTTTTAGGTTTTGGGTGGATTCGTCAATTTTTTGGGTGTGTTCACGAATAAAAGTCCTTTTTGCCCTAGGACGCGTATATACGAAGATATGGGCAAAATAACTTTTTCATATAAAAATTGCACTTTTTTAGGTTTTGAGCGGATTATTAAATTTGTTGGGGTGTTACGAATTAAAGTCCTTTTCGCTCTAGGACGCGTATATACGAAGATATGGGCAAAATAAGTTTTTCAGATAAAAATTTAAATTTTTTTAGGTTTTGGGAGGATTATTCAATTTTTTTGGGGGTGGTCATGAATTAAAGTCCTTTTCGCGCTAGGGCGCTTAGTTTAGGAGATATGGGCAAAATAAGTTTTTCATATCAAAATTTAAATTTTTTAGGTTTTGGGTGGATTTGTCAATTTTTTGGGGGTGGTCACGAATTAAAGTCCATTTCGCCCTAGGACGCATATTTAAGGAGATATGGGCAAAATAACTTTTTCATACAAAAATTGCAATTTTTTTTTGGTTTTGAGCGGATTATTAATTTTTTTGGGGTGTTACGAATTAAAGTCCTTTTCGCTCTAGGACGCGTATATAGGAAGATATGGGCAAAATAAGTTTTTCAGATAAAAATTTCAATTTTTTTAGGTTTTGGGATGATTATTCAATTTTTTGGGGGTGGTCATGAATTAAAGTCCTTTTCGCGCTAGGGCGCTTAGTTTAGGAGATATGGGCAAAATAAGTTTTTCATATCAAAATTTAAATTTTTTTAGGTTTTGGGTGGATTTGTCAATTTTTTGGGGGTGGTCACGAATTAAAATCCTTTTCGCTCTAGGACGTATATTTAAGGAGATATGGGCAAAATAAGTTTTTCGGATAAAAATTTCAATTTTTTTAGGTTTTGGGAGGATTATTCAATTTTTTTTGGGGGTGGGTGTGTTCACGAATAAAAGTCCTTTTCGGCCTAGGACGTATATTTAAGGAGATATGGGCAAAATAACTTTTTCATATAAAAATTGCAATTTTTTAGGTTTTGAGCGGATTATTAAATTTGTTGGGGTGTTACGAATTAAAGTCCTTTTCGCTCTAGGACGCGTATATACGAAGATATGGGCAAAATAAGATTTTCAGATAAAAATTTCAATTTTTTTAGGTTTTGGGAGGATTATTTAATTTTTTGGGGGGTGGTCATGAATTAAAGTCCTTTTCGTGCTAGGGCGCTTAGTTTAGGAGATATGGTCAAAATAAGTTTTTCATATCAAAATTTAATTTTTTTTTAGGTTTTGGGTGGATTTGTCAATGTTTTGGGGGTGGTTACGAATTAAAGTCCTTTTCGCCCTAGGACGTATATTTAAGGAGATATGGGCAAAATAACTTTTTCATATAAAAATTGCAATTTTTTTAGGTTTTGAGCGGATTATTAAATTTTTTGGGGTGTTACGAATTAAAGTCCTTTTCGCTCTAGGACGCGTATATACGAAGATATGGGCAAAATAAGTTTTTCAGATAAAAATTTCAATTTTTTTAGGTTTTGGGAGGATTATTCAATTTTGTTGGGGGTGGTCATGAATTAAAGTCCTTTTCGTGCTAGGGCGCTTAGTTTAGGAGATATGGTCAAAATAAGTTTTTCATATCAAAATTTAATTTTTTTTTTAGGTTTTGGGTGGATTTGTCAATGTTTTAGGGGTGGTCACGAATTAAAGTCCTTTTCGCCCTAGGACGTATATTTAAGGAGATATGGGCAACATAACTTTTTCATATAAAAATTGCAATTTTTTTTAGTTTTGAGCGGATTATTAAATTTTTTGGGGTGTTACGAATTAAAGTCCTTTTCGCTCTAGGACGTATATTGAAGGAGATATGGGCAAAATAACTTTTTCATATAAAAATTTCAATTTTTTTTAGGTTTTGGGAGGATTATTCAATTTTTTTGGGGGTGGTCATGAATTAAAGTCCTTTTCGTGCTAGGGCGCTTAGTTTAGGAGATATGGGCAAAATAAGTTTTTCATATCAAAATTTAATTTTTTTTAGGTTTTGGGTGGATTTGTCAATTTTTTGGGGGTGGTCACGAATTAAAATCCTTTTCGCTCTAGGACGTATATTTAAGGAGATATGGGCAAAATAAGTTTTTCGGATAAAAATTTCAATTTTTTTAGGTTTTGGGAGGATTATTCAATTTTTTTGGGGGTGGGTGAGTTCACGAATAAAAGTCCTTTTCGCCCTAGGACGTATATTTAAGGAGATATGGGCAAAATAACTTTTTCATATAAAAATTGCAATTTTTTAGGTTTTGAGCGGATTATTAAATTTGTTGGGGTGTTACGAATTAAAGTCCTTTTCGCTTTAGGACGCGTATATACGAAGATATGGGCAAAATAAGTTTTTCAGATAAAAATTTCAATTTTTTTAGGTTTTGGGAGGATTATTCAATTTTTTGGGGGTGGTCATGAATTAAAGTCCTTTTCGCGCTGGGGCGCTTAGTTTAGGAGATATGGGCAAAATAAGTTTTTCATATCAAAATTTAAATTTTTTTAGGTTTTGGGTGGATTTGTCAATTTTTTGGGTGTGTTCACGAATAAAAGTCCTTTTCGCCCTAGGACGTATATTTAAGGAGATATGGGCGAAATAACTTTTTCATATAAAAAGTGCAATTTTTTAGGTTTTGAGCGGATTATTAAATTTGTTGGGGTGTTACGAATTAAAGTCCTTTTCGCTCTAGGACGCGTATATACGAAGATATGGGCAAAATAACTTTTTCATATAAAAATTTCAATTTTTTAGGTTTTGGGAGGATTATTCAATTATTTTGGGGGTGGTCATGAATTAAAGTCCTTTTCGCGCTAGGGCGCTTAGTTTAGGAGATATGGGCAAAATAAGTTTTTCATATCAAAATTTAAATTTTTTTAGGTTTTGGGTGGATTTGTCAATTTTTTGGGGGTGGTCACGAATTAAAATCCTTTTCGCTCTAGGACGTATATTTAAGGAGATATGGGCAAAATAAGTTTTTCGGATAAAAATTTCAATTTTTTTAGGTTTTGGGAGGATTATTCAATTTTTTTTGGGGGTGGGTGTGTTCACGAATAAAAGTCCTTTTCGCCCTAGGACGTCTATTTAAGGAGATATGGGCAAAATAACTTTTTCATATAAAAATTGCAATTTTTTAGGTTTTGAGCGGATTATTAAATTTGTTGGGGTGTTACGAATTAAAGTCCTTTTCGCTCTAGGACGCGTATATACGAAGATATGGGCAAAATAAGATTTTCAGATAAAAATTTCAATTTTTTAGGTTTTGGGAGGATTATTTAATTTTTTGGGGGGTGGTCATGAATTAAAGTCCTTTTCGTGCTAGGGCGCTTAGTTTAGGAGATATGGTCAAAATAAGTTTTTCATATCAAAATTTAATTTTTTTTTAGGTTTTGGGTGGATTTGTCAATGTTTTGGGGGTGGTTACGAATTAAAGTCCTTTTCGCCCTAGGACGTATATTTAAGGAGATATGGGCAAAATAACTTTTTCATATAAAAATTGCAATTTTTTTAGGTTTTGAGCGGATTATTAAATTTTTTGGGGTGTTACGAATTAAAGTCCTTTTCGCTCTAGGACGCGTATATACGAAGATATGGGCAAAATAAGTTTTTCAGATAAAAATTTCAATTTTTTTAGGTTTTGGGGGGATTATTCAATTTTGTTGGGGGTGGTCATGAATTAAAGTCCTTTTCGTGCTAGGGCGCTTAGTTTAGGAGATATGGTCAAAATAAGTTTTTCATATCAAAATTTAAATTTTTTTTAGGTTTTGGGTGGATTTGTCAATGTTTTAGGGGTGGTCACGAATTAAAGTCCTTTTCGCCCTAGGACGTATATGTAAGGAGATATGGGCAACATAACTTTTTCATATAAAAATTGCAATTTTTTTAGGTTTTGAGCGGATTATTAAATTTTTTGGGGTGTTACGAATTAAAGTCCTTTTCGCTCTAGGACGTATATTGAAGGAGATATGGGCAAAATAACTTTTTCATATAAAAATTTCAATTTTTTTAGGTTTTGGGAGGATTATTCAATTTTTTGGGGGTGGTCATGAATTAAAGTCCTTTTCGTGCTAGGGCGCTTAGTTTAGGAGATATGGGCAAAATAAGTTTTTCGGATAAAAATTTCAATTTTTTTAGGTTTTGGGAGGATTATTCAATTTTTTTTGGGGGTGGGTGTGTTCACGAATAAAAGTCCTTTTCGCCCTAGGACGTATATTTAAGGAGATATGGGCAAAATAACTTTTTCATATAAAAATTGCAATTTTTTAGGTTTTGAGCGGATTATTAAATTTGTTGGGGTGTTACGAATTAAAGTCCTTTTCGCTTTAGGACGCGTATATACGAAGATATGGGCAAAATAAGTTTTTCAGATAAAAATTTCAATTTTTTTAGGTTTTGGGAGGATTATTCAATTTTTTTGGGGGTGGTCATGAATTAAAGTCCTTTTCGCGCTAGGGCGCTTAGTTTAGGAGATATGGGCAAAATAAGTTTTTCATATCAAAATTTAAATTTTTTTAGGTTTTGGGTGGATTTGTCAATTTTTTGGGTGTGTTCACGAATAAAAGTCCTTTTCGCCCTAGGACGTATATTTAAGGAGATATGGGCGAAATAACTTTTTCATATAAAAAGTGAAATTTTTAAGGTTTTGAGCGGATTATTAAATTTGTTGGGGTGTTACGAATTAAAGTCCTTTTCGCTCTAGGACGCGTATATACGAAGATATGGGCAAAATAACTTTTTCATATAAAAATTTCAATTTTTTAGGTTTTGGGAGGATTATTCAATTATTTTGGGGGTGGTCATGAATTAAAGTCCTTTTCGCGCTAGGGCGCTTAGTTTAGGAGATATGGGCAAAATAAGTTTTTCATATCAAAATTTAAATTTTTTTAGGTTTTGGGTGGATTTGTCAATTTTTTGGGGGTGGTCACGAATTAAAATCCTTTTCGCTCTAGGACGTATATTTAAGGAGATATGGGCAAAATAAGTTTTTCGGATAAAAATTTCAATTTTTTTAGGTTTTGGGAGGATTATTCAATTTTTTTTGGGGGTGGGTGTGTTCACGAATAAAAGTCCTTTTCGCCCTAGGACGTATATTTAAGGAGATATGGGCAAAATAACTTTTTCATATAAAAATTGCAATTTTTTAGGTTTTGAGCGGATTATTAAATTTGTTGGGGTGTTACGAATTAAAGTCCTTTTCGCTCTAGGACGCGTATATACGAAGATATGGGCAAAATAAGATTTTCAGATAAAAATTTCAATTTTTTTAGGTTTTGGGAGGATTATTTAATTTTTTGGGGGGTGGTCATGAATTAAAGTCCTTTTCGTGCTAGGGCGCTTAGTTTAGGAGATATGGTCAAAATAAGTTTTTCATATCAAAATTTAATTTTTTTTAGGTTTTGGGTGGATTTGTCAATGTTTTGGGGGTGGTTACGAATTAAAGTCCTTTTCGCCCTAGGACGTATATTTAAGGAGATATGGGCAAAATAACTTTTTCATATAAAAATTGCAATTTTTTTAGGTTTTGAGCGGATTATTAAATTTTTTGGGGTGTTACGAATTAAAGTCCTTTTCGCTCTAGGACGTATATTGAAGGAGATATGGGCAAAATAACTTTTTCATATAAAAATTTCAATTTTTTTAGGTTTTGGGAGGATTATTCAATTTTTTTGGGGGTGGTCATGAATTAAAGTCCTTTTCGTGCTAGGGCGCTTAGTTTAGGAGATATGGGCAAAATAAGTTTTTCATATCAAAATTTAAATTTTTTTAGGTTTTGGGTGGATTTGTCAATTTTTTGGGGGTGGTCACGAATTAAAATCCTTTTCGCTCTAGGACGTATATTTAAGGAGATATGGGCAAAATAAGTTTTTCGGATAAAAATTTCAGTTTTTTTAGGTTTTGGGAGGATTATTCAATTTTTTTTGGGGGTGGGTGTGTTCACGAATAAAAGTCCTTTTCGCCCTAGGACGTATATTTAAGGAGATATGGGCAAAATAACTTTTTCATATAAAAATTGCAATTTTTTAGGTTTTGAGCGGATTATTAAATTTGTTGGGGTGTTACGAATTAAAGTCCTTTTCGCTCTAGGACGCGTATATACGAAGATATGGGCAAAATAAGATTTTCAGATAAAAATTTCAATTTTTTTAGGTTTTGGGAGGATTATTTAATTTTTTGGGGGGTGGTCATGAATTAAAGTCCTTTTCGTGCTAGGGCGCTTAGTTTAGGAGATATGGTCAAAATAAGTTTTTCATATCAAAATTTAATTTTTTTTTAGGTTTTGGGTGGATTTGTCAATGTTTTGGGGGTGGTTACGAATTAAAGTCCTTTTCGCCCTAGGACGTATATTTAAGGAGATATGGGCAAAATAACTTTTTCATATAAAAATTGCAATTTTTTTAGGTTTTGAGCGGATTATTAAATTTTTTGGGGTGTTACGAATTAAAGTCCTTTTCGCTCTAGGACGCGTATATACGAAGATATGGGCAAAATAAGTTTTTCAGATAAAAATTTCAATTTTTTTAGGTTTTGGGAGGATTATTCAATTTTGTTGGGGGTGGTCATGAATTAAAGTCCTTTTCGTGCTAGGGCGCTTAGTTTAGGAGATATGGTCAAAATAAGTTTTTCATATCAAAATTTAATTTTTTTTTAGGTTTTGGGTGGATTTGTCAATGTTTTAGGGGTGGTCACGAATTAAAGTCCTTTTCGCCCTAGGACGTATATTTAAGGAGATATGGGCAACATAACTTTTTCATATAAAAATTGCAATTTTTTTAGGTTTTGAGCGGATTATTAAATTTTTTGGGGTGTTACGAATTAAAGTCCTTTTCGCTCTAGGACGCGTATATACGAAGATATGGGCAAAATAACTTTTTCATATAAAAATTTCAATTTTTTTAGGTTTTGGGAGGATTATTCAATTTTTTTGGGGGTGGTCATGAATTAAAGTCCTTTTCGTGCTAGGGCGCTTAGTTTAGGAGATATGGGCAAAATAAGTTTTTCATATCAAAATTTAAATTTTTTTAGGTTTTGGGTGGATTTGTCAATTTTTTGGGGGTGGTCACGAATTAAAATCCTTTTCGCTCTAGGACGTATATTTAAGGAGATATGGGCAAAATAAGGTTTTCGGATAAAAATTTCAATTTTTTTAGGTTTTGGGAGGATTATTCAATTTTTTTGGGGGTGGGTGTGTTCACGAATAAAAGTCCTTTTCGCCCTAGGACGTATATTTAAGGAGATATGGGCGAAATAACTTTTTCATATAAAAAGTGCAATTTTTTAGGTTTTGAGCGGATTATTAAATTTGTTGGGGTGTTACGAATTAAAGTCCTTTTCGCTCTAGGACGCGTATATACGAAGATATGGGCAAAATAACTTTTTCATATAAAAATTTCAATTTTTTAGGTTTTGGGAGGATTATTCAATTTTTTTGGGGGTGGTCATGAATTAAAGTCCTTTTCGCGCTAGGGCGCTTAGTTTAGGAGATATGGGCAAAATAAGTTTTTCATATCAAAATTTAAATTTTTTTAGGTTTTGGGTGGATTTGTCAATTTTTTGGGGGTGGTCACGAATTAAAATCCTTTTCGCTCTAGGACGTATATTTAAGGAGATATGGGCAAAATAAGTTTTTCGGATAAAAATTTCAATTTTTTTAGGTTTTGGGAGGATTATTCAATTTTTTTTGGGGGTGGGTGTGTTCACGAATAAAAGTCCTTTTCGCCCTAGGACGTATATTTAAGGAGATATGGGCAAAATAACTTTTTCATATAAAAATTGCAATTTTTTAGGTTTTGAGCGGATTATTAAATTTGTTGGGGTGTTACGAATTAAAGTCCTTTTCGCTCTAGGACGCGTATATACGAAGATATGGGCAAAATAAGATTTTCAGATAAAAATTTAAATTTTTTTAGGTTTTGGGAGGATTATTTAATTTTTTGGGGGGTGGTCATGAATTAAAGTCCTTTTCGTGCTAGGGCGCTTAGTTTAGGAGATATGGTCAAAATAAGTTTTTCATATCAAAATTTAATTTTTTTTTAGGTTTTGGGTGGATTTGTCAATGTTTTGGGGGTGGTTTCGAATTAAAGTCCTTTTCGCCCTAGGACGTATATTTAAGGAGATATGGGCAAAATAACTTTTTCATATAAAAATTGCAATTTTTTTAGGTTTTGAGCGGATTATTAAATTTTTTGGGGTGTTGCGAATTAAAGTCCTTTTCGCTCTAGGACGCGTATATACGAAGATATGGGCAAAATAAGTTTTTCATATAAAAATTTCAATTTTTTTAGGTTTTGGGAGGATTATTCAATTTTGTTGGGGGTGGTCATGAATTAAAGTCCTTTTCGTGCTAGGGCGCTTAGTTTAGGAGATATGGTCAAAATAAGTTTTTCATATCAAAATTTAATTTTTTTTAGGTTTTGGGTGGATTTGTCAATGTTTTAGGGGTGGTCACGAATTAAAGTCCTTTTCGCCCTAGGACGTATATTTAAGGAGATATGGGCAACATAACTTTTTCATATAAAAATTGCAATTTTTTTAGGTTTTGAGCGGATTATTAAATTTTTTGGGGTGTTACGGATTAAAGTCCTTTTCGCTCTAGGACGTATATTGAAGGAGATATGGGCAAAATAACTTTTTCATATAAAAATTTCAATTTTTTTAGGTTTTGGGAGGATTATTCAATTTTTTTGGGGGTGGTCATGAATTAAAGTCCTTTTCGTGCTAGGGGGCTTAGTTTAGGAGATATGGGCAAAATAAGTTTTTCATATGAAAATTTAAATTTTTTTAGGTTTTGGGTGGATTTGTCAATTTTTTGGGGGTGGTCACGAATTAAAATCCTTTTCGCTCTAGGACGTATATTTAAGGAGATATGGCCAAAATAAGTTTTTCGGATAAAAATTTCAATTTTTTTAGGTTTTGGGAGGATTATTCAATTTTTTTGGGGGTGGGTGTGTTCACGAATAAAAGTCCTTTTCGCCCTAGGACGTATATTTAAGGAGATATGGGCAAAATAACTTTTTCATATAAAAATTGCAATTTTTTAGGTTTTGAGCGGATTATTAAATTTGTTGGGGTGTTACGAATTAAAGTCCTTTTCGCTTTAGGACGCGTATATACGAAGATATGGGCAAAATAAGTTTTTCAGATAAAAATTTCAATTTTTTTAGGTTTTGGGAGGATTATTCAATTTTTTTGGGGGTGGTCATGAATTAAAGTCCTTTTCGCGCTATGGCGCTTAGTTTAGGAGATATGGGCAAAATAAGTTTTTCATATCAAAATTTAAATTTTTTTAGGTTTTGGGTGGATTTGTCAATTTTTTGGGTGTGTTCACGAATAAAAGTCCTTTTCGCCCTAGGACGTATATTTAAGGAGATATGGGCGAAATAACTTTTTCATATAAAAAGTGCAATTTTTTAGGTTTTGAGCGGATTATTAAATTTGTTGGGGTGTTACGAATTAAAGTCCTTCTCGCTCTAGGACGCGTATATACGAAGATATGGGCAAAATAACTTTTTCATATAAAAATTTCAATTTTTTAGGTTTTGGGAGGATTATTCAATTTTTTTGGGGGTGGTCATGAATTAAAGTCCTTTTCGCGCTAGGGCGCTTAGGTTAGGAGATATGGGCAAAATAAGTTTTTCATATCAAAATTTAAATTTTTTAGGTTTTGGGTGGATTTGTCAATTTTTTGGGGGTGGTCACGAATTAAAGTCCATTTCGCCCTAGGACGCATATTTAAGGAGATATGGGCAAAATAACTTTTTCATATAAAAATTGCAATTTTCTTAGGTTTTGAGCGGATTATTAATTTTTTTGGGGTGTTACGAATTAAAGTCCTTTTCGCTCTAGGACGCGTATATACGAAGATATGGGCAAAATAAGTTTTTCAGATAAAAATTTCAATTTTTTTAGGTTTTGGGAGGATTATTCGATTTTTTTGGGGGTGGTCATGAATTAAAGTCCTTTTCGCGCTAGGGCGCTTACTTTAGGAGATATGGGCAAAATAAGTTTTTCATATCAAAATTTAAATTTTTTTAGGTTTTAGGTGGATTTGTCAATTTTTTGGGGGTGGTCACGAATTAAAATCCTTTTCGCTCTAGGACGTATATTTAAGGAGATATGGGCAAAATAAGTTTTTCATATAAAAATTGCAATTTTTTTAGGTTTTGAGCGGATTATTAAATTTTTTGGGGTGTTACGAATTAAAGTCCTTTTCGCTCTAGGACGTATATTGAAGGAGATATGGGCAAAATAACTTTTTCATATAAAAATTTCAATTTTTTTAGGTTTTGGGAGGATTATTCAATTTTTTTGGGGGTGGTCATGAATTAAAGTCCTTTTCGTGCTAGGGGGCTTAGTTTAGGAGATATGGGCAAAATAAGTTTTTCATATGAAAATTTAAATTTTTTTAGGTTTTGGGTGGATTTGTCAATTTTTTGGGGGTGGTCACGAATTAAAATCCTTTTCGCTCTAGGACGTATATTTAAGGAGATATGGCCAAAATAAGTTTTTCGGATAAAAATTTCAATTTTTTTAGGTTTTGGGAGGATTATTCAATTTTTTTGGGGGTGGGTGTGTTCACGAATAAAAGTCCTTTTCGCCCTAGGACGTATATTTAAGGAGATATGGGCAAAATAACTTTTTCATATAAAAATTGCAATTTTTTAGGTTTTGAGCGGATTATTAAATTTGTTGGGGTGTTACGAATTAAAGTCCTTTTCGCTTTAGGACGCGTATATACGAAGATATGGGCAAAATAAGTTTTTCAGATAAAAATTTCAATTTTTTTAGGTTTTGGGAGGATTATTCAATTTTTTTGGGGGTGGTCATGAATTAAAGTCCTTTTCGCGCTATGGCGCTTAGTTTAGGAGATATGGGCAAAATAAGTTTTTCATATCAAAATTTAAATTTTTTTAGGTTTTGGGTGGATTTGTCAATTTTTTGGGTGTGTTCACGAATAAAAGTCCTTTTCGCCCTAGGACGTATATTTAAGGAGATATGGGCGAAATAACTTTTTCATATAAAAAGTGCAATTTTTTAGGTTTTGAGCGGATTATTAAATTTGTTGGGGTGTTACGAATTAAAGTCCTTTTCGCTCTAGGACGCGTATATACGAAGATATGGGCAAAATAACTTTTTCATATAAAAATTTCAATTTTTTAGGTTTTGGGAGGATTATTCAATTTTTTTGGGGGTGGTCATGAATTAAAGTCCTTTTCGCGCTAGGGCGCTTAGGTTAGGAGATATGGGCAAAATAAGTTTTTCATATCAAAATTTAAATTTTTTAGGTTTTGGGTGGATTTGTCAATTTTTTGGGGGTGGTCACGAATTAAAGTCCATTTCGCCCTAGGACGCATATTTAAGGAGATATGGGCAAAATAACTTTTTCATAT
The DNA here is from genome assembly GCF_050003625.1 of Haematobia irritans. Lineage (NCBI taxonomy): Eukaryota > Metazoa > Arthropoda > Insecta > Diptera > Muscidae > Haematobia > Haematobia irritans. The sequence goes on along the minus strand of NC_134400.1, from coordinate 70,832,778 downwards.
AAAAATTGCAATTTTCTTAGGTTTTGAGCGGATTATTAATTTTTTTGGGGTGTTACGAATTAAAGTCCTTTTCGCTCTAGGACGCGTATATACGAAGATATGGGCAAAATAAGTTTTTCAGATAAAAATTTCAATTTTTTTAGGTTTTGGGAGGATTATTCGATTTTTTTGGGGGTGGTCATGAATTAAAGTCCTTTTCGCGCTAGGGCGCTTACTTTAGGAGATATGGGCAAAATAAGTTTTTCATATCAAAATTTAAATTTTTTTAGGTTTTAGGTGGATTTGTCAATTTTTTGGGGGTGGTCACGAATTAAAATCCTTTTCGCTCTAGGACGTATATTTAAGGAGATATGGGCAAAATAAGTTTTTCATATAAAAATTGCAATTTTTTTAGGTTTTGAGCGGATTATTCAATTTTTTGGGGTGTTACGAATTAAAGTCCTTTTCGCTCTAGGACGCGTATATACGAAGATATGGGCAAAATAAGTTTTTCAGATAAAAATTTCAATTTTTTTAGGTTTTGGGAGGATTATTCAATTTTTGGGGGTGGGTGTGTTCACGAATAAAAGTCCTTTTCGCCCTAGGACGTATATTTAAGGAGATATGGGCAAAATAACTTTTTCATATAAAAATTGCAATTTTTTAGGTTTTGAGCGGATTATTAAATTTGTTGGGGTGTTACGAATTAAAGTCCTTTTCGCTCTAGGACGCGTATATACGAAGATATGGGCAAAATAAGATTTTCAGATAAAAATTTCAATTTTTTTAGGTTTTGGGAGGATTATTCAATTTTTTGGGGGGTGGTCATGAATTAAAGTCCTTTTCGTGCTAGGGCGCTTAGTTTAGGAGATATGGTCAAAATAAGTTTTTCATATCAAAATTTAATTTTTTTTAGGTTTTGGGTGGATTTGTCAATGTTTTGGGGGTGGTTACGAATTAAAGTCCTTTTCGCCCTAGGACGTATATTTCAGGAGATATGGGCAAAATAACTTTTTCATATAAAAATTGCAATTTTTTTAGGTTTTGAGCGGATTATTAAATTTTTTGGGGTGTTACGAATTAAAGTCCTTTTCGCTCTAGGACGCGTATATACGAAGATATGGGCAAAATAAGTTTTTCAGATAAAAATTTCAATTTTTTTAGGTTTTGGGAGGATTATTCAATTTTTTTGGGGGTGGTCATGAATTAAAGTCCTTTTCGCGCTAGGGCGCTTAGTTTAGGAGATATGGGCAAAATAAGTTTTTCATATCAAAATTTAAATTTTTTTAGGTTGTGGGTGGATTTGTCAATTTTTTGGGGATGGTCACGAATTAAAATCCTTTTCGCTCTAGGACGTATATTTAAAGAGATATGGGCAAAATAAGTTTTTCGGATAAAAATTTCAATTTTTTTAGGTTTTGGGAGGATTATTCAATTTTTTTTGGGGGTGGGTGTGTTCACGAATAAAAGTCCTTTTCGCCCTAGGACGTATATTTAAGGAGATATGGGCAAAATAACTTTTTCATATAAAAATTGCAATTTTTTAGGTTTTGAGCGGATTATTAAATTTGTTGGGGTGTTACGAATTAAAGTCCTTTTCGCTCTAGGACGCGTATATACGAAGATATGGGCAAAATAAGATTTTCAGATAAAAATTTCAATTTTTTTAGGTTTTGGGAGGATTATTCAATTTTTTGGGGGGTGGTCATGAATTAAAGTCCTTTTCGTGCTAGGGCGCTTAGTTTAGGAGATATGGTCAAAATAAGTTTTTCATATCAAAATTTAATTTTTTTTAGGTTTTGGGTGGATTTGTCAATGTCTTGGGGGTGGTCACGAATTAAAGTCCTTTTCGCCCTAGGACGTATATTTAAGGAGATATGGGCACAATAACTTTTTCATATAAAAATTGCAATTTTTTAGGTTTTGAGCGGATTATTCAATTTTTTGGGGTGTTACGAATTAAAGTCCTTTTCGCTCTAGGACGCGTATATACGAAGATATGGGCAAAATAAGTTTTTCAGATAAAAATTTCAATTTTTTTAGGTTTTGGGAGGATTATTCAATTTTTTCGGGGGTGGTCATGAATTATAGTCCTTTTCGCGCTAGGGCGCTTAGTTTAGGAGATATGGTCAAAATAAGTTTTTCATATCAAAATTTAATTTTTTTAGGTTTTGGGTGGATTTGTCAATGTTTTGGGGTTGGTCACGAATTAAAGTCCTTTTCGCCCTAGGACGTATATTTAAGGAGATATGGGCAAAATAACTTTTTCATATAAAAATTGCAATTTTTAGGTTTTGAGCGAATTATTCAATTTTTTGGGGTGTTACGAATTAAAGTCCTTTTCGCTCTAGGACGCGTATATACGAAGATATGGACAAAATAAGTTTTTCAGATAAAAATTTCAATTTTTTTAGGTTTTGGGAGGATTATTCAATTTTTTTGGGGGTGGTCATGAATTATAGTCCTTTTCGCGCTAGGGCGCTTAGTTTAGGAGATATGGGCAAAATAAGTTTTTCGTATCAAAATTTAAATTTTTTTAGGTTTTGAGTGGATTTGTCAATTTTTTGGGTGTGTTCACGAATAAAAGTCCTTTTCGCTCTAGGACGTATATTTAAGGAGATATGGGCAAAATAAGTCTTTCGGATAAAAATTTCAATTTTTTTAGGTTTTGGGAGGATTATTCAATTTTTTTTGGGGGTGGGTGTGTTCACGAATAAAAGTCCTTTTCGCCCTAGGACGTATATTTAAGGAGATATGGGCAAAATAACTTTTTCATATAAAAAGTGCAATTTTTTAGGTTTTGAGCGGATTATTAAATTTGTTGGGGTGTTACGAATTAAAGTCCTTTTTGCTCTAGGACGCGTATATACGAAGATATGGGCAAAATAACTTTTTCATATAAAAATTTCAATTTTTTAGGTTTTGGGAGGATTATTCAATTTTTTGGGGGTGGTCATGAATAAAAGTCCTTTTCGCGCTAGGGCGCTTAGTTTAGGAGATATGGGCAAAATAAGCTTTTCATATCAAAATTTAAGTTTTTTAGGTTTTGGGTGGATTTGTCAATTTTTTGGGGGTGGTCACGAATTAAAGTCCATTTCGCCCTAGGACGCATATTTATGGGCAAAATAACTTTTTCATATAAAAATTGCAATTTTTTTAGGTTTTGAGCGGATTATTAATTTTTTTGGGGTGTTACGAATTAAAGTCCTTTTCGCTCTAGGACGCGTATATACTAAGATATGGGCAAAATAAGATTTTCAGATAAAAATTTAAATTTTTTTAGGTTTTGGGAGGATTATTCAATTTTTGGGGGGTGGTCATGAATTAAAGTCCTTTTCGCGCTAGGGCGCTTAGTTTAGGAGATATGGGCAAAATAAGTTTTTCATATCAAAATTTAAATTTTTTTAGGTTTTGGGTGGGTTTGTCAATTTTTTGGGTGTGTTCACGAATAAAAGTCCTTTTCGCCCTAGGACGTATATTTAAGGAGATATGGGCAAAATAACTTTTTCATATAAAAATTGCAATTTTTTAGGTTTTGAGCGGATTATTAAATTTGTTGGGGTGTTACGAATTAAAGTCCTTTTCGCTCTAGGACGCGTATATACGAAGATATGGGCAAAATAACTTTTTCATATAAAAATTTCAATTTTTTTAGGTTTTGGGAGGATTATTCAATTTTTTTGGGGGTGGTCATGAATTAAAGTCCTTTTCGTGCTAGGGCGCTTAGTTTAGGAGATATGGTCAAAATAAGTTTTTCATATAAAAATTTAATTTTTTTTTAGGTTTTGGGTGGATTTGTCAATGTTTTGGGGGTGGTCACGAATTAAAGTCCTTTTCGCCCTAGGACGTATATTTAAGGAGATATGGGCAAAATAACTTTTTCATATAAAAATTGCAATTTTTTTAGGTTTTGGGAGGATTATTCAATTTTTTTTGGGGTGTTACGAATTAAAGTCCTTTTCGCTCTAGGACGTATATTTAAGGAGATATGGGCAAAATAACTTTTTCATATAAAAATTTCAATTTTTTTAGGTTTTGGGAGGATTATTAAATTTGTTGGGGTGTTACGAATTAAAGTCCTTTTCGCTCTAGGACGCGTATATACGGAGATATGGGCAAAATAACTTTTTCATATAAAAATTTCAATTTTTTTAGGTTTTGGGAGGATTATTCAATTTTTTTGGGGGTGGTCATGAATTAAAGTCCTTTTCGCGCTAGGGCGCTTAGTTTAGGAGATATAGGCAAAATAAGTTTTTCATATCAAAATTTAAATTTTTTTTAGGTTTTGGGTGGATTTGTCAATTTTTTGGGGGTGGTCACGAATTAAAATCCTTTTCGCCCTAGGACGTATATTTAAGGAGATATGGGCAAAATAAGTTTTTCGGATAAAAATTTCAATTTTTTTAGCTTTTGGGAGGATTATACAATTTTTTTTGGGGGTGGGTGTGTCACGAATAAAAGTCCTTTTCGCCCTAGGACGTATATTTAAGGAGATATGGGCAAAATAACTTTTTCATATAAAAATTGCAATTTTTTAGGTTTTGAGCGGATTATTAAATTTGTTGGGGTGTTACGAATTAAAGTCCTTTTCGCTCTAGGACGCGTATATACGAAGATATGGGCAAAATAACTTTTTCATATAAAAATTTCAATTTTTTTAGGTTTTGGGAGGATTATTCAATTTTTTGGGGGTGGTCATGAATTAAAGTCCTTTTCGTGCTAGGGCGCTTAGTTTAGGAGATATGGTCAAAATAAGTTTTTCATATAAAAATTTAATTTTTTTTTAGGTTTTGGGTGGATTTGTCAATGTTTTGGGGGTGGTCACGAATTAAAGTCCTTTTCGCCCTAGGACGTATATTTAAGGAGATATGGGCAAAATAAGTTTTTCATATAAAAATTGCAATTTTTTTAGGTTTTGGGAGGATTATTCAATTTTTTTTGGGGTGTTACGAATTAAAGTCCTTTTCGCTCTAGGACGTATATTTAAGGAGATATGGGCAAAATAACTTTTTCATATAAAAATTTCAATTTTTTTAGGTTTTGGGAGGATTATTAAATTTGTTGGGGTGTTACGAATTAAAGTCCTTTTCGCTCTAGGACGCGTATATACGAAGATACGGGCAAAATAACTTTTTCATATAAAAATTTCAATTTTTTTAGGTTTTGGGAGGATTATTCAATTTTTTTGGGGGTGGTCATGAATTAAAGTCCTTTTCGCGCTAGGGCGCTTAGTTTAGGAGATATAGGCAAAATAAGTTTTTCATATCAAAATTTAAATTTTTTTTAGGTTTTGGGTGGATTTGTCAATTTTTTGGGGGTGGTCACGAATTAAAATCCTTTTCGCCCTAGGACGTATATTTAAGGAGATATGGGCAAAATAAGTTTTTCGGATAAAAATTTCAATTTTTTTAGCTTTTGGGAGGATTATACAATTTTTTTTGGGGGTGGGTGTGTCACGAATAAAAGTCCTTTTCGCCCTAGGACGTATATTTAAGGAGATATGGGCAAAATAACTTTTTCATATAAAAATTGCAATTTTTTAGGTTTTGAGCGGATTATTAAATTTGTTGGGGTGTTACGAATTAAAGTCCTTTTCGCTCTAGGACGCGTATATATGAAGATATGGGCAAAATAAGTTTTTCAGATAAAAATTTCAATTTTTTTAGGTTTTGGGAGGATTATTCAATTTTTTGGGGGGTGGTCATGAATTAAAGTCATTTTCGTGCTAGGGCGCTTAGTTTAGGAGATATGGTCAAAATAAGTTTTTCATATCAAAATTTAATTTTTTTTAGGTTTTGGGTGGATTTGTCAATGTTTTGGGGGTGGTCACGAATTGAAGTCCTTTTCGCCCTAGGACGTATATTTAAGGAGAAATGGGCAAAATAACTTTTTCATATAAAAATTGCAATTTTTTAGGTTTTGAGCGGATTATTAAATTTTTTGTGGTGTTACAAATTAAAGTCCTTTTCGCTCTAGGACGCGTATATACGAAGATATGGGCAAAATAAGATTTTCAGATAAAAATTTCAATTTTTTTAGGTTTTGGGAGTATTATTCAATTTTTTTGGGGGTGGTCATGAATTAAAGTCCTTTTCGCGGTAGGGCGCTTAGTTTAGGAGATATGGGCAAAATAAGTTTTTCATATCAAAATTTAAATTTTTTAGGTTTTGGGTGGATTTGTAAATTTTTTGGGGGTGGTCACGAATTAAAGTCCATTTCGCCCTAGGACGCATATTTAAGGAGATATGGGCAAAATAACTTTTTCATATAAAAATTGGAATTTTTTTAGGTTTTGAGCGGATTATTAATTTTTTTGGGGTGTTACGAATTAAAGTCCTTTTCGCTCTAGGACGCGTATATACGAAGATATGGGCAAAATAAGATTTTCAGATAAAAATTTCAATTTTTTTAGGTTTTGGGAGGATTATTCAATTTTTTGGGGGTGGTCATGAATTAAAGTCCTTTTCGCGCTAGGGCGCTTAGTTTAGGAGATATGGGCAAAATAAGTTTTTCATATCAAAATTTAAATTTTTTTAGGTTTTGGGTGGATTTGTCAATTTTTTGGGTGTGTTCACGAATAAAAGTCCTTTTCGCCCTAGGACGTATATTTAAGGAGATATGGGCAAAATAACTTTTTCATATAAAAATTGCAATTTTTTAGGTTTTGAGCGGATTATTAAATTTGTTGGGGTGTTACGAATTAAAGTCCTTTTCGCTCTAGGACGCGTATATACGAAGATATGGGCAAAATAAGTTTTTCAGATAAAAATTTCAATTTTTTTAGGTTTTGGGAGGATTATTTATTCAATTTTTTTGGGGGTGGTCATGAATTAAAGTCCTTTTCGCGCTAGGGCGCTTAGTTTAGGAGATATGGGCAAAATAAGTTTTTCATATCAAAATTTAAATTTTTTAGGTTTTGGGTGGATTTGTCAATTTTTTGGGGGTGGTCACGAATTAAAGTCCATTTCGCCCTAGGACGCATATTTAAGGAGATATGAGCAAAATAAGTTTTTCGGATAAAAATTTCAATTTTTTTAGGTTTTGGGAGGATTATTCAATTTTTTTTGGGGGTGGGTGTGTTCACGAATAAAAATCCTTTTCGCCCTAGGACGTATATTTAAGGAGATATGGGCAAAATATCTTTATAATATAAAAATTGCAATTTTTTAGGTTTTGAGCGGATTATTAAATTTTTTGGGGTGTTACGAATTAAAGTCCTTTTCGCTCTAGGACGCGTATATACGAAGATATGGGCAAAATAAGACTTTCAGATAAAAATTTCAATTTTTTTAGGTTTTGGGAGGATTATTCAATTTTTTGGGGGGTGGTCATGAATTAAAGTCCTTTTCGTGCTAGGGCGCTTAGTTTAGGAGATATGGTCAAAATAAGTTTTTCATATCAAAATTTATTTTTTTTTAGGTTTTGGGTGGATTTGTCAATGTTTTGGGGGTGGTCACGAATTAAAGTCCTTTTCGCCCTAGGACGTATATTTAAGGAGATATGGGCAAAATAACTTTTTCATATACAAATTGCAATTTTTTTAGGTTTTGAGTGGATTTGTCAATTTTTTGGGGTGTTACGAATTAAAGTCCTTTTCGCTCTAGGACGCGTATATACGAAGATATGGGCAAAATAAGTTTTTCAGATAAAAATTTCACTTTTTTTAGGTTTTGGGAGGATTATTCAATTTTTTTGGGGGTGGTCATGAATTATAGTCCTTTTCGCGCTAGGGCGCTTAAATTTTGTTAGGTTTTGGGTGGATTTGTCAATTTTTTGGGTGTGTTCACGAATAAAAGTCCTTTTCGCCCTAGGACGTATATTTAAGGAGATATGGGCAAAATAACTTTTTCATATAAAAAGTGCAATTTTTTAGGTTTTGAGCGGATTATTAAATTTGTTGGGGTGTAACGAATTAAAGTCCTTTTCGCTCGAGGACGCGTATATACGAAGATATGGGCAAAATAACTTTTTCATATAAAAATTTCAATTTTTTAGGTTTTGGGAGGATTATTCAATTTTTTTGGGGGTGGTCATGAATTAAAGTCCTTTTCGCGCTAGGGCGCTTAGTTTAGGAGATATGGGCAAAATAAGTTTTTCATATCAAAATTTAAATTTTTTAGGTTTTGAGCGGATTATTAAATTTGTTGGGGTGTTACGAATTAAAGTCCTTTTCGCTCTAGGACATGTATATACGAAGATATGGGCAAAATAACTTTTTCATATAAAAATTGCAATTTTTTTAGGTTTTGAGCGGATTATTAATTTTTTTGGGGTGTTACGAATTAAAGTCCTTTTCGCTCTAGGACGCGTATATACGAAGATATGGGCAAAATAAGATTTTCAGATAAAAATTTCAATTTTTTTAGGTTTTGGGAGGATTATTCAATTTTTTGGGGGGTGGTCATGAATTAAAGTCCTTTTCGCGCTAGGGCGCTTAGTTTAGGAGATATGGGCAAAATAAGTTTTTCATATCAAAATTTAAATTTTTTTAGGTTTTGGGTGGGTTTGTCAATTTTTTGGGTGTGTTCACGAATAAAAGTCCTTTTCGCCCTAGGACGTATATTTAAGGAGATATGGGCAAAATAACTTTTTCATATAAAAATTGCAATTTTTTAGGTTTTGAGCGGATTATTAAATTTGTTGGGGTGTTACGAATTAAAGTCCTTTTCGCTCTAGGACGCGTATATACGAAGATATGGGCAAAATAATTTTTTCATATAAAAATTTCAATTTTTTTAGGTTTTGGGAGGATTATTCAATTTTTTGGGGGGTGGTCATGAATTAAAGTCCTTTTCGTGCTAGGGCGCTTAGTTTAGGAGATATGGTCAAAATAAGTTTTTCATATCAAAATTTAATTTTTTTTAGGTTTTGGGTGGATTTGTCAATGTTATGGGGGTGGTCACGAATTAAAGTCCTTTTCGCCCTAGGACGTATATTTAAGGAGATATGGGCAAAATAACTTTTTCATATAAAAATTGCAATTTTTTTAGGTTTTGAGCGGATTATTAAATTTTTTGGGGCAAAATAACTTTTTCATATAAAAATTTCAATTTTTTTAGGTTTTGGGAGGATTATTCAATTTTTTTGGGGGTGGTCATGAATTAAAGTCCTTTTCGCGCTAGGGCGCTTAGTTTAGGAGATATAGGCAAAATAAGTTTTTCATATCAAAATTTAAATTTTTTTTAGGTTTTGGGTGGATTTGTCAATTTTTTGGGGGTGGTCACGAATTAAAATCCTTTTCGCCCTAGGACGTATATTTAAGGAGATATGGGCAAAATAAGTTTTTCGGATAAAAATTTCAATTTTTTTAGCTTTTGGGAGGATTATACAATTTTTTTTGGGGGTGGGTGTGTCACGAATAAAAGTCCTTTTCGCCCTAGGACGTATATTTAAGGAGATATGGGCAAAATAACTTTTTCATATAAAAATTGCAATTTTTTAGGTTTTGAGCGGATTATTAAATTTGTTGGGGTGTTACGAATTAAAGTCCTTTTCGCTCTAGGACGCGTATATACGAAGATATGGGCAAAATAACTTTTTCATATAAAAATTTCAATTTTTTTAGGTTTTGGGAGGATTATTCAATTTTTTTGGGGGTGGTCATGAATTAAAGTCCTTTTCGTGCTAGGGCGCTTAGTTTAGGAGATATGGTCAAAATAAGTTTTTCATATAAAAATTTAATTTTTTTTTAGGTTTTGGGTGGATTTGTCAATGTTTTGGGGGTGGTCACGAATTAAAGTCCTTTTCGCCCTAGGACGTATATTTAAGGAGATATGGGCAAAATAACTTTTTCATATAAAAATTGCAATTTTTTTAGGTTTTGGGAGGATTATTCAATTTTTTTTGGGGTGTTACGAATTAAAGTCCTTTTCGCTCTAGGACGTATATTTAAGGAGATATGGGCAAAATAACTTTTTCATATAAAAATTTAAATTTTTTGAGGTTTTGGGAGGATTATTAAATTTGTTGGGGTGTTACGAATTAAAGTCCTTTTCGCTCTAGGACGCGTATATACGAAGATACGGGCAAAATAACTTTTTCATATAAAAATTTCAATTTTTTTAGGTTTTGGGAGGATTATTCAATTTTTTTGGGGGTGGTCATGAATTAAAGTCCTTTTCGCGCTAGGGCGCTTAGTTTAGGAGATATAGGCAAAATAAGTTTTTCATATCAAAATTTAAATTTTTTTTAGGTTTTGGGTGGATTTGTCAATTTTTTGGGGGTGGTCACGAATTAAAATCCTTTTCGCCCTAGGACGTATATTTAAGGAGATATGGGCAAAATAAGTTTTTCGGATAAAAATTTCAATTTTTTTAGCTTTTGGGAGGATTATACAATTTTTTTTGGGGGTGGGTGTGTCACGAATAAAAGTCCTTTTCGCCCTAGGACGTATATTTAAGGAGATATGGGCAAAATAACTTTTTCATATAAAAATTGCAATTTTTTAGGTTTTGAGCGGATTATTAAATTTGTTGGGGTGTTACGAATTAAAGTCCTTTTCGCTCTAGGACGCGTATATATGAAGATATGGGCAAAATAAGTTTTTCAGATAAAAATTTCAATTTTTTTAGGTTTTGGGAGGATTATTCAATTTTTTGGGGGGTGGTCATGAATTAAAGTCATTTTCGTGCTAGGGCGCTTAGTTTAGGAGATATGGTCAAAATAAGTTTTTCATATCAAAATTTAATTTTTTTTAGGTTTTGGGTGGATTTGTCAATGTTTTGGGGGTGGTCACGAATTGAAGTCCTTTTCGCCCTAGGACGTATATTTAAGGAGAAATGGGCAAAATAACTTTTTCATATAAAAATTGCAATTTTTTAGGTTTTGAGCGGATTATTAAATTTTTTGTGGTGTTACAAATTAAAGTCCTTTTCGCTCTAGGACGCGTATATACGAAGATATGGGCAAAATAAGATTTTCAGATAAAAATTTCAATATTTTTAGGTTTTGGGAGTATTATTCAATTTTTTTGGGGGTGGTCATGAATTAAAGTCCTTTTCGCGGTAGGGCGCTTAGTTTAGGAGATATGGGCAAAATAAGTTTTTCATATCAAAATTTAAATTTTTTAGGTTTTGGGTGGATTTGTAAATTTTTTGGGGGTGGTCACGAATTAAAGTCCATTTCGCCCTAGGACGCATATTTAAGGAGATATGGGCAAAATAACTTTTTCATATAAAAATTGGAATTTTTTTAGGTTTTGAGCGGATTATTAATTTTTTTGGGGTGTTACGAATTAAAGTCCTTTTCGCTCTAGGACGCGTATATACGAAGATATGGGCAAAATAAGATTTTCAGATAAAAATTTCAATTTTTTTAGGTTTTGGGAGGATTATTCAATTTTTTGGGGGTGGTCATGAATTAAAGTCCTTTTCGCGCTAGGGCGCTTAGTTTAGGAGATATGGGCAAAATAAGTTTTTCATATCAAAATTTAAATTTTTTTAGGGTTTGGGTGGATTTGTCAATTTTTTGGGTGTGTTCACGAATAAAAGTCCTTTTCGCCCTAGGACGTATATTTAAGGAGATATGGGCAAAATAACTTTTTCATATAAAAATTGCAATTTTTTAGGTTTTGAGCGGATTATTAAATTTGTTGGGGTGTTACGAATTAAAGTCCTTTTCGCTCTAGGACGCGTATATACGAAGATATGGGCAAAATAAGTTTTTCAGATAAAAATTTCAATTTTTTTAGGTTTTGGGAGGATTATTTATTCAATTTTTTTGGGGGTGGTCATGAATTAAAGTCCTTTTCGCGCTAGGGCGCTTAGTTTAGGAGATATGGGCAAAATAAGTTTTTCATATCAAAATTTAAATTTTTTAGGTTTTGGGTGGATTTGTCAATTTTTTGGGGGTGGTCACGAATTAAAGTCCATTTCGCCCTAGGACGCATATTTAAGGAGATATGAGCAAAATAAGTTTTTCGGATAAAAATTTCAATTTTTTTAGGTTTTGGGAGGATTATTCAATTTTTTTTGGGGGTGGGTGTGTTCACGAATAAAAATCCTTTTCGCCCTAGGACGTATATTTAAGGAGATATGGGCAAAATATCTTTATAATATAAAAATTGCAATTTTTTAGGTTTTGAGCGGATTATTAAATTTTTTGGGGTGTTACGAATTAAAGTCCTTTTCGCTCTAGGACGCGTATATACGAAGATATGGGCAAAATAAGACTTTCAGATAAAAATTTCAATTTTTTTAGGTTTTGGGAGGATTATTCAATTTTTTGGGGGGGTGGTCATGAATTAAAGTCCTTTTCGTGCTAGGGCGCTTAGTTTAGGAGATATGGTCAAAATAAGTTTTTCATATCAAAATTTATTTTTTTTTAGGTTTTGGGTGGATTTGTCAATGTTTTGGGGGTGGTCACGAATTAAAGTCCTTTTCGCCCTAGGACGTATATTTAAGGAGATATGGGCAAAATAACTTTTTCATATACAAATTGCAATTTTTTTAGGTTTTGAGTGGATTTGTCAATTTTTTGGGGTGTTACGAATTAAAGTCCTTTTCGCTCTAGGACGCGTATATACGAAGATATGGGCAAAATAAGTTTTTCAGATAAAAATTTCACTTTTTTTAGGTTTTGGGAGGATTATTCAATTTTTTTGGGGGTGGTCATGAATTATAGTCCTTTTCGCGCTAGGGCGCTTAAATTTTGTTAGGTTTTGGGTGGATTTGTCAATTTTTTGGGTGTGTTCACGAATAAAAGTCCTTTTCGCCCTAGGACGTATATTTAAGGAGATATGGGCAAAATAACTTTTTCATATAAAAAGTGCAATTTTTTAGGTTTTGAGCGGATTATTAAATTTGTTGGGGTGTAACGAATTAAAGTCCTTTTCGCTCTAGGACGCGTATATACGAAGATATGGGCAAAATAACTTTTTCATATAAAAATTTCAATTTTTTAGGTTTTGGGAGGATTATTCAATTTTTTTGGGGGTGGTCATGAATTAAAGTCCTTTTCGCGCTAGGGCGCTTAGTTTAGGAGATATGGGCAAAATAAGTTTTTCATATCAAAATTTAAATTTTTTAGGTTTTGAGCGGATTATTAAATTTGTTGGGGTGTTACGAATTAAAGTCCTTTTCGCTCTAGGACACGTATATACGAAGATATGGGCAAAATAACTTTTTCATATAAAAATTGCAATTTTTTTAGGTTTTGAGCGGATTATTAATTTTTTTGGGGTGTTACGAATTAAAGTCCTTTTCGCTCTAGGACGCGTATATACGAAGATATGGGCAAAATAAGATTTTCAGATAAAAATTTCAATTTTTTTAGGTTTTGGGAGGATTATTCAATTTTTTGGGGGGTGGTCATGAATTAAAGTCCTTTTCGCGCTAGGGCGCTTAGTTTAGGAGATATGGGCAAAATAAGTTTTTCATATCAAAATTTAAATTTTTTTAGGTTTTGGGTGGGTTTGTCAATTTTTTGGGTGTGTTCACGAATAAAAGTCCTTTTCGCCCTAGGACGTATATTTAAGGAGATATGGGCAAAATAACTTTTTCATATAAAAATTGCAATTTTTTAGGTTTTGAGCGGATTATTAAATTTGTTGGGGTGTTACGAATTAAAGTCCTTTTCGCTCTAGGACGCGTATATACGAAGATATGGGCAAAATAATTTTTTCATATAAAAATTTCAATTTTTTTAGGTTTTGGGAGGATTATTCAATTTTTTGGGGGGTGGTCATGAATTAAAGTCCTTTTCGTGCTAGGGCGCTTAGTTTAGGAGATATGGTCAAAATAAGTTTTTCATATCAAAATTTAATTTTTTTTAGGTTTTGGGTGGATTTGTCAATGTTATGGGGGTGGTCACGAATTAAAGTCCTTTTCGCCCTAGGACGTATATTTAAGGAGATATGGGCAAAATAACTTTTTCATATAAAAATTGCAATTTTTTTAGGTTTTGAGCGGATTATTAAATTTTTTGGGGCAAAATAAGTTTTTCAGATAAAAATTTCAATTTTTTTAGGTTTTTGGAGGATTATTCAATTTTTTTGGGGGTGGTCATGAATTAAAGTCCTTTTCGCGCTAGGGCGCTTAGTTTAGGAGATATGGGCAAAATAAGTTTTTCATATCAAAATTTAAATTTTTTAGGTTTTGGGTGGATTTGTCAATTTTTTGGGGGTGGTCACGAATTAAAGTCCATTTCGCCCTAGGACGCATATTTAAGGAGATATGGGCAAAATAACTTTTTCATATAAAAATTGCAATTTTTTTAGGTTTTGAGCGGATTATTAATTTTTTTGGGTTGTTACGAATTAAAGTCATTTTCGCTCTAGGACGCGTATATACGAAGATATGGGCAAAATAACTTTTTCATATAAAAATTTCAATTTTTTAGGTTTTGGGAGGATTATTCATTTTTTTGGGGGTGGTCATGAATTAAAGTCCTTTTCGCGCTAGGGCGCTTAGTTTAGGAGATATGGGCAAAATAAGCTTTTCATATCAAAATTTAAATTTTTTAGGTTTTGGGTGGATTTGTCAATTTTTTGGGGGTGGTCACGAATTAAAGTCCATTTCGCCCTAGGACGCATATTTATGGGCAAAATAACTTTTTCATATAAAAATTGCAATTTTTTTAGGTTTTGAGCGGATTATTAATTTTTTTGGGGTGTTACGAATTAAAGTCCTTTTCGCTCTAGGACGCGTATATACGAAGATATGGGCAAAATAACATTTTAAGATAAAAATTTCAATTTTTTTAGGTTTTGGGAGGATTATTCAATTTTTTGGGGGTGGTCATGAATTAAAGTCCTTTTCGCGCTAGGGCGCTTAGTTTAGGAGATATGGGCAAAATAAGTTTTTCATATCAAAATTTAAATTTTTTTAGGTTTTGGGTGGGTTTGTCAATTTTTTGGGTGTGTTCACGAATAAAAGTCCTTTTCGCCCTAGGACGTATATTTAAGGAGATATGGGCAAAATAACTTTTTCATATAAAAATTGCAATTTTTTTAGGTTTTGGGAGGATTATTCAATTTTTTGGGGTGTTACGAATTAAAGTCATTTTCGCTCTAGGACGCGTATATACGAAGATATGGGCAAAATAAGTTTTTCAGATAAAAATTTCAATTTTTTTAGGTTTTGGGAGGATTATTCAATTTTTTTGGGGTGGTCATGAATTATAGTCCTTTTCGCGCTAGGGCGCTTAGTTTAGGAGATATGGTCAAAATAAGTTTTTCATATCAAAATTTAATTTTTTTTAAGGTTTTGGGTGGATTTGTCAATGTTTTGGGGGTGGTCACGAATTAAAGTCCTTTTCGCCCTAGGACGTATATTTAAGGAGATATGGGCAAAATAACTTTTTCATATAAAAATTGCAATTTTTTAGGTTTTGAGCGGATTTTTCAATTTTTTGGGGTGTTACGAATTAAAGTCCTTTTCTCTCTAGGACGCGTATATACGAAGATATGGGCAAAATAAGTTTTTCAGATAAAAATTTCAATTTTTTTAGGTTTTGGGAGGATTATTCAATTTTTTTGGGGGTGATCATGAATTATAGTCCTTTTCGCGCTAGGGCGCTTAGTTTAGGAGATATGGGAAAAATAAGCTTTTCATATCAAAATTTAAATTTTTTTAGGTTTTGGGTGGGTTTGTCAATTTTTTGGGTGTGTTCACGAATAAAAGTCCTTTTCGCCCTAGGACGTATATTTAAGGAGATATGGGCAAAATAACTTTTTCATATAAAAAGTGAAATTTTTTAGGTTTTGAGCGGATTATTAAATTTGTTGGGGTGTTACGAATTAAAGTCCTTTTCGCTCTAGGACGCGTATATACGAAGATATGGGCAAAATAACTTTTTCATATAAAAATTTCAATTTTTTAGGTTTTGGGAGTATTATTCAATTTTTTTGGGGGTGGTCATGAATTAAAGTCCTTTTCGCGCTAGGGCGCTTAGTTTAGGAGATATGGGAAAAATAAGCTTTTCATATCAAAATTTAAATTTTTTAGGTTTTGGGTGGATTTGTCAATTTTTTGGAGGTGGTCACGAATTAAAGTCCATTTCGCCCTAGGACGCATATTTATGGGCAAAATAACTTTTTCATATAAAAATTGCAATTTTTTTAGGTATTGAGCGGAGTATTAATTTTTTTGGGGTGTTACGAATTAAAGTCCTTTTCGCTCTAGGACGCGTATATACGAAGATATGGGCAAAATAAGATTTTCAGATAAAAATTTCAATTTTTTAGGTTTTGGGAGGATTATTCAATTTTTTGGGGGGTGGTCATGAATTAAAGTCCTTTTCGCGCTAGGGCGCTTAGTTTAGGAGATATGGGCAAAATAAGTTTTTCATATCAAAATATAAATTTTTTTAGGTTTTGGGTGGGTTTGTCAATTTTTTGGGTGTGTTCACGAATAAAAGTCCTTTTCGCCCTAGGACGTATATTTAAGGAGATATGGGCAAAATAACTTTTTCATATAAAAATTGCAATTTTCTAGGTTTTGAGCGGATTATTAAATTTGTTGGGGTGTTACGAATTAAAGTCCTTTTCGCTCTAGGACGCGTATATACGAAGATATGGGCAAAATAACTTTTTCATATAAAAATTTCAATTTCAATTTCAATTTTTTTAGGTTTTGGGAGGATTATTCAATTTTTTTTGGGGGTGGTCATGAATTAAAGTTCTTTTCGCGCTAGGGCGCTTAGTTTAGGAGATATAGGCAAAATAAGTTTTTCATATCAAAATTTAATTTTTTTTAGGTTTTGGGTGGATTTGTCAATTTTTTGGGGGTGGTCACGAATTAAAATCCTTTTCGCCCTAGGACGTATATTTAAGGAGATATGGGCAAAATAAGTTTTTCGGTTAAAAATTTCAATTTTTTTAGGTTTTGGGAGGATTATTTAATTTTTTTTTGGGGGTGGGTGTGTCACGAATAAAAGTCCTTTTCGCCCTAGGACGTATATTTAAGGAGATATGGGCAAAATAACTTTTTCATATAAAAATTGCAATTTTTTAGGTTTTGAGCGGATTATTAAATTTGTTGGGGTGTTACGAATTAAAGTCCTTTTCGCTCTAGGACGCGTATATACGAAGATATGGGCAAAATAAGATTTTCAGATAAAAATTTCAATTTTTTTAGGTTTTGGGAGTATTATTCATTTTTTTGGGGGGTGGTCATGAATTAAAGTCCTTTTCGTGCTAGGGCGCTTAGTTTAGGAGATATGGTCAAAATAAGTTTTTCATATCAAAATTTAATTTTTTTTAGGTTTTGGGTGGGTTTGTCAATGTTTTGGGGGTGGTCACGAATTAAAGTCCTTTTCGCCCTAGGACGTATATTTAAGGAGATATGGGTAAAATAACTTTTTCATATAAAAATTGCAATTTTCTTAGGTTTTGAGCGGATTATTAAATTTTTTAGGGTGTTACGAATTAAAGTCCTTTTCGCTCTAGGACGCGTATATACGAAGATATGGGCAAAATAAATTTTTCAGATAAAAATTTCAATTTTTTTTAGGTTTTGGGAGGATTATTCAATTTTTTTGGGGGTGGTCATGAATTAAAGTCCTTTTCGCGGTAGGGCGCTTAGTTTAGGAGATATGGGCAAAATAAGTTTTTCATATCAAAATTTAAATTTTTTATAGGACGCATATTTAAGGAGATATGGGCAAAATAACTTTTTCATATAAAAATTGCAATTTTTTTAGGTTTTGAGCGGATTATTAATTTTTTTGGGGTGTTACGAATTAAAGTCCTTTTCGCTCTAGGACGCGTATATACGAAGATATGGGCAAAATAAGATTTTCAGATAAAAATTTCAATTTTTTTTAGGTTTTGGGAGGATTATTCAATTTTTTTGGGGGTGGTCATGAATTAAAGTCCTTTTCGCGCTAGGGCGCTTAGTTTAGGAGATATGGGCAAAATAAGCTTAGGAGATATGGGCAAAATAAGTTTTTCATATCAAAATTTAAATTTTTTTAGGTTTTGGGTGGATTTGTCAATTTTTTTGGGTGTGTTCACGAATAAAAGTCCAAAATAACTTTTTCATATAAAAATTGAAATTTTTTAGGTTTTGAGCGGATTATTAAATTTGTTGGGGTGTTACGAATTAAAGTCCTTTTCGCTCTAGGACGCGTATATACGAAGATATGGGCAAAATAAGTTTTTCAGATAAAAATTTAAATTTTTTTAGGTTTTGGGAGGATTATTTATTCAATTTTTTTGGGGGTGGTCATGAATTAAAGTCCTTTTCGCGCTAGGGCGCTTAGTTTAGGAGATATGGGCAAAATAAGTTTTTCATATCAAAATTTAAATTTTTTAGGTTTTGGGTGGATTTGTCAATTGTTTGGGGGTGGTCACGAATTAAAGTCCATTTCGCCCTAGGACGCATATTTAAGGAGATATGGGCAAAATAAGTTTTTCGGATAAAAATTTCAATTTTTTTAGGTTTTGGGAGGATTATTCAATTTTTTTTTGGGGGTGGGTGTGTTCACGAATAAAAGTCCTTTTCGCCCTAGGACGTATATTTAAGGAGATATGGGCAAAATAACTTTTTCATATAAAAATTGCAATTTTTTAGGTTTTGAGCGGATTATTAAATTTGTTGGGGTGTTACGAATTAAAGTCCTTTTCGCTCTAGGACGCGTATATACGAAGATATGGGCAAAATAAGTTTTTCAGATAAAAATTTAAATTTTTTTAGGTTTTGGGAGGATTATTTATTCAATTTTTTTGGGGTGGTCATGAATTATAGTCCTTTTCGCGCTAGGGCGCTTAGTTTAGGAGATATGGTCAAAATAAGTTTTTCATATCAAAATTTAATTTTTTTTTAGGTTTTGGGTGGATTTGTCAATGTTTTGGGGGTGGTCACGAATTAAAGTCCTTTTCGCCCTAGGACGTATATTTAAGGAGATATGGGCAAAATAACTTTTTCATATAAAAATTGCAATTTTTTAGGTTTTGAGCGGATTTTTCAATTTTTTGGGGTGTTACGAATTAAAGTCCTTTTCTCTCTAGGACGCGTATATACGAAGATATGGGCAAAATAAGTTTTTCAGATAAAAATTTCAATTTTTTTAGGTTTTGGGAGGATTATTCAATTTTTTTGGGGGTGATCATGAATTATAGTCCTTTTCGCGCTAGGGCGCTTAGTTTAGGAGATATGGGAAAAATAAGCTTTTCATATCAAAATTTAAATTTTTTTAGGTTTTGGGTGGGTTTGTCAATTTTTTGGGTGTGTTCACGAATAAAAGTCCTTTTCGCCCTAGGACGTATATTTAAGGAGATATGGGCAAAATAACTTTTTCATATAAAAAGTGAAATTTTTTAGGTTTTGAGCGGATTATTAAATTTGTTGGGGTGTTACGAATTAAAGTCCTTTTCGCTCTAGGACGCGTATATACGAAGATATGGGCAAAATAACTTTTTCATATAAAAATTTCAATTTTTTAGGTTTTGGGAGTATTATTCAATTTTTTTGGGGGTGGTCATGAATTAAAGTCCTTTTCGCGCTAGGGCGCTTAGTTTAGGAGATATGGGAAAAATAAGCTTTTCATATCAAAATTTAAATTTTTTAGGTTTTGGGTGGATTTGTCAATTTTTTGGGGGTGGTCACGAATTAAAGTCCATTTCGCCCTAGGACGCATATTTATGGGCAAAATAACTTTTTCATATAAAAATTGCAATTTTTTTAGGTATTGAGCGGAGTATTAATTTTTTTGGGGTGTTACGAATTAAAGTCCTTTTCGCTCTAGGACGCGTATATACGAAGATATGGGCAAAATAAGATTTTCAGATAAAAATTTCAATTTTTTAGGTTTTGGGAGGATTATTCAATTTTTTGGGGGGTGGTCATGAATTAAAGTCCTTTTAGCGCTAGGGCGCTTAGTTTAGGAGATATGGGCAAAATAAGTTTTTCATATCAAAATTTAAATTTTTTTAGGTTTTGGGTGGGTTTGTCAATTTTTTGGGTGTGTTCACGAATAAAAGTCCTTTTCGCCCTAGGACGTATATTTAAGGAGATATGGGCAAAATAACTTTTTCATATAAAAATTGCAATTTTTTAGGTTTTGAGCGGATTATTAAATTTGTTGGGGTGTTACGAATTAAAGTCCTTTTCGCTCTAGGACGCGTATATACGAAGATATGGGCAAAATAACTTTTTCATATAAAAATTTCAATTTCAATTTCACTTTTTTAGGTTTTGGGAGGATTATTCAATTTTTTTGGGGGTGGTCATGAATTAAAGTCCTTTTCGCGCTAGGGCGCTTAGTTTGGGAGATATAGGCAAAATAAGTTTTTCATATCAAAATTTAATTTTTTTTAGGTTTTGGGTGGATTTGTCAATTTTTTGGGGGTGGTCACGAATTAAAATCCTTTTCGCCCTAGGACGTATATTTAAGGAGATATGGGCAAAATAAGTTTTTCGGTTAAAAATTTCAATTTTTTTAGGTTTTGGGAGGATTATTTAATTTTTTTTGGGGGTGGGTGTGTCACGAATAAAAGTCCTTTTCGCCCTAGGACGTATATTTAAGGAGATATGGGCAAAATAACTTTTTCATATAAAAATTGCAATTTTTTAGGTTTTGAGCGGATTATTAAATTTGTTGGGGTGTTACGAATTAAAGTCCTTTTCGCTCTAGGACGCGTATATACGAAGATATGGGCAAAATAAGATTTTCAGATAAAAATTTCAATTTTTTTAGGTTTTGGGAGTATTATTCAATTTTTTGGGGGGTGGTCATGAATTAAAGTCCTTTTCGTGCTAGGGCGCTTAGTTTAGGAGATATGGTCAAAATAAGTTTTTCATATCAAAATTTAATTTTTTTTAGGTTTTGGGTGGGTTTGTCAATGTTTTGGGGGTGGTCACGAATTAAAGTCCTTTTCGCCCTAGGACGTATATTTAAGGAGATATGGGTAAAATAACTTTTTCATATAAAAATTGCAATTTTCTTAGGTTTTGAGCGGATTATTAAATTTTTTAGGGTGTTACGAATTAAAGTCCTTTTCGCTCTAGGACGCGTATATACGAAGATATGGGCAAAATAAATTTTTCAGATAAAAATTTCAATTTTTTTTAGGTTTTGGGAGGATTATTCAATTTTTTTGGGGGTGGTCATGAATTAAAGTCCTTTTCGCGGTAGGGCGCTTAGTTTAGGAGATATGGGCAAAATAAGTTTTTCTTATCAAAATTTAAATTTTTTAGGTTTTGGGTGGATTTGTCAATTTTTTGGGGGTGGTCACGAATTAAAGTCCATTTCGCCCTAGGACGCATATTTAAGGAGATATGGGCAAAATAACTTTTTCATATAAAAATTGCAATTTTTTTAGGTTTTGAGCGGATTATTAATTTTTTTGGGGTGTTACGAATTAAAGTCCTTTTCGCTCTAGGACGCGTATATACGAAGATATGGGCAAAATAAGATTTTCAGATAAAAATTTCAATTTTTTTTAGGTTTTGGGAGGATTATTCAATTTTTTTGGGGGTGGTCATGAATTAAAGTCCTTTTCGCGCTAGGGCGCTTAGTTTAGGAGATATGGGCAAAATAAGCTTAGGAGATATGGGCAAAATAAGTTTTTCATATCAAACTTTAAATTTTTTTAGGTTTTGGGTGGATTTGTCAATTTTTTTGGGTGTGTTCACGAATAAAAGTCCAAAATAACTTTTTCATATAAAAATTGAAATTTTTTAGGTTTTGAGCGGATTATTAGATTTGTTGGGGTGTTACGAATTAAAGTCCTTTTCGCTCTAGGACGCGTATATACGAAGATATGGGCAAAATAAGTTTTTCAGATAAAAATTTAAATTTTTTTAGGTTTTGGGAGGATTATTTATTCAATTTTTTTGGGGGTGGTCATGAATTAAAGTCCTTTTCGCGCTAGGGCGCTTAGTTTAGGAGATATGGGCAAAATAAGTTTTTCATATCAAAATTTAAATTTTTTAGGTTTTGGGTGGATTTGTCAATTGTTTGGGGGTGGTCACGAATTAAAGTCCATTTCGCCCTAGGACGCATATTTAAGGAGATATGGGCAAAATAAGTTTTTCGGATAAAAATTTCAATTTTTTTAGGTTTTGGGAGGATTATTCAATTTTTTTTGGGGGTGGGTGTGTTCACGAATAAAAGTCCTTTTCGCCCTAGGACGTATATTTAAGGAGATATGGGCAAAATAACTTTTTCATATAAAAATTGCAATTTTTTAGGTTTTGAGCGGATTATTAAATTTGTTGGGGTGTTACGAATTAAAGTCCTTTTCGCTCTAGGACGCGTATATACGAAGATATGGGCAAAATAAGATTTTCAGATAAAAATTTCAATTTGTTTAGGTTTTGGGAGGATTATTCAATTTTTTGGGGGGTGGTCATGAATTAAAGTCCTTTTCGTGCTAGGGCGCTTAGTTTAGGAGATATGGTCAAAATAAGTTTTTCATATCAAAATTTAATTTTTTTTAGGTTTTGGGTGGATTTGTCAATGTTTTGGTGGTGGTCACGAATTAAAGTCCTTTTCGCCCTAGGACGTATATTTAAGGAGATATGGGCAAAATAACTTTTTCATATAAAAATTGCAATTTTTTTAGGTTTTGAGCCGATTATTAAATTTTTTTATTAAATTTTTTGTAATGAACACGCAGTGCTTATGAACATTTTCCTTGACAGAAAATATCTTATTTTAGGCTCTAAGAGTCTTGGCTTGGTTAGGACTTCGGGAGCCATCAATATGCTAGCAGTCAGTCAGTGCGGGGTTCGTGTCCTGCCAATCCAATATCTATGTTTCCACATCACAGTAAAAATTATGTAGACTCCCTATTTTTTTAAAAGAAATAAAAATGAACCAGTCTATATAAAAGGAGGACTATACGATGCTAGATGTACCAGAAAAATCATAGTTAACACAAAGCCCCAAAAACAAAAAAATAATATATCCAGCATCAATGTAACAATATGTAAATGAAAAAAAAATCCAGCTAATTGACCTATGAATGACTTTAATCAAGTGTAATGCATCTCCCGATGTTCTTTGGAGCGCATAGCCTCATAACCCACCCTTACCTTTGGTTCTATTGGCTGATATTTATAGAACCCCAATATCTGAAAAGAAATCACCCAACTATTTCCTGTTCATCATCGTCGTAGGAAAACTCAAAATTTGATTAGTGCTTCATTTTTACAAACTCCATGTAATATTTTTATTCAAACAAAAATTTCAACTAAGAGAACAAAGTTCCCAGCAACAGTACTTAGTCTTATACATATCATATAATACTTCCAATAATCCATTAAGTAAAACTAACAGAAAAAAATATACTACGATTAACTATTATTATAACAAAATAATGTTGCGACTCGACAATATGTAGTTATTAAGTGTAGGAGATCATATAGAATTCAAGAAGAAGAATATCACAACAAACGAAGAAAAAAAAAATCATTTTGGAAATACGCAAATTTGGGATAGCACAAAAACTTAAAGCAAATGGTAAAAAAAAATTCCATTCATACTTTGAGAGCATTCATTGAAATGATAGGAGAGCAATGTATAACAGTTTAAAATACAATGTATAAAACTAACAACAATTTCTGTGTGAGATTATGAATGACAGTGCTCTTCTATCATTATTTCTGATGCGTAGTTTTTTTTTTTTTTTTCAATGGCATTGGTCGTAATAATTAAGTTTCAAAATATATCATTATGATCGACAATAAATAATTATTAATACTCACGGCTCGATACGTAACTGCAGAGGCCTCCTTAGTTATGTAGCCGAATTGTTGTTGTTGTAGCTGTAGAAATTTATTTACAGGGTGATGCTTTTGGCACCACGGATTTTATGAGGTTTTGTTGTTTTCTTTTTTTCTTACCCAAATGAACTTAATTTTGCGACCAACTTCCTTGTGACAATGAGTGTATTTTTTGTTAATTTAATTAATTATGAAAAAATTAGGTTTCATGGACTAATTATTTTTATAAGAAGTCTAATGGAAAAAAAATTAGATTTTGTTTAAGATGATTTCACACTGACATTTTATACAAAATTATTCATAATTCGACCACAATTTTTCTTAGAGGGATACTAAGTATATTAAACTATATGGTGGTATGTATGACAAAAACATGAGATTAGGTTTTGAGACATAAAATAATTTTTCTCTTACGGTTACTTTGTGATATGCATATGAATTTCGTTTACCACGTTTTTGTAATTATGGAAAAAAATAATACTGGGAAATCGAAAATGTTTCAAATTATATTATTGTTTTGCAAAAATCGGTTTCAACATTTAGGTGTGCGGTTCTTGGTTTTTTCTTGTTTTTAATTTTTTTACAGCTTAATGGTAATTTAGCACGCGGCAGTCAATTTTTTTGCTGCTTTCCGCTAGAAATTCTTCTTTATACTGGCAAATTGAGAAAATTTGTTGAGGGATATAGAAACCAAAGGGATAAGCAAGACTAATTATCCCCACAAACACTTTAATGCCAGAATTTCTGTCGATTCAAGCGAATGTCAATTTTCGTAGAATTTTGATTTTACCAATAATTTTAGGTAAAGCAAAAATAAGTCTGAGGTATATGTCGCTGATGAATATTGTGGTGATGAAAACTCTGATGACTTTTGGACTGTTTAGCGTTTCTGTATTTAGTAAAAAATATTTTCCGCCGAGGCCAAGTAATGTGGTTGAAAAATCCGGTACACACGAGCTGAATAAAAATCCGTGTGGATGATTAAGATTTTTGGAGAGAATGATGTTCCGGCCTATTGGGATGACTCCCAGGCATTTTCCGGAAAATTTTAGTTTGCTCGATCAAATTGTTTTTATCCAACAGACTCCACGCAAATTTCTGGAAAATCGCAGTAATTAGGAATCTGGTCAGATAAACACTGAGTGGTTATTTCACCGAGAATATTAAAAAAAAATTTACCTTTTGAATCAAAAATTAAAGCGCGAATGGTTAGAGTATTAGCGGCAATGGCTTGGAATTTTTACGGATTTCTTGAATTTAGCAAATTTTATTTTACTGGGTTTTACGATGTTAATGGCTTAAGAGATCAAACGGAAAGGAAGTTAAACGTGAATCGATTAATTAGGGAAGCTAGAAAGCATTTTATAATCATATGATTCGGACTGCTGATCATAGCATGCCAATGAAGGTAATTCTGATGTTGCCACTACGACACCCAGATACTATTCAAAAAAAAAGATGCCAGTAAAAAATGCAATTTTACAAAAATTTCCAAAAATTAAAAGAAATCAATTCGAATATTTTTCTTATAATTTTTGAAAGAAAATATATCAAATTTAATGAAAAAGAACATATTAATCTGATTTTTTTTTTTTTGAAGCGTTCATTACAAAACCGAATAATACTGGATGAAACAGAACAGTATTAGTTGGAAAAAGAACGCTTAAGACCGAATGTCCTTGGCATGGAAAGTACCAACAGCTTTGCCTTGTAAATCTTCAAGGATATAGTAGTGATTTCCCACCTTCTCGCGTACCCTTGCTTTGAGGAATACGGGAGAAAGTTTAGCATTGTATGCTTTTTCCATGTTACTCTGAGAAAAGTTTCTCCGAAATACTTCCTGTCCAACCTTAAAGGTGGGTAGTCGGGACCTAAGGTCATACTGTTTCTGATTGGTAGCATATGCATCCTTAAGGTGTTTGCGAATATCCTGTCGTACGGTTTGTAGAAGGTCATCTCTCGGAATGTTGGCACATGGTTCATCCAATAAATGCAAATTCCTTAACAAAGCGTATGACGATCCGTGGGTGACCATGTTGAAGCCAAATAAGGCGTGGTAGGGAGATGTGTCTATTGATTGATGATACGCATTACGTAGAGAGCAACTAATGAAACTCAACTTCTCATCCCAGGATCGGTGATCCTTCTTAAGATAAGCTCTAATACCTGCGATAATAGATCTGTTTACCCTCTCCGAAGCGTTAGCCTGCGGAGAGTATAAAGCGGTATATATATGGGTCACTCCATAAGATGTTAAAAAGGCGTTGAAATCGTTTGCCTTGAATTGGCTACCATTATCGCTTACAATAACTTCTGGTACACCATATATATGGAATATTTGTTTCTCCAGAAAGTCCTGTATGATGGCCGCTGTAAATTTACGAACTGGACAAAGCCAGTGAAATTTTGAATGATGATCCAAAACGATCAAAAGACCTATATATCCAGTTTTGCTTCGTGGGTATGGTCCCAGGAGGTCGACATATAACCGCTGAAAGGGTCGAGTTGATGTCGCCTGTTTCCCCAGTGGAGGTCGCAAAACATGGTTCGGATGTTTGGACATTTTGCAAATATCACAGGCCTTGACATAATTGCGAACATCGCGAACCATTCCTGGCCAAAAGAATTGTCTACGAATAAGTTCTAGGGTCTTAAACGTACCCCCGTGAGCGCATACTGGGGAGTCATGAGCCCGGTTTATAACATCGGAACGTAAATTCACAGGAATCCAGAGCTTCCAGGCCTGTCTCTCCTGGTACTCATCACCGGTGTAGTGGTCAGTACGGATATAGATATACTTATCAATAATTTTCATATCCGGATACTTCTCACAATTAGCCTGAATCTTTGCCATAAGCTCCAAATAATCAGCATCGTTAAAATGTTTGGACGCCAAGTCCACTTCCGGTCGAACATCCTCAATCGAACATATCTCGCTCTCATGTATCCTCGATAAGGCATCGGGAACAACATGTTCCTTTCCTTTACGATGGCTTATAGAAAATTTATATGATTGCAATTCCAAAGTCCATCTTGCTAACCTACCGCTTAAATTCTGTTGCCGCATCAGCCATACCAGGCTAGCATGGTCTGTGACAACTTCAAATTCCTGCATTTCAACATAACACCGAAATTTCCTAATAGCTTCAATGGCGGCTAGACATTCTCTTTCTGTGACGCTATAATTGCGTTGTGCTGAGTTCAACTTGCGACTCATATAAGCGATGGGTCGCTCATTTTGCTCTTCGTCAAGTTGAACCAGCACAGCGCCTATGCCGTAGTCGCTAGCGTCACAGTGAATGTAAAATTTCTTGTTGAAATCAGGATTAATGAGTACAGGAGCGGTGGTTAGAAGAGATTTTATTCTTTGGAATGCTAGATCGGCCTCTGTTGTCCATGTGAACTTTTTCTTTGTGGAAAGTACTTCAGTAATGGGGAATACCACAGACGAAAAGTTTTCAATGAAGCGGCGGTACCACCCTGCAAGCCCAAGAAACCCACGGACTTGTTTCAGGTTTTTTGGTACTGGCCACTTCACGATAGCATTGACCTTTTCGGGATCTGTAGATATTCCTCCATTGCCGATGACATAACCAAGATAGTTGACTTTGGTTACACAAAACTTACTCTTGGACACGTTTAGAGTAAGATTTGCCTTTTTGAACTGGGATGCAATTCTGACTAGGACTTCCAGATGCGATTGAAAATCTTCTGAAACAATAACCAGATCATCAAGGTATCCAAAAACGCAATGGCGAAGATCGGTTGGAATGATATCGTCCATTAGCCTACACATTGTTTGGGGGGCGTTGCATAACCCAAAGGGCATGACCGCAAACTGATACAAAGGCCTCCCCGGAATTGTAAACGCAGTGTAGGCTTTGGACTTATCATCCAAACCGATCTGCCAATAAGCGTCTTTGAGATCTAGTTTTGAAATCAGGTTAGCTCTTGGAAGCCTTGCGAAAATTCCCTCTATTGAAGGCAGAGGATACGCATCTTTTTTGGTGACAAAATTGAGTTTCCTAGCGTCTAGACATAACCTAACTTTATTAGGTTTTAAGACTAAACGCATAGGAGAACTCCAGTCGGAATTGGAAGGCTCAATCACACCTAATGAAAGCATCCTATCAATTTCTTTGTAAATTAATTTTTCAACAGCTGGAGAAACAGGGTAAAAGCGTTGTTTCACTGGGGTTGCACCACACACATCAATCGAATGTTTGATGAGTGTTGTGCGCCCCAGTCCCTGTTTCTCGAAGTTGGGAAAAAGTGATACCACTGTATCTAACTGCTGTTTTTGCGAGGAAGAAAGAGGGTAATATGTCTCATCCGGTAAATCAGTATGTCCCGTATTTGAGAGGTTTTGAGGCTCTGCGAATCGTTCAGATGAGATTTCAGAAATATTAGGATTGACAGTCAAAATATCCACAGACGCAATGATGTCATTAAAAATCCCGAATTCTTTACAAAAGTCTATGCCCAAAATCAAACGCTGTGAAAGGGATGGTACTATAAACAATTTAACTCTACCCGTTTGATTCCTGAATCGAAGTTCCACATCTAACCAACCATGTACCACTTGTGGTGTCCCGTCAGCAGTTTTAGCATATGTCTTAAATTTAATATAGCTTGTATGTTTGGAAAAATCAAGTTGAGCTAAATCTGAACCGATACAGCTCAAGTTAGCTCCAGTATCAATCAATCCGAGTTCGGAAAACTGCAAAAAGATACCCTAGCATAATAGCGTAAATCGGTAGGATTTTCTATAATTGCAGAGACTAATAGTTTTTTAGAAAGTTTGCGTAAACGCCAATATTTTCTCAACCTAATGGTTGAACGTTTCGGTTTTGGCAATTCATTTGAAGTCAATGAAGAACTATTAAATATAGCTCTTCGTCGCGCTAGATAATTCTCCCATCTCTTATGGTATGGTAAAATTGGCCGAAGTAATGGAAATTTACATTCGTTAGAATTAGAAACATTTCCACCACTTTGTCGTTTCAAAATTGTTCTAATGGTTGATGAATCTCCAGATTTGCTTTGTCGTTCTGTAGGATCTTGAGGTGGCAAAGGATTTTCCAGTGAAATTACTTGTGTTCCTCTGACGGAACAGTCGGTTTGAAGTTTTTTGGATTTTTAGATTTACAGGTATTACAATCTGGTTTGAAAATATTTTTGGCACCACAGCCATAACAAAATATTTTCCTATCTCCAACACAGTCATGCCAATGATGGCCTATTTCGTCACAATTCCAGCATTTTGTGGGGTGCGATACACTACGGATAGCGTCCACCGAATATGTCGTATCAATTGGGTCATTTTCCAAATCTTGAGCAAAATCCACCCCCGCAATCTGTCTACGTGGAGGATAATTTTGAATGCCTCTTACCGAAAGGTTGCGTCTGACGTAGTCATCGTTCAGAAAATGTTCTCTTATCTGAACGAGCCTTCGCAATTGTGGTATGGAAGTGATATTTACATATAAAAGTTCCTGGCGGATTTCAGGCCTTAAATTTCTTATCAAAATCTCAATTAAATCCGTATCGGACATTGGCGGTGATAAACGATCTAACAAGGCGGAAACTGATTCAAAGAATACATCAAAAGTTTCGTTCGCCTTTTGCTTTCGATTGCGTATTTCCTCGCGAATATCGTATGTGGTCTTACAATCTCGATATTGTGCACGTATACTTTCACAAAAATGATCCCATTGAATCGATTGAACCCTTTTCCGATAACGCCAATACCAATCTTTGGCTTTTCCAGACAAAATTATCTGCAGATTTCTACATATGACCGAGAAATCGCCATCAAAAGTATCAGTTGTAAGTGACTGCACTCGATACAAAAATTCATCTATATTTAACCCTTCTGGAGTGCCATCAAATTTCAAATTCCAGCTCTGGATAATTGCAGAAATTTTATCAAAGGTGAACGTAGTTCTTAACGAACTAGGTGAAACCGAAATTGCTTGTGCATTTATCCCACCTGCGTCATTACGTGGGGAGAAAATGTTGGGATTATTTGTCCCTGGTCTAGCCGAGTCAATTTCATGGTTTGGTCCGAGAGGACCTCGATCAAAATTATCCTGCCGCAATGGCAGGTCAAGAGAAGTATAATTTTCCCGAATGGGATTCGGTCTATGTCCCTGTTGAGGGATGACATTAAGATTACCCAATAGTCTTGTTAGAGTTTGTTCAATCATATGATTGATTTGACCATAGTCAATATTACTAGGTCCATTATTATCAATTGGGTTTGGAGGAGTTCGAGCATCATTTCGCGCAGCATAATAAGCATTGCGATTCGGAGTACCCTGACTACTTTCCTGGGTAACATTAAGGGACTGCATTTGTTGATTTAATGCCCTACTTCTAGTATTGTAAAAGTGTTTCCCATTTCGACCCCGACCCCTTCCTCTGTCGGAAAATTTCGGTATCGCTCCACTTGGGAGAGATGTATTGCCCACAGGATTCGCATCGCTCGTAGATGGACCGATATCTAGTAATGGTAAATTCGTCGCATTGAAATCGTATTTCCTCAGATCTGACAATTGAAAACTCCTTTTACATGTCGGACATTCCGAGGAAGATTCTAAGGAGCTTTCGATACAAGGTCTGTGAAAAATATGACCACATTCGCTAATAATTAAACAGTCTTGAGATTCAGAAATTTGCTCACTACAAATTGTACAACGCATATCCGCACCAATTGGAGCTAAGCTGGTAGCAAGAGGCGGTGTACGAGATAAAGCCATTTCAAATTTTTAAAATTCCTATTAAAAGTCTTCACTTTCACCGAAATATGTATTCAAATACACGTACAAGTGATTCTGTTATTATTGATTTTCAGTATAATTTTTCTGAATAAATTTTTAATGAGATTTCCAAAAAACCGTTTTCCTACTGATGATGAACTTAAAAAAAATAGAGGGTTAAAAAAAAAATCATTCATAGGTAATATAAGGTAAACAAAGCAGGTCTATGGTGTCATACATGGAAAAATAACAAAACTTATTTATTAAATAAGTCCGTTGACTTGGAGTAATCCAATCACCTGACTTCTAGCAAATATCGGACAATGAGCTGCCACAGGCGAAAACATTGTAATCCGGATAATTACTACGGTCAGACTCTCCACTAAATTATATTTGAATTTCTCAGTTCATACATGACTACTTGAAATTGGAAATCCTTAATTATACTCCACTGAGCTAGAAAGGAAATACATTAAATATTACGGTTAGATTACTCAATCATTATAATCCTCAAGCATCGTAAAGATCCTGTAAATCAATATATTTTATTCTGACACAATTTTGCAAAATTAAAGTTTTATCAACTCCAAGTAAAAAAAATGAAATCTACTACAAAAAATATCAAGAAAATAAGAACCGAAAAGATAGCTGGTGTCTATCCGGCCCCACTTGTTGGGCGCCAATTTACTGTAATGAACACGCAGTGCTTATGAACATTTTCCTTGACAGAAAATATCTTATTTTAGGCTCTAAGAGTCTTGGCTTGGTTAGGACTTCGGGAGCCATCAATATGCTAGCAGTCAGTCAGTGCGGGGTTCGTGTCCTGCCAATCCAATATCTATGTTTCCACATCACAGTAAAAATTATGTAGACTCCCTATTTTTTTAAAAGAAATAAAAATGAACCAGTCTATATAAAAGGAGGACTATACGATGCTAGATGTACCAGAAAAATCATAGTTAACACAAAGCCCCAAAAACAAAAAAATAATATATCCAGCATCAATGTAACAATATGTAAATGAAAAAAAAATCCAGCTAATTGACCTATGAATGACTTTAATCAAGTGTAATGCATCTCCCGATGTTCTTTGGAGCGCATAGCCTCATAACCCACCCTTACCTTTGGTTCTATTGGCTGATATTTATAGAACCCCAATATCTGAAAAGAAATCACCCAACTATTTCCTGTTCATCATCGTCGTAGGAAAACTCAAAATTTGATTAGTGCTTCATTTTTACAAACTCCATGTAATATTTTTATTCAAACAAAAATTTCAACTAAGAGAACAAAGTTCCCAGCAACAGTACTTAGTCTTATACATATCATATAATACTTCCAATAATCCATTAAGTAAAACTAACAGAAAAAAATATACTACGATTAACTATTATTATAACAAAATAATGTTGCGACTCGACAATATGTAGTTATTAAGTGTAGGAGATCATATAGAATTCAAGAAGAAGAATATCACAACAAACGAAGAAAAAAAAAATCATTTTGGAAATACGCAAATTTGGGATAGCACAAAAACTTAAAGCAAATGGTAAAAAAAAATTCCATTCATACTTTGAGAGCATTCATTGAAATGATAGGAGAGCAATGTATAACAGTTTAAAATACAATGTATAAAACTAACAACAATTTCTGTGTGAGATTATGAATGACAGTGCTCTTCTATCATTATTTCTGATGCGTAGTTTTTTTTTTTTTTTTTCAATGGCATTGGTCGTAATAATTAAGTTTCAAAATATATCATTATGATCGACAATAAATAATTATTAATACTCACGGCTCGATACGTAACTGCAGAGGCCTCCTTAGTTATGTAGCCGAATTGTTGTTGTTGTAGCTGTAGAAATTTATTTACAGGGTGATGCTTTTGGCACCACGGATTTTATGAGGTTTTGTTGTTTTCTTTTTTTCTTACCCAAATGAACTTAATTTTGCGACCAACTTCCTTGTGACAATGAGTGTATTTTTTGTTAATTTAATTAATTATGAAAAAATTAGGTTTCATGGACTAATTATTTTTATAAGAAGTCTAATGGAAAAAAAATTAGATTTTGTTTAAGATGATTTCACACTGACATTTTATACAAAATTATTCATAATTCGACCACAATTTTTCTTAGAGGGATACTAAGTATATTAAACTATATGGTGGTATGTATGACAAAAACATGAGATTAGGTTTTGAGACATAAAATAATTTTTCTCTTACGGTTACTTTGTGATATGCATATGAATTTCGTTTACCACGTTTTTGTAATTATGGAAAAAAATAATACTGGGAAATCGAAAATGTTTCAAATTATATTATTGTTTTGCAAAAATCGGTTTCAACATTTAGGTGTGCGGTTCTTGGTTTTTTCTTGTTTTTAATTTTTTTACAGCTTAATGGTAATTTAGCACGCGGCAGTCAATTTTTTTGCTGCTTTCCGCTAGAAATTCTTCTTTATACTGGCAAATTGAGAAAATTTGTTGAGGGATATAGAAACCAAAGGGATAAGCAAGACTAATTATCCCCACAAACACTTTAATGCCAGAATTTCTGTCGATTCAAGCGAATGTCAATTTTCGTAGAATTTTGATTTTACCAATAATTTTAGGTAAAGCAAAAATAAGTCTGAGGTATATGTCGCTGATGAATATTGTGGTGATGAAAACTCTGATGACTTTTGGACTGTTTAGCGTTTCTGTATTTAGTAAAAAATATTTTCCGCCGAGGCCAAGTAATGTGGTTGAAAAATCCGGTACACACGAGCTGAATAAAAATCCGTGTGGATGATTAAGATTTTTGGAGAGAATGATGTTCCGGCCTATTGGGATGACTCCCAGGCATTTTCCGGAAAATTTTAGTTTGCTCGATCAAATTGTTTTTATCCAACAGACTCCACGCAAATTTCTGGAAAATCGCAGTAATTAGGAATCTGGTCAGATAAACACTGAGTGGTTATTTCACCGAGAATATTAAAAAAAAATTTACCTTTTGAATCAAAAATTAAAGCGCGAATGGTTAGAGTATTAGCGGCAATGGCTTGGAATTTTTACGGATTTCTTGAATTTAGCAAATTTTATTTTACTGGGTTTTACGATGTTAATGGCTTAAGAGATCAAACGGAAAGGAAGTTAAACGTGAATCGATTAATTAGGGAAGCTAGAAAGCATTTTATAATCATATGATTCGGACTGCTGATCATAGCATGCCAATGAAGGTAATTCTGATGTTGCCACTACGACACCCAGATACTATTCAAAAAAAAAGATGCCAGTAAAAAATGCAATTTTACAAAAATTTCCAAAAATTAAAAGAAATCAATTCGAATATTTTTCTTATAATTTTTGAAAGAAAATATATCAAATTTAATGAAAAAGAACATATTAATCTGATTTTTTTTTTTTGAAGCGTTCATTACATGGGGTGTTACGAATTAAAGTCCTTTTCGCTCTAGGACGCGTATATACGAAGATATGGGCAAAATAAGTTTTTCAGATAAAAATTTCACTTTTTTTAGGTTTTGGGAGGATTATTCAATTTTTGTGTGGGTGGTCATGAATTAAAGTCCTTTTCGCGCTAGGGCGCTTAGTTTAGGAGATATGGGCAAAATAAGTTTTTCATATCAAAATTTAAATTTTTTTAGGTTTTGGGTGGATTTGTCAATTTTTTGGGTGTGTTCACGAATAAAAGTCCTTTTCGCCCTAGGACGTATATTTAAGGAGATATGGGCAAAATAACTTTTTCAATTAAAAATGCAATTTTTTAGGTTTTGAGCGGATTATTACATTTGTTAGGGTGTAACGAATTAAAGTCCTTTTCGCTCTAGGACGCGTATATACGAAGATATGGGCAAAATAACTTTTTCATATAAAAATTTCAATTTTTTAGGTTTTGGGAGGATTATTCAATTTTTTTGGGGGTGGTCATGAATTAAAGTCCTTTTCGCGCTAGGGCGCTTAGTTTAGGAGATATGGGCAAAATAAGTTTTTCATATCAAAATTTAATTTTTTAGGTTTTGGGTGGATTTGTCAATTTTTTGGGGGTGGTCACGAATTAAAGTCCATTTCGCCCTAGGACGCATATTTAAGGAGATATGGGCAAAATAACTTTTTCATATAAAAATTGCAATTTTTTTAGGTTTTGAGCGGATTATTAAATTTTTTGGGGGTGGTCACGAATTAAAGTCCTTTTCGCCCTAGGACGTATATTTAAGGAGATATGGGCAAAATAACTTTTTCATATAAAAATTGCAATTTTTTTAGGTTTTGAGCGGATTATTAAATTTTTTGGGGTGTTACGAATTAAAGTCCTTTTCGCTCTAGGACGTATATTGAAGGAGATATGGGCAAAATAACTTTTTCATATAAAAATTTCAATTTTTTAGGTTTTGGGAGGATTATTCAATTTTTTTGGGGGTGGTCATGAATTAAAGTCCTTTTCGCTCTAGGACGCGTATATACGAAGATATGGGCAAAATAAGTTTTTCATATCAAAATTTAAATTTTTTTAGGTTTTGGCTGGATTTGTCAATTTTTTGGGGGTGGTCACGAATTAAAATCCTTTTCGCTCTAGGACGTATATTTAAGGAGATATGGGCAAAATAAGTTTTTCGGATAAAAATTTCAATTTTTTTAGGTTTTGGGAGGATTATTCAATTTTTTTTGGGGGTGGGTGTGTTCACGAATAAAAGTCCTTTTCGCCCTAGGACGTATATTTAAGGAGATATGGGCAAAATAACTTTTTCATATAAAAATTGCAATTTTTTAGGTTTTGAGCGGATTATTAAATTTGTTGGGGTGTTACGAATTAAAGTTCTTTTCGCTCTAGGACGCGTATATATGAAGATATGGGCAAAATAAGTTTTTCAGATAAAAATTTCAATTTTTTTAGGTTTTGGGAGGATTATTCAATTTTTTGGGGGGTGGTCATGAATTAAAGTCATTTTCGTGCTAGGGCGCTTAGTTTAGGAGATATGGTCAAAATAAGTTTTTCATATCAAAATTTAATTTTTTTTAGGTTTTGGGTGGATTTGTCAATGTTTTGGGGGTGGTCACGAATTAAAGTCCTTTTCGCCCTAGGACGTATATTTAAGGAGATATGGGCAAAATAACTTTTTCATATAAAAATTGCAATTTTTTTAGGTTTTGAGCGGATTATTAAATTTTTTGGGGTGTTACGAATTAAAGTCCTTTTCGCTCAAGAACGCGTATATACGAAGATATGGGCAAAATAAATTTTTCAGAAAAAAATTTCAATTTTTTTAGGTTTTGGGAGGATTATTCAATTTTTTTGGGGGTGGTCATGAATTAAAGTCCTTTTCGCGCTAGGGCGCTTAGTTTAGGAGATATGGGCAAAATAAGTTTTTCATATCAAAATTTAAATTTTTTTAGGTTTTGGGTGGATTTGTCAATTTTTTGGGGGTGGTCACGAATTAAAATCCTTTTCGCCCTAGGACGTATATTTAAGGAGATATGGGCAAAATAAGTTTTTCGGATAAAAATTTCAATTTTTTAGGTTTTGGGAGGATTTTTCAATTTTTTGGGGTGTTACGAATTAAAGTCCTTTTCGCTCTAGGACGCGTATATACGAAGATATGGGCAAAATAAGTTTTTCAGATAAAAATTGCAATTTTTTTAGGTTTTGGGAGGATTATTCAATTTTTTTGGGGGTGGTCATGAATTAAAGTCCTTTTCGCGCTAGGGCGCTTAGTTTAGGAGATATGGGCAAAATAAGTTTTTCATATCAAAATTTAAATTTTTTAGGTTTTGGGTGGATTTGTCAATTTTTTGGGGGTGGTCACGAATTAAAGTCCATTCCGCCCTAGGACGCATATTTAAGGAGATATGGGCAAAATAACTTTTTCGGATAAAAATTTCAATTTTTTTAGGTTTTGGGAGGATTATTCAATTTTTTTGGGGGGTGGGTGTGTTCACGAATAAAAGTCCTTTTCGCCCTAGGACGTATATTTAAGGAGATATGGGCAAAATAACTTTTTAATATAAAAATTGCAATTTTTTAGGTTTTGAGCAGATTATTAAATTTGTTGGGGTGTTACGAATTAAAGTCCCTTTCGCTCTAGGACGCGTATATACGAAGATATGGGCAAAATAAGATTTTCAGATAAAAATTGCAATTTGTTTAGGTTTTGGGAGGATTATTCAATTTTTTGGGGGGTGGTCATGAACAGCGTTGCCAATTTAGCTTTTTTCCCGCTAGATTTGGCTTTTTTTGAAGACGTTTAGCGGGGAAAAAATGCATTTAGCTTTTAGCCTTTTTTCTGGCTTTTTTTCATGACCCTTTTAGCTATTTTTGGCTTTTTTTTATTTTCGGCATGTTCCTATTGAAATATGGATAAAACTTCACTTTAACCTAAGCCTTGCTGCCAGAATAAGGTTTTCCACATATTTCAAAGCTCAATTGAAACATTAATAATTATTCCAGCCATTATGCCGGCATTTTTGCAGCAAATACACCTTGTTGTAAAGTTTTTTCCTCGTATTCATAAAAGTTATCGTAAACATTAAATGTACTATTACCATACAAATTCCTTATATAAACTGTCAGTAAATTATTAGGAATATTTGCATTTGACTCGTATATCCTTTTTATGTTATTATAATATTCTAAAGTTATTATGATATTTCTAAATTAAAATAGTAGATGTGAATTGCTTTGTACACTGAAAAAATATTGTTGGAGGCCAAAGATTTCATGTCCTTAAAATACAAACGCGAATTTTGGTTATAATAGCATTTGTGAATTTCTCTTATATAAACTGTTTCCCTTGTCCAAAAGGCGATAAAGTCGTTTTGTCCTTATAGTTAAGTGATTTAACTTAAAAATGGGTATCTTTTCATGAAAGAAGGCTAGGGTCAATTCTAAAAAATTCTCAAAATTAATGAAATAGTCTTTAAATTTGTGGAGTTTTTGTATCTTGACCACAAACCAAAATAGCGTTCAAAAATAGAAGAGGGTTTTCAACATTTTATTTTAAAAACGTATACATAGAATAATTTCTACTTAAAGTCGAGTCTGAATTTGGAACTTTAAGTTGTCGTTAGCATGTTTTTAAAGCAATGTGATAGCTCATGAAGAAAAAGCTGAAAAAACGAATAAATTCAAATTTGACTCGGAATCAATACCAAAATCATTAGTGTACAAAATCTTTGGAATCGAACATAGAAATAATTTAATAATAATAATAAAGTTTTGAATGTGGTATTATTTTTTGTTAACACAAAAAAAAAAAACATTCAATAAAAAAATTCGTTGTGATAGGATCAAAACAAATCTGCTATTTATTAATGGAATGGATTTATTCAGTACAAACTTGCAAGCCAGTTAGAATGGGTTTTTTTTTATCATTAATTCAGTTAAAACGAAATATATTGATATTTTCTAATGCAGTTCTATGTGACATTGTGCAATATATCGCACATTGGACTTGTTGACGATTAACCAGCTGATAATCGCAAGTTTACTGGGAAAAATGATTTTACTAGGAAATATAAACGAAGGACTTCCAGTAAAAATTTGTGATAGTAATCAAAATGTATCTAGTACGCAAACATAGCTAATATGACTTAGATTTTCTTACAGTCTCACAGAAATGGAAATAATGAATGAATACAATTAAAATAATATGCGTTTTAAGTGAAAGAAAGCCTTTAAGTTTGATAAATTTCAATCAAAAATGTGACTTTCGATACAAAAAAATTAGCTTTTTTTTCTAGCTATTTTTTGACATTTTTTAGCTTTTTTTTGGCTAGTTTTTTGGACAAATCTAGCGGTTTTTGGTGAAACAATTCTGGCAACGCTGGTCATGAATTAAAGTCCTTTTCGTGCTAGGGCGCTTAGTTTAGGAGATATGGTCAAAATAAGTTTTTCATATCAAAATTTAATTTTTTTTTAGGTTTTGGGTGGATTTGTCAATGTTTTGGGGGTGGTCACGAATTAAAGTCCTTTTCGCCCTAGGACGTATATTTAAGGAGATATGGGCAAAATAAGTTTTTCGGATAAAAATTTCAATTTTTTTAGGTTTTGGGAGGATTTTTCAATTTTTTGGGGTGTTACGAATTAAAGTCCTTTTCGCTCTAGGACGCGTATATACGAAGATATGGGCAAAATAAATTTTTCAGATAAAAATTTCAATTTTTTTAGGTTTTGGGAGGATTATTCAATTTTTTTGGGGGTGGTCATGAATTAAAGTCCTTTTCGCGCTAGGGCGCTTAGTTTAGGAGATATGGGCAAAATAAGTTTTTCATATCAAAATTTAAATTTTTTTAGGTTTTGGGTGGATTTGTCAATTTTTTGGGTGTGTTCACGAATAAAAGTCCTTTTCGCCCTAGGACGTATATTTAAGGAGATATGGGCAAAATAACTTTTTCATATAAAAATTGCAATTTTTTAGGTTTTGAGCGGATTATTAAATTTGTTGGGGTGTTACGAATTAAAGTCCTTTTCGCTCTAGGACGCGTATATACGAAGATATGGGCAAAATAAGATTTTCAGATAAAAATTTCAATTTGTTTAGGTTTTGGGAGGATTATTCAATTTTTTGGGGGGTGGTCATGAATTAAAGTCCTTTTCGCGCTAGGGCGCTTAGTTTAGGAGATATGGTCAAAATAAGTTTTTCATATCAAAATTTAATTTTTTTTAGGTTTTGGGTGGATTTGTCAATGTTTTGGGGGTGGTCACGAATTAAAGTCCTTTTCGCCCTAGGACGTATATTTAAGGAGATATGGAGATAATTTTTTGGGGTGTTACGAATTAAAGTCCTTTTCGCTCTAGGACGTATATTGAAGGAGATATGGGCAAAATAACTTTTT
The DNA here is from genome assembly GCF_050003625.1 of Haematobia irritans. NCBI lineage: Eukaryota > Metazoa > Arthropoda > Insecta > Diptera > Muscidae > Haematobia > Haematobia irritans. The sequence goes on along the minus strand of NC_134400.1, from coordinate 70,793,537 downwards.
CATATAAAAATTTCAATTTTTTAGGTTTTGGGAGGATTATTCAATTTTTTTGGGGGTGGTCATGAATTAAAGTTCTTTTCGCTCTAGGACGCGTATATACGAAGATATGGGCAAAATAACTTTTTCATATAAAAATTTCAATTTTTTAGGTTTTGGGAGGATTATTCAATTTTTTTGGGGGTGGTCATGAATTAAAGTCCTTTTCGCGCTAGGGCGCTTAGTTTAGGAGATATGGGCAAAATAAGTTTTTCATATCAAAATTTAATTTTTTAGGTTTTGGGTGGATTTGTCAATTTTTTGGGGGTGGTCACGAATTAAAGTCCATTTCGCCCTAGGACGCATATTTAAGGAGATATGGGCAAAATAACTTTTTCATATAAAAATTGCAATTTTTTTAGGTTTTGAGCGGATTATTAAATTTTTTGGGGTGTTACGAATTAAAGTCCTTTTCGCTCTAGGACGTATATTGAAGGAGATATGGGCAAAATAACTTTTTCATATAAAAATTTCAATTTTTTAGGTTTTGGGAGGATTATTCAATTTTTTTTGGGGGTGGTCATGAATTAAAGTCCTTTTCGCTCTAGGACGCGTATATACGAAGATATGGGCAAAATAAGTTTTTCATATCAAAATTTAAATTTTTTTAGGTTTTGGGTGGATTTGTCAATTTTTTGGGGGTGGTCACGAATTAAAATCCTTTTCGCCCTAGGACGTATATTTAAGGAGATATGGGCAAAATAAGTTTTTCGGATAAAAATTTCAATTTTTTTAGGTTTTGGGAGGATTATTCAATTTTTTTTGGGGGTGGGTGTGTTCACGAATAAAAGTCCTTTTCGCCCTAGGACGTATATTTAAGGAGATATGGGCAAAATAACTTTTTCATATAAAAATTGCAATTTTTTAGGTTTTGAGCGGATTATTAAATTTGTTGGGGTGTTACGAATTAAAGTCCTTTTCGCTCTAGGACGCGTATATATGAAGATATGGCAAAATAAGTTTTTCAGATAAAAATTTCAATTTTTTTAGGTTTTGGGAGGATTATTCAATTTTTTGGGGGGGGGTGGTCATGAATTAAAGTCCTTTTCGTGCTAGGGCGCTTAGTTTAGGAGATATGGTCAAAATAAGTTTTTCATATCAAAATTTAATTTTTTTTAGGTTTTGGGTGGATTTGTCAATGTTTTGGGGGTGGTCACGAATTAAAGTCCTTTTCGCCCTAGGACGTATATTTAAGGAGATATGGGCAAAATAAGTTTTTCATATCAAAATTTAAATTTTTTTAGGTTTTGAGCGGATTATTAAATTTTTTGGGGTGTTACGAATTAAAGTCCTTTTCGCTCAAGAACGCGTATATACGAAGATATGGGAAAAATAAATTTTTCAGATAAAAATTTCAATTTTTTTAGGTTTTGGGAGGATTATTCAATTTTTTTGGGGGTGGTCATGAATTAAAGTCCTTTTCGCGCTAGGGCGCTTAGTTTAGGAGATATGGGCAAAATAAGTTTTTCATATCAAAATTTAAATTTTTTTAGGTTTTGGGTGGATTTGTCAATTTTTTGGGGGTGGTCACGAATTAAAATCCTTTTCGCCCTAGGACGTATATTTAAGGAGATATGGGCAAAATAAGTTTTTCGGATAAAAATTTCAATTTTTTTAGGTTTTGGGAGGATTTTTCAATTTTTTGGGGTGTTACGAATTAAAGTCCTTTTCGCTCTAGGACGCGTATATACGAAGATATGGGCAAAATAAGTTTTTCAGATAAAAATTTCAATTTTTTTAGGTTTTGGGAGGATTATTCAATTTTTTTGGGGGTGGTCATGAATTAAAGTCCTTTTCGCGCTATGGCGCTTAGTTTAGGAGATATGGGCAAAATAAGTTTTTCATATCAAAATTTAAATTTTTTTAGGTTTTGGGTGGATTTGTCAATTTTTTGGGTGTGTTCACGAATAAAAGTCCTTTTCGCCCTAGGTTAGGTTAGGTTAGGTTAAAGTGGCAGCCCGATTAAATTTCAGGCTCACTTAGACTATTCAGTCCATTGTGATACCACATTTAACTAAAAGTACCTATTACATATGGGCACTTCTAGTCTTAACCACTGAACCTTCTCTATTATTTACTTTTGTGGAACCAACCAGATTGCTCCAAAAACATTAACAAACTGCTTAAGTTAACGTTTTCCATGTCAGCCAGTAATCTAAAGCTATATGCTCCTAAAATTCGCTTACGCCTTACACAAAAAGCAGGACACTCACACAAGAGGTGTTTAATTGATTCCTTTTCCTCCACGTCATGACAGCTTATACAATAGTCATTATACTTCGCACCTATAGTTTTTGCAAATTCGCCTATCAGGCAGCGACCCGTTATAGCAGATATTAGGAGTGCTATCTGACGCCTTGAGAACACTAGCATATCTAGTGTGCGGTTTAAGTTTAAATGGGGCCATATTTGCTTGGTGTCGTTACAACCCTTGCAATTTTCCCATCGAATATTGGCCATCATAACAGCCTTCTCACGCAGTAAGAGCTTGCAGGTGGCCAGAGGCATACCAACAGATTCTAGTTCCCCTGGAATATGTAAGGTAGTTCCTAGCCTTGCTAACACATCTGCTTCACAGTTCCCCGGTATGTTCCTATGACCAGGCACCCATATTAGGTGAATATTGTACTGCTCAGCCATCTCGTTGAGAGATTTGCGGCAGTCTATGGCCGTTTTTGAGTTAAGGAACACAGAGTCCAAGGATTTTATTGCAGGTTGACTGTCTGAGTATATATTAATGCCAATATTTGTTGGAACATTACTTCTCAGCCAATTCACCACCTCTCTTATTGCCAATATTTCAGCCTGAAAAACACTACAGTGATTAGGTAATCTTTTCGCTATTCGAATTTCCAGATCTTTAGAATATACTCCGAACCCCACTTGTCCATTCAATTTGGAGCCATCAGTATAGAAATCTATATATCTTTTATTCCCCGGGGTCTGTGTACACCACGCCTCACTGTTGGGAATTAGAGTTTCAAACTTTTTGTCGAAAAGTGGTTTTGCCAGGGTGTAATCCACTACGTTAGGCACATCTGGCATTACTTTGAGGACCGAACTATGAACTATGACTATGACATTTTTTCCGACCATAGCGATAGCTCGCGCAACCGCACAGCCGTTGTTGCAGCTGACTGTTTGGCCAAAATGTCTAAAGGCAATAGATGTAGCATGACATTAAGGGAGTCTGTTCCTGTCTTACTAAATGCGCCTGAGATACATAAGCTCGCCATACGCTGAACTTTATCTAAACAAGTCGGTTTCTGAAGTGCCGGCCACCAGACTACAACACCATATAGCATTATAGGTCTAACCACTGCCGTGTATAGCCAATGCACAATTTTTGGTCTTAGTCCCCACTTTTTCCCTATTGCCTTTTTGCACGAGTACAAAGCTACCGTGGCTTTTCTCGCCCTCTCTTCAATATTAAGCCTAAAATTCAGCTTCCTGTCCAAAATAACGCCAAGGTATTTTGCACACTCACCAAAGGAAATTTCAGTACCCCCTAAGGAAATGGGCTTAACCGTGGGAGTTTTGCGATCTTTGCAGTACATGACTATTTCTGTCTTTGCTGGATTTACACCAAGACCATTATCTTTCGCCCATTTCTCAGTCATCCGGAGAGCTCTCTGTATAATATCTCTGATTGTGGATGGGAATTTTCCCCTGACTGCTAGCGCCACATCATCTGCGTATGCCACTACTTTTATCCTTTCTTTTTCTAGAGAAAACAAAAGGTTGTTTATAGCAACATTCCAAAGAAGAGGTGATAGAACTCCTCCTTGGGGTGTGCCTCTGTTCACATACCTTTGTATGTTTGCTTGCCCTAGTGTGGCTGAAATACGTCTCTTCATTAGAAGTTCGTCTAACAGCCTAAGTATACCTGGATCAACATTCAGAGTTTTCAGTCCATTTAATATCGAGCTCGGATGGACATTATTGAACGCCCCTTCGATGTCTAGAAACGCCACGATTGTGTATTCTTTGACAGATAGTGAGCTTTCAATAAAGCTGACCAGTTCATGCAATGCGGTCTCAGTAGACCTGCCCTTCGAGTATGCATGCTGTCGTTTCGAGAGCAAACCTGAATCCACGCTAGTTCTAAGATACATGTCTATCATCCTCTCCAGGGTCTTAAGTAGGAATGAGGATAAGCTGATTGGTCGGAAATCCTTCGCACTCGAGTGAGAGGCTTTTCCTGCTTTAGGTATGAAGACGACTTTTGTTTCCCTCCACTTTTCTGGAATATATGCTAAGTTTACACATTGTTTATATATCACCGTCAACCAGGGGATAATTCTTTCAGCCACTGCCTGTAACTCCGCCGGAGTAATTCCATCAGGTCCGGGGGATTTGAATGGTCCAAAGCTATTTAAAGCCCATTTTATTCTAGATTCCGACACAATTTCCTCGATAGGAAATGATCGCTGAGCCTCTGTTACACCGCCGGAACATGGTTCAACCGTCTGATTTCCAGGGAAGTGTGTGTCCAAAAGTACCTCCAACGTCTCCTCACTGGACGTTGTCCAATTTCCCTCCGATGTTTTAATGAAACCTGGAGCGGTGTTAGTGGACGCTAGTACCTTCCGTAGTCTGGAAGCCTCTGACGTATTCTCAATACTGCTACAGTAATCATCCCAAGAGTTTTGTTGAGACCTTCTCAGTTCTCGTTTATATTCTCTCAGATTCATCTTGTAAGTTTCCCAATCCTCCGGAGCTCTTGTGGACTTTGCTTTGTTAAAGAGCTTCCTGCAGGATTTCCTCATATTACTTAACTCCGTAGTCCACCATGGCGGCCGATTTTTTCCCCTTGGCTTTCCTCTAGGGCATGCAGCTTTCAGTGAAATGTTGAAGGCCTTAGTAATCCGCTCCACTGCGTGTTCGATATCTTGCACAGTGCTCATATTTGTATCCGGCACTTCCGGTATCATCAAATTGAACGATTCCCTATACCTATTCCAATCAGCTTTCCTAACATTTGGCGGAAATATGGTCTTTGAAGTACGAACAGCCAATCTGAAACTGATGTAGCGATGATCTGAGAAGCTATGTTCCCTCAAAACTTGCCACTCAGATATCTTATCATTCAGTTCCGGAGAGGTCAACGTTACGTCCAAAACCTCTTGTCTGTTCCTGGTGACGAAGGTTGGTGCATCTCCCTTATTGCAAACTACCAGGTTAGTACGCAAAATAAACTCTATTAGCGACTCTCCCCTTGCATTAGTATCACTACTTCCCCAAATACTATGATGTGCATTTGCATCGCATCCCATAATGAGTTTTGTCTTTGTTTTTAGTGACTCATCAACTAAGGTCTTAACGGCACAGGGTGGCATATCCCTATCATGTCCCATGTAGACCGAAGATACCCAATATTTGCATGTGGATATCTCTAGACTGGCTACGACAGTGTCTGCATTGCTCAATGAAGGAAGCAGAAACAAGTTTAGTTCGTTTTTAGCAATTATACATGCTCGATTTATATCGTTACCGGTATTATGCAAAAGTTTGAAACCCGGAGTGCTTAATTCACAGATCTTGTTCTTATATATGTATGGTTCTTGAATAAGAACTATATCTATGTCTCCTTTCATCAGGAGAACTTTTAAGGCAGCACAAGCGGCCTTACAATGGTGAAGATTTATCTGGAGGAACCGTAGAACCATCCAAATTTTCAACCACCGTCACATCAGCCGCTTCAATTGAGTCATCAAGGGCTTCCTCTTCACAGATCTCGGTGACTCTCGCAACAATCCGCGGTTCAGCTTTGGTGAGGCTTGAGCCTGTAGAAACTTCCCGCATATGATTTTCGCCATAGTCTGCAGGTTTTATGTCTCCTTCGGCTTCGCTAGGAGACTTTTTCACTGCTGACTCTACCGGAGGCTTGTCCGTTTCGGTATCCTTTGGCTGATCGCTTTTGTATACCTTCATATGGATATCATGAAAGCCATAACTTACGCGTCCTTGGGTCTGGGCTAGATGTTGCAGCGACTCTATGTTTAATATAAACACCGCATGTCGTCTTGGTCCATCCACCTCATCCAAACGACCAACCTTCCAATCGGCGGTTGGAAGATCTGGGTTACATTCTTTTAGTCTCTCTAGTATTGACTCAGGATCAGGAGGGTTTGCCGGTATCCATGCATGTGCTCTAGGTTTAGCCGGTATGTCTTTTTTATCGACTAACTCCAAAGCGGCTCCTTCCCAAACTTCACCAATTAGCATCAATGCAGCTTTAAAGCAATCCATAGACCTCTGGTCTGCAAAAGCTATTAACTTATATCGTCCTTGATACCATCCAGCATCTTGCCGTCGAGGACTTGGTCCGGGAAACTTTTTTCGCACCTCTGAGTAGACACCAGACATCGCGTTCTCAATTTCCCCCCATTTTTGCCTTGGAATCATACCGTCCAATGCTCCTTTATTAATAATAGCCATCACAAGGCTGTCTTTTGCAACTGAGGCAAACGATCTTTGATCCCGTTTAGAGGATGGTAGCTCATCCGGTGATCGTTCCCTTTTTCCAGCTTCAAGAATTCCTTGAGCCCATTTTAAGGAATCACTTTGCTTAGCCGACAACGTGCTTGGGTCGACTGATCCTAATTTCTTTAGGATAAACAAAGCATTTCTTCGTTCCTTGAATCTCTTTCGAGAGGGATTGCCTCCTTTTGATGTCGTCACCTTAGAAAAGGTTCGACTTGCCAAAGTGTCACCGCCAGTCGACCCGTCTACAGGTCGACTAATTGGGCCTGACTCTTGGTCGCTGCCCAAATTTATAACTTCAGTCGTTACCCGTCCACTGGGCCCTGAAGTTAGCAACCCAGTGGATGACTTTGAATTTCGCTGCATGGTGGTTTATTATTTCCACCACACGTGAAATTCGTAATAAGTACTTATTACGATGAAATCCTCCGCTATTAGAAAACACGTCCGTTCAGTTCGACGGTTTTCGCCCTAGGACGTATATTTAAGGAGATATGGGCAAAATAACTTTTTCATATAAAAATTGCAATTTTTTAGGTTTTAAGCGGATTATTAAATTTGTTGGGGTGTTACGAATTAAAGTCCTTTTCGCTCTAGGACGCGTATATACGAAGATATGGGCAAAATAAGTTTTTCAGATAAAAATTTCAATTTTTTTAGGTTTTGGGAGGATTATTCAATTTTTTTGGGGGTGGTCATGAATTAAAGTCCTTTTCGCGCTAGGGCGCTTAGTTTAGGAGATATGGGCAAAATAAGTTTTTCATATCAAAATTTAAATTTTTTAGGTTTTGGGTGGATTTGTCAATTTTTTGGGGGTGGTCACGAATTAAAGTCCATTTCGCCCTAGGACGCATATTTAAGGAGATATGGGCAAAATAACTTTTTCATATAAAAATTGCAATTTTTTTAGGTTTTGAGCGGATTATTAATTTTTTTGGGGTGTTACGAATTAAAGTCCTTTTCGCTCTAGGACGCGTATATACGAAGATATGGGCAAAATAACTTTTTCATATAAAAATTTCAATTTTTTTAGGTTTTGGGAGGATTATTCAATTTTTTTGGGGGTGGTCATGAATTAAAGTCCTTTTCGTGCTAGGGCGCTTAGTTTAGGAGATATGGTCAAAATAAGTTTTTCATATCAAAATTTAATTTTTTTTAGGTTTTGGGTGGATTTGTCAATGTTTTGGGGGTGGTCACGAATTAAAGTCCTTTTCGCCCTAGGACGTATATTTAAGGAGATATGGGCAAAATAACTTTTTCATATAAAAATTGCAATTTTTTTAGGTTTTGAGCGGATTATTAAATTTTTTGGGGTGTTACGAATTAAAGTCCATTTCGCTCCAGGACGTATATTGAAGGAGATATGGGCAAAATAACTTTTTCATATAAAAATTTCAATTTTTTTAGGTTTTGGGAGGATTATTCAATTTTTTTGGGGGTGGTCATGAATTAAAGTCCTTTTCGCGCTAGGGCGCTTAGTTTAGGAGATATGGGCAAAATAAATTTTTCATATCAAAATTTAAATTTTTTTAGGTTTTGGGTGGATTTGTCAATTTTTTGGGGGTGGTCCTTTTCGCCCTAGGACGTATATTTAAGGAGATATGGGCAAAATAACTTTTTCATATAAAAATTGCAATTTTTTTAGGTTTTGAGCGGATTATTAAATTTTATGGGGTGTTACGAATTAAAGTCCTTTTCGCTCTAGGACGCGTATATACGAAGATATGGGCAAAATAAGTTTTTCAGATAAAAATTTCAATTTTTTTAGGTTTTGGGAGGATTATTCAATTTTTTGGGGGTGGTCATGAATTAAAGTCCTTTTCGCGCTAGGGCGCTTAGTTTAGGAGATATGGGCAAAATAAGTTTTTCATATCAAAATTTACATTTTTTAGGTTTTGGGTGGATTTGTCAATTTTTTGGGGGTGGTCACGAATTAAAGTCCATTTCGCCCTAGGACGTATATTTAAGGAGATATGGGCAAAATAACTTTTTCATATAAAAATTGCAATTTTTTAGGTTTTGAGCGGATTATTAAATTTTTTGGGGTGTTACGAATTAAAGTCCTTTTCGCTCTAGGACGCGTATATACGATGATATGGGCAAAATAAGATTTTCAGATAAAAATTTCAATTTTTTTAGGTTTTGGGAGGATTATTAAATTTTTTTTGGGGGGGGTCATGAATTAAAGTCCTTTTCGTGCTAGGGCGCTTAGTTTAGGAGATATGGTCAAAATAAGTTTTTCATATCAAAATTTAATTTTTTTAGGTTTTGGGTGGATTTGTCAATGTTTTGGGGGTGGTCAAGAATTAAAGTCCTTTTCGCCCTAGGACGTATATTTAAGGAGATATGGGCAAAATAACTTTTTCATATAAAAATTGCAATTTTTTTAGGTTTTGAGCGGATTATTAAATTTTTTGGGGTGCTACGAATTAAAGTCCTTTTCGCTATAGAACGTATATTGAAGGAGATATGGGCAAAATAACTTTTTCATATAAAAATTTCAATTTTTTTAGGTTTTGGGAGGATAATTCAATTTTTTTGGGAGTGGTCATGACTTAAAGTCCTTTTCGCGCTAGGGCGCTTAGTGTAGGAGATATGGGCAAAATAAGTTTTTCATATCAAAATTTTAATGTTTTTAGGTTTTGGGTGGATTTGTCAATTTTTTGGGGGTGGTCACGAATTAAAATCCTTTTCGCCCTAGGACGTATATTTAAGGAGATATGGGCAAAATAAGTTTTTCGGATAAAAATTTCAATTTTTTTAGGTTTTGGGAGGATTATTAAATTTTTTTTGGGGGTGGTCATGAATTAAAGTCCTTTTCGCGCTAGGGCGCTTAGTTTAGGAGATATGGGCAAAATAAATTTTTCATATCAAAATTTAAATTTTTATCTAATTATACAATTATTTTTCGAGCTTTTATGGGCAGATATAGATTAAGGAACATGGTTAATAGAGCCATTGAAAAGAAAACGCCAGATACAAATCTATACACGCCTGGACTGTACATGTTTCGGTTCGGGCGAATAAACCTTTCCACAGCCTTTAGTATAGATCTGGCTAAGAGAGATAACTCAATTTTGGGCCCTTTATGCTAACTCCATATGGAGAAAACATTTGGGAAATTTCCTCTTACAAATTGAATCATCTTTTCTCCCACTGTACATCATCTTTTCATATAACTTACAAGTCCCTTAATCTTATTTTTATTTCGTTTTGTTACATAGTAATGCAACAACACGAAATTTATTTTTAGAAAGCTAATTTGTTAGAACTCACCTAAGTGGTGAACAGTCGAACAATGCTTATTGTTTCTACAGTCAACTACAACATATGACAATTAACAGAAACTGGTTTCCAGGATACAACAACAATTCTAACGCGTACATTAGTCGTGTTTTTCCTAGTTTTACGACGGGCTCGTCGTTGCTTATTATATTTCATGTTAGCCTGATACCGAAACAGGCAATTGACGTCCAAATGCATTATATCTAATTATACAATTATTTTTCGAGCTTTTATGGACAGATATAGATTTTTTAGGTTTTGGGTGTGGTCCTTTTCGTGCTAGGGCGATTAGTTTAGGAGATATGGTCAAAATAAGTTTTTCATATCAAAATTTAATTTTTTTAGGTTTTGGGTGGATTTGTCAATGTTTTGGGGGTGGTCACGAATTAAAGTCCTTTTCGCCCTAGGACGTATATTTAAGGAGATATGGGCAAAATAACTTTTTCATATAAAAATTGCAATTTTTTTAGGTTTTGAGCCGATTATTAAATTTTTTGGGGTGTTACGAATTAAAGTCCTTTTCGCTCTAGGACGCGTATATACGAAGATATGGGCAAAATAAGATTTTCAGATAAAAATTTAAATTTTTTTAGGTTTTGGGAGGATTATTCAATTTTTTTGGGGGGTGGTCATGAATTAAAGACCTTTACGCGCTAGGGCGCTTAGTTTAGGAGATATGGGCAAAATAAGTTTTTCATATCAAAATTTAAATGTTTTTAGGTTTTGGGTGGATTTGTCAATTTTTTGGGGGTGGTCACGAATTAAAGTCCTTTTCGCCCTAGGACGTCTATTTAAGGAGATATGGGCAAAATAACTTTTTCATATAAAAATTGCAATTTTTTTAGGTTTTGAGCCGATTATTAAATTTTTTGGGGTGTTACGAATTAAAGTCCTTTTCGCTCTAGGACGCGTATATACGAAGATATGGGCAAAATAAGATTTTCAGATAAAAATTTCAATTTTTTTAGGTTTTGGGTGGATTTGTCAATTTTTTGGGGGTGGTCACGAATTAAAGTCTTTTCGTGCTAGGGCGCTTAGTTTAGGAGATATGGTCAAAATAAGTTTTTCATATCAAAATTTAATTTTTTTTAGGTTTTGGGTGGATTTGTCAATGTTTTGGGGGTGTTACGAATTAAAGTCCTTTTCGCCCTAGGGCGTATATTGAAGGAGATATGGGCAAAATAACTTTTTCATATAAAAATTTCAATTTTTTTAGGTTTTGAGCGGATTATTAAATTTTTTGGGGTGTTACGAATTAAAGTCCTTTTCGCTCTAGGACGCGTATATACGAAGATATGGGCAAAATAAGTTTTTCAGATAAAAATTTCAATTTTTTTAGGTTTTGGGAGGATTATTCAAATTTTTTGGGGGTGGTCATGAATTAAAGTCCTTTTCGCGCTAGGGCGCTTAGTTTAGGAGATATGGGCGAAATAAGTTTTTCATATCAAAATTTAAATTTTTTAGGTTTTGGGTGGATTTGTCAATTTTTTGGGGGTGGTCACGAATTAAAGTCCTTTTCGCCCTAGGACGCATATTTAAGGAGATATGGGCAAAATAACTTTTTCATATAAAAATTGCAATTTTTTTTAGGTTTTGAGCTGATTATAAAATTTGTTGGGGTGTTACGAATTAAAGTCCTTTTCGCTCTAGGACGCATATATACGAAGATATGAGCAAAATAAGTTTTTCAGATAAAAATTTCAATTTTTTTAGGTTTTGGGAGGATTATTCAATTTTTTTTGGGGGTGGTCATGAATTAAAGTCCTTTTCGCGCTAGGGCGCTTAGTTTAGGAGATATGGGCAAAATAAATTTTTCATATCAAAATTTAATTTTTTTTTAGGTTTTGGGTGTGGTCACGAATTAAAGTCCTTTTCGCCCTAGGACGTATATTTAAGGAGATATGGGCAAAATAACTTTTTCATATAAAAATTGCAATTTTTTAGGTTTTGAGCGGATTATTAAATTTGTTGGGGTGTTACGAATTAAAGTCCTTTTCGCTCTAGGACGCGTATATACGAAGAAATGGGCAAAATAAGTTTTTCAGATAAAAATTTCAATTTTTTTAGGTTTTGGGAGGATTATTCAAATTTTTGGGGGTGGTCATGAATTAAAGTCCTTTTCGCGCTAGGGCGCTTAGTTTAGGAGATATGGTCAAAATAAGTTTTTCATATCAAAATTCAAATTTTTTAGGTTTTGGGTGGATTTGTCAATTTTTTGGGGGTGGTCACGAATTAAAGTCCTTTTCGCCCTAGGACGTCTATTTAAGGAGATATGGGCAAAATAACTTTTTCATATAAAAATTGCAATTTTTTTAGGTTTTGAGCGGATTATTAAATTTTTTGGGGTGTTACGAATTAAAGACCTTTTCGCTCTAGGACGCGTATATACGAAGATATGGGCAAAATAAGTTTTTCAGATAAAAATTTCAATTTTTTTAGGTTTTGGGAGGATTATTCAATTTTTTTGGGGGTGGTCATGAATTAAAGTCCTTTTCGCGCTAGGGCGCTTAGTTTAGGAGATATGGGCAAAATAAGTTTTTCATATCAAAATTTAAATTTTTTAGGTTTTGGGTGGATTTGTCAATTTTTTGGGGGTGGTCACGAATTAAAGTCCATTTCGCCCTAGGACGCATATTTAAGGAGATATGGGCAAAATAACTTTTTCATATAAAAATTGCAATTTTTTTAGGTTTTGAGCGGATTATTAAATTTTTTGGGGTGTTACGAATTAAAGTCCTTTTCGCTCTAGGACGCGTATATACGCAGATATGAGCAAAATAAGTTTTTCAGTTAAAAATTTCAATTTTTTTAGGTTTTGGGAGGATTATTCAAATTTTTTGGGGGTGGTCATGAATTAAAGTCCTTTTCGCGCTAGGGCGCTTAGTTTAGGAGATATGGGCAAAATAAGTTTTTCATATCAAAATTTAAATTTTTTAGGTTTTGGGTGGATTTGTCAATTTTTTGGGGGTGGTCACGAATTAAAGTCCATTTCGCCCTAGGACGCATATTTAAGGAGATATGGGCAAAATAACTTTTTCATATAAAAATTGCAATTTTTTTAGGTTTTGAGCTGATTATAAAATTTGTTGGGGTGTTACGTATTAAAGTCCTTTTCGCTCTAGGACGCATATATACGAAGATATGAGCAAAATAAGTTTTTCAGATAAAAATTTCAATTTTTTTAGGTTTTGGGAGGATTATTCAATTTTTTTTGGGGGTGGTCATGAATTAAAGTCCTTTTCGCGCTAGGGCGCTTAGTTTAGGAGATATGGGCAAAATACATTTTTCATATCAAAATTAAAATTTTTTTTAGGTTTTGGGTGTGGTCACGGATTAAAGTCCTTTTCGCCCTAGGACGTATATTTAAGGAGAGATGGGCAAAATAACTTTTTCATATAAAAATTGCAATTTTTTTAGGTTTTGAGCTGATTATAAAATTTGTTGGGGTGTTACGAATTAAAGTCCTTTTCGCTCTAGGACGCATATATACGAAGATATGAGCAAAATAAGTTTTTCAGATAAAAATTTCAATTTTTTTAGGTTTTGGGAGGATTATTCAATTTTTTTGGGGGTGGTCATGAATTAAAGTCCTTTTCGCGCTAGGGCGCTTAGTTTAGGAGATATGGGCAAAATAAGTTTTTCATATCAAAATTTAAAATTTTTTAGGTATATTTAAGGAGATATGGGCAAAATAAATTTTTCATATCAAAATTTAATTTTTTTTTAGGTTTTGGGTGTGGTCACGAATTAAAGTCCTTTTCGCCCTAGGACGTATATTTAAGGAGAGATGGACAAAATAACTTTTTCATATAAAAATTGCAATTTTTTTAGGTTTTGAGTGGATTATTAAATTTTTTGGGGTGTTACGAATTAAAGTCCTTTTCGCTCTGGGACGCGTATATACGAAGATATGGGCAAAATAAGTTTTTCAGATAAAAATTTCAATTTTTTTAGGTTTTGGGAGGATTATTCAATTTTTTTGGGGGTGGTCATGAATTAAAGTCCTTTTCGCGCTAGGGCGCTTAGTTTAGGAGATATGGGCAAAATAAGTTTTTCATATCAAAATTTAAATTTTTTAGGTTTTGGGTGGATTTGTCAATTTTTTGGGGGTGGTCACGAATTAAAGTCCATTTCGCCCTAGGACGCATATTTAAGGAGATATGGGCAAAATAACTTTTTCATATAAAAATTGCAATTTTTTTAGGTTTTGAGCCGATTATTAAATTTTTTGGGGTGTTACGAATTAAAGTCCTTTTCGCTCTAGGACGCGTATATACGAAGATATGGGCAAAATAAGATTTTCAGATAAAAATTTCAATTTTTTTAGGTTTTGGGTGGATTTGTCAATTTTTTGGGGGTGGTCACGAATTAAAGTCTTTTCGTGCTAGGGCGCTTAGTTTAGGAGATATGGTCAAAATAAGTTTTTCATATCAAAATTTAATTTTTTTTAGGTTTTGGGTGGATTTGTCAATGTTTTGGGGGTGTTACGAATTAAAGTCCTTTTCGCCCTAGGGCGTATATTGAAGGAGATATGGGCAAAATAACTTTTTCATATAAAAATTTCAATTTTTTTAGGTTTTGAGCGGATTATTAAATTTTTTGGGGTGTTACGAATTAAAGTCCTTTTCGCTCTAGGACGCGTATATACGAAGATATGGGCAAAATAAGTTTTTCAGATAAAAATTTCAATTTTTTTAGGTTTTGGGAGGATTATTCAAATTTTTTGGGGGTGGTCATGAATTAAAGTCCTTTTCGCGCTAGGGCGCTTAGTTTAGGAGATATGGGCGAAATAAGTTTTTCATATCAAAATTTAAATTTTTTAGGTTTTGGGTGGATTTGTCAATTTTTTGGGGGTGGTCACGAATTAAAGTCCATTTCGCCCTAGGACGCATATTTAAGGAGATATGGGCAAAATAACTTTCTCATATAAAAATTGCAATTTTTTTTAGGTTTTGAGCTGATTATAAAATTTGTTGGGGTGTTACGAATTAAAGTCCTTTTCGCTCTAAGACGCATATATACGAAGATATGAGCAAAATAAGTTTTTCAGATAAAAATTTCAATTTTTTTAGGTTTTGGGAGGATTATTCAATTTTTTTTGGGGGTGGTCATGAATTAAAGTCCTTTTCGCGCTAGGGCGCTTAGTTTAGGAGATATGGGCAAAATAAATTTTTCATATCAAAATTTAATTTTTTTTTAGGTTTTGGGTGTGGTCACGAATTAAAGTCCTTTTCGCCCTAGGACGTATATTTAAGGAGATATGGGCAAAATAACTTTTTCATATAAAAATTGCAATTTTTTAGGTTTTGAGCGGATTATTAAATTTGTTGGGGTGTTACGAATTAAAGTCCTTTTCGCTCTAGGACGCGTATATACGAAGAAATGGGCAAAATAAGTTTTTCAGATAAAAATTTCAATTTTTTTAGGTTTTGGGAGGATTATTCAAATTTTTGGGGGTGGTCATGAATTAAAGTCCTTTTCGCGCTAGGGCGCTTAGTTTAGGAGATATGGTCAAAATAAGTTTTTCATATCAAAATTCAAATTTTTTAGGTTTTGGGTGGATTTGTCAATTTTTTGGGGGTGGTCACGAATTAAAGTCCTTTTCGCCCTAGGACGTCTATTTAAGGAGATATGGGCAAAATAACTTTTTCATATAAAAATTGCAATTTTTTTAGGTTTTGAGCGGATTATTAAATTTTTTGGGGTGTTACGAATTAAAGACCTTTTCGCTCTAGGACGCGTATATACGAAGATATGGGCAAAATAAGTTTTTCAGATAAAAATTTCAATTTTTTTAGGTTTTGGGAGGATTATTCAATTTTTTTGGGGGTGGTCATGAATTAAAGTCCTTTTCGCGCTAGGGCGCTTAGTTTAGGAGATATGGGCAAAATAAGTTTTTCATATCAAAATTTAAATTTTTTAGGTTTTGGGTGGATTTGTCAATTTTTTGGGGGTGGTCACGAATTAAAGTCCATTTCGCCCTAGGACGCATATTTAAGGAGATATGGGCAAAATAACTTTTTCATATAAAAATTGCAATTTTTTTAGGTTTTGAGCGGATTATTAAATTTTTTGGGGTGTTACGAATTAAAGTCCTTTTCGCTCTAGGACGCGTATATACGCAGATATGAGCAAAATAAGTTTTTCAGTTAAAAATTTCAATTTTTTTAGGTTTTGGGAGGATTATTCAAATTTTTTGGGGGTGGTCATGAATTAAAGTCCTTTTCGCGCTAGGGCGCTTAGTTTAGGAGATATGGGCAAAATAAGTTTTTCATATCAAAATTTAAATTTTTTAGGTTTTGGGTGGATTTGTCAATTTTTTGGGGGTGGTCACGAATTAAAGTCCATTTCGCCCTAGGACGCATATTTAAGGAGATATGGGCAAAATAACTTTTTCATATAAAAATTGCAATTTTTTTAGGTTTTGAGCTGATTATAAAATTTGTTGGGGTGTTACGTATTAAAGTCCTTTTCGCTCTAGGACGCATATATACGAAGATATGAGCAAAATAAGTTTTTCAGATAAAAATTTCAATTTTTTTAGGTTTTGGGAGGATTATTCAATTTTTTTTGGGGGTGGTCATGAATTAAAGTCCTTTTCGCGCTAGGGCGCTTAGTTTAGGAGATATGGGCAAAATACATTTTTCATATCAAAATTAAAATTTTTTTTAGGTTTTGGGTGTGGTCACGGATTAAAGTCCTTTTCGCCCTAGGACGTATATTTAAGGAGAGATGGGCAAAATAACTTTTTCATATAAAAATTGCAATTTTTTTAGGTTTTGAGCTGATTATAAAATTTGTTGGGGTGTTACGAATTAAAGTCCTTTTCGCTCTAGGACGCATATATACGAAGATATGAGCAAAATAAGTTTTTCAGATAAAAATTTCAATTTTTTTAGGTTTTGGGAGGATTATTCAATTTTTTTGGGGGTGGTCATGAATTAAAGTCCTTTTCGCGCTAGGGCGCTTAGTTTAGGAGATATGGGCAAAATAAGTTTTTCATATCAAAATTTAAAATTTTTTAGGTATATTTAAGGAGATATGGGCAAAATAAATTTTTCATATCAAAATTTAATTTTTTTTTAGGTTTTGGGTGTGGTCACGAATTAAAGTCCTTTTCGCCCTAGGACGTATATTTAAGGAGAGATGGACAAAATAACTTTTTCATATAAAAATTGCAATTTTTTTAGGTTTTGAGTGGATTATTAAATTTTTTGGGGTGTTACGAATTAAAGTCCTTTTCGCTCTGGGACGCGTATATACGAAGATATGGGCAAAATAAGTTTTTCAGATAAAAATTTCAATTTTTTTAGGTTTTGGGAGGATTATTCAATTTTTTTGGGGGTGGTCATGAATTAAAGTCCTTTTCGCGCTAGGGCGCTTAGTTTAGGAGATATGGGCAAAATAAGTTTTTCATATCAAAATTTAAATTTTTTTAGGTTTTAGGTGGATTTGTCAATTTTTTGGGTGTGGTCACGAATTAAAGTCCATTTCGCCCTAGGACGCATATTTAAGGAGATATGGGCAAAATAACTTTTTCATATAAAAATTGCAATTTTTTTAGGTTTTGAGTGGATTATTAAATTTTTTGGGGTGTTACGAAATAAAGTCCTTTTCGCTCTAGGACGCGTATATACGAAGATATGGGCAAAATAAGATTTTCAGAAAAAAATTTAAATTTTTTTAGGTTTTGGGAGGATTATTCAATTTTTTGGGGGGTGGTCATGAATTAAAGTCCTTTACGCGCTAGGGCGCTTAGTTTAGGAGATATGGGCAAAATAAGTTTTTCATATCAAAATTTAAATTTTTTTAGGTTTTGGCTGGATTTGTCAATTTTTTGGGGGTGGTCACGAATTAAAGCCCTTTTCGCCCTAGGACGTATCTTTAAGGAGATATGGGTAAAATAACTTTTTCATATAAAAATTGCAATTTTTTTAGGTTTTGAGCGGATTATTAATTTTTTTGGGGTGTTACGAATTGAAGTCCTTTTCGCTCTAGGACGCGTATATACGAAGATATGGGCAAAATAAGTTTTTCAGATAAAAATTTCAATTTTTTTAGGTTTTGGGAGGATTATTCAATTTTTTTGGGGGTGGTCATGAATTAAAGTCCTTTTCGCGCTAGGGCGCTTAGTTTAGGAGATATGGGCAAAATAAGTTTTTCATATCAAAATTTAAATTTTTTTAGGTTTTGGGTGGATTTGTCAATTTTTTGGGTGTGTTCACGAATAAAAGTCCTTTTCGCCCTAGGACGTATATTTAAGGAGATATGGGCAAAATAACTTGTTTATATAAAAATTGCAATTTTTTAGGTTTTGAGCGGATTATTAAATTTGTTGGGGTGTTACGAATTAAAGTCCTTTTCGCTCTAGGACGCGTATATACGAAGATATGGGCAAAATAAGTTTTTCAGATAAAAATTTCAATTTTTTTAGGTTTTGGGAGGATTATTCAATTTTTTTGGGGGTGGTCATGAATTAAAGTCCTTTTCGCGCTAGGGCGCTTAGTTTAGGAGATATGGGCAAAATAAGTTTTTCATATCAAAATTTAAATTTTTTTAGGTTTTGGGTGGATTTGTCAATTTTTTGGGTGTGTTCACGAATAAAAGTCCTTTTCGCCCTAGGACGTATATTTAAGGAGATATGGGCAAAGTAACTTTTTCATATAAAAATTGCAATTTTTTAGGTTTTGATCGGATTATTAAATTTGTTGGGGTGTTACGAATTAAAGTCCTTTTCGCTCTAAGACGCGTATATACGAAGATATGGGCAAAATAAGTTTTTCACATAAAAATTTCAATTTTTTTAGGTTTTGGGAGGATTATTCAATTTTTTTGGGGGGTGGTCATGAATTAAAGACCTTTACGCGCTAGGGCGCTTAGTTTAGGAGATATGGGCAAAATAAGTTTTTCATATCAAAATTTAAATGTTTTTAGGTTTTGGGTGGATTTGTCAATTTTTTGGGGGTGGTCACGAATTAAAGTCCTTTTCGCCCTAGGACGTCTATTTAAGGAGATATGGGCAAAATAACTTTTTCATATAAAAATTGCAATTTTTTTAGGTTTTGAGCCGATTATTAAATTTTTTGGGGTGTTACGAATTAAAGTCCTTTTCGCTCTAGGACGCGTATATACGAAGATATGGGCAAAATAAGATTTTCAGATAAAAATTTCAATTTTTTTAGGTTTTGGGTGGATTTGTCAATTTTTTGGGGGTGGTCACGAATTAAAGTCTTTTCGTGCTAGGGCGCTTAGTTTAGGAGATATGGTCAAAATAAGTTTTTCATATCAAAATTAAATTTTTTTTAGGTTTTGGGTGGATTTGTCAATGTTTTGGGGGTGTTACGAATTAAAGTCCTTTTCGCCCTAGGGCGTATATTGAAGGAGATATGGGCAAAATAACTTTTTCATATAAAAATTTCATTTTTTTTAGGTTTTGAGCGGATTATTAAATTTTTTGGGGTGTTACGAATTAAAGTCCTTTTCGCTCTAGGACGCGTATATACGAAGATATGGGCAAAATAAGTTTTTCAGATAAAAATTTCAATTTTTTTAGGTTTTGGGAGGATTATTCAAATTTTTTGGGGGTGGTCATGAATTAAAGTCCTTTTCGCGCTAGGGCGCTTAGTTTAGGAGATATGGGCGAAATAAGTTTTTCATATCAAAATTTAAATTTTTTAGGTTTTGGGTGGATTTGTCAATTTTTTGGGGGTGGTCACGAATTAAAGTCCATTTCGCCCTAGGACGCATATTTAAGGAGATATGGGCAAAATAACTTTTTCATATAAAAATTGCAATTTTTTTTAGGTTTTGAGCTGATTATAAAATTTGTTGGGGTGTTACGAATTAAAGTCCTTTTCGCTCTAGGACGCATATATACGAAGATATGAGCAAAATAAGTTTTTCAGATAAAAATTTCAATTTTTTTAGGTTTTGGGAGGATTATTCAATTTTTTTTGGGGGTGGTCATGAATTAAAGTCCTTTTCGCGCTAGGGCGCTTAGTTTAGGAGATATGGGCAAAATAAATTTTTCATATCAAAATTTAATTTTTTTTTAGGTTTTGGGTGTGGTCACGAATTAAAGTCCTTTTCGCCCTAGGACGTATATTTAAGGAGATATGGGCAAAATAACTTTTTCATATAAAAATTGCAATTTTTTAGGTTTTGAGCGGATTATTAAATTTGTTGGGGTGTTACGAATTAAAGTCCTTTTCGCTCTAGGACGCGTATATACGAAGAAATGGGCAAAATAAGTTTTTCAGATAAAAATTTCAATTTTTTTAGGTTTTGGGAGGATTATTCAAATTTTTTGGGGGTGGTCATGAATTAAAGTCCTTTTCGCGCTAGGGCGCTTAGTTTAGGAGATATGGTCAAAATAAGTTTTTCATATCAAAATTCAAATTTTTTAGGTTTTGGGTGGATTTGTCAATTTTTTGGGGGTGGTCACGAATTAAAGTCCTTTTCGCCCTAGGACGTCTATTTAAGGAGATATGGGCAAAATAACTTTTTCATATAAAAATTGCAATTTTTTTAGGTTTTGAGCGGATTATTAAATTTTTTGGGGTGTTACGAATTAAAGACCTTTTCGCTCTAGGACGCGTATATACGAAGATATGGGCAAAATAAGTTTTTCAGATAAAAATTTCAATTTTTTTAGGTTTTGGGAGGATTATTCAATTTTTTTGGGGGTGGTCATCAATTAAAGTCCTTTTCGCGCTAGGGCGCTTAGTTTAGGAGATATGGGCAAAATAAGTTTTTCATATCAAAATTTAAATTTTTTAGGTTTTGGGTGGATTTGTCAATTTTTTGGGGGTGGTCACGAATTAAAGTCCATTTCGCCCTAGGACGCATATTTAAGGAGATATGGGCAAAATAACTTTTTCATATAAAAATTGCAATTTTTTTAGGTTTTGAGCGGATTATTAAATTTTTTGGGGTGCTACGAATTAAAGTCCTTTTCGCTCTAGGACGCGTATATACGCAGATATGAGCAAAATAAGTTTTTCAGTTAAAAATTTCAATTTTTTTAGGTTTTGGGAGGATTATTCAAATTTTTTGGGGGTGGTCATGAATTAAAGTCCTTTTCGCGCTAGGGCGCTTAGTTTAGGAGATACGGGCAAAATAAGTTTTTCATATCAAAATTTAAATTTTTTAGGTTTTGGGTGGATTTGTCAATTTTTTGGGGGTGGTCACGAATTAAAGTCCATTTCGCCCTAGGACGCATATTTAAGGAGATATGGGCAAAATAACTTTTTCATATAAAAATTGCAATTTTTTTAGGTTTTGAGCTGATTATAAAATTTGTTGGGGTGTTACGTATTAAAGTCCTTTTCGCTCTAGGACGCATATATACGAAGATATGAGCAAAATAAGTTTTTCAGATAAAAATTTCAATTTTTTTAGGTTTTGGGAGGATTATTCAATTTTTTTTGGGGGTGGTCATGAATTAAAGTCCTTTTCGCGCTAGGGCGCTTAGTTTAGGAGATATGGGCAAAATACATTTTTCATATCAAAATTAAAATTTTTTTTAGGTTTTGGGTGTGGTCACGGATTAAAGTCCTTTTCGCCCTAGGACGTATATTTAAGGAGAGATGGGCAAAATAACTTTTTCATATAAAAATTGCAATTTTTTTAGGTTTTGAGCTGATTATAAAATTTGTTGGGGTGTTACGAATTAAAGTCCTTTTCGCTCTAGGACGCATATATACGAAGATATGAGCAAAATAAGTTTTTCAGATAAAAATTTCAATTTTTTTAGGTTTTGGGAGGATTATTCAATTTTTTTGGGGGTGGTCATGAATTAAAGTCCTTTTCGCGCTAGGGCGCTTAGTTTAGGAGATATGGGCAAAATAAGTTTTTCATATCAAAATTTAAAATTTTTTAGGTATATTTAAGGAGATATGGGCAAAATAAATTTTTCATATCAAAATTTAATTTTTTTTTAGGTTTTGGGTGTGGTCACGAATTAAAGTCCTTTTCGCCCTAGGACGTATATTTAAGGAGAGATGGACAAAATAACTTTTTCATATAAAAATTGCAATTTTTTTAGGTTTTGAGTGGATTATTAAATTTTTTGGGGTGTTACGAATTAAAGTCCTTTTCGCTCTGGGACGCGTATATACGAAGATATGGGCAAAATAAGTTTTTCAGATAAAAATTTCAATTTTTTTAGGTTTTGGGAGGATTATTCAATTTTTTTGGGGTGGTCATGAATTAAAGTCCTTTTCGCGCTAGGGCGCTTAGTTTAGGAGATATGGGCAAAATAAGTTTTTCATATCAAAATTTAAATTTTTTTAGGTTTTAGGTGGATTTGTCAATTTTTTGGGTGTGGTCACGAATTAAAGTCCATTTCGCCCTAGGACGCATATTTAAGGAGATATGGGCAAAATAACTTTTTCATATAAAAATTGCAATTTTTTTAGGTTTTGAGTGGATTATTAAATTTTTTGGGGTGTTACGAAATAAAGTCCTTTTCGCTCTAGGACGCGTATATACGAAGATATGGGCAAAATAAGATTTTCAGAAAAAAATTTAAATTTTTTTAGGTTTTGGGAGGATTATTCAATTTTTTGGGGGGTGGTCATGAATTAAAGTCCTTTACGCGCTAGGGCGCTTAGTTTAGGAGATATGGGCAAAATAAGTTTTTCTTATCAAAATATAAATTTTTTTAGGTTTTGGCTGGATTTGTCAATTTTTTGGGGGTGGTCACGAATTAAAGCCCTTTTCGCCCTAGGACGTATCTTTAAGGAGATATGGGTAAAATAACTTTTTCATATAAAAATTGCAATTTTTTTAGGTTTTGAGCGGATTATTAATTTTTTTGGGGTGTTACGAATTGAAGTCCTTTTCGCTCTAGGACGCGTATATACGAAGATATGGGCAAAATAAGTTTTTCAGATAAAAATTTCAATTTTTTTAGGTTTTGGGAGGATTATTCAATTTTTTTGGGGGTGGTCATGAATTAAAGTCCTTTTCGCGCTAGGGCGCTTAGTTTAGGAGATATGGGCAAAATAAGTTTTTCATATCAAAATTTAAATTTTTTTAGGTTTTGGGTGGATTTGTCAATTTTTTGGGTGTGTTCACGAATAAAAGTCCTTTTCGCCCTAGGACGTATATTTAAGGAGATATGGGCAAAATAACTTGTTTATATAAAAATTGCAATTTTTTAGGTTTTGAGCGGATTATTAAATTTGTTGGGGTGTTACGAATTAAAGTCCTTTTCGCTCTAGGACGCATATATACGAAGATATGAGCAAAATAAGTTTTTCAGATAAAAATTTCAATTTTTTTAGGTTTTGGGAGGATTATTCAATTTTTTTGGGGGTGGTCATGAATTAAAGTCCTTTTCGCGCTATGGCGCTTAGTTTAGGAGATATGGGCAAAATAAGTTTTTCATATCAAAATTTAAATTTTTTTAGGTTTTGGGTGGATTTGTCAATTTTTTGGGTGTGTTCACGAATAAAAGTCCTTTTCGCCCTAGGTTAGGTTAGGTTAGGTTAAAGTGGCAGCCCGATTAAATTTCAGGCTCACTTAGACTATTCAGTCCATTGTGATACCACATTTAACTAAAAGTACCTATTACATATGGGCACTTCTAGTCTTAACCACTGAACCTTCTCTATTATTTACTTTTGTGGAACCAACCAGATTGCTCCAAAAACATTAACAAACTGCTTAAGTTAACGTTTTCCATGTCAGCCAGTAATCTAAAGCTATATGCTCCTAAAATTCGCTTACGCCTTACACAAAAAGCAGGACACTCACACAAGAGGTGTTTAATTGATTCCTTTTCCTCCACGTCATGACAGCTTATACAATAGTCATTATACTTCGCACCTATAGTTTTTGCAAATTCGCCTATCAGGCAGCGACCCGTTATAGCAGATATTAGGAGTGCTATCTGACGCCTTGAGAACACTAGCATTTCTAGTGTGCGGTTTAAGTTTAAATGGGGCCATATTTGCTTGGTGTCGTTACAACCCTTGCAATTTTCCCATCGAATATTGGCCATCATAACAGCCTTCTCACGCAGTAAGAGCTTGCAGGTGGCCAGAGGCATACCAACAGATTCTAGTTCCCCTGGAATATGTAAGGTAGTTCCTAGCCTTGCTAACACATCTGCTTCACAGTTCCCCGGTATGTTCCTATGACCAGGCACCCATATTAGGTGAATATTGTACTGCTCAGCCATCTCGTTGAGAGATTTGCGGCAGTCTATGGCCGTTTTTGAGTTAAGGAACACAGAGTCCAAGGATTTTATTGCAGGTTGACTGTCTGAGTATATATTAATGCCAATATTTGTTGGAACATTACTTCTCAGCCAATTCACCAATATTTCAGCCTGAAAAACACTACAGTGATTAGGTAATCTTTTCGCTATTCGAATTTCCAGATCTTTAGAATATACTCCGAACCCCACTTGTCCATTCAATTTGGAGCCATCAGTATAGAAATCTATATATCTTTTATTCCCCGGGGTCTGTGTACACCACGCCTCACTGTTGGGAATTAGAGTTTCAAACTTTTTGTCGAAAAGTGGTTTTGCCAGGGTGTAATCCACTACGTTAGGCACATCTGGCATTACTTTGAGGACCGAACTATGAACTATGACTATGACATTTTTTCCGACCATAGCGATAGCTCGCGCAACCGCACAGCCGTTGTTGCAGCTGACTGTTTGGCCAAAATGTCTAAAGGCAATAGATGTAGCATGACATTAAGGGAGTCTGTTCCTGTCTTACTAAATGCGCCTGAGATACATAAGCTCGCCATACGCTGAACTTTATCTAAACAAGTCGGTTTCTGAAGTGCCGGCCACCAGACTACAACACCATATAGCATTATAGGTCTAACCACTGCCGTGTATAGCCAATGCACAATTTTTGGTCTTAGTCCCCACTTTTTCCCTATTGCCTTTTTGCACGAGTACAAAGCTACCGTGGCTTTTCTCGCCCTCTCTTCAATATTAAGCCTAAAATTCAGCTTCCTGTCCAAAATAACGCCAAGGTATTTTGCACACTCACCAAAGGAAATTTCAGTACCCCCTAAGGAAATGGGCTTAACCGTGGGAGTTTTGCGATCTTTGCAGTACATGACTATTTCTGTCTTTGCTGG
The DNA here is from genome assembly GCF_050003625.1 of Haematobia irritans. Lineage (NCBI taxonomy): Eukaryota > Metazoa > Arthropoda > Insecta > Diptera > Muscidae > Haematobia > Haematobia irritans. The sequence goes on along the minus strand of NC_134400.1, from coordinate 70,768,619 downwards.
ATTTACACCAAGACCATTATCTTTCGCCCATTTCTCAGTCATCCGGAGAGCTCTCTGTATAATATCTCTGATTGTGGATGGGAATTTTCCCCTGACTGCTAGCGCCACATCATCTGCGTATGCCACTACTTTTATCCTTTCTTTTTCTAGAGAAAACAAAAGGTTGTTTATAGCAACATTCCAAAGAAGAGGTGATAGAACTCCTCCTTGGGGTGTGCCTCTGTTCACATACCTTTGTATGTTTGCTTGCCCTAGTGTGGCTGAAATACGTCTCTTCATTAGAAGTTCGTCTAACAGCCTAAGTATACCTGGATCAACATTCAGAGTTTTCAGTCCATTTAATATCGAGCTCGGATGGACATTATTGAACGCCCCTTCGATGTCTAGAAACGCCACGATTGTGTATTCTTTGACAGATAGTGAGCTTTCAATAAAGCTGACCAGTTCATGCAATGCGGTCTCAGTAGACCTGCCCTTCGAGTATGCATGCTGTCGTTTCGAGAGCAAACCTGAATCCACGCTAGTTCTAAGATACATGTCTATCATCCTCTCCAGGGTCTTAAGTAGGAATGAGGATAAGCTGATTGGTCGGAAATCCTTCGCACTCGAGTGAGAGGCTTTTCCTGCTTTAGGTATGAAGACGACTTTTGTTTCCCTCCACTTTTCTGGAATATATGCTAAGTTTACACATTGTTTATATATCACCGTCAACCAGGGGATAATTCTTTCAGCCACTGCCTGTAACTCCGCCGGAGTAATTCCATCAGGTCCGGGGGATTTGAATGGTCCAAAGCTATTTAAAGCCCATTTTATTCTAGATTCCGACACAATTTCCTCGATAGGAAATGATCGCTGAGCCTCTGTTACACCGCCGGAACATGGTTCAACCGTCTGATTTCCAGGGAAGTGTGTGTCCAAAAGTACCTCCAACGTCTCCTCACTGGACGTTGTCCAATTTCCCTCCGATGTTTTAATGAAACCTGGAGCGGTGTTAGTGGACGCTAGTACCTTCCGTAGTCTGGAAGCCTCTGACGTATTCTCAATACTGCTACAGTAATCATCCCAAGAGTTTTGTTGAGACCTTCTCAGTTCTCGTTTATATTCTCTCAGATTCATCTTGTAAGTTTCCCAATCCTCCGGAGCTCTTGTGGACTTTGCTTTGTTAAAGAGCTTCCTGCAGGATTTCCTCATATTACTTAACTCCGTAGTCCACCATGGCGGCCGATTTTTTCCCCTTGGCTTTCCTCTAGGGCATGCAGCTTTCAGTGAAATGTTGAAGGCCTTAGTAATCCGCTCCACTGCGTGTTCGATATCTTGCACAGTGCTCATATTTGTATCCGGCACTTCCGGTATCATCAAATTGAACGATTCCCTATACCTATTCCAATCAGCTTTCCTAACATTTGGCGGAAATATGGTCTTTGAAGTACGAACAGCCAATCTGAAACTGATGTAGCGATGATCTGAGAAGCTATGTTCCCTCAAAACTTGCCACTCAGATATCTTATCATTCAGTTCCGGAGAGGTCAACGTTACGTCCAAAACCTCTTGTCTGTTCCTGGTGACGAAGGTTGGTGCATCTCCCTTATTGCAAACTACCAGGTTAGTACGCAAAATAAACTCTATTAGCGACTCTCCCCTTGCATTAGTATCACTACTTCCCCAAATACTATGATGTGCATTTGCATCGCATCCCATAATGAGTTTTGTCTTTGTTTTTAGTGACTCATCAACTAAGGTCTTAACGGCACAGGGTGGCATATCCCTATCATGTCCCATGTAGACCGAAGATACCCAATATTTGCATGTGGATATCTCTAGACTGGCTACGACAGTGTCTGCATTGCTCAATGAAGGAAGCAGAAACAAGTTTAGTTCGTTTTTAGCAATTATACATGCTCGATTTATATCGTTACCGGTATTATGCAAAAGTTTGAAACCCGGAGTGCTTAATTCACAGATCTTGTTCTTATATATGTATGGTTCTTGAATAAGAACTATATCTATGTCTCCTTTCATCAGGAGAACTTTTAAGGCAGCACAAGCGGCCTTACAATGGTGAAGATTTATCTGGAGGAACCGTAGAACCATCCAAATTTTCAACCACCGTCACATCAGCCGCTTCAATTGAGTCATCAAGGGCTTCCTCTTCACAGATCTCGGTGACTCTCGCAACAATCCGCGGTTCAGCTTTGGTGAGGCTTGAGCCTGTAGAAACTTCCCGCATATGATTTTCGCCATAGTCTGCAGGTTTTATGTCTCCTTCGGCTTCGCTAGGAGACTTTTTCACTGCTGACTCTACCGGAGGCTTGTCCGTTTCGGTATCCTTTGGCTGATCGCTTTTGTATACCTTCATATGGATATCATGAAAGCCATAACTTACGCGTCCTTGGGTCTGGGCTAGATGTTGCAGCGACTCTATGTTTAATATAAACACCGCATGTCGTCTTGGTCCATCCACCTCATCCAAACGACCAACCTTCCAATCGGCGGTTGGAAGATCTGGGTTACATTCTTTTAGTCTCTCTAGTATTGACTCAGGATCAGGAGGGTTTGCCGGTATCCATGCATGTGCTCTAGGTTTAGCCGGTATGTCTTTTTTATCGACTAACTCCAAAGCGGCTCCTTCCCAAACTTCACCAATTAGCATCAATGCAGCTTTAAAGCAATCCATAGACCTCTGGTCTGCAAAAGCTATTAACTTATATCGTCCTTGATACCATCCAGCATCTTGCCGTCGAGGACTTGGTCCGGGAAACTTTTTTCGCACCTCTGAGTAGACACCAGACATCGCGTTCTCAATTTCCCCCCATTTTTGCCTTGGAATCATACCGTCCAATGCTCCTTTATTAATAATAGCCATCACAAGGCTGTCTTTTGCAACTGAGGCAAACGATCTTTGATCCCGTTTAGAGGATGGTAGCTCATCCGGTGATCGTTCCCTTTTTCCAGCTTCAAGAATTCCTTGAGCCCATTTTAAGGAATCACTTTGCTTAGCCGACAACGTGCTTGGGTCGACTGATCCTAATTTCTTTAGGATAAACAAAGCATTTCTTCGTTCCTTGAATCTCTTTCGAGAGGGATTGCCTCCTTTTGATGTCGTCACCTTAGAAAAGGTTCGACTTGCCAAAGTGTCACCGCCAGTCGACCCGTCTACAGGTCGACTAATTGGGCCTGACTCTTGGTCGCTGCCCAAATTTATAACTTCAGTCGTTACCCGTCCACTGGGCCCTGAAGTTAGCAACCCAGTGGATGACTTTGAATTTCGCTGCATGGTGGTTTATTATTTCCACCACACGTGAAATTCGTAATAAGTACTTATTACGATGAAATCCTCCGCTATTAGAAAACACGTCCGTTCAGTTCGACGGTTTTCGCCCTAGGACGTATATTTAAGGAGATATGGGCAAAATAACTTTTTCATATAAAAATTGCAATTTTTTAGGTTTTAAGCGGATTATTAAATTTGTTGGGGTGTTACGAATTAAAGTCCTTTTCGCTCTAGGACGCGTATATACGAAGATATGGGCAAAATAAGTTTTTCAGATAAAAATTTCAATTTTTTTAGGTTTTGGGAGGATTATTCAATTTTTTTGGGGGTGGTCATGAATTAAAGTCCTTTTCGCGCTAGGGCGCTTAGTTTAGGAGATATGGGCAAAATAAGTTTTTCATATCAAAATTTAAATTTTTTAGGTTTTGGGTGGATTTGTCAATTTTTTGGGGGTGGTCACGAATTAAAGTCCATTTCGCCCTAGGACGCATATTTAAGGAGATATGGGCAAAATAACTTTTTCATATAAAAATTGCAATTTTTTTAGGTTTTGAGCGGATTATTAATTTTTTTGGGGTGTTACGAATTAAAGTCCTTTTCGCTCTAGGACGCGTATATACGAAGATATGGGCAAAATAACTTTTTCATATAAAAATTTCAATTTTTTTAGGTTTTGGGAGGATTATTCAATTTTTTTGGGGGTGGTCATGAATTAAAGTCCTTTTCGTGCTAGGGCGCTTAGTTTAGGAGATATGGTCAAAATAAGTTTTTCATATCAAAATTTAATTTTTTTTAGGTTTTGGGTGGATTTGTCAATGTTTTGGGGGTGGTCACGAATTAAAGTCCTTTTCGCCCTAGGACGTATATTTAAGGAGATATGGGCAAAATAACTTTTTCATATAAAAATTGCAATTTTTTTAGGTTTTGAGCGGATTATTAAATTTTTTGGGGTGTTACGAATTAAAGTCCATTTCGCTCCAGGACGTATATTGAAGGAGATATGGGCAAAATAACTTTTTCATATAAAAATTTCAATTTTTTTAGGTTTTGGGAGGATTATTCAATTTTTTTGGGGGTGGTCATGAATTAAAGTCCTTTTCGCGCTAGGGCGCTTAGTTTAGGAGATATGGGCAAAATAAATTTTTCATATCAAAATTTAAATTTTTTTAGGTTTTGGGTGGATTTGTCAATTTTTTGGGGGTGGTCCTTTTCGCCCTAGGACGTATATTTAAGGAGATATGGGCAAAATAACTTTTTCATATAAAAATTGCAATTTTTTTAGGTTTTGAGCGGATTATTAAATTTTATGGGGTGTTACGAATTAAAGTCCTTTTCGCTCTAGGACGCGTATATACGAAGATATGGGCAAAATAAGTTTTTCAGATAAAAATTTCAATTTTTTTAGGTTTTGGGAGGATTATTCAATTTTTTGGGGGTGGTCATGAATTAAAGTCCTTTTCGCGCTAGGGCGCTTAGTTTAGGAGATATGGGCAAAATAAGTTTTTCATATCAAAATTTACATTTTTTAGGTTTTGGGTGGATTTGTCAATTTTTTGGGGGTGGTCACGAATTAAAGTCCATTTCGCCCTAGGACGTATATTTAAGGAGATATGGGCAAAATAACTTTTTCATATAAAAATTGCAATTTTTTAGGTTTTGAGCGGATTATTAAATTTTTTGGGGTGTTACGAATTAAAGTCCTTTTCGCTCTAGGACGCGTATATACGATGATATGGGCAAAATAAGATTTTCAGATAAAAATTTCAATTTTTTTAGGTTTTGGGAGGATTATTAAATTTTTTTTGGGGGGGGTCATGAATTAAAGTCCTTTTCGTGCTAGGGCGCTTAGTTTAGGAGATATGGTCAAAATAAGTTTTTCATATCAAAATTTAATTTTTTTAGGTTTTGGGTGGATTTGTCAATGTTTTGGGGGTGGTCAAGAATTAAAGTCCTTTTCGCCCTAGGACGTATATTTAAGGAGATATGGGCAAAATAACTTTTTCATATAAAAATTGCAATTTTTTTAGGTTTTGAGCGGATTATTAAATTTTTTGGGGTGCTACGAATTAAAGTCCTTTTCGCTATAGAACGTATATTGAAGGAGATATGGGCAAAATAACTTTTTCATATAAAAAATTCAATTTTTTTAGGTTTTGGGAGGATAATTCAATTTTTTTGGGAGTGGTCATGACTTAAAGTCCTTTTCGCGCTAGGGCGCTTAGTGTAGGAGATATGGGCAAAATAAGTTTTTCATATCAAAATTTTAATGTTTTTAGGTTTTGGGTGGATTTGTCAATTTTTTGGGGGTGGTCACGAATTAAAATCCTTTTCGCCCTAGGACGTATATTTAAGGAGATATGGGCAAAATAAGTTTTTCGGATAAAAATTTCAATTTTTTTAGGTTTTGGGAGGATTATTCAATTTTTTTTGGGGGTGGTCATGAATTAAAGTCCTTTTCGCGCTAGGGCGCTTAGTTTAGGAGATATGGGCAAAATAAATTTTTCATATCAAAATTTAAATTTTTATCTAATTATACAATTATTTTTCGAGCTTTTATGGGCAGATATAGATTAAGGAACATGGTTAATAGAGCCATTGAAAAGAAAACGCCAGATACAAATCTATACACGCCTGGACTGTACATGTTTCGGTTCGGGCGAATAAACCTTTCCACAGCCTTTAGTATAGATCTGGCTAAGAGAGATAACTCAATTTTGGGCCCTTTATGCTAACTCCATATGGAGAAAACATTTGGGAAATTTCCTCTTACAAATTGAATCATCTTTTCTCCCACTGTACATCATCTTTTCATATAACTTACAAGTCCCTTAATCTTATTTTTATTTCGTTTTGTTACATAGTAATGCAACAACACGAAATTTATTTTTAGAAAGCTAATTTGTTAGAACTCACCTAAGTGGTGAACAGTCGAACAATGCTTATTGTTTCTACAGTCAACTACAACATATGACAATTAACAGAAACTGGTTTCCAGGATACAACAACAATTCTAACGCGTACATTAGTCGTGTTTTTCCTAGTTTTACGACGGGCTCGTCGTTGCTTATTATATTTCATGTTAGCCTGATACCGAAACAGGCAATTGACGTCCAAATGCATTATATCTAATTATACAATTATTTTTCGAGCTTTTATGGACAGATATAGATTTTTTAGGTTTTGGGTGTGGTCCTTTTCGTGCTAGGGCGATTAGTTTAGGAGATATGGTCAAAATAAGTTTTTCATATCAAAATTTAATTTTTTTAGGTTTTGGGTGGATTTGTCAATGTTTTGGGGGTGGTCACGAATTAAAGTCCTTTTCGCCCTAGGACGTATATTTAAGGAGATATGGGCAAAATAACTTTTTCATATAAAAATTGCAATTTTTTTAGGTTTTGAGCCGATTATTAAATTTTTTGGGGTGTTACGAATTAAAGTCCTTTTCGCTCTAGGACGCGTATATACGAAGATATGGGCAAAATAAGATTTTCAGATAAAAATTTAAATTTTTTTAGGTTTTGGGAGGATTATTCAATTTTTTTGGGGGGTGGTCATGAATTAAAGACCTTTACGCGCTAGGGCGCTTAGTTTAGGAGATATGGGCAAAATAAGTTTTTCATATCAAAATTTAAATGTTTTTAGGTTTTGGGTGGATTTGTCAATTTTTTGGGGGTGGTCACGAATTAAAGTCCTTTTCGCCCTAGGACGTCTATTTAAGGAGATATGGGCAAAATAACTTTTTCATATAAAAATTGCAATTTTTTTAGGTTTTGAGCCGATTATTAAATTTTTTGGGGTGTTACGAATTAAAGTCCTTTTCGCTCTAGGACGCGTATATACGAAGATATGGGCAAAATAAGATTTTCAGATAAAAATTTCAATTTTTTTAGGTTTTGGGTGGATTTGTCAATTTTTTGGGGGTGGTCACGAATTAAAGTCTTTTCGTGCTAGGGCGCTTAGTTTAGGAGATATGGTCAAAATAAGTTTTTCATATCAAAATTTAATTTTTTTTAGGTTTTGGGTGGATTTGTCAATGTTTTGGGGGTGTTACGAATTAAAGTCCTTTTCGCCCTAGGGCGTATATTGAAGGAGATATGGGCAAAATAACTTTTTCATATAAAAATTTCAATTTTTTTAGGTTTTGAGCGGATTATTAAATTTTTTGGGGTGTTACGAATTAAAGTCCTTTTCGCTCTAGGACGCGTATATACGAAGATATGGGCAAAATAAGTTTTTCAGATAAAAATTTCAATTTTTTTAGGTTTTGGGAGGATTATTCAAATTTTTTGGGGGTGGTCATGAATTAAAGTCCTTTTCGCGCTAGGGCGCTTAGTTTAGGAGATATGGGCGAAATAAGTTTTTCATATCAAAATTTAAATTTTTTAGGTTTTGGGTGGATTTGTCAATTTTTTGGGGGTGGTCACGAATTAAAGTCCTTTTCGCCCTAGGACGCATATTTAAGGAGATATGGGCAAAATAACTTTTTCATATAAAAATTGCAATTTTTTTTAGGTTTTGAGCTGATTATAAAATTTGTTGGGGTGTTACGAATTAAAGTCCTTTTCGCTCTAGGACGCATATATACGAAGATATGAGCAAAATAAGTTTTTCAGATAAAAATTTCAATTTTTTTAGGTTTTGGGAGGATTATTCAATTTTTTTTGGGGGTGGTCATGAATTAAAGTCCTTTTCGCGCTAGGGCGCTTAGTTTAGGAGATATGGGCAAAATAAATTTTTCATATCAAAATTTAATTTTTTTTTAGGTTTTGGGTGTGGTCACGAATTAAAGTCCTTTTCGCCCTAGGACGTATATTTAAGGAGATATGGGCAAAATAACTTTTTCATATAAAAATTGCAATTTTTTAGGTTTTGAGCGGATTATTAAATTTGTTGGGGTGTTACGAATTAAAGTCCTTTTCGCTCTAGGACGCGTATATACGAAGAAATGGGCAAAATAAGTTTTTCAGATAAAAATTTCAATTTTTTTAGGTTTTGGGAGGATTATTCAAATTTTTGGGGGTGGTCATGAATTAAAGTCCTTTTCGCGCTAGGGCGCTTAGTTTAGGAGATATGGTCAAAATAAGTTTTTCATATCAAAATTCAAATTTTTTAGGTTTTGGGTGGATTTGTCAATTTTTTGGGGGTGGTCACGAATTAAAGTCCTTTTCGCCCTAGGACGTCTATTTAAGGAGATATGGGCAAAATAACTTTTTCATATAAAAATTGCAATTTTTTTAGGTTTTGAGCGGATTATTAAATTTTTTGGGGTGTTACGAATTAAAGACCTTTTCGCTCTAGGACGCGTATATACGAAGATATGGGCAAAATAAGTTTTTCAGATAAAAATTTCAATTTTTTTAGGTTTTGGGAGGATTATTCAATTTTTTTGGGGGTGGTCATGAATTAAAGTCCTTTTCGCGCTAGGGCGCTTAGTTTAGGAGATATGGGCAAAATAAGTTTTTCATATCAAAATTTAAATTTTTTAGGTTTTGGGTGGATTTGTCAATTTTTTGGGGGTGGTCACGAATTAAAGTCCATTTCGCCCTAGGACGCATATTTAAGGAGATATGGGCAAAATAACTTTTTCATATAAAAATTGCAATTTTTTTAGGTTTTGAGCGGATTATTAAATTTTTTGGGGTGTTACGAATTAAAGTCCTTTTCGCTCTAGGACGCGTATATACGCAGATATGAGCAAAATAAGTTTTTCAGTTAAAAATTTCAATTTTTTTAGGTTTTGGGAGGATTATTCAAATTTTTTGGGGGTGGTCATGAATTAAAGTCCTTTTCGCGCTAGGGCGCTTAGTTTAGGAGATATGGGCAAAATAAGTTTTTCATATCAAAATTTAAATTTTTTAGGTTTTGGGTGGATTTGTCAATTTTTTGGGGGTGGTCACGAATTAAAGTCCATTTCGCCCTAGGACGCATATTTAAGGAGATATGGGCAAAATAACTTTTTCATATAAAAATTGCAATTTTTTTAGGTTTTGAGCTGATTATAAAATTTGTTGGGGTGTTACGTATTAAAGTCCTTTTCGCTCTAGGACGCATATATACGAAGATATGAGCAAAATAAGTTTTTCAGATAAAAATTTCAATTTTTTTAGGTTTTGGGAGGATTATTCAATTTTTTTTGGGGGTGGTCATGAATTAAAGTCCTTTTCGCGCTAGGGCGCTTAGTTTAGGAGATATGGGCAAAATACATTTTTCATATCAAAATTAAAATTTTTTTTAGGTTTTGGGTGTGGTCACGGATTAAAGTCCTTTTCGCCCTAGGACGTATATTTAAGGAGAGATGGGCAAAATAACTTTTTCATATAAAAATTGCAATTTTTTTAGGTTTTGAGCTGATTATAAAATTTGTTGGGGTGTTACGAATTAAAGTCCTTTTCGCTCTAGGACGCATATATACGAAGATATGAGCAAAATAAGTTTTTCAGATAAAAATTTCAATTTTTTTAGGTTTTGGGAGGATTATTCAATTTTTTTGGGGGTGGTCATGAATTAAAGTCCTTTTCGCGCTAGGGCGCTTAGTTTAGGAGATATGGGCAAAATAAGTTTTTCATATCAAAATTTAAAATTTTTTAGGTATATTTAAGGAGATATGGGCAAAATAAATTTTTCATATCAAAATTTAATTTTTTTTTAGGTTTTGGGTGTGGTCACGAATTAAAGTCCTTTTCGCCCTAGGACGTATATTTAAGGAGAGATGGACAAAATAACTTTTTCATATAAAAATTGCAATTTTTTTAGGTTTTGAGTGGATTATTAAATTTTTTGGGGTGTTACGAATTAAAGTCCTTTTCGCTCTGGGACGCGTATATACGAAGATATGGGCAAAATAAGTTTTTCAGATAAAAATTTCAATTTTTTTAGGTTTTGGGAGGATTATTCAATTTTTTTGGGGGTGGTCATGAATTAAAGTCCTTTTCGCGCTAGGGCGCTTAGTTTAGGAGATATGGGCAAAATAAGTTTTTCATATCAAAATTTAAATTTTTTAGGTTTTGGGTGGATTTGTCAATTTTTTGGGGGTGGTCACGAATTAAAGTCCATTTCGCCCTAGGACGCATATTTAAGGAGATATGGGCAAAATAACTTTTTCATATAAAAATTGCAATTTTTTTAGGTTTTGAGCCGATTATTAAATTTTTTGGGGTGTTACGAATTAAAGTCCTTTTCGCTCTAGGACGCGTATATACGAAGATATGGGCAAAATAAGATTTTCAGATAAAAATTTCAATTTTTTTAGGTTTTGGGTGGATTTGTCAATTTTTTGGGGGTGGTCACGAATTAAAGTCTTTTCGTGCTAGGGCGCTTAGTTTAGGAGATATGGTCAAAATAAGTTTTTCATATCAAAATTTAATTTTTTTTAGGTTTTGGGTGGATTTGTCAATGTTTTGGGGGTGTTACGAATTAAAGTCCTTTTCGCCCTAGGGCGTATATTGAAGGAGATATGGGCAAAATAACTTTTTCATATAAAAATTTCAATTTTTTTAGGTTTTGAGCGGATTATTAAATTTTTTGGGGTGTTACGAATTAAAGTCCTTTTCGCTCTAGGACGCGTATATACGAAGATATGGGCAAAATAAGTTTTTCAGATAAAAATTTCAATTTTTTTAGGTTTTGGGAGGATTATTCAAATTTTTTGGGGGTGGTCATGAATTAAAGTCCTTTTCGCGCTAGGGCGCTTAGTTTAGGAGATATGGGCGAAATAAGTTTTTCATATCAAAATTTAAATTTTTTAGGTTTTGGGTGGATTTGTCAATTTTTTGGGGGTGGTCACGAATTAAAGTCCATTTCGCCCTAGGACGCATATTTAAGGAGATATGGGCAAAATAACTTTTTCATATAAAAATTGCAATTTTTTTTAGGTTTTGAGCTGATTATAAAATTTGTTGGGGTGTTACGAATTAAAGTCCTTTTCGCTCTAGGACGCATATATACGAAGATATGAGCAAAATAAGTTTTTCAGATAAAAATTTCAATTTTTTTAGGTTTTGGGAGGATTATTCAATTTTTTTTGGGGGTGGTCATGAATTAAAGTCCTTTTCGCGCTAGGGCGCTTAGTTTAGGAGATATGGGCAAAATAAATTTTTCATATCAAAATTTAATTTTTTTTTAGGTTTTGGGTGTGGTCACGAATTAAAGTCCTTTTCGCCCTAGGACGTATATTTAAGGAGATATGGGCAAAATAACTTTTTCATATAAAAATTGCAATTTTTTAGGTTTTGAGCGGATTATTAAATTTGTTGGGGTGTTACGAATTAAAGTCCTTTTCGCTCTAGGACGCGTATATACGAAGAAATGGGCAAAATAAGTTTTTCAGATAAAAATTTCAATTTTTTTAGGTTTTGGGAGGATTATTCAAATTTTTGGGGGTGGTCATGAATTAAAGTCCTTTTCGCGCTAGGGCGCTTAGTTTAGGAGATATGGTCAAAATAAGTTTTTCATATCAAAATTCAAATTTTTTAGGTTTTGGGTGGATTTGTCAATTTTTTGGGGGTGGTCACGAATTAAAGTCCTTTTCGCCCTAGGACGTCTATTTAAGGAGATATGGGCAAAATAACTTTTTCATATAAAAATTGCAATTTTTTTAGGTTTTGAGCGGATTATTAAATTTTTTGGGGTGTTACGAATTAAAGACCTTTTCGCTCTAGGACGCGTATATACGAAGATATGGGCAAAATAAGTTTTTCAGATAAAAATTTCAATTTTTTTAGGTTTTGGGAGGATTATTCAATTTTTTTGGGGGTGGTCATGAATTAAAGTCCTTTTCGCGCTAGGGCGCTTAGTTTAGGAGATATGGGCAAAATAAGTTTTTCATATCAAAATTTAAATTTTTTAGGTTTTGGGTGGATTTGTCAATTTTTTGGGGGTGGTCACGAATTAAAGTCCATTTCGCCCTAGGACGCATATTTAAGGAGATATGGGCAAAATAACTTTTTCATATAAAAATTGCAATTTTTTTAGGTTTTGAGCGGATTATTAAATTTTTTGGGGTGTTACGAATTAAAGTCCTTTTCGCTCTAGGACGCGTATATACGCAGATATGAGCAAAATAAGTTTTTCAGTTAAAAATTTCAATTTTTTTAGGTTTTGGGAGGATTATTCAAATTTTTTGGGGGTGGTCATGAATTAAAGTCCTTTTCGCGCTAGGGCGCTTAGTTTAGGAGATATGGGCAAAATAAGTTTTTCATATCAAAATTTAAATTTTTTAGGTTTTGGGTGGATTTGTCAATTTTTTGGGGGTGGTCACGAATTAAAGTCCATTTCGCCCTAGGACGCATATTTAAGGAGATATGGGCAAAATAACTTTTTCATATAAAAATTGCAATTTTTTTAGGTTTTGAGCTGATTATAAAATTTGTTGGGGTGTTACGTATTAAAGTCCTTTTCGCTCTAGGACGCATATATACGAAGATATGAGCAAAATAAGTTTTTCAGATAAAAATTTCAATTTTTTTAGGTTTTGGGAGGATTATTCAATTTTTTTTGGGGGTGGTCATGAATTAAAGTCCTTTTCGCGCTAGGGCGCTTAGTTTAGGAGATATGGGCAAAATACATTTTTCATATCAAAATTAAAATTTTTTTTAGGTTTTGGGTGTGGTCACGGATTAAAGTCCTTTTCGCCCTAGGACGTATATTTAAGGAGAGATGGGCAAAATAACTTTTTCATATAAAAATTGCAATTTTTTTAGGTTTTGAGCTGATTATAAAATTTGTTGGGGTGTTACGAATTAAAGTCCTTTTCGCTCTAGGACGCATATATACGAAGATATGAGCAAAATAAGTTTTTCAGATAAAAATTTCAATTTTTTTAGGTTTTGGGAGGATTATTCAATTTTTTTGGGGGTGGTCATGAATTAAAGTCCTTTTCGCGCTAGGGCGCTTAGTTTAGGAGATATGGGCAAAATAAGTTTTTCATATCAAAATTTAAAATTTTTTAGGTATATTTAAGGAGATATGGGCAAAATAAATTTTTCATATCAAAATTTAATTTTTTTTTAGGTTTTGGGTGTGGTCACGAATTAAAGTCCTTTTCGCCCTAGGACGTATATTTAAGGAGAGATGGACAAAATAACTTTTTCATATAAAAATTGCAATTTTTTTAGGTTTTGAGTGGATTATTAAATTTTTTGGGGTGTTACGAATTAAAGTCCTTTTCGCTCTGGGACGCGTATATACGAAGATATGGGCAAAATAAGTTTTTCAGATAAAAATTTCAATTTTTTTAGGTTTTGGGAGGATTATTCAATTTTTTTGGGGGTGGTCATGAATTAAAGTCCTTTTCGCGCTAGGGCGCTTAGTTTAGGAGATATGGGCAAAATAAGTTTTTCATATCAAAATTTAAATTTTTTTAGGTTTTAGGTGGATTTGTCAATTTTTTGGGTGTGGTCACGAATTAAAGTCCATTTCGCCCTAGGACGCATATTTAAGGAGATATGGGCAAAATAACTTTTTCATATAAAAATTGCAATTTTTTTAGGTTTTGAGTGGATTATTAAATTTTTTGGGGTGTTACGAAATAAAGTCCTTTTCGCTCTAGGACGCGTATATACGAAGATATGGGCAAAATAAGATTTTCAGAAAAAAATTTAAATTTTTTTAGGTTTTGGGAGGATTATTCAATTTTTTGGGGGGTGGTCATGAATTAAAGTCCTTTACGCGCTAGGGCGCTTAGTTTAGGAGATATGGGCAAAATAAGTTTTTCATATCAAAATTTAAATTTTTTTAGGTTTTGGCTGGATTTGTCAATTTTTTGGGGGTGGTCACGAATTAAAGCCCTTTTCGCCCTAGGACGTATCTTTAAGGAGATATGGGTAAAATAACTTTTTCATATAAAAATTGCAATTTTTTTAGGTTTTGAGCGGATTATTAATTTTTTTGGGGTGTTACGAATTGAAGTCCTTTTCGCTCTAGGACGCGTATATACGAAGATATGGGCAAAATAAGTTTTTCAGATAAAAATTTCAATTTTTTTAGGTTTTGGGAGGATTATTCAATTTTTTTGGGGGTGGTCATGAATTAAAGTCCTTTTCGCGCTAGGGCGCTTAGTTTAGGAGATATGGGCAAAATAAGTTTTTCATATCAAAATTTAAATTTTTTTAGGTTTTGGGTGGATTTGTCAATTTTTTGGGTGTGTTCACGAATAAAAGTCCTTTTCGCCCTAGGACGTATATTTAAGGAGATATGGGCAAAATAACTTGTTTATATAAAAATTGCAATTTTTTAGGTTTTGAGCGGATTATTAAATTTGTTGGGGTGTTACGAATTAAAGTCCTTTTCGCTCTAGGACGCGTATATACGAAGATATGGGCAAAATAAGTTTTTCAGATAAAAATTTCAATTTTTTTAGGTTTTGGGAGGATTATTCAATTTTTTTGGGGGTGGTCATGAATTAAAGTCCTTTTCGCGCTAGGGCGCTTAGTTTAGGAGATATGGGCAAAATAAGTTTTTCATATCAAAATTTAAATTTTTTTAGGTTTTGGGTGGATTTGTCAATTTTTTGGGTGTGTTCACGAATAAAAGTCCTTTTCGCCCTAGGACGTATATTTAAGGAGATATGGGCAAAGTAACTTTTTCATATAAAAATTGCAATTTTTTAGGTTTTGATCGGATTATTAAATTTGTTGGGGTGTTACGAATTAAAGTCCTTTTCGCTCTAAGACGCGTATATACGAAGATATGGGCAAAATAAGTTTTTCACATAAAAATTTCAATTTTTTTAGGTTTTGGGAGGATTATTCAATTTTTTTGGGGGGTGGTCATGAATTAAAGACCTTTACGCGCTAGGGCGCTTAGTTTAGGAGATATGGGCAAAATAAGTTTTTCATATCAAAATTTAAATGTTTTTAGGTTTTGGGTGGATTTGTCAATTTTTTGGGGGTGGTCACGAATTAAAGTCCTTTTCGCCCTAGGACGTCTATTTAAGGAGATATGGGCAAAATAACTTTTTCATATAAAAATTGCAATTTTTTTAGGTTTTGAGCCGATTATTAAATTTTTTGGGGTGTTACGAATTAAAGTCCTTTTCGCTCTAGGACGCGTATATACGAAGATATGGGCAAAATAAGATTTTCAGATAAAAATTTCAATTTTTTTAGGTTTTGGGTGGATTTGTCAATTTTTTGGGGGTGGTCACGAATTAAAGTCTTTTCGTGCTAGGGCGCTTAGTTTAGGAGATATGGTCAAAATAAGTTTTTCATATCAAAATTTAATTTTTTTTAGGTTTTGGGTGGATTTGTCAATGTTTTGGGGGTGTTACGAATTAAAGTCCTTTTCGCCCTAGGGCGTATATTGAAGGAGATATGGGCAAAATAACTTTTTCATATAAAAATTTCATTTTTTTTAGGTTTTGAGCGGATTATTAAATTTTTTGGGGTGTTACGAATTAAAGTCCTTTTCGCTCTAGGACGCGTATATACGAAGATATGGGCAAAATAAGTTTTTCAGATAAAAATTTCAATTTTTTTAGGTTTTGGGAGGATTATTCAAATTTTTTGGGGGTGGTCATGAATTAAAGTCCTTTTCGCGCTAGGGCGCTTAGTTTAGGAGATATGGGCGAAATAAGTTTTTCATATCAAAATTTAAATTTTTTAGGTTTTGGGTGGATTTGTCAATTTTTTGGGGGTGGTCACGAATTAAAGTCCATTTCGCCCTAGGACGCATATTTAAGGAGATATGGGCAAAATAACTTTTTCATATAAAAATTGCAATTTTTTTTAGGTTTTGAGCTGATTATAAAATTTGTTGGGGTGTTACGAATTAAAGTCCTTTTCGCTCTAGGACGCATATATACGAAGATATGAGCAAAATAAGTTTTTCAGATAAAAATTTCAATTTTTTTAGGTTTTGGGAGGATTATTCAATTTTTTTTGGGGGTGGTCATGAATTAAAGTCCTTTTCGCGCTAGGGCGCTTAGTTTAGGAGATATGGGCAAAATAAATTTTTCATATCAAAATTTAATTTTTTTTTAGGTTTTGGGTGTGGTCACGAATTAAAGTCCTTTTCGCCCTAGGACGTATATTTAAGGAGATATGGGCAAAATAACTTTTTCATATAAAAATTGCAATTTTTTAGGTTTTGAGCGGATTATTAAATTTGTTGGGGTGTTACGAATTAAAGTCCTTTTCGCTCTAGGACGCGTATATACGAAGAAATGGGCAAAATAAGTTTTTCAGATAAAAATTTCAATTTTTTTAGGTTTTGGGAGGATTATTCAAATTTTTTGGGGGTGGTCATGAATTAAAGTCCTTTTCGCGCTAGGGCGCTTAGTTTAGGAGATATGGTCAAAATAAGTTTTTCATATCAAAATTCAAATTTTTTAGGTTTTGGGTGGATTTGTCAATTTTTTGGGGGTGGTCACGAATTAAAGTCCTTTTCGCCCTAGGACGTCTATTTAAGGAGATATGGGCAAAATAACTTTTTCATATAAAAATTGCAATTTTTTTAGGTTTTGAGCGGATTATTAAATTTTTTGGGGTGTTACGAATTAAAGACCTTTTCGCTCTAGGACGCGTATATACGAAGATATGGGCAAAATAAGTTTTTCAGATAAAAATTTCAATTTTTTTAGGTTTTGGGAGGATTATTCAATTTTTTTGGGGGTGGTCATCAATTAAAGTCCTTTTCGCGCTAGGGCGCTTAGTTTAGGAGATATGGGCAAAATAAGTTTTTCATATCAAAATTTAAATTTTTTAGGTTTTGGGTGGATTTGTCAATTTTTTGGGGGTGGTCACGAATTAAAGTCCATTTCGCCCTAGGACGCATATTTAAGGAGATATGGGCAAAATAACTTTTTCATATAAAAATTGCAATTTTTTTAGGTTTTGAGCGGATTATTAAATTTTTTGGGGTGCTACGAATTAAAGTCCTTTTCGCTCTAGGACGCGTATATACGCAGATATGAGCAAAATAAGTTTTTCAGTTAAAAATTTCAATTTTTTTAGGTTTTGGGAGGATTATTCAAATTTTTTGGGGGTGGTCATGAATTAAAGTCCTTTTCGCGCTAGGGCGCTTAGTTTAGGAGATACGGGCAAAATAAGTTTTTCATATCAAAATTTAAATTTTTTAGGTTTTGGGTGGATTTGTCAATTTTTTGGGGGTGGTCACGAATTAAAGTCCATTTCGCCCTAGGACGCATATTTAAGGAGATATGGGCAAAATAACTTTTTCATATAAAAATTGCAATTTTTTTAGGTTTTGAGCTGATTATAAAATTTGTTGGGGTGTTACGTATTAAAGTCCTTTTCGCTCTAGGACGCATATATACGAAGATATGAGCAAAATAAGTTTTTCAGATAAAAATTTCAATTTTTTTAGGTTTTGGGAGAATTATTCAATTTTTTTTGGGGGTGGTCATGAATTAAAGTCCTTTTCGCGCTAGGGCGCTTAGTTTAGGAGATATGGGCAAAATACATTTTTCATATCAAAATTAAAATTTTTTTTAGGTTTTGGGTGTGGTCACGGATTAAAGTCCTTTTCGCCCTAGGACGTATATTTAAGGAGAGATGGGCAAAATAACTTTTTCATATAAAAATTGCAATTTTTTTAGGTTTTGAGCTGATTATAAAATTTGTTGGGGTGTTACGAATTAAAGTCCTTTTCGCTCTAGGACGCATATATACGAAGATATGAGCAAAATAAGTTTTTCAGATAAAAATTTCAATTTTTTTAGGTTTTGGGAGGATTATTCAATTTTTTTGGGGGTGGTCATGAATTAAAGTCCTTTTCGCGCTAGGGCGCTTAGTTTAGGAGATATGGGCAAAATAAGTTTTTCATATCAAAATTTAAAATTTTTTAGGTATATTTAAGGAGATATGGGCAAAATAAATTTTTCATATCAAAATTTAATTTTTTTTTAGGTTTTGGGTGTGGTCACGAATTAAAGTCCTTTTCGCCCTAGGACGTATATTTAAGGAGAGATGGACAAAATAACTTTTTCATATAAAAATTGCAATTTTTTTAGGTTTTGAGTGGATTATTAAATTTTTTGGGGTGTTACGAATTAAAGTCCTTTTCGCTCTGGGACGCGTATATACGAAGATATGGGCAAAATAAGTTTTTCAGATAAAAATTTCAATTTTTTTAGGTTTTGGGAGGATTATTCAATTTTTTTGGGGTGGTCATGAATTAAAGTCCTTTTCGCGCTAGGGCGCTTAGTTTAGGAGATATGGGCAAAATAAGTTTTTCATATCAAAATTTAAATTTTTTTAGGTTTTAGGTGGATTTGTCAATTTTTTGGGTGTGGTCACGAATTAAAGTCCATTTCGCCCTAGGACGCATATTTAAGGAGATATGGGCAAAATAACTTTTTCATATAAAAATTGCAATTTTTTTAGGTTTTGAGTGGATTATTAAATTTTTTGGGGTGTTACGAAATAAAGTCCTTTTCGCTCTAGGACGCGTATATACGAAGATATGGGCAAAATAAGATTTTCAGAAAAAAATTTAAATTTTTTTAGGTTTTGGGAGGATTATTCAATTTTTTGGGGGGTGGTCATGAATTAAAGTCCTTTACGCGCTAGGGCGCTTAGTTTAGGAGATATGGGCAAAATAAGTTTTTCATATCAAAATTTAAATTTTTTTAGGTTTTGGCTGGATTTGTCAATTTTTTGGGGGTGGTCACGAATTAAAGCCCTTTTCGCCCTAGGACGTATCTTTAAGGAGATATGGGTAAAATAACTTTTTCATATAAAAATTGCAATTTTTTTAGGTTTTGAGCGGATTATTAATTTTTTTGGGGTGTTACGAATTGAAGTCCTTTTCGCTCTAGGACGCGTATATACGAAGATATGGGCAAAATAAGTTTTTCAGATAAAAATTTCAATTTTTTTAGGTTTTGGGAGGATTATTCAATTTTTTTGGGGGTGGTCATGAATTAAAGTCCTTTTCGCGCTAGGGCGCTTAGTTTAGGAGATATGGGCAAAATAAGTTTTTCATATCAAAATTTAAATTTTTTTAGGTTTTGGGTGGATTTGTCAATTTTTTGGGTGTGTTCACGAATAAAAGTCCTTTTCGCCCTAGGACGTATATTTAAGGAGATATGGGCAAAATAACTTGTTTATATAAAAATTGCAATTTTTTAGGTTTTGAGCGGATTATTAAATTTGTTGGGGTGTTACGAATTAAAGTCCTTTTCGCTCTAGGACGCGTATATACGAAGATATGGGCAAAATAAGTTTTTCAGATAAAAATTTCAATTTTTTTAGGTTTTGGGAGGATTATTCAATTTTTTGGGGGTGGTCATGAATTAAAGTCCTTTTCGCGCTAGGGCGCTTAGTTTAGGAGATATGGGCAAAATAAGTTTTTCATATCAAAATTTAAATTTTTTTAGGTTTTGGGTGGATTTGTCAATTTTTTGGGTGTGTTCACGAATAAAAGTCCTTTTCGCCCTAGGACGTATATTTAAGGAGATATGGGCAAAGTAACTTTTTCATATAAAAATTGCAATTTTTTAGGTTTTGATCGGATTATTAAATTTGTTGGGGTGTTACGAATTAAAGTCCTTTTCGCTCTAAGACGCGTATATACGAAGATATGGGCAAAATAAGTTTTTCACATAAAAATTTCAATTTTTTTAGGTTTTGGGAGGATTATTCAATTTTTTTGGGGGTGGTCATGAATTAAAGTCCTTTTCGCGCTAGGGCGCTTAGTTTAGGAGATATGGGCAAAATAAGTTTTTCATATCAAAATTTAAATTTTTTTAGGTTTTGGGTGGATTTGTCAATTTTTTGGGTGTGGTCACGAATTAAAGTCCATTTCGCCCTAGGACGCATATTTAAGGAGATATGAGCAAAATAACTTTTTCATATAAAAATTTCAATTTTTTTAGGTTTTGGGAGGATTATTCAATTTTTGTGTGGGTGGTCATGAATTAAAGTCCTTTACGCGCTAGGGCGCTTAGTTTAGGAGATATGGGCAAAATAAGTTTTTCAGATAAAAATTTCAATTTTTTTAGGTTTTGGGAGGATTATTCAAATTTTTTGGGGGTGGTCATGAATTAAAGTCCTTTTCGCGCTAGGGCGCTTAGTTTAGGAGATATGGTCAAAATAAATTTTTCATATCAAAATTTAAATTTTTTAGGTTTTGGGTGGATTTGTCAATTTTTTGGGGGTGGTCACGAATTAAAGTCCATTTCGCCCTAGGACGTATATTTAAGGAGATATGGGCAAAATAACTTTTTCATATAAAAATTGCAATTTTTTTAGGTTTTGAGCGGATTATTAAATTTTTTTAGGTGTTACGAATTAAAGTCCTTTTCGCTCTAGGACGTATATTGAAGGAGATATGGGCAAAATAACTTTTTCATATAAAAATTTCAATTTTTTTAGGTTTTGGGAGGATAACTCAATTTTTTTGGGGGTGGTCATGAATTAAAGTCCTTTTCGCGCTAGGGCGCTTAGTTTAGGAGATTTGGGCAAAATAAGTTTTTCGGATAAAAATTTCAATTTTTTTTAGGTTTTGGGAGGATTATTAAATTTTTTTTGGGGGTGGTCATGAATTAAAGTCCTTTTCGCGCTAGGGCGCTTAGTTTAGGAGATATGGGCAAAATAAGTTTTTCATATCAAAATTTAAATTTTTTTAGGTTTTAGGTGGATTTGTCAATTTTTTGGGTGTGGTCACGAATTAAAGTCCATTTCGCCCTAGGACGCATATTTAAGGAGATATGGGCAAAATAACTTTTTCATATAAAAATTGCAATTTTTTTAGGTTTTGAGTGGATTATTAAATTTTTTGGGGTGTTACGAAATAAAGTCATTTTCGCTCTAGGACGCGTATATACGAAGATATGGGCAAAATAAGATTTTCAGATAAAAATTTAAATTTTTTTAGGTTTTGGGAGGATTATTCAATTTTTTGGGGGGTGGTCATGAATTAAAGTCCTTTACGCGCTAGGGCGCTTAGTTTAGGAGATATGGGCAAAATAAGTTTTTCATATCAAAATTTAAATTTTGTTAGGTTTTGGCTGGATTTGTCAATTTTTTGGGGGTGGTCACGAATTAAAGCCCTTTTCGCCCTAGGACGTATCTTTAAGGAGATATGGGTAAAATAACTTTTTCATATAAAAATTGCAATTTTTTTAGGTTTTGAGCGGATTATTAAATTTTTTGGGGTGTTACGAATTGAAGTCCTTTTCGCTCTAGGACGCGTATATACGAAGATATGGGCAAAATAAGTTTTTCAGATAAAAATTTCAATTTTTTTAGGTTTTGGGAGGATTATTCAATTTTTTTGGGGGTGGTCATGAATTAAAGTCCTTTTCGCGCTAGGGCGCTTAGTTTAGGAGATATGGGCAAAATAAGTTTTTCATATCAAAATTTAAATTTTTTTAGGTTTTGGGTGGATTTGTCAATTTTTTGGGTGTGTTCACGAATAAAAGTCCTTTTCGCCCTAGGACGTATATTTAAGGAGATATGGGCAAAATAACTTGTTTATATAAAAATTGCAATTTTTTAGGTTTTGAGCGGATTATTAAATTTGTTGGGGTGTTACGAATTAAAGTCCTTTTCGCTCTAGGACGCGTATATACGAAGATATGGGCAAAATAAGTTTTTCAGATAAAAATTTCAATTTTTTTAGGTTTTGGGAGGATTATTCAATTTTTTTGGGGGTGGTCATGAATTAAAGTCCTTTTCGCGCTAGGGCGCTTAGTTTAGGAGATATGGGCAAAATAAGTTTTTCATATCAAAATTTAAATTTTTTTAGGTTTTGGGTGGATTTGTCAATTTTTTGGGTGTGTTCACGAATAAAAGTCCTTTTCGCCCTAGGACGTATATTTAAGGAGATATGGGCAAAATAACGTTTTCATATAAAAATTGAAATTTTTTAGGTTTTGTGCGGATTATTAAATTTGTTGGGGTGTTACGAATTAAAGTCCTTTTCGCTCTAAGACGCGTATATACGAAGATATGGGCAAAATAAGTTTTTCACATAAAAATTTCAATTTTTTTAGGTTTTGGGAGGATTATTCAATTTTTTTGGGGGTGGTCATGAATTAAAGTCCTTTTCGCGCTAGGGCGCTTAGTTTAGGAGATATGGGCAAAATAAGTTTTTCATATCAAAATTTAAATTTTTTTAGGTTTTGGGTGGATTTGTCAATTTTTTGGGTGTGGTCACGAATTAAAGTCCATTTCGCCCTAGTACGCATATTTAAGGAGATATGAGCAAAATAACTTTTTCATATAAAAATTTCAATTTTTTTAGGTTTTGGGAGGATTATTCAATTTTTGTGTGGGTGGTCATGAATTAAAGTCCTTTACGCGCTAGGGCGCTTAGTTTAGGAGATATGGGCAAAATAAGTTTTTCATATCAAAATTTAAATTTTTTTAGGTTTTGGGTGGATTTGTCAATTTTTTGGGGGTGGTCACGAATTAAAGTCCTCTTCGCCCTAGGACGTATAGTTAAGGAGATATGGGCAAAATAACTTTTTCATATAAAAATTGCAATTTTTTTAGGTTTTGAGTGGATTATTGAATTTTTTGGGGTGTTACGAATTAAAGTCCTTTTCGCTCTAGGACGCGTATATACGAAGATATGGGCAAAATAAGTTTTTCAGATAAAAATTTCAATTTTTTTAGGTTTTGGGAGGATTATTCAATTTTTTTGGGGGTGGTCATGAATTAAAGTCCTTTTCGCGCTAGGGCGCTTAGTTTAGGAGATATGGGCAAAATAAGTTTTTCATATCAAAATTTAAATTTTTTTAGGTTTTGGGTGGATTTGTCAATTTTTTGGGTGTGTTCACGAATAAAAGTCCTTTTCGCCCTAGGACGTATATTTAAGGAGATATGGGCAAAATAACTTTTTCATATAAAAATTGAAATTTTTTAGGTTTTGTGCGGATTATTAAATTTGTTGGGGTGTTACGAATTAAAGTCCTTTTCGCTCTAAGACGCGTATATACGAAGATATGGGCAAAATAAGTTTTTCACATAAAAATTTCAATTTTTTTAGGTTTTGGGAGGATTATTCAATTTTTTTGGGGGTGGTCATGAATTAAAGTCCTTTTCGCGCTAGGGCGCTTAGTTTAGGAGATATGGGCAAAATAAGTTTTTCATATCAAAATTTAAATTTTTTTAGGTTTTGGGTGGATTTGTCAATTTTTTGGGTGTGTTCACGAATAAAAGTCCTTTTCGCCCTAGGACGTATATTTAAGGAGATATGGGCAAAGTAACTTTTTCATATAAAAATTGCAATTTTTTAGGTTTTGATCGGATTATTAAATTTGTTGGGGTGTTACGAATTAAAGTCCTTTTCGCTCTAAGACGCGTATATACGAAGATATGGGCAAAATAAGTTTTTCACATAAAAATTTCAATTTTTTTAGGTTTTGGGAGGATTATTCAATTTTTTTGGGGGTGGTCATGAATTAAAGTCCTTTTCGCGCTAGGGCGCTTAGTTTAGGAGATATGGGCAAAATAAGTTTTTCATATCAAAATTTAATTTTTTTTAGGTTTTGGGTGGATTTGTCAATTTTTTGGGTGTGGTCACGAATTAAAGTCCATTTCGCCCTAGGACGCATATTTAAGGAGATATGAGCAAAATAACTTTTTCATATAAAAATTTCAATTTTTTTAGGTTTTGGGAGGATTATTCAATTTTTGTGTGGGTGGTCATGAATTAAAGTCCTTTACGCGCTAGGGCGCTTAGTTTAGGAGATATGGGCAAAATAAGTTTTTCAGATAAAAATTTCAATTTTTTTAGGTTTTGGGAGGATTATTCAAATTTTTTGGGGGTGGTCATGAATTAAAGTCCTTTTCGCGCTAGGGCGCTTAGTTTAGGAAATATGGTCAAAATAAATTTTTCATATCAAAATTTAAATTTTTTAGGTTTTGGGTGGATTTGTCAATTTTTTGGGGGTGGTCACGAATTAAAGTCCATTTCGCCCTAGGACGTATATTTAAGGAGATATGGGCAAAATAACTTTTTCATATAAAAATTGCAATTTTTTTAGGTTTTGAGCGGATTATTAAATTTTTTTAGGTGTTACGAATTAAAGTCCTTTTCGCTCTAGGACGTATATTGAAGGAGATATGGGCAAAATAACTTTTTCATATAAAAATTTCAATTTTTTTAGGTTTTGGGAGGATAACTCAATTTTTTTGGGGGTGGTCATGAATTAAAGTCCTTTTCGCGCTAGGGCGCTTAGTTTAGGAGATTTGGGCAAAATAAGTTTTTCGGATAAAAATTTCAATTTTTTTTAGGTTTTGGGAGGATTATTAAATTTTTTTTTGGGGGTGGTCATGAATTAAAGTCCTTTTCGCGCTAGGGCGCTTAGTTTAGGAGATATGGGCAAAATAAATTTTTCATATCAAAATTTAATTTTTTTTAGGTTTTGGGTGTGGTCACGAATTAAAGTCCTTTTCGCCCTAGGACGTATATTTAAGGAGAGATGGACAAAATAACTTTTTCATATAAAAATTGCAATTTTTTTAGGTTTTGAGTGGATTATTAAATTTTTTGGGGTGTTACGAATTAAAGTCCTTTTCGCTCTGGGACGCGTATATACGAAGATATGGGCAAAATAAGTTTTTCAGATAAAAATTTCAATTTTTTTAGGTTTTGGGAGGATTATTCAATTTTTTTGGGGTGGTCATGAATTAAAGTCCTTTTCGCGCTAGGGCGCTTAGTTTAGGAGATATGGGCAAAATAAGTTTTTCATATCAAAATTTAAATTTTTTTAGGTTTTAGGTGGATTTGTCAATTTTTTGGGTGTGGTCACGAATTAAAGTCCATTTCGCCCTAGGACGCATATTTAAGGAGATATGAGCAAAATAACTTTTTCATATAAAAATTGCAATTTTTTTAGGTTTTGAGTGGATTATTAAATTTTTTGGGGTGTTACGAAATAAAGTCATTTTCGCTCTAGGACGCGTATATACGAAGATATGGGCAAAATAAGATTTTCAGATAAAAATTTAAATTTTTTTAGGTTTTGGGAGGATTATTCAATTTTTTGGGGGGTGGTCATGAATTAAAGTCCTTTACGCGCTAGGGCGCTTAGTTTAGGAGATATGGGCAAAATAAGTTTTTCATATCAAAATTTAAATTTTGTTAGGTTTTGGCTGGATTTGTCAATTTTTTGGGGGTGGTCACGAATTAAAGCCCTTTTCGCCCTAGGACGTATCTTTAAGGAGATATGGGTAAAATAACTTTTTCATATAAAAATTGCAATTTTTTTAGGTTTTGAGCGGATTATTAAATTTTTTGGGGTGTTACGAATTGAAGTCCTTTTCGCTCTAGGACGCGTATATACGAAGATATGGGCAAAATAAGTTTTTCAGATAAAAATTTCAATTTTTTTAGGTTTTGGGAGGATTATTCAATTTTTTTGGGGGTGGTCATGAATTAAAGTCCTTTTCGCGCTAGGGCGCTTAGTTTAGGAGATATGGGCAAAATAAGTTTTTCATATCAAAATTTAAATTTTTTTAGGTTTTGGGTGGATTTGTCAATTTTTTGGGTGTGTTCACGAATAAAAGTCCTTTTCGCCCTAGGACGTATATTTAAGGAGATATGGGCAAAATAACTTGTTTATATAAAAATTGCAATTTTTTAGGTTTTGAGCGGATTATTAAATTTGTTGGGGTGTTACGAATTAAAGTCCTTTTCGCTCTAGGACGCGTATATACGAAGATATGGGCAAAATAAGTTTTTCAGATAAAAATTTCAATTTTTTTAGGTTTTGGGAGGATTATTCAATTTTTTTGGGGGTGGTCATGAATTAAAGTCCTTTTCGCGCTAGGGCGCTTAGTTTAGGAGATATGGGCAAAATAAGTTTTTCATATCAAAATTTAAATTTTTTTAGGTTTTGGGTGGATTTGTCAATTTTTTGGGTGTGTTCACGAATAAAAGTCCTCTTCGCCCTAGGACGTATATTTAAGGAGATATGGGCAAAATAACTTTTTCATATAAAAATTGAAATTTTTTAGGTTTTGTGCGGATTATTAAATTTGTTGGGGTGTTACGAATTAAAGTCCTTTTCGCTCTAAGACGCGTATATACGAAGATATGGGCAAAATAAGTTTTTCACATAAAAATTTCAATTTTTTTAGGTTTTGGGAGGATTATTCAATTTTTTTGGGGGTGGTCATGAATTAAAGTCCTTTTCGCGCTAGGGCGCTTAGTTTAGGAGATATGGGCAAAATAAGTTTTTCATATCAAAATTTAAATTTTTTTAGGTTTTGGGTGGATTTGTCAATTTTTTGGGTGTGGTCACGAATTAAAGTCCATTTCGCCCTAGTACGCATATTTAAGGAGATATGAGCAAAATAACTTTTTCATATAAAAATTTCAATTTTTTTAGGTTTTGGGAGGATTATTCAATTTTTGTGTGGGTGGTCATGAATTAAAGTCCTTTACGCGCTAGGGCGCTTAGTTTAGGAGATATGGGCAAAATAAGTTTTTCATATCAAAATTTAAATTTTTTTAGGTTTTGGGTGGATTTGTCAATTTTTTGGGGGTGGTCACGAATTAAAGTCCTCTTCGCCCTAGGACGTATAGTTAAGGAGATATGGGCAAAATAACTTTTTCATATAAAAATAGCAATTTTTTTAGGTTTTGAGTGGATTATTGAATTTTTTGGGGTGTTACGAATTAAAGTCCTTTTCGCTCTAGGACGCGTATATACGAAGATATGGGCAAAATAAGTTTTTCAGATAAAAATTTCAATTTTTTTAGGTTTTGGGAGGATTATTCAATTTTTTTGGGGGTGGTCATGAATTAAAGTCCTTTTCGCGCTAGGGCGCTTAGTTTAGGAGATATGGGCAAAATAAGTTTTTCATATCAAAATTTAAATTTTTTTAGGTTTTGGGTGGATTTGTCAATTTTTTGGGGGTGGTCACGAATTAAAGTCCATTTCGCCCTAGGACGTATATTTAAGGAGATATGGGCAAAATAACTTTTTCATATAAAAATTGCAATTTTTTTAGGTTTTGAGCGGATTATTAAATTTTTTGGGGTGTTACGAATTAAAGTCCTTTTCGCTCTAGGACGTATATTGAAGGAGATATGGGCAAAATAACTTTTTCATATAAAAATTTCAATTTTTTTAGGTTTTGGGAGGATAACTCAATTTTTTTGGGGGTGGTCATGAATTAAAGTCCTTTTCGCGCTAGGGCGCTTAGTTTAGGAGATTTGGGCAAAATAAGTTTTTCGGATAAAAATTTCAATTTTTTTTAGGTTTTGGGAGGATTATTAAATTTTTTTTGGGGGTGGTCATGAATTAAAGTCCTTTTCGCGCTAGGGCGCTTAGTTTAGGAGATATGGGCAAAATAAATTTTTCATATCAAAATTTAATTTTTTTTAGGTTTTGGGTGTGGTCACGAATTAAAGTCCTTTTCGCCCTAGGACGTATATTTAAGGAGAGATGGACAAAATAATTTTTCATATAAAAATTGCAATTTTTTTAGGTTTTGAGTGGATTATTAAATTTTTTGGGGTGTTACGAATTAAAGTCCTTTTCGCTCTAGGACGCGTATATACGAAGATATGGGCAAAATAAGTTTTTCAGATAAAAATTTCAATTTTTTTAGGTTTTGGGAGGATTATTCAATTTTTTTGGGGGTGGTCATGAATTAAAGTCCTTTTCGCGCTAGGGCGCTTAGTTTAGGAGATATGGGCAAAATAAGTTTTTCATATCAAAATTTAATTTTTTTAGGTTTTGGGTGGATTTGTAAATTTTTTGGGTGTGTTCACGAATAAAAGTCCTTTTCGCCCTAGGACGTATATTTAAGGAGATATGGGCAAAATAACTTTTTCATATAAAAATTGCAATTTTTTAGGTTTTGAGCGGATTATTAAATTTGTTGGGGTGTTACGAATTAAAGTCCTTTTCGCTCTAGGACGCGTATATACGAAGATATGGGCAAAATAAGTTTTTCAGATAAAAATTTCAATTTTTTTAGGTTTTGGGAGGATTATTCAATTTTTTTGGGGGTGGTCATGAATTAAAGTCCTTTTCGCGCTAGGGCGCTTAGTTTAGGAGATATGGGCAAAATAAGTTTTTCATATCAAAATTTAAATTTTTTTAGGTTTTGGGTGGATTTGTCAATTTTTTGGGTGTGTTCACGAATAAAAGTCCTTTTCGCCCTAGGACGTATATTTAAGGAGATATGGGCAAAATAACTTGTTTATATAAAAATTGCAATTTTTTAGGTTTTGAGCGGATTATTAAATTTGTTGGGGTGTTACGAATTAAAGTCCTTTTCGCTCTAGGACGCGTATATACGAAGATATGGGCAAAATAAGTTTTTCAGATAAAAATTTCAATTTTTTTAGGTTTTGGGAGGATTATTCAATTTTTTTGGGGGTGGTCATGAATTAAAGTCCTTTTCGCGCTAGGGCGCTTAGTTTAGGAGATATGGGCAAAATAAGTTTTTCATATCAAAATTTAATTTTTTTTAGGTTTTGGGTGGATTTGTAAATTTTTTGGGTGTGTTCACGAATAAAAGTCCTTTTCGCCCTAGGACGTATATTTAAGGAGATATGGGCAAAATAACTTTTTCATATAAAAATTGCAATTTTTTAGGTTTTGAGCGGATTATTAAATTTGTTGGGGTGTTACGAATTAAAGTCCTTTTCGCTCTAAGACGCGTATATACGAAGATATGGGCAAAATAAGTTTTTCACATAAAAATTTCAATTTTTTTAGGTTTTGGGAGGATTATTCAATTTTTTTGGGGGTGGTCATGAATTAAAGTCCTTTTCGCGCTAGGGCGCTTAGTTTAGGAGATATGGGCAAAATAAGTTTTTCATATCAAAATTTAAATTTTTTTAGGTTTTGGGATTTGTCAATTTTTTGGGTGTGGTCACGAATTAAAGGTCATTTCGCCCTAGGACGCATATTTAAGGAGATATGAGCAAAATAACTTTTTCATATAAAAATTTCAATTTTTTTAGGTTTTGGGAGGATTATTCAATTTTTGTGTGGGTGGTCATGAATTAAAGTCCTTTACGCGCTAGGGCGCTTAGTTTAGGAGATATGGGCAAAATAAGTTTTTCATATCAAAATTTAAATTTTTTTAGGTTTTGGGTGGATTTGTCAATTTTTTGGGGGTGGTCACGAATTAAAGTCCTCTTCGCCCTAGGACGTATATTTAAGGAGATATGGGCAAAATAACTTTTTCATATAAAAATTGCAATAATTTTAGGTTTTGAGTGGATTATTAAATTTTTTGGGGTGTTACGAATTAAAGTCCTTTTCGCTCTAGGACGCGTATATACGAAGATATGGGCAAAATAAGTTTTTCAGATAAAAATTTCAATTTTTTTAGGTTTTGGGAGGATTATTCAATTTTTTTGGGGGTGGTCATGAATTAAAGTCCTTTTCGCGCTAGGGCGCTTAGTTTAGGAGATATGGGCAAAATAAGTTTTTCATATCAAAATTTAAATTTTTTTAGGTTTTGGGTGGATTTGTCAATTTTTTGGGTGTGTTCACGAATAAAAGTCCTTTTCGCCCTAGGACGTATATTTAAGGAGATATGGGCAAAATAACTTTTTCATATAAAAATTGCAATTTTTTAGGTTTTGAGCGGATTATTAAATTTGTTGGGGTGTTACGAATTAAAGTCCTTTTCGCTCTAGGACGCGTATATACGAAGATATGGGCAAAATAAGTTTTTCAGATAAAAATTTCAATTTTTTTAGGTTTTGGGAGGATTATTCAATTTTTTTGGGGGTGGTCATTAATTAAAGTCCTTTTCGCGCTAGGGCGCTTAGTTTAGGAGATATGGGCAAAATAAGTTTTTCATATCAAAATTTAAATTTTTTTAGGTTTTGGGTGGATTTGTCAATTTTTTGGGGGCGGTCACGAATTAAAGTCCATTTCGCCCTAGGACGCATATTTAAGGAGATATGGGCAAAATAACTTTTTCATATAAAAATTGCAATTTTTTTTAGGTTTTGAGCGGATTATTAAATTTTTGGGGTGTTACGAATTACAGTCCTTTTCGCTCTAGGACGCGTATATACGAAGATATGGGCAAAATAAGATTTTCAGATAAAAGTTTAAATTTTTTTAGGTTTTGGGAGGATTATTCAATTTTTTTGGGGGTGGTCATGAATTAAAGTCCTTTTCGTGCTAGGACGTATATTTAAGGAGATATGGGCAAAATAAGTTTTTCATATCAAAATTTATTTTTTTTAGGTTTTGGGTGGATTTGTCAATGTTTTGGGGGTGGTCACGAATTAAAATCCTTTTCGCCCTAGGACGTATATTTAAGGAGATATGGGCAAAATAACTTTTTCATATAAAAATTGCAATTTTTTTAGGTTTTGAGTGGATTATTAATTTTTTTGGGTGTTACGAATTAAAGTCATTTTCGCTCTAGGACGCGTATATACGAAGATATGGACAAAATAAGTTTTTCAGATAAACATTTCAATTTTTTTAGGTTTTGGGAAGATTATTCAATTTTTTTGGGGATGGTCATGAATTAAAGCCCTTTTCGCGCTAGGGCGCTTAGTTTAGGAGATATGGGCAAAATAAATTTTTCATATCAAAATTTAATTTTTTTTTAGGTTTTGGGTGTGGTCACGAATTAAAGTCCTTTTCGCCCTAGGACGTATATTTAAGGAGATATGGGCAAAATAACTTTTTCATATAAAAATGGCAATTTTTTTAGGTTTTGAGTGGATTATTAATTTTTTTGGGTGTTACGAATTAAAGTCCTTTTCGCTCTAGGACGCGTATATACGAAGATATGGACAAAATAAGTTTTTCAGATAAACATTTCAATTTTTTTAGGTTTTGGGAGGATTATTCAATTTTTTTGGGGGTGGTCATGAATTAAAGTCCTTTTCGCGCTAGGGCGCTTAGTTTAGGAGATATGGGCAAAATAAGTTTTTCATATCAAAATTTAAATTTTTTTAGGTTTTGGGTGGATTTGTCAATTTTTTGGGGGTGGTCACGAATTAAAGTCCATTTCGCCCTAGGACGCATATTTAAGGAGATATGGGCAAAATAACTTTTTCATATAAAAATTGCAATTTTTTTGGGTTTTGAGCGGATTATTAAATTTTTTGGGGTGTTACGAATTAAAGTCCTTTTCGCTGTAGGACGCGTATATACGAAGATATAGGCAAAATAAGATTTTCAGATAAAAATTTCAATTTTTTGAGGTTTTGGGAGGATTATTCAATTTTTTTGGGGTGGTCATGAATTAAAGTCCTTTTCGCGCTAGGGCGCTTAGTTTAGGAGATATGGGCAAAATAAGTTTTTCATATCAAAATTTAAATTTTTTTAGGTTTTGGGTGGATTTGTCAATTTTTTGGGGGCGGTCACGAATTAAAGTCCATTTCGCCCTAGGACGCATATTTAAGGAGATATGGGCAAAATAACTTTTTCATATAAAAATTGCAATTTTTTTTAGGTTTTGAGCGGATTATTAAATTTTTGGGGTGTTACGAATTACAGTCCTTTTCGCTCTAGGACGCGTATATACGAAGATATGGGCAAAATAAGATTTTCAGATAAAAGTTTAAATTTTTTTAGGTTTTGGGAGGATTATTCAATTTTTTTGGGGGTGGTCATGAATTAAAGTCCTTTTCGTGCTAGGACGTATATTTAAGGAGATATGGGCAAAATAAGTTTTTCATATCAAAATTTATTTTTTTTAGGTTTTGGGTGGATTTGTCAATGTTTTGGGGGTGGTCACGAATTAAAATCCTTTTCGCCCTAGGACGTATATTTAAGGAGATATGGGCAAAATAACTTTTTCATATAAAAATTGCAATTTTTTTAGGTTTTGAGTGGATTATTAATTTTTTTGGGTGTTACGAATTAAAGTCATTTTCGCTCTAGGACGCGTATATACGAAGATATGGACAAAATAAGTTTTTCAGATAAACATTTCAATTTTTTTAGGTTTTGGGAAGATTATTCAATTTTTTTGGGGATGGTCATGAATTAAAGCCCTTTTCGCGCTAGGGCGCTTAGTTTAGGAGATATGGGCAAAATAAATTTTTCATATCAAAATTTAATTTTTTTTTAGGTTTTGGGTGTGGTCACGAATTAAAGTCCTTTTCGCCCTAGGACGTATATTTAAGGAGATATGGGCAAAATAACTTTTTCATATAAAAATGGCAATTTTTTTAGGTTTTGAGTGGATTATTAATTTTTTTGGGTGTTACGAATTAAAGTCCTTTTCGCTCTAGGACGCGTATATACGAAGATATGGACAAAATAAGTTTTTCAGATAAACATTTCAATTTTTTTAGGTTTTGGGAGGATTATTCAATTTTTTTGGGGGTGGTCATGAATTAAAGTCCTTTTCGCGCTAGGGCGCTTAGTTTAGGAGATATGGGCAAAATAAGTTTTTCATATCAAAATTTAAATTTTTTTAGGTTTTGGGTGGATTTGTCAATTTTTTGGGGGTGGTCACGAATTAAAGTCCATTTCGCCCTAGGACGCATATTTAAGGAGATATGGGCAAAATAACTTTTTCATATAAAAATTGCAATTTTTTTGGGTTTTGAGCGGATTATTAAATTTTTTGGGGTGTTACGAATTAAAGTCCTTTTCGCTGTAGGACGCGTATATACGAAGATATAGGCAAAATAAGATTTTCAGATAAAAATTTCAATTTTTTGAGGTTTTGGGAGGATTATTCAATTTTTTTGGGGTGGTCATGAATTAAAGTCCTTTTCGCGCTAGGGCGCTTAGTTTAGGAGATATGGGCAAAATAAGTTTTTCATATCAAAATTTAAATTTTTTTAGGTTTTGGGTGGATTTGTCAATTTTTTGGGAGTGGTCACGAATTAAAGTCCTTTTCGCCCTAGGACGTATATTTAAGGAGATATGGGCAAAATAACTTTTTCATATAAAAATGGCAATTTTTTTAGGTTTTGAGTGGATTATTAAATTTTTTGGGGTGTTACGAATTAAAGTCCTTTTCGCTCTAGGACGCGTATATACGAAGATATGGGCAAAATAAGTTTTTCAGATAAAAATTTAAATTTTTTTAGGTTTTGGGAGGATTATTCAATTTTTTTGGGGGTGGTCATGAATTAAAGTCCTTTTCGCGCTAGGGCGCTTAGTTTAGGAGATATGGGCAAAATAAGTTTTTCATATCAAAATTTAAATTTTTTTAGGTTTTGGGTGGATTTGTCAATTTTTTGGGGTGGTCACGAATTAAAGTCCATTTCGCCCTAGGACGCATATTTAAGGAGATATGGGCAAAATAACTTTTTCATATAAAAATTGCAATTTTTTGGGTTTTGAGCGGATTATTAAATTTTTTGGGGTGTTACGAATTAAAGTCCTTTTCGCTCTAGGACGCGTATATACGAAGATATGGGCAAAATAAGTTTTTCAGATAAAAATTTCAATTTTTTTAGGTTTTGGGAGGATTATTCAATTTTTTTGGGGTGGTCATGAATTAAAGTCCTTTTCGCGCTAGGGCGCTTAGTTTAGGAGATATGGGCAAAATAAGTTTTTCATATCAAAATTTAAATTTTTTTAGGTTTTAGGTGGATTTGTCAATTTTTTGGGTGTGGTCACGAATTAAAGTCCATTTCGCCCTAGGACGCATATTTAAGGAGATATGGGCAAAATAACTTTTTCATATAAAAATTGCAATTTTTTTAGGTTTTGAGTGGATTATTAAATTTTTTGGGGTGTTACGAATTAAAGTCCTTTTCGCTCTAGGACGCGTATATACGAAGATATGGGCAAAATAAGTTTTTCAGATAAAAATTTCAATTTTTTTAGGTTTTGGGAGGATTATTCAATTTTTTTGGGGGTGGTCATGAATTAAAGTCCTTTTCGCGCTAGGGCGCTTAGTTTAGGAGATATGGGCAAAATAAGTTTTTCATATCAAAATTTAAATTTTTTTAGGTTTTGGGTGGATTTGTCAATTTTTTGGGTGTGTTCACGAATAAAAGTCCTTTTCGCCCTAGGACGTATATTTAAGGAGATATGGGCAAAATAATTTTTTCATATAAAAATTGCAATTTTTTAGGTTTTGAGCGGATTATTATATTTGTTGGGGTGTTACGAATTAAAGTCCTTTTCGCTCTAGGACGCGTATATACGAAGATATGGGCAAAATAAGTTTTTCAGATAAAAATGTCAATTTTTTAGGTTTTGGGAGGATTATTCAATTTTTTTGGGGGTGGTCATGAATTAAAGTCCTTTTCGCGCTAGGGCGCTTAGTTTAGGAGATATGGGCAAAATAAATTTTTCATATCAAAATTTAATTTTTTTTAGGTTTTGGGTGTGGTCACGAATTAAAGTCCTTTTCGCCCTAGGACGTATATTTAAGGAGATATGGGCAAAATAACTTTTTCATATAAAAATGGCAATTTTTTTAGGTTTTGAGTGGAGTATTAATTTTTTTTTGGGTGTTACGAATTAAAGTCCTTTTCGCTCTAGGACGCATATTTAAGGAGATATGGGCAAAATAACTTTTTCATATAAAAATGGCAATTTTTTTAGGTTTTGAGCGGATTATTAAATTTTTTGGGGTGTTACGAATTAAAGTCCTTTTCGCTCTAGGACGCGTATATACGAAGATATGGGCAAAATAAGATTTTCAGATAAAAATTTCAATTTTTTTAGGTTTTGGGAGGATTATTCATTTTTTTTGGGGGTGGTCATGAATTAAAGTCCTTTTCGCGCTAGGGCGCATAGTTTATGAGATATGGGCAAAATAAGTTTTTCATATCAAAATTTAATTTTTTTTAGGTTTTGGGTGGATTTGTTAATTTTTTGGGGGTGGTCACGAATTAAAGTCCATTTCGCCCTAGGACGCATATTTAAGGAGATATGGGCGAAATAAC
Source organism: Haematobia irritans (assembly GCF_050003625.1). Taxonomy (NCBI): domain Eukaryota; kingdom Metazoa; phylum Arthropoda; class Insecta; order Diptera; family Muscidae; genus Haematobia; species Haematobia irritans. Next base: position 70,733,572 of record NC_134400.1, on the reverse strand, counting down.
TTTTTCATATAAAAATTGCAATTTTTTTAGGTTTTGAGTGGATTATTAAATTTTTTGGGGTGTTACGAATTAAAGTCCTTTTCGCTCTAGGACGCGTATATACGAAGATATGGGCAAAATAAGATTTTCAGATAAAAATTTCAATTTTTTTAGGTTTTGGGAAGCTTATTCAATTTTTTTGGGGGTGGTCATGAATTAAAGTCTTTTACGCGCTAGGGCGCTTAGTTTAGGAGATATGGGCAAAATAAGTTTTTCATATCAAAATTTAAATTTTTTTAGGTTTTGGGTGGATTTGTCAATTTTTTGGGGGTGGTCACGAATTAAAGTCCTTTTCGCCCTAGGACGTATATTTAAGGAGATATGGGCAAAATAACTTTTTCATATAAAAATTGCAATTTTTTTAGGTTTTGAGCGGATTATTAAATTTTTTGGGGTGTTACGAATTAAAGTCCTTTTCGCTCTAGGACGCGTATATACGAAGATATGGGCAAAATAAGATTTTCAGATAAAAATTTCAATTTTTTTAGGTTTTGGGAAGATTATTCAATTTTTTTGGTGGTGGTCATGAATTAAAGCCCTTTTCGCGCTAGGGCGCTTAGTTTAGGAGATATGGGCAAAATAAGTTTTTCATATCAAAATTTACATTTTTTTAGGTTTTGGGTGGATTTGTCAATTTTTTGGGTGTGTTCACGAATAAAAGTCCTTTTCGCCCTAGGACGTATATTTAAGGAGATATGGGCAAAATAACTTTTTCATATAAAAATTGCAATTTTTTTAGGTTTTGAGTGGATTATTAAATTTGTTGGGGTGTTACGAATTAAAGTCCTTTTCGCTCTAGGACGCGTATATACGAAGATATGGGCAAAATAAGATTTTCAGATAAAAATTTCAATTTTTTTAGGTTTTGGGAAGCTTATTCAATTTTTTTGGGGGTGGTCATGAATTAAAGTCTTTTACGCGCTAGGGCGCTTAGTTTAGGAGATATGGGCAAAATAAGTTTTTCATATCAAAATTTAAATTTTTTTAGGTTTTGGGTGGATTTGTCAATTTTTTGGGGGTGGTCACGAATTAAAGTCCTTTTCGCCCTAGGACGTATATTTAAGGAGATATGGGCAAAATAACTTTTTCATATAAAAATTGCAATTTTTTTTAGGTTTTGAACGGATTATTAAATTTTTTGGGGTGTTACGAATTAAAGTCCTTTTCGCTCTAGGACGCGTATATACGAAGATATGGGCAAAATAAGTTTTTCAGATAAAAATTTCAATTTTTTTAGGTTTTGGGAAGATTATTCAATTTTTTTGGTGGTGGTCATGAATTAAAGCCCTTTTCGCGCTAGGGCGCTTAGTTTAGGAGATATGGGCAAAATAAGTTTTTCATATCAAAATTTACATTTTTTTAGGTTTTGGGTGGATTTGTCAATTTTTTGGGTGTGTTCACGAATAAAAGTCCTTTTCGCCCTAGGACGTATATTTAAGGAGATATGGGCAAAATAACTTTTTCATATAAAAATTGCAATTTTTTAGGTTTTGAGTGGATTATTAAATTTGTTGGGGTGTTACGAATTAAAATCCTTTTCGCCCTAGGACGTATATTTAAGGAGATATGGGCAAAATAAGTTTTTCGGATAAAAATTTCAATTTTTTTAGGTTTTGGGAGGATTATTCAATTTTTTTGGGGGTGGTCATGAATTAAAGTCCTTTTCGCGCTAGGGCGCTTAGTTTAGGAGATATGGGCAAAATAAATTTTTCATATCAAAATTTAATTTTTTTTAGGTTTTGGGTGTGGTCACGAATTAAAGTCCTTTTCGCCCTAGGACGTATATTTAAGGAGATATGGGCAAAATAACTTTTTCATATAAAAATGGCAATTTTTTTAGGTTTTGAGTGGAGTATTAAATTTTTTTTTGGGTGTTACGAATTAAAGTCCTTTTCGCTCTAGGACGCATATTTAAGGAGATATAGGCAAAATAAGTTTTTCAGATAAACATTTCAATTTTTATAGGTTTTGGGAGGATTATTCAATTTTTTTGGGGGTGGTCATGAATTAAAGTCCTTTTCGCGCTAGGGCGCTTAGTTTAGGAGATATGGGCAAAATAAGTTTTTCATATCAAAATTTAAATTTTTTTAGGTTTTGGGTGGATTTGTCAATTTTTTGGGTGTGGTCACGAATTAAAGTCCATTTCGCCCTAGGACGCATATTTAAGGAGATATGGGCAAAATAACTTTTTCATATAAAAATTGCAATTTTTTTGGGTTTTGAGCGGATTATTAAATTTTTTGGGGTGTTACGAATTAAAGTACTTTTCGCTCTAGGACGCGTATATACGAAGATATGGGCAAAATAAGATTTTCAGATAAAAATTTCATTTTTTTTAGATTTTGGGAGGATTATTCATTTTTTTTTTTGGGTGGTCATGAATTAAAGTCCTTTTCGCGCTAGGGCGCATAGTTTATGAGATATGGGCAAAATAAGTTTTTCATATCAAAATTTAAATTTTTTTAGGTTTTGGGCGGATTTGTTAATTTTTTGGGGGTGGTCACGAATTAAAGTCCATTTCGCCCTAGGACGCATATTTAAGGAGATATGGGCAAAATAACTTTTTCATATAAAAATTGCAATTTTTTTAGGTTTTGAGTGGATTATTAAATTTTTTGGGGTGTTACGAATTAAAGTCCTTTTCGCTCTAGGACGCGTATATACGAAGATATGGGCAAAATAAGTTTTTCAGATAAAAATTTCAATTTTTTTAGGTTTTGGGAAGATTATTCAATTTTTTTGGGGGTGGTCATGAATTAAAGTCTTTTACGCGCTAGGGCGCTTAGTTTAGGAGATATGGGCAAAATAAGTTTTTCATATCAAAATTTAAATTTTTTTAGGTTTTGGGTGGATTTGTCAATTTTTTGGGGGTGGTCACGAATTAAAGTCCTTTTCGCCCTAGGACGTATATTTAAGGAGATATGGGCAAAATAACTTTTTCATATAAAAATTGCAATTTTTTTAGGTTTTGAGCGGATTATTAAGTTTTTTGGGGTGTTACGAATTAAAGTCCTTTTCGCTCTAGGACGCGTATATACGAAGATATGGGCAAAATAAGTTTTTCAAATAAAAATTTCAATTTTTTTAGGTTTTGGGAAGATTATTCAATTTTTTTGGTGGTGGTCATGAATTAAAGCCCTTTTCGCGCTAGGGCGCTTAGTTTAGGAGATATGGGCAAAATAAGTTTTTCATATCAAAATTTACATTTTTTTAGGTTTTGGGTGGATTTGTCAATTTTTTGGGTGTGTTCACGAATAAAAGTCCTTTTCGCCCTAGGACGTATATTTAAGGAGATATGGGCAAAATAACTTTTTCATATAAAAATTGCAATTTTTTAGGTTTTGAGTGGATTATTAAATTTGTTGGGGTGTTACGAATTAAAGTCCTTTTCGCTCTAGGACGCGTATATACGAAGATATGGGCAAAATAAGTTTTCAGATAAAAATTTCAATTTTTTTAGGTTTTGGGAGGATTATTCAATTTTTTTGGGGGTGGTCATGAATTAAAGTCCTTTTCGCGCTAGGGCGCTTAGTTTAGGAGATATGGGCAAAATAAGTTTTTCATATCAAAGTTTAAATTTTTTTAGGTTTTGGGTGGATTTGTCAATTTTTTGGGGATGGTCACGAATTAAAATCCTTTTCGCCCTAGGACGTATATTTAAGGAGATATGGGCCAAATAAGTTTTTCGGATAAAAATTTCAATTTTTTTAGGTTTTGGGAGGATTATTCAATTTTTTTTTGGGGTGGTCATGAATTAATGTTCATTTCGCGCTAGGGCGCTTAGTTTAGGAGATATGGGCAAAATAAATTTTTCATATCAAAATTTAAATTTTTTTTAGGTTTTGGGTGTGGTCACGAATTAAAGTCCTTTTCGCCCTAGGACGTATATTTAAGGAGAGATGGACAAAATAACTTTTTCATATAAAAATGGCAATTTTTTTAGGTTTTGAGTGGATTATTAAATTTTTTTGGGTGTTACGAATTAAAGTCCTTTTCGCTCTAGGACGCGTATATACGAAGATATGGGCAAAATAAGTTTTTCAGATAAAAATTTCAATTTTTTTAGGTTTTGGGAGGATTATTCAATTTTTTTGGGGGTGGTCATGAATTAAAGTCCTTTTCGCGCTAGGGCGCTTAGTTTAGGAGATATGGGCAAAATAAGTTTTTCATATCAAAATTTAAATTTTTTTAGGTTTTGGGTGGATTTGTCAATTTTTTGGGTGGGGACACGAATTAAAGTCCATTTCGCCCTAGGACGCACATTTAAGGAGATATGGGCAAAATAACTTTTTCATATAAAAATTGCAATTTTTTTAAGTTTTGAGCGGATTATTAAATTTTGTGGGGTGTTACGAATTAAAGTCCTTTTCGCCCTAGGACGCGTATATACGAAGATATGGGCAAAATAAGATTTTCAGATAAAAATTTCAATTTTTTTAGGTTTTGGGAGGATTATTCAATTTTTTTTGGGGGTGGTCATGAATTAAAGTCCTTTTCGCGCTAGGGCGCTTAGTTTAGGAGATATGGGCAAAATAAGTTTTTCATATCAAAATTTAAATTTTTTTAGGTTTTGGGTGGATTTGTCAATTTTTTGGGGGTGGTCACGAATTAAAGTCCATTTCGCCCTAGGACGCATATTTAAGGAGATATGGGCAAAATAACTTTTTCATATAAAAATTGCAATTTTTTTAGGTTTTGAGTGGATTATTAAATTTTTTTTTGGTGTTACGAATTAAAGTCATTTTCGCTCTAGGACGCGTATATACGAAGATATATTTTTAGGTTTTGGGAGGATTATTCAATTTTTTTTGGGGGTGGTCATGAATTAAAGTCCTTTTCGCGCTAGGGCGCTTAGTTTAGGAGATATGGGCAAAATAAGTTTTTCATATCAAAATTTAATTTTTTTAGGTTTTGGGTGGATTTGTCAATTTTTTGGGTGTGGTCACGAATTAAAGTCCTTTTCGCCCTAGGACGTATATTTAAGGAGATATGGGCAAAATAACTTTTCATATAAAAATTGCAATTTTTTTAGGTTTTGAGCGGATTATTAACTTTTTTGGGGTGTTACGAATTAAAGTCCTTTTCGCTCTAGGACGCGTATATACGAAGATATTGGCAAAATAAGTTTTTCATATAAAAATTTCAATTTTTTTAGGTTTTGGGAGGATTATACATTTTTTTTGGGGGTGGTCATGAATTAAAGTCCTTTTCGCGCTAGGGCGCTTAGTTTAGGAAATATGGGCAAAATAAGTTTTTCATATCAAAATTTAAATTTTTTAGGTTTTGGGTGGATTTGTCAATTTTTTGGGGGTGGACACGAATTAAAGTCCTTTTCGCCCTAGGACGTATATTTAAGGAGATATGGGCAAAATAACTTGTTTATATAAAAATTGCAATTTTTTAGGTTTTGAGCGGATTATTAAATTTGTTGGGGTGTTACGAATTAAAGTCCTTTTCGCTCTAGGGCGCTTAGTTTAGGAGATATGGGCAAAATAAGTTTTTCATATCAAAATTTAAATTTTTTTTAGGTTTTGGGTGTGGTCACGAATTAAAGTCCTTTTCGCTCTAGGACGCGTATATACGAAGATATGGGCAAAATAAGATTTTCAGATAAAAAGTTCAATTTTTTTAGGTTTTGGGAGGATTATTCAATTTTGTTGGTGGTGGTCATGAATTAAAGTCCTTTTCGCGCTAGGGCGCTTAGTTTAGGAGATATGGGCAAAATAAGTTTTTCATATCAAAATTTAATTTTTTTTTAGGTTTTGGGTGGATTTGTCAATTTTTTGGGGGGTGGTCACGAATTAAAGTCCTTTTCGCCCTAGGACGTATATTTAAGGAGATATGGGCAAAATAACTTTTTCATATAAAAATTGCAATTTTGTTAGGTTTTGAGCATATTATTAAATTTTGTGGGGTGTTACGAATTAAAGTCCTTTTCGCTCGAGGACGCGTATATACGAAGATATGGGCAAAATAAGTTTTTCAGATAAAAATTTCAATTTTTTTAGGTTTCGGGAGGATTATTCAATTTTTTTGGGGGTGGTCATGAATTAAAGTCCTTTTCGCGCTAGGGCGCTTAGTTTAGGAGATATGGGCAAAATAAGTTTTTCATATCAAAATTTAATTTTTTTAGGGTTTGGGTGGATTTGTCAATTTTTTGGGTGTGGTCACGAATTAAAGTCCTTTTCGCCCTAGGACGTATATTTAAGGAGATATGGGCAAAATAACCTTTTCATATAAAAATTGCAATTTTTTTAGGTTTTGAGCGGATTATTAATTTTTTTGGGGTGTTACGAATTAAAGTCCTTTTCGCTCTAGGACGCGTATATACGAAGATATGGGCAAAATAAGTTTTTCAGATAAAATTTTCAATTTTTTTAGGTTTTGGGAGGATTATTCAATTTTTTTGGGGGTGGTCATGAATTAAAGTCCTTTTCGCGCTAGGGCGCTTAGTTTAGGAGATAGGGGCAAAATAAGTTTTTCATATCAAAATTTAAATTTTTTTAGGTTTTGGGTGGATTTGTCAATTTTTTGGGGGTGGTCACGAATTAAAGCCCTTTTCGCCCTAGGACGTATATTTAAGGAGATATGGGCAAAATAACCTTTTCATATAAAAATTGCAATTTTTTTAGGTTTTGAGCGGATTATTAATTTTTTTGGGGTGTTACGAATTAAAGTCCTTTTCGCTCTAGGACGCGTATATACGAAGATATGGGCAAAATAAGTTTTTCAGATAAAAATTTCTATTTTTTTAGGTTTTGGGAGGATTATTAAATTTTTTTGGTGGTGGTCATGAATTAAAGTCCTTTTCGCGCTAGGGCGCTTAGTTTAGGAGATATGGGCAAAATAAGATTTTCATATCAAAATTTAAATTTTTTTTATTTTTTGGGTGTGGTCACGAATTAAAGTCCTTTTCGCCCTAGGACGCGTATATACGAAGATATGGGCAAAAAAAGATTTTCAGATAAAAATTTAATTTTTTTTAGGTTTTGGTAGGATTATTCAATTTTTTTGGGGGTGGTCATGAATTAAAGTCCTTTTCGCGCTAGGGCGCTTAGTTTAGGAGATATGGGCAAAATAAGTTTTTCATATCAAAATTTAATTTTTTTTAGGGTTTGGGTGGATTTGTCAATTTTTTGGGTGTGGTCACGAAGTAAAGTCCTTTTCGCCCTAGGACGTATATTTAAGGAGATATGGGCAAAATAACTTTTTCATATAAAAATTGCATTTTTTTTAGGTTTTGAGTGGATTATTAAATTTTTTGGGGTGTTACGAATTAAAGTCCTTTTCGCTCTAGGACGCGTATATACGAAGATATGGGCAAAATAAGTTTTTCAGATAAAAATTTCAATTTTTTTTGGTTTTGGGAGGATTATTCAATTTTTTTGGGGGTGGTCATGAATTAAAGTCCTTTTCGCGCTAGGGCGCTTAGTTTAGGAGATATGGGCAAAATAAGTTTTTCATATCAAAATTTAAATTGTTTTTAGGTTTTGGGTGGATTTGTCAATTTTTTGGGTGTGGTCACGAATTAAAGTCCTTTTCGCCCTAGGACGTATATTTAAGGAGATATGGGCAAAATAACCTTTTCATATAAAAATTGCAATTTTTTTAGGTTTTGAGCGGATTATTAATTTTTTTGGGGTGTTACGAATTAAAGTCCTTTTCGCTCTAGGACGCGTATATACGAAGATATGGGCAAAATAAGTTTTTCAGATAAAATTTTCAATTTTTTTAGGTTTTGGGAGGATTATTCAATTTTTTTGGGGGTGGTCATGAATTAAAGTCCTTTTCGCGCTAGGGCGCTTAGTTTAGGAGATAGGGGCAAAATAAGTTTTTCATATCAAAATTTAAAATTTTTTAGGTTTTGGGTGGATTTGTCAATTTTTTGGGGGTGGTCACGAATTAAAGTCCTTTTCGCCCTAGGACGTATATTTAAGGAGATATGGGCAAAATAACCTTTTCATATAAAAATTGCAATTTTTTTAGGTTTTGAGCGGATTATTAATTTTTTTGGGGTGTTACGAATTAAAGTCCTTTTCGCTCTAGGACGCGTATATACGAAGATATGGGCAAAATAAGTTTTTCAGATAAAAATTTCTATTTTTTTAGGTTTTGGGAGGATTATTAAATTTTTTTGGTGGTGGTCATGAATTAATGTCCTTTTCGCGCTAGGGCGCTTAGTTTAGGAGATATGGGCAAAATAAGATTTTCATATCAAAATTTAAATTTTTTTTATTTTTTGGGTGTGGTCACGAATTAAAGTCCTTTTCGCCCTAGGACGCGTATATACGAAGATATGGGCAAAAAAAGATTTTCAGATAAAAATTTAATTTTTTTTAGGTTTTGGTAGGATTATTCAATTTTTTTGGGGGTGGTCATGAATTAAAGTCCTTTTCGCGCTAGGGCGCTTAGTTTAGGAGATATGGGCAAAATAAGTTTTTCATATCAAAATTTAATTTTTTTTAGGGTTTGGGTGGATTTGTCAATTTTTTGGGTGTGGTCACGAAGTAAAGTCCTTTTCGCCCTAGGACGTATATTTAAGGAGATATGGGCAAAATAACTTTTTCATATAAAAATTGCATTTTTTTTAGGTTTTGAGTGGATTATTAAATTTTTTGGGGTGTTACGAATTAAAGTCCTTTTCGCTCTAGGACGCGTATATACGAAGATATGGGCAAAATAAGTTTTTCAGATAAAAATTTCAAATTTTTTTGGTTTTGGGAGGATTATTCAATTTTTTTTGGGGGTGGTCATGAATTAAAGTCCTTTTCGCGCTGGGGCGCTTAGTTTAGGAGATATGGGCAAAATAAGTTTTTCATATCAAAATTTAAATTGTTTTTAGGTTTTGGGTGGATTTGTCAATTTTTTGGGTGTGGTCACGAATTAAAGTCCTTTTCGCCCTAGGACGTATATTTAAGGAGATATGGGCAAAATAACCTTTTCATATAAAAATTGCAATTTTTTTAGGTTTTGAGCGGATTATTAATTTTTTTGGGGTGTTACGAATTAAAGTCCTTTTCGCTCTAGGACGCGTATATACGAAGATATGGGCAAAATAAGTTTTTCAGATAAAAATTTCTATTTTTTTAGGTTTTGGGAGGATTATTAAATTTTTTTGGTGGTGGTCATGAATTAAAGTCCTTTTCGCGCTAGGGCGCTTAGTTTAGGAGATATGGGCAAAATAAGATTTTCATATCAAAATTTAAATTTTTTTTATTTTTTGGGTGTGGTCACGAATTAAAGTCCTTTTCGCTCTAGGACGCGTATATACGAAGATATGGGCAAAAAAAGATTTTCAGATAAAAATTTAATTTTTTTTAGGTTTTGGTAGGATTATTCAATTTTTTTGGGGGTGGTCATGAATTAAAGTCATTTTCGCGCTAGGGCGCTTAGTTTAGGAGATATGGGCAAAATAAGTTTTTCATATCAAAATTTAAATTTTTTTAGGTTTTGGGTGGATTTGTCAATTTTTTGGGGGTGGTCACGAATTAAAGTCCATTTCGCCCTAGGACGCATATTTAAGGAGATATGGGCAAAATAACTTTTTCATATAAAAATTGCAATTTTTTTAGGTTTTGAGTGGATTATTAATTTTTTTGGGGTGTTACGAATTAAAGTCCGTTTCCCTCTAGGGCGTGTATATACGCAGATGTGGGCAAAATAAGTTTTTCAAATAAAAATTTCAATTTTTTTAGGTTTTGGGAGGATTATTCAATTTTTTTGGGGGTGGTCATGAATTAAAGTCCTTTTCGCGCTAGGGCGCTTAGTTTAGGAGATATGGGCAAAATAAGTTTTTCATATCAAAATTTAAATTTTTTAGGTTTTGGGTGGATTTGTCAATTTTTTGGGGGTGGTCACGAATTAAAGTCCATTCCGCCCTAGGACGCATATTTAAGGAGATAGGGGCAAAATAACTTTTTCATATAAAAATTGCATTTTTTTTAGGTTTTGAGTGGATTATTAAATTTTTTGGGGTGTTACGAATTAAAGTCCTTTTCGATCGAGGACGCGTATATACGAAGATATGGGCAAAATAAGTTTTTCAGATAAAAATTTCAATTTTTTTAGGTTTCGGGAGGATTATTCAATTTTTTTGGGGGTGGTCATGAATTAAAGTCCTTTTCGCGCTAGGGCGCTTAGTTTAGGAGATATGGGCAAAATAAGTTTTTCATATCAAAATTTAATTTTTTTTAGGGTTTGGGTGGATTTGTCAATTTTTTGGGTGTGGTCACGAAGTAAAGTCCTTTTCGCCCTAGGACGTATATTTAAGGAGATATGGGCAAAATAACTTTTTCACATAAAAATTGCATTTTTTTTAGGTTTTGAGTGGATTATTAAATTTTTTGGGGTGTTACGAATTAGAGTCCTTTTCGCTCTAGGACGCGTATATACGAAGATATGGGCAAAAAAAGATTTTCAGATAAAAATTTATTTTTTTTTAGGTTTTGGTAGGATTATTCAATTTTTTTGGGGGTGGTCATGAATTAAAGTCCTTTTCGCGCTAGGGCGCTTAGTTTAGGAGATATGGGCAAAATAAGTTTTTCATATCTAAATTTAAATTTTTTTAGGTTTTGGGTGGATTTGTCAATTTTTTGGGTGTGGTCACGAATTAAAGTCCATTTCGCCCTAGGACGCATATTTAAGGAGATAGGGGCAAAATAACTTTTTCATATAAAAATTGCAATTTTTTTAGGTTTTGAGTGGATTATTAATTTTTTTTGGGGTGTTACGAATTAAAGTCCTTTTCGCTCTAGGACGCGTATATACGAAGATATGGACAAAATAAGTTTTTCAGATAAACATTTCAATTTTTATAGGTTTTGGGAGGATTATTCAATTTTGTTGGTGGTGGTCATGAATTAAAGTCCTTTTCGCGCTAGGGCGCTTAGTTTAGGAGATATGGGCAAAATAAGTTTTTCATATCAAAATTTAATTTTTTTTTAGGTTTTGGGTGGATTTGTCAATTTTTTGGGGGGTGGTCACGAATTAAAGTCCTTTTCGCCCTAGGACGTATATTTAAGGAGATATGGGCAAAATAACTTTTTCATATAAAAATTGCAATTTTTTTAGGTTTTGAGCATATTATTAAATTTTTTGGGGTGTTACGAATTAAAGTCCTTTTCGCTCGAGGACGCGTATATACGAAGATATGGGCAAAATAAGTTTTTCAGATAAAAATTTCAATTTTTTTAGGTTTCGGGAGGATTATTCAATTTTTTTGGGTGTGGTCATGAATTAAAGTCCTTTTCGCGCTAGGGCGCTTAGTTTAGGAGATAGGGGCAAAATAAGTTTTTCATATCAAAATTTAAATTTTTTTAGGGTTTGGGTGGATTTGTCAATTTTTTGGGTGTGGTCACGAATTAAAGTCCATTTCGCCCTAGGACGCATATTTAAGGAGATAGGGGCAAAATAACTTTTTCATATAAAAATTGCAATTTTTTTAGGTTTTGAGTGGATTATTAATTTTTTTTGGGGTGTTACGAATTAAAGTCCTTTTCGCTCTAGGACGCGTATATACGAAGATATGGGCAAAATAAGTTTTTCAGATAAAAATTTCAATTTTTTTAGGTTTCGGGAGGATTATTCAATTTTTTTGGGGGTGGTCATGAATTAAAGTCCTTGTCGCGCTAGGGCGCTTAGTTTAGGAGATATGGGCAAAATAAGTTTTTCATATCAAAATTTAATTTTTTTAGGGTTTGGGTGGATTTGTCAATTTTTTGGGTGTGGTCACGAAGTAAAGTCCTTTTCGCCCTAGGACGTATATTTAAGGAGATATGGGCAAAATAACTTTTTCATATAAAAATTGCAATTTTTTTAGGTTTTGAGCGGATTATTAAATTTTTTGGGGTGTTACGAATTAAAGTCCTTTTCGCTCTAGGACGCGTATATACGAAGATATGGGCAAAATAAGTTTTTCAGATAAGAATTTCAATTTGTTTAGGTTTTGGGAGGATTATTCAATTTTTTTGGGTGTGGTCATGAATTAAAGTCCTTTTCGCGCTAGGGCGCTTAGTTTAGGAGATATGGGCAAAATAAGTTTTTCATATCAAAATTTACATTTTTTTTTAGGTTTTGGGTGTGGTCACGAATTAAAGTCCTTTTCGCTCTAGGACTCGTATATACGAAGATATGGGCAAAAAAGATTTTCAGATAAAAATTTCATTTTTTTTAGGTTTTGGGAGGATTATTCAATTTTTTGGGGGTGGTCATGAATTAAAGTCCTTTTCGGGCTAGGGCGCTTAGTTTAGGAGATATGGGCAAAATAAGTTTTTCATATCAAAATTTAAATTTTTTTGGTTTTGGGTGGATTTGTCAATTTTTTGGGGGTGGTCACGAATTAAAGTCCTTTTCGCCCTAGGACGTATATTTAAGGAGATATGGGCAAAATAACTTTTTCATATAAAAATTGCAATTTTTTTAGGTTTTGAGCGGATTATTAAATTTTTTGGGGTGTTACGAATTAAAGTCCTTTTCGCTCTAGGACGCGTATATACGAAGATATGGGCAAAATAAGTTTTTCAGATAAGAATTTCAATTTGTTTAGGTTTTGGGAGGATTATTCAATTTTTTTGGGTGTGGTCATGAATTAAAGTCCTTTTCGCGCTAGGGCGCTTAGTTTAGGAGATATGGGCAAAATAAGTTTTTCATATCAAAATTTACATTTTTTTTAGGTTTTGGGTGTGGTCACGAATTAAAGTCCTTTTCGCTCTAGGACTCGTATATACGAAGATATGGGCAAAAAAGATTTTCAGATAAAAATTTCATTTTTTTTAGGTTTTGGGAGGATTGTTCAATTTTTTTTGGGGTGGTCATGAATTAAAGTCCTTTTCGGGCTAGGGCGCTTAGTTTAGGAGATATGGGCAAAATAAGTTTTTCATATCAAAATTTAAATTTTTTTGGTTTTGGGTGGATTTGTCAATTTTTTGGGGGTGGTCACGAATTAAAGTCCTTTTCGCCCTAGGACGTATATTTAAGGAGATATGGGCAAAATAACTTTTTCATATAAAAATTGCAATTTTTTTAGGTTTTGAGTGGATTACTAAATTTTTTGGGGTGTTACGAATTAAAGTCCTTTTCCCTCTAGGGCGCGTATATACGAAGATATGGGCAAAATAAGTTTTTCAGATAAAAATTTCAATTTTTTTAGGTTTTGGGAGGATTATTCCATTTTTTTGGGGGTGGTCATGAATTAAAGTCCTTTTCGCGCTAAGCCGCTTAGTTTAGGAGATATGGGCAAAATAAGTTTTTCATATCAAAATTAAAATTTTTTTAGGTTTTGGGTGGATTTGTCAATTTTTTGGGTGTGGTCACGAATTAAAGTCCATTGCGCCCTAGGACGCATATTTAAGGAGATAGGGGCAAAATAACTTTTTCATATAAAAATTGCAATTTTTTTAGGTTTTGAGTGGATTATTAATTTTTTTTTGGGTGTTACGAATTAAAGTCCTTTTCGCTCTAGGACGCGTATATACGAAGATATGGACAAAATAAGTTTTTCAGATAAACATTTCAATTTTTATAGGTTTTGGGAGCATTATTCAATTTTGTTGGTGGTGGTCATGAATTAAAGTCCTTTTCGCGCTAGGGCGCTTAGTTTAGGAGATATGGGCAAAATAAGTTTTTCATATCAAAATTTATTTTTTTTTTAGGTTTTGGGTGGATTTGTCAATTGTTTGGGGGGTGGTCACGAATTAAAGTCCTTTTCGCCCTAGGACGTATATTTCAGGAGATATGGGCAAAATAACTTTTTCATATAAAAATTGCAATTTTTTTAGGTTTTGAGCATATTATTAAATTTTTTGGGGTGTTACGAATTAAAGTCCTTTTCGCTCGAGGACGCGTATATACGAAGATATGGGCAAAATAAGTTTTTCAGATAAAAATTTCAATTTTTTTAGGTTTCGGGAGGATTATTCAATTTTTTTGGGGGTGGTCATGAATTAAAGTCCTTTTCGCGCTAGGGCGCTTAGTTTAGGAGATATGGGCAAAATAAGTTTTTCATATCAAAATTTAATTTTTTTAGGGTTTGGGTGGATTTGTCAATTTTTTGGGTGTGGTCACGAAGTAAAGTCCTTTTCGCCCTAGGACGTATATTTAAGGAGATATGGGCAAAATAACTTTTTCATATAAAAATTGCAATTTTTTTAGGTTTTGAGCGGATTATTAAATTTTTTGGGGTGTTACGAATTAAAGTCCTTTTCGCTCTAGGACGCGTATATACGAAGATATGGGCAAAATAAGTTTTTCAGATAAGAATTTCAATTTTTTTAGGTTTTGGGAGGATTATTCAATTTTTTTGGGTGTGGTCATGAATTAAAGTCCTTTTCGCGCTAGGGCGCTTAGTTTAGGAGATATGGGCAAAATAAGTTTTTCATATCAAAATTTAAATTTTTTTTAGGTTTTGGGTGTGGTCACGAATTAAAGTCCTTTTCGCTCTAGGACTCGTATATACGAAGATATGGGCAAAAAAGATTTTCAGATAAAAATTTCATTTTTTTTAGGTTTTGGGAGGATTATTCAATTTTTTGGGGGTGGTCATGAATTAAAGTCCTTTTCGGGCTAGGGCGCTTAGTTTAGGAGATATGGGCAAAATAAGTTTTTCATATCAAAATTTAAATTTTTTTGGTTTTGGGTGGATTTGTCAATTTTTTGGGGGTGGTCACGAATTAAAGTCCTTTTCGCCCTAGGACGTATATTTAAGGAGATATGGGCAAAATAACTTTTTCATATAAAAATTGCAATTTTTTTAGGTTTTGAGTGGATTACTAAATTTTTTGGGGTGTTACGAATTAAAGTCCTTTTCCCTCTAGGGCGCGTATATACGAAGATATGGGCAAAATAAGTTTTTCAGATAAAAATTTCAATTTTTTTAGGTTTTGGGAGGATTATTCCATTTTTTTGGGGGTGGTCATGAATTAAAGTCCTTTTCGCGCTAAGCCGCTTAGTTTAGGAGATATGGGCAAAATAAGTTTTTCATATCAAAATTAAAATTTTTTTAGGTTTTGGGTGGATTTGTCAATTTTTTGGGTGTGGTCACGAATTAAAGTCCATTTGGCCCTAGGACGCATATTTAAGGAGATAGGGGCAAAATAACTTTTTCATATAAAAATTGCAATTTTTTTAGGGTTTGAGTGGATTATTAAATATTTTGGGATGTTACGAATTAAAGTCCTTTTCGCTCGAGGACGCGTATATACGAAGATATGGGCAAAATAAGTTTTTCAGATAAAAATTTCAATTTTTTTAGGTTTTGGGAGGATTATTCAATTTTTTTGGGGGTGGTCATGAATTAAAGTCCTTTTCGCGATAGGGCGCTTAGTTTAGGAGATATGGGCAAAATAAGTTTTTCATATCAAAATTTAAATTTTTTCAGGTTTTGGGTGGATTTGTCAATTTTTTGGGTGTGGTCACGAATTAAAGTCCTTTTCGCCCTAGGACGTATATTTAAGGAGATATGGGCAAAATAACTTTTTCATATAAAAATTGCAATTTTTTTAGGTTTTGAGCGGATTATTAAATTTTTTGGGGTGTTACGAATTAAAGTCCTTTTCGCTCTAGGACGCGTATATACGAAGATATGGGCAAAATAAGTTTTTCAGATAAAATTTCTATTTTTTTAGGTTTTGGGAGGATAATTCAATTTTTTTGTGGGTGGTCATGAACTAAAGTCCTTTTCGCGCTAGGGCGCTTAGTTTAGGAGATATGGGCAAAGTAAATTTTTCATACCAAAATTTAAATTTTTTTAGGTTTTGGGTGGATTTGTCAATTTTTTGAGGGTGGTCACGAATTAAAGTCCATTTCGCCCTAGGACGCATATTTAAGGAGATTGGGCAAAATAACTTTTTCATATAAAAATTGCAACTTTTTTAGGTTTTGAGTTGATTATTAAATTTTTTGGGGTGTTACGAATTAAAATCCTTTTCGCTCTAGGACGCGTATATACGAAGATATGGGCAAAATAAGTTTTTCAGATAAAAACTTCAATTTTTTTAGGTTTTGGGAGGTCATGAATTAAAGTCCTTTTCGCGCTAGGGCGCTTAATTTAGGAGATATGGGCAAAATAAATTTTTCATATCAAAATTTAAATTTTTTTAGGTTTTGGGTGGATTTGTCAATTTTTTGGGGGTGGTCACGAATTAAAGTCCATTTCGCGCTAGGACGCATATTTAAGGAGGTATGGGCAAAATAACTTTTTCATATAAAAATTGCAATTTTTTTAGGTTTTGAGTGGATTATTAAATTTTTTGGGGTGTTACGAATTAAAGTCCTTTTCGCTCTAGGATTCGTATATACGAAGATATGGGCAAAATAAGTTTTTCAGATAAAAATTTCAATTTTTTTAGGTTTTGGGAGGATTATTCAATTTTTTTGGGTGTGGTCATGAATTAAAGTCCTTTTCGCGCTAGGGCGCTTAGTTTAGGAGATATGGGCAAAATAAGTTTTTCATATCAAAATTTAAATTTTTTTAGGTTTTGGGTGTGGTCACGAATTAAAGTCCTTTTCGCTCTAGGACTCGTATATACGAAGATATGGGCAAAAAAGATTTTCAGATAAAAATTTCATTTTTTTTAGGTTTTGGGAGGATTATTCAATTTTTTTTGGGGTGGTCATGAATTAAAGTCCTTTTCGGGCTAGGGCGCGTAGTTTAGGAGATATGGGCAAAATAAGTTTTTCATATCAAAATTTAAATTTTTTTGGTTTTGGGTGGATTTGTCAATTTTTTGGGGGTGGTCACGAATTAAAGTCCTTTTCGCCCTAGGACGTATATTTAAGGAGATATGGGCAAAATAACTTTTTCATATAAAAATTGCAATTTTTTTAGGTTTTGAGTGGATTACTAAATTTTTTGGGGTGTTACGAATTAAAGTCCTTTTCCCTCTAGGGCGCGTATATACGAAGATATGGGCAAAATAAGTTTTTCAGATAAAAATTTCAATTTTTTTAGGTTTTGGGAGGATTATTCCATTTTTTTGGGGGTGGTCATGAATTAAAGTCCTTTTCGCGCTAAGCCGCTTAGTTTAGGAGATATGGGCAAAATAAGTTTTTCATATCTAAATTTAAATTTTTTTAGGTTTTGGGTGGATTTGTCAATTTTTTGGGTGTGGTCACGAATTAAAGTCCATTTCGCCCTAGGACGCATATTTAAGGAGATAGGGGCAAAATAACTTTTTCATATAAAAATTGCAATTTTTTTAGGTTTTGAGTGGATTATTAATTTTTTTTGGGGTGTTACGAATTAAAGTCCTTTTCGCTCTAGGACGCGTATATACGAAGATATGGACAAAATAAGTTTTTCAGATAAACATTTCAATTTTTATAGGTTTTGGGAGGATTATTCAATTTTGTTGGTGGTGGTCATGAATTAAAGTCCTTTTCGCGCTAGGGCGCTTAGTTTAGGAGATATGGGCAAAATAAGTTTTTCATATCAAAATTTAATTTTTTTTTAGGTTTTGGGTGGATTTGTCAATTTTTTGGGGGGTGGTCACGAATTAAAGTCCTTTTCGCCCTAGGACGTATATTTAAGGAGATATGGGCAAAATAACTTTTTCATATAAAAATTGCAATTTTTTTAGGTTTTGAGTGGATTATTAAATTTTTTGGGGTGTTACGAATTAAAGTCCTTTTCGCTCTAGGATTCGTATATACGAAGATATGGGCAAAATAAGTTTTTCAAATAAAAATTTCAAATTTTTTAGGTTTTGGGAGGATTATTCAATTTTTTTTGGGGTGGTCATGAATTAAAGTCCTTTTCGCGCTAGGGCGCTTAGTTTAGGAGATATGGGCAAAATAAGTTTTTCATATCAAAATTTAAATTTTTTTAGGTTTTGGGTGGATTTATCTATTTTTTGGGGGTGGTCACGAATTAAAGACCTTTTCGCCCTAGGACGTATATTTAAGGAGATATGGGCAAAATAAGTTTTTCAGATAAAAATTTCAATTTTTTTAGGTTTTGGGAGGATTATTCAATTTTTTGGGGTGTTACGAATTAAAGTCCTTTTCGCTCTAGGGCGCTTAGTTTAGGAGATATGGGCAAAATAAGTTTTTCATATCAAAATTTAATTTTTTTTAGGTTTTGGGTGTGGTCACGAATTAAAGTCATTTTCGCGCTAGGGCGCTTAGTTTAGGAGATATGGGCAAAATAAGTTTTTCATATCAAAATTTAAATTTTTTTAGGTTATGGGTGGATTTGTCAATTTTTTGGGGGTGGTCACGAATTAAAGTCCTTTTCGCCCTAGGACGTATATTTAAGGAGATATGGGCAAAATAACTTTTTCATATAAAAATTGCAATTTTTTTAGGTTTTGAGCGGATTATTAAATTTTTTGGGGTGTTACGAATTAAAGTCCTTTTCGCTCTAGGACGCGTATATACGACGATATGGGCAAAATAAGATTTTCAGATAAAAATTTCAATTTTTTTAGGTTTTGGGAGGATTATTCAATTTTTTTGGGGGTGGTCATGAATTAAAGTCCTTTTCGCGCTAGGGCGCTTATTTTAGGAGATATGGTCAAAATAAGTTTTTCGTATCAAAATTTAATTTTTGTTAGGTTTTGGGTGGATTTGTCAATTTTTTGCGGGTGGTCACGAATTAAAGTCCATTTCGCCCTAGGACGCATATTTAAGGAGATATGGGCAAAATAACTTTTTCATATAAAAATTGCAATTTTTTTAGGTTTTGAGTGGATTATTAAATTTTTTGGGGTGTTACGAATTAAAGTCCTTTTCGCTCTAGGACGCGTATATACGAAGATATGGGCGAAATACGTTTTTCAAATAAAAATTTAAATTTTTTTAGGTTTTGGGAGGATAATTCAATTTTTTTTGGGGGTGGTCATGAATTAAAGTCCTTTTCGCGCTAGGGCGCTTAGTTTAGGAGATATGGGCAAAATAAGTTTTTTATATCAAAATTTAAATTTTTTTAGGTTTTGGGTGGATTTGTCAATTTTTAGGGGGTGGTCACGAATTAAAGTCCATTTCGCCCTAGGACGCATATTTAAGGATATTGGGCAAAATAACTTTTTCATATAAAAATTGCAATTTTTTTAGGTTTTGAGTGGATTATTAAATTTTTTGGGGTGTTACGAATTAAAGTCCTTTTCGCTCTAGGACGCGTATGTACGAAGATATGGGCAAAATAAGTTTTTCAGATAAAATTTCTATTTTTTTAGGTTTTGGGAGGATAATTCAATTTTTTTGGGGGTGGTCATGAATTAAAGTCCTTTTCGCGCTAGGGCGCTTAGTTTAGGAGATGTGGGCAAAATAAGTTTTTCATATCAAAATTTAAATTTTTTTAGGTTTTGGTTGGATTTGTAAATTTTTTGGGGGTGGTCACGAATTAAAGTCCATTTCGCCCTAGGACGCATATTTAAGGAGATTGGGCAAAATAACTTTTTCATATAAAAATTGCAATTTTTTTAGGTTTTGAGTGGATTATTAAATTTTTTGGGGTGTTACGAATTAAAGTCCTTTTCGCTCTAGGACGCGTATATACGAAGATATGGGCAAAATAAGTTTTTCAGATAAAATTTCTATTTTTTTAGGTTTTGGGAGGATAATTCAATTTTTTTGTGGGTGGTCATGAATTAAAGTCCTTTTCGCGCTAGGGCGCTTAGTTTAGGAGATATGGGCAAAATAAATTTTTCATATCAAAATTTAAATTTTTTTAGGTTTTGGGAGGTCATGAATTAAAGTCCTTTTCGCGCTAGGGCGCTTAATTTAGGAGATATGGGCAAAATAAATTTTTCATATCAAAATTTAAATTTTTTTAGGTTTTGGGTGGATTTGTCAATTTTTTGGGGGTGGTCACGAATTAAAGTCCATTTCGCCCTAGGACGCATATTTAAGGAGGTATGGGCAAAATAACTTTTTCATATAAAAATTGCAATTTTTTTAGGTTTTGAGTGGATTATTAAATTTTTTGGGGTGTTACGAATTAAAGTCCTTTTCGCTCTAGGATTCGTATATACGAAGATATGGGCAAAATAAGTTTTTCAGATAAAAATTTCAATTTTTTTAGGTTTTGGGAGGATTATTCAATTTTTTTGGGGGTGGTCATGAATTAAAGTCCTTTTCGCGCTAGGGCGCTTAATTTAGGAGATATGGGCAAAATAAATTTTTCATATCAAAATTTAATTTTTTTTAGGTTTTGGGTGGATTTGTCAATTTTTTGGGGGTGGTCACGAATTAAAGTCCATTTCGCCCTAGGACGCATATTTAAGGAGGTATGGGCAAAATAACTTTTTCATATAAAAATTGCAATTTTTTTAGGTTTTGAGTGGATTATTAAATTTTTTGGGGTGTTACGAATTAAAGTCCTTTTCGCTCTAGGATTCGTATATACGAAGATATGGGCAAAATAAGTTTTTCAGATAAAAATTTCAATTTTTTTAGGTTTTGGGAGGATTATTCAATTTTTTTGGGGGTGGTCATGAATTAAAGTCCTTTTCGCGCTAGGGCGCTTAGTTTAGGAGATATGGGCAAAATAAGTTTTTCATATCAAAATTTAAATTGTGTTAGGTTTTGGGTGGATTTGTCAATTTTTGCGGGTGGTCACGAATTAAAGTCCATTTCGCCCTAGGACGCATATTTAAGGAGATATGGGCAAAATAACTTTTTCATATAAAAATTGCAATTTTTTTAGGTTTTGAGTGGATTATTAAATTTTTTGGGGTGTTACGAATTAAAGTCCTTTTCGCTCTAGGACGCGTATATACGAAGATATGGGCGATATAAGTTTTTCAAATAAAAATTTCAAATTTTTTAGGTTTTGGGAGGATTATTCAATTTTTTTGGGGGTGGTCATGAATTAAAGTCCTTTTCGCGCTAGGGCGCTTAGTTTAGGAGATATGGGCAAAATAAGTTTTTCATATCAAAATTTAAATTTTTTTAGGTTTTGGGTGGATTTGTAAATTTTTTGGGGGTGGTCACGAATTAAAGTCCTTTTAGCCCTAGGACGTATATTTAAGGAGATATGGGCAAAATAACTTTTTCATATAAAAATTGCAATTTTTTTAGGTTTTGAGCGGATTATTAAATTTTTTGGGGTGTTACGAATTAAAGTCCTTTTCGCTCTAGGACGCGTATATACGAAGATATGGGCAAAATAAGTTTTTCAGATAAAAATTTCAATTTTTTAGGTTTTGGGGGTGGTCATGAATTAAAGTCCTTTTCGCGCTAGGGCGCTTAGTTTATGAGATATGGGCAAAATAAGTTTTTCATATCAAAATTTAAATTTTTTTAGGTTTTGGGTGGATTTGTCAATTTTTTGGGGGTGGTCATGAATTAAAGTCCATTTCGCCCTAGGACGCATATTTAAGGAGGTATGGGCAAAATAACTTTTTCATATAAAAATTGCAATTTTTTTAGGTTTTGAGTGGATTATTAAATTTTTGGGGTGTTACGAATTAAAGTCCTTTTCGCTCTAGGACGCGTATATACGAAGATATGGGCAAAATAAGTTTTTCTGATAAAAATTTCAATTTTTTTATGTTTTGGGAGGATTATTCAATTTTTTTGGGGGTGGTCATGAATTAAAGTCCTTTTCGCGCTAGGGGCTTAGTTTAGGAGTGAATATGCGGGATTTGAAATTATGAAAAAAAGAGAATAAATAAAACACTAGGGTTTAGAATTTGTGTCGATTATGGTATTTTTATTGAATAATTGTCGTGAACAATTATCTTTACCTTTATTGTGTTGTGAACACAGCAAGCTCCAAAAAACCAGAAGTAGCATAAATAAACGAACAAAACAGAATGGGGCAAGGAGGCAAGCAATTGACAGAAAATAGTACGCACGCGCAAGGATGTAACGAACCGTAGTTAGGAAAGTAGGATACAATTAAAAAGGGGAAAATATACGTTACGTTTGAACTTAAACATTGCCGCCCGCCTTGCAACATCCTGGTATGTTGGAATAAAATTAGTAAAAATTCAGCATTATTCTAATTACAATCAAAAAGGAATTAAATCAAAATATAAATTCAAAATAATTAAATAAATAATAAAATTAACAAGCGATAGTTCATTTGTTTACATGTGAGCATTTTATTTCAGTTTTTTTTTTTTCAAAAACAAGTTGGATAGTAAATCCAGTGCGTGTAGTAAACACGCATTTTATTGGAATAGCAGATCTCCTTACGAAGAGCATGGACCCGATATGACCCACCCAAAGATAGTGTATTGGGCTAGGGGTTGACCCGGACTCGAATGGATCTGACCGCGCATAACTTGTGGATAGATATCCGGTCCCAAGATCAGAGCCACACCTCTGCTGCGGTAAAATTCGGGATCCGCTAATTGAAAGCCCGGGAAGTGCTCGACCAGTGTTTCCGAGACTGATTCGGAGGGAGACCGAACATGGGACAAATCGCCCACCCGCAGCGTAACATTTACTTTTTGGTTAGGGTTATGTATGGAATGGATAGTGAGACGACAGAAATTATCGCTATCTACAGACGACGTAGGAATTCTAAAATAGCGGACAAGTGAAGAACAAATTTGGCTAACGCGTCCACAAGGATCCAATAGTGCCCTCGCTGGTACAGCCCGATTTCCAAAGAACAAATGGACTATTAAACTTGGTGCCAACGAGGTAACATATTGGATACTTGTGGGCAACCTAGGAGTCGGACAGACAGCGGGAGGGGCTACACAAGCGGACGGATAATTTCGTGAACGGGACGGACCATGAGAACGAACGGACTTTGTACCATTAGGAGAATGGAGGAGGGTATGATGCCTCTCAGAACAAATGCGACATTTCTGAGGGACTGGACATTGATGGAAGCTATGACCGTTTCCGAAACAGTTCGAACACAACCGGTGGAGCACAACGGTCCAAAGCTTCTTTTCATGGCTCAATCTTTTAAATGAGGGACAGTAGTAAAGGGGATGCCTTCTACTGCAAACCACACAATTTCTAATTTTTCTACCATTCGAGCCCGAGTGTGGTCCAGATCGTTGAGTATCATTAGCTAACGGGACCGTAGTAGACGGTTGCGCGGCTTGAAGTGGCCTACAAACTATCGGGGCCGTAGTAGACGGCTGTGCGGCTTGAAGATGCCTAACTTCAGACGGTACCGTAGTAGACGGTTGCGCGGCTTGAAGAATTTTGACATAAGGTTCTGCAGCATTTAAGTTTATAGGGGATGGTGATGAGCTAGTAGCAGCTACATTAATGCTAACATTGGCGGCTTTGGAAGGAGATGTCAATGGAATGTGGATTGGTGTAACGTCAGCAGTATGCTGACCAAGAGTAGACATCTCCTCGCGTTCCTCATCAGAGAGCATGACCACGTCGTACTCGGGAAGTTCCCCATCGAAAAGTTCCTTAATCGATTCCATTCTAAAGTATTAATAAAACGTGTTAAAATCGTAAGATTTAATTGGACGCCTAACAACCCCAATTTGAGTCTAGATTTCGACGACGCGTACGTGATAATAAGATCTTGAAAATAAGTATTGATTATCTCTATTAACCATTGTTCGAGGCTGGTGCCGAATCACCCACTTGAAAATCCCGTAAGGATGTTTCGATTCATAAACTTCGGAACTCCATTCTAAGATAAATAAGTGCATTAATATGGAATGAATTGCTCACGTAGAGAAGCAAACAATTAAGTTCACCTACGTCAATGCTCGAAAGTATATTGATTTGAAATTGAACGGACTCGTGAAGCCCACTCTCTGGAATTAATTTAGAAAGAACCATACATTCCGTAGGAAGCGCAGGCATGCGAACATCCATAGAAGCCCTAAGCCGAGTTTTAACCCAAGGCACCCTATACTGAATATGAAGTACTTGTAATATTAATTGATTCTTGACATGGACAGATATTTCTTGAAGAAACGCACCCAATAACATAGAGAATCGACTTGCACATGACAATACAATTGGGTATTTCTTAGTGTAGCAAAACGGGGGCGATTTCGACAGTTGCACATTAAGACGCATAAAACCTTCTTGGTCCAAGAAGGGGTTTAAAGGCAACAGCGAAGTTTCCAGTGGTAATAGCCTTTTGTCAACAAAACATTGATACTCCCCAGAAAAGTGGAGTTGCTGTGATATAACAGCCAACCGTAATTTCACCGCCTTTATCTCATCGAAACGAATCGCTACACTAAGCGGTGCAAACCGATGTGATGGAGAAGTTCCTTGCAAGAAACGATACGACGACAGTCGATATTGAAAATAATTGCAATCTTCAAAAAAGGAAGAATGTATTCGTACATAATTTACCCCCGCGTATGCCTTTTCCGACACATCGGAAAAGACATGACGTTCAACCAAAGAATTCGACTGGGGGATACCCGTAGGGTCAATCAATCCACGAGACACGATAAACTTCTGCAACTGTAAAATAAGCAACAATAAATCGGATCGTAAAGCCGGACCGACGTGAAGAATATTGCTCAAACGAGCACTATTACAAATATAATTAGAAACATCGACAATCGAACGTAATTCGGTAGTATGTCCTCCAAAATTAATTACGGGGTAATGTGACAAGTAGCAAGAATTGCCGTTAGAAGTTAGTGGACCACTAACTTGGTGCATATGATCCAGGGTAAGGTACCTGCAATCTACCTGATCAGATACCAATCCAATGTTAAATAGATGTGACTGCGAACGCCCGTTCCGCAAGAACCGTTCAAAAATAATCGGTCGATAAATTTCCAATTTAATGGTTAATGGCAACTTGGTGCAACATGGGTGCGAAATCACAAATCTACCATCCGAATCGCGGCACGAGGTTCGACGATCATTATCCTCACAAATAATGTCGGAGGGTAAAAGAACGCTACTACGAGGCGTTTCTTCTGATTATTTGAAATGTCTTCCTCGAAAACTTTGAGAGTAGTCGTGAAGACCTGTAGAGATGAGCATGAAATAGGACCAGTGACAATCCAACCGAAAATTGTCCTCTGCGCTATAAGTGTACCCAACACATTTCTTTCAATCCCTTCTAAAAGAATATGTGGATACAAATCGGCTCCTAGTAAAAGATCAATCGCTCTGCCTTCAAATAGATTCCTATCTGCCAATTGTAGCCGAGAAAGGCGAGGATCGTCACCCACCGAGACTTGGCACGATGGCAAATTTCCCGAAATCTCAGGCACAACGAAAGCCGTGATTCCCAAGGATACGGTAGTATCTATAGAAGAACTCAAAGTGAATGAACACTTCTTATTAATAGTCGCAGAGGGCGCTTGATTAACCCCCGAAATTTTTACAAAGGTGCGGTCACACGAAAGTTTCAGTTGGTGTCTCAATCGTTCACTTATGAATGAAGCCTCAGAGGCTGGATCAATTAAAGCACGGACGGAGAAACTTGACCCCTGGTGAATAATGTTCACCATAGCTGTGCCCAACAGCATAGTCCTATTTTGTGACGTATGAAAAACCTGCCTCGAAGCAGCAGATGTAGATGGCATGAGATTGTTGGAATTCAGATTTTGATTTTCATTACTTACGGACGGAGTAGACATTGAGGACTGAACAACCGGAGCGACATTGGATGAGCGGTGTAATAATGAGTGGTGTCGTTTATGACACACTGAACAATTAAAGGAACTCGTACAATTCGGAACCTCATGAAGGTGCGAAAGACAATTAACACAAATTCGATGTCGTTTGATTGTAGAAAATCGATCATTCACCGAGAGAGCCTTGAATTTGGAACAGTCGCGAAGCGAATGAATCTGTCCCGGACATAATACGCAAGAGGGTTTGGATTTTCGCGTGGTGGAATTCGAATTAGAAGTTGCAGACTGAGGACGATTTGATGGACCCGCATTCGTGAAATGCGCCCTAATTTTCCTGTCAGTAGATTTCGAATTGCCGTTTATATTTCTCAAATCATGAACGCACGCTAAAGTTTGGATTCTTTCCGTGAGAAAGAGATCCATGTCCCTCCATGAGGATAAAGCAGCCTTATCGCGAACCGATTGTTCCCAAAGATTTACGGTAGAGCATGGCAGCCGTTGAATACACATAAACACGATAATCGGATCCCAGCCACTCGTATCGACTTCATAGACAGACATGGCGGATAAACAAGCGCGAATACCGCGTTGGAGATCTTTCAAACCCGAACTCGTTTCCTAACTCAGAGTTGGCAAATTGAAAAGCAGTTTCAATTGGTTGTTAACCAGCATACGTGGATTGTCGAAATTTTCCCTAAGAGCATCCCAAGCTAAAGTAAAACTCCGACCTAATAAAGGAAATCGCGAAACGATTTCTCGAGCCTCGCCACTTGTTTTTCTGACGAGATGACAAAGACGTTCTATGTCAGATAACCGAGCGTTATTTATATATACAGCGGTAAAAATATCCCTGAACGAAGGCCAAGAATAGAAATCACCGTTGAAAACGTCAGTGTCACACGGTGGCAGGGGGAGATGATGAACTGCATCCTCATTCGCACGCGAAATATGAGAAATATTAATTCGCATTGAACCCGAGGGGCTATCATGACCAGTAGCCGCAGCTAGAACCCTTGCTGGAGTCTGAACCGGTGTAGAGGTTCGGTCGTGAACAGAAACCCGAAGTGCAGAAGTATTTCGTGTGGTAGATTTCAGCCCGTCTAAAAATTCATTAATTGTCGAAAGACAATGAACATACGCCCGATATGTAGACTTATACTTGTCGTCCGCCGATTGCACTTCTTTCGGCTCAACCGCGTTTGATGACCAAAAATAATCTAAGCATTTGTCATAGGCCGATTTTACGTCCGCCCACAATCCCCGCAACTCAGATCCCTGCACATCGAGAGTGTAAACCGTATGCTCGGTAGGTTTTTGCAAGTCAAACATTGCGCCAAATGTAATCAGAGCATCCGACGCGCGAATAAATGGTGGTAGTGGACTGACGGACATGCTGAACAATTGATGTAAATAATAGAATAAAACAATTTATGGAAAAACGATAAAAATTCGCAAATTGTCGTAAATCGAATAAATTGTTACCAATGACCGAATGTAGGGTATAAATCGCGTATTAGAACGAAGATTCACCCGAACTAGTCACACGAAACTCGATCGTAAACGGAAATGTATTAAACCGCGCACTGCGAAAATACACCAAATTCAAATTTCCGATTCCAAAAAAAAAATACCGACAGTAGGGTGTGCGACGATACTGTACGGAATATTAATGAAAAGTAAAAATATTTCAAATAAGTTTATAAATAGGATAAATGAAACCAAAAAATTTTTAATAAACACGATAATTAAAATTCGCTGAAATAAGTCGTAGACTACCGGCTGTAGAGTGCAAATACAATTTTTCAAAATTTACTTTAATACCCTTGTCCGTGAGACCAAGTATGAAATCAAACTTCAAAAAATTATACAGACTCAAAAATTAAGAAATTTATTATAAATATATGTATGTAGGGTGTCGTGAACAACCTACTGTAGGGTGAAATTCCAAAAAATCAAAGTATCAAATTTTTGGAAAAGAAAACTAAAAAAATCGAAAATAATCGGGAAATCTATAGTTAGTAGTGAATGTAAGTTGTCGTGAACAACCTACTGTAGGGTGCCAATGGATTAAAACAAGTATTATGATCGGTCGTACGTGATACGCCAATTATAAAATATTAACATTGAAAAAATTATTTTTGCAAGTTAATGTTATAATACCACGACCCGAGACTGTATACTAATTGTATGGCCGAATACTGTATTGCAGTCTGTATATATATGTATGTATATTTGTATATTCGTAACAGCAGCGTGGGTGCGTTGCAATGCTCTTACTAGTGATGCTGTATGGTGGTGGTTTCAACGCACTGAGAGTAAAGGAAAACGATCAAAACAAAGCTTGGCTTGGGTATGCGATCGCGAAATGAACTTTGAACACCCAAACGTATGTTAAAGGTATTCAATGGTTATTGTTAGTGTAAAAAACCGAAGAAAATAAAAGAGAGTTTATTTAAGAGACTTTGTAAATGAAAATCAACCACCAAATCAAACAAATGAAATGAAATGCACTACGCGGCAATTAAATTATTCGAACAATGTATTATTAGCACAAACTATCAAAGCAAAATATGTTGATTTTATGCAAATATACACCGTAAAAATTATGGGTATTTAATGTTTAAATCACAAATAGGATATTTTATTATTAAGAATTAATTTCTTGACACAATACAAAGAGAGTGGACTGTATTTATCGATACGGAACGCGTAGGGGTTTTTGTAGTCGACACAATTAGAATTTAATTTTTCAATAATTTCAAAACACCGAACAATCGCACTTTTGCTCACATATGAAAAAACAAAAAAACTATACGCACCTTATTAAACAATTAGTTGTATTGGAAAGGGGAAAAGTTTTTGTTTTTCTGATGGTCGAGAACCAATGTGAGATGCAGGGCAGTTGTTGTTGGTCGTGAACCAATTGTATTTGCCTGTTGTGCGAAAAAGAAGAGATCCAATTAATAAGCCGTGAGCTTTGAAATCTCCAAGGTATCCGGGACGTAGTGACCAAATTGAATATGCGGGATTTGAAATTATGAAAAAAAGAGAATAAATAAAACACTAGGGTTTAGAATTTGTGTCGATTATGGTATTTTTATTGAATAATTGTCGTGAACAATTATCTTTACCTTTGTTGTGTTGTGAACACAGCAAGCTCCAAAAAACCACACTGTTAGAAAAATATGTTTTTCATATGTTCCGATATAAACAAAATGTGTTTCGGGCACAATTTTTAAACACAATATATTTAAGTGCAAACATGTAATGTTCCTAAACTAACACTAAATGTTTGGGATACATCTGTTAATATGTTAGAATATATTATGTTTGGGGCATGAATGTTTTATAAAAATAATATGTGTGAATGTAAACATATATAAATTTACAAATTTCGACTAAACATACATATGTTGTGATATTTTATTCAGAGAGCGGCAGAGAGAGAGTATAGAGAAAGAAATAGAGATGGAAACCGGGAGGGTTGACGAAAGATATCAACATAACACAGCGAGAGAATGAAAAGATAGCAATTTCTGTGAAACCGCTTGTATGTTGTTTCGGAAAACTGTTTTATGATAAGGCCAAAAATTTGATAAGGTTAAGTCTAAATATTATATAATTTGAGTATTAGAATGGGTATTCGGAGTAAAGAGAATATACATTCGGAACCAAGAGAATAGACATTTGAAAAAAAAACAGCATGTGTTTTCGCCTTGAGAGCAGCATTTTATGTATGTGTGGACATGTGTTTTATTTATCATTTTGGCATTATGGGCACAATTGTTTTTCTTGGTTCGTTAAAAAAAATAGTAACGTATGCTAACTTGTGGGCGCTGCAAGCTATGCTATATAAATGTAACTTATAACGATAATTGTCTATTGGTTACTATAACAGCTACGTAGCCCAGTGGTAGTGTGTTGGCTTACAAATTGCATGGTTCCCGCAATTTGTAAGCCAACACACACTAAAAATTTCGTGGAAGTGAAAATTATGTGAGGGAATGAGCACAATCTTCTTGGGGAGAAAATTCTTCCAAGCATATAATATTTTTGGGCTCAAAATGCTTCCAAACATATAATATGTTCACATAAAACAAAAATAATAATGTTTCGGCAATATCCAATAATATATGTGCTTCCTGCAAAATATGTTTGGAACATATGTTAGAGAAGCGATTTTTTTTGAGGGTGCAGAAGTAGCATAAAAAAACGAACAAAACAGAATGGGGCAAGGAGGCAAGCAATTGACAGAAAATAGTACGCACGCGCAAGGATGTAACGAACCGTAGTTAGGAAAGTAGGATACAATTAAAAAGGGGAAAATATACGTTACGTTTGAACTTAAACAGGATATATGGGCAAAATAAGTTTTTCATATCAAAATTTAAATTTTTTTAGGTTTTGGGTGGATTTGTCAATTTTTTGCGGGTGGTCACGAATTAAAGTCCATTTCGCCCTAGGACGCATATTTAAGGAGATATGGGCAAAATAACTTTTTCATATAAAAATTGCAATTTTTTTAGGTTTTGAGTGGATTATTAAATTTTTTGGGGTGTTACGAATTAAAGTCCTTTTCGCTCTAGGACGCGTATATACGAAGATATGGGCGAAATAAGTTTTTCAAATAAAAATTTCAATTTTTTTATGTTTTGGGAGGATTATTCAATTTTTTTGGGGGTGGTCATGAATTAAAGTCCTTTTCGCGCTAGGGCGCTTAGTTTAGGAGATATGGGCAAAATAAGTTTTTCATATCAAAATTTAAATTTTGTTAGGTTTTGGGTGGATTTGTCAATTTTTTGGGTGTGGTCACGAATTAAAGTCCTTTTCGCCCTAGGACGTATATTTAAGGAGATATGGGCAAAATAACTTTTCCATATAAAAATTGCAATTTTTTTAGGTTTTGAGCGGATTATTAATTTTTTTGGGGTGTTACGAATTAAAGTCCTTTTCGCTCTAGGACGCGTATATACGAAGATATGGGCAAAATAAGATTTTCAGATAAAAATTTCAATTTTTTTATGTTTTGGGAGGATTATTCAATTTTTTGGGGGTGGTCATGAATTAAAGTCCTTTTCGTGCTAGGGCGCTTAGTTTAGGAGATATGGGCAAAATAAGTTTTTCATATCAAAATTTAAATTTTTTTAGGTTTTGGGTGGATTTGTCAATTTTTTGGGGGTGGTCATGAATTAAAGTCCATTTCGCCCTAGGACGTATATTTAAGGAGATATGGGCAAAATAACTTTTTCATATAAAAATTGCAATTTTTTAGGTTTTGAGTGGATTATTAAATTTTTTGGGGTGTTACGAATTAAAGTCCTTTTCGCTCTAGGACGCGTATATACGAAGATATGGGCAAAATAAGTTTTTCAGATAAAAATTTCAATTTTTTTAGGTTTTGGGATGATTATTCAATTTTTGGGGGTGGTCATGAATTAAAGTCCTTTTCGCGCTAGGGCGCTTAGTTTAGGAGATATGGGCAAAATAAGTTTTTCATATCAAAATTTAAATTTTTTTAGGTTTTGGACGGATTTGCCAATTTTTTGGGGGTGGTCACGAATTAAAGTCCTTTTCGCCTAGGACGTATATTTAAGGAGATATGGGCAAAATAACTTTTTCATATAAAAATTGCAACTTTTTTAGGTTTGGAGTTGATTATTAAATTTTCTGGGGTGTTACGAATTAAAGTCCTTTTGGTTCTAGGACGCGTATATACGAAGATATGGGCAAAATAAGTTTTTCAGATAAAAATTTCAATTTTTTTAGGTTTTGAGAGGTCATGAATTAAAGTCCTTTTCGCGCTAGGGGTCTTAGTTTAGGAGATATTGGCAAAATAAGTTTTTCATATCAAAATTTAAATTTTTTTAGGTTTTGGGTGGATTTGTCAATTTTTTGGGTGTGGTCACGAATTAAAGTCCTTTTCGCCCTAGGACGTATATTTAAGGAGATATGGGCAAAATAACTTTTTCATATAAAAATTGCAATTTTTTTAGGTTTTGAGCGGATTATTAAATTTTTTGGGGTGTTACGAATTAAAGTCCTTTTCGCTCTAGGACGCGTATATACGAAGATATGGGCAAAATAAGATTTTCAGATAAAAATTTCAATTTTTTTAGGTTTTGGGATGATTATTCAATTTTTGGGGGTGGTCATGAATTAAAGTCCTTTTCGCGCTAGGGCGCTTAGTTTAGGAGATATGGGCAAAATAAGTTTTTCATATCAAAATTTAAATTTTTTTAGGTTTTGGACGGATTTGCCAATTTTTTGGGGGTGGTCACGAATTAAAGTCCTTTTCGCCTAGGACGTATATTTAAGGAGATATGGGCAAAATAACTTTTTCATATAAAAATTGCAACTTTTTTAGGTTTGGAGTTGATTATTAAATTTTCTGGGGTGTTACGAATTAAAGTCCTTTTGGTTCTAGGACGCGTATATACGAAGATATGGGCAAAATAAGTTTTTCAGATAAAAATTTCAATTTTTTTAGGTTTTGAGAGGTCATGAATTAAAGTCCTTTTCGCGCTAGGGGTCTTAGTTTAGGAGATATGGGCAAAATAAGTTTTTCATATCAAAATTTAAATTTTTTTAGGTTTTGGGTGGATTTGTCAATTTTTTGGGGGTGGTCATGAATTAAAGTCCATTTCGCCCTAGGACGTATATTTAAGGAGATATGGGCAAAATAACTTTTTCATATAAAAATTGCAATTTTTTAGGTTTTGAGTGGATTATTAAATTTTTTGGGGTGTTACGAATTAAAGTCCTTTTCGCTCTAGGACGCGTATATACGAAGATATGGGCAAAATAAGTTTTTCAGATAAAAATTTCAATTTTTTTAGGTTTTGGGATGATTATTCAATTTTTGGGGGTGGTCATGAATTAAAGTCCTTTTCGCGCTAGGGCGCTTAGTTTAGGAGATATGGGCAAAATAAGTTTTTCATATCAAAATTTAAATTTTTTTAGGTTTTGGACGGATTTGCCAATTTTTTGGGGGTGGTCACGAATTAAAGTCCTTTTCGCCTAGGACGTATATTTAAGGAGATATGGGCAAAATAACTTTTTCATATAAAAATTGCAATTTTTTAGGTTTGGAGTTGATTATTAAATTTTTTGGGGTGTTACGAATTAAAGTCCTTTTCGCTCTAGGACGCGTATATACGAAGATATGGGCAAAATAAGTTTTTCAGATAAAAATTTCAATTTTTTTTAGGTTTTGAGAGGTCATGAATTAAAGTCCTTTTCGCGCTAGGGCGCTTAGTTTAGGAGATATGGGCAAAATAAGTTTTTCATATCAAAATTTAATTTTTTTTAGGTTTTGGGTGGATTTGTCAATTTTTTGGGGGTGGTCACGAATTAAAGTCCTTTTCGCCCTAGGACGTATATTTAAGGAGATATGGGCAAAATAACTTTTTCATATAAAATTGCAATTTTTTTAGGTTTTGAGCGGATTACTAAATTTTTTGGGGTGTTACGAATTAAAGTCCTTTTCGCTCTAGGACGCGTATATACGAAGATATGGGCAAAAAAAGATTTTCAGATAAAAATTTAAATTTTTTTAGGTTTTGGGAGGATTATTCAAGTTTTTTGGGGGTGGTCATGAATTAAAGTCCTTTTCGCGCTAGGGCGCTTAGTTTAGGAGATATGGGCAAAATAAGTTTTTCATATCAAAATTTAAATTTTTTTAGGTTTTGTCAATTTTTTGGGTGTGGTCACGAATTAAAGTCCTTTTCGCCCTAGGACGTATATTTAAGGAGATATGGGCAAAATAACTTTTTCATATAAAAATTGCAATTTTTTAGGTTTTGAGCGGATTAGTAAACTTTTTGGGGTGTTACGAATTAAAGTCCTTTTCGCTCTAGGACGCGTATATACGAAGATATGGGCGAAATAAGTTTTTCAAATAAAAATTTCAATTTTTATAGGTTTTGGGAGGATTATTCAATTTTTTTGGGGGTGGTCATGAATTAAAGTCCTTTTCGCGCTAGGGCGCTTAGTTTAGGAGATATGGGCAAAATAAGTTTTTCATATCAAAATTTAATTTTTTTTAGGTTTTGGGTGGATTTGTAAATTTTTTGGGTGTGGTCACGAATTAAAGTCCTTTTCGCCCTAGGACGTATATTTAAGGAGATATGGGCAAAATAACTTTTTCATATAAAAATTGCAATTTTTTTAGGTTTTGAGCGGATTATTAAAATTTTTGGGGTGTTACGAATTAAAGTCCTTTTCGCTCTAGGACGCGTATATACAAAGATATGGGCAAAATAAAATTTTCAGATAAAAATTTCAATTTTTTTAGGTTTTGGGAGGATTATTCAATTTTTTTGGGGGTGGTCATGAATTAAAGTCCTTTTCGTGCTAGGGCGCTTAGTTTAGGAGATATGGGCAAAATAAGTTTTTCATATCAAAATTTAAATTTTTTTAGGTTTTGGGTGGATTTATCAATTTTTTGGGGGTGGTCACGAATTAAAGTCCATTTCGCCCTAGGACGTATATTTAAGTAGATATGGGCAAAATAACTTTTTCATATAAAAATTGCAATTTTTAGGTTTTGAGTGGATTATTAAATTTTTTGGGGTGTTACGAATTAAAGTCCTTTTCGCTCTAGGACGCGTATATACGAAGATATGGGCAAAATAAGTTTTTCAGATGAAAATTTCAATTTTTTTTAGATTTTGGGATGATTATTCAATTTTTGGGGGTGGTCATGAATTAAAGTCCTTTTCGCGCTAGGGCGCTTAGTTTAGGAGATATGGGCAAAATAAGTTTTTCATATCAAAATTTTAATTTTTTTAGGTTTTGGACGGATTTGTCAATTTTTTGGGGGTGGTCACGAATTAAAGTCCTTTTCGCCTAGGACGTATATTTAAGAAGATATGGGCAAAATAACTTTTTCATATAAAAATTGCAATTTTTATAGGTTTTGAGCGATTATTAAATTTTTTGGGGTGTTACGAATTAAAGTCCTTTTCGCTCTAGGACGCGTATATACGAAGATATGGGCAAAATAAGTTTTTCAGATAAAAATTTCAATTTTTTTTAGGTTTTGAGAGGTCATGAATTAAAGTCCTTTTCGCGCTAGGGCGCTTAGTTTAGGAGATATGGGCAAAATAAGTTTTTCATATCAAAATTTTAATTTTTTTAGGTTTTGGACGGATTTGTCAATTTTTTGGGAGTGGTGACGAATTAAAGTCCATTTCGCCCTAGGACGCATATTTAAGGAGATATGGGCAAAATAACTTTTTCATATAAAAATTGCAATTTTTTTAGGTTTTGAGCGGATTATTATTTTTTTTTGGGGTGTTACGAATTAAAGTCCTTTTCGCGCTAGGGCGCTTAGTTTAGGAGATATGGGCAAAATAAGTTTTTCATATCAAACTTTAAATTTTTTTAGGGTTTGGGTGGATTTGTCAATTTTTTGGGGGTGGTCACGAATTAAAGTCCATTTCGCCCTAGGACGCATATTTAAGGAGATATGGGCAAAATAACTTTTTCATATAAAAATTGCAATTTTTTTAGTTTTTGGGTGGATTTGTCAATTTTTGGGGGTGGTCACGAATTAAAGTCCTTTTCGCCCTAGGACGTACATTTAAGGAGATGTGGGCAAAATAACTTTTTCATATAAAAATTGCAATTTTTTTAGGTTTTGAGCGGATTATTAAATTTTTTGGGGTGTTACGAAATAAAGTCCTTTTCGCTCTAGGACGCGTATGTACGAAGATATGGGCAAAATAACTTTTTCATATAAAAATTGCAATTTTTTAGGTTTTGGGAGGATTATTCAATTTTTTTGGGGGTGGTCATGAATTAAAGTCCTTTTCGCGCTAGGGCGCTTAGTTTAGGAGATATGGGCAAAATAAGTTTTTCATATCAAAATTTAAATTTTTTTAGGTTTTGGGTGGATTTGTCAATTTTTTGGGGGTGGTCACGAATTAAAGTCCATTTCGCCCTAGGACGTATATTTAAGGAGATATGGGCAAAATAACTTTTTCATATAAAAATTGCAATTTTTAGGTTTTGAGTGGATTATTAAATTTTTTGGGGTGTTACGAATTAAAGTCCTTTTCGCTCTAGGACGCATATATACGAAGATATGGGCAAAATAAGTTTTTCAGATGAAAATTTCAATTTTTTTTAGATTTTGGGATGATTATTCAATTTTTGGGGGTGGTCATGAATTAAAGTCCTTTTCGCGCTAGGGCGCTTAGTTTAGGAGATATGGGCAAAATAAGTTTTTCATATCAAAATTTTAATTTTTTTAGGTTTTGGACGGATTTGTCAATTTTTTGGGGGTGGTCACGAATTAAAGTCCTTTTCGCCTAGGACGTATATTTAAGAAGATATGGGCAAAATAACTTTTTCATATAAAAATTGCAATTTTTATAGGTTTTGAGCGATTATTAAATTTTTTGGGGTGTTACGAATTAAAGTCCTTTTCGCTCTAGGACGCGTATATACGAAGATATGGGCAAAATAAGTTTTTCAGATAAAAATTTCAATTTTTTTTAGGTTTTGAGAGGTCATGAATTAAAGTCCTTTTCGCGCTAGGGCGCTTAGTTTAGGAGATATGGGCAAAATAAGTTTTTCATATCAAAATTTTAATTTTTTTAAGTTTTGGACGGATTTGTCAATTTTTTGGGAGTGGTGACGAATTAAAGTCCATTTCGCCCTAGGACGCATATTTAAGGAGATATGGGCAAAATAACTTTTTCATATAAAAATTGCAATTTTTTTAGGTTTTGAGCGGATTATTATTTTTTTTTGGGGTGTTACGAATTAAAGTCCTTTTCGCGCTAGGGCGCTTAGTTTAGGAGATATGGGCAAAATAAGTTTTTCATATCAAACTTTAAATTTTTTTAGGGTTTGGGTGGATTTGTCAATTTTTTGGGGGTGGTCACGAATTAAAGTCCATTTCGCCCTAGGACGCATATTTAAGGAGATATGGGCAAAATAACTTTTTCATATAAAAATTGCAATTTTTTTAGTTTTTGGGTGGATTTGTCAATTTTTGGGGGTGGTCACGAATTAAAGTCCTTTTCGCCCTAGGACGTACATTTAAGGAGATGTGGGCAAAATAACTTTTTCATATAAAAATTGCAATTTTTTTAGGTTTTGAGCGGATTATTAAATTTTTTGGGGTGTTACGAAATAAAGTCCTTTTCGCTCTAGGACGCGTATGTACGAAGATATGGGCAAAATAACTTTTTCATATAAAAATTGCAATTTTTTAGGTTTTGGGAGGATTATTCAATTTTTTTGGGGGTGGTCATGAATTAAAGTCCTTTTCGCGCTAGGGCGCTTAGTTTAGGAGATATGGGCAAAATAAGTTTTTCATATCAAAATTTAAATTTTTTTAGGTTTTGGGTGGATTTGTCAATTTTTTGGGGGTGGTCACGAATTAAAGTCCATTTCGCCCTAGGACGCATATTTAAGGAGATATGGGCAAAATAACTTTTTCATATAAAAATTGCAATTTTTTAGGTTTTGAGTGGATTATTCAATTTTTTGGGGTGTTACGAATTAAAGTCCTTTTCGCTATAGGCCGCGTATATACGAAGATATGGGCAAAATAAGATTTTCAGATAAAAATTTCAATTTGTTTAGGTTTTGGGAGGATTATTCAATTTTTTTGGGGGTGATCATGAATTAAAGTCCTTTTCGCGCTAGGGCGCTTAGTTTAGGAGATATGGGCAAAATAAGTTTTTCATATCAAAATTTAAATTTTTTAGGGTTTGGGTGGATTTGTCAATTTTTTGGGGGTGGTCACGAATTAAAGTCCTTTTCGCCCTAGGACGTACATTTAAGGAGATATGGGCAAAATAACTTTTTCATATAAAAATTACAATTTTTTTATGTTTTGAGCGGATTATTAAATTTTTTGGGGTGTTACGAATTAAAGTCCTTTGCGCTCTAGGACACGTATATACGAAGATATGGGCAAAATAAGTTTTTCAGATAAAAATTTAAATTTTTTTAGGTTTTGGGAGGATTATTCAATTTTTTTGGGGGTGGTAATGAATTAAAGTCCTTTTCGCGCTAGGGCCCTTAGTTTAGGAGATATGGGCAAAATAAGTTTTTCATATAAAAATTTCAATTTTTTTAGGTTTTGGGTGGATTTGTCAATTTTTTGGGGGTGGTCACGAATTAAAGTCCTTTTCGCCCTAGGACGTATATTTAAGGAGAAATGGGCAAAATAACTTTTTCATATAAAAATTGCAATTTTTTAGGTTTTGAGCGGATTATTAAATTTTTTGGGGTGTTACGGAATAAAGTCCTTTTTGCTCTAGGACGCGTATATACGAAGATATGGGCAAAATAACTTTTTCATATAAAAATTGCAATTTTTTAGGTTTTGGGAGGATTATTCAATTTTTTTGGGGGTGGTCATGAATTAAAGTCCTTTTCGCCCTAGGACGTATATTTAAGGAGATATGGGCAAAATAACTTTTTCATATAAAAATTGCAATTTTTTTAGGTTTTGAGCGGATTATTAAATTTTTTGGGGTGTTACGAATTAAAGTCCTTTTCGCTCTAGGACGCGTATATACAAAGATATGGGCATAATAAGTTTTTCAGATAAAAATTTCAATTTTTTTTAGGTTTTGGGAGGATTATTTAATTTTTTTGGGGGTGGTCATGAATTAAAGTCCTTTTCGCGCTATGGCGCTTAGTTTAGGAGATATGGGCAAAATAAGTTTTTCAGATAAAAATTTCAATTTTTTAGGGTTTGGGTGGATTTGTCAATTTTTTGAGGGTGGTCACGAATTAAAGTCCATTTCGCCCTAGGACGTATATTTAAGGAGATATGGGCAAAATAACTTTTTCATATAAAAATTGCAATTTTTTTTAGGTTTTGAGCGGATTACTAAATTTTTTGGGGTGTTACGAATTAAAGTCCTTTTCGCTCTAGGACGCGTATATACGGAGATATGGGCAAAATAAGTTTTTCAGATAAAAATTTCAATTTTTTAGGTTTTGGGTGGATTTGTCAATTTTTTGGGGGTGGTCACGAATTAAAGTCCTTTTCGCCCTAGGACGTATATTTAAGGAGATATGGGCAAAATAACTTTTTCATATAAAAATTGCAATTTTTTTAGGTTTTGAGTGGATTATTAAATTTTTTGGAATGTTACGAATTAAAGTCCTTTCCGCTCTAGGACGCGTATATACGGAGATATGGGCAAAATAAGTTTTTCAGATAAAAATTTCAATTTTTTTAGGTTTTGGGAGGATTATTCAATTTTTTTGGGGTGGTCATGAATTAAAGTCCTTTTCGCGCTAGGGCGCTTAGTTTAGGAGATATGGGCAAAATAAGTTTTTCATATCAAAATTTAAATTTTTTTAGGTTTTGGGTGGATTTGTCAATTTTTTGGGGGTGTCACGAATTAAAGTCCATTTCGCCCTAGGACGCATATTTAAGGAGATATGGGCAAAATAACTTTTTCATATAAAAATCGCAATTTTTTTAGGTTATGAGCGGAATATTAAATTTTTGGGGTGTTACGAATTAAAGTCCTTTTCGCTCTAGGACGCGTATATACAAAGATATGGGCAAAATAAGTTTTTCAGATAAAAATTTCAATTTTTTTAGGTTTTGGGAGGATTGTTTAATTTTTTTGGGGGTGGTCATGAATTAAAGTCCTTTTCGCCCTAGGACGTATATTTAAGGAGATATGGGCAAAATAACTTTTTCATATAAAAATCGCAATTTTTTTAGGTTTTGAGCGGATTATTAAATTTTTTGGGGTGTTACGAATTAAAGCCCTTTTCGCTCTAGGACGCGTATGTACAAAGATATGGGCAAAATAAGTTTTTCAGATAAAAATTTCAATTTTTTTAGGTTTTGGGAGGATTATTTAATTTTTTTGGGGGTGGTCACGAATTAAAGTCCATTTCGCCCTAGGACGCGTTAATACGGAGATATGGCCAAAATAAGTTTTTCAGATAAAAATTTCAATTTTTTAGGTTTTGGGAGGAGTATTCAATTTTTTTGGGGTGGTCATGAATTAAAGTCCTTTTAGCGCTAGGGCGCTTAGTTTAGGAGATATGGGCAAAATAAGTTTTTCATATCAAAATTTAAATTTTTTTAGGTTTTGGGTGGATTTGTCAATTTTTTGGGGGTGTCACGAATTAAAGTCCATTTCGCCCTAGGACGCATATTTAAGGAGATATGGGCAAAATAACTTTTTCATATAAATTGCAATTTTTTTAGGTTTTGAGTGGATTATTAAATTTTTTTGGGGTGTTACGAATTAAAGTCCTTTTCGCTCTAGGACGGGTATATACGAAGATATGGGCAAAATAAGTTTTTCAGATACAAATTTCATTTTTTTTAGGTTTTGGGAGGATTATTCAATTTTTTTTGGGGTGGTCATGAATTAAAGTCCTTTTCGCGCTAGGGCGCTTAGTTTAGGAGATATGGACAAAATAAGTTTTTCATATCAAAATTTAAATTTTTTTAGGTTTTGGGTGGATTTGTCAATTTTTTGGGGGGTGGTTACGAATTAAAGTCCTTTTCGCCCTAGGACGTATATTTAAGGAGATATGGGCAAAATAACTTTTTCATATAAAAATTGCAATTTTTTTAGGTTTTGAGCGGATTATTAAATTTTTTGGGGTGTTACGAATTAAAGTCCTTTTCGCTCTAGGACGCGTATATACAAAGATATGGGCAAACTAAGTTTTTCAGATAAAAATTTAATTTTTTTTAGGTTTTGGGTGGATTTGTCAATTTTTTGGGGGTGGTCATGAATTATAGTCCTTTTCGCGCTAGGGCGCTTAGTTTAGGAGATATGGGCAAAATAAGTTTTTCATATCAAAATTTAAATTTTTTAGGTTTTGGGTGGATTTGTCAATTTTTTGGGTGTGGTCACGAATTGAAATCCTTTTCGCGCTAGGACGTATATTTAAGGAGATATGGGCAAAATAACTTTTTCATATAAAAATTGCAATTTTTTTAGGTTTTGAGCGGATTATTAAATTTTTTGGGGTGTTACGAATTAAAGTCCTTTTCGCTCTAGGACGCGTATATACGAAGATATGGGCAAAATAAGTTTTTCAGATAAAAATTGCAATTTTTTTAGGTTTTGGGAGGATTATTCATTTTTTTTGGGGGTGGTCATGAATTAAAGTCCTTTTCGCCCTGGGACGTATATTTAAGAAGATATGGGCAAAATAACTTTTTCATATAAAAATTGCAATTTTTATAGGTTTTGAGCGGATTATTAAATTTTTTGGGGTGTTACGAATTAAAGTCCTTTTCGCTCTGGGACGCGTATATACGAAGATATGGGCAAAATAAGTTATTCATATCAATATTTAAATTTTTTTAGGTTTTGGGTGGATTTGTCAATTTTTGGGAGTGGTGACGAATTAAAGTCCATTTCGCCCTAGGACGCATATTTAAGGAGATATGGGCAAAATAACTTTTTCATATAAAAATTGCAATTTTTTTAGTTTTTGGGTGGATTTGTCAATTTTTTGGGGGTGGTCACGAATTAAAGTCCATTTCGCCCTAGGACGCATATTTAAGGAGATATGGGCAAAATAACTTTTTCATATAAAAATTGCAATTTTTTTAGATTTTAGGTGGATTTGTCAATTTTTTGGGGGTGGTCACGAATTAAAGTCCTTTTCGCCCTAGGACGTACATTTAAGGAGATATGGGCAAAATAACTTTTTCATATAAAAATTACAATTTTTTTATGTTTTGAGCGGATTATTAAATTTTTTGGGGTGTTACGGAATAAAGTCCTTTTTGCTCTAGGACGCGTATATACGAAGATATGGGCAAAATAACTTTTTCATATAAAAATTGCAATTTTTTAGGTTTTGGGAGGATTATTCAATTTTTTTGGGTGTGGTCATGAATTAAAGTCCTTTTCGCCCTAGGACGTATATTTAAGGAGATATGGGCAAAATAACTTTTTCATATAAAAATTGCAATTTTTTAGGTTTTGAGCGGATTATTAAATTTTTTGGGGTGTTACGAATTAAAGTCCTTTTCGCTCTAGGACGCGTATATACGAAGATATGGGCAAAATAACTTTTTCATATAAAAATTGCAATTTTTTAGGTTTTGGGAGGATTATTCAATTTTTTTGGGGGTGGTCATGAATTAAAGTCCTTTTCGCGCTAGGGCGCTTAGTTTAGGAGATATGGGCAAAATAAGTTTTTCATATCAAAATTTAAATTTTTTTAGGTTTTGGGTGGATTTGTCAATTTTTTGGGGGTGGTCACGAATTAAAGTCCATTTCGCCCTAGGACGCATATTTAAGGAGAT
This sequence comes from Haematobia irritans, assembly GCF_050003625.1. Lineage (NCBI taxonomy): Eukaryota > Metazoa > Arthropoda > Insecta > Diptera > Muscidae > Haematobia > Haematobia irritans. The sequence continues at coordinate 70,691,773 of NC_134400.1, read as the reverse complement.
ATGGACAAAATAACTTTTTCATATAAAAATTGCAATTTTTTAGGTTTTGAGTGGATTATTTAATTTTTTGGGGTGTTACGAATTAAAGTCCTTTTCGCTCTAGGCCGCGTATATACGAAGATATGGGCAAAATAAGATTTTCAGATAAAAATTTCAATTTGTTTAGGTTTTGGGAGGATTATTCAATTTTTTTTGGGGGTTATCATGAATTAAAGTCCTTTTCGCGCTAGGGCGCTTAGTTTAGGAGATATGGGCAAAATAAGTTTTTCATATCAAAATTTAAATTTTTTTAGGTTTTGGGTGGATTTGTCAATTTTTTGGGGGTGGTCACGAATTAAAGTCCATTTCGCCCTAGGACGCATATTTAAGGAGATATGGGCAAAATAACTTTTTCATATAAAAATTGCAATTTTTTTAGATTTTAGGTGGATTTGTCAATTTTTTGGGGGTGGTCACGAATTAAAGTCCTTTTCGCCCTAGGACGTACATTTAAGGAGATATGGGCAAAATAACTTTTTCATATAAAAATTACAATTTTTTTATGTTTTGAGCGGATTATTAAATTTTTTGGGGTGTTACGGAATAAAGTCCTTTTTGCTCTAGGACGCGTATATACGAAGATATGGGCAAAATAACTTTTTCATATAAAAATTGCAATTTTTTAGGTTTTGGGAGGATTATTCAATTTTTTTGGGTGTGGTCATGAATTAAAGTCCTTTTCGCCCTAGGACGTATATTTAAGGAGATATGGGCAAAATAACTTTTTCATATAAAAATTGCAATTTTTTAGGTTTTGAGCGGATTATTAAATTTTTTGGGGTGTTACGAATTAAAGTCCTTTTCGCTCTAGGACGCGTATATACAAAGATATGGGCAAAATAAGTTTTTCAGATAAAAATTTCAATTTTTTTAGGTTTTGGGAGGATTATTTAATTTTTTTGGGGGTGGTCATGAATTAAAGTCCTTTTCGCGCTAGGGCGCTTAGTTTAGGAGATATGGGCAAAATAAGTTTTTCAGATAAAAATTTCAATTTTTTTAGGGTTTGGGTGGATTTGTCAATTTTTTGAGGGTGGTCACGAATTAAAGTCCATTTCGCCCTAGGACGTATATTTAAGGAGATATGGGCAAAATAACTTTTTCATATAAAAATTGCAATTTTTTTAGGTTTTGAGCGGATTATTAAATTTTTTGGGGTGTTACGAATTAAAGTCCTTTTCGCTCTAGGACGCGTATATACGGAGATATGGGCAAAATAAGTTTTTCAGATAAAAATTTCAATTTTTTAGGTTTTGGGTGGATTTGTCAATTTTTTGGGGGTGGTCACGAATTAAAGTCCTTTTCGCCCTAGGACGTATATTTAAGGAGAAATGGGCAAAATAACTTTTTCATATAAAAATTGCAATTTTTTTAGGCTTTGAGTGGATTATTAAATTTTTTGGAATGTTACGAATTAAAGTCCTTTCCGCTCTAGGACGCGTATATACGGAGATATGGGCAAAATAAGTTTTTCAGATAAAAATTTCAATTTTTTTAGGTTTTGGGAGGATTATTCAATTTTTTTGGGGTGGTCATGAATTAAAGTCCTTCTCGAGCTAGGGCGCTTAGTTTAGGAGATATGGGCAAAATAAGTTTTTCATATCAAAATTTAATTTTTTTTAGGTTTTGGGTGGATTTGTCAATTTTTTGGGGGTGGTCACGAATTAAAGTCCATTTCGCCCTAGGACGCATATTTAAGGAGATATGGGCAAAATAACTTTTTCATATAAAAATTGCAATTTTTTTAGGTTTTGGGTGGATTTGTCAATTTTTTGGGGGTGGTCACGAATTAAAGTCCTTTTCGCCCTAGGACGCGTTAATACGGAGATATGGGCAAAATAAGTTTTTCAGATAAAAATTTCAATTTTTTTAGGTTTTGGGAAGATTATTCAATTTTTTTTTTTGGGTGGTCATGAATTAAAGTCCTTTTCGCGCTAGGGCGCTTAGTTTAGGAGATATGGGCAAAATAAGTTTTTCATATCAAAATTTAAATTTTTTTAGGTTTTGGGTGGATTTGTCAATTTTTTGGGGGTGTCACGAATTAAAGTCCATTTCGACCTAGGACGCATATTTAAGGAGATATGGGCGAAATAACTTTTTCATATAAAAATCGCAATTTTTTTAGGTTATGAGCGGAATATTAAATTTTTGGGGTGTTACGAATTAAAGTCCTTTTCGCTCTAGGACGCGTATATACAAAGATATGGGCAAAATAAGTTTTTCAGATAAAAATTTCAATTTTGTTAGGTTTTTGGGAGGATTGTTTAATTTTTTTGGGGGTGGTCATGAATTAAAGTCCTTTTCGCCCTAGGACGTATATTTAAGGAGATATGGGCAAAATAACTTTTTCATATAAAAATCGCAATTTTTTTAGGTTTTGAGCGGATTATTAAATTTTTTGGGGTGTTACGAATTAAAGTCCTTTTCGCTCTAGGACGCGTATGTACAAAGATATGGGCAAAATAAGTTTTTCAGATAAAAATTTCAATTTTTTTAGGTTTTGGGAGGATTATTTAATTTTTTTGGGGGTGGTCCATTTCGCCCTAGGACGCGTTAATACGGAGATATGGGCAAAATAAGTTTTTCAGATAAAAATTTCAATTTTTTAGGTTTTGGGAGGAGTATTCAATTTTTTTGGGGTGGTCCTTTTAGCGCTAGGGCGCTTAGTTTAGGAGATATGGGCAAAATAAGTTTTTCATATCAAAATTTAAATTTTTTTAGGTTTTGGGTGGATTTGTCAATTTTTTGGGGGTGTCACGAATTAAAGTCCATTTCGCCCTAGGACGCATATTTAAGGAGATATGGGCAAAATAACTTTTTCATATAAATTGCAATTTTTTTAGGTTTTGAGTGGATTATTAAATTTTTTTGGGGTGTTACGAATTAAAGTCCTTTTCGCTCTAGGACGGGTATATACGAAGATATGCAAAATAAGTTTTTCAGATAAAAATTTCAATTTTTTTAGGTTTTGGGAGGATTATTAAATTTTTTTGGGGGTGGTCATGAATTAAGGTCCTTTTCGCGTTAGGGCGCTTAGTTTAGGAGATATGGGCAAAATACGTTTTTCATATCGCAATTTAAATTTTTTTAGGTTTTGGGTGGATTTGTCAATTTTTTGGGGGTGTCACGAATTAAAGTCCATTTCGCCCTAGGACGAATATTTAAGGAGATATGGGCAAAATAACTTTTTCATATAAAAATTGCAATTTTTTTAGGTTTTGAGTGGATTATTAAATTTTTTGGGGTGTTACGAATTAAAGTCCTTTTCGCTCTAGGACGCGTATATACGAAGATATGGGCAAAATAAGTTTTTTAGATAAAAATTTCAATTTTTTTAGGTTTTGGGAGGATTATTCAATTTTTTTGGGGGTGGTCATGAATTAAAGTCCTTTTCGCGCTAGGGCGCTTAGTTTAGGAGATATGGGCAAAATAAGTGTTTCATATCAAAACTTAAATTTTTTAGGTTTTGGGTGGATTTGTAAATTTTTTGGGGGTGGTCACGAATTAAAGTCCTTTTCGCCTTTTTCATATAAAAATTGCAATTTTTTAGGTTTTGGGTGGATTTGTCAATTTTTTGGGGGTGGTCACGAATTAAAGTCCTTTTCGCCCTAGGACGTATATGTAAGGAGATATGGGCAAAATAACTTTTTCATATAAAAATTGCAATTTTTTTTAGGTTTTGAGCGGATTATTAAATTTTTTGGGGTGTTACGAATTAAAGTCCTTTTCGCTCTAGGACGTATATTTAAGGAGATATGGGCAAAATAAGTTTTTCATATAAAAATTGCAATTTTTTTAGGTTTTGAGCGGATTATTAAATTTTTTGGGGTGTTACGAAATAAAGTCCTTTTCGCTCTAGGACGCGTATATACGAAGATATGGGCAAAATAACTTTTTCATATAAAAATTGCAATTTTTTTAGGTTTTGGGAGGATTATTCAATTTTTTTGGGGGTGGTCATGAATTAAAGTCCTTTTCGCGCTAGGGCGCTTAGTTTAGGAGATATGGGCAAAATAAGTTTTTCATACCAAAATTTAAATTTTTTTAGGTTTTGGGTGGATTTGGCTTAGTTTAGGAGATATGGGCAAAACAAGTTTTTCATATCAAAATTTAAATTTTTTTAGGTTTTGGGTGGATTTGTCAATTTTTTGGGGGTGTCACGAATTAAAGTCCATTTCGCCCTAGGACGCATATTTAAGGAGATATGGGCAAAATAACTTTTTCATATAAATTGCAATTTTTTAGGTTTTGATTATTAAATTTTTTAGGGTGTTACGAATTAAAGTCCTTTTCGCTCTAGGACGCGTATATACAAAGATATGGGCAAAATAAGTTTTTCAGATAAAAATTTCATTTTTTTTTTGGTTTTGGGAGGATTATTAAATTTTTTTGGGGGTGGTCATGAATTAAAGTCCTTTTCGCCCTAGGACGTATATTTAAGGAGATATGGGCAAAATAACTTTTTCATGTGGTATCACAATGGACTGAATAGTCTAAGTGAGCCTGAAATTTAATCGGGCTGCCACTTTAACCTAACCTAACCTAACCTAACTTTTTCATATAAAAATTGCAATTTTTTTAGGTTTTGAGCGGATTATTAAATTTTTTGGGGTGTTACGAATTAAAGTCCTTTTCGCTCTAGGACGCGTATATACGAAGATATGGGCAAAATAAGTTTTTCAGATAAAAATTTCAATTTTTTTTAGGTTTTGGGAGGATTATTCAATTTTTTTGGGGGTGGTCATGAATTAAGGTCCTTTTCGCGCTAGGGCGCTTAGTTTAGGAGATAAAGGCAAAATAAGTTTTTCATATCAAAATTTAAATTTTTTTAGGTTTTGGGTGGATTTGTATATTTTTTGGTGGTGGTCACGAATTAAAGTCCATTTCGCCCTAGGACGCATATTTAAGGAGATATGGGCAAAATAACTTTTTCATATAAAAATTGCATTTTTTTAGGTTTTGAGTGGATTATTAAATTTTTTGGGGTGTTACGAATTAAAGTCCTTTTCGTTCTAGGACGCGTATATACGAAGATATGGGCAAAATAAGTTTTTCAGATAAAAATTTCAATTTTTTTAGGTTTTGGGAGGATTATTCAATTTTTTTTTGGGGTGGTCATGAATTAAAGTCCTTTTCGCGCTAGGGCGCTTAGTTTAGGAGATATGGGCAAAATAAGTTATTCATATCAAAATTTAAATTTTTTTAGGTTTTGGGTGGATTTGTCAATTTTTTGGGGGTGGTCACGAATTAAAGTCCTTTTCGCCCTAGGACGTATATTTAAGGAGATATGGGCAAAATAACTTTTTCATATAAAAATTGCAATTTTTTTAGGTTTTGAGTGGATTATTAAATTTTTTGGGGTGTTACGAATTAAAGTCCTTTTCGCTCTAGGACGTGTATATACGAAGATATGGGCAAAATAAGATTTTCAGATAAAAATTTCAATTTTTTTAGGTTTTGGGAGGATTATTAAATTTTTTTGGGGGTGGTCATGAATTAAAGTCCTTTTCGCGCTAGGGCGCTTAGTTTAGGAGATATGGACAAAATAAGTTATTCATATCAAAATTTAAATTTTTTTAGGGTTTGGGTGGATTTGTCAATTTTTTGGGGGTGGTCACGAATTAAAGTCCATTTCGCCCTAGGACGCATATTTAAGAAGATATGGGCAAACTAACTTTTTCATATAAAAATTGCAATTTTTTTAGGTTTTGGGTGGATTTGTCAATTTTTTGGGGGTGGTCACGAATTAAAGTCCTTTTCGCCCTGGGACGTATATTTAAGGAGATATGGGCAAAATAACTTTTTCATATAAAAATTGCAATTTTTTTAGGTTTTGAGCGGATTATTAAATTTTTTGGGGTGTTACGAATTAAGGTCCTGTTCGCTCTAGGACGCGTATATACGAAGATATGGGCAAAATAAGTTTTTCAATTTTTTTAGGTTTTGGGAGGATTATTCAATTTTTTTGGGGGTGGTCATGAACTAAAGTCCTTTTCGCGCTAGGGCGCTTAGTTTAGGAGATATGGGCAAAATAAGTTTTTCATATCAAAACTTAAATTTTTTTAGGTTTTGGGTGGATTTGTCAATTTTTTGGGGGTGGTCACGAATTAAAGTCCATTTCGCCCTAGGACGCATATTTAAGGAGATATGGGCAAAATAACCTTTTCATATAAAAATTGCAATTTTTTTAGGTTTTGAGTGGATTATTAAATTGTTTGGGGTGTTACGAATTAAAGTCTTTTTCGCTCTAGGACGTGTATATGCGAATAAGTTTTTCAGATAAAAATTTCAATTTTTTTAGGTTTTGGGAGGATTATTCAATTTTTTTGGGGGTGGTCATAGGTTAGGTTAGGTTAGGTGGCAGCCCGATGTATCAGGCTCACTTAGACTATTCAGTCCATTGTGATACCACATTGGTGAACTTCTCTCTTATCGCTGAGTGCTGCCCGATTCCATGTTAAGCTCAATGACAAGGGACCTCCTTTTTATAGCCGAGTCCGAACGGCGTTCCACATTGCAGTGAAACCACTTAGAGAAGGTTTGAAACCCTCAGAAATGTCACCAGCATTGCTGAGGTGGGATAATCCACCGCTGAAAAAACTTTTTGGTGTTCGGTCGAAGCAGGAATCGAATCCACGACCTTGTGTATGCAAGGCGGGCATGCTAACCATTGCACCACGGTGGGGGTGGTCATGAATTAAAGTCCTTTTCGCGCTAGGGCGCTTAGTTTAGGAGATATTGGCAAAATAAGTTTTTAATATCAAAATTTAAATTTTTTTAGGTTTTGGGTGGATTTCTCAATTTTTTGGGGGTGGTCACGAATTAAAGTCCTTTACGCCCTAGGACGTATATTTAAAAAGATATGGGCAAAATAACTTTTTCATATAAAAATTGCAATTTTTTAGGTTTTGGGAGGATTATTAAATTTTTTGGGGTGTTACGAATTAAAGCCCTTTTCGCTCTAGGACGCGTATATACGAAGATATGGGCAAAATAAGATTTTCAGATAAAAATTTCAATTTTTTTAGGTTTTGGGAGGATTATTCAATTTTTGTGGGGGTGGTCATGAATTAAAATCCTTTTCGCGCTAGGGCGCTTAGTTTAGGAGATATGGGCAAAATAAGTTATTCATATCAAAATTTATTTTTTTTTGGTTTTGGGTGGATTTGTCAATTTTTTGCGGGTGGTCACGAATTAAAGTCCTTTTCGCCCTAGGACGTATATTTAAGGAGATATGGGCAAAATAACTTTTTCATATAAAAATTGCAATTTTTTAGGTTTTGAGTGGATTATTAAATTTTTTGGGGTGTTACGAATTAAAGTCCTTTTCGCTCTAGGACGCGTATATACGAAGATATGGGCAAAATAAGATTTTCAGATAAAAATTTCAATTTTTTTAGGTTTTGGGAGGATTATTCAATTTTTTTGGGGGTGGTCATGAATTAAAGTCCTTTTCGCGCTAGGGCGCTTAGTTTAGGAGATATGGGCAAAATAAGTTTTTCATATCAAAATTTATTTTTTTTAGGTTTTGGGTGGATTTGTCAATTTTTTGGGGGTGGTCAGGAATTAAAGTCCTTTTCGCCCTAGGACGTATATTTAAGGAGATATGGGCAAAATAACTTTTTCATATAAAAATTGCAATTTTTTTAGGTTTTGAGTGGATTATTAAATTTTTTGGGGTGTTACGAATTAAAGTCCTTTTCGCTCTAGGACGTGTATATACGAAGATATGGGCAAAATAAGATTTTCAGATAAATATTTCAATTTTTTTTAGGTTTTGGGAGGATTATTCAATTTTTTTTGGGGTGGTCATGAATTAAAGTCCTTTTCGCGCTAGGGCGCTTAGTTTAGGAGATATGGGCAAAATAAGTTTTTCATAGCAAAACTTAAATTTTTTTAGGTTTTGGGTGGATTTGTCAATTTTTTGGGGGTGGTCACGAATTAAAGTCCATTTCGCCCTAGGACGCATATTTAAGGAGATATGGGCAAAATAACTTTTTCATATAAAAATTGAAATTTTTTTAGGTTTTGAGTGGATTATTAAATTGTTTGGGGTGTTACGAATTAAAGTCTTTTTCGCTCTAGGACGTGTATATACGAAAATATGGGCACAATAAGTTTTTCAGATAAAAAATTCAATTTTTTTAGGTTTTGGGAGGATTATTCAATTTTTTTGGGGGTGGTCATGAATTAAAGTCCTTTTCGCGCTAGGGCGCTTAGTTTAGGAGATATGGGCAAAATAAGTTATTCATATCAAAATTTAATTTTTTTTAGGTTTTGGGTGGATTTGTCAATTTTTTAGGGGTGTCACGAATTAAAGTCCATTTCGCCCTAGGACGCATATTTAAGGAGATATGGGCAAAATAACTTTTTCATATAAAAATTGCAATTTTTTTAGGTTTTGAGTGGATTATTAAATTTTTTGGGGTGTTACGAATTAAAGTCTTTTTCGCTCTAGGACGTGTATATACGAATAAGTTTTTCAGATAAAAATTTCAATTTTTTTAGGTTTTGGGAGGATTATTCAATTTTTTTGGGGGTGGTCATGAATTAAAGTCCTTTTCGCGCTAGGGCGCTTAGTTTAGGAGATATGGGCAAAATAAGTTTTTCATATCAAAATTTTAATTTTTTTAGGTTTTGGGTGGATTTCTCAATTTTTTGGGGGTGGTCACGAATTAAAGTCCTTTTCGCCCTAGGACGTATATTTAAAAAGATATGGGCAAAATAACTGTTTCATATAAAAATTGCAATTTTTTAGGTTTTGGGAGGATTATTCAATTTTTTTGGGTGTTACGAATTAAAGTCCTTTTCGCTCTAGGACGCGTATATACGAAGATATGGGCAAAATAAGTTTTTCAGATAAAAATTTTAATTTTTTTAGGTTTTGGGAGGATTATTCAATTTTTTTGGGGGTGGTCATGAATTAAAATCCTTTTCGCGCTAGGGCGCTTAGTTTAGGAGATACGGGCAAAATAAGTTATTCATATCAAAATTTAATTTTTTTAGGTTTTGGGTGGATTTGTCAATTTTTTGGGGGTGGTCACGAATTAAAGTCCTTTTCGCCCTAGGACGTATATTTAAGGAGATATGGGCAAAATAACTTTTTCATATAAAAATTGCATTTTTTTTAGGTTTTGAGTGGATTATTAAATTTTTTGGGGTGTTACGAATTAAAGTCCTTTTCGCTCTAGGACGCGTATATACGAAGATATGGGCAAAATAAGATTTTCAGATAAAAATTTCAATTTTTTTAGGTTTTGGGAGGATTATTCAATTTTTTTGGGAGTGGTCATGAATTAAAGTCCTTTTCGCGCTAGGGCGCTTAGTTTAGGAGATATGGGCAAAATAAGTTTTTCATATCAAAATTTAAATTTTTTTAGGTTTTGGGTGGATTTGTCAATTTTTTGGGGGTGGTCACGAATTAAAGTCCATTTCGCCCTAGGACGTATATTTAAGGAGATATGGGCAAAATAACTTTTTCATATAAAAATTGCAATTTTGTTAGGTTTTGAGTGGATTATTAAATTTTTTGGGGTGTTACGAATTAAAGTCCTTTTCGCTCTAGGACGCGTATATACGAAGATATGGGCAAAATAAGTTTTTCAGATAAAAATTTCAATTTTTTTAGGTTTTGGGAGGATTATTCAATTTTTTTGGGGGTGGTCATGAATTAAAGTCCTTTTCGAGCTAGGGCGCTTAGTTTAGGAGATATGGGCAAAATAAGTTTTTCATATCAAAATTTAATTTATTTTAGGTTTTGGGTGGATTTGTCAATTTTTTGGGGGTGGTCACGAATTAAAGTCCTTTTCGCCCTATTTAAAAAGATATGGGCAAAATAACTTTTTCATATAAAAATTGCAATTTTTTTAGGTTTTGAGCGGATTATTAAATTTTTTGGGGTGTTACGAATTAAAGTCCCTTTCGCTCTAGGACGCGTATATACGAAGATATGGGCAAAATAAATTTTTAGATAAAAATTTCAATTTTTTTTAGGTTTTGGGAGGATTATTCAATTTTTTGGGGGGTGGTCATGAATTAAAGCCCTTTTCGCGCTAGGGCGCTTAGTTTAGGAGATATGGGCAAAATAAGCTTTTCATATCAAAATTTAAATTTTTTAGGTTTTGGGTGGATTTGTCAATTTTTTGGGGGTGGTCACGAATTAAAGTCCTTTTCGCCCTAGGACGTATATTTAAGGAGATATGGGCAAAATAACTTTTTCATATAAAAATTGCAATTTTTTTAGGTTTTGAGTGGATTATTAAATTTTTTGGGGTGTTATGAATTAAAGCCCTTTTCGCTCTAGGACGCGTATATACGAAGATATGGGCAAAATAAGATTTTCAGATAAAAATTTCAATATTTTAGGTTTTGGGAGGATTATTCAATTTTTTTGGGGGTGGTCATAAATTAAATTCCCTTTCGCGCTAGAGCGCTTAGTTTAGGAGATATGGGCAAAATAAGTTTTTCATATCAAAATTTAAATTTTTTTACGTTTTGCGTGGACTTGTAAATTTTTTGGTTGTGGTCACGAATTAAAGTCCATTTCGCCCTATGACGAATATTTAATGAGATATGGGCAAAATAACTGTTTCATATAAAAATTGCAATTTTTTAGGTTTTGAGCGGATTATTAAATTTTTTGGGGTGTTACGAATTAAGGTCCTTTTCGCTCTAGGACGCGTATATACGAAGATATGGGCACAATAAGATTTTCAGATAAAAATTTCAATTTTTTAGGTTTTGGGAGGATTATTCAATTTTTTTTGGGGGTGGTCATGAATTAAAGTCCTTTTCGCGCTAGGGCGCTTAGTTTAGGAGATATGGGCAAAATAAGTTTTTCATATCAAAATTTAATTTATTTTAGGTTTTGGGTGGATTTGTCAATTTTTTGGGGGTGGTCACGAATTAAAGTCCTTTTCGCCCTATTTAAAAAGATATGGGCAAAATAACTTTTTCATATAAAAATTGCAATTTTTTTAGGTTTTGAGCGGATTATTAAATTTTTTGGGGTGTTACGAATTAAAGTCCCTTTCGCTCTAGGACGCGTATATACGAAGATATGGGCAAAATAAATTTTTAGATAAAAATTTCAATTTTTTTTAGGTTTTGGGAGGATTATTCAATTTTTTTGGGGGTGGTCATGAATTAAAGCCCTTTTCGCGCTAGGGCGCTTAGTTTAGGAGATATGGGCAAAATAAGCTTTTCATATCAAAATTTAAATTTTTTAGGTTTTGGGTGGATTTGTCAATTTTTTGGGGGTGGTCACGAATTAAAGTCCTTTTCGCCCTAGGACGTATATTTAAGGAGATATGGGCAAAATAACTTTTTCATATAAAAATTGCAATTTTTTTAGGTTTTGAGTGGATTATTAAATTTTTTGGGGTGTTATGAATTAAAGCCCTTTTCGCTCTAGGACGCGTATATACGAAGATATGGGCAAAATAAGATTTTCAGATAAAAATTTCAATTTTTTTAGGTTTTGGGAGGATTATTCAATTTTTTTGGGGGTGGTCATAAATTAAATTCCCTTTCGCGCTAGAGCGCTTAGTTTAGGAGATATGGGCAAAATAAGTTTTTCATATCAAAATTTAAATTTTTTTACGTTTTGCGTGGACTTGTAAATTTTTTGGGTGTGGTCACGAATTAAAGTCCTTTTCGCCCTATGACGAATATTTAATGAGATATGGGCAAAATAACTGTTTCATATAAAAATTGCAATTTTTTAGGTTTTGAGCGGATTATTAAATTTTTTGGGGTGTTACGAATTAAGGTCCTTTTCGCTCTAGGACGCGTATATACGAAGATATGGGCACAATAAGATTTTCAGATAAAAATTTCAATTTTTTAGGTTTTGGGAGGATTATTCAATTTTTTTTGGGGGTGGTCATGAATTAAAGTCCTTTTCGCGCTAGGGCGCTTAGTTTAGGAGATATGGGCAAAATAAGGTTTTCATATCAAAATTTAAATTTTTTTAGGTTTTGGGTGGATTTGTCAATTTTTTGGGGGTGGTCACGAATTAAAGTCCATTTCGCCCTAGGACGTATATTTAAGGAGATATGGGCAAAATAACTTTTTCATATAAAAATTGCAATTTTTTTAGGTTTTGAGTGGATTATTAAATTTTTTGGGGTGTTACGAATTAAAGTCCTTTTCGCTCTAGGACGCGTATATACGAAGATATGGGCAAAATAAGATTTTCAGATAAAAATTTCAATTTTTTTAGGTTTTGGGAGGATTATTCAATTTTTTTTGGGGGTGGTCATGAATTAAGGTCCTTTTCGCGCTAGGGCGCTTAGTTTAGGAGATATGGGCAAAATAAGTTTTTCATATCAAAATTTAAATTTTTTTAGGTTTTGGGTGGATTTGTAAATTTTTTGGGGGTGGTCACGAATTAAAGTCCTTTTCGCCCTAGGACGTATATTTAAGGAGATATGGGCAAAATAACTTTTTCATATAAAAATTTCAATTTTTTTAGGTTTTGAGCGGATTATTAAATTTTTTGGGGTGTTACGAATTAAAGTCCTTTTCGCTCTAGGACGCGTATATACGAAGATATGGGCAAAATAAGATGTTCAGATAAAAATTTCAATTTTTTAGGTTTTGGGAGGATTATTCAATTTTTTTGGGGGTGGTCATGAATTAAAGTCCTTTTCGCGCTAGGGCGCTTAGTTTAGGAGATATGGGCAAAATAAGTTTTTCATATACAAATTTAAATTTTTTTAGGTTTTGGGTGTATTTGTCAATTTTTTGGGGGTGGTCACGAATTAAAGTCCATTTCGCCCTAGGACGAATATTTAAGGAGATATGGGCAAAATAACTTTTTCATATAAAAATTGCAACTTTTTTAGGTTTTGAGTTGATTATTAAATTTTTTGGGGTGTTACGAATTAAAGTCCTTTTCGCTCTAGGACGCGTATATACGAAGATATGGGCAAAATAAGTTTTTCAGATAAAAATTTAAATTTTTTTAGGTTTTGGGAGGTCATGAATTAAAGTCCTTTTCGCGCTAGGGCGCTTAGTTTAGGAGATATGGGCAAAATAAGTTTTTCATATCAAAATTTAATTTTTTTTAGGTTTTGGGTGGATTTGTCAATTTTTTGGGGGTGGTCACGAATTAAAGTCCTCTTCGCGCTAGGGCGCTTAGTTTAGGAGATATGGGCAAAATAAGTTTTTCATATCAAAATTTAAATTTTTTTAGGTTTTGGGTGGATTTGTCAATTTTTTGGGGGTGGTCACGAATTAAAGTCCTTTTCGCCCTAGGAGATATGGGCAAAATAACTTTTTCATATAAAAATTGCAATTTTTTTAGGTTTTGAGCGGATTATTAAATTTTTTGGGGTGTTACGAATTAAAGTCCTTTTCGTTCTAGGACGCGTATATACGAAGATATGGGCAAAATAAGTTTTTCAGATAAAAATTTCAATTTTTTTAGGTTTTAGGAGGATTATTCAATTTTTTTGGGGGTGGTCATGAATTAAAGTCCTTTTCGCTCTAGGGCGCTTAGTTTAGGAGATATGGGCAAAATAAGTTTTTCATATCAAAATTTAAATTTTTTTAGGTTTTGGGTGGATTTGTAAATTTTTTGGGGGTGGTCACGAATTAAAGTCCATTTCGCCCTAGGACGCATATTTAAGGAGATATGGGCAAAATAACTTTTTCATATAAAAATTGCAATTTTTTTAGGTTTTGAGCGGATTATTAAATTTTTTGGGGTGTTACGAATTAAAGTCCTTTTCGCTCTAGGACGCGTATATACGAAGATATGGGCAAAATAAGTTTTTCAGATAAAAATTTCAATTTTTTTAGGTTTTGGGAGGATTATTCAATTTTTTTGGGGGTGGTCATGAATTAAAGTCCTTTTCGCGCTAGGGCGCTTAGTTTAGGAGATATGGGCAAAATAAGTTTTTCATATCAAAATTTAAATTTTTTTAGGTTTTGGGTGGATTTGTAAATTTTTAAAGTCCTTTTCGCCCTAGGACGTATATTTAAGGAGATATTGGCAAAATAACTTTTTCATATAAAAATTGCAATTTTTTTAGGTTTTGAGCGGATTATTAAATTTTTTGGGGTGTTACGAATTAAAGTCCTTTTCGCTCTAGGACGCGTATATACGAAGATATGGGCAAAATAAGTTTTTCAGATAAAAATTTCAATTTTTTTTAGGTTTTGGGAGGATTATTCAAATTTTTGGGGGTGGTCATGAATTAAAGTCCTTCTCGCGCTAGGGCGCTTAGTTTAGGAGATATGGGCAAAATAAGTTTTTCATATAAAAATTGCAACTTGTTTAGGTTTTGAGTTGATTATTAAATTTTTTGGGGTGTTACGAATTAAAGTCCTTTTCGCTCTAGGACCCGTATATACGAAGATATGGGCAAAATAACTTTTTCAGATAAAAATTTCAATTTTTTTAGGTTTTGGAAGGTCATGAATTAAAGTCCTTTTCGCGCTAGGGCGCTTAGTTTAGGAGATATGGGCAAAATAAGTTTTTCATATCAAAATTTAATTTTTTTTAGGTTTTGGGTGGATTTGTCAATTTTTTGGGGGTGGTCACGAATTAAAGTCCTTTTCGCCCTAGGACGTATATTTAAGGAGATATGGGCAAAATAACTTTTTCATATAAAAATTGCAATTTTTTGGGTTTTGAGCGGATTATTAAATTTTTTGGGGTGTTACGAATTAAAGTCCTTTTCGCTCTAGGACGCGTATATACGAAGATATGGGCAAAATAAGTTTTTCAGATAAAAATTTCAATTTTTTTAGGTTTTGGGAGGATTATTCAATTTTTTTGGGGTGGTCATGAATTAAAGTCCTTTTCGCGCTAGGGCGCTTAGTTTAGGAGATATGGGCAAAATAACTTTTTCATATAAAAATTGCAATTTTTTTAGGTTTTAGGTGGATTTGTCAATTTTTTGGGGGTGGTCACGAATTAAAGTCCTCTTCGCCCTAGGACGCGTTAATACGGAGATATGGGCAAAATAAATTTTTCAGATAAAAATTTCAATTTTTTTAGGTTTTGGGAGGATTATTCAATTTTTTTGGGGGTGGTCATGAATTAAGGTCCTTTTCGCGCTAGGGCGCTTAGTTTAGGAGATATGGGCAAAATACGTTTTTCATATCGCAATTTAAATTTTTTAAGGTTTTGGGTGGATTTGTCAATTTTTTGGGGGTGGTCACGAATTATAGTCCATTTCGCCCTAGGACGTATATTTAAGGAGATATGGGCAAAATAACTTTTTCATATAAAAATTGCAATTTTTTTAGGTTTTGAGCGGATTATTAAATTTTTTGGGGTGTTACGAATTAAAGTCCTTTTCGCTCTAGGACGCGTATATACGAAGATATGGGCAAAATAAGTTTTTCAGATAAAAATTTCAATTTTTTTAGGTTTTGGGAGGATTATTCAATTTTTTTGGGGGTGGTCATGAATTAAAGTCCTTTTCGCGCTAGGGCGCTTAGTTTAGGAGATATGGGCAAAATAAGTTTTTCATATCAAAATTTAAATTTTTTTAGGTTTTGGGTGGATTTGTAAATTTTTTGGGGGTGGTCACGAATTAAAGTCCTTCTCGCCCTAGGACGTATATTTAAGGAGATATGGGCAAAATAACTTTTTCATATAAAAATTGCAATTTTTTTAGGTTTTGAGCGGATTATTAAATTTTTTGGGGTGTTACGAATTAAAGTCCTTTTCGCTCTAGGACGCGTATATACGAAGATATGGGCAAAATAAGTTTTTCAGATAAAAATTTAAATTTTTTTAGGTTTTGGGAGGTCATGAATTAAAGTCCTTTTCGCGCTAGGGCGCTTAGTTTAGGAGATATGGGCAAAATAAGTTTTTCATATCAAAATTTATTTTTTTTTAGGTTTTGGGTGAATTTGTCAATTTTTTGGGGGTGGTCACGAATTAAAGTCCTTTTCGCGCTAGGGCGCTTAGTTTAGGAGATATGGGCAAAAAAAGTTTTTCATATCAAAATTTAAATTTTTTTAGGTTTTGGGTGGATTTGTCAATTTTTTGGGGGTGGTCACGAATTAAAGTCCTTTTCGCCCTAGGACGTATATTTAAGGAGATATGGGCAAAATAACTTTTTCATATAAAAATTGCAATTTTTTTAGGTTTTGAGCGGATTATTAAGTTTTTTGGGGTGTTACGAATTAAAGTCCTTTTCGCTCTAGGACGCGTATATACGAAGATATGGGCAAAATAAGTTTTTCAGATAAAAATTTCAATTTTTTTAGGTTTTGGGAGGATTATTCAATTTTTTTTGGGGGTGGTCATGAATTAAAGTCCTTTTCGCGCTAGGGCGCTTAGTTTAGGAGATATGGGCAAAATAAGTTTTTCATATCAAAATTTAAATTTTTTTAGGTTTTGGGTGGATTTGTCAATTTTTTGGGGGTGGTCACGAATTAAAGTCCTTTTCGCCCTAGGACGTATATTTAAGGAGATATGGGCAAAATAACTTTTTCATATAAAAATTGCAATTTTTTAGGTTTTGGGAGGATTATTCAATTTTTTGGGGTGTTACGAATTAAAGTTCTTTTCGCTCTAGGACGCGTATATACGAAGATATGGGCAAAATAAGTTTTTCAGATAAAAATTTCAATTTTTTTAGGTTTTGGGAGGATTATTCAATTTTTTTGGGGGTGGTCATGAATTAAAGTCCTTTTCACGCTAGGGCGCTTAGTTTAGGAGATATGGGCAAAATAAGTTTTTCATATCAAAATTTAAATTTTTTTAGGTTTTGGGTGGATTTGTAAATTTTGAAAGTCCTTTTCGCCCTAGGACGTATATTTGGGCAAAATAACTTTTTCATATAAAAATTGAAATTTTTTTATGTTTTCAGTGGATTATTAAATTTTTTGGGGTGTTACGAATTAAAGTCCTTTTCGCTCTAGGACGCGTATATACGAAGATATGGGCAAGATAAGATTTTCAGATAAAAATTTCAATTTTTTTTAGGTTTTGGGAGGATTATTAAATTTTTTTGGGGGTGGTCATGAATTAAAGTCCTTTTCGCGCTAGGGCGCTTAGTTTAGGAGATATGGGCAAAATAAGTTTTTCATATAAAAATTGCAACTTGTTTAGGTTTTGAGTTGATTATTAAATTTTTTGGGGTGTTACGAATTAAAGTCCTTTTCGCTCTAGGACGCGTATATACGAAGATATGGGCACAATAAGTTTTTCAGATAAAAATTTCAATTTTTTTAGGGTTTGGGAGGTCATGAATTAAAGTCCTTTTCGCGCTAGGGCGCTTAGTTTAGGAGATATGGGCAAAATAAGTTATTCATATCAAAATTTAAATTTTTTTAGGTTTTGGGTGGATTTGTCAATTTTTTGCGGGTGGTCACGAATTAAAGTCCATTTCGCCCTAGGACGCATATTTAAGGAGATATGGGCAAAATAACTTTTTCATATAAAAATTGCAATTTTTTTAGGTTTTGAGTGGATTATTAAATTTTTTGGGGTGTTACGAATTAAAGTCCTTTTCGCTCTAGGACGCATATTTAAGGAGATATGGGCGAAATAAGTTTTTCAAATAAAAATTTCAATTTTTTTAGGTTTTGGGAGGATTATTCAATTTTTTTGGGGGTGGTCATGAATTAAAGTCCTTTTCGCGCTAGGGCGCTTAGTTTAGGAGATATGGGCAAAATAAGTTTTTCATATAAAAATTTAAATTTTTTTAGGTTTTGGGTGGATTTGTAAATTTTTAAAGTCCTTTTCGCCCTAGGACGTATATTTAAGGAGATATGGGCAAAATAACTTTTTCATATAAAAATTGCAATATTTTTAGGTTTTCAGTGGATTATTAATTTTTTTGGGGTGTTACGAATTAAAGTCCTTTTCGCTCTAGGACGCGTATATACGAAGATATGGGCAAAATAAGATTTTCAGATAAAAATTTCAATTTTTTTTAGGTTTAGGGCGGATTATTCAATTTTTTTGGGGGTGGTCATGAATTAAAGTCCTTTTCGCGCTAGGGCGCTTAGTTTAGGAGATATGGGCAAAATAAGTTTTTCATATAAAAATTGCAACTTGTTTAGGTTTTGAGTTGATTATTAAATTTTTTGGGGTGTTACGAATTAAAGTCCTTTTCGCTCTAGGACGCGTATATACGAAGATATGGGCAAAATAAGTTTTTCAGATAAAAATTTCAATTTTTTTAGGTTTTGGGAGGATTATTCAATTTTTTTGGGGGTGGTCATGAATTAAAGTCCTTTTCGCGCTAGGGCGCTTAGTTTAGGAGATATGGGCAAAATAAGTTTTTCATATCAAAATTTAATTTTTTTTAGGTTTTGGGTGGATTTGTCAATTTTTTGGGGGTGGTCACGAATTAAAGTCCTTTTCGCCCTAGGACGCGTTAATACGGAGATATGGGCAAAATAAATTTTTCAGATAAAAATTTCAATTTTTTTTAGGTTTTGGGAGGATTATTCAATTTTTTTTGGGGTGGTCATGAATTAAAGTCCTTTTCGCGCTAGGGCGCTTAGTTTAGGAGATATGGGCAAAACAAGTTTTTCATATCAAAATTTAAATTTTTTTAGGTTTTGGGTGGATTTGTCAATTTTTTGGGGGTGTCACGAATTAAAGTCCATTTCGCCCTAGGACGCATATTTAACGAGATATGGGCAAAATAACTTTTTCATATAAATTGCAATTTTTTCAGGTTTTGATTATTAAATTTTTTGGGGTGTTACGAATTAAAGTCCTTTTCGCTCTAGGACGCGTATATACGAAGATATGGGCAAAATAAGATTTTCAGATAAATATTTCAATTTTTTTAGGTTTTGGGAGGATTATTCAATTTTTTTTTGGGGTTGGTCATGAATTAAAGTCCTTTTCGCGCTAGGGCGCTTAGTTCAGGAGATATGGGCAAAATAAGTTTTTCAGATAAAAATTTCAATTTTTTTAGGTTTTGGGAGGATTATTCAATTTTTTTGGGGGTGGTCATGAATTAAGGTCCTTTTCGCGCTAGGGCGCTTAGTTTAGGAGATATGGGCAAAATACGTTTTTCATCTCGCAATTTAAATTTTTTAAGGTTTTGGGTGGATTTGTCAATTTTTTGGGGGTGGTCACGAATTAAAGTCCATTTCGCCCTAGGACGCATATTTAAGAAGATATGGGCAAAATAACTTTTTCATATAAAAATTGCAATTTTTTTAGGTTTTGAGTGGATTATTAAATTTTTTGGGGTGTTACGAATTAAAGTCCTTTTCGCTCTAGGACGCGTATATACGAAGATATGGGCAAAATAAGTTTTTCAGATAAAAATTTCAATTTTTTTAGGTTTTGGGAGGATTATTCAATTTTTTTGGGGGGTGGTCATGAATTAAAGTCCTTTTCGCCCTAGGACGCATATTTAAGGAGATATGGGCAAAATAAGTTTTTCAGATAAAAATTTCAATTTTTTTAGGTTTTGAGCGGATTATTAAATTTTTTGGGGTGTTACGAATTAAAGTCCTTTTCGCTCTAGGACCCGTATATACGAAGATATGGGCAAAATAAGTTTTTCAGATAAAAACTTCAATTTTTTTAGGTTTTGGAAGGATTATTCAATTTTTTTGGGGGTGGTCATGAATTAAAGTCCTTTTCGCGCTAGGGCGCTTAGTTTAGGAGATATGGGCAAAATAAGTTTTTCATATCAAAATTTAAATTTTTTTAGGTTTTGGGTGGATTTGTAAATTTTTAAAGTCCTTTTCGCCCTGGACGTATATTTAAGGAGATATGGGCAAAATAAATTTTTCATATACAAATTTAGGTTTTCAGTGGATTATTAAATTTTTTGGGGTGTTACGAATTAAAGTCCTTTTCGCTCTAGGACGCGTATATACGAAGATATGGGCAAAATAAGTTTTTCAGATAAAAATTTCAATTTTTTTAGGTTTTGGGAGGATTATTCAATTTTTTTGGGGGGTGGTCATGAATTAAAGTCCTTTTCGCGCTAGGGCGCTTAGTTTAGGAGATATGGGAAAAATAAGTATTTCATATCAAAATTTAAATTTTTTTAGGTTTTGGGTGGATTTGTCAATTTTTTGGGGGTGGTCACGAATTAAAGTCCATTTCACCCTAGGACGCATATTTAAGGAGATATGGGCAAAATAAGTTTTTCAGATAAAAATTTCAATTTTTTTAGGTTTTGAGCGGATTATTAAATTTTTTGGGGTGTTACGAATTAAAGTCCTTTTCGCTCTAGGACCCGTATATACGAAGATATGGGCAAAATAAGTTTTTCAGATAAAAATTTCAATTTTTTTAGGTTTTGGAAGGATTATTCAATTTTTTTGGGGGTGGTCATGAATTAAGGTCCTTTTCGCGCTAGGGCGCTTAGTTTAGGAGATATGGGCAAAATACGTTTTTCATATCGCAATTTAAATTTTTTTAGGTTTTGGGTGGATTTGTCAATTTTTTGGGGGTGGTCCCGTATTAAAGTCCATTTCGCCCTAGGACGCATATTTAAGGAGATATGGGCAAAATAACTTTTTCATATAAAAATTGCAATTTTTTTAGGTTTTGAGTGGATTATTAAATTTTTTGGGGTGTTACGAATTAAAGTCCTTTTCGCTCTAGGACGCGTATATACGAAGATATGGGCAAAATAAATTTTTCAGATAAAAATTTCAATTTTTTTAGGTTTTGGGAGGATAATTCAATTTTTTTGGGGGTGGTCATGAATTAAAGTCCGTTTCGCGCTAGGGCGCTTAGTTTAGGAGATATGGGCAAAATAAGTTTTTCATATCAAAATTTAAATTTTTTTTAGGTTTTGGGTGGATTTGTCAATTTTTTGGGGGTGGTCACGAATTAAAGTCCTTTTCGCCCTAGGACGTATATTTAAGGAGATATGGGCAAAATAACTTTTTCATATAAAAATTGCAATTTTTTTAGGTTTTGAGCGGATTATTAAATTTTTTGGGGTGTTACGAATTAAAGTCCTTTTCGCTCTAGGACGCGTATATACGAAGATATGGGCAAACTAAGTTTTTCAGATAAAAATTTCAATTTTTTTAGGTTTTGGGAGGATTATTCAATTTTTTTGGGGGTGGTCATGAACTAAAGTCCTTTTCGCGCTAGGGCGCTTAGTTTAGGAGATATGGGCAAAATAAGTTTTTCATATCAAAATTTAATTTTTTTTTAGGTTTTGGGTGGATTTGTCAATTTTTTGGGGGTGGTCACGAATTAAAGTCCTTTTCGCGCTAGGACGTATATTTAAGGAGATATGGGCAAAATAACTTTTTCATATAAAAATTGCAATTTTTTTAGGTTTTGAGCGGATTATTAAATTTTTTGGGGTGTTACGATATAAAGTCCTTTTCGCTCTAGGACGCGTATATACGAAGATATGGGTAAAATAACTTTTTCATATGAAAATTGCAATTTTTTTAGGTTTTGGGAGGATTATTCAATTTTTTTGGGGGTGGTCATGAATTATAGTCCTTTTCGCGCTAGGGCGCTTAGTTTAGGAGATATGGGCAAAATAAGTTATTCAAATCAAAATTTAAATTTTTTTAGGTTTTGGGTGGATTTGTCAATTTTTTGGGGGGTGGTCACGAATTAAAGTCCTTTTCGCCCTAGGACGTATATTTAAGGAGATATGGGCAAAATAACTTTTTCATATAAAAATTGCAATTTTTTTAGGTTTTGAGTGGATTATTAAATTTTTTGGGGTGTTACGAATGAAAGTCCTTTTCGCTCTAGGACGCGTATATACGAAGATATGGGCAAAATAAGTTTTTCAGATAAAAATTCCAATTTTTTTAGGTTATGGGAGGATTATTCAATTTTTTTGGGGGTGGTCATGAATTAAAGTCCTTTTCGCGCTAGGGCGCTTAGTTTAGGAGATATGGGCAAAATAAGTTTTTCATATCAAAATTTAAATTTTTTTAGGTTTTGGGTGGATTTGTCAATTTTTTGGGGGTGGTCACGAATTAAAGTCCTTTTCGCCCTAGGACGTATATTTAAGGAGATATGGGCAAAATAACTTTTTCATATAAAAATTGCAATTTTTTTAGGTTTTGAGTGGATTATTCAATTTTTTTGGGGGTGGTCATGAATTAAAGTCCTTTTCGCACTAGGGCGCTTAGTTTAGGAGATATGGGCAAAATAAGTTATTCAAATCAAAATTTAATTTTTTTTAGGTTTTGGGTGGATTTGTCAATTTTTTGGGGGTGGTCACGAATTAAAGTCCTTTTCGCCCTAGGACGTATATTTAAGGAGATATGGGCAAAATAACTTTTTCATGTAAAAATTGCAATTTTTTTAGGTTTTGAGTGGATTATTAAATTTTTTGGGGTGTTACGAATGAAAGTCCTTTTCGCTCTAGGACGCGTATATACGAAGATATGGGCAAAAAAAGATTTTCAGATAAAAATTTCAATTTTTTTAGGTTTTGGGAGGATTATTCAATTTTTTTGGGGGTGATCATGAATTAAAGTCCTTTTCGCGCTAGGGCGCTTAGTTTAGGAGATATGGGCAAAATAAGTTTTTCATATCAAAATTTAAATTTTTTTAGGGTTTGGGTGGATTTGTCAATTTTTTGGGGGTGGTCACGAATTAAAGTCCATTTCGCCCTAGGACGCATATTTAAGGAGATATGGGCAAAATAACTTTTTCATATAAAAATTGCAATTTTTTTAGGTTTTGGGTGGATTTGTCAATTTTTTGGGGGGTGGTCACGAATTAAAGTCCTTTTCGCCCTAGGACGTATATTTAAGGAGATATGGGCAAAATAACTTTTTCATATAAAAATTGCAATTTTTTTAGGTTTTGAGTGGATTATTAAATTTTTTGGGGTGTTACGAATTAAAGTCCTTTTCGCTCTAGGACGCGTATATACGAAGATATGGGCAAACTAAGTTTTTCAGATAAAAATTTCAATTTTTTTAGGTTTTGGGAGGATTATTTAATTTTTTTGGGGGTGGTCATGAACTAAAGTCCTTTTCGCGCTAGAGCGCTTAGTTTAGGAGATATGGGCAAAATAAGTTTTTCATATCAAAATTTAATTTTTTTTTAGGTTTTGGGTGGATTTGTCAATTTTTTGGGGGTGGTCACGAATTAAAGTCCTTTTCGCCCTAGGACGTATATTTAAGGAGATATGGGCAAAATAACTTTTTCATATAAAAATTGCAATTTTTTAGGTTTTGAGCGGATTATTAAATTTTTTGGGGTGTTACGATATAAAGTCCTTTTCGCTCTAGGACGCGTATATACGAAGATATGGGTAAAATAACTTTTTCATATGAAAATTGCAATTTTTTTAGGTTTTGGGAGGATTATTCAATTTTTTTGGGGGTGGTCATGAATTATAGTCCTTTTCGCGCTAGGGCGCTTAGTTTAGGAGATATGGGCAAAATAAGTTATTCAAATCAAAATTTAAATTTTTTTAGGTTTTGGGTGGATTTGTCAATTTTTTTGGGGGGTGGTCACGAATTAAAGTCCTTTTCGCCCTAAGACGTATATTTAAGGAGATATGGGCAAAATAACTTTTTCATATAAAAATTGCAATTTTTTTAGGTTTTGAGTGGATTATTAAATTTTTTGGGGTGTTACGAATGAAAGTCCTTTTCGCTCTAGGACGCGTATATACGAAGATATGGGCAAAATAATATTTTCAGATAAAAATTTCAATTTTTTTAGGTTTTGGGAGGATTATTCATTTTTTTTGGGGGTGATCATGAATTAAAGTCCTTTTCGCGATAAGGCGCTTAGTTTAGGAGATATGGGCAAAATAAGTTTTTCATATCAAAATTTAAATTTTTTTAGGGTTTGGGTGGATTTGTCAATTTTTTGGGGGTGGTCACGAATTAAAGTCCATTTCGCCCTAGGACGCATATTTAAGGAGATATGGGCAAAATAACTTTTTCATATAAAAATTGCAATTTTTTTAGGTTTTGGGTGGATTTGTCAATTTTTTGGGGGTGGTCACGAATTAAAGTCCTTTTCGCCCTAGGACGTATATTTAAGGAGATATGGGCAAAATAACTTTTTCATATAAAAATTGCAATTTTTTTAGGTTTTGAGCGGATAATTAAATTTTTTGGGGTGTTACGAATTAAAGTCCTTTTCGCTCTAGGACGCATATATACGAAGATATGGGCAAACTAGGACGCATATTTAAGGAGATATGGGCAAAATAACTTTTTCATATAAAAATTGCAATTTTTTTAGGTTTTGAGTGGATTATTAAATTTTTTGGAGTGTTACGAATTAAAGTCCTTTCCGCTCTAGGACGTGTATATACGGAGATATGGGCAAAATAAGTTTTTCAGATAAAAATTTCAATTTTTTTAGGTTTTGGGTGGATTTGTCAATTTTTTGGGGGTGGTCACGAATTAAAGTCCATTTCGCCCTAGGACGCATATTTAAGGAGATATGGGCAAAATAAGTTTTTCAGATAAAAATTTCAATTTTTTTAGGTTTTGGGTGGATTTGTAAATTTTTTGGGGGTGGTCACGAATTAAAGTCCTTTTCGCCCTAGGACGCGTTAATACATACGGAGATATGGGCAAAATAAGTTTTTCAGATAAAAATTTCAGTTTTTTTAGGTTTTGGGAGGATTATTCAATTTTTTTTGGGGTGGTCATGAATTAAAGTCCTTTTCGCGCTAGGGCGCTTAATTTAGGAGATATGGGCAAAATAAGTTTTTCATATCAAAATTTATTTTTTTTTAGGTTTTGGGTGGATTTGTCAATTTTTTGGGGGTGTCACGAATTAAAGTCCATTTCGCCCTAGGACGCATATTTAAGGAGATATGGGCAAAATAAATTTTTTCATATAAAAATTGCAATTTTTTTAGGTTTTAGCGGATTATTAAATTTTTTGGGGTGTTACGAATTAAAGTCCTTTTCGCTCAAGGACGCGTATATACGAAGATATGGGCAAAATAAGTTTTTCAGATAAAAATTTAAATTTTTTTAGGTTTTGGGAGGATTATTCAATTTTTTTGGGGGTGGTCATGAATTAAGGTCCTTTTCGCGCTAGGGCGCTTAGTTTAGGAGATATGGGCAAATTAAGTTTTTCATATCAAAATTTAAATTTTTTTAGGTTTTGGGTGGATTTGTCAATTTTTTGGGGGTGGTCACGAATTAAAGTCCTTTTCGCCCTAGGACGTATATTTAAGGAGATATGGGCAAAATAACTTTTTCATATAAAAATTGCAATTTTTTTAGGTTTTGAGCGGATTAATAAATTTTTTGGGGTGTTACGATATAAAGTCCTTTTCGCTCTAGGACGCGTATATACGAAGATATGGGTAAAATAACTTTTTCATATGAAAATTGCAATTTTTTTAGGTTTTGGGAGGATTATTCAATTTTTTTTGGGGGTGGTCATGAATTATAGTCCTTTTCGCGCTAGGGCGCTTAGTTTAGGAGATATGGGCAAAATAAGTTATTCAAATCAAAATTTAAATTTTTTTAGGTTTTGGGTGGATTTGTCAATTTTTTGGGGGGGTGGTCACGAATTAAAGTCCTTTTCGCCCTAGGACGTATATTTAAGGAGATATGGGCAAAATAACTTTTTCATATAAAAATTGCAATTTTTTTAGGTTTTGAGTGGATTATTAAATTTTTTGGGGTGTTACGAATGAAAGTCCTTTTCGCTCTAGGACGCGTATATACGAAGATATGGGCAAAATAAGTTTTTCAGATAAAAATTCCAATTTTTTTAGGTTATGGGAGGATTATTCAATTTTTTTGGGGGTGGTCATGAATTAAAGTCCTTTTCGCGCTAGGGCGCTTAGTTTAGGAGATATGGGCAAAATAAGTTTTTCATATCAAAATTTAAATTTTTTTAGGTTTTGGGTGGATTTGTCAATTTTTTGGGGGTGGTCACGAATTAAAGTCCTTTTCGCCCTAGGACGTATATTTAAGGAGATATGGGCAAAATAACTTTTTCATATTAAAATTGCAATTTTTTTAGGTTTTGAATGGATTATTAAATTTTTTGGGGTGTTACGAATTAAAGTCCTTTTCGCTCTAGGACGCGTATATACGAAGATATGGGCAAAATAAGTTTTTCAGATAAAAATTTCAATTTTTTAGGTTTTGGGAGGATTATTCAATTTTTTTGGGGGTGGTCATGAATTAAAGTCCTTTTCGCGCTAGGGCGCTTAATTTAGGAGATATGGGCAAAATAAGTTTTTCATATCAAAATTTAATTTTTTTTAGGTTTTGGGTGGATTTGTCAATTTTTTGGGGGTGGTCACGAATTAAAGTCCATTTCGCCCTAGGACGCATATTTAAGGAGATATGGGCAAAATAAGTTTTTCAGATAAAAATTTCATTTTTTTAGGTTTTGGGAGGATTATTCAATTTTTTTGGGGGTGGTCATGAATTAAAGTCCTTTTCGCACTAGGGCGCTTAGTTTAGGAGATATGGGCAAACTAAGTTTTTCAGATAAAAATTTCAATTTTTTTAGGTTTTGGGTGGATTTGTCAATTTTTTGGGGGTGGTCACGAATTAAAGTCCATTTCGCCCTAGGACGCATATTTAAGGAGATATGGGCAAAATAACTTTTTCATATAAAAATTGCAATTTTTTTAGGTTTTGAGTGGATTATTAAATTTTTTGGAGTGTTACGAATTAAAGTCCTTTCCGCTCTAGGACGCGTATATACGGAGATATGGGCAAAATAAGTTTTTCAGATAAAAATTTCAATTTTTTTAGGTTTTGGGTGGATTTGTCAATTTTTTGGGGGTGGTCACGAATTAAAGTCCATTTCGCCCTAGGACGCATATTTAAGGAGATATGGGCAAAATAAGTTTTTCAGATAAAAATTTCAATTTTTTTAGGTTTTGGGTGGATTTGTAAATTTTTTGGGGGTGGTCACGAATTAAAGTCCTTTTCGCCCTAGGACGCGTTAATACATACGGAGATATGGGCAAAATAAGTTTTTCAGATAAAAATTTCAATTTTTTTAGGTTTTGGGAGGATTATTCAATTTTTTTTGGGGTGGTCATGAATTAAAGTCCTTTTCGCGCTAGGGCGCTTAATTTAGGAGATATGGGCAAAATAAGTTTTTCATATCAAAATTTATTTTTTTTAGGTTTTGGGTGGATTTGTCAATTTTTTGGGGGTGTCACGAATTAAAGTCCATTTCGCCCTAGGACGCATATTTAAGGAGATATGGGCAAAATAAATTTTTCATATAAAAATTGCAATTTTTTAGGTTTTGAGTGGATTATTAAATTTTTTGGGGTGTTACGAATTAAAGTCCTTTTCGCTCTAGGACGCGTATATACGAAGATATGGGCAAAATAAGTTTTTCAGATAAAAATTTCAATTTTTTTTAGGTTTTGGGTGGATTTGTCAATTTTTTGGGGGCGGTCACGAATTAAAGTCCATTTCGCCCTAGGACGCATATTTAAGGAGATATGGGCAAAATAAGTTTTTCAGATAAAAATTTCAATTTTTTTAGGTTTTGGGAGGATTATTCAATTTTTTTGGGGGTGGTCATGAATTAAGGTCCTTTTCGCGCTAGGGCGCTTAGTTTAGGAGATATGGGCAAAATAAGTTTTTCATATCAAAATTTAAATTTTTTTAGGTTTTGGGTGGATTTGTCAATTTTTTGGGGGTGGTCACGAATTAAAGTCCTTTTCGCCCTAGGACGTATATTTAAGGAGATATGGGCAAAATAACTTTTTCATATAAAAATTGCAATTTTTTAGGTTTTGAGTGGATTATTAAATTTTTTGGGGTGTTACGAATTAAAGTCCTTTTCGCTCTAGGACGCGTATATACGAAGATATGGGCAAAATAAGTTTTTCAGATAAAAATTTCAATTTTTTTTAGGTTTTGGGAGGATTATTCAATTTTTTTGGGGGTGGTCATGAATTAAAGTCCTTTTCGCGCTAGGGCGCTTAGTTTAGGAGATATGGGCAAAATAAGTTTTTCATATCAAAATTTAAATTTTTTTATTTTTTGGGTGTGGTAACGAATTAAAGTCCTTTTCGCTCTAGGACGCGTATATACGAAGATATGGGCAAAAAAAGATTTTCAGATAAAAATTTAATTTTTTTTAGGTTTTGGGAGGATTATTCATTTTTTTTTGGGGGTGATCATGAATTAAAGTCCTTTTCGCGATAGGGCGCTTAGTTTAGGAGATATGGGCAAAATAAGTTTTTCATATCAAAATTTAAATTGTTTTAGGGTTTGGGTGGATTTGTCAATTTTTTGGGGGTGGTCACGAATTAAAGTCCATTTCGCCCTAGGACGCATATTTAAGGAGATATGGGCAAAATAACTTTTTCATATAAAAATTGCAATTTTTTTAGGTTTTGGGTGGATTTGTCAATTTTTTGGGGGTGGTCACGAATTAAAGTCCTTTTCGCCCTAGGACGCATATATACGAAGATATGGGCAAACTAAGTTTTTCAGATAAAAATTTCAATTTTTTTAGGTTTTGGGTGGATTTGTCAATTTTTTGGGGGTGGTCACGAATTAAAGTCCATTTCGCCCTAGGACGCATATTTAAGGAGATATGGGCAAAATAACTTTTTCATATAAAAATTGCAATTTTTTTAGGTTTTGAGTGGATTATTAAATTTTTTGGAGTGTTACGAATTAAAGTCCTTTCCGCTCTAGGACGCGTATATACGGAGATATGGGCAAAATAAGTTTTTCAGATAAAAATTTCAATTTTTTTAGGTTTTGGGTGGATTTGTCAATTTTTTGGGTGTGGTCACGAATTAAAGTCCATTTCGCCCTAGGACGCATATTTAAGGAGATATGGGCAAAATAAGTTTTTCATATCAAAATTTAATTTTTTTTAGGTTTTGGGTGGATTTGTCAATTTTTTGGGGGTGGTCACGAATTAAAGTCCTTTTCGCCCTAGGACGCGTTAATACATACGGAGATATGGGCAAAATAAGTTTTTCAGATAAAAATTTCAATTTTTTTAGGTTTTGGGAGGATTATTCAATTTTTTTTTGGGGTGGTCATGAATTAAAGTCCTTTTCGCGCTAGGGCGCTTAATTTAGGAGATATGGGCAAAATAAGTTTTTCATATCAAAATTTATTTTTTTTAGGTTTTGGGTGGATTTGTCAATTTTTTGGGGGTGTCACGAATTAAAGTCCATTTCGCCCTAGGACGCATATTTAAGGAGATATGGGCAAAATAAATTTTTCATATAAAAATTGCAATTTTTTTAGGTTTTGAGCGGATTATTAAATTTTTTGGGGTGTTACGAATTAAAGTCCTTTTCGCTCAAGGACGCGTATATACGAAGATATGGGCAAAATAAGTTTTTCAGATAAAAATTTAAATGTTTTTAGGTTTTGGGAGGATTATTCAATTTTTTTGGGGGTGGTCATGAATTAAGGTCCTTTTCGCGCTAGGGCGCTTAGTTTAGGAGATATGGGCAAAATAAGTTTTTCATATCAAAATTTTAATTTTTTTAGGTTTTGGGTGGATTTGTCAATTTTTTGGGGGTGGTCACGAATTAAAGTCCTTTTCGCCCTAGGACGTATATTTAAGGAGATATGGGCAAAATAACTTTTTCATATAAAAATTGCAATTTTTTAGGTTTTGAGTGGATTATTAAATTTTTTGGGGTGTTACGAATTAAAGTCCTTTTCGCTCTAGGACGCGTATATACGAAGATATGGGCAAAATAAGTTTTTCAGATAAAAATTTCAATTTTTTTTAGGTTTTGGGAGGATTATTCAATTTTTTTGGGGGTGGTCATGAATTAAAGTCCGTTTCGCGCTAGGGCGCTTAGTTTAGGAGATATGGGCAAAATAAGTTTTTCATATCAAAATTTAAATTTTTTTTATTTTTTGGGTGTGGTAACGAATTAAAGTCCTTTTCGCTCTAGGACGCGTATATACGAAGATATGGGCAAAAAAAGATTTTCAGATAAAAATTTAATTTTTTTTAGGTTTTGGTAGGATTATTCAATTTTTTTGGGGGTGGTCATGAATTAAAGTCCTTTTCGCGCTAGGGCGCTTAGTTTAGGAGATATGGGCAAAATAAGTTTTTCATATAAAAATTGCAATTTTTTAGGTTTTGAGTGGATTATTAATTTTTTTGGGGTGTTACGAATTAAAGTCCGTTTCCCTCTAGGGCGTGTATATACGAAGATATGGGCAAAATAAGTTTTTCAGATAAAAATTTAAATTTTTTTAGGTTTTGGGAGGATTATTCAATTTTTTTGGGGGTGGTCATGAATTAAGGTCCTTTTCGCGCTAGGGCGCTTAGTTTAGGAGATATGGGCAAAATAAGTTTTTCATATCAAAATTTAAATTTTTTTAGGTTTTGGGTGGATTTGTCAATTTTTTGGGGGTGGTCACGAATTAAAGTCCTTTTCGCCCTAGGACGTATATTTAAGGAGATATGGGCAAAATAACTTTTTCATATAAAAATTGCAATTTTTTAGGTTTTGAGTGGATTATTAAATTTTTTGGGGTGTTACGAATTAAAGTCCTTTTCGCTCTAGGACGCGTATATACGAAGATATGGGCAAAATAAGATTTTCAGATAAAAATTTCAATTTTTTTAGGTTTTGGGAGGATTATTCAATTTTTTTGGGGGTGGTCATGAATTAAAGTCCTTTTCGCGCTAGGGTGCTTAGTTTAGGAGATGGGAGCCACCGTGGTGCAATGGTTAGCATGCCCGCCTTGCATACACAAGGTCGTGGGTTCGATTCCTGCTACGACCGAACACCAAAAAGTTTTTCAGCGGTGGATTATCCCACCTCAGTAATGCTGGTGACATTTCTGAGGGTTTCAAAGCTTCTCTAAGTGGTTTCACTGGCATGTGGAACGCCGTTCGGACTCGGCTATAAAAAGGAGGTCCCTTGTCATTGAGCTTAACATGGAATCGGGCAGCACTCAGTGATAAGAGAGAAGTTCACCACTGTGGTATCACAATGGACTGAATAGTCTAAGTGAGCCTGATACATCGGGCAGCCACATAACCTAACCTACCCTAGTTTAGGAGATATGGGCAAAATAAGTTTTTCATATCAAAATTTAAATTTTTTTAGGTTTTGGGTGGATTTGTCAATTTTTTGGGGGTGGTCACGAATTAAAGTCCATGTCGCCCTAGGACGCATATTTAAGGAGATATGGGCAAAATAACTTTTTCATATAAAAATGGCAATTTTTTTAGGTTTTGAGTGGATTATTAAATTTTTTGGGGTGTTACGAATTAAAGTCCTTTTCGCTCTAGGACGCGTATATACGAAGATATGGGCAAAATAAGTTTTTCAGATAAAAATTTCAATTTTTTTTAGGTTTTGGGAGGATTATTCAATTTTTTTGGGGGTGGTCATGAATTAAAGTCCTTTTCGCGCTAGGGCGCTTAGTTTAGGAGATATGGGCAAAATAAGTTATTCATATCAAAATTTAAATTTTTTAGGTTTTGGGTGGATTTGTCAATTTGTTGGGGGTGGTCACGAATTAAAGTCCTTTTCGCCCTAGGACGTATATTTAAGGAGATATGGGCAAAATAACTTTTTCATATAAAAATTGCAATTTTTTTAGGTTTTGAGTGGATTATTAAATTTTTTGGGGTGTTACGAATTAAAGTCCTTTTCGCTCTAGGACGCCTATATACGAAGATATGGGCAAAATAAGATTTTCAGATAAAAATTTCAATTTTTTTAGGTTTTGGGAGGATTATTCAATTTTTTTGGGGGTGGTCATGAATGAAAGTCCTTTTCGCGCTAGGGCGCTTAGTTTAGGAGATATGGGCAAAATAAGTTTTTCATATCAAAATGTAAATTTTTTTAGGTTTTGGGTGGATTTGTCAATTTTTTGGGGGTGGTCACGAATTAAAGTCCTTTTCGCCCTAGGACGTATATTTAAAAAGATATCGGCAAAATAACTTTTTCATATAAAAATTGCAATTTTTTTAGGTTTTGAGTGGATTATTAAATTTTTGGGGTGTTACGAATTAAAGTCCTTTTCGCTCTAGGACGCGTATATACGAAGATATGGGCAAAATAAGTTTTTTAGATACAAATTTCAATTTTTTTAGGTTTTGGGAGGATTATTCAATTTTTTGGGGGTGGTCATGAATTAAAGTCCTTTTCGCGCTAGGGCGCTTAGTTTAGGAGATATGGGCAAAATAAGTTTTTCATATCAAAATTTAATTTTTTTTAGGTTTTGGGTGGATTTGTCAATTTTTTGGGGGTGGTCACGAATTAAAGTCCTTTTCGCCCTAGGACGTATATTTAAGGAGATATGGGCAAAATAACTGTTTCATATAAAAATTGCAATTTTTTAGGTTTTGAGCGGATTATTAAATTTTTTTGGGGTGTTACGAATTAAAGTACTTTTCGCTCTAGGACGCGTATATACGAAGATATGGGCAAAATAAGTTTTTCAGATAAAAATTTCAATTTTTTTAGGTTTTGGGAGGATTATTCAATTTTTTTGGGGGTGGTCATGAATTAAAATCCTTTTCGCGCTAGGGCGCTTAGTTTAGGAGATATGGGCAAAATAAGTTATTCATATCAAAATTTAATTTTTTTAGGTTTTGGGTGGATTTGTCCATTTTTTGGGGGTGGTCACGAATTAAAGTCCTTTTCGCCCTAGGACATATATTTAAGGAGATATGGGCAAAATAACTTTTTCATATTAAAATTGCAATTTTTTTTTAATTTTGAGTGGATTATTAAATTTTTTGGGGTGTTACGAATTAGAGTCCTTTTCGCTCTAGGACGCGTATATACGAAGATATGGGCAAAATAAGATTTTCAGATAAAAATTTCAATTTTTTTAGGTTTTGGGAGGATTATTCAATTTTTTTGGGGGTGGTCATGAATTAAAGTCCTTTTCGCGCTAGAGCGCTTAGTTTAGGAGATATGGGCAAAATAAGTTTTTCATATTAAAATTTTAATTTTTTTAGGTTTTGGGCAGGGATCCGGAGCGGTCCATTTTTTCGCTCCGCTCCGCTCCCGCTCCGGAGAAACAAAAAAACGCTCCGCTCCACGCTCCGCTCCGAGAAAAAAAAATCGCTCCGCTCCTCTTCGAGAAAATTATAGTACAAACATTGTATTATTTGTTCAATTGAGTTTTATTTTATTTAGAAAAATCGGGCGGTACATATATAGGAGCTATAGCTAAATCTGAACCGATTTCGATGATTTTTTGCACATATAGTTAGTGCTATAGAAGATTACATTTCGCCAACTTTGAGTAAGCTCGGTTGATAAATAAGGGGTTTATGACCTAATTTGGCAAAATCGGGCGATACATATATATGGGACCTATATCTAAATCTTAACCGATTTCGATGAAATTTTCAGACTTAAAGGGTGATACAGAAGATTATTTTGTGCTAAATTTGACGACGATCGGTTAGTAAAAAAGTGCAACGTGACCCCATTTGTCGAAATCGAGCAATACATATATATGGGAGCTATATCTAAATTTGATCCGATTTCTTCCAAATTCAATAATGTTCGTCCTTGTGCCCAAAAAACTCCCTGTACCAAATTTCATCAAAATCGGTTAATAATTGCGACCGAAATTCTGTGAACAACAAATACATGGACAGACGGACGGATGGACAGACGGACACCAAGCGCTAGATCGACTCAGGAGGTGATTCTGAGTCGATCGGTATATATTTTATGGGGTCTAAAATCAATATTTCTTGTAGGTAAATTTTTTGGCAGATCAAACTTATTATACCCTAACCACTATATGGTTTAGGGTATAATGACTTTAAAACAATGTGTTGAAACATTTTATTAATTTTGAAGATTTTTTCAGAAATATTAAATCCATTTTGACTTCATTAAAGCGAAATTTGCATTCATGTTAGGATACACATTTTTATGTCGAATCATTTAGCTATAAGGATAAACAGACTTCATTGAAAAGTTTAGAGACTTTTAGACAAGGAAAAACTTTTTTTCAGAGAAATACGTCTTCTATTCTAAGCAAAATTCGTATTTGAAGCATGTGAAGTATTTGGCCTCCCGACAATATTCTTTGCGGTGCACCATCTACTATTTAATATGTGATAGAAACCAAATTTATGAAAATGGACCAAATTCTGTTTGGTCTGACCATCGGACCAAATTTAAAAATTAGAAATCTTTTGGACCAATTTTGGTCCGATCGGACCAAAACGGCAACGCTGATTGGAATTGAAAGTCTATACACAGAGTAGAAGTAACTACTCTCCGAAAGTTTTTTTTGTTTTGCAACAGACGTAGAGAAGAGGTTTTGTTATATTTGTAATGTGTGTGTGTATGTTAATGTTTGCAACAACCTCCATCGACATCAGTCCGTGGTATACCCACGAATATTCTTACTCAGATCTAGTGTTACCTAATTTCGCTTTTTTCCCTTTATAGTATAATAAATGTATATGCGCACATTTTTCAACCAAAATTGAAACTATCCATAATTTTAATTAAATTTTCGAGAACTAATATCAGAAATAAGAGAATGCTAGGATATAGTACAATAGTAAAGCAAATATGAATGTCCTTACACTGAAAAAAAGCATGCCCGGTTCCATAGATTTTGGCTTTACTTTAACAGTTTGGGTATTAATTCCGAGCCAAAGAAGCGGAGAATACAAGTAAGGATACTTTAAAGACGTAATTCTCTTTTAAATTTGGGGGTTATGTACTTGCTTCTAGGAAGCAAATGTTAATTTTTCATTTTTTTAGATTTTTTTCGTCAGTTGTTATCAAAATCCTTTAAAAATCAGTTAACGAGTTATTTTTTTTCATATTAAGACTCGACTTCCAGTAGAAATTATGCTATGTTTCAAGTAAAAAGCGTCTTTAAAATAAAGTTTTGAAAAAAATGTCTTATTTTTTAACGATTTTTTGCTTTGTAGGCAAGATGCAAAAAGGAAACAAATTTAAAGACAATTTTATTAATTTTAAAGAATTTTTCCTAATTATTAAAGTCACGTTGACCTTACCTCAAAAATTTTATCTTTCATGTTATGATACACATTTTTAAGTAAAATTACTTAATTATAAGGACAGTACAACTTCATTCAAAAGTTTATTGCCTTTTGGACAAGAAAAAAAAAACTTTATTTTAGAGAAATGCGTCTTCCATGTTAAGCAAAATTTGCATTCTTATTCTAAGGACATAGAATCTTTGACTTCACGACAATATTTTTTTCAGTGTAGAAAACTAAAAAATTAAATATAAATAAGATCGTTTAATTGCATTTATTTGACGTTCATTACAAACATCTTTGTAGTAATAGGGGATGAAATTGATCGAAAGTACTGTTGTTACTTTTACAACACATACTAGAGATATATTTTGACATTTGCCGTTTTTGAAAACAATTACTAAAAAACGTTGTGTTTTCCCCAATGTACGTACGTACAAAAATACATATCGTACATATTAAACGTTTGCTCACACTAGCTAAGTACTAGCTAAATTTGAAATTACCTACACAGTGTAATTTCAAAGTTACACATTTCATTCAAGTAATATTTTATTCGGAGCGGAGCGGTTTTTCATTTGGAAACTGCTCCGCTCCCGCTCCGCTCCGGATTTTAGAAATGCCGCTCCCGCTCCACTCCCGCTCCGGCTAAAAAAGGGCTTGCTCCGCTCCGCTCCGGATCCCTGGTTTCGGGTGGATTTGTCAATTTTTTGGGGGTGGTCACGAATTAAAGTCCATTTCGCCCTAGGACGTATATTTAAGGAGATATGGGCAAAATAACTTTTTCATATAAAAATTGCAATTTTTTAGGTTTTGAGTGGATTATTAAATTTTTTGGGGTGTTACGAATTAAAGTCCTTTTCGCTCTAGGACGCGTATATACGAAGATATGGGCAAAATAAGTTTTTCAGATAAAAATTTCAATTTTTTTTAGGTTTTGGGAGGATTATTCAATTTTTTTGGGGGTGGTCATGAATTAAAGTCCGTTTCGCGCTAGGGCGCTTAGTTTAGGAGATATGGGCAAAATAAGTTTTTCATATCAAAATTTAAATTTTTTTTATTTTTTGGGTGTGGTAACGAATTAAAGTCCTTTTCGCTCTAGGACGCGTATATACGAAGATATGGGCAAAAAAAGATTTTCAGATAAAAATTTAATTTTTTTTAGGTTTTGGTAGGATTATTCAATTTTTTTGGGGGTGGTCATGAATTAAAGTCCTTTTCGCGCTAGGGCGCTTAGTTTAGGAGATATGGGCAAAATAAGTTTTTCATATAAAAATTGCAATTTTTTAGGTTTTGAGTGGATTATTAATTTTTTTGGGGTGTTACGAATTAAAGTCCGTTTCCCTCTAGGGCGTGTATATACGAAGATATGGGCAAAATAAGTTTTTCAGATAAAAATTTAAATTTTTTTAGGTTTTGGGAGGATTATTCAATTTTTTTGGGGGTGGTCATGAATTAAGGTCCTTTTCGCGCTAGGGCGCTTAGTTTAGGAGATATGGGCAAAATAAGTTTTTCATATCAAAATTTAAATTTTTTTAGGTTTTGGGTGGATTTGTCAATTTTTTGGGGGTGGTCACGAATTAAAGTCCTTTTCGCCCTAGGACGTATATTTAAGGAGATATGGGCAAAATAACTTTTTCATATAAAAATTGCAATTTTTTAGGTTTTGAGTGGATTATTAAATTTTTTGGGGTGTTACGAATTAAAGTCCTTTTCGCTCTAGGACGCGTATATACGAAGATATGGGCAAAATAAGATTTTCAGATAAAAATTTCAATTTTTTTAGGTTTTGGGAGGATTATTCAATTTTTTTGGGGGTGGTCATGAATTAAAGTCCTTTTCGCGCTAGGGTGCTTAGTTTAGGAGATGGGAGCCACCGTGGTGCAATGGTTAGCATGCCCGCCTTGCATACACAAGGTCGTGGGTTCGATTCCTGCTACGACCGAACACCAAAAAGTTTTTCAGCGGTGGATTATCCCACCTCAGTAATGCTGGTGACATTTCTGAGGGTTTCAAAGCTTCTCTAAGTGGTTTCACTGGCATGTGGAACGCCGTTCGGACTCGGCTATAAAAAGGAGGTCCCTTGTCATTGAGCTTAACATGGAATCGGGCAGCACTCAGTGATAAGAGAGAAGTTCACCACTGTGGTATCACAATGGACTGAATAGTCTAAGTGAGCCTGATACATCGGGCAGCCACATAACCTAACCTACCCTAGTTTAGGAGATATGGGCAAAATAAGTTTTTCATATCAAAATTTAAATTTTTTTAGGTTTTGGGTGGATTTGTCAATTTTTTGGGGGTGGTCACGAATTAAAGTCCATGTCGCCCTAGGACGCATATTTAAGGAGATATGGGCAAAATAACTTTTTCATATAAAAATGGCAATTTTTTTAGGTTTTGAGTGGATTATTAAATTTTTTGGGGTGTTACGAATTAAAGTCCTTTTCGCTCTAGGACGCGTATATACGAAGATATGGGCAAAATAAGTTTTTCAGATAAAAATTTCAATTTTTTTTAGGTTTTGGGAGGATTATTCAATTTTTTTGGGGGTGGTCATGAATTAAAGTCCTTTTCGCGCTAGGGCGCTTAGTTTAGGAGATATGGGCAA
This sequence comes from Haematobia irritans, assembly GCF_050003625.1. Taxonomy (NCBI): domain Eukaryota; kingdom Metazoa; phylum Arthropoda; class Insecta; order Diptera; family Muscidae; genus Haematobia; species Haematobia irritans. Next base: position 70,654,262 of record NC_134400.1, on the reverse strand, counting down.
AATAAGTTATTCATATCAAAATTTAAATTTTTTAGGTTTTGGGTGGATTTGTCAATTTGTTGGGGGTGGTCACGAATTAAAGTCCTTTTCGCCCTAGGACGTATATTTAAGGAGATATGGGCAAAATAACTTTTTCATATAAAAATTGCAATTTTTTTAGGTTTTGAGTGGATTATTAAATTTTTTGGGGTGTTACGAATTAAAGTCCTTTTCGCTCTAGGACGCCTATATACGAAGATATGGGCAAAATAAGATTTTCAGATAAAAATTTCAATTTTTTTAGGTTTTGGGAGGATTATTCAATTTTTTTGGGGGTGGTCATGAATGAAAGTCCTTTTCGCGCTAGGGCGCTTAGTTTAGGAGATATGGGCAAAATAAGTTTTTCATATCAAAATGTAAATTTTTTTAGGTTTTGGGTGGATTTGTCAATTTTTTGGGGGTGGTCACGAATTAAAGTCCTTTTCGCCCTAGGACGTATATTTAAAAAGATATCGGCAAAATAACTTTTTCATATAAAAATTGCAATTTTTTTAGGTTTTGAGTGGATTATTAAATTTTTGGGGTGTTACGAATTAAAGTCCTTTTCGCTCTAGGACGCGTATATACGAAGATATGGGCAAAATAAGTTTTTTAGATACAAATTTCAATTTTTTTAGGTTTTGGGAGGATTATTCAATTTTTTGGGGGTGGTCATGAATTAAAGTCCTTTTCGCGCTAGGGCGCTTAGTTTAGGAGATATGGGCAAAATAAGTTTTTCATATCAAAATTTAATTTTTTTCAGGTTTTGGGTGGATTTGTCAATTTTTTGGGGGTGGTCACGAATTAAAGTCCTTTTCGCCCTAGGACGTATATTTAAGGAGATATGGGCAAAATAACTGTTTCATATAAAAATTGCAATTTTTTAGGTTTTGAGCGGATTATTAAATTTTTTTGGGGTGTTACGAATTAAAGTACTTTTCGCTCTAGGACGCGTATATACGAAGATATGGGCAAAATAAGTTTTTCAGATAAAAATTTCAATTTTTTTAGGTTTTGGGAGGATTATTCAATTTTTTTGGGGGTGGTCATGAATTAAAATCCTTTTCGCGCTAGGGCGCTTAGTTTAGGAGATATGGGCAAAATAAGTTATTCATATCAAAATTTAATTTTTTTAGGTTTTGGGTGGATTTGTCCATTTTTTGGGGGTGGTCACGAATTAAAGTCCTTTTCGCCCTAGGACATATATTTAAGGAGATATGGGCAAAATAACTTTTTCATATTAAAATTGCAATTTTTTTTTAATTTTGAGTGGATTATTAAATTTTTTGGGGTGTTACGAATTAGAGTCCTTTTCGCTCTAGGACGCGTATATACGAAGATATGGGCAAAATAAGATTTTCAGATAAAAATTTCAATTTTTTTAGGTTTTGGGAGGATTATTCAATTTTTTTGGGGGTGGTCATGAATTAAAGTCCTTTTCGCGCTAGAGCGCTTAGTTTAGGAGATATGGGCAAAATAAGTTTTTCATATTAAAATTTTAATTTTTTTAGGTTTTGGGCAGGGATCCGGAGCGGTCCATTTTTTCGCTCCGCTCCGCTCCCGCTCCGGAGAAACAAAAAAACGCTCCGCTCCACGCTCCGCTCCGAGAAAAAAAAATCGCTCCGCTCCTCTTCGAGAAAATTATAGTACAAACATTGTATTATTTGTTCAATTGAGTTTTATTTTATTTAGAAAAATCGGGCGGTACATATATAGGAGCTATAGCTAAATCTGAACCGATTTCGATGATTTTTTGCACATATAGTTAGTGCTATAGAAGATTACATTTCGCCAACTTTGAGTAAGCTCGGTTGATAAATAAGGGGTTTATGACCTAATTTGGCAAAATCGGGCGATACATATATATGGGACCTATATCTAAATCTTAACCGATTTCGATGAAATTTTCAGACTTAAAGGGTGATACAGAAGATTATTTTGTGCTAAATTTGACGACGATCGGTTAGTAAAAAAGTGCAACGTGACCCCATTTGTCGAAATCGAGCAATACATATATATGGGAGCTATATCTAAATTTGATCCGATTTCTTCCAAATTCAATAATGTTCGTCCTTGTGCCCAAAAAACTCCCTGTACCAAATTTCATCAAAATCGGTTAATAATTGCGACCGAAATTCTGTGAACAACAAATACATGGACAGACGGACGGATGGACAGACGGACACCAAGCGCTAGATCGACTCAGGAGGTGATTCTGAGTCGATCGGTATATATTTTATGGGGTCTAAAATCAATATTTCTTGTAGGTAAATTTTTTGGCAGATCAAACTTATTATACCCTAACCACTATATGGTTTAGGGTATAATGACTTTAAAACAATGTGTTGAAACATTTTATTAATTTTGAAGATTTTTTCAGAAATATTAAATCCATTTTGACTTCATTAAAGCGAAATTTGCATTCATGTTAGGATACACATTTTTATGTCGAATCATTTAGCTATAAGGATAAACAGACTTCATTGAAAAGTTTAGAGACTTTTAGACAAGGAAAAACTTTTTTTCAGAGAAATACGTCTTCTATTCTAAGCAAAATTCGTATTTGAAGCATGTGAAGTATTTGGCCTCCCGACAATATTCTTTGCGGTGCACCATCTACTATTTAATATGTGATAGAAACCAAATTTATGAAAATGGACCAAATTCTGTTTGGTCTGACCATCGGACCAAATTTAAAAATTAGAAATCTTTTGGACCAATTTTGGTCCGATCGGACCAAAACGGCAACGCTGATTGGAATTGAAAGTCTATACACAGAGTAGAAGTAACTACTCTCCGAAAGTTTTTTTTGTTTTGCAACAGACGTAGAGAAGAGGTTTTGTTATATTTGTAATGTGTGTGTGTATGTTTATGTTTGCAACAACCTCCATCGACATCAGTCCGTGGTATACCCACGAATATTCTTACTCAGATCTAGTGTTACCTAATTTCGCTTTTTTCCCTTTATAGTATAATAAATGTATATGCGCACATTTTTCAACCAAAATTGAAACTATCCATAATTTTAATTAAATTTTCGAGAACTAATATCAGAAATAAGAGAATGCTAGGATATAGTACAATAGTAAAGCAAATATGAATGTCCTTACACTGAAAAAAAGCATGCCCGGTTCCATAGATTTTGGCTTTACTTTAACAGTTTGGGTATTAATTCCGAGCCAAAGAAGCGGAGAATACAAGTAAGGATACTTTAAAGACGTAATTCTCTTTTAAATTTGGGGGTTATGTACTTGCTTCTAGGAAGCAAATGTTAATTTTTCATTTTTTTAGATTTTTTTCGTCAGTTGTTATCAAAATCCTTTAAAAATCAGTTAACGAGTTATTTTTTTTCATATTAAGACTCGACTTCCAGTAGAAATTATGCTATGTTTCAAGTAAAAAGCGTCTTTAAAATAAAGTTTTGAAAAAAATGTCTTATTTTTTAACGATTTTTTGCTTTGTAGGCAAGATGCAAAAAGGAAACAAATTTAAAGACAATTTTATTAATTTTAAAGAATTTTTCCTAATTATTAAAGTCACGTTGACCTTACCTCAAAAATTTTATCTTTCATGTTATGATACACATTTTTAAGTAAAATTACTTAATTATAAGGACAGTACAACTTCATTCAAAAGTTTATTGCCTTTTGGACAAGAAAAAAAAAACTTTATTTTAGAGAAATGCGTCTTCCATGTTAAGCAAAATTTGCATTCTTATTCTAAGGACATAGAATCTTTGACTTCACGACAATATTTTTTTCAGTGTAGAAAACTAAAAAATTAAATATAAATAAGATCGTTTAATTGCATTTATTTGACGTTCATTACAAACATCTTTGTAGTAATAGGGGATGAAATTGATCGAAAGTACTGTTGTTACTTTTACAACACATACTAGAGATATATTTTGACATTTGCCGTTTTTGAAAACAATTACTAAAAAACGTTGTGTTTTCCCCAATGTACGTACGTACAAAAATACATATCGTACATATTAAACGTTTGCTCACACTAGCTAAGTACTAGCTAAATTTGAAATTACCTACACAGTGTAATTTCAAAGTTACACATTTCATTCAAGTAATATTTTATTCGGAGCGGAGCGGTTTTTCATTTGGAAACTGCTCCGCTCCCGCTCCGCTCCGGATTTTAGAAATGCCGCTCCCGCTCCACTCCCGCTCCGGCTAAAAAAGGGCTTGCTCCGCTCCGCTCCGGATCCCTGGTTTCGGGTGGATTTGTCAATTTTTTGGGGGTGGTCACGAATTAAAGTCCATTTCGCCCTAGGACGCATATTTAAGGAGATATGAGCAAAATAACTTTTTATATAAAAATTGCAATTTTTTTAGGTTTTGAGTGGATTATTAAATTTTTTGGGGTGTTACGAATTAAAGTCCTTTTCGCTCTAGGACGCGTATATACGAAGATATGGGCAAAATAAGTTTTTCAGATAAAAATTTTAATTTTTTTAGGTTTTGGGAGGATTATTCAATTTTTTTGGGGGTGGTCATGAATTAAAGTCCTTTTCGCGCTAGGGCGCTTAGTTTAGGAGATATGGGCAAAATAAGTTTTTCATATCAAAATTTAAATTTTTTTAGGTTTTGGGTGGATTTGTCAATTTTTTGGGGGTGGTCACGAATTAAAGTCCTTTTCGCCCTAGGACGTATATTTAAGGAGATATGGGCAAAATAACTTTTTCATATAAAAATTGCAATTTTTTTAGGTTTTAAATTTTTTGGGGTGTTACGAATTAAAGTCCTTTTCGCTCTAGGACGCGTATATACGAAGATATGGGCAAAATAAGTTTTTCAGATAAAAATTTCAATTTTTTTAGGTTTTGGGAGGATTATTCAATTTTTTTTGGGGTGGTCATGAATTAAAGTCCTTTTCGCGCTAGGGCGCTTAGTTTAGGAGATATGGGCAAAATAAGTTTTTCATATCAAAATTTAAATTTTTTTAGGTTTTGGGTGGATTTGTCAATTTTTTGGGGGTGGTCACGAATTAAAGTCCATTTCGCCCTAGGACGCATATTATAGGAGATATGGGCAAAATAAGTTTTTCAGATAAAAATTTAAATTTTTTTAGGTTTTGAGCGGATTATTAAATTTTTTGGGGTGTTACGAATTAAAGTCCTTTTCGCTCTAGGACGCGTATATACGAAGATATGGGCTGTTAGTGCTTGAGCGCGTTTGCTCAGCGGATATTATGGTGGTACACCAGAATAAATGGTTTAATGATAGTCCTGGTAGTGCACCAGAACTTTCTTTTAAGAGGAGTTTAAAATTCTTTACTCGGTGGTACACCAAGAAAGAATATAATCACGCCAATTGAAACACCAAGAGGTTTAATCGTAGTGATCATCTTTATTAAATTTATTCAGCCTTATATACTAAATACAAGTAAGTAGTAATAACAACAAAAAGTAAAAGAAAAATAACATAGTCGAATTATTTGCCGGAATTGCTTATGCTGCAGTTAAATTCTTTTTCCATATGAAGCCAATGACTGGTGTTGAGTTTCATATTATTTGGCTGGTAGCTTGAATAGCATACGCAAGCGAAATGTTCTTGCGCGTGCCATTCAATACCTGACATATGAATTACCACCTTTGGATTGGCTGCAATATAGAAAGAATGAAAAGAGCAGCAGATTTTAATTTTATTCTATTGGAGATTTATTTTATTTTGTCAAAACAAATAAAAAAAATCATGAAGAATAAACATATTGCGGCCCCGAGGGGAGTCGTGAATAATTTTGAGAGGCTTGTATAAGCTAATTCCGGTTACCTTGTAGGTTTTATTTAGGATGGGTCTACTGAAATGTCCCATGTTGATCTTGGAGCAGGCTGTGGTGATATGGCCCTTTTCTTAAAAATGCACTTTGTTAGTAGGACCACAACAGCGATTAGAATAAGTCCTAATCCACAGTAGCTAACGATCAGGCTATGAACTGCATGGTAATTTGAGGTTGATGGAATTTCACGTAGTTGTGCCTTCACTTCTGCCTGCAAACGATTTATTTCTTCGAAACTTGAGCGGTGAATGAACGCTTGCGTTATATTTTCCATGTTAGGTAGTGTATTGAAGAATGACATCTCATTGTATGAACTGGACTGGTGTAGGGTCGATGTGATAGTTTGGTGGCTGTTGATAGTAATCATCTCATTTTTTATTGTGCAACCTGCTGGCAGTGTTAATATTCCAGTACCCTGTAAAGGCTGATAGTTGCTTTTACCATTACGGACTGTACTTAATTTCAGCTGTGCATCAGTGGCAAACAGCCATTGATTTTTCTTAAAGAGTTGATACCACACATTGTGGTTATATAATGCTTCGATATTGCAGCTAGGGTCAGATTCGTTGTTGAATAGATGGACTTCGCAGCTACAAATCTGTGCACCTTTATGGTAAACTGCTTGGACATTTGGGCATAAAAAGGTGTTGTGATCCAGTGAGTTGCAGTCAAGTAGTTTGATGTTATCCATTGTAAAATATTGATCACGATGAGCATTAAAGGCTATCATTTCTGATGTCGGCATGAGGGCTACTAGAGTATTATTTACCACTTGTGGAACTGGTGTCCTGGTTTGACAAGGTGCAGATAATATGGTCGTTCGATATTGATGCATGAGCTGTTGCGATGCCATATAATTGTATTATATCTACTACTGGTAGTGTTAAATCTTGCGGTAGGTTAGCCTTTATATTAGCTACCTCGACAGCAAATTGTTGTGGAGTTAGTAGAAGAGGGCTGATTCGACCATGATGAATGTCAGCCAACAAATCCGTCATGGAAACATGCATTTTTTGCAAGTTATTTGCAATTAGAATTAACTGGATACTGAGCGATAAGATGAGTTGAGAACGGTAGATATTTTCGTTGTTTGTCAGATTCATGAGTCTACTTATTTTAAAATTAATTTTTTCAAAACTCTCCTGTGTCCGAGCTTCAGATTGCTTCATGAGATTAAGGGTAGAGTCCAGAAATGATGTTTGGTTCCGCAGTAGGTCTTGCAGTCGAGCTTCGTTGGTTTTAATACTATTGATTGTTCCTGACATTTTCTCAGCATAATTTGAGTCCAGACACCAAATAATGAATTTGCTACGTTGCCGACTATATCTATTGCCCCTCGTTTCTTCCGTAGAATGAGATTTTCTGGAGTGGCTGGCAAATCTTTCTGGATATTGTAGAAATGGGTTATTAGGTCACTACATTGATCGCGGAAGTGTGAGTGATTGCATGTTTTCGCTAAGGCATTGGTTCCGTTGATGAAGAGCTGCAGTTCCTTATGAAGAGGTGCCAGTTCGAAATATATCAGAAGCTTCCATTCTGATAGAATTGGCTTAATGTTACCAATACACTCAAAATTTATACCGGGGTTGCCTTTAATCGGAGTATAGGTAACTTGTTGGCACATCACTAGTGGGAGGAATAATGCTAGAATAACTAGCATGTTGGTTGTGGGAAGGTTAGCACGTTTTGGAGGTGGTGAACCATTGTCTTTGTCGCTAGATGCGGCGCTGCGGCTAAGCGGAAATGAATTATCTCCTTTTTCGTCGTTAGTTTGTTCTAGAGGGAGAGGAGCGAGTAGGTGAATGGCTCGCTTAATGATACCGCTTGAGGTTTTTACTGCAGCTGCCCTGACGAAACCATATGACCCTGGATAAGTTTCAATGACTTTACCAAGTCGCCAGTTCATGACAGGCAAGTTATCTTTAATTGCGACTATAGTGCCCAATTGCAGATTTTGAGATGCAGTTTGCCATTTATTACGCTGCTGGAGTTCATTGAGATATTCCTGGGACCATCTTTTCCAGAATTGGTGTTTTATTCGGGATACTAACTCCCATCGTTTTGCCAAAGTTGATGTTGTTGCTTGGGCTGTGACGTCTACTTGAGCAGTTAGAGGTTCTCCAATCAAAAAATGGCCCGGAGTCAGTGCAGCGGCGTCATTAGGATCATTTGGTAGTGGTGCTATTGGCCTAGAGTTTAGTATCGCTTCAACCTCTATGACAATGGTCTCCATTTCTTCATAAGTCAAGGATGCACTCGATATTTCCTTTATCAGAAGACCTTTAGCGGATTTTACAGCTGCTTCCCAAAGTCCACCGAAATGAGGAGATCGCGGAGGTATAAAGTGGAAAGTAATGCTTCTAGTTGCGCATTCTCGTTGTATTTTTTCTTGAGCTGTTGTTGAGAATAACGAGGTTGACAGCTCTGCGAGTTGATTTTTTGCTCCCACGAAGTTGGTAGCGTTATCACAATATAGGTTTTGGCAATGGCCCCTTCGGCCAATGAATCTTTTCAACGCCCCAATGAAGGCATCGGTTGTAAGGTCCGTTACAAGTTCTAGATGAACGGCCTTTGTTGAAAAGCAGCAAAATATCGCAAGATATGCTTTCTGAGGTCGTTTTCCTCTTGTTTTGAAATGTACCCAGATTGGTCCGCAATAATCTACCCCTGCGTTTATGAAGGGCCTTGCAGGCGTTACTCTTGTTTCTGGCAAATTTCCCATAATTTGTTTCAGAAGCTTTGGTTTTGATCTTGCACATTGAATACATTTGTGAACAGTTTCACGAGCCAAATGCTTTCCTTTGATGGGCCAGAAGCGTTGTCTCACCGTAGCAAGGAGTGCGGTAGGTCCGCAATGCTTATTTTCCTTATGTAACGATTCGAAGATTAGTCGACTTATTGGGTCATTGAATGGCAAAAGCATGGGATGTTTGGCATTAAAACTCAAAGTCGATTCTTCTAGTCTACCTCCAACTCTTAAAACTGTATGTTCGTCCAAAAACGGCGACAAACCTTTGATTTGACTTGAGCCTTTAAGTTCTCTATGCTTCTCCAGTTGTAAAATGTCTTCTTTGAAGTTAGAATGCTGTGCGATACGAACTATGACAATAAGAGAATCGTGAAGTTCAAGGGGAGTGAGGGTTGGCCTGTTTTGTCGATTTTCTTTACGGGTTTTGGAATTTTTAATAAATCTCAGAACATAAGCAACAATTCGTTGGAGTGTCTTCAAGGAATTCCTGTGATTTATTTTGTACAAGAAGTTTTCTGCATCAGCGGCCAACATTAGGTTGTGGAGGTTCTGCTTTCGTTCAGTGCTAATCGAATCAGGAGAAGGAAGAAACGCAGGAGGCCAATGTTTCTCATCTCCGTGAAGAAAGAATGGTCCAAGCATCCATTGGGTTGTTTGTTTCAACTGATGTGGGTCTGATCCCCTAGATATGATATCTGCTTGGTTATCCTTGGAACTAACGTGTCTCCATTGTTCAGGAGTCGTGTTGTCTTGAATTGAAGCAATACGATTAGCGACAAAGGTGTGAAAGGAGGATGATCTTGAGTTGATCCAATTTAACACTATTGTGGAATCAGTGCAGTAGTAAGTGGGTGTAGTCATCATATCTAAATCGTTCTTAACTTTAACCGCCAAGTTGGCTCCCAGCTGTGCAGCGCATAATTCTAGCCTTGGAAGCGTTTGTTGTTTAAGGGGTGCTACTCGGGATTTCGCACAAAGGAGGTTTACAAGTATAATCTTATTCGGTAAGATTGTTCTAATGTATACTGCTGCCCCGTATGCCTTTTCTGATGCGTCGCTGAAGATGTGGAGCTGAGTGTTTTGAGAAATATGTCCCTTATAGACATGTCGGTGAACGGGAAAGGTTTCAAGTGACTTGAGGCTCTCTCTAAAGTTTCGCCATCGATAGTCGTATTCTGAAGGTACGGCTTCATCCCATGAAAGATTTAGATTCCATAGTTCTTGGACAAAGATTTTCGCCCTGACGACTACAGGAGATAGCAAACCTAGGGGGTCGAAAATACGTGCAAGATCTGAAGTGACCGTCCTTTTGGTCACTGACCTGATTGGCGCTAGGTTGACCTTTACTTTAAGTTGGTCAGCTTTGGGTAACCAGGCCAATCCCAAAGTTTTGGTATAATTGGTGTCATCTGTGCTGAAGTCCAGGCTAACTTCTTGGTCGCACTCCGGAATGTTATGAAGCAGGTGGATATGATTGGCACTCCACTTTCGTAAATTAAATCCGTATTGCGCCATGACTTGTTGCAGTTGGCGCTGGATTTCCAAAGCTGTATTCAAGTTGTCTGCTCCGCCCAGGCCATCATCCACATAGAAGTTCTTTTCCAAAAAACTAGCTGCTAAAGGAAAATGCATCTTATTTTCCCTGCTTATTTCTTTCAAGCATCTAATTGCCAGATAGGGGGCTGGTCGGGTTCCGTATGTAACGGTATTTAATGTGAAGTAGTTGATAGGTTCGGTGATATTGTTCCGCCACAGGATAATCTGATATGGTCTGTCTTTAGGATGTATCAGTATTTGGCGAAACATTTTTTCTATGTCTGTGGTAAACACGAAACGTGGCAATCTGAAGCGTAGCAGAATAGCAAACAGATCATTCTGTAGTGTTGGGCCAGTATATAAGACATCGTTCAGTGACTTTCCAGAGGATGTTTTTGTTGAAGCATCGAATACTAGTCGGAGTTTAGTGGTGCTGCTTTCAGGTCGTAGGACACAGTGGTGAGGAATAAAATATTTTGCTCCTGTCACATTGTCTATGTTGACTTTAGTCATATGGCCTAGTGCTTCGTATTCCTTCATAAACTGTATATATTGTTGTTTTAAGGTAATGTCTTTGGATAGTCGCCGTTCCAATGATAGGAAACGGTTAAAAGCGAGACTGTGTGACTCTCCTAAAGAGCTTGGTTCGACACAAAATGGAAGCCTTACGATGAATCTTCCTTCTTTGTCACGTCCAGTATGCTGATTAAAGTGAGCTTCGCACTGTGCGTCATGTATCGATAATTGCTTCTGTGTATTATCGACTTCTTCCAGTTTCCAGAATCGTTCGATTGTCTGGTTCATGCTATCTTCATCAGTTAGTACTCCACATATTGATGTTTGCAAATGTTGATCAGATACCTTCCCTGATGCTATCCACCCAAGTGTTGTGTTTTGCAAGATTGGAAGGTTGTCTCCTAGTTGGATTTGTCCGATAGCGAGTAGCTGATGATGATATTCTGCGCCTAATAGGATGTCGATTTTGCCTGGACGGTTGAAGGTAGGGTCTGCCAGCGTTATATTCTTGGGAATTAGCCATTTATCAATGTGGATAAATTGAGCAGGTTGTGGAGTAATTATTTGGGGAAGTACGAATGCCTCCAAGCGTGATGAGAAATTGTTATATCTTGACTGGAGCGAAATGTTCACTCTGTGTTGAACCTTGGTCCGATTTCTTCCTATACCACTAATTGACATAGTCGTAGGTCTACTTGGTAGACCGAGTCGTGCTACTAATCTTTCCGTAATTAGGTTGACTTGAGATCCCGAATCGAGTATTGCTTTGCATTCGGTTTCCAGACCATTCGCCTTAATCTTGACCAATGCGGTTCCTAGTAGAATATAGGGCCTTCGAGATTCAGAGTTTAAGGCCAAGCTTTCAGCTATGACGGATGGGGTAGTGATAAGCGAAGCCGCAGTGGATTGGTTGGAAGTTGTTGTTGATTCTAGTGGTTTGGGGTGTTCCATTTGATCTTCCTTGATTGATCTACCTGAGGATTTGGAGGGTTGCGTGTGAGATTGTTCAAGGTGGACGAGCGTATGGTGCTTTCTCCCACATTTTTGGCAGCGGGCTAAATTCGAGCATTGTTTCGTGGAATGTCTGCTGCTAAAGCAATTCACACATAACTTCTGTCCCAGTACAAGATTGAGGCGGTGTTTTGTGCTGAGTAGAGCGAATTCCTGGCATCGGTATAATTGATGAAAGTCCTTCTTACAAATGATGCAATGTCGGCTTTCAGGACTTGGCTGGGAAGTCAGGGCGCAATTTTTGGAGCTATTGATAGAGGTTTTTTCCTTTACACCCATTGCTTCCAAAGTATGAAAATAGTTCTCCAAGAACGATAGGAAGTCGCTTATGGTTTGCAGTTCCTTCGGATTTTTGATCATTTGTTCATATTGACTATGAACACTTTTATCCAACTTTTTAACGAGGAGGTGGATTAAAAGTGGATCCCATGACGAAGTCTGGAGTCCCATGTTGGAGAGAGCTGCCAAACATTGTTTTGTTGTGTCATGTAATCGCTTGAGGGCACTTAAAGATCCAGCACCTGAGGGTTGATCGAGTAGCCTTTGGATTGCCGTGGCTGCCATAACCCTCTTATTGTTATAACGATGTTCCAACAATTGCCATGCCGTGGGATAATTGTCTTCTGTTATGGCAAGGTGCGCAATAAGGCTTGCTGCTTCGCCCATTACGTGGTTTTTCAAGTACCACATCTTGTGAGCATTTGGGATTTTCTGCTCATGGATCATTTTTGTGAAGAGATCCGAAAATGATATCCATTTCATATAGTCACCATCGAATTTGATGATAGTGACTGCAGGCAGTGGTAAAGAAGTTGGTCGGGCCACAACTTCCGGGTTGGAGAAGGTTGAATCCCTGCTGGCACTAGAGAGTTGGATAACTGCTGCCTGGGCCTCTTTCTCGAGCCAGATGTATTTTGCAGTATCGTATCCGAGTAGCTCTGGGTCTGGGTACTTGTCTAGAACATCGTCGTTGAGGCACTCTATCTGTTGCCATAGACGGTTTATTGTGGCCATTTTCACCTCATAGTAGGTTCTCTCCTGGCCACTAACTTGCAAACCTTCTAGTTGCCGACTCAGGGCTTCCATTTTGCCTAATGAACGGCTAATAAGACCGTCGTGACCGCTAGTGGCACCCACCTGTTCATTCTCAGTATGTAAGGATTGCACGTTTGGAGGGTTCTTTGCGTCTGGGACTTTCTCGATGAGCTCATGTTCCAATAGTTTTATACATTCCAAGGCCATGCTTTTGATTTTGTCATAATAACCGGAAACGAAGTATTCGCTGGACGGATCGATACCCTCTGAACATCGTAGCTGGTTGTCCGCCTCTTCGAATTCTTTCCAGGCGGCATTGAGCCTAGCCAGTCGGTCTTGGTAATATGCGGTGGTTTTTCGGATTTTTGGATCTTTCTTAATATTTCTGATGAAGTTGGCGATGCCTTCGCCGATGTCCTTCAGCTGTCGCAGGAGCTCATTCTGAGTTTCCATCGTTGATTAGTTGACTGGTATAGATTATAGGAGCAAAGGTCCTGTTGATTAATTATAGACACAATGGGTATTGTAGGCACAAAGGGTCCTGATGGGTGGTAGCAGGCACAAAGGGTCCTGATGAGTGGTTGCAGGCACAAAGGGTCCTGATCGGTGGTTGCAGGCACAAAGGGTCCTGATGAGTGGTTGCAGGCACAAAGGGTCCTGATGAACGGTTACAGGCACAAAGGGTCCTGATTAGTGGTTGCAGGCACGAAGGGTCCTGATGAGTGGTTGCAGGCACGGAGGGTCCTGATGTGTGGTTGCAGGCACAAAGGGTCCTGATCGGTGGTTGCAGGCACAAAGGGTCCTGATCAGTGGTTGCAGGCACAAAGGGTCCTGATCGGTGGTTGCAGGCACAAAGTGTCCTGTCACGGTCGCCAAAATGTTAATGCTTGAGCGCGTTTGCTCAGCGGATATTCTGGTGGTACACCAGAATAAATGGTTTAATGATAGTCCTGTTAGTGCACCAGAACTTTCTTTTAAGAGGAGTTTAAAATTCTTTACTCGGTGGTACACCAAGAAAGAATATAATCACGCCAATTGAAACACCAAGAGGTTTAATCGTAGTGATCATCTTTATTAAATTTATTCAGCCTTATATACTAAATACAAGTAAGTAGTAATAACAACAAAAAGTAAAAGAAAAATAACATAGTCGAATTATTTGCCGGAATTGCTTATGCTGCAGTTAAATTCTTTTTCCATATGAAGCCAATGACTGGTGTTGAGTTTCATATTATTTGGCTGGTAGCTTGAATAGCATACGCAAGCGAAATGTTCTTGCGCGTGCCATTCAATACCTGACATATGAATTACCACCTTTGGATTGGCTGCAATATAGAAAGAATGAAAAGAGCAGCAGATTTTAATTTTATTCTATTGGAGATTTATTTTATTTTGTCAAAACAAATAAAAAAATCATGAAGAATAAACATGGGCAAAATAAGTTTTTCAGATAAAAATTTCAATTTTTTTAGGTTTTGGGAGGATTATTCAATTTTTTTGGGGGTGGTCATGAATTAAGGTCCTTTTCGCGCTAGGGCGCTTAGTTTAGGAGATATGGGCAAAATAAGTTTTTCATATCAAAATTTAAATTTTTTAGGTTTTGGGTGGATTTGTCAATTTTTTCATATAAAAATTGCAATTTTTTTAGGTTTTGAGTGGATTATTAAATTTTTTGGCGTGTTACGAATGAAAGTCCTTTTCGCTCTAGGACGCGTATATACGAAGATATGGGCACAATAAGATTTTCAGATAAAAATTTCAATTTTTTTAGGTTTTGGGAGGATTATTCAATTTTTTTGGGGGTGATCATGAATTAAAGTCCTTTTCGCGCTAGGGCGCTTAGTTTAGGAGATATGGGCAAAATAAGTTTTTCATATCAAAATTTAAATTTTTTTAGGTTTTGGGTGGATTTGTCAATTTTTTGGGGGTGGTCACGAATTAAAGTCCATTTCGCCCTAGGACGCATATTTAAGGAGATATGGGCAAAATAAGTTTTTCAGATAAAAATTTCAATTTTTTTAGGTTTTGAGCGGATTATTAAATTTTTGGGGTGTTACGAATTAAAGTCCTTTTCGCTCTAGGACGCGTATATACGAAGATATGGGCAAAATAAGTTTTTCAGATAAAAATTTCAATTTTTTTAGGTTTTGGGAGGATTATTCAATTTTTTTGGGGGTGGTCATGAATTAAGGTCCTTTTCGCGCTAGGGCGCTTAGTTTAGGAGATATGGGCAAAATACGTTTTTCATATCGCAATTTAAATTTTTTTAGGTTTTGAGTGGATTTGTCAATTTTTTGGGGGTGGTCACGAATTAAAGTCCATTTCGCCCTAGGACGCATATTTAAGGAGATATGGGCAAAATAACTTTTTCATATAAAAATTGCATTTTTTTTAGGTTTTTAGTGGATTATTAAATTTTTTGGGGTGTTACGAATTAAAGTCCTTTTCGCTCTAGGGCGCGTATATACGAAGATATGGGCAAAATAAGTTTTTCAGATAAAAATTTCAATTTTTTTAGGTTTTGGGAGGATTATTCAATTTTTTTGGGGGTGGTCATGAATTAAAGTCCTTTTCGCGCTAGGGCGCTTAGTTTAGGAGATATGGGCAAAATAAGTTTTTCAGGACTTTTTAAAGTCCTTTTCGCTCTAGGGCGCGTATATACGAAGATATGGGCAAAATAAGTTTTTCAGATAAAAATTTCAATTTTTTTAGGTTTTGGGAGGATTATTCAATTTTTTTGGGGGTGGTCATGAATTAAAGTCCTTTTCGCGCTAGGGCGCTTAATTTAGGAGATATGGGCAAAATAAGTTTTTCATATAAAAATTTAAATTTTTTTAGGTTTTGGGTGGATTTGTCAATTTTTTGGGGGTGGTCACGAATTAAAGTCCATTTCGCCCTAGGACGCATATTTAAGGAGATATGGGCAAAATAAGTTTTTCAGATAAAAATTTCATTTTTTTAGGTTTTGGGAGGACTATTCAATTTTTTTGGGGGTGGTCATGAATTAAAGTCCTTTTCGCACTAGGGCGCTTTGTTTAGGAGATATGGGCAAAATAAGTTATTCAAATCAAAATTTAAATTTTTTTAGGTTTTGGGTGGATTTGACAATTTTTTGCGGGTGGTCACGAATTAAAGTCCTTTTCGCTCTAGGACGCGTATATACGAAGATATGGGCAAAATAAGATTTTCAGATAAAAATTTCAATTTTTTAGGTTTTGGGAGGATTATTCAATTTTTTTGGGGTGATCATGAATTAAAGTCCTTTTCGCGCTAGGGCGCTTAGTTTAGGAGATACGCGTATATACGAAGATATGGGCAAAATAAGTTTTTCAGATAAAAATTTCAATTTTTTTAGGTTTTGGGATAATTATTCAATTTTTTTTGGGGGTGGTCATGAATTAAGGTCCTTTTCGCGCTAGGGCGCTTAGTTTAGGAGATATGGGCAAAATAAGTTTTTCATATCAAAATTTAAATGTTTTTAGGTTTTGGGTGGATTTGTCAATTTTTTGGGGGTGGTCACGAATTAAAGTCCTTTTCGCCCTAGGACGTATATTTAAGGAGATATGGGCAAAATAACTTTTTCATATAAAAATTGCAATTTTTTAGGTTTTGAGTGGATTATTAAATTTTTTGGGGTGTTACGAATTAAAGTCCTTTTCGCTCTAGGACGCGTATATACGAAGATATGGGCAAAATAAGTTTTTCAGATAAAAATTTCAATTTTTTTAGGTTTTGGGAGGATTATTCAATTTTTTTGGGGGTGGTCATGAATTAAAGTCCTTTTCGCGCTAGGGCGCTTAGTTTAGGAGATGGGAGCCACCGTGGTGCAATGGTTAGCATGCCCGCCTTGCATACATAAGGTCGTGGGTTCGATTCCTGCTACGACCGAACACCAAAAAGTTTTTCAGCGGTGGATTATCCCACCTCAGTAATGCTGGTGACATTTCTGAGGGTTTCAAAGCTTCTCTAAGTGGTTTCACTGGCATGTGGAACGCCGTTCGGACTCGGCTATAAAAAGGAGGTCCCTTGTCATTGAGCTTAACATGGAATCGGGCAGCACTCAGTGATAAGAGAGAAGTTCACCACTGTGGTATCACAATGGACTGAATAGTCTAAGTGAGCCTGATACATCGGGCTGCCACATAACCTAACCTAACCTAACCTAACCTAGTTTAGAAGATATGGGCAAAATAAGTTTTTCATATCAAAATTTAAATTTTTATTAGGTTTTGGGTGGATTTGTCAATTTTTTGGGTGTGTTCACGAATAAAAGTCCTTTTCGCCCTAGGACGTATATTTAAGGAGATATGGGCAAAATAACTTTTTCATATAAAAAG
This sequence comes from Haematobia irritans, assembly GCF_050003625.1. Taxonomy (NCBI): domain Eukaryota; kingdom Metazoa; phylum Arthropoda; class Insecta; order Diptera; family Muscidae; genus Haematobia; species Haematobia irritans. The sequence continues at coordinate 70,637,270 of NC_134400.1, read as the reverse complement.
TGCAATTTTTTTAGGTTTTGAGTGGATTATTAAATTTTTTGGGGTGTTACGAATTAAAGTCCTTTTCGCTCTAGGACGCGTATATACGAAGATATGGGCAAAATAAGTTTTTCAGATAAAAATTTCAATTTTTTTAGGTTTTGGGAGGATTATTCAATTTTTTTTGGGGGTGGTCATGAATTAAAGTCCTTTTCGCGCTAGGGCGCTTAGTTTAGGAGATATGGGAAAAATAAGTTATTCATATCAAAATTTAAATTTTTTATAGGTTTTGGGTGGATTTGTCAATTTTTTTGGGGGTGGTCACGAATTAAAGTCCATTTCGCCCTAGGACGCATATTTAAGGAGATATGGGCAAAATAACTTTTTCATATAAAAATTGCAATTTTTTTAGGTTTTGAGTGGATTATTACATTTTTTGGGGTGTTACGAATTAAAGTCCTTTTCGCTCTAGGACGCGTATATACGAAGATATGGGCAAAATAAGTTTTTCAGATAAAAATTTCAATTTTTTTAGGTTTTGGGAGGATTATTCAATTTTTTTGGGGGTGGTCATGAATTAAGGTCCTTTTCGCGCTAGGGCGCTTAGTTTAGGAGATATGGGCAAAATAAGTTTTTCAGGACTTTTTAAAGTCCTTTTCGCTCTAGGGCGCGTATATACGAAGATATGGGCAAAATAAGTTTTTCAGATAAAAATTTCAATTTTTTTAGGTTTTGGGAGGATTATTCAATTTTTTGGGGGTGGTCATGAATTAAAGTCCTTTTCGCGCTAGGGCGCTTAATTTAGGAGATATGGGCAAAATAAGTTTTTCATATAAAAATTTAAATTTTTTTAGGTTTTGGGTGGATTTGTCAATTTTTTGGGGGTGGTCACGAATTAAAGTCCATTTCGCCCTAGGACGCATATTTAAGGAGATATGGGCAAAATAAGTTTTTCAGATAAAAATTTCATTTTTTTAGGTTTTGGGAGGATTATTCAATTTTTTTGAGGGTGGTCATGAATTAAAGTCCTTTTCGCACTAGGGCGCTTTGTTTAGGAGATATGGGCAAAATAAGTTATTCAAATCAAAATTTAAATTTTTTTAGGTTTTGGGTGGATTTGACAATTTTTTGCGGGTGGTCACGAATTAAAGTCCTTTTCGCTCTAGGACGCGTATATACGAAGATATGGGCAAAATAAGATTTTCAGATAAAAATTTCAATTTTTTAGGTTTTGGGAGGATTATTCAATTTTTTTGGGGTGATCATGAATTAAAGTCCTTTTCGCGCTAGGGCGCTTAGTTTAGGAGATACGCGTATATACGAAGATATGGGCAAAATAAGTTTTTCAGATAAAAATTTCAATTTTTTTAGGTTTTGGGATAATTATTCAATTTTTTTGGGGGTGGTCATGAATTAAGGTCCTTTTCGCGCTAGGGCGCTTAGTTTAGGAGATATGGGCAAAATAAGTTTTTCATATCAAAATTTAAATGTTTTTAGGTTCTGGGTGGATTTGTCAATTTTTTGGGGGTGGTCACGAATTAAAGTCCTTTTCGCCCTAGGACGTATATTTAAGGAGATATGGGCAAAATAACTTTTTCATATAAAAATTGCAATTTTTTAGGTTTTGAGTGGATTATTAAATTTTTTGGGGTGTTACGAATTAAAGTCCTTTTCGCTCTAGGACGCGTATATACGAAGATATGGGCAAAATAAGTTTTTCAGATAAAAATTTCAATTTTTTTAGGTTTTGGGAGGATTATTCAATTTTTTTGGGGGTGGTCATGAATTAAAGTCCTTTTCGCGCTAGGGCGCTTAGTTTAGGAGATATGGGAAAAATAAGTTATTCATATCAAAATTTAAATTTTTTATAGGTTTTGGGTGGATTTGTCAATTTTTTTGGGGGTGGTCACGAATTAAAGTCCATTTCGCCCTAGGACGCATATTTAAGGAGATATGGGCAAAATAACTTTTTCATATAAAAATTGCAATTTTTTTAGGTTTTGAGTGGATTATTACATTTTTTGGGGTGTTACGAATTAAAGTCTTTTTCGCTCTAGGACGTGTATATACGAAGATATGGGCAAAATAAGTTTTTCAGATAAAAATTTCAATTTTTTTAGGTTTTGGGAGGATTATTCAATTTTTTTGGGGTGGTCATGAATTAAAGTCCTTTTCGCGCTAGGGCGCTTAGTTTAGGAGATATGGGCAAAATAAGTTTTTCATATCAAAATTTAAATTTTTTTAGGTTTTGGGTGGATTTGTAAATTTTTTGGGGGTGGTCACGACTTAAAGTCCTTTTCGCCCTAGGACGTATATTTAAGAAGATATGGGCAAAATAACTTTTTCATATAAAAATTGCAATTTTTTTAGGTTTTGATTATTAAATTTTTTAGGGTGTTACGAATTAAAGTCCTTTTCGCTCTAGGACGCGTATATACGAAGATATGGGCAAAATAAGTTTTTCAGATAAAAATTTCAATTTTTTTAGGTTTTGGGAGGATTATTCAATTTTTTTGGGGGTGGTCATGAATTAAAGTCCTTTTCGCGCTAGGGCGCTTAGTTTAGGAGATGGGAGCCACCGTGGTGCAATGGTTAGCATGCCCGCCTTGCATACACAAGGTCGTGGGTTCGATTCCTGCTACGACCGAACACCAAAAAGTTTTTCAGCGGTGGATTATCCCACCTCAGTAATGCTGGTGACATTTCTGAGGGTTTCAAAGCTTCTCTAAGTGGTTTCACTGGCATGTGGAACGCCGTTCGGACTCGGCTATAAAAAGGAGGTCCCTTGTCATTGAGCTTAACATGGAATCGGGCAGCACTCAGTGATAAGAGAGAAGTTCACCACTGTGGTATCACAATGGACTGAATAGTCTAAGTGAGCCTGATACATCGGGCTGCCACATAACCTAACCTAACCTAACCTAACCTAGTTTAGAAGATATGGGCAAAATAAGTTTTTCATATCAAAATTTAAATTTTTATTAGGTTTTGGGTGGATTTGTCAATTTTTTGGGGGTGGTCACGAATTAAAGTCCATTTCGCCCTAGGACGCATATTTAAGGAGATATGGGCAAAATAACTTTTTCATATAAAAATTGCAATTTTTTTAGGTTTTGATTATTAAATTTTTTGGGTGTTACGAATTAAAGTCCTTTTCGCTCTAGGACGCGTATATACGAAGATATGGGCAAAATAAGTTTTTCAGATAAAAATTTCTTTTTTTTTTTTTTTGGTTTTGGGAGGATTATTTAATTTTTTTGCGGGTGGTCATGAATTAAGGTCCTTTTCGCGCTAGGGCGCTTAGTTTAGGAGATATGGGCAAAATAAGTTTTTCATATCAAAATTTAAATTTTTTTAGGTTTTGGGTGGATTTGTCAATTTTTTGGGGGTGGTCACGAATTAAACTCCATTTCGCCCTAGGACGCATATTTAAGGAGATATGGGCAAAATAACTTTTTCATATAAAAATTGCAATTTTTTTAGGTTTTGAGTGGATTATTAAATTTTTTGGGGTGTTACGAATTAAAGTCCTTTTCGCTCTAGGACGCGTATATACGACGATATGGGCAAAATAAGTTTTTCAGATAAAAATTTCAATTTTTTTAGGTTTTGGGAGGATTATTCAATTTTTTTGGGGGTGGTCATGAATTAAAGTCCTTTTCGCGCTAGGGCGCTTAGTTTAGGAGATATGGGCAAAATAAGTTATTCATATCAAAATTTAAATTTTTTATAGGTTTTGGGTGGATTTGTCAATTTTTTGGGGGTGGTCACGAATTAAAGTCCATTTCGCCCTAGGACGCATATTTAAGGAGATATGGGCAAAATAACTTTTTCATATAAAAATTGGACTTTTTTTAGGTTTTGAGTGGATTATTAAATTTTTTGGGGTGTTACGAATTAAAGTCTTTTTCGCTCTAGGACGTGTATATACGAAGATATGGGAAAAATAAGTTTTTCAGATAAAAATTTCAATTTTTTTAGGTTTTGGGAGGATTATTCAATTTTTTTGGGGTGGTCATGAATTAAAGTCCTTTTCGCGCTAGGGCGCTTAGTTTAGGAGATATGGGCAAAATAAGTTTTTCATATCAAAATTTAAATTTTTTTAGATTTTGGGTGGATTTGTAAATTTTTTGGGGGTGGTCACGAATTAAAGTCCTTTTCGCCCTAGGACGTATATTTAAAAAGATATGGGCAAAATAACTTTTTCATATAAAAATTGCAATTTTTTTAGGTTTTGATTATTAAATTTTTTAGGGTGTTACGAATTAAAGTCCTTTTCGCTCTAGGACGCGTATATACGAAGATATGGGCAAAATAAGTTTTTCAGATAAAAATTTCTTTTTTTTTTGGTTTTGGGAGGATTATTTAATTTTTTTGCGGGTGGTCATGAATTAAAGTCCTTTTCGCGCTAGGGCGCTTAGTTTAGGAGATATGGGAAAAATAAGTTATTCATATCAAAATTTAAATTTTTTATAGGTTTTGGGTGGATTTGTCAATTTTTTTGGGGGTGGTCACGAATTAAAGTCCATTTCGCCCTAGGACGCATATTTAAGGAGATATGGGCAAAATAACTTTTTCATATAAAAATTGCAATTTTTTTAGGTTTTGAGTGGATTATTAAATTTTTTGGGGTGTTACGAATTAAAGTCCTTTTCGCTCTAGGACGCGTATATACGAAGATATGGGCAAAATAAGTTTTTCAGATAAAAATTTCAATTTTTTTAGGTTTTGGGAGGATTATTCAATTTTTTTGGGGGTGGTCATGAATTAAAGTCCTTTTCGCGCTAGGGCGCTTAGTTTAGGAGATATGGGAAAAATAAGTTTTTCATATCAAAATTTAAATTTTTTTTAGGTTTTGGGGGGATTTGTCAATTTTCTTGCGGGTGGTCACGAATTAAAGTCCTTTTCGCCCTAGGACGTATATTTAAGGAGATATGGGCAAAATAACTTTTTCATATAAAAATTTCATTTTTTTAGGTTTTGGGAGGATTATTCAATTTTTTTGGGGGTGGTCATGAATTAAAGTGCTTTTCGCTCTAGGACGCGTATATACGAAGATATGGGCAAAATAAGTTTTTCAGATAAAAATTTCAATTTTTTTAGGTTTTGGGAGGATTATTCAATTTTTTTTGGGGGTGGTCATGAATTAATGTCCTTTTCGCGCTAGGGCGCTTAGTTTAGGAGATATGGGCAAAATAAGTTTTTCATATCAAAATTTAAATTTTTTTAGGTTTTGTCAATTTTTTGGGGGTGGTCACGAATTAAAGTCCTTTTCGCCCTAGGACGTATATTTAAGGAGATATGGGCAAAATAAGTTTTTCATATAAAAATTGCAATTTTTTAGGTTTTGAGTGGATTATTAAATTTTTTGGGGTGTTACGAATTAAAGTCCTTTTCGCTCTAGGACGCGTATATACGAAGATATGGGCAAAATAAGTTTTTCAGATAAAAACTTTAATTTTTTTAGGTTTTGGGAGGATTATACAATTTTTTTGGGGGTGGTCATGAATTAAAGTCCTTGTCGCGCTAGGGCGCTTAGTTTAGGAGATATGGGCAAAATAAGTTTTTCATATCAAAATTTAAATTTTTTTAGGTTTTGGGTGGATTTGTCAATTTTTTGGGGGTGGTCACGAATTAAAGTCCTTTTCGCCCTAGGACGTATATTTAAGGAGATATGGGCAAAATAACTTTTTCATATAAAAATTGCAATTTCTTAGGTTTTGAGTGGATTATTAAATTTTTTGGGGTGTTACGAATTAAAGTCATTTTCGCTCTAGGGCGCGTATATACGAAGATATGGGCAAAATAAGTTTTTCAGATAAAAATTTCAATTTTTTAGGTTTCGGGAGGATTATTCAATTTTTTTGGGGGTGGTCATGAAGTAAAGTCCATTTCGCCCTAGGACGCATATTTAAGGAGATATGGGCAAAATAACTTTTTCATATAAAAATTGCAATTTTTTTAGGTTTTGGGTGGATTTGTCAATTTTTTGGGGGTGGTCACGAATTAAAGTCCTTTTCGCCCTAGGACGTATATTTAAGGAGATATGGGCAAAATAACTTTTACATATAAAAATTGCAATTTTTTTAGGTTTTGAGCGGATTATTAAATTTTTTGGGGTGTTACGAATTAAAGTCCTTTTCGCTCTAGGACGCGTATATACGAAGATATGGGCAAAATAAGTTTTTCAGATAAAAATTTCAATTTTTTTAGGTTTTGGGATAATTATTCAATTTTTTTGGGGGTGGTCATGAATTAAGGTCCTTTTCGCGCTAGGGCGCTTAGTTTAGGAGATATGGGCAAAATAAGTTTTTCATATCAAAATTTAAATTTTTTTAGGTTTTGGGTGGATTTGTCAATTTTTTGGGGGTGGTCACGAATTAAAGTCCTTTTCGCCCTAGGACGTATATTTAAGGAGATATGGGCAAAATAAGTTTTTCAGATAAAAATTTCATTTTTTTTTTGGTTTTGGGAGGATTATTTAATTTTTTTTGGGGGTGGTCATGAATTAAAGTCCTTTTCGCGCTAGGGCGCTTAGTTAAGGAGATATGGGCAAAATAAGTTTTTCATATCAAAATTTAAATTTTTTTTAGGTTTTGGGTGGATTTGTCAATTTTTTTGCGGGTGGTCACGAATTAAAGTCCTTTTCGCGCTAGGAAGTATATTTAAGGAGATATGGGAAAAATAAATTTTTCATATAAAAATTGCAATTTTTTTAGGTTTTGAGCGGATTATTAAATTTTTTGGGGTGTTACGAATTAAAGTCCTTTTCGCTCTAGGACGCGTATATACGAAGATATGGGCAAAATAAGTTTTTCAGATAAAAATTTCAATTTTTTTAGGTTTTGGGATAATTATTCAATTTTTTTGGGGGTGGTCATGAATTAAGGTCCTTTTCGCGCTAGGGCGCTTAGTTTAGGAGATATGGGCAAAATAAGTTTTTCATATCAAAATTTAAATTTTTTAGGTTTTGGGTGGATTTGTCAATTTTTTGGGGGTGGTCACGAATTAAAGTCCTTTTCGCCCTAGGAAGTATATTTAAGGAGATATGGGCAAAATAACTTTTTCATATAAAAATTGCAATTTTTTAGGTTTTGAGTGGATTATTAAATTTTTTGGGGTGTTACGAATTAAAGTCCTTTTCGCTCTAGGACGAGTATATACGAAGATATGGGCAAAAAAAAGTTTTTCAGATAAAAATTTCAATTTTTTTAGGTTTTGGGGGGATTATTCAATTTTTTTGGGGGTGGTCATGAATTAAAGTCCTTTTCGCGCTAGGACGCTTAGTTTAGGAGATGGGAGACACCGTGGTGCAATGGTTAGCATGCCCGCCTTGCATACACAAGGTCGTGGGTTCGATTCCTGCTACGACCGAACACCAAAACGTTTTTCAGCGGTGGATTATCCCACCTCAGTAATGCTGGTGACATTTCTGAGGGTTTCAAAGCTTCTCTAAGTGGTTTCACTGGCATGTGGAACGCCGTTCGGACTCGGCTATAAAAAGGAGGTCCCTTGTCATTGAGCTTAACATGGAATCGGGCAGCACTCAGTGATAAGAGAGAAGTTCACCACTGTGGTATCACAATGGACTGAATAGTCTAAGTGAGCCTGATACATCGGGCTGCCACATAACCTAACCTAACCTAACCTAGTTTAGGAGATATGGGCAAAATAAGTTTTTCATATCAAAATTTTAATTTTTTTAGGTTTTGGGTGGATTTGTCAATTTTTTGGGGGTGGTCACGAATTAAAGTCCATTTCGCCCTAGGACGCATATTTAAGGAGATATGGGCAAAATAACTTTTTCATATAAAAATTGCAATTTTTTTAGGTTTTGAGTGGATTATTAAATTTTTTGGGGTGTTACGAATTAAAGTCCTTTTCGCTCTAGTACGCGTATATACGAAGATATGGGCAAAATAAGTTTTTCAGATAAAAATTTCAATTTTTTTAGGTTTTGGGAGGATTATTCAATTTTTTTGGGGGTGGTCATGAATTAAAGTCCTTTTCGCGCTAGGGCGCTTAGTTTAGGAGATATGGGCAAAATAAGTTATTCATATCAAAATTTAAATTTTTTATAGGTTTTGGGTGGATTTGTCAATTTTTTGGGGGTGGTCACGAATTAAAGTCCATTTCGCCCTAGGACGCATATTTAAGGAGATATGGGCAAAATAACTTTTTCATATAAAAATTGCAATTTTTTTTAGGTTTTGAGTGGATTATTAAATTTTTTGGGGTGTTACGAATTAATGTCTTTTTCGCTCTAGGACGCGTATATACGAAGATATGGGCAAAATAAGTTTTTCAGATAAAAATTTCAATTTTTTAGGTTTTGGGAGGATTATTCAATTTTTTTGGGGGTGGTCATGAATTAAAGTCCTTTTCGCGCTAGGGCGCTTAGTTTAGGAGATATGGGCAAAATAAGTTTTTCATATCAAAATTTAAATTTTTTTAGGTTTTGGGTGGATTTGTCAATTTTTTGGGGGTGGTCACGAATTAAAGTCCTTTTCGCCCTAGGACGTATATTTAAGGAGATATGGGCAAAATAACTTTTTCATATAAAAATTGCAATTTTTTAGGTTTTGAGTGGATTATTAAATTTTTTGGGGTGTTACGAATTAAAGTCCTTTTCGCTCTAGGACGCGTATATACGAAGATATGGGCAAAATAAGTTTTTCAGATAAAAATTTTAATTTTTTTAGGTTTTGGGAGGATTATTCAATTTTTTTGGGGGTGGTCATGAATTAAAGTCCTTCTCGCGCTAGGGCGCTTAGTTTAGGAGATATGGGCAAAATAAGTTTTTCATATCAAAATTTAAATTTTTTTAGGTTTTGCGTGGATTTGTCAATTTTTTGGGGGTGGTCACGAATTAAAGTCCTTTTCGCCCTAGGACGTATATTTAAGGAGATATGGGCAAAATAACTTTTTCATATAAAAATTGCAATTTCTTAGGTTTTGAGTGGATTATTAAATTTTTTGGGGTGTTACGAATTAAAGTCCTTTTCGCTCTAGGGCGCGTATATACGAAGATATTGGCAAAATAAGTTTTTCAGATAAAAATTTCAATTTTTTTAGGTTTTGGGAGGATTATTCAATTTTTTTGGGGGTGGTCATGAATTAAAGTCCTTTTCGCGCTAGGGCGCTTAATTTAGGAGATATGGGCAAAATAAGTTTTTCATATAAAAATTTAAATTTTTTTAGGTTTTGGGTGGATTTGTCAATTTTTTGGGGGTGGTCACGAATTAAAGTCCATTTCGCCCTAGGACGCATATTTAAGGAGATATGGGCAAAATAAGTTTTTCAGATAAAAATTTCATTTTTTTAGGTTTTGGGAGGATTATTCAATTTTTTTGGGGGTGGTCATGAATTAAAGTCCTTTTCGCACTAGGGCGCTTTGTTTAGGAGATATGGGCAAAATAAGTTATTCAAATCAAAATTTAAATTTTTTTAGGTTTTGGGTGGATTTGTCAATTTTTTGGGGGTGGTCACGAATTAAAGTCCTTTTCGCCCTAGGACGTATATTTAAGGAGATATGGGCAAAATAACTTTTTCATATAAAAATTGCAATTTTTTTAGGTTTTGAGCGGATTATTAAATTTTTTGGGGTGTTACGAATTAAAGTCCTTTTCGCTCTAGGACGCGTATATACGAAGATATGGGCAAACTAAGTTTTTCAGATAAAAATTTCAATTTTTTTAGGTTTTGGGAGGATTATTCAATTTTTTTGGGGGTGGTCATGAATTAAAGTCCTTTTGGCGCTAGGGCGCTTAGTTTAGGAGATATGGGCAAAATAAGTTTTTCATACCAAAATTTAATTTTTTTTAGGTTTTGGATGGATTTGTCAATTATTTGGGGGTGGTCACGAATTAAAGTCCATTTCGCCCTAGGACGCATATTTAAGGAGATATGGGCAAAATAACTTTTTCATATAAAAATTGCAATTTTTTTAGGTTTTGAGTGGATTATTAAATTTTTTGGAGTGTTACGAATGAAAGTCCTTTCCGCTCTAGGACGCGTATATACGGAGATATGGGCAAAATAAGTTTTTCAGATAAAAATTTCAATTTTTTTAGGTTTTGGGAGGATTATTCAATTTTTTTGGGGTGGTCATGAATTAAAGTCCTTTTCGCGCTAGGGCGCTTAGTTTAGGAGATATGGGCAAAATAAGTTTTTCATATCAAATTTAAATTTTTTTAGGTTTTGGGTGGATTTGTCAATTTTTTGGGGGTGGTCACGAATTAAAGTCCATTTCGCCCTAGGACGCATATTTAAGGAGATATGGGCAAAATAACTTTTTCATATAAAAATTGCAATTTTTTTAGGTTTTGGGTGGATTTGTCAATTTTTTGGGGGTGGTCACGAATTAAAGTCCTTTTCGCCCTAGGACGCGTTAATACATACGGAGATATGGGCAAAATAAGTTTTTCAGATAAAAATTTCAATTTTTTTAGGTTTTGGGAGGATTATTCAATTTTTTTTGGGGTGGTCATGAATTAAAGTCCTTTTCGCGCTAGGGCGCTTAGTTAAGAGATATGGGCAAAATAAGTTTTTCATATCAAAATTTAAATTTTTTTAGGTTTTGGGTGGATTTGTCAATTTTTTGGGGGTGTCACGAATTAAAGTCCATTTCGCCCTAGGACGCATATTTAAGGAGATATGGGCAAAATAACTTTTTCATATAAATTGCTATTTTTTTAGGTTTTGATTAGTAAATTTTTAGGGTGTTACGAATTAAAGTCCTTTTCGCTCTAGGACGCGTATACACGAAGATATGGGCAAAATAAGTTTTTCAGATAAAAATTTCATTTTTTTTTTTGGTTTTGGGAGGATTATTTAATTTTTTTGGGGGTGGTCATGAATTAAAGTCATTTTCGCGCTAGGGCGCTTAGTTTAGGAGATATGGGCAAAATAAGTTTTTCATATTAAAATTTAATTTTTTTTTAGGTTTTGGGTGGATTTGTCAATTTTTTTGCGGGTGGTCACGAATTAAAGTCCTTTTCGCCCTAGGACGTATATTTAAGGAGATATGGGCAAAATAAATTTTTCATATAAAAATTGCAATTTTTTTAGGTTTTGAACGAAGATATGGGCAAAATAAGTTTTTCAGATAAAAATTTTAATTTTTTTAGGTTTTGGGAGGATTATTCAATTTTTTTGGGGGTGGTCATGAATTAAAGTCCTTCTCGCGCTAGGGCGCTTAGTTTAGGAGATATGGGCAAAATAAGTTTTTCATATCAAAATTTAATTTTTTTTAGGTTTTGCGTGGATTTGTCAATTTTTTGGGGGTGGTCACGAATTAAAGTCCTTTTCGCCCTAGGACGTATATTTAAGGAGATATGGGCAAAATAACTTTTTCATATAAAAATTGCAATTTCTTAGGTTTTGAGTGGATTATTAAATTTTTTGGGGTGTTACGAATTAAAGTCCTTTTCGCTCTAGGGCGCGTATATACGAAGATATGGGCAAAATAAGTTTTTCAGATAAAAATTTCAATTTTTTTAGGTTTTGGGAGGATTATTCAATTTTTTTGGAGGTGGTCATGAATTAAAGTCCTTTTCGCGCTAGGGCGCTTAATTTAGGAGATATGGGCAAAATAAGTTTTTCATATAAAAATTTAAATTTTTTTAGGTTTTGGGTGGATTTGTCAATTTTTTGGGGGTGGTCACGAATTAAAGTCCATTTCGCCCTAGGACGCATATTTAAGGAGATATGGGCAAAATAAGTTTTTCAGATAAAAATTTCATTTTTTTAGGTTTTGGGAGGATTATTCAATTTTTTTGGGGGTGGTCATGAATTAAAGTCCTTTTCGCACTAGGGCGCTTTGTTTAGGAGATATGGGCAAAATAAGTTATTCAAATTAAAATTTAAATTATTTTAGGTTTTTGGGTGGATTTGTCAATTTTTTGGGGGTGTTCACGAATTAAAGTCCTTTTCGCCCTAGGACGTGTATTTAAGGAGATATGGGCAAAATAACTTTTTCATATAAAAATTGCAATTTTTTTAGGTTTTGAGTGGATTATTAAATTTTTTGGCGTGTTACGACTGAAAGTCCTTTTCGCTCTAGGACGCGTATATACGAAGATATGGGCAAAATAAAATTTTCAGATAAAAATTTAAATTTTTTTAGGTTTTGGGAGGATTATTCAATTTTTTTGGGGATGATCATGAATTAAAGTCCTTTTCGCGCTAGGGCGCTTAGTTTAGGAGATATGGGCAAAATAAATTTTTCATATCAAAATTTCAATTTTTTTAGGGTTTGGGTGGATTTGTCAATTTTTTGGGGGTGGTCACGAATTAAAGTCCATTTCGCCCTAGGACGCATATTTAAGGAGATATGGGCAAAATAACTTTTTCATATAAAAATTGCAATTTTTTTAGGTTTTGGGTGGATTTGTCAATTTTTTGGGGGTGGTCACGAATTAAAGTCCTTTTCGCCCTAGGACGTATATTTAAGCAGATATGGGCAAAATAACTTTTTCATATAAAAATTGCAATTTTTTTAGGTTTTGAGCGGATTATTAAATTTTTTGGGGTGTTACGAATTAAAGTCCTTTTCGCTCTAGGACGCGTATATACGAAGATATGGGCAAACTAAGTTTTTCAGATAAAAATTTCAATTTTTTTTAGGTTTTGGGAGGATTATTCAATTTTTTTGGGGGTGGTCATGAATTAAAGTCCTTTTGGCGCTAGGGCGCTTAGTTTAGGAGATATGGGCAAAATAAGTTTTTCATACCAAAATTTAAATTTTTTTAGGTTTTGGATGGATTTGTCAATTATTTGGGGGTGGTCACGAATTAAAGTCCATTTCGCCCTAGGACGCATATTTAAGGAGATATGGGCAAAATAACTTTTTCATATAAAAATTGCAATTTTTTTAGGTTTTGAGCGGATTATTAAATTTTTTGGAGTATTACGAATGAAAGTCCTTTCCGCTCTAGGACGCGTATATACGGAGATATGGGCAAAATAAGTTTTTCAGATAAAAATTTCAATTTTTTTCGGTTTTGGGAGGATTCTTCAATTTTTTTGGGGTGGTCATGAATTAAAGTCCTTTTCGCGCTAGGGCGCTTAGTTTAGGAGATATGGGCAAAATAAGTTTTTCATATCAAAATTTAAATTTTTTTAGGTTTTGTGTGGATTTGTCAATTTTTTGGGGGTGGTCACGAATTAAAGTCCATTTCGCCCTAGGACGCATATTTAAGGAGATATGGGCAAAATAACTTTTTCATATAAAAATAGCAATTTTTTTAGGTTTTGGGTGGATTTGTCAATTTTTTGGGGGTGGTCACGAATTAAAGTCCTTTTCGCCCTAGGACGCGTTAATACATACGGAGATATGGGCAAAATAAGTTTTTCAGATAAAAATTTCAATTTTTTTAGGTTTTGGGAGGATTATTCAATTTTTTTTGGGGTGGTCATGAATTAAAGTCCTTTTCGCGCTAGGGCGCTTAGTTAAGAGATATGGGCAAAATAAGTTTTTCATATCAAAATTTAAATTTTTTTAGGTTTTGGGTGGATTTGTCAATTTTTTGGGGGTGTCACGAATTAAAGTCCATTTCGCCCTAGGACGCATATTTAAGGAGATATGGGCAAAATAACTTTTTCATATAAATTGCAATTTTTTTAGGTTTTGATTATTAAATTTTTTAGGGTGTTACGAATTAAAGTCCTTTTCGCTCTAGGACGCGTATATACGAAGATATGGGCAAAATAAATTTTTCAGATAAAAATTTCATTTTTTTTTGGTTTTGGGAGGATTATTTAATTTTTTTGGGGGTGGTCATGAATTAAAGTCCTTTTCGCGCTAGGGCGCTTAGTTTAGGAGATATGGGCAAAATAAGTTTTTCATATTAAAATTTAAATTTTTTTTAGGTTTTGGGTGGATTTGTCAATTTTTTTGCGGGTGGTCACGAATTAAAGTCCTTTTCGCCCTAGGACGTATATTTAAGGAGATATGGGCAAAATAACTTTTTCATATAAAAATTGCATTTTTTTTTAGGTTTTGAGCGGATTATTAAATTTTTTGGGGTGTTACGAATTAAAGTCCTTTTCGCTCTAGGACGCGTATATACGAAGATATGGGCAAAATAAGTTTTTCAGATAAAAATTTCAATTTTTTTAGGTTTTGGGAGGATTATTCAATTTTTTTGGGGGTGGTCATGAATTAAGGTCCTTTTCGCGCTAGGGCGCTTAGTTTAGGAGATATGGGCAAAATAAGTTTTTCATATCAAAATTTAAATTTTTTTAGGTTTTGGGTGGATTTGTCAATTTTTTGGGGGTGGTCACGAATTAAAGTCCTTTTCGCCCTAGGACGTATATTTAAGGAGATATGGGCAAAATAACTTTTTCATATAAAAATTGAAATTTTTTAGGTTTTGAGTGGATTTGTCAATTTTTTGGGGGTGGTCACGAATTAAAGTCCTTTTCGCCCTAGGACGCGTTAATACATACGGAGATATGGGCAAAATAAGTTTTTCATAGAAAAATTGCAATTTTTTTAGGTTTTGAGTGGATTATTAATTTTTTTGGGGTGTTACGAATTAAAGTGCTTTTCGATCTAGGACGCGTATATACGAAGATATGGGCAAAATAAGTTTTTCAGATAAAAATTTCAATTTTTTAGGTTTTGGGAGGATTATTCAATTTATTTGGGGGTGGTCATGAATTAAAGTCCTTTTCGCGCTAGGGCGCTTAGTTTAGGAGATATGGGCAAAATAAGTTGTTCATATCAAAATTTAAATTTTTTTAGGTTTTGGGTGGATTTGTCAATTTTTTGGGGGTGGTCACGAATTAAAGTCCATTTCGCCCTAGGACGCATATTTACGGAGATATGGGCAAAATAACTTTTTCATATAAAAATTGCAATTTTTTTAGGTTTTGGGTGGATTTGTCAATTTTTTGGGGGTGGTCACGAATTAAAGTCCTTTTCGCCCTAGGACGCGTTAATACATACGGAGATATGGGCAAAATAAGTTTTTCAGATAAAAATTTCAATTTTTTTAGGTTTTGGGAGGATTATTCAATTTTTTTTGGGGTGGTCATGAATTAAAGTCCTTTTCGCGCTAGGGCGCTTAGTTTAGGAGATATGGGCAAAATAAGTTTTACATATCAAAATTTAAATTTTTTTAGGTTTTGGGTGGATTTGTCAATTTTTTGGGGGTGTCACGAATTAAAGTCCATTTCGCCCTAGGACGCATATTTAAGGAGATATGGGCAAAATAACTTTTTCATATAAATTGCAATTTTTTTAGGTTTTGATTATTAAATTTTTTAGGGTGTTACGAATTAAAGTCCTTTTCGCTCTAGGACGCGTATATACGAAGATATGGGCAAAATAAGTTTTTCAGATAAAAATTTCATTTTTTTTTTTGGTTTTGGGAGGATTATTTAATTTTTTTGGGGTGGTCATGAATTAAAGTCCTTTTCGCGCTAGGGCGCTTAGTTTAGGAGATATAGGCAAAATAAGTTTTTCATATTAAAATTTAAATTTTTTTTAGGTTTTGGGTGGATTTGTCAATTTTTTGCGGGTGGTCACGAATTAAAGTCCTTTTCGCCCTAGGACGTATATTTAAGGAGATATGGGCAAAATAACTTTTTCATATAAAAATTGCAATTTTTTAGGTTTTGAGTGGATTATTAAATTTTTTGGGGTGTTACGAATTAAAGTCCTTTTCGCTCTAGGACGCGTATATACGAAGATATGGGCAAAATAAGTTTTTCAGATAAAAATTTTAATTTTTTTAGGTTTTGGGAGGATTATTCAATTTTTTTGGGGGTGGTCATGAATTAAAGTCCTTTTCGCGCTAGGGCGCTTAGTTTAGGAGATATGGGCAAAATAAGTTTTTCATATCAAAATTTAAATTTTTTTAGGTTTTGGGTGGATTTGTCAATTTTTTGGGGGTGGTCACGAATTAAAGTCCTTTTCGCCCTAGGACGTATATTTAAGGAGATATGGGCAAAATAACTTTTTCATATAAAAATTGCAATTTCTTAGGTTTTGAGTGGATTATTAAATTTTTTGGGGTGTTACGAATTAAAGTCCTTTTCGCTCTAGGGCGCGTATATACGAAGATATGGGCAAAATAAGTTTTTCAGATAAAAATTTCAATTTTTTTAGGTTTTGGGAGGATTATTCAATTTTTTTGGGGGTGGTCATGAATTAAAGTCCTTTTCGCGCTAGGGTGCTTAATTTAGGAGATATGGGCAAAATAAGTTTTTCATATAAAAATTTAAATTTTTTTAGGTTTTGGGTGGATTTGTCAATTTTTTGGGGGTGGTCACGAATTAAAGTCCTTTTCGCCCTAGGACGTATATTTAAGGAGATATGGGCAAAATAACTTTTTCATATAAAAATTGCAATTTTTTAGGTTTTGAGTGGATTGTTAAATTTTTTGGGGTGTTACGAATTAAAGTCCTTTTCGCTCTAGGACGCGTATATACGAAGATATGGGCAAACTAAGTTTTTCAGATAAAAATTTCAATTTTTTTAGGTTTTGGGAGGATTATTCAATTTTTTTGGGGGTGGTCATGAATTAAAGTCCTTTTCGCGCTAGGGCGCTTAGTTTAGGAGATATGGGCAAAATAAGTTTTTCATATCAAAATTTGAATTTTTTTAGGTTTTGGGTGGATTTGTCAATTTTTTGGGGGTGGTCACGAATTAAAGTCCTTTTCGCCCTAGGACGTATATTTAAGGAGATATGGGCAAAATAACTTTTTCATATAAAAATTGCAATTTCTTAGGTTTTGAGTGGATTATTAAATTTTTTGGGGTGTTACGAATTAAAGTCTTTTTCGCTCTAGGGCGCGTATATACGAAGATATGGGCAAAATAAGTTTTTCAGATAAAAATTTCAATTTTTTTAGGTTTTGGGAGGATTATTAAATTTTTTTGGGGATGGTCATGAATTAAAGTCCTTTTGGCGCTAGGGCGCTTAGTTTAGGAGATATGGGCAAAATAAGTTTTTCATACCAAAATTTAAATTTTTTTAGGTTTTGGATGGATTTCTCATTTTTTTGGGGGTGATCACGAATTAAAGTCCATTTCGCCCTAGGACGCATATTTAAGGAGATATGGGCAAAATAACTTTTTCATATAAAAATTGCAATTTTTTTAGGTTTTGAGTGGATTATTAAATTTTATGGAGTGTTACGAATGAAAGGCCTTTCCGCTCTAGGACGCGTATATACGGAGATATGGGCAAAATAAGTTTTTCAGATAAAAATTTCAATTTTTTTAGGTTTTGGGAGGATTATTCAATTTTTTTGGGGTGGTCATGAATTAAAGTCCTTTTCGCGCTAGGGCGCTTAGTTTAGGAGATATGGGCAAAATAAGTTTTTCATATCAAAATTTAAATTTTTTTAGGTTTTGGGTGGATTTGTCAATTTTTTGGGGGTGGTCACGAATTAAAGTCCATTTCGCCCTAGGACGCATATTTAAGGAGATATGGGAAAAATAACTTTTTCATATAAAAATTGCAATTTTTTTAGGTTTTGGGTGGATTTGTCAATTTTTTGGGGGTGGTCACGAATTAAAGTCCTTTTCGCCCTAGGACGCGTTAATACATACGGAGATATGGGCAAAATAAGTTTTTCAGATAAAAATTTCAATTTTTTTAGGTTTTGGGAGGATTATTCAATTTTTTTGGGGTGGTCATGAATTAAAGTCCTTTTCGCGCTAGGGCGCTTAGTTTAGGAGATATGGGCAAAATAAGTTTTTCATATCAAAATTTAAATTTTTTTAGGTTTTGGGTGGATTTGTCAATTTTTTGGGGGTGTCACGAATTAAAGTCCATTTCGCCCTAGGACGCATATTTAAGGAGATATGGGCAAAATAACTTTTTCATATAAATTGCAATTTTTTTAGGTTTTGATTATTAAATTTTTTAGGGTGTTACGAATTAAAGTCCTTTTCGCTCTAGGACGCGTATATACGAAGATATGGGCAAAATAAGTTTTTCAGATAAAAATTTCATTTTTTTTTTTTGGTTTTGGGAGGATTATTTAATTTTTTTGGGGGTGGTCATGAATTAAAGTCCTTTTCGCGCTAGGGCGCTTAGTTTAGGAGATATAGGCAAAATAAGTTTTTCATATTAAAATTTAAATTTTTTTAGGTTTTGGGTGGATTTGTCAATTTTTTTGCGGGTGGTCACGAATTAAAGTCCTTTTCGCCCTAGGACGTATATTTAAGGAGATATGGGCAAAATAAATGTTTCATATAAAAATTGCAATTTTTTTAGGTTTTGAGCGGATTATTAAATTTTTTGGGGTGTTACGAATTAAAGTCCTTTTCGCTCTAGGACGCGTATATACGAAGATATGGGCAAAATAAGTTTTTCATATAAAAATTGCAATTTTTTTTGGTTTTGAGTGGATTATTAAATTTTTTGGGGTGTTACGAATTAAAGTGCTTTTCGCTGTAGGACGCGTATATACGAAGATATGGGCAAAATAAGTTTTTCAGATAAAAATTTCAATTTTTTAGGTTTTGGGAGGATTATTCAATTTTTTTGGGGGTGGTCATGAATTAAAGTCCTTTTCGCGCTAGGGCGCTTAGTTTAGGAGATATGGGCAAAATAAGTTTTTCATATCAAAATTTAAATTTTTTTAGGTTTTGGGTGGATTTGTCAATTTTTTGGGGGTGGTCACGAATTAAAGTCCTTTTCGCCCTAGGACGTATATTTAAGGAGATATGGGCAAAATAACTTTTTCATATAAAAATTGCAATTTTTTAGGTTTTGAGTGGATTTGTCAATTTTTTGGGGGTGGTCACGAATTAAAGTCCTTTTCGCCCTAGGACGCGTTAATACATACGGAGATATGGGCAAAATAAGTTTTTCATATAAAAATTGCAATTTTTTTTGGTTTTGAGTGGATTATTAAATTTTTTGGGGTGTTACGAATTAAAGTGCTTTTCGCTGTAGAACGCGTATATACGAAGATATGGGCAAAATAAGTTTTTCAGATAAAAATTTCAATTTTTTAGGTTTTGGGAGGATTATTCAATTTTTTTGGGGGTGGTCATGAATTAAAGTCCTTTTCGCGCTAGGGCGCTTAGTTTAGGAGATATGTGCAAAATAAGTTTTTCATATCAAAATTTAAATTTTTTTAGGTTTTGGGTGGATTTGTCAATTTTTTGGGGGTGGTCACGAATTAAAGTCCTTTTCGCCCTAGGACGTATATTTAAGGAGATATGGGCAAAATAACTTTTTCATATAAAAATTGCAATTTTTTAGGTTTTGAGTGGATTATTAAATTTTTTGGGGTGTTACGAATTAAAGTCCTTTTCGCTCTAGGACGCGTATATACGAAGATATGGGCAAAATAAGTTTTTCAGATAAAAATTTTAATTTTTTTAGGTTTTGGGAGGATTATTCAATTTTTTTGGGGGTGGTCATGAATTAAAGTCCTTTTCGCGCTAGGGCGCTTAGTTTAGGAGATTGGGCAAAATAAGTTTTTCATATCAAACTTTAAATTTTTTTAGGTTTTGGGTGGATTTGTCAATTTTTTGGGGGTGGTCACGAATTAAAGTCCTTTTCGCCCTAGGACGTATATTTAAGGAGATATGGGCAAAATAACTTTTTCATATAAAAATTGCAATTTCTTAGGTTTTGAGTGGATTATTAAATTTTTTGGGGTGTTACGAATTAAAGTCCTTTTCGCTCTAGGACGCGTATATACGAAGATATGGGCAAAATAAGTTTTTCAGATAAAAATTTCAATTTTTTTAGGTTTTGGGAGGATTATTCAATTTTTTTGGGGGTGGTCATGAATTAAAGTCCTTTTCGCGCTAGGGCGCTTAATTTAGGAGATATGGGCAAAATAAGTTTTTCATATAAAAATTTAAATTTTTTTAGGTTTTGGGTGGATTTGTCAATTTTTTGGGGGTGGTCACGAATTAAAGTCCATTTCGCCCTAGGACGCATATTTAAGGAGATATGGGCAAAATACGTTTTTCAGATAAAAATTTCATTTTTTTAGGTTTTGGGAGGATTATTCAATTTTTTTGGGGGTGGTCATGAATTAAAGTCCTTTTCGCACTAGGGCGCTTTGTTTAGGAGATATGGGCAAAATAAGATATTCAAATCAAAATTTAAATTTTTTTAGGTTTTGGGTGGATTTGTCAATTTTTTGGGGGTGGTCACGAATTAAAGTCCTTTTCGCCCTAGGACGTATATTTAAGGAGATATGGGCAAAATAACTTTTTCATATAAAAATTGCAATTTTTTTAGGTTTTGAGTGGATTATTAAATTTTTTGGCGTGTTACGACTGAAAGTCCTTTTCGCTCTAGGACGCGTATATACGAAGATATGGGCAAAATAAGATTTTCAGATAAAAATTTCAATTTTTTTAGGTTTTGGGAGGATTATTCAATTTTTTTGGGGGTGATCATGAATTAAAGTCCTTTTCGCGCTAGGGCGCTTAGTTTAGGAGATATGGGCAAAATAAGTTTTTCATATCAAAATTTAAATTTTTTTAGGGTTTGGGTGGATTTGTCAATTTTTTGGGGGTGGTCACGAATTAAAGTCCATTTCGCCCTAGGACGCATATTTAAGGAGATATGGGCAAAATAACTTTTTCATATAAAAATTGCAATTTTTTTAGGTTTTGGGTGGATTTGTCAATTTTTTGGGGGTGGTCACGAATTAAAGTCCTTTTCGCCCTAGGACGTATATTTAAGGAGATATGGGCAAAATAACTTTTTCATATAAAAATTGCAATTTTTTTAGGTTTTGAGCGGATTATTAAATTTTTTGGGGTGTTACGAATTAAAGTCCTTTTCGCTCTAGGACGCGTATATACGAAGATATGGGCAAACTAAGTGTTGACGGAGATAAAAAAACAAACCAAGATTTCTCCGTATATATGCGACGAAAGGAGAAATACCAAGAACGATAGAATATGCCTTTTATTCCAAATATCAATATGTTGACCAGCTTGGCTAATGCTTAGTGTAGCGAGATGTCTATATGTAGCCACAATGTGTGTACCGCTAATGCAATAGATGTACGATATGATGTGTATGCTTTTATTTAACAAAACTTGCAAAGTAATGCGACAAACGAAAAAACAACGATTGAGAGATGCTTATAATAAAGGTACAATTTATAGATTTTAAAGAGAGCTTTGGATACAGTTAATTGAAACATGAATTGATGATTGCTTATTAGCGATAATCGATTTTGATTACAATTATAACAATTAAAATACACAGAGAAAAATAAACAGATTATTGGTACATAAAGTCGTACATTTTTGAAATTATTTTATTAATCATATTAACCGGTCTCAGAACATCCTCCCCCTTTGGAAGGTGCAACCTTTCAACGTCATTTGTGGGTAACCTGCATAATTTGGAAACAGCTCTTCTTGTTATGCCCTTGGTTGTCCTTATAACAGCTACTCGAACAACATCGTCTTCGCCAGCGATAACTTCCACAACTCTTCCCATAGACCACTTAAGAGGCGGTAGATTCTCGTCTTTAAGCAAAACCATGTCGTTTGGTTGAAGATTTGGTGATGCCCTTTGCCATTTAGTGCGCTGTTGCAATGATGTGAGGTATTCTGTGCTCCATTTTCTCCAAAAATGCTGCTGCATGTAGCATACTCTTTGCCATCTATTTAAGTGATTAATGTTAAGTGTTGTTATATCCGGTTCAATGACGGAGACGAGTGAGGAGCCGACTAAAAAATGAGCCGGTGTAATGACTTCCAAATCGTCAGGATTCTCTGAAATTGAACAAAGAGGTCTTGAGTTCATAATAGCAGAAATTTGACAAATAATGGTTCTAAGCTCATCGAAATCCAAAATTGAAAGGCCTATGGTTTTCAAAATGTGTGTTTTGGCAATCTTAACGGATGCCTCCCAGAGTCCACCAAAATGTGGAGATCTGGGAGGAATACATTTCCAGTCTATAGTGTCTTGCAAACAGCTTTCGTGAACTGCGGTTATGTGTTTTTCGCTTAGAAAAAGTCGCTTGAGTTCCAGGAGTTCATTCTTAGCACCTACAAAGTTTGTGGCGTTATCTGACCATATAACACTAGGTTTTCCACGGGTGCTGATAAATCGTTTTAATGCCGCCAAAAACGCTTGAGTGGACAAATCCTTAACGAGCTCCAAGTGGACAGCCTTTGTAATGAAGCATACAAAAAGGCTTATGTAGCATTTAACTGCTGGTCGAGATCGTATTTCTGAGCGATAATACAATGGTCCACAATAGTCAACACCACAAATTAAAAAAGCTCGGTTCTCACAAACCCTAGCAGCTGGTAGATTTCCCATTATGTGCTGTATTATTTGAGGCTTTACACGGTAACAGCGAACGCATTTGTTTACAATCCGGCTGACTTCTTTTCTTCCTCCGATAGGCCAAAATTCCAACCTAATGTTTGCGAGTAAAGATGATGGACCTGCGTGCATGTACTCGTGGTGAAAATAGTTTATTATTGATTCAGATAATGGGTGACGCTTTGGTAAAATTGTTGGGTGTTTAGCATTAAAAGACATATTCGAGTTATTTAAACGACCACCTACTCGTAATACGCCATGGTCATCTAAAAATGGATTTAATGAAATAAGCGGGCTTGAATTGTCAACTGTTGTTTTGTTGCTGAGCGCCTGGTATTCTTTGAAGAAATTGGACCGTTGTACCATTCTGATTAACATCATAGTTCCCAATCGAACATCTTGCACAGTAAGAGGCCCTTTACGATTTCCAATTTTCTTTGCTCCAAATTTGTATACATAGGCATAAACACGACACAATTTACCATATGATGTAATAAATTTACAATTGGATGAAAAATCGACAGTTTTGTGGGTAGCAAACATTACAACTTTGCGTTTTTCTGGTAAGTCCATCAATCGATCGGGCAAATTAGGCCACATGCTTTTATTTTGTCTTAGAAAATTTGGTCCGAACAGCCACAATGTTGATTTGGATATCTCCAATGGATAAGACCCTCGAGAAAGAATATCCGCAGGGTTCTGATCTGTGGGAACATAATTCCAAGTCATTGATGATGTCAATGTTTGTATTCGAGATACTCTGTTTGAAACGAAAACGTGAAAATCTGATGAATCTTCCCTTATCCAGGACAGAACTATACTTGAGTCTGACCAACAATAGTAGTCTCCAATAAAAATATCGAGATTCTTAATTTTATGTATGAGCTCAGCTAACAACGATGCCGCAGCCAATTCTAATTTAGGAATTGTAAGAACCTTTGTGGGAGCCACTTTGGTTTTGAACATAGCAAATTTGTATCCACTGTGCCATTAAACTCTGTACGAATATATATACATGCTCCGTAGGCTATTCGACTAGCGTCGCAGAAAGCATGTACTTCTGTTTTGCTTTTTGGAGTTAACACTCTTCTAGGAAAGCTACAATTGTTTATATGCTTCAATTCGTCGTATATATGACCCCACTCAATATTCAATTTATGCGGGAGAATCTCGTCCCACTCAATCTTCTCTTTCCAAAGCAATTGCAAAAACACTTTTACTTTTGTTACTACAGGACCGATTAGCCCAAGTGGGTCATAAATTCTTGCTATTGTAGACATAACAGACCTTTTCGTATTTCGCTGAGAATAAACTGGGATATGGGAGAACAAAAATGAGTCACTCTCTGGACTCCAAACCAATCCAAGTGTTTTTGTTACATTGTTGCAGTCACTGAAAGTCAAAAGCTTTTCTTTGTTATTCTCAGGAATGTTTCTCATTATGTGTGGATCATTGGAGCACCACTTTCTTATTACAAAGTTACCTCGTCGAAGAAGATTTGTTGTTTGTTCCTTGATTTCATTTACTTCTTCTATAGTACTGCCCCCTGAAATAAGATCGTCTACATAAAAATCGCGAAATACAATTTTTGATCCTATCGGATAATTTTTCCGTTCATCACACGCAAGCTGTTGCATAGATCTTATGGCCAAAAAAGAGGCTGACTTTGTTCCATAAGTCACAGTATCAAGTCTGAATATTTTAATTGGCTCATTCGAATTATCTCTCCATAAAATACACTGCAAATAATTATCTGGCGATGCCATTCTTACACAGCGATACATTTTACAAATGTCTCCAGTGAGAGCAATGTAAAAAGAACGAAATCGAATCAAAATATCAAATAGCAATGGCTGAATGTTTGGACCGCACATCAAAACATCATTTAGTGACAAACCTGATGTAGTGCGAGATGACCCATCGAAAACTACTCGCAATTTAGTAGTTGTACTCTCCTCTTTTACAACGCAGTGATGCGGCAGAAAATAAACTGGCACGTCTTTAGGGGTCGATGTAATTAATGACATATGATTTAGTTCGCAGTACTCTTTAATGAACGCTGAGTGAAGGCGTTTTTCCAAATTTTTAAATCTACGTAAGGCTTGTTCATATGAATTTCCAAGCAATTTGGGACTAGATTTAAATGGAAGCCGAACTGAATATTCGCCCGATTCGAGTCTAGTATAATTCTCTACGAAGTGTTGCTCGCATTCAATGTCCTCTTTGGGGACTTTCTTTACTAATTCCAAATTGTTTTCAATTTCCCAAAAAGACCGAATCAAATCATGGAGTTTTATATCAAAAGCAGGATCTGGAGTCTCTTTGATGCCCACAAGACACATACTTCTACGAACGAATTGATTGCCACCTCCTCCTACAATCCAACCAAATTTTGATTTAACCAAGACGGGTAGTCCTGGTGCCATTGAAATTTTTCCATCGCACAGTGACTCAAAAAATATTTCACTGCCAATCAGCAAGTCAATACGACCTGATTCATTAAATTTTGGATCAGCCAATTTTAGATTTGGTGGGATATTCCAAGATGAAATATCAATGCTAGCTGGTGGCTGTTTGTCTATTATTGTTGATATAACAGCGGCTGAAATATATGCGGTGGATGAATCAAAATGCGATTCAATACAAAACTGGACGCTTTTCATAGACGAAAAATCAGTCTGACCGATTCCGGAAACAACAGTTGTGGAAAAATCTGCTTTTAGTTGAAGTCTGTTGAGACAATTTGTTGTAATGAAATTAGCTTGTGATGCTGAATCGAGTATAGCTCTACATGGAAATCGAAAACCAGATTTGCCTTTGACGAATACAATAGCAGTTGCTAAAAACGCATTTTGAACTTTATCATAATTTTCAGGCTCATTCGTGGATGAAGCTACTAATACTGAATATGGTAACTGGTTTGAAGCAGATGCGATATTTCTATCAACATAGGGGTTTGTTGAGCTTAATCCATTTGAAGTTGACGGAATGTTTTCCGAATTGGAATTATTTGAGAAAGGATCTTTACTATCCATATGCAAAAGAGTATTGTGCTTTTGAGTGCAGTGTCGACAGCTGCTGGACTTGCACGACTTTAAGCCATGGCCTTTGCGTAGGCAGTTTAAACATAAATTAAACTTTTTTGCAATCTGAAAGCGTTGGCTGGGTGTTAGTGACAAAAATTCTGGGCAATTGTATATATTGTGGTCTTCAGACTTGCAATTATTACAAACTTTTGAGTTATCGTTAGTAACTACGAAACTTCTTTTACGATTGTTAGTAAAACTATGTTTATTGCCCACCTTTTGGCTTGGTGTTTTTGTTACCATAGCATACTCCACATTTTCCAATCTTTGGCACCATTGTTGAAGAAATTCAGCCATATTATCCCATTTTGGTATGTCGTTGTTTGGCGTGGATTCTTCCCATTTGCTCCGAGTAGCAGCATCAAGCTTACGGCCGACAAGGTGTATCAGCATGCAATCTGCTATTTGCTCCTTTGAACCCATGGTAAGTAGAGCTCGAAGATGAGAGTTGATAGAGTCACTAAGATGTCGAAGTTTTGCCACTGATCCATCCTCCACGCTACTTAATCCAAAAATATCACGAATGTGAGCCTGAAAGTTCAAACGTTTATTATCAAATCTTTTAATTAACAAATCTATAGCTTTATCATAATTTTCCTCGATAATTTCCAGCGATCGTATTGTATCCAGCGCTGATCCGGTAAGACAGGAGCGTAAGTGTTGAAATTTTTCTATTTTTGTTAAATCATTGTCTTCACCAATAACAGTTCTGAACATTGAGTAAAAATCTGGCCATTCCGAATAATCACCAGCGAATTTAGGATTTTGCAGTATTGGTAGTCGAGGCTTTTGTGTTGGCAACAAAAACGATGGATGTGTTTCATTAAAAGTTGAATTGTTAGAAGCCGCTTGCCTTGAACCATCTTCTTTCATTTTAATGGCAATGGATTTTCGAGTCAAAATACTTTTGGCAGAAATGTACAACGTTTCGAATTCGACGGGCAAATTACTATCGATTTCATTTGGGCTTTCATCTTCAAGTAAATTATGAAGCTTTTCGAAATTTGCATTTAGTTTATTAACTTGCTGGAGCCTCACACTGATGTCGGCTTCGTCCAAGCCATCAATTGGTTTTGATTTTAAATCTATTTCAATGGTTTCCAAACGATATTTTAAAACCAAACACTTTCGCTTTAGGATTGAATTTTGCTCTTCCGAATCACTCATTTTTGTTACAAATTACGTATTTCTCGACTTGCAAAAATAACGTTTTTGACGCGATCACGTCGGGGTCACCAATGTTGACGGAGATAAAAAAACAAACCAAGATTTCTCCGTATATATGCGACGAAAGGAGAAATACCAAGAACGATAGAATATGCCTTTTATTCCAAATATCAATATGTTGACCAGCTTGGCTAATGCTTAGTGTAGCGAGATGTCTATATGTAGCCACAATGTGTGTACGGCTAATGCAATAGATAGCTATGTACGATATGATGTGTATGCTTTTATTTAACAAAACTTGCAAAGTAATGCGACAAACGAAAAAACAACGATTGAGAGATGCTTATAGCTAAGGTACAATTTATAGATTTTAAAGAGAGCTTTGGATACAGTTAATTGAAACATGAATTGATGATTGCTTATTAGCGATAATC
This sequence comes from Haematobia irritans, assembly GCF_050003625.1. Lineage (NCBI taxonomy): Eukaryota > Metazoa > Arthropoda > Insecta > Diptera > Muscidae > Haematobia > Haematobia irritans. Next base: position 70,610,318 of record NC_134400.1, on the reverse strand, counting down.
GATTTTGATTACAATTATAACAATTAAAATACACAGAGAAAAATAAACAGATTATTGGTACATAAAGTCGTACATTTTTGAAATTATTTTATTAATCATATTAACCGGTCTCAGAACACTAAGTTTTTCAGATAAAAATTTCAATTTTTTTAGGTTTTGGGAGGATTATTCAATTTTTTTGGGGGTGGTCATGAATTAAAGTCCTTTTGGCGCTAGGGCGCTTAGTTTAGGAGATATGGGCAAAATAAGTTTTTCATACCAAAATTTAATTTTTTTTAGGTTTTGGATGGATTTGTCAATTTTTTGGGGGTGGTCACGAATTAAAGTCCATTTCGCCCTAGGACGCATATTTAAGGAGATATGGGCAAAATAACTTTTTCATATAAAAATTGCAATTTTTTAGGTTTTGAGTGGATTATTAAATTTTTTGGAGTGTTACGAATGAAAGTCCTTTCCGCTCTAGGACGCGTATATACGGAGATATGGGCAAAATAAGTTTTTCAGATAAAAATTTCAATTTTTTTAGGTTTTGGGAGGATCATTCAATTTTTTTGGGGTGGTCATGAATTAAAGTCCTTTTCGCGCTAGGGCGCTTAGTTTAGGAGATATGGGCAAAATAAGTTTTTCATATCAAAATTTAAATTTTTTTAGGTTTTGGGTGGATTTGCCAATTTTTTGGGGGTGGTCACGAATTAAAGTCCATTTCGCCCTAGGACGCATATTTAAGGAGATATGGGCAAAATAACTTTTTCATATAAAAATTGCAATTTTTTTTAGGTTTTGGGTGGATTTGTCAATTTTTTGGGGGTGGTCACGAATTAAAGTCCTTTTCGCCCTAGGACGCGTTAATACATACGGAGATATGGGCAAAATAAGTTTTTCAGATAAAAATTTCAATTTTTTTAGGTTTTGGGAGGATTATTCATTTTTTTTGGGGTGGTCATGAATTAAAGTCCTTTTGGCGCTAGGGCGCTTAGTTTAGGAGATATGGGCAAAATAAGTTTTTCATATCAAAATTTAAATTTTTTTAGGTTTTGGGTGGATTTGTCAATTTTTTGGGGGTGTCACGAATTAAAGTCCATTTCGCCCTAGGACGCATATTTAAGGAGTTATGGGCAAAATAACTTTTTCATATAAATTGCAATTTTTTTAGGTTTTGATTATTAAATTTTTTAGGGTGTTACGAATTAAAGTCCTTTTCGCTCTAGGACGCGTATATACGAAGATATGGGCAAAATAAGTTTTTCAGATAAAAATTTCATTTTTTTTTTTTTGGTTTTGGGAGGATTATTTAATTTTTTTGGGGGTGGTCATGAATTAAAGTCCTTTTCGCGCTAGGGCGTTTAGTTTAGGAGATATGGGCAAAATAAGTTTTTCATATTAAAATTTAAAATTTTTTTAGGTTTTGGGTGGATTTGTCAATTTTTTGGGGGTGGTCACGAATTAAAGTCCATTTCGCCCTAAGACGCATATTTAAGGAGATATGGGCAAAATAACTTTTTCATATAAAAATTGCAATTTTTTTAGGTTTTGAGCGGATTATTAAATTTTTTGGGGTGTTACGAGTTAAAGTCCTTTTCGCTCTAGGACGCGTATATACGAAGATATGGGCAAAATAAGTTTTTCAGATAAAAATTTCAATTTTTTTAGGTTTTGGGAGGATTATTCAATTTTTTTGGGGGTGGTCATGAATTAAGGTCCTTTTCGCGCTAGGGCGCTTAGTTTAGGAGATATGGGCAAAATAAGTTTTTCATATCAAAATTTAAATTTTTTTAGGTTTTGGGTGGATTTGTCAATTTTTTGGGGGTGGTCACGAATTAAAGTCCTTTTCGCCCTAGGACGTATATTTAAGGAGATATGGGCAAAATAACTTTTTCATATAAAAATTGCAATTTTTTAGGTTTTGAGTGGATTTGTCAATTTTTTGGGGGTGGTCACGAATTAAAGTCCTTTTCGCCCTAGGACGCGTTAATACATACGGAGATATGGGCAAAATAAGTTTTTCAGATAAAAATTTCAATTTTTTTAGGTTTTGGGAGGATTATTCAATTTTTTTTGGGGTGGTCATGAATTAAAGTCCTTTTCGTGCTAGGGCGCTTAGTTTAGGAGATATGGGCAAAATAAGTTTTTCATATCAAAATTTAAATTTTTTTAGGTTTTGGGTGGATTTGTCAATTTTTTGGGGGTGTCACGAATTAAAGTCCATTTCGCCCTAGGGCGCATATTTAAGGAGATATGGGCAAAATAACTTTTTCATATAAATTGCAATTTTTTTAGGTTTTGATTATTAAATTTTTTAGGGTGTTACGAATTAAAGTCCTTTTCGCTCTAGGACGCGTATATACAAAGATATGGGCAAAATAAGTTTTTCAGATAAAAATTTCATTTTTTTTTGGTTTTGGGAGGATTATTTAATTTTTTTGGGGGTGGTCATGAATTAAAGTCCTTTTCGCGCTAGGGCGCTTAGTTAAGGAGATATGGGCAAAATAAGTTTTTCATATCAAAATTTAAATTTTTTTTAGGTTTTGGGTGGATTTGTCAATTTTTTTGCGGATGGTCACGAATTAAAGTCCTTTTCGCCCTAGGACGTATATTTAAGGAGATATGGGCAAAATAAATTTTTCATATAAAAATTGCAATTTTTTTAGGTTTTGAGCGGATTATTAAATTTTTTGGGGTGTTACGAATTAAAGTCCTTTTCGCTCTAGGACGCGTATATACGAAGATATGGGCAAAATAAGTTTTTCAGATAAAAATTTAATTTTTTTTAGGTTTTGGGATAATTATTCAATTTTTTTGGGGGTGGTCATGAATTAAGGTCCTTTTCGCGCTAGGGCGCTTAGTTTAGGAGATATGGGCAAAATAAGTTTTTCATATCGAAATTTAAATTTTTTTAGGTTTTGGGTGGATTTGTCAATTTTTTGGGGGTGGTCACGAATTAAAGTCCATTTCGCCCTAGGACGCATATTTAAGGAGATATGGGCAAAATAAGTTTTTCATATAAAAATTGCAATTTTTTTAGGTTTTGAGCGGATTATTAAATTTTTTGGGGTGTTACGAATTAAAGTCCTTTTCGCTCTAGGACGCGTATATACGAAGATATGGGCAAAATAAGTTTTTCAGATAAAAATTTAAATTTTTTTAGGTTTTGGGAGGATTATTCAATTTTTTTGGGGGTGGTCATGAATTAAAGTCCTTTTCGCGCTAGGGCGCTTAGTTTAGGAGATATGGGCAAAATAACTTTTTCATATAAAAATTGCAATTTTTTTAGGTTTTGGGTGGATTTGTCAATTTGTTGGGGGTGGTCACGAATTAAAGTCCTTTTCGCCCTAGGACACGTTAAAACGGAGATATGGGCAAAATAAGTTCTTCAGATAAAAATTTCAATTTTTTTAGGTTTTGGGAGGATTATTCAATTTTTTTGGGGTGGTCATGAATTAAAGTCCTTTTCGCGCTAGGGCGCTTAGTTTAGGAGATATGGGCAAAATAAGTTTTTCATATCAAAATTTAATTTTTTTTAGGTTTTGGGTGGATTTGTCAATTTTTTTGGGGTGTTACGAATTAAAGTCCTTTTCGCTCTAGGACGCGTATATACGAAGATATGGGCAAAATAAGATTTTCAGATAAATATTTCAATTTTTTTTAGGTTTTGGGAGGATTATTCAATTTTTTTTTGGGGTTGGTCATGAATTAAAGTCCTTTTCGCGCTAGGGCGCTTAGTTTAGGAGATATGGGCAAAATAAATTTTTCAGATAAAAATTTCAATTTTTTTAGGTTTTGGGAGGATTATTCAATTTTTTTGGGGGTGGTCATGAATTAAGGTCCTTTTCGCGCTAGGGCGCTTAGTTTAGGAGATATGGGCAAAATACGTTTTTCATATCGCAATTTAAATTTTTTTAGGTTTTGGGTGGATTTGTCAATTTTTTGGGGGTGGTCACGAATTAAAGTCCATTTCGCCCTAGGACGCATATTTAAGGAGATATGGGCAAAATAACTTTTTCATATAAAAATTGCATTTTTTTTAGGTTTTGAGTGGATTATTAAATTTTTTGGGGTGTTACGAATTAAAGTCCTTTTCGCTCTAGGACGCGTATATACGAAGATATGGGCAAAATAAGTTTTTCAGATAAAAATTTTAATTTTTTTTAGGTTTTGGGAGGATTATTCAATTTTTTTAAGGGTGGTCATGAATTAAAGTCCTTTTCGCGCTAGGGCGCTTAGTTTAGGAGATATGGGCAAAATAAGTTTTTCATATCAAAATTTAAATTTTTTTAGGTTTTGGGTGGATTTGTCAATTTTTTGGGGGTGGTCACGAATTAAAGTCCTTTTCGCCCTAGGACGTATATTTAAGGAGATATGGGCAAAATAACTTTTTCATATAAAAATTGCAATTTTTTTAGGTTTTGAGTGGATTATTAAATTTTTTGGGGTGTTACGAATTAAAGTCCTTTTCGCTCTAGGACGCGTATATACGAAGATATGGGCAAAATAAGTTTTTCAGATAAAAATTTCAATTTTTTTAGGTTTTGGGAGGATTATTCCATTTTTTTTTTGGGTGGGCGCTAGGGCGCTTAGTTTAGGAGATATGGGCAAAATAAGTTTTTCATATCAAAATTTAAATTTTTTTAGGTTTTGGGTGGATTTGTCAATTTTTTGGGGGTGGTCACGAATTAAAGTCCATTTCGCCCTAGGACGCATATTTAAGGAGATATGGGCAAACTAAGTTTTTCAGATAAAAATTTCAATTTTTTTAGGTTTTGAGCGGATTATTAAATTTTTTGGGGTGTTACGAATTAAAGTCCTTTTCGCTCTAGGACGCGTATATACGAAGATATGGGCAAAATAAGTTTTTCAGATAAAAATTTCAATTTTGTTAGGTTTTGGGAGGATTATTCAATTTTTTTGGGGGTGGTCATGAATTAAGGTCCTTTTCGCGCTAGGGCGCTTAGTTTAGGAGATATGGGCAAAATACGTTTTTCATATCGCAATTTAAATTTTTTTAGGTTTTGGGTGGATTTGTCAATTTTTTGGGGGTGGTCACGAATTAAAGTCCATTTCGCCCTAGGACGCATATTTAAGGAGATATGGGCAAAATAACTTTTTCAAATAAAAATTGCAATTTTTTTAGGATTTGAGTGGATTATTAAATTTTTTGGGGTGTTACGAATTAAAGTCCTTTTCGCTCTAGGACGCGTATATACGAAGATATGGGCAAAATAAGTTTTTCAGATAAAAATTTAAATTTTTTTTAGGTTTTGGGAGGATTATTCAATTTTTTTGGGGGTGGTCATGAATTAAAGTCCTTTTCGCGCTAGGGCGCTTAGTTTAGGAGATGGGAGCCACCGTGGTGCAATGGTTAGCATGCCCGCCTTACATACACAAGGTCGTGGGTTCGATTCCTGCTACAACCGAACACCAAAAAGTTTTTCAGCGGTGGATTATCCCACCTCAGTAATGCTGGTGACATTTCTGAGGGTTTCAAAGCTTCTCTAAGTGGTTTCACTGGCATGTGGAACGCCGTTCGGACTCGGCTATAAAAAGGAGGTCCCTTGTCATTGAGCTTAATATGGAATCGGGCAACACTCAGTGATAAGAGAGAAGTTCACCACTGTGGTATCACAATGGACTGAATAGTCTAAGTGAGCCTGATACATCGGGCTGCCACATAACCTAACCTAACCTAACCTAACCTAGTTTAGGAGATATGGGCAAAATAAGTTTTTCATATCAAAATTTAAATTTTTTAGGTTTTGGGTGGATTTGTCAATTTTTTGGGGGTGGTCACGAATTAAAGTCCATTTCGCCCTAGGACGCATATTTAAGGAGATATGGGCAAAATAACTTTTTCATATAAAAATTGCAATTTTTTTAGGTTTTGAGTCGATTATTAAATTTTTTGGGGTGTTACGAATTAAAGTCCTTTTCGCTCTAGGACGCGTATATACGAAGATATGGGCAAAATAAGTTTTTCAGATAAAAATTGCAATTTTTTTAGGTTTTGGGAGGATTATTCAATTTTTTTGGGGGTGGTCATGAATTAAAGTCCTTTTCGCACTAGGGCGCTTAGTTTAGGAGATATGGGCAAAATAAGTTATTCATATCAAAATTTAAATTTTTTTTAGGTTTTGGGTGGATTTGTCAATTTTTTGAGGGTGGTCACGAATTAAAGTCCATTTCGCCCTAGGACGCATATTTAGGGAGATATGGGCAAAATAACTTTTTCATATAAAAATTGCAATTTTTTTAGGTTTTGAGTGGATTATTAAATTTTTTGAGGTGTTACGAATTAAAGTCTTTTTCGCTCTAGGACGTGTATATACGAAGATATGGGCAAAATCAGTTTTTCAGATAAAAATTTCAATTTTTTTAGGTTTTGGGAGGATTATTCAATTTTTTTGGGGTGGTCATGAATTAAAGTCCTTTTCGCGCTAGGGCGCTTAGTTTAGGAGATATGGGCAAAATAAGTTTTTCATATCAAAATTTAAATTTTTTTAGGTTTTGGGTGGATTTGTCAATTTTTTGGGGGTGGTCACGAATTAAAGTCCTTTTCGCCCTAGGACGTATATTTAAGGAGATATGGGCAAAATAACTTTTTCATATAAAAATTGCAATTTTTTAGGTTTTGAGTGGATTATTAAATTTTTTGGGGTGTTACGGATTAAAGTCCTTTTCGCTCTAGGACGCGTATATACGAAGATATGGGCAAAATAAGTTTTTCAGATAAAAATTTTAATTTTTTTAGGTTTTGGGAGGATTATTCAATTTTTTTGGGGGTGGTCATGAATTAAAGTCCGTTTCGCGCTAGGGCGCTTAGTTTAGGAGATGGGAGCCACCGTGGTGCAATGGTTAGCATGCGCGCCTTGCATACACAAGGTCGTGGGTTCGATTCCTGCTAAGACCGAACACCAAAAAGTTTTTCAGCGGTGGATTATCCCACCTCAGTAATGCTGGTGACATTTCTGAGGGTTTCAAAGCTTCTCTAAGTGGTTTCACTGGCATGTGGAACGCCGTTCGGACTCGGCTATAAAAACGAGGTCCCTTGTCATTGAGCTTAACATGGAATCGGGCAGCACTCAGTGATAAGAGAGAAGTTCACCACTGTGGTATCACAATGGACTGAATAGTCTAAGTGAGCCTGATACATCGGGCTGCCACATAACCTAACCTAACCTAACCTAGTTTAGGAGATATGGGCAAAATAAGTTTTTCATATCAAAATTTAAATTTTTTTAGGTTTTGGGTGGATTTGTCAATTTTTTGGGGGTGGTCACGAATTAAAGTCCTTTTCGCCCTAGGACGTATATTTAAAAAGATATGGGCAAAATAACTTTTTCATATAAAAATTGCAATTTTTTTAGGTTTTGGGAGGATTATTAAATTTTTTGGGGTGTTACGAATTAAAGTCCTTTTCGCTCTAGGACGCGTATATACGAAGATATGGGCAAAATAAGATTTTCAGATAAAAATTTCAATTTTTGTAGGTTTTGGGAGGATTATTCAATTTTTTTGGGGGGTGGTCATGAATTAAAGTCCTTTTCGCGCTAGGGCGCTTAGTTTAGGAGATATGGGCAAAATAAGTTTTTCATATCAAAATTTAAATTTTTTTAGGTTTTGGGTGGATTTGTAAATTTTTTGGGTGTGGCCACGAATTAAAGTCCTTTTCGCCCTATGACGTATATTTAAGGAGATATGGGCAAAATAACTGTTTCATATAAAAATTGCAATTTTTTAGGTTTTGAGCGGATTATTAAATTTTTTGGGGTGTTACGAATTAAAGTCCTTTTCGCTCTAGGTTAGGTTAGGTTAGGTTAAAGTGGCAGCCCGATTAAGATTCAGGCTCACTTAGACTATTCAGTCCATTGTGATACCACATTAACTAAAAGTACCTATTACATATGGGCACTTCTAGTTTTAACCGCTGAACCTTCTTGATTATTTTTCTTTGTTGAACCAACCAGATTGTTCCAAAAATATTAGCAGACTGCTTAAATTAACGTTTTCCAGATCCGCCAGTAATCTGAAGCTATATGCTCCTAAAAGTTGCTTGCGCTTTACACAAAATGCAGGACACTCACACAAGAGGTGTTTAATTGATTCTTTTTCCTCCGCATCATGACAGCTCATACAATAGTCATTATACTTCGCGCCAATAGTTTTTGCAAAATCTCCTATCAGGCAGCGACCCGTTATAGCAGATATCAGGAGTGATATCTGACGTCTCGAGAACATTAGCATATCTAGTGTGCGGTTTAAGTTGAAATGGGGCCATATTTGCTTGGCGTCGTTACAACCCTTGCAATTCTCCCATCGAACATTTGCCATCATAACAGCCTTCTCACGCAGCATGAGCTTACAGGTAGCTAGGGGCATACCAACAAATTCTAGTTCCCCTGGAATATGTAAGGTAGTCCCTAGCCTTGCCAACTCATCCGCTTCGCAGTTCCCCGGCATGTTCCTATGGCCAGGCACCCATATTAGGTGAATATTGTACTGCTCAGCCATCTCATTGAGAGATTTGCGGCAATCGATGGCCGTTTTCGAGTTGAGGAACACAGAGTCCAAGGATTTTATTGCAGGTTGACTGTCTGAGTATATATTAATGCCCACATTTTTTGGAACATTACTTCTCAGCCAATTCGCCACCTCTCTTATTGCTAATATTTCAGCCTGAAAAACACTACAGTGATCAGGTAATCTTTTCGCTATTCGAAGTTCCAGATCTTTAGAATATACTCCGAAACCCACTTGGCCATCCAATTTGGAGCCATCAGTGTAGAAATCTATATATCTTTTATTCCCCGGGGTCCGTGTACACCACGCCTCACTGTTGGGAATTAGAGTCTCAAACTTTTTGTCGAAAAGTGGACTCGCCAAAGTGTAATCCACTACGTTAGGCACATCTGGCATTATTTTGAGGACCGAACTGTGACCGTAACTTTTTTCCGACCACAGCGATAGCTCGCGCAACCGTACAGCCGTTGTTGCAGCTGACTGTTTGGCCAAAATGTCTAAAGGCAATAGATGCAGTATGACATTAAGGGAGTTTGTTCATGTCTTGCTGAATGCACCTGAGATACACAAGCACGCCATACGCTGAACTTTGTCTAAACTTGTCGGCTGGTGAAGTGCCGGCCACCAGACTACAACACCATATAGCATTATAGGTCTAACCACTGCCGTGTATAGCCAATGTACAATTTTTGGTTTTAGTCCCCACTTTTTCCCTATTGCCTTTTTGCACGAGTATAAAGCTACCGTTGCTTTCCTCGCCCTTTCTTCAATATTAAGCTTAAAGTTCAGCTTCCTGTCCAAAATAACGCCAAGGTATTTTGCACACTCCCTAAAGGGAATTTCAATACCCCCTAAGGAAATGGGCCTAACCGTGGGAGTTTTGCGATCTTTGCAGTACATGACTATTTCTGTCTTTGCAGGATTTACCCCAAGACCATTATCTTTCGCCCATTTCTCAGTCATCCGGAGGGCTCTCTGTATAATATCTCTAATTGTTGATGGGAATTTTCCCCTGACTGCTAGCGCCACATCATCTGCGTATGCCACCACTTGTATCCTTTCTTTTTCTAGGGAAACCAGAAGGTCGTTTATAGCAACATTCCAAAGAAGAGGTGATAGAACTCCTCCTTGAGGAGTGCCTCTGTTCACATACTTTTGTATGTTTGCTTGTCCTAGTGTGGCTGAAATACGTCTCTTCATTAGCAGTTCGTCTAACAGCCTGAGTATACATGGATCAACATTCAGAGTTGTCAGTCCATTTAATATCGAGCTCGGATGGACATTATTGAACGCCCCTTCGATGTCTAGAAACGCCACGATTGTGTATTCTTTGACAGATAGTGAGCTTTCAATAAAGCTGACTAGTTCATGTAGTGCGGTCTCAGTAGACCTGCCCTTCGAGTATGCATGCTGTCGTTTCGAGAACAAACTTGAATCGATGCTAGTTCTAAGATAAATATCTATCATCCTCTCCAGAGTCTTAAGTAGGAATGAGGATAAGCTGATTGGTCGGAAATCCTTCGCCCTCGAGTGAGAGGCTTTTCCCGCTTTAGGTATGAAAACGACTTTTGTTTCCCTCCACTTTCCTGGGATATATGATAAGTTGATACATCCTTTATATATCACCGACAACCAGGGGATAATTTTGTCAGTTACAGCTTGTAACTCCGCCGGAGTAATTCCATCAGGTCCAGGGGATTTGAATGGTCCAAAGCTATTTAGCGCCCATCTTATTCTAGTTTCCGATACAATTTCCTCGACAGGAAACGACCGCTGAGCAACTGTGGCACCGCCAGTACATGGTTCAACCGTCTGATTTCCAGGAAAATGTGTGTCCAATAGTACCTCCAGCGTCTCCTCACTGGACGTTGTCCAATTGCCCTCCCATGTTTTAATGAAACCTGGAGCGGAGTTGGTGGATGCTAGAACCTTCCGTAGTCTGGAAGCCTCGGACGTATTCTCAATACTGCTGCAGTAAGCATTCCAAGAGTTATGCTGAGCCTTTCTCAGTTCTCGCTTGTATCCTCTCAGATTCTTCTTGTAAGCGTCCCAGTCCTCAGGGGCTCTGGTGGACTTTGCCTTGTTAAAGAGCTTCCTGCAGGATTTCCTCATATTACTTAATTCCGTAGACCACCATGGTGGTCGATGTTTCCCCCTTGGCTTTCCTCTAGGGCATGCAGCTTTCAGTGAGATGTTGAAGGCCTTAGTAATCCGCTCAACTGCGTGTTCGATATCTTGCACATTTCTCATATTTGTCTCTGTTATTTCCGGTATCATCATATTGAACGATTCCCTATACCTATTCCAGTCAGCTTTCCTAACATTTGGCGGAAATATGATCTTGGTGATATGAACATCAAATTTGAAACTGATGTAGCGATGATCTGAGAAGCTGTGTTCACTTAAAACCTGCCACTCAGATATCATTTCATTCAGTTCTTGCGAGGCCAAGGTGATGTCCAAAACCTCTTGCCTGTTCTTAGTGACAAAGGTTGGGACTTCTCCCTTGTTGCAAACTACCAGATTAGTACGCAAAATAAACTCTATTAGCGACTCTCCCCTTGCATTAGTATCACTACTTCCCCATATACTATGATGTGCATTCGCATCGCATCCCATAATGAGTTTCGTCTTTGTTTTCAGTGACTCCTCCACTAAGGTCTTAACGGCATATGGAGGCATCTCCCTGTCATGTCCCATGTAGACCGAAGATACCCAATATTTGCATTTGGCTATTTCTAAACTTGCAACAACAGTGTCTGTATTGCACATTGAAGGAAGCAGAAACAAGTTGAGCTCGTTTTTAGCAATTATACAGGCTCGATTTATATCATTACCAGTATACTGCAATAGTTTGAACCCCGTAGTACTTAATTCACATATTTTGTTTTTATAAACATATGGTTCTTGAATAAGAACTATATCTATGTCCCCTTTCATCAGGAGAACTTTTAAGGCAGCACATGCAGCCTTACAATGATGAAGATTTATCTGGAGGATCCGTAGGACCATCGAGATTTTCAACAACCGTCACATCAGCCGCTTCAATCGAGTCATCAAGAATGTCCTCTTCAGAGATATCGGTGACTCTCGCAATAACCATAGGTTCAACTTTGGTGAGTTCTGAGGCAGTAGAAGCCTCCTCACGCATACGGTATCTATCCATGTCTTCAAATGTCTTGGTATCCCCCTCGACTTCGCAAGAGGATCCGCTTACTTCTGATTCAGACAGAGGCTTGTCCATTTCTGAATCCTTTAGCTGATCGTTTTTATACACCTTCATTTGGATATAATAACATACACGGCCCTGGGACTTTGCTAGATGTGGCAAAGACTGAGTGTTCAATATAAACACTGCATGCCGTCTTGGCCCATCCACTTCATCCAAACGGCCAACCTTCCAATCAGCTGTTGGAAGATCTGGATTGCATTGTTTCAGTCTATTTAAAATAGATTCAGGGTCAGGAGGGTTTGCAGGTATCCACGCATGTGCTCTTGGTCTAGCCGGTATGTCTTTCTTCTCGACTAACTCTAGAGCAGCTCCTTTCCAAACTTCACCAATTAATATCAGAGCAGCTTTAAAACATTCTATAGACCTCTGGTCCTCAAATGCGACTAGCTTAAATCGTCCTTGATACCAACCAGCCTCTTGGTGTCGAGGATCTGGGCCGGGAAACTTTTCCAGCACCTGTGAGTAGACGCCAGACAAAGCATTCTCAATTTCCCCCCATTTTTGCTTTGGAACCATACCGTCCAATGCTCCTTTATTTATGATAGCCATCACAAGGCTGTCTTTAGCAACTGAGGCAAACGATCGTTGATCCCTTTTGGAGGATGGCAGCTCATCCGGTGATCGTTCCCTTTTTCCAGCCTCAAGAATTCCTTGAGCCCATTTTAAGGAATCGCTTTGTTTAGCCGACAACGTGCTTGGGTCGACTGATCCTAATTTCTTTAGGATAAACAAAGCATTTCTGCGTTCTTTGAATCTCTTTCGTGAGGGATTACCTCCTTTTGATGCCGTTACCTTGGAAAAGGTCCGACTTGTCAAATTATCGCCACCTGTCGACCCGTCTACAGGTCGACTAATTGGGCCTAACTCTTGGTCATTGCCCAAATTTATAACTTCAGTCGATACCCGTCCACTGGGCCCTGAAGTTAGCAACCCAGTGGATGTCTTTGAATTTCTCTGCATGGTGGCCTAATATCCCACCACACTTGAAATTCGTAGTAGGAACTTATTACGATGATTTTATCCGCTATTAAAAAACACGTCCGTTCCGTTCGACGGTTGAAATCTCGCTCTAGGACGCGTATATACGAAGATATGGGCAAAATAAGTTTTTCAGATAAAAATTTCAATTTTTTTAGGTTTTGGGAGGATTATTCAATTTTTGTGGGAGTGGTCATGAATTAAAATCCTTTTCGCGCTAGAGCGCTTAGTTTAGGAGATATGGGCAAAATAAGTTATTCATATCAAAATTTAAATTTTTTTAGGGAAGATATGGGCAAAATAAGTTTTTCAGATAAAAATTTCATTTTTTTAGGTTTTGGGAGGATTATTAAATTTTTTTGGGGGTGGTCATGAATTAAAGTCCTTTTCGCACTAGGGCGCTTAGTTTAGGAGATATGGGCAAAATAAGTTATTCAAATCAAAATTTAAATTTTTTTAGGTTTTGGGTGGAATTTGTCAATTTTTTGGGGGTGGTCACGAATTAAAGTCCTTTGCGCCCTAGGACGTATATTTATAGAGATATGGACAAAATAACTTTTTCATATAAAAATTGCACTTTTTTTAGGTTTTGAGTGGATTATTAAATTTTTTGGCGTGTTACGAATGAAAGTCCTTTTCGCTCTAGGACGCGTATATACGAAGATATGGGCAAAATAAGATTTTCATATAAAAATTTCAATTTTTTTAGGTTTTGGGAGGATTATTCAATTTTTTGGGGGTGATCATGAATTAAAGTCCTTTTCGCGCTAGGTCGCTTAGTTTAGGAGATATGGGCAAAATAAGTTTTTCATATCAAAATTTAAATTTTTTTAGGGTTTGGGTGGATTTGTCAATTTTTTGGGGGTGGTCACGAATTAAAGTCCATTTCGCCCTAGGACGCATATTTAAGGAGATATGGGCAAAATAACTTTTTCATATAAAAATTGCAATTTTTTTAGGTTTTGGGTGGATTTGTCAATTTTTTGGGGGTGGTCACGAATTAAAGTCCTTTTCGCCCTAGGACGCGTTAATACGGAGATATGGGCAAAATAAGGTTTTCAGATAAAAATTTCAATTTTTTTAAGTTTTGGGAGGATTATTCAATTTTTTTGGGGTGGTCATGAATTAAAGTCCTTTTCGCGCTAGGGCGCTTAGTTTAGGAGATATGGGCAAAATAAGTTTTTCATATCAAAATTTAAATTTTTTTAGGTTTTGGGTGGATTTGTCAATTTTTTGGGGGTGTCACGAATTAAAGTCCATTTCGCCCTAGGACGCTTATTCAAGGAGATATGGGCAATATAACTTTTTCATATAAATTGCAATTTTTTTAGGTTTTGATTATTAAATTTTTTGGGGTGTTACGAATTAAAGTCCTTTTCGCTCTAGGACGCGTATATACGAAGATATGGGCAAAATAAGATTTTCAGATAAATATTTCAATTTTTTTAGGTTTTGGGAGGATTATTCATTTTTTTTTGGGGTTGGTCATGAATTAAAGTCCTTTTCGCGCTAGGGCGCTTAGTTTAGGAGATATGGGCAAAATACGTTTTTCATATCGCAATTTAAATTTTTTTAGGTTTTGGGTAGATTTGTCAATTTTTTGGGGGTGGTCACGAATTAAAGTCCATTTCGCCCTAGGACGCATATTTAAGGAGATATGGGCAAAATAACTTTTTCATATAAAAATTGAAATTTTTTTAGGTTTTGAGTGGATTATTAAATTTTTTGGGGTGTTACGAATTAAAGTCCTTTTCGCTCTAGGACGCGTATATACAAAGATATGGGCAAAATAAGTTTTTCAGATAAAAATTTTAATTTTTTTAGGTTTTGGGAGGATTCTTCAATTTTTTTTGGGGTGGGCGCTAGGGCGCTTGGGGTGGGCGCTAGGGCGCTTAGTTTAGGAGATATGGGCAAAATAAGTTTTTCATATCAAAATTTAAATTTTTTTAGGTTTTGGGTGGATTTGTCAATTTTTTGGGGGTGGTCACGAATTAAAGTCCATTTCGCCCTAGGACGCATATTTAAGGAGATATGGGCAAAATAAGTTTTTCAGATAAAAATTTCAATTTTTTTAGGTTTTGAGCGGATTATTAAATTTTTTGGGGTGTTACGAATTAAAGTCCTTTTCGCTCTAGGACGCGTATATACGAAGATATGGGCAAAATAAGTTTTTCAGATAAAAATTTTAATTTTTTTAGGTTTTGGGAGGATTATTCAATTTTTTTGGGGGTGGTCATGAATTAAAGGCCTTTTCGCGCTAGGGCGCTTAGTTTAGGAGATATGGGCAAAATAAGTTTTTCATATCGCAATTTAATTTTTTTTAGGTTTTGGGTAGATTTGTCAAATTTTTGGGGGTGGTCACGAATTAAAGTCCATTTCGCCCTAGGACGCATATTTAAGGAGATACGGGCAAAATAACTTTTTCATATAAAAATTGCAATTTTTTTAGGTTTTGAGTGGATTATTAAATTTTTTGGGGTGTTACGAATTAAAGTCCTTTTCGCTCTAGGACGCGTATATACGAAGATATGGGCAAAATAAGTTTTTCAGATAAAAATTTCAATTTTTTTAGGTTTTGGGAGGATTATTCAATTTTTTTGGGGGTGGTCATGAATTAAAGTCCTTTTCGCGCTAGGGCGCTTAGTTTAGGAGATATGGGCAAAATAAGTTTTTCATATCAAAATTTAAATTTTTTTAGGTTTTGGGTGGATTTGTCAATTTTTTGGGGGTGGTTACGAATTAAAGTCCTTTTCGCCCTAGGACGTATATTTAAGGAGATATGGGCAAAATAACTTTTTCATATAAAAATTGCAATTTTTAAGGTTTAGAGTGGATTATTAAATTTTTTGGGGTGTTACGAATTAAAGTCCTTTTCGCTCTAGGACGCGTATATACGAAGATATGGGCAAAATAAGTTTTTCAGATAAAAATTTCAATTTTTTTAGGTTTTGGGAGGATTATTCAATTTTCTTGGGGGTGGTCATGAATTAAAGTCCTTTTCGCGCTAGGGCGCTTAATTTAGGAGATATGGGTAAAATAAGTTTTTCATATCAAAATTTAAATTTTTTTTAGGTTTTGGGTGGATTTGTCAATTTTTTGGGGGTGGTCACGAATTAAAGTCCATTTCGCCCTCGGACGCATATTTAAGGAGATATGGGCAAAATAAGTTTTTCAGATAAAAATTTCATTTTTTTAGGTTTTGGGAGGATTATTCAATTTTTTTGGGGGTGGTCATGAATTAAAGTCCTTTTCGCACTAGGGCGCTTAGTTTAGGAGATATGGGCAAAATAAGTTTTTCATATCAAAATTTAAATTTTTTTTAGGTTTTGGGTGGATTTGTCAATTTTTTGGGGGTGGTCACGAATTAAAGTCCATTTCGCCCTCGGACGCATATTTAAGGAGATATGGGCAAAATAACTTTTTCATATAAAAATTGCAATTTTTTTAGGTTTTGGGTGGATTTGTCAATTTTTTGGGGGTGGTCACGAATTAAAGTCCTTTTCGCCCTAGGACGCGTTAATACGGAGATATGGGCAAAATAAGGTTTTCAGATAAAAATTTCAATTTTTTTAGGTTTTGGGAGGATTATTCAATTTTTTTGGGGTGGTCATGAATTAAAGTCCTTTTCGCGCTAGGGCGCTTAGTTTAGGAGATATGGGCAAAATAAGTTTTTCATATCAAAATTTAAATTTTTTTAGGTTTTGGGTGGATTTGTCAATTTTTTGGGGGTGTCACGAATTAAAGTCCATTTCGCCCTAGGACGCTTATTCAAGGAGATATGGGCAAAATAACTTTTTCATATAAATTGCAATTTTTTTAGGTTTTGATTATTAAATTTTTTGGGGTGTTACGAATTAAAGTCCTTTTCGCTCTAGGACGCGTATATACGAAGATATGGGCAAAATAAGATTTTCAGATAAATATTTCAATTTTTTTAGGTTTTGGGAGGATTATTCAATTTTTTTTGGGGTTGGTCATGAATTAAAGTCCTTTTCGCGCTAGGGCGCTTAGTTTAGGAGATATGGGCAAAATACGTTTTTCATATCGCAATTTAAATTTTTTTAGGTTTTGGGTAGATTTGTCAATTTTTTGGGGGTGGTCACGAATTAAAGTCCTTTGCGCCCTAGGACGCATATTTAAGGAGATATGGGCAAAATAACTTTTTCATATAAAAATTGAAATTTTTTTAGGTTTTGAGTGGATTATTAAATTTTTTGGGGTGTTACGAATTAAAGTCCTTTTCGCTCTAGGACGCGTATATACAAAGATATGGGCAAAATAAGTTTTTCAGATAAAAATTTTAATTTTTTTAGGTTTTGGGAGGATTATTCAATTTTTTTGGGGTGGGCGCTAGGGCGCTTAGTTTAGGAGATATGGGAAAATACGTTTTTCATATCGCAATTTAAATTTTTTTAGGTTTTGGGTGGATTTGTCAATTTTTTGGGGGTGGTCACGAATTAAAGTCCATTTCGCCCAAGGACGCATATTTAAGGAGATATGGGCAAAATAAGTTTTTCAGATAAAAATTTCAATTTTTTTAGGTTTTGAGCGGATTATTAAATTTTTTGGGGTGTTACGAATTAAAGTCCTTTTCGCTCTAGGACGCGTATATACGAAGATATGGGCAAAATAAGATTTTCAGATAAATATTTCAATTTTTTTAGGTTTTGGGAGGATTATTCAATTTTTTTTGGGGGTGGTCATGAATTAAGGTTCTTTTCGCGCTAGGGCGCTTAGTTTAGGAGATATGGGCAAAATACGTTTTTCATATCGCAATTTAAATTTTTTTAGGTTTTGGGTGGATTCGTCAATTTTTTGGGGGTGGTCACGAATTAAAGTCCATTTCGCCCTAGGACGCATATTTAAGGAGATATGGGCAAAATAAGTTTTTCAGATAAAAATTTCATTTTTTTAGGTTTTGGGAGGATTATTCAATTTTTTTGGGGGTGGTCATGAATTAAAGTCCTTTTCGCACTAGGGCGCTTAGTTTAGGAGATATGGGCAAAATAAGTTATTCAAATCAAAATTTAAATTTTTTTAGGTTTTGTGTGGATTTGTCGATTTTTTGGGGGTGGTCACGAATTAAAGTCCTTTGCGCCCTAGGACGTATATTTATAGAGATATGGGCAAAATAACTTTTTCATATAAAAATTGCAATTTTTTTAGGTTTTGAGTGGATTATTAAATTTTTTGGCGTGTTACGAATGAAAATCCTTTTCGCTCTAGGACGCGTATATACGAAGATATGGGCAAAATAAGATTTTCATATAAAAATTTCAATTTTTTTAGGTTTTGGGAGGATTATTCAATTTTTTTGGGGGTGATCATGAATTAAAGTCCTTTTCGCGCTAGGGCGCTTAGTTTAGGAGATATGGGCAAAGTAAGTTTTTCATATCAAAATTTAAATTTTTTTAGGGTTTGGGTGGATGTGTCAATTTTTTGGGGGTGGTCACGAATTAAAGTCCATTTCGCCCTAGGACGCATATTTAAGGAGATATGGGCAAAATAACTTTTTCATATAAAAATTGCAATTTTTTTAGGTTTTGGGTGGATTTGTCAATTTTTTGGGGGTGGTCACGAATTAAAGTCCTTTTCGCCCTAGAACGTATATTTAAGGAGATATGGGCAAAATAACTTTTTCATATAAAAATTGCAATTTTTTTAGGTTTTGAGCGGATTATTAAATTTTTTGGGGTGTTACGAATTAAAGTCCTTTTCGCGCTAGGACGCGTATATACGAAGATATGGGCAAACTAAGTTTTTCAGATAAAAATTTCAATTTTTTTAGGTTTTGGGAGGATTATTCAATTTTTTTGGGGGTGGTCATGAACTAAAGTCCTTTTCGCGCTAGGGCGCTTGGTTTAGGAGATATGGGCAAAATAAGTTTTTCATATCAAAATTTAAAATTTTTTAGGTTTTGGGTGGATTTGTCAATTTTTTGGGGGTGGTCACGAATTAAAGTCCATTTCGCCCTAGGACGCATATTTAAGGAGATATGGGCAAAATAACTTTTTCATATAAAAATTGCAATTTTTTAGGTTTTGAGCGGATTATTAAATTTTTTGGGGTGTTACGAAATAAAGTCCTTTTCGCTCTAGGACGCGTATATACGAAGATATGGGCAAACTAAGTTTTTCAGATAAAAATTTCAATTTTTTTAGGTTTTGGGAGGATTATTCAATTTTTTTGGGGTGGTCATGAATTAAAGTCCTTTTCGCGCTAGGGCGCTTAGTTTAGGAGATATGGGCAAAATAAGTTTTTCATATCAAAATTTAAATTTTTTTAGGGTTTGGGTGGATTTGTCAATTTTTTGGGGGTGGTCACGAATTAAAGTCCATTTCGCCCTAGGACGCATATTTAAGGAGATATGGGCAAAATAACTTTTTCATATAAAAATTGCAATTTTTTTAGGTTTTGGGTGGATTTGTCAATTTTTTGGGGGTGGCACGAATTAAAGTCCTTTTCGCCCTAGGACGCGTTAATACGGAGATATGGGCAAAATAAGGTTTTCAGATAAAAATTTCAATTTTTTTAGGTTTTGGGAGGATTATTCAATTTTTTTTGGGGTGGTCATGAATTAAAGTCCTTTTCGCGCTAGGGCGCAAAATAAGTTTTTCATATCAAAATTTAAATTTTTTTAGGTTTTGGGTGGATTTGTCAATTTTTTGGGGGTGTCACGAATTAAAGTCCATTTCGCCCTATGACGCATATTTAAGGAGATATGGGCAAAATAACTTTTTAATATAAATTGCAATTTTTTTAGGTTTTCATTATTAAATTTTTTAGGGTGTTACGAATTAAAGTCCTTTTCGCTCTAGGACGCGTATATACGAAGATATGGGCAAAATAAGTTTTTCAGATAAAAATTTCATTTTTTTTGGTTTTGGGAGGATTATTTAATTTTTTTGGGGGTGGTCATGAATTAAAGTCCTTTTCACGCTAGGGCGCTTAGTTTAGGAGATATGGGCAAAATAAGTTTTTCATATCAAAATTTAAATTTTTTTAGGTTTTGGGTGGATTTGTCAATTTTTTGGGGGTGGTCACGTATTAAAGTCCTTGTCGCCCTAGGATGTATATTTAAGGAGATATGGGCAAAATAACTTTTTCATATAAAAATTGCAATTTTTTAGGTTTTGAGCGGATTATTAAATTTTTTGGGGTGTTACGAATTAAAGTCCTTTTCGCTCTAGGACGCGTATATACGAAGATATGGGCAAAATAAGGTTTTCATATCAAAATTGCAATTTTTTTAGGTTTTGGGTGGATTTGTCAATTTTTTGGGGGTGGTCACGAATTAAAGTCCTTTTCGCCCTAGGACGTATATTTAAGGAGATATGGGCAAAATAACTTTTTCATATAAAAATTGCAATTTTTTTAGGTTTTGGGCGGATTATTAAATTTTTTGGGGTGTTACGAATTAAAGTCCTTTTCGCTCTAGGACGCGTATATACGAAGATATAGGCAAACTAAGTTTTTCAGATAAAAATTTCAATTTTTTTAGGTTTTGGGAGGATTATTCAATTTTTTTGGTGATGGTCATGAACTAAAGTCCTTTTCGCGCTAGGGCGCTTAGTTTAGGAGATATGGGCAAAATAAGTTTTTCATATCAAAATTTAAAATTTTTTAGGTTTTGGGTGGATTTGTCAATTTTTTGGGGGTGGTCACGAATTAAAGTCCATTTCGCCCTAGGACGCATATTTAAGGAGATATGGGCAAAATAACTTTTTCATATAAAAATTGCAATTTTTTAGGTTTTGGGCGGATTATTAAATTTTTTGGGGTGTTACGAAATAAAGTCCTTTTCGCTCTAGGACGCGTATATACGGAGATATGGGCAAAATAAGTTTTTCAGATAAAAATTTCAATTTTTTATGTTTTGGGAGGATTATTCAGTTTTTTTGGGGTGGTCATGAATTAAAGTCCTTTTCGCGCTAGGGCGCTTAGTTTAGGAGATATGGGCAAAATAAGTTTTTCATTACAAAATTTAAATTTTTTTAGGGTTTGGGTGGATTTGTCAATTTTTTGGGGGTGGTCACGAATTAAAGTCCATTTCGCCCTAGGACGCATATTTAAGGAGATATGGGCAAAATAACTTTTTCATATAAAAATTGCAATTTTTTTAGGTTTTGGGTGGATTTGTCAATTTTTTGGGGGTGGTCACGAATTAAAGTCCTTTTCGCCCTAGGACGCGTTAATACGGAGATATGGGCAAAATAAGGTTTTCAGATAAAAATTTCAATTTTTTTAGGTTTTGGGAGGATTATTCAATTTTTTTTTGGGGTGGTCATGAATTAAAATCCTTTTCGCGCTAGGGCGCTTAGTTTAGGAGATATGGGCAAAATAAGTTTTTCATATCAAAATTTAAATTTTTTTAGGTTTTGGGTGGATTTGTCAATTTTTTGGGGGTGTCACGAATTAAAGTCCATTTCGCCCTAGGACGCATATTTAAGGAGATATGGGCAAAATAACTTTTTCATATAAATTGCAATTTTTTTAGGTTTTCATTATTAAATTTTTTAGGGTGTTACGAATTAAAGTCCTTTTCGCTCTAGGACGCGTATATACGAAGATATGGGCAAAATAAGTTTTTCAGATAAAAATTTCATTTTTTTTTGGTTTTGGGAGGATTATTTAATTTTTTTGGGGGTGGTCATGAATTAAAGTCATTTTCACGCTAGGGCGCTTAGTTTAGGAGATATGGGCAAAATAAGTTTTTCATATCAAAATTTAAATTTTTTTAGGTTTTGGGTGGATTTGTCAATTTTTTGGGGGTGGTCACGTATTAAAGTCCTTGTCGCCCTAGGACGTATATTTAAGGAGATATGGGCAAAATAACTTTTTCATATAAAAATTGCAATTTTTTTAGGTTTTGAGCGGATTATTAATTTTTTTGGGGTGTTACGAATTAAAGTCCTTTTCGCTCTAGGACGCGTATATACGAAGATATGGGCAAAATAAATTTTTCAGATAAAAATTTCAATTTTTTTAGGTTTTGGGAGGATTATTCAATTTTTTTGAGGGTGGTCATGAATTAAGGTCCTTTTCGCGCTAGGGCGCTTAGTTTAGGAGATATGGGCAAAATAAGTTTTTCATATCAAAATTTAAATTTTTTTAGGTTTTGGGTGGATTTGTCAATTTTTTGGGGGTGGTCACGAATTAAAGTCCTTTTCGCCCTAGGACGTATATTTAAGGAGATATGGGCAAAATAACTTTTTCATATAAAAATTGCAATTTTTTAGGTTTTGAGTGGATTATTAAATTTTTTGGGGTGTTACGAATTAAAGTCCTTTTCGCTCTAGGACGCGTATATACGAAGATATGGGCAAAATAAGTTTTTCAGATAAAAATTTCAATTTTTTTAGGTTTTGGGGGGATTATTCAATTTTTTTGGGGGTGGTCATGAATTAAGGTTCTTTTCGCGCTAGGGCGCTTAGTTTAGGAGATATGGGCAAAATACGTTTTTCATATCGCAATTTAAATTTTTTTAGGTTTTGGGTGGATTTGTCAATTTTTTGGGGGTGGTCACGAATTAAAGTCCATTTCGCCCTAGGACGCATATTTAAGGAGATATGGGCAAAATAAGTTTTTCAGATAAAAATTTCATTTTTTTAGGTTTTGGGAGGATTATTCAATTTTTTTGGGGGTGGTCATTAATTAAAGTCCTTTTCGCACTAGGGCGCTTAGTTTAGGAGATATGGGCAAAATAAGTTATTCAAATCAAAATTTAATTTTTTTTAGGTTTTGGGTGGATTTGTCGATTTTTTGGGGGTGGTCACGAATTAAAGTCCTTTGCGCCCTAGGACGTATATTTATAGAGATATGGGCAAAATAACTTTTTCATATAAAAATTGCAATTTTTTTAGGTTTTTAGTGGATTATAAAATTGTTTGGCGTGTTACGAATGAAAGTCCTTTTCGCTCTAGGACGCGTATATACGAAGATATGGGCAAAATAAGATTTTCATATAAAAATTTCAATTTTTTTAGGTTTTGGGAGGATTATTCAATTTTTTGGGGGTGATCATGAATTAAAGTCCTTTTCGCGCTAGGGCGCTTAGTTTAGGAGATATGGGCAAAGTAAGTTTTTCATATCAAAATTTAAATTTTTTTAGGGTTTGGGTGGATTTGTCAATTTTTTGGGGGTGGTCACGAATTAAAGTCCATTTTGCCCTAGGACGCATATTTCAGGAGATATGGGCAAAATAACTTTTTCATATAAAAATTGCAATTTTTTTAGGTTTTGGGTGGATTTGTCAATTTTTTGGGGGTGGTCACGAATTAAAGTCCTTTTCGCCCTAGAACGTATATTTAAGGAGATATGGGCAAAATAACTTTTTCATATAAAAATTGCAATTTTTTTAGGTTTTGGGTGGATTTGTCAATTTTTTGGGGGTGGTCACGAATTAAAGTCCTTTTCGCCCTAGAACGTATATTTAAGGAGATATGGGCAAAATAACTTTTTCATATAAAAATTGCAATTTTTTTAGGTTTTGAGCGGATTATTAAATTTTTTGGGGTGTTACGAATTAAAGTCCTTTTCGCCCTAAGACGCGTTAATACGGAGATATGGGCAAAATAAGGTTTTCAGATAAAAATTTCAATTTTTTTAGGTTTTGGGAGGATTATTCAATTTTTTTTGGGGTGGTCATAAATTAAAGTCCTTTTCGCGCTAGGGCGCTTAGTTTAGGAGATATGGGCAAAATAAGTTTTTCATATCAAAATTTAAATTTTTTTAGGTTTTGGGTGGATTTGTCAATTTTTTGGGGGTGTCACGAATTAAAGTCCATTTCGCCCTATGACGCATATTTAAGGAGATATGGGCAAAATAACTTTTTAATATAAATTGCAATTTTTTTAGGTTTTCATTATTAAATTTTTTAGGGTGTTACGAATTAAAGTCCTTTTCGCTCTAGGACACGTATGTACGAAGATATGGGCAAAATAAGTTTTTCAGATAAAAATTTCATTTTTTTTTTGGTATTGGGAGGATTATTTAATTTTTTTGGGGGTGGTCATGAATTAAAGTCCTTTTCACGCTAGGGCGCTTAGTTTAGGAGATATGGGCAAAATAAGTTTTTCATATCAAAATTTAAATTTTTTTAGGTTTTGGGTGGATTTGTCAATTTTTTGGGGGTGGTCACGTATTAAAGTCCTTGTCGCCCTAGGATGTATATTTAAGGAGATATGGGCAAAATAACTTTTTCATATAAAAATTGCAATTTTTTAGGTTTTGAGCATATTATTAAATTTTTTGGGGTGTTACGAATTAAAGTCCTTTTCGCTCTAGGACGCGTATATACGAAGATATGGGCAAAATAAGTTTTTCATATAAAAATTGCAATTTTTTTAGGTTTTGGGTGGATTTGTCAATTTTTTGGGGGTGGTCACGAATTAAAGTTCTTTTCGCCCTAGGACGCATATTTAAGGAGATATGGGCAAAATAACTTTTTCATATAAAAATTGCAATTTTTTAGGTTTTGAGCGGATTATTAAATTTTTTGGGGTGTTACGAAATAAAGTCCTTTTCGCTCTAGGACGCGTATATACGGAGATATGGGCAAAATAAGTTTTTCAGATAAAAATTTCAATTTTTTTAGGTTTTGGGAGGATTATTCAGTTTTTTTTGGGGTGGTCATGAATTAAAGTCCTTTTCGCGCTAGGGCGCTTAGTTTAGGAGATATGGGCAAAATAAGTTTTTCATATCAAAATTTAAATTTTTTTAGGGTTTGGGTGGATTTGTCAATTTATTGGGGGTGGTCACGAATTAAAGTCCATTTCGCCCTAGGACGCATATTTAAGGAGATATGGGCAAAATAACTTTTTCATATAAAAATTGCAATTTTTTTAGGTTTTGGGTGGATTTGTCAATTTTTTGGGGGTGGTCACGAATTAAAGTCCTTTTCGCCCTAGGACGCGTTAATACGGAGATATGGGCAAAATAAGGTTTTCAGATAAAAATTTAAATTTTTTTAGGGTTTGGGTGGATTTGTCAATTTTTTGGGGGTGGTCACGAATTAAAGTCCATTTCGCCCTAGGACGCATATTTAAGGAGATATGGGCAAAATAACTTTTTCATATAAAAATTGCAATTTTTTTAGGTTTTGGGTGGATTTGTCAATTTTTTGGGGGTGGTCACGAATTAAAGTTCTTTTCGCCCTAGGACGCATATTTAAGGAGATATGGGCAAAATAACTTTTTCATATAAAAATTGCAATTTTTTAGGTTTTGAGCGGATTATTAAATTTTTTGGGGTGTTACGAAATAAAGTCCTTTTCGCTCTAGGACGCGTATATACGGAGATATGGGCAAAATAAGTTTTTCAGATAAAAATTTCAATTTTTTTAGGTTTTGGGAGGATTATTCAATTTTTTTTGGGGTGGTCATGAATTAAAGTCCTTTTCGCGCTAGGGCGCTTAGTTTAGAAGATATGGGCAAAATAAGTTTTTCATATCAAAATTTAAATTTTTTTAGGTTTTGGGTGGATTTGTCAATTTTTTGGGGGTGTCACGAATTAAAGTCCATTTCGCCCTAGGACGCATATTTAAGGAGATATGGGCAAAATAACTTTTTCATATAAATTGCAATTTTTTTAGGTTTTCATTATTAAATTTTTTAGGGTGTTACGAATTAAAGTCCTTTTCGCTCTAGGACGCGTATATACGAAGATATGGGCAAAATAAGTTTTTCAGATAAAAATTTCATTTTTTTTTGGTTTTGGGAGGATTATTTAATTTTTTTGGGGGTGGTCATGAATTAAAGTAATTTTCACGCTAGGGCGCTTAGTTTAGGAGATATGGGCAAAATAAGTTTTTCATATCAAAATTTAAATTTTTTTAGGTTTTGGGTGGATTTGTCAATTTTTTGGGGGTGGTCACGAATTAAAGTTCTTTTCGCCCTAGGACGCATATTTAAGGAGATATGGGCAAAATAACTTTTTCATATAAAAATTGCAATTTTTTAGGTTTTGAGCGGATTATTAAATTTTTTGGGGTGTTACGAAATAAAGTCCTTTTCGCTCTAGGACGCGTATATACGGAGATATGGGCAAAATAAGTTTTTCAGATAAAAATTTCAATTTTTTTAGGTTTTGGGAGGATTATTCAATTTTTTTTGGGGTGGTCATGAATTAAAGTCCTTTTCGCGCTAGGGCGCTTAGTTTAGGAGATATGGGCAAAATAAGTTTTTCATATCAAAATTTAAATTTTTTTAGGGTTTGGGTGGATTTGTCAATTTTTTGGGGGTGGTCACGAATTAAAGTCCATTTCGCCCTAGGACGCATATTTAAGGAGATATGGGCAAAATAACTTTTTCATATAAAAATTGCAATTTTTTTAGGTTTTGGGTGGATTTGTCAATTTTTTGGGGGTGGTCACGAATTAAAGTCCTTTTCGCCCTAGGACGCGTTAATACGGAGATATGGGCAAAATAAGGTTTTCAGATAAAAATTTCAATTTTTTTAGGTTTTGGGAGGATTATTCAATTTTTTTTGGGGTGGTCATGAATTAAAGTCCTTTTCGCGCTAGGGCGCTTAGTTTAGGAGATATGGGCAAAATAAGTTTTTCATATCAAAATTTAAATTTTTTTAGGTTTTGGGTGGATTTGTCAATTTTTTGGGGGTGTCACGAATTAAAGTCCATTTCGCCCTATGACGCATATTTAAGGAGATATGGGCAAAATAACTTTTTAATATAAATTGCAATTTTTTTAGGTTTTCATTATTAAATTTTTTGGGGTGTTACGAAATAAAGTCCTTTTCGCTCTAGGACGCGTATATACGGAGATATGGGCAAAATAAGTTTTTCAGATAAAAATTTCATTTTTTTTTTTTGGTATTGGGAGGATTATTTAATTTTTTTGGGGGTGGTCATGAATTAAAGTCCTTTTCGCGCTAGGGCGCTTAGTTTAGAAGATATGGGCAAAATAAGTTTTTCATATCAAAATTTAAATTTTTTTAGGTTTTGGGTGGATTTGTCAATTTTTTGGGGGTGTCACGAATTAAAGTCCATTTCGCCCTAGGACGCATATTTAAGGAGATATGGGCAAAATAACTTTTTCATATAAATTGCAATTTTTTTAGGTTTTCATTATTAAATTTTTTAGGGTGTTACGAATTAAAGTCCTTTTCGCTCTAGGACGCGTATATACGAAGATATGGGCAAAATAAGTTTTTCAGATAAAAATTTCATTTTTTTTTTGGTTTTGGGAGGATTATTTAATTTTTTTGGGGGTGGTCATGAATTAAAGTAATTTTCACGCTAGGGCGCTTAGTTTAGGAGATATGGGCAAAATAAGTTTTTCATATCAAAATTTAAATTTTTTTAGGTTTTGGGTGGATTTGTCAATTTTTTGGGGGTGGTCACGAATTAAAGTTCTTTTCGCCCTAGGACGCATATTTAAGGAGATATGGGCAAAATAACTTTTTCATATAAAAATTGCAATTTTTTAGGTTTTGAGCGGATTATTAAATTTTTTGGGGTGTTACGAAATAAAGTCCTTTTCGCTCTAGGACGCGTATATACGGAGATATGGGCAAAATAAGTTTTTCAGATAAAAATTTCAATTTTTTTAGGTTTTGGGAGGATTATTCAGTTTTTTTTGGGGTGGTCATGAATTAAAGTCCTTTTCGCGCTAGGGCGCTTAGTTTAGGAGATATGGGCAAAATAAGTTTTTCATATCAAAATTTAAATTTTTTTAGGGTTTGGGTGGATTTGTCAATTTTTTGGGGGTGGTCACGAATTAAAGTCCATTTCGCCCTAGGACGCATATTTAAGGAGATATGGGCAAAATAACTTTTTCATATAAAAATTGCAATTTTTTTAGGTTTTGGGTGGATTTGTCAATTTTTTGGGGGTGGTCACGAATTAAAGTCCTTTTCGCCCTAGGACGCGTTAATACGGAGATATGGGCAAAATAAGGTTTTCAGATAAAAATTTAAATTTTTTTAGGGTTTGGGTGGATTTGTCAATTTTTTGGGGGTGGTCACGAATTAAAGTCCATTTCGCCCTAGGACGCATATTTAAGGAGATATGGGCAAAATAACTTTTTCATATAAAAATTGCAATTTTTTTAGGTTTTGGGTGGATTTGTCAATTTTTTGGGGGTGGTCACGAATTAAAGTTCTTTTCGCCCTAGGACGCATATTTAAGGAGATATGGGCAAAATAACTTTTTCATATAAAAATTGCAATTTTTTAGGTTTTGAGCGGATTATTAAATTTTTTGGGGTGTTACGAAATAAAGTCCTTTTCGCTCTAGGACGCGTATATACGGAGATATGGGCAAAATAAGTTTTTCAGATAAAAATTTCAATTTTTTTAGGTTTTGGGAGGATTATTCAATTTTTTTTTTGGGGTGGTCATGAATTAAAGTCCTTTTCGCGCTAGGGCGCTTAGTTTAGAAGATATGGGCAAAATAAGTTTTTCATATCAAAATTTAAATTTTTTTAGGTTTTGGGTGGATTTGTCAATTTTTTGGGGGTGTCACGAATTAAAGTCCATTTCGCCCTAGGACGCATATTTAAGGAGATATGGGCAAAATAACTTTTTCATATAAATTGCAATTTTTTTAGGTTTTCATTATTAAATTTTTTAGGGTGTTACGAATTAAAGTCCTTTTCGCTCTAGGACGCGTATATACGAAGATATGGGCAAAATAAGTTTTTCAGATAAAAATTTCATTTTTTTTTTTGGTTTTGGGAGGATTATTTAATTTTTTTGGGGGTGGTCATGAATTAAAGTAATTTTCACGCTAGGGCGCTTAGTTTAGGAGATATGGGCAAAATAAGTTTTTCATATCAAAATTTAAATTTTTTTAGGTTTTGGGTGGATTTGTCAATTTTTTGGGGGTGGTCACGAATTAAAGTTCTTTTCGCCCTAGGACGCATATTTAAGGAGATATGGGCAAAATAACTTTTTCATATAAAAATTGCAATTTTTTAGGTTTTGAGCGGATTATTAAATTTTTTGGGGTGTTACGAAATAAAGTCCTTTTCGCTCTAGGACGCGTATATACGGAGATATGGGCAAAATAAGTATTTCAGATAAAAATTTCAATTTTTTTAGGTTTTGGGAGGATTATTCAATTTTTTTTGGGGTGGTCATGAATTAAAGTCCTTTTCGCGCTAGGGCGCTTAGTTTAGGAGATATGGGCAAAATAAGTTTTTCATATCAAAATTTAAATTTTTTTAGGGTTTGGGTGGATTTGTCAATTTTTTGGGGGTGGTCACGAATTAAAGTCCATTTCGCCCTAGGACGCATATTTAAGGAGATATGGGCAAAATAACTTTTTCATATAAAAATTGCAATTTTTTTAGGTTTTGGGTGGATTTGTCAATTTTTTGGGGGTGGTCACGAATTAAAGTCCTTTTCGCCCTAGGACGCGTTAATACGGAGATATGGGCAAAATAAGGTTTTCAGATAAAAATTTCAATTTTTTTAGGTTTTGGGAGGATTATTCAATTTTTTTTGGGGTGGTCATGAATTAAAGTCCTTTTCGCGCTAGGGCGCTTAGTTTAGGAGATATGGGCAAAATAAGTTTTTCATATCAAAATTTAAATTTTTTTAGGTTTTGGGTGGATTTGTCAATTTTTTGGGGGTGTCACGAATTAAAGTCCATTTCGCCCTATGACGCATATTTAAGGAGATATGGGCAAAATAACTTTTTAATATAAATTGCAATTTTTTTAGGTTTTCATTATTAAATTTTTTAGGGTGTTACGAATTAAAGTCCTTTTCGCTCTAGGACACGTATATACGAAGATATGGGCAAAATAAGTTTTTCAGATAAAAATTTCATTTTTTTTTTGGTATTGGGAGGATTATTTAATTTTTTTGGGGGTGGTCATGAATTAAAGTCCTTTTCACGCTAGGGCGCTTAGTTTAGGAGATATGGGCAAAATAAGTTTTTCATATCAAAATTTAAATTTTTTTAGGTTTTGGGTGGATTTGTCAATTTTTTGGGGGTGGTCACGTATTAAAGTCCTTGTCGCCCTAGGATGTATATTTAAGGAGATATGGGCAAAATAACTTTTTCATATAAAAATTGCAATTTTTTAGGTTTTGAGCATATTATTAAATTTTTTGGGGTGTTACGAATTAAAGTCCTTTTCGCTCTAGGACGCGTATATACGAAGATATGGGCAAAATAAGTTTTTCATATAAAAATTGCAATTTTTTTAGGTTTTGGGTGGATTTGTCAATTTTTTGGGGGTGGTCACGAATTAAAGTTCTTTTCGCCCTAGGACGCATATTTAAGGAGATATGGGCAAAACAACTTTTTCATATAAAAATTGCAATTTTTTAGGTTTTGAGCGGATTATTAAATTTTTTGGGGTGTTACGAAATAAAGTCCTTTTCGCTCTAGGACGCGTATATACGGAGATATGGGCAAAATAAGTTTTTCAGATAAAAATTTCAATTTTTTTAGGTTTTGGGAGGATTATTCAGTTTTTTTTGGGGTGGTCATGAATTAAAGTCCTTTTCGCGCTAGGGCGCTTAGTTTAGGAGATATGGGCAAAATAAGTTTTTCATATCAAAATTTAAATTTTTTTAGGGTTTGGGTGGATTTGTCAATTTTTTGGGGGTGGTCACGAATTAAAGTCCATTTCGCCCTAGGACGCATATTTAAGGAGATATGGGCAAAATAACTTTTTCATATACAAATTGCAATTTTTTTAGGTTTTCGGTGGATTTGTCAATTTTTTGGGGGTGGTCACGAATTAAAGTCCTTTTCGCCCTAGGACGCGTTAATACGGAGATATGGGCAAAATAAGGTTTTCAGATAAAAATTTAAATTTTTTTAGGGTTTGGGTGGATTTGTCAATTTTTTGGGGGTGGTCACGAATTAAAGTCCATTTCGCCCTAGGACGCATATTTAAGGAGATATGGGCAAAATAACTTTTTCATATAAAAATTGCAATTTTTTTAGGTTTTGGGTGGATTTGTCAATTTTTTGGGGGTGGTCACGAATTAAAGTTCTTTTCGCCCTAGGACGCATATTTAAGGAGATATGGGCAAAATAACTTTTTCATATAAAAATTGCAATTTTTTAGGTTTTGAGCGGATTATTAAATTTTTTGGGGTGTTACGAAATAAAGTCCTTTTCGCTCTAGGACGCGTATATACGGAGATATGGGCAAAATAAGTTTTTCAGATAAAAATTTCAATTTTTTTAGGTTTTGGGAGGATTATTCAATTTTTTTTTGGGGTGGTCATGAATTAAAGTCCTTTTCGCGCTAGGGCGCTTAGTTTAGAAGATATGGGCAAAATAAGTTTTTCATATCAAAATTTAAATTTTTTTAGGTTTTGGGTGGATTTGTCAATTTTTTGGGGGTGTCACGAATTAAAGTCCATTTCGCCCTAGGACGCATATTTAAGGAGATATGGGCAAAATAACTTTTTCATATAAATTGCAATTTTTTTAGGTTTTCATTATTAAATTTTTTAGGGTGTTACGAATTAAAGTCCTTTTCGCTCTAGGACGCGTATATACGAAGATATGGGCAAAATAAGTTTTTCAGATAAAAATTTCATTTTTTTTTTGGTTTTGGGAGGATTATTTAATTTTTTTGGGGGTGGTCATGAATTAAAGTAATTTTCACGCTAGGGCGCTTAGTTTAGGAGATATGGGCAAAATAAGTTTTTCATATCAAAATTTAAATTTTTTTAGGTTTTGGGTGGATTTGTCAATTTTTTGGGGGTGGTCACGAATTAAAGTTCTTTTCGCCCTAGGACGCATATTTAAGGAGATATGGGCAAAATAACTTTTTCATATAAAAATTGCAATTTTTTAGGTTTTGAGCGGATTATTAAATTTTTTGGGGTGTTACGAAATAAAGTCCTTTTCGCTCTAGGACGCGTATATACGGAGATATGGGCAAAATAAGTTTTTCAGATAAAAATTTCAATTTTTTTAGGTTTTGGGAGGATTATTCAGTTTTTTTTGGGGTGGTCATGAATTAAAGTCCTTTTCGCGCTAGGGCGCTTAGTTTAGGAGATATGGGCAAAATAAGTTTTTCATATCAAAATTTAAATTTTTTTAGGGTTTGGGTGGATTTGTCAATTTTTTGGGGGTGGTCACGAATTAAAGTCCATTTCGCCCTAGGACGCATATTTAAGGAGATATGGGCAAAATAACTTTTTCATATAAAAATTGCAATTTTTTTAGGTTTTGGGTGGATTTGTCAATTTTTTGGGGGTGGTCACGAATTAAAGTCCTTTTCGCCCTAGGACGCGTTAATACGGAGATATGGGCAAAATAAGGTTTTCAGATAAAAATTTCAATTTTTTTAGGTTTTGGGAGGATTATTCAATTTTTTTTGGGGTGGTCATGAATTAAAGTCCTTTTCGCGCTAGGGCGCTTAGTTTAGAAGATATGGGCAAAATAAGTTTTTCATATCAAAATTTAAATTTTTTTAGGTTTTGGGTGGATTTGTCAATTTTTTGGGGGTGTCACGAATTAAAGTCCATTTCGCCCTAGGACGCATATTTAAGGAGATATGGGCAAAATAACTTTTTCATATAAATTGCAATTTTTTTAGGTTTTCATTATTAAATTTTTTAGGGTGTTACGAATTAAAGTCCTTTTCGCTCTAGGACGCGTATATACGAAGATATGGGCAAAATAAGTTTTTCAGATAAAAATTTCATTTTTTTTTTGGTTTTGGGAGGATTATTTAATTTTTTTGGGGGTGGTCATGAATTAAAGTAATTTTCACGCTAGGGCGCTTAGTTTAGGAGATATGGGCAAAATAAGTTTTTCATATCAAAATTTAAATTTTTTTAGGTTTTGGGTGGATTTGTCAATTTTTTGGGGGTGGTCACGTATTAAAGTCCTTGTCGCCCTAGGACGTATATTTAAGGAGATATGGGCAAAATAACTTTTTCATATAAAAATTGCAATTTTTTTAGGTTTTGAGCGGATTATTAATTTTTTTGGGGTGTTACGAATTAAAGTCCTTTTCGCTCTAGGACGCGTATATACGAAGATATGGGCAAAATAAATTTTTCAGATAAAAATTTCAATTTTTTTAGGTTTTGGGAGGATTATTCAATTTTTTTGAGGGTGGTCATGAATTAAGGTCCTTTTCGCGCTAGGGCGCTTAGTTTAGGAGATATGGGCAAAGTAAGTTTTTCATATCAAAATTTAAATTTTTTTAGGGTTTGGGTGGATTTGTCAATTTTTTGGGGGTGGTCACGAATTAAAGTCCATTTCGCCCTAGGACGCATATTTAAGGAGATATGGGCAAAATAAGTTTTTCAGATAAAAATTTCATTTTTTTAGGTTTTGGGAGGATTATTCAATTTTT
Source organism: Haematobia irritans (assembly GCF_050003625.1). Taxonomy (NCBI): domain Eukaryota; kingdom Metazoa; phylum Arthropoda; class Insecta; order Diptera; family Muscidae; genus Haematobia; species Haematobia irritans. The sequence goes on along the minus strand of NC_134400.1, from coordinate 70,577,294 downwards.
TTGGGGGTGGTCATGAATTAAAGTCCTTTTCGCACTAGGGCGCTTAGTTTAGGAGATATGGGCAAAATAAGTTTTTCATATCAAAATTTAAATTTTTTTAGGTTTTGGGTGGATTTGTCACTTTTTTGGGGGTGGTCACGAATTAAAGTCCATTTCGCCCAAGGACGCATATTTAAGGAGATATGGGCAAAATAAGTTTTTCAGATAAAAATTTAAATTTTTTTAGGTTTTGAGCGGATTATTAAATTTTTTGGGGTGTTACGAATTAAAGTCCTTTTCGCTCTAGGACGCGTATATACGAAGATATGGGCAAAATAAGTTTTTCAGATAAAAATTTCAATTTTTTTAGGTTTTGGGAGGATTATTCAATTTTTTTGGGGGTGGTCATGGTTAGGTTAGGTTAGGTTATGTGGCAGCCCGATGTATCAAGCTCATTTAGACTATTCAGTCCATTGTGATACCACAGTGGTGAACTTCTCTCTTATCACTGAGTGCTGCCCGATTCCATGTTAAGCTCAATGACAAGGGACCTCCTTTTTATAGCCGAGTCCGAACGGCGTTCCACATTCCAGTGAAACCACTTAGAGAAGCTTTGAAACCCTCAGAAATGTCACCAGCATTACTGAGGTGGGATAATCCACCGCTGAAAAATTTTTGGTGTTCGGTCGTAGCAGGAATCGAACCCACGACCTTGTGTATGCAAGGCGGGCATGCTAACCATTGCACCACGGTGGCTCCCGGGGGTGGTCATGAATTAAGGTTCTTTTCGCGCTAGGGCGCTTAGTTTAGGAGATATGGGCAAAATACGTTTTTCATATCGCAATTTAAATTTTTTTAGGTTTTGGGTGGATTTGTCAATTTTTTGGGGGTGGTCACGAATTAAAGTCCATTTCGCCCTAGGACGCATATTTAAGGAGATATGGGCAAAATAAGTTTTTCAGATAAAAATTTCATTTTTTTAGGTTTTGGGAGGATTATTCAATTTTTTTGGGGGTGGTCATGAATTAAAGTCCTTTTCGCACTAGGGCGCTTAGTTTAGGAGATATGGACAAAATAAGTTATTCAAATCAAAATTTAAATTTTTTTAGGTTTTGGGTGGATTTGTCGATTTTTTGGGGGTGGTCACGAATTTAAGTCCTTTGCGCCCTAGGACGTATATTTATAGAGATATGGGCAAAATAACTTTTTCATATAAAAATTGCAATTTTTTTAGGTTTTTAGTGGATTATTAAATTTTTTGGCGTGTTACGAATGAAAGTCCTTTTCGCTCTAGGACGCGTATATACGAAGATATGGGCAAAATAAGATTTTCATATAAAAATTTCAATTTTTTTAGGTTTTGGGAGGATTATTCAATTTTTTTGGGGGTGATCATGAAGTAAAGTCCTTTTCGCGCTAGGGCGCTTAGTTTAGGAGATATGGGCAAAGTAAGTTTTTCATATCAAAATTTAAATTTTTTTAGGGTTTGGGTGGATTTGTCAATTTTTTGGGGGTGGTCACGAATTAAAGTCCATTTCGCCCTAGGACGCATATTTAAGGAGATATGGGCAAAATAACTTTTTCATATAAAAATTGCAATTTTTTTAGGTTTTGGGTGGATTTGTCAATTTTTTGGGGGTGGTCACGAATTAAAGTCCTTTTCGCCCTAGAACGTATATTTAAGGAGATATGGGCAAAATAACTTTTGCATATAAAAATTGCAATTTTTTTAGGTTTTGAGCGGATTATTAAATTTTTTGGGGTGTTACGAATTAAAGTCCTTTTCGCTCTAGGACGCGTATATACGAAGATATGGGCAAACTAAGTTTTTCATATAAAAATTTCAATTTTTTTAGGTTTTGGGAGGATTATTCAATTTTTTTGGGGGTGGTCATAAACTAAAGTCCTTTTCGCGCTAGGGCGCTTAGTTTAGGAGATATGGGCAAAATAAGTTTTTCGTATCAAAATTTAAAATTTTTTAGGTTTTGGGTGGATTTGTCAATTTTTTGCGGGTGGTCACGAATTAAAGTCCATTTCGCCCTAGGACGCATATTTAAGGAGATATGGGCAAAATAACTTTTTCATATAAAAATTGCAATTTTTTTAGGTTTTGGGTGGATTTGTCAATTTTTTGGGGGTGGTCACGAATTAAAGTCCTTTTCGCCCTAGGACGCGTTAATACGGAGATATGGGCAAAATAAGGTTTTCAGATAAAAATTTCAATTTTTTTAGGTTTTGGGAGGATTATTCAATTTTTTTTTGGGGTGGTCATGAATTAAAGTCCTTTTCGCGCTAGGGCGCTTAGTTTAGGAGATATGGGCAAAATAAGTTTTTCATATCAAAATTTACATTTTTTTAGGTTTTGGGTGGATTTGTCAATTTTTTGGGGGTGTCACGAATTAAAGTCCATTTCGCCCTATGACGCATATTTAAGGAGATATGGGCAAAATAACTTTTTAATATAAATTGCAATTTTTTTAGGTTTTCATTATTAAATTTTTTAGGGTGTTACGAATTAAAGTCCTTTTCGCTCTAGGACACGTATATACGAAGATATGGGCAAAATAAGTTTTTCAGATAAAAATTTCATTTTTTTTTTTTGGTATTGGGAGGATTATTTAATTTTTTTGGGGGTGGTCATGAATTAAAGTCCTTTTCACGCTAGGGCGCTTAGTTTAGGAGATATGGGCAAAATAAGTTTTTCATATCAAAATTTAAATTTTTTTAGGATTTGGGTGGATTTGTCAATTTTTTGGGGGTGGTCACGTATTAAAGTCCTTGTCGCCCTAGGATGTATATTTAAGGAGATATGGGCAAAATAACTTTTTCATATAAAAATTGCAATTTTTTAGGTTTTGAGCATATTATTAAATTTTTGGGGTGTTACGAATTAAAGTCCTTTTCGCTCTAGGACGCGTATATACGAAGATATGGGCAAAATAAGTTTTTCATATAAAAATTGCAATTTTTTTAGGTTTTGGGTGGATTTGTCAATTTTTTGGGGGTGGTCACGAATTAAAGTTCTTTTCGCCCTAGGACGCATATTTAAGGAGATATGGGCAAAATAACTTTTTCATATAAAAATTGCAATTTTTTAGGTTTTGAGCGGATTATTAAATTTTTTGGGGTGTTACGAAATAAAGTCCTTTTCGCTCTAGGACGCGTATATACGGAGATATGGGCAAAATAAGTTTTTCAGATAAAAATTTCAATTTTTTTAGGTTTTGGGAGGATTATTCAATTTTTTTTTTTGGGTGGTCATGAATTAAAGTCCTTTTCGCGCTAGGGCGCTTAGTTTAGAAGATATGGGCAAAATAAGTTTTTCATATCAAAATTTAAATTTTTTTAGGTTTTGGGTGGATTTGTCAATTTTTTGGGGGTGGTCACGAATTAAAGTCCATTTCGCCCTAGGACGCATATTTAAGGAGATATGGGCAAAATAACTTTTTCATATAAATTGCAATTTTTTTAGGTTTTCATTATTAATTTTTTTAGGGTGTTACGAATTAAAGTCCTTTTCGCTCTAGGACGCGTATATACGAAGATATGGGCAAAATAAGTTTTTCAGATAAAAATTTCATTTTTTTTGGTTTTGGGAGGATTATTTAATTTTTTTGGGGGTGGTCATGAATTAAAGTCATTTTCACGCTAGGGCGCTTAGTTTAGGAGATATGGGCAAAATAAGTTTTTCATATCAAAATTTAATTTTTTTTTAGGTTTTGGGTGGATTTGTCAATTTTTTGGGGGTGGTCACGTATTAAAGTCCTTGTCGCCCTAGGACGTATATTTAAGGAGATATGGGCAAAATAACTTTTTCATATAAAAATTGCAATTTTTTTAGGTTTTGAGCGGATTATTAATTTTTTTGGGGTGTTACGAATTAAAGTCCTTTTCGCTCTAGGACGCGTATATACGAAGATATGGGCAAAATAAATTTTTCAGATAAAAATTTCAATTTTTTTAGGTTTTGGGAGGATTATTCAATTTTTTTGAGGGTGGTCATGAATTAAGGTCCTTTTCGCGCTAGGGCGCTTAGTTTAGGTGATATGGGCAAAATAAGTTTTTCATATCAAAATTTAAATTTTTTTAGGTTTTGGGTGGATTTGTCAATTTTTTGGGGGTGGTCACGAATTAAAGTCCTTTTCGCCCTAGGACGTATATTTAAGGAGATATGGGCAAAATAACTTTTTCATATAAAAATTGCAATTTTTTAGGTTTTGAGTGGATTATTAAATTTGTTGGGGTGTTACGAATTAAAGTCCTTTTCGCTCTAGGACGCGTATATACGAAGATATGGGCAAAATAAGTTTTTCAGATAAAAATTGCAATTTTTTTAGGTTTTGGGAGGATTATTCAATTTTTTTGGGGGTGGTCATGAATTATAGTCCTTTTCGCGCTAGGGCGCTTAGTTTAGGAGATATGGGCAAAATAAGTTTTTCATACCAAAATTTAAATTTTTTTAGGTTTTGGGTGGATTTGTCAATTTTTTGGGGGTGGTCACGAATTAAAGTCCTTTTCGCCCTAGGACGTATATTTAAGGAGATATGGGCAAAATAACTTTTTCATATAAAAAGTGCAATTATTTAGGTTTTGAGTGGATTATTAAATTTTTTGGGGTGTTACGAATTAAAGTCCTTTTCGCTCTAGGACGCGTATATACGAAGATATGGGCAAAATAAGTTTTTCAGATAAAAATTTCATTTTTTTAGGTTTTGGGAGGATTATTCAATTTTTTTTGGGGGTGGTCATGAATTAAAGTCCTTTTCGCGCTAGGGAGCTTAGTTTAGGAGATATGGGCAAAATAAGTTTTTCATATCAAAATTTAAATTTTTTTAGGTTTTGGGTGGATTTGTCACTTTTTTGGGGGTGGTCACGAATTAAAGTCCATTTCGCCCAAGGACGCATATTTAAGGAGATATGGGCAAAATAAGTTTTTCAGATAAAAATTTCAATTTTTTTAGGTTTTGAGCGGATTATTAAATTTTTTGGGGTGTTACGAATTAAAGTCCTTTTCGCTCTAGGACGCGTATATACGAAGATATGGGCAAAATAAGTTTTTCAGATAAAAATTTCAATTTTTTTAGGTTTTGGGAGGATTATTCAATTTTTTTGGGGGTGGTCATGAATTAAGGTTCTTTTCGCGCTAGGGCGCTTAGTTTAGGAGATATGGGCAAAATACGTTTTTCATATCGCAATTTAAATTTTTTTAGGTTTTGGGTGGATTTGACAATTTTTTGGGGGTGGTCACGAATTAAAGTCCATTTCGCCCTAGGACGCATATTTAAGGAGATATGGGCAAAATAAGTTTTTCAGATAAAAATTTCATTTTTTTAGGTTTTGGGAGGATTATTCAATTTTTTTGGGGGTGGTCATGAATTAAAGTCCTTTTCGCACTAGGGCGCTTAGTTTAGGAGATATGGGCAAAATAAGTTATTCAAATCAAAATTTAAATTTTTTTAGGTTTTGGGTGGATTTGTCAATTTTTTGGGGGTGGTCACGAATTAAAGTCCATTTCGCCCTAGGACGCATATTTAAGGAGATATGGGCAAAATAACTTTTTCATATAAAAATTGCAATTTTTTTAGGTTTTGGGTGGATTTGTCAATTTTTTGGGGGTGGTCACGAATTAAAGTTCTTTTCGCCCTAGGACGCATATTTAAGGAGATATGGGCAAAATAACTTTTTCATATAAAAATTGCAATTTTTTAGGTTTTGAGCGGATTATTAAATTTTTTGGGGTGTTACGAAATAAAGTCCTTTTCGCTCTAGGACGCGTATATACGGAGATATGGGCAAAATAAGTTTTTCAGATAAAAATTTCAATTTTTTTAGGTTTTGGGAGGATTATTCAGTTTTTTTTGGGGTGGTCATGAATTAAAGTCCTTTTCGCGCTAGGGCGCTTAGTTTAGGAGATATGGGCAAAATAAGTTTTTCATATCAAAATTTAAATTTTTTTAGGGTTTGGGTGGATTTGTCAATTTTTTGGGGGTGGTCACGAATTAAAGTCCATTTCGCCCTAGGACGCATATTTAAGGAGATATGGGCAAAATAACTTTTTCATATAAAAATTGCAATTTTTTTAGGTTTTGGGTGGATTTGTCAATTTTTTGGGGGTGGTCACGAATTAAAGTCCTTTTCGCCCTAGGACGCGTTAATACGGAGATATGGGCAAAATAAGGTTTTCAGATAAAAATTTCAATTTTTTTAGGTTTTGGGAGGATTATTCAATTTTTTTTGGGGTGGTCATGAATTAAAGTCCTTTTCGCGCTAGGGCGCTTAGTTTAGAAGATATGGGCAAAATAAGTTTTTCATATCAAAATTTAAATTTTTTTAGGTTTTGGGTGGATTTGTCAATTTTTTGGGGGTGTCACGAATTAAAGTCCATTTCGCCCTAGGACGCATATTTAAGGAGATATGGGCAAAATAACTTTTTCATATAAATTGCAATTTTTTTAGGTTTTCATTATTAAATTTTTTAGGGTGTTACGAATTAAAGTCCTTTTCGCTCTAGGACGCGTATATACGAAGATATGGGCAAAATAAGTTTTTCAGATAAAAATTTCATTTTTTTTTTGGTTTTGGGAGGATTATTTAATTTTTTTGGGGGTGGTCATGAATTAAAGTAATTTTCACGCTAGGGCGCTTAGTTTAGGAGATATGGGCAAAATAAGTTTTTCATATCAAAATTTAAATTTTTTTAGGTTTTGGGTGGATTTGTCAATTTTTTGGGGGTGGTCACGTATTAAAGTCCTTGTCGCCCTAGGACGTATATTTAAGGAGATATGGGCAAAATAACTTTTTCATATAAAAATTGCAATTATTTTAGGTTTTGAGCGGATTATTAATTTTTTTGGGGTGTTACGAATTAAAGTCCTTTTCGCTCTAGGACGCGTATATACGAAGATATGGGCAAAATAAATTTTTCAGATAAAAATTTCAATTTTTTTAGGTTTTGGGAGGATTATTCAATTTTTTTGAGGGTGGTCATGAATTAAGGTCCTTTTCGCGCTAGGGCGCTTAGTTTAGGAGATATGGGCAAAGTAAGTTTTTCATATCAAAATTTAAATTTTTTTAGGGTTTGGGTGGATTTGTCAATTTTTTGGGGGTGGTCACGAATTAAAGTCCATTTCGCCCTAGGACGCATATTTAAGGAGATATGGGCAAAATAAGTTTTTCAGATAAAAATTTCATTTTTTTAGGTTTTGGGAGGATTATTCAATTTTTTTGGGGGTGGTCATGAATTAAAGTCCTTTTCGCACTAGGGCGCTTAGTTTAGGAGATATGGGCAAAATAAGTTTTTCATATCAAAATTTAAATTTTTTTAGGTTTTGGGTGGATTTGTCACTTTTTTGGGGGTGGTCACGAATTAAAGTCCATTTCGCCCAAGGACGCATATTTAAGGAGATATGGGCAAAATAAGTTTTTCAGATAAAAATTTAAATTTTTTTAGGTTTTGAGCGGATTATTAAATTTTTTGGGGTGTTACGAATTAAAGTCCTTTTCGCTCTAGGACGCGTATATACGAAGATATGGGCAAAATAAGTTTTTCAGATAAAAATTTCAATTTTTTTAGGTTTTGGGAGGATTATTCAATTTTTTTGGGGGTGGTCATGGTTAGGTTAGGTTAGGTTATGTGGCAGCCCGATGTATCAAGCTCATTTAGACTATTCAGTCCATTGTGATACCACAGTGGTGAACTTCTCTCTTATCACTGAGTGCTGCCCGATTCCATGTTAAGCTCAATGACAAGGGACCTCCTTTTTATAGCCGAGTCCGAACGGCGTTCCACATTCCAGTGAAACCACTTAGAGAAGCTTTGAAACCCTCAGAAATGTCACCAGCATTACTGAGGTGGGATAATCCACCGCTGAAAAACTTTTTGGTGTTCGGTCGTAGCAGGAATCGAACCCACGACCTTGTGTATGCAAGGCGGGCATGCTAACCATTGCACCACGGTGGCTCCCGGGGGTGGTCATGAATTAAGGTTCTTTTCGCGCTAGGGCGCTTAGTTTAGGAGATATGGGCAAAATACGTTTTTCATATCGCAATTTAAATTTTTTTAGGTTTTGGGTGGATTTGTCAATTTTTTGGGGGTGGTCACGAATTAAAGTCCATTTCGCCCTAGGACGCATATTTAAGGAGATATGGGCAAAATAAGTTTTTCAGATAAAAATTTCATTTTTTTAGGTTTTGGGAGGATTATTCAATTTTTTTGGGGGTGGTCATGAATTAAAGTCCTTTTCGCACTAGGGCGCTTAGTTTAGGAGATATGGACAAAATAAGTTATTCAAATCAAAATTTAAATTTTTTTAGGTTTTGGGTGGATTTGTCGATTTTTTGGGGGTGGTCACGAATTTAAGTCCTTTGCGCCCTAGGACGTATATTTATAGAGATATGGGCAAAATAACTTTTTCATATAAAAATTGCAATTTTTTTAGGTTTTTAGTGGATTATTAAATTGTTTGGCGTGTTACGAATGAAAGTCCTTTTCGCTCTAGGACGCGTATATACGAAGATATGGGCAAAATAAGATTTTCATATAAAAATTTCAATTTTTTTAGGTTTTGGGAGGATTATTCAATTTTTTTGGGGGTGATCATGAAGTAAAGTCCTTTTCGCGCTAGGGCGCTTAGTTTAGGAGATATGGGCAAAGTAAGTTTTTCATATCAAAATTTAAATTTTTTTAGGGTTTGGGTGGATTTGTCAATTTTTTGGGGGTGGTCACGAATTAAAGTCCATTTCGCCCTAGGACGCATATTTAAGGAGATATGGGCAAAATAACTTTTTCATATAAAAATTGCAATTTTTTTAGGTTTTGGGTGGATTTGTCAATTTTTTGGGGGTGGTCACGAATTAAAGTCCTTTTCGCCCTAGAACGTATATTTAAGGAGATATGGGCAAAATAACTTTTGCATATAAAAATTGCAATTTTTTTAGGTTTTGAGCGGATTATTAAATTTTTTGGGGTGTTACGAATTAAAGTCCTTTTCGCTCTAGGACGCGTATATACGAAGATATGGGCAAACTAAGTTTTTCATATAAAAATTTCAATTTTTTTAGGTTTTGGGAGGATTATTCAATTTTTTTGGGGGTGGTCATAAACTAAAGTCCTTTTCGCGCTAGGGCGCTTAGTTTAGGAGATATGGGCAAAATAAGTTTTTCGTATCAAAATTTAAAATTTTTTAGGTTTTGGGTGGATTTGTCAATTTTTTGCGGGTGGTCACGAATTAAAGTCCATTTCGCCCTAGGACGCATATTTAAGGAGATATGGGCAAAATAACTTTTTCATATAAAAATTGCAATTTTTTTAGGTTTTGGGTGGATTTGTCAATTTTTTGGGGGTGGTCACGAATTAAAGTCCTTTTCGCCCTAGGACGCGTTAATACGGAGATATGGGCAAAATAAGGTTTTCAGATAAAAATTTCAATTTTTTTAGGTTTTGGGAGGATTATTCAATTTTTTTTGGGGTGGTCATGAATTAAAGTCCTTTTCGCGCTAGGGCGCTTAGTTTAGGAGATATGGGCAAAATAAGTTTTTCATATCAAAATTTACATTTTTTTAGGTTTTGGGTGGATTTGTCAATTTTTTGGGGGTGTCACGAATTAAAGTCCATTTCGCCCTATGACGCATATTTAAGGAGATATGGGCAAAATAACTTTTTAATATAAATTGCAATTTTTTTAGGTTTTCATTATTAAATTTTTTAGGGTGTTACGAATTAAAGTCCTTTTCGCTCTAGGACACGTATATACGAAGATATGGGCAAAATAAGTTTTTCAGATAAAAATTTCATTTTTTTTTTGGTATTGGGAGGATTATTTAATTTTTTTGGGGGTGGTCATGAATTAAAGTCCTTTTCACGCTAGGGCGCTTAGTTTAGGAGATATGGGCAAAATAAGTTTTTCATATCAAAATTTAAATTTTTTTAGGTTTTGGGTGGATTTGTCAATTTTTTGGGGGTGGTCACGTATTAAAGTCCTTGTCGCCCTAGGATGTATATTTAAGGAGATATGGGCAAAATAACTTTTTCATATAAAAATTGCAATTTTTTAGGTTTTGAGCATATTATTAAATTTTTGGGGTGTTACGCATTAAAGTCCTTTTCGCTCTAGGACGCGTATATACGAAGATATGGGCAAAATAAGTTTTTCATATAAAAATTGCAATTTTTTTAGGTTTTGGGTGGATTTGTCAATTTTTTGGGGGTGGTCACGAATTAAAGTTCTTTTCGCCCTAGGACGCATATTTAAGGAGATATGGGCAAAATAACTTTTTCATATAAAAATTGCAATTTTTTAGGTTTTGAGCGGATTATTAAATTTTTTGGGGTGTTACGAAATAAAGTCCTTTTCGCTCTAGGACGCGTATATACGGAGATATGGGCAAAATAAGTTTTTCAGATAAAAATTTCAATTTTTTTAGGTTTTGGGAGGATTATTCAATTTTTTTTTTGGGTGGTCATGAATTAAAGTCCTTTTCGCGCTAGGGCGCTTAGTTTAGAAGATGTGGGCAAAATAAGTTTTTCATATCAAAATTTAAATTTTTTTAGGTTTTGGGTGGATTTGTCAATTTTTTGGGGGTGGTCACGAATTAAAGTCCATTTCGCCCTAGGACGCATATTTAAGGAGATATGGGCAAAATAACTTTTTCATATAAATTGCAATTTTTTTAGGTTTTCATTATTAATTTTTTTAGGGTGTTACGAATTAAAGTCCTTTTCGCTCTAGGACGCGTATATACGAAGATATGGGCAAAATAAGTTTTTCAGATAAAAATTTCATTTTTTTTTGGTTTTGGGAGGATTATTTAATTTTTTTGGGGGTGGTCATGAATTAAAGTCATTTTCACGCTAGGGCGCTTAGTTTAGGAGATATGGGCAAAATAAGTTTTTCATATCAAAATTTAATTTTTTTTTAGGTTTTGGGTGGATTTGTCAATTTTTTGGGGGTGGTCACGTATTAAAGTCCTTGTCGCCCTAGGACGTATATTTAAGGAGATATGGGCAAAATAACTTTTTCATATAAAAATTGCAATTTTTTTAGGTTTTGAGCGGATTATTAATTTTTTTGGGGTGTTACGAATTAAAGTCCTTTTCGCTCTAGGACGCGTATATACGAAGATATGGGCAAAATAAATTTTTCAGATAAAAATTTCAATTTTTTTAGGTTTTGGGAGGATTATTCAATTTTTTTGAGGGTGGTCATGAATTAAGGTCCTTTTCGCGCTAGGGCGCTTAGTTTAGGTGATATGGGCAAAATAAGTTTTTCATATCAAAATTTACATTTTTTTAGGTTTTGGGTGGATTTGTCAATTTTTTGGGGGTGGTCACGAATTAAAGTCCTTTTCGCCCTAGGACGTATATTTAAGGAGATATGGGCAAAATAACTTTTTCATATAAAAATTGCAATTTTTTAGGTTTTGAGTGGATTATTAAATTTGTTGGGGTGTTACGAATTAAAGTCCTTTTCGCTCTAGGACGCGTATATACGAAGATATGGGCAAAATAAGTTTTTCAGATAAAAATTGCAATTTTTTTAGGTTTTGGGAGGATTATTCAATTTTTTTGGGGGTGGTCATGAATTATAGTCCTTTTCGCGCTAGGGCGCTTAGTTTAGGAGATATGGGCAAAATAAGTTTTTCATACCAAAATTTAAATTTTTTTAGGTTTTGGGTGGATTTGTCAATTTTTTGGGGGTGGTCACGAATTAAAGTCCTTTTCGCCCTAGGACGTATATTTAAGGAGATATGGGCAAAATAACTTTTTCATATAAAAAGTGCAATTATTTAGGTTTTGAGTGGATTATTAAATTTTTTGGGGTGTTACGAATTAAAGTCCTTTTCGCTCTAGGACGCGTATATACGAAGATATGGGCAAAATAAGTTTTTCAGATAAAAATTTCATTTTTTTAGGTTTTGGGAGGATTATTCAATTTTTTTTGGGGGTGGTCATGAATTAAAGTCCTTTTCGCGCTAGGGAGCTTAGTTTAGGAGATATGGGCAAAATAAGTTTTTCATATCAAAATTTAAATTTTTTTAGGTTTTGGGTGGATTTGTCACTTTTTTGGGGGTGGTCACGAATTAAAGTCCATTTCGCCCAAGGACGCATATTTAAGGAGATATGGGCAAAATAAGTTTTTCAGATAAAAATTTCAATTTTTTTAGGTTTTGAGCGGATTATTAAATTTTTTGGGGTGTTACGAATTAAAGTCCTTGTCGCCCTAGGACGCGTATATACGAAGATATGGGCAAAATAAGTTTTTCAGATAAAAATTTCAATTTTTTTAGGTTTTGGGAGGATTATTCAATTTTTTTGGGGGTGGTCATGAATTAAGGTTCTTTTCGCGCTAGGGCGCTTAGTTTAGGAGATATGGGCAAAATACGTTTTTCATATCGCAATTTAAATTTTTTTAGGTTTTGGGTGGATTTGTCAATTTTTTGGGGGTGGTCACGAATTAAAGTCCATTTCGCCCTAGGACGCATATTTAAGGAGATATGGGCAAAATAAGTTTTTCAGATAAAAATTTCATTTTTTTAGGTTTTGGGAGGATTATTCAATTTTTTTGGGGGTGGTCATGAATTAAAGTCCTTTTCGCACTAGGGCGCTTAGTTTAGGAGATATGGGCAAAATAAGTTATTCAAATCAAAATTTAAATTTTTTTAGGTTTTGGGTGGATTTGTCGATTTTTTGGGGGTGGTCACGAATTAAAGTCCTTTGCGCCCTAGGACGTATATTTATAGAGATATGGGCAAAATAACTTTTTCATATAAAAATTGCAATTTTTTTAGGTTTTTAGTGGATTATTAAATTTTTTGGCGTGTTACGAATGAAAGTCCTTTTCGCTCTAGGACGCGTATATACGAAGATATGGGCAAAATAAGATTTTCATATAAAAATTTCAATTTTTTTAGGTTTTGGGAGGATTATTCAATTTTTTTGGGGGTGATCATGAATTAAAGTCCTTTTCGCGCTAGGGCGCTTAGTTTAGGAGATATGGGCAAAGTAAGTTTTTCATATCAAAATTTAAATTTTTTTAGGGTTTGGGTGGATTTGTCAATTTTTTGGGGGTGGTCACGAATTAAAGTCCATTTCGCCCTAGGACGCATATTTAAGGAGATATGGGCAAAATAACTTTTTCATATAAAAATTGCAATTTTTTAGGTTTTGGGTGGATTTGTCAATTTTTTGGGGGTGGTCACGAATTAAAGTCCTTTTCGCCCTAGAACGTATATTTAAGGAGATATGGGCAAAATAACTTTTTCATATAAAAATTGCATTTTTTTTAGGTTTTGAGCGGATTATTAAATTTTTTGGGGTGTTACGAATTAAAGTCCTTTTCGCTCTAGGACGCGTATATACGAAGATATGGGCAAACTAAGTTTTTCAGATAAAAATTTCAATTTTTTTGGGTTTTGGGAGGATTATTCAATTTTTTTGGGGGTGGTCATAAACTAAAGTCCTTTTCGCGCTAGGGCGCTTAGTTTGGGAGATATGGGCAAAATAAGTTTTTCGTATCAAAATTTAAAATTTTTTAGGTTTTGGGTGGATTTGTCAATTTTTTGCGGGTGGTCACGAATTAAAGTCCATTTCGCCCTAGGACGCATATTTAAGGAGATATGGGCAAAATAACTTTTTCATATAAAAATTGCAATTTTTTAGGTTTTGAGCGGATTATTAAATTTTTTGGGGTGTTACGAAATAAAGTACTTTTCGCTCTAGGACGCGTATATACGGAGATATGGGCAAAATAAGTTTTTCAGATAAAAATTTCAATTTTTTTAGGTTTTGGGAGGATTATTCAATTTTTTTTGGGGTGGTCATGAATTAAAGTCCTTTTCGCGCTAGGGCGCTTAGTTTAGGAGATATGGGCAAAATAAGTTTTTCATATCAAAATTTAAATTTTTTTAGGGTTTGGGTGGATTTTTCAATTTTTTGGGGGTGGTCACGAATTAAAGTCCATTTCGCCCTAGGACGCATATTTAAGGAGATATGGGCAAAATAACTTTTTCATATAAAAATTGCAATTTTTTTAGGTTTTGGGTGGATTTGTCAATTTTTTGGGGGTGGTCACGAATTAAAGTCCTTTCGCCCTAGGACGCGTTAATACGGAGATATGGGCAAAATAAGGTTTTCAGATAAAAATTTCAATTTTTTTAGGTTTTGGGAGGATTATTCAATTTTTTTTGGGGTGGTCATGAATTAAAGTCCTTTTCGCGCTAGGGCGCTTAGTTTAGGAGATATGGGCAAAATAAGTTTTTCATATCAAAATTTAAATTTTTTTAGGTTTTGGGTGGATTTGTCAATTTTTTGGGGGTGTCACGAATTAAAGTCCATTTCGCCCTATGACGCATATTTAAGGAGATATGGGCAAAATAACTTTTTAATATAAATTGCAATTTTTTTAGGTTTTCATTATTAAATTTTTTAGGGTGTTACGAATTAAAGTCCTTTTCGCTCTAGGACACGTATATACGAAGATATGGGCAAAATAAGTTTTTCAGATAAAAATTTCATTTTTTTTTTTTGGTATTGGGAGGATTATTTAATTTTTTTGGGGGTGGTCATGAATTAAAGTCCTTTTCACGCTAGGGCGCTTAGTTTAGGAGATATGGGCAAAATAAGTTTTTCATATCAAAATTTAAATTTTTTTAGGTTTTGGGTGGATTTGTCAATTTTTTGGGGGTGGTCACGTATTAAAGTCCTTGTCGCCCTAGGATGTATATTTAAGGAGATATGGGCAAAATAACTTTTTCATATAAAAATTGCAATTTTTTAGGTTTTGAGCGGATTATTAAATTTTTTGGGGTGTTACGAATTAAAGTCCTTTTCGCTCTAGGACGCGTATATACGAAGATATGGGCAAAATAAGTTTTTCATATAAAAATTGCAATTTTTTTAGGTTTTGGGTGGATTTGTCAATTTTTTGGGGGTGGTCACGAATTAAAGTTCTTTTCGCCCTAGGACGTATATTTAAGGAGATATGGGCAAAATAACTTTTTCATATAAAAATTGCAATTTTTTTAGGTTTTGAGCGGATTATTAAATTTTTTGGGGTGTTACGAATTAAAGTCCTTTTCGCTCTAGGACGCGTATATACGAAGATATAGGCAAACTAAGTTTTTCAGATAAAAATTTCAATTTTTTTAGGTTTTGGGAGGATTATTCAATTTTTTTTGGTGATGGTCATGAACTAAAGTCCTTTTCGCGCTAGGGCGCTTAGTTTAGGAGATGTGGGCAAAATAAGTTTTTCATATCAAAATTTAAAATTTTTTAGGTTTTGGGTGGATTTGTCAATTTTTTGGGGGTGGTCACGAATTAAAGTCCATTTCGCCCTAGGACGCATATTTAAGGAGATATGGGCAAAATAACTTTTTCATATAAAAATTGCAATTTTTTAGGTTTTGAGCGGATTATTAAATTTTTTGGGGTGTTACGAAATAAAGTCCTTTTCGCTCTAGGACGCGTATATACGGAGATATGGGCAAAATAAGTTTTTCAGATAAAAATTTCAATTTTTTTAGGTTTTGGGAGGATTATTCATTTTTTTTTTTTGGGGTGGTCATGAATTAAAGTCCTTTTCGCGCTAGGGCGCTTAGTTTAGGAGATATGGGCAAAATAAGTTTTTCATATCAAAATTTAAAATTTTTTAGGGTTTGGGTGGATTTGTCAATTTTTTGGGGGTGGTCACGAATTAAAGTCCATTTCGCCCTAGGACGCATATTTAAGGAGATATGGGCAAAATAACTTTTTCATATAAAAATTGCAATTTTTTTAGGTTTTGGGTGGATTTGTCAATTTATTGGGGGTGGTCACGAATTAAAGTCCTTTTCGCCCTAGGACGCGTTAATACGGAGATATGGGCAAAATAAGGTTTTCAGATAAAAATTTCAATTTTTTTAGGTTTTGGGAGGATTATTCATTTTTTTTTTGGGGTGGTCATGAATTAAAGTCCTTTTCGCGCTAGGGCGCTTAGTTTAGGAGATATGGGCAAAATAAGTTTTTCATATCAAAATTTAAATTTTTTTAGGTTTTGGGTGGATTTGTCAATTTTTTGGGGGTGTCACGAATTAAAGTCCATTTCGCCCTAGGACGCATATTTAAGGAGATATGGGCAAAATAACTGTTTCATATAAATTGCAATTTTTTTAGGTTTTCATTATTAAATTTTTTAGGGTGTTACGAATTAAAGTCCTTTTCGCTCTAGGACGCGTATATACGAAGATATGGGCAAAATAAGTTTTTCAGATAAAAATTTCATTTTTTTTTGGTTTTGGGAGGATTATTTAATTTTTTTGGGGGTGGTCATGAATTAAAGTCCTTTTCACGCTAGGGCGCTTAGTTTAGGAGATATGGGCAAAATAAGTTTTTCATATCAAAGTTTAAATTTTTTTAGGTTTTGGGTGGATTTGTCAATTTTTTGGGGGTGGTCACGTATTAAAGTCCTTGTCGCCCTAGGACGTATATTTAAGGAGATATGGGCAAAATAACTTTTTCATATAAAAATTGCAATTTTTTTAGGTTTTGAGCGGATTATTGATTTTTTTTGGGGTGTTACGAATTAAAGTCCTTTTCGCTCTAGGACGCGTATATACGAAGATATGGGCAAAATAAGTTTTTCAGATAAAAATTTCAATTTTTTTAGGTTTTGGGAGGATTATTCAATTTTTTTGGGGGTGGTCATGAATTAAGGTCCTTTTCGCGCTAGGGCGCTTAGTTTAGGAGATATGGGCAAAATAAGTTTTTCATATCAAAATTTAAATTTTTTTAGGTTTTGGGTGGATTTGTCAATTTTTTGGGGGTGGTCACGAATTAAAGTCCTTTTCGCCCTAGGACGTATATTTAAGGAGATATGGGCAAAATAACTTTTTCATATAAAAATTGCAATTTTTTAGGTTTTGAGTGGATTATTAAATTTTTTGGGGTGTTACGAATTAAAGTCCTTTTCGCTCTAGGACGCGTATATACGAAGATATGGGCAAAATAAGTTTTTCAGATAAAAATTGCAATTTTTTTAGGTTTTGGGAGGATTATTCAATTTTTTTGGGGGTGGTCATGAATTATAGTCCTTTTCGCGCTAGGGCGCTTAGTTTAGGAGATATGGGCAAAATAAGTTTTTCATACCAAAATTTAAATTTTTTTAGGTTTTGGGTGGATTTGTCAATTTTTTGGGGGTGGTCACGAATTAAAGTCCTTTTCGCCCTAGGACGTATATTTAAGGAGATATGGGCAAAATAACTTTTTCATATAAAAAGTGCAATTATTTAGGTTCTGAGTGGATTATTAAATTTTTTGGGGTGTTACGAATTAAAGTCCTTTTCGCTCTAGGACGCGTATATACGAAGATATGGGCAAAATAAGTTTTTCAGATAAAAATTTCATTTTTTTAGGTTTTGGGAGGATTATTCAATTTTTTTGGGGGTGGTCATGAATTAAAGTCCTTTTCGCGCTAGGGAGCTTAGTTTAGGAGATATGGGCAAAATAAGTTTTTCATATCAAAATTTAATTTTTTTTAGGTTTTGGGTGGATTTGTCACTTTTTTGGGGGTGGTTACGAATTAAAGTCCATTTCGCCCTAGGACGCATATTTAAGGAGATATTTGCAAAATAACTTCTTCATATAACAATTGCAATTTTTTAGGTTTTGAGTGGATTATTAAATTTTTTGGGGTGTTACGAAATAAAGTCCTTTTCGCTCTAGGACGCGTATATACGAAGATATGGGCAAAATAACTTTTTCATATAAAAATTGCAATTTTTTTAGGTTTTGGGAGGATTATTCAATTTTTTTTGGTGGTGGTCATGAATTATAGTCCTTTTCGCGCTAGGGCGCTTAGTTTAGGAGATATGGGCAAAATAAGTTTTTCATATCAAAATTTAAATTTTTTTAGGTTTTGGGTGGATTTGTCAATTTTTTGGGGGTGGTCACGAATTAAAGTCCATTTCGCCCTAGGATGCATATTTAAGGAGATATGAGCAAAATAACTTTTTCATATAAAAATTGCAATTTTTTAGGTTTTGACGGGATTATTAAATTTTTTGGGGTGTTACGAAATAAAGTCCTTTTCGCTCTAGGACGCGTATATACGGAGATATGGGAAAAATAAGTTTTTCAGATAAAAATTTAAATTTTTTTAGGTTTTGGGAGGATTATTCAATTTTTTTGGGGTGGTAACGAATTAAAGTCCATTTCGCCCTAGGACGCATATTTAAGGAGATATGGGCAAAATAACTTTTTCATATAAAAATTGCAATTTTTTTAGGTTTTGGGTGGATTTGTCAATTTTTTGGGGGTGGTCACGAATTAAAGTCCTTTTCGCCCTAGGACGCGTTAATACGGAGATATGGGCAAAATAAGTTTTTCAGATAAAAATTTCAATTTTTTTAGGTTTTGGGAGGATTATTCAATTTTTTTTTTTGGGGTGGTCATGAATTAAAGTCCTTTTCGCGCTAGGGCGCTTAGTTTAGGAGATATGGGCAAAATAAGTTTTTCATATCAAAATTTAAATTTTTTTAGGTTTTGGGTGGATTTGTCAATTTTTTGGGGGTGTCACGAATTAAAGTCCATTTCGCCCTAGGACGCATATTTAAGGAGATATGGGCAAAATAACTTTTTCATATAAATTGCAATTTTTTTAGGTTTTGATTATTAAATTTTTTAGGGTGTTACGAATTAAAGTCCTTTTCGCTCTAGGACGCATATTTAAGGAGATATGGGCAAAATAAGTTTTTCAGATAAAAATTTCATTTTTTTTTGGTTTTGGGAGGATTATTTATTTTTTTTTTTTTTTGGGTGGTCATGAATTAAAGTCCTTTTCGCGCTAGGGCGCTTAGTTTAGGAGATATGGGCAAAATAAGTTTTTCATATCAAAATTTAAATTTTTTGAGGTTTTGGGTGGATTTGTCAATTTTTTGGGGGTGGTCACGAATTAAAGTCCATTTCGCCCTAGGACGCATATTTAAGGAGATATGGGAAAAATAACTTTTTCATATAAAAATTGCAATTTTTTTAGGTTTTGAGTGGATTATTAAATTTTTGGGGTGTTACGAATTAAAGTCCTTTTCGCTCTAGGACGCGTATATACGAAGATATGGGCAAAATAAGTTTTTCAGATAAAAATTTCATTTTTTTTAGGTTTTGGGAGGATTATTCAATTTTTTTGGGGGTGGTCATGAATTAAGGTCATTTTCGCGCTAGGGCGCTTAGTTTAGGAGATATGGGCAAAATAAGTTATTCATATCAAAATTTAATTTTTTTTAGGTTTTGGGTGGATTTGTCAATTTTTTGGGGGTGGTCACGAATTAAAGTCCTTTTCGCCCTAGGACGTATATTTAAGGAGATATGGGCAAAATAACTTTTTCATATAAAAATTGCAATTTTTTTAGGTTTTGAGCGGATTATTAATTTTTTTGGGGTGTTACGAATTAAAGTCCTTTTCGCTCTAGGACGCGTATATACGAAGATATGGGCAAAATAAGTTTTTCAGATAAAAATTGCAATTTTTTTAGGTTTTGGGAGGATTATTCAGTTTTTTTTTGGGGTGGTCATGAATTAAAGTCCTTTTCGCGCTAGGGCGCTTAGTTTAGGAGATATGGGCAAAATAAGTTTTTCATATCAAAATTTAAATTTTTTTAGGGTTTGGGTGGATTTGTCAATTTTTTGGGGGTGGTCACGAATTAAAGTCCTTTTCGCCCTAGGACGCGTTAATACGGAGATATGGGCAAAATAAGGTTTTCAGATAAAAATTTCAATTTTTTTAGGTTTTGGGAGGATTATTCAATTTTTTTTTGGGTGGTCATGAATTAAAGTCCTTTTCGCGCTAGGGCGCTTAGTTTAGAAGATATGGGCAAAATAAGTTTTTCATATCAAAATTTAAATTTTTTTAGGTTTTGGGTGGATTTGTCAATTTTTTGGGGGTGGTCACGAATTAAAGTCCATTTCGCCCTAGGACGCATATTTAAGGAGATATGGGCAAAATAACTTTTTCATATAAATTGCAATTTTTTTAGGTTTTCATTATTAAATTTTTTAGGGTGTTACGAATTAAAGTCCTTTTCGCTCTAGGACGCGTATATACGAAGATATGGGCAAAATAAGTTTTTCAGATAAAAATTTCATTTTTTTTTGGTTTTGGGAGGATTATTTAATTTTTTTGGGGGTGGTCATGAATTAAAGTCATTTTCACGCTAGGGCGCTTAGTTTAGGAGATATGGGCAAAATAAGTTTTTCATATCAAAATTTAATTTTTTTTAGGTTTTGGGTGGATTTGTCAATTTTTTGGGGGTGGTCACGCATTAAAGTCCTTGTCGCCCTAGGACGTATATTTAAGGAGATATGGGCAAAATAACTTTTTCATATAAAAATTGCAATTTTTTTAGGTTTTGAGCGGATTATTAATTTTTTTGGGGTGTTACGAATTAAAGTCCTTTTCGCTCTAGGACGCGTATATACGAAGATATGGGCAAAATAAATTTTTCAGATAAAAATTTAAATTTTTTTAGGTTTTGGGAGGATTATTCAATTTTTTTGAGGGTGGTCATGAATTAAGGTCCTTTTCGCGCTAGGGCGCTTAGTTTAGGTGATATGGGCAAAATAAGTTTTTCATATCAAAATTTAAATTTTTTTAGGTTTTGGGTGGATTTGTCAATTTTTTGGGGGTGGTCACGAATTAAAGTCCTTTTCGCCCTAGGACGTATATTTAAGGAGATATGGGCAAAATAACTTTTTCATATAAAAATTGCAATTTTTTAGGTTTTGAGTGGATTATTAAATTTTTTGGGGTGTTACGAATTAAAGTCCTTTTCGCTCTAGGACGCGTATATACGAAGATATGGGCAAAATAAGTTTTTCAGATAAAAATTGCAATTTTTTTAGGTTTTGGGAGGATTATTCAATTTTTTTGGGGGTGGTCATGAATTATAGTCCTTTTCGCGCTAGGGCGCTTAGTTTAGGAGATATGGGCAAAATAAGTTTTTCATACCAAAATTTAAATTTTTTTAGGTTTTGGGTGGATTTGTCAATTTTTTGGGGGTGGTCACGAATTAAAGTCCTTTTCGCCCTAGGACGTATATTTAAGGAGATATGGGCAAAATAACTTTTTCATATAAAAAGTGCAATTATTTAGGTTTTGAGTGGATTATTAAATTTTTTGGGGTGTTACGAATTAAAGTCCTTTTCGCTCTAGGACGCGTATATACGAAGATATGGGCAAAATAAGTTTTTCAGATAAAAATTTCATTTTTTTAGGTTTTGGGAGGATTATTCAATTTTTTTTGGGGGTGGTCATGAATTAAAGTCCTTTTCGCGCTAGGGAGCTTAGTTTAGGAGATATGGGCAAAATAAGTTTTTCATATCAAAATTTAATTTTTTTTAGGTTTTGGGTGGATTTGTCACTTTTTTGGGGGTGGTCACGAATTAAAGTCCATTTCGCCCAAGGACGCATATTTAAGGAGATATGGGCAAAATAAGTTTTTCAGATAAAAATTTCAATTTTTTTAGGTTTTGAGCGGATTATTAAATTTTTTGGGGTGTTACGAATTAAAGTCCTTTTCGCTCTAGGACGCGTATATACGAAGATATGGGCAAAATAAGTTTTTCAGATAAAAATTTCAATTTTTTTAGGTTTTGGGAGGATTATTCAATTTTTTTGGGGGTGGTCATGAATTAAGGTTCTTTTCGCGCTAGGGCGCTTAGTTTAGGAGATATGAGCAAAATACGTTTTTCATATCGCAATTTAAATTTTTTTAGGTTTTGGGTGGATTTGTCAATTTTTTGGGGGTGGTCACGAATTAAAGTCCATTTCGCCCTAGGACGCATATTTAAGGAGATATGGGCAAAATAAGTTTTTCAGATAAAAATTTCATTTTTTTAGGTTTTGGGAGGATTATTCAATTTTTTTGGGGGTGGTCATGAATTAAAGTCCTTTTCGCACTAGGGCGCTTAGTTTAGGAGATATGGGCAAAATAAGTTATTCAAATCAAAATTTAAATTTTTTTAGGTTTTGGGTGGATTTGTCGATTTTTTGGGGGTGGTCACGAATTAAAGTCCTTTGCGCCCTAGGACGTATATTTATAGAGATATGGGCAAAATAACTTTTTCATATAAAAATTGCAATTTTTTTAGGTTTTTAGTGGATTATTAAATTTTTTGGCGTGTTACGAATGAAAGTCCTTTTCGCTCTAGGACGCGTATATACGAAGATATGGGCAAAATAAGATTTTCATATAAAAATTTCAATTTTTTTAGGTTTTGGGAGGATTATTAAATTTTTTTGGGGGTGATCATGAATTAAAGTCCTTTTCGCGCTAGGGCGCTTAGTTTAGGAGATATGGGAAAAGTAAGTTTTTCATATCAAAATTTAAATTTTTTTAGGGTTCGGGTGGATTTGTCAATTTTTTGGGGGTGGTCACGAATTAAAGTCCATTTCGCCCTAGGACGCATATTTAAGGAGATATGGGCAAAATAACTTTTTCATATAAAAATTGCAATTTTTTTAGGTTTTGGGTGGATTTGTCAATTTTTTGGGGGTGGTCACGAATTAAAGTCCTTTTCGCCCTAGAACGTATATTTAAGGAGATATGGGCAAAATAACTTTTTCATATAAAAATTGCAATTTTTTTAGGTTTTGAGCGGATTATTAAATTTTTTGGGGTGTTACGAATTAAAGTCCTTTTCGCTCTAGGACGCGTATATACGAAGATATGGGCAAACTAAGTTTTTCAGATAAAAATTTCAATTTTTTTGGGTTTTGGGAGGATTATTCAATTTTTTTGGGGGTGGTCATAAACTAAAGTCCTTTTCGCGCTAGGGCGCTTAGTTTAGGAGATATGGGCAAAATAAGTTTTTCGTATCAAAATTTAAATTTTTTTAGGTTTTGGGTGGATTTGTCAATTTTTTGCGGGTGGTCACGAATTAAAGTCCATTTCGCCCTAGGACGCATATTTAAGGAGATATGGGCAAAATAACTTTTTCATATAAAAATTGCAATTTTTTAGGTTTTGAGCGGATTATTAAATTTTTTGGGGTGTTACGAAATAAAGTCCTTTTCGCCCTAGGACGCGTATATACGGAGATATGGGCAAAATAACTTTTTCATATAAAAATTGCAATTTTTTTAGGTTTTGGGTGGATTTGTCAATTTTTTGGGGGTGGTCACGAATTAAAGTCCTTTTCGCCCTAGGACGCGTTAATACGGAGATATGGGCAAAATAAGGTTTTCAGATAAAAATTTCAATTTTTTTAGGTTTTGGGAGGATTATTCAATTTTTTTTGGGGTGGTCATGAATTAAAGTCCTTTTCGCGCTAGGGCGCTTAGTTTAGGAGATATGGGCAAAATAAGTTTTTCATATCAAAATTTAAATTTTTTTAGGTTTTGGGTGGATTTGTCAATTTTTTGGGGGTGTCA
Organism: Haematobia irritans; assembly: GCF_050003625.1. Classification (NCBI taxonomy): domain Eukaryota; kingdom Metazoa; phylum Arthropoda; class Insecta; order Diptera; family Muscidae; genus Haematobia; species Haematobia irritans. Next base: position 70,553,916 of record NC_134400.1, on the reverse strand, counting down.
CGAATTAAAGTCCATTTCGCCCTATGACGCATATTTAAGGAGATATGGGCAAAATAACTTTTTAATATAAATTGCAATTTTTTTAGGTTTTCATTATTAAATTTTTTAGGGTGTTACGAATTAAAGTCCTTTTCGCTCTAGGACACGTATATACGAAGATATGGGCAAAATAAGTTTTTCAGATAAAAATTTCATTTTTTTTTTGGTATTGGGAGGATTATTTAATTTTTTTGGGGGTGGTCATGAATTAAAGTCCTTTTCACGCTAGGGCGCTTAGTTTAGGAGATATGGGCAAAATAAGTTTTTCATATCAAAATTTAAATTTTTTTAGGTTTTGGGTGGATTTGTCAATTTTTTGGGGGTGGTCACGTATTAAAGTCCTTGTCGCCCTAGGATGTATATTTAAGGAGATATGGGCAAAATAACTTTTTCATATAAAAATTGCAATTTTTTAGGTTTTGAGCGGATTATTAAATTTTTTGGGGTGTTACGAATTAAAGTCCTTTTCGCTCTAGGACGCGTATATACGAAGATATGGGCAAAATAAGTTTTTCATATAAAAATTGCAATTTTTTTAGGTTTTGGGTGGATTTGTCAATTTTTTGGGGGTGGTCACGAATTAAAGTTCTTTTCGCCCTAGGACGTATATTTAAGGAGATATGGGCAAAATAACTTTTTCATATAAAAATTGCAATTTTTTTTAGGTTTTGAGCGGATTATTAAATTTTTTGGGGTGTTACGAATTAAAGTCCTTTTCGCTCTAGGACGCGTATATACGAAGATATAGGCAAACTAAGTTTTTCAGATAAAAATTTCAATTTTTTTAGGTTTTGGGAGGATTATTCAATTTTTTTTGGTGATGGTCATGAACTAAAGTCCTTTTCGCGCTAGGGCGCTTAGTTTAGGAGATGTGGGCAAAATAAGTTTTTCATATCAAAATTTAAAATTTTTTAGGTTTTGGGTGGATTTGTCAATTTTTTGGGGGTGGTCACGAATTAAAGTCCATTTCGCCCTAGGACGCATATTTAAGGAGATATGGGCAAAATAACTTTTTCATATAAAAATTGCAATTTTTTAGGTTTTGAGCGGATTATTAAATTTTTTGGGGTGTTACGAAATAAAGTCCTTTTCGCTCTAGGACGCGTATATACGGAGATATGGGCAAAATAAGTTTTTCAGATAAAAATTTCAATTTTTTTTAGGTTTTGGGAGGATTATTCATTTTTTTTGGGGTGGTCATGAATTAAAGTCCTTTTCGCGCTAGGGCGCTTAGTTTAGGTGATATGGGCAAAATAAGTTTTTCATATCAAAATTTAATTTTTTTTAGGTTTTGGGTGGATTTGTCAATTTTTTGGGGGTGGTCACGTATTAAAGTCCTTGTCGCCCTAGGACGTATATTTAAGGAGATATGGGCAAAATAACTTTTTCATATAAAAATTGCAATTTTTTTAGGTTTTGAGCGGATTATTAATTTTTTTGGGGTGTTACGAATTAAAGTCCTTTTCGCTCTAGGACGCGTATATACGAAGATATGGGCAAAATAAATTTTTCAGATAAAAATTTCAATTTTTTTAGGTTTTGGGAGGATTATTCAATTTTTTTGAGGGTGGTCATGAATTAAGGTCCTTTTCGCGCTAGGGCGCTTAGTTTAGGTGATATGGGCAAAATAAGTTTTTCATATCAAAATTTAAATTTTTTTAGGTTTTGGGTGGATTTGTCAATTTTTTGGGGGTGGTCACGAATTAAAGTCCTTTTCGCCCTAGGACGTATATTTAAGGAGATATGGGCAAAATAACTTTTTCATATAAAAATTGCAATTTTTTAGGTTTTGAGTGGATTATTAAATTTTTTGGGGTGTTACGAATTAAAGTCCTTTTCGCTCTAGGACGCGTATATACGAAGATATGGGCAAAATAAGTTTTTCAGATAAAAATTGCAATTTTTTTAGGTTTTGGGAGGATTATTCAATTTTTTTGGGGGTGGTCATGAATTATAGTCCTTTTCGCGCTAGGGCGCTTAGTTTAGGAGATATGGGCAAAATAAGTTTTTCATACCAAAATTTAAATTTTTTTAGGTTTTGGGTGGATTTGTCAATTTTTTGGGGGTGGTCACGAATTAAAGTCCTTTTCGCCCTAGGACGTATATTTAAGGAGATATGGGCAAAATAACTTTTTCATATAAAAAGTGCAATTATTTAGGTTTTGAGTGGATTATTAAATTTTTTGGGGTGTTACGAATTAAAGTCCTTTTCGCTCTAGGACGCGTATATACGAAGATATGGGCAAAATAAGTTTTTCAGATAAAAATTTCATTTTTTTAGGTTTTGGGAGGATTATTCAATTTTTTTTGGGGGTGGTCATGAATTAAAGTCCTTTTCGCGCTAGGGAGCTTAGTTTAGGAGATATGGGCAAAATAAGTTTTTCATATCAAAATTTAAATTTTTTTAGGTTTTGGGTGGATTTGTCACTTTTTTGGGGGTGGTCACGAATTAAAGTCCATTTCGCCCAAGGACGCATATTTAAGGAGATATGGGCAAAATAAGTTTTTCAGATAAAAATTTAAATTTTTTTAGGTTTTGAGCGGATTATTAAATTTTTTGGGGTGTTACGAATTAAAGTCCTTTTCGCTCTAGGACGCGTATATTCGAAGATATGGGCAAAATAAGTTTTTCAGATAAAAATTTCAATTTTTTTAGGTTTTGGGAGGATTATTCAATTTTTTTGGGGGTGGTCATGAATTAAGGTTCTTTTGCGCTAGGGCGCTTAGTTTAGGAGATATGGGCAAAATACGTTTTTCATATCGCAATTTAAATTTTTTTAGGTTTTGGGTGGATTTGTCAATTTTTTGGGGGTGGTCACGAATTAAAGTCCATTTCGCCCTAGGACGCATATTTAAGGAGATATGGGCAAAATAAGTTTTTCAGATAAAAATTTCATTTTTTTAGGTTTTGGGAGGATTATTCAATTTTTTTGGGGGTGGTCATGAATTAAAGTCCTTTTCGCACTAGGGCGCTTAGTTTAGGAGATATGGGCAAAATAAGTTATTCAAATCAAAATTTAAATTTTTTTAGGTTTTGGGTGGATTTGTCGATTTTTTGGGGGTGGTCACGAATTAAAGTCCTTTGCGCCCTAGGACGTATATTTATAGAGATATGGGCAAAATAACTTTTTCATATAAAAATTGCAATTTTTTTAGGTTTTTAGTGGATTATTAAATTTTTTGGCGTGTTACGAATGAAAGTCCTTTTCGCTCTAGGACGCGTATATACGAAGATATGGGCAAAATAAGATTTTCATATAAAAATTTCAATTTTTTTAGGTTTTGGGAGGATTATTCAATTTTTTTGGGGGTGATCATGAATTAAAGTCCTTTTCGCGCTAGGGCGCTTAGTTTAGGAGATATGGGAAAAGTAAGTTTTTCATATCAAAATTTAAATTTTTTTAGGGTTCGGGTGGATTTGTCAATTTTTTGGGGGTGGTCACGAATTAAAGTCCATTTCGCCCTAGGACGCATATTTAAGGAGATATGGGCAAAATAACTTTTTCATATAAAAATTGCAATTTTTTTAGGTTTTGGGTGGATTTGTCAATTTTTTGGGGGTGGTCACGAATTAAAGTCCTTTTCGCCCTAGAACGTATATTTAAGGAGATATGGGCAAAATAACTTTTTCATATAAAAATTGCAATTTTTTTAGGTTTTGAGCGGATTATTAAATTTTTTGGGGTGTTACGAATTAAAGTCCTTTTCGCTCTAGGACGCGTATATACGAAGATATGGGCAAACTAAGTTTTTCAGATAAAAATTTCAATTTTTTTGGGTTTTGGGAGGATTATTCAATTTTTTTGGGGGTGGTCATAAACTAAAGTCCTTTTCGCGCTAGGGCGCTTAGTTTAGGAGATATGGGCAAAATAAGTTTTTCGTATCAAAATTTAAAATTTTTTAGGTTTTGGGTGGATTTGTCAATTTTTTGCGGGTGGTCACGAATTAAAGTCCATTTCGCCCTAGGACGCATATTTAAGGAGATATGGGCAAAATAACTTTTTCATATAAAAATTGCAATTTTTTAGGTTTTGAGCGGATTATTAAATTTTTTGGGGTGTTACGAAATAAAGTCCTTTTCGCTCTAGGACGCGTATATACGGAGATATGGGCAAAATAACTTTTTCATATAAAAATTGCAATTTTTTTAGGTTTTGGGTGGATTTGTCAATTTTTTGGGGGTGGTCACGAATTAAAGTCCTTTTCGCCCTAGGACGCGTTAATACGGAGATATGGGCAAAATAAGGTTTTCAGATAAAAATTTCAATTTTTTTAGGTTTTGGGAGGATTATTCAATTTTTTTTGGGGTGGTCATGAATTAAAGTCCTTTTCGCGCTAGGGCGCTTAGTTTAGGAGATATGGGCAAAATAAGTTTTTCATATCAAAATTTAAATTTTTTTAGGTTTTGGGTGGATTTGTCAATTTTTTGGGGGTGTCACGAATTAAAGTCCATTTCGCCCTATGACGCATATTTAAGGAGATATGGCCAAAATAACTTTTTAATATAAATTGCAATTTTTTTAGGTTTTCATTATTAAATTTTTTAGGGTGTTACGAATTAAAGTCCTTTTCGCTCTAGGACACGTATATACGAAGATATGGGCAAAATAAGTTTTTCAGATAAAAATTTCATTTTTTTTTTTTTGGTATTGGGAGGATTATTTAATTTTTTTGGGGGTGGTCATGAATTAAAGTCCTTTTCACGCTAGGGCGCTTAGTTTAGGAGATATGGGCAAAATAAGTTTTTCATATCAAAATTTAAATTTTTTTAGGTTTTGGGTGGATTTGTCAATTTTTTGGGGGTGGTCACGTATTAAAGTCCTTGTCGCCCTAGGATGTATATTTAAGGAGATATGGGCAAAATAACTTTTTCATATAAAAATTGCAATTTTTTAGGTTTTGAGCGGATTATTAAATTTTTTGGGGTGTTACGAATTAAAGTCCTTTTCGCTCTAGGACGCGTATATACGAAGATATGGGCAAAATAAGTTTTTCATATAAAAATTGCAATTTTTTTAGGTTTTGGGTGGATTTGTCAATTTTTTGGGGGTGGTCACGAATTAAAGTTCTTTTCGCCCTAGGACGTATATTTAAGGAGATATGGGCAAAATAACTTTTTCATATAAAAATTGCAATTTTTTAGGTTTTGAGCGGATTATTAAATTTTTTGGGGTGTTACGAATTAAAGTCCTTTTCGCTCTAGGACGCGTATATACGAAGATATAGGCAAACTAAGTTTTTCAGATAAAAATTTCAATTTTTTTAGGTTTTGGGAGGATTATTCAATTTTTTTTGGTGATGGTCATGAACTAAAGTCCTTTTCGCGCTAGGGCGCTTAGTTTAGGAGATGTGGGCAAAATAAGTTTTTCATATCAAAATTTAAAATTTTTTAGGTTTTGGGTGGATTTGTCAATTTTTTGGGGGTGGTCACGAATTAAAGTCCATTTCGCCCTAGGACGCATATTTAAGGAGATATGGGCAAAATAACTTTTTCATATAAAAATTGCAATTTTTTAGGTTTTGAGCGGATTATTAAATTTTTTGGGGTGTTACGAAATAAAGTCCTTTTCGCTCTAGGACGCGTATATACGGAGATATGGGCAAAATAAGTTTTTCAGATAAAAATTTCAATTTTTTTAGGTTTTGGGAGGATTATTCATTTTTTTTTTGGGGTGGTCATGAATTAAGGTCCTTTTCGCGCTAGGGCGCTTAGTTTAGGAGATATGGGCAAAATAAGTTTTTCATATCAAAATTTAAATTTTTTTAGGTTTTGGGTGGATTTGTCAATTTTTTGGGGGTGGTCACGAATTAAAGTCCTTTTCGCCCTAGGACGTATATTTAAGGAGATATGGGCAAAATAACTTTTTCATATAAAAATTGCAATTTTTTAGGTTTTGAGTGGATTATTAAATTTTTTGGGGTGTTGCGAATTAAAGTCCTTTTCGCTCTAGGACGCGTATATACGAAGATATGGGCAAAATAAGTTTTTCAGATAAAAATTGCAATTTTTTTAGGTTTTTTGAATTAAAGTCCTTTTCGCGCTAGGGAGCTTAGTTTAGGAGATATGGGCAAAATAAGTTTTTCATATCAAAATTTAAATTTTTTTAGGTTTTGGGTGGATTTGTCACTTTTTTGGGGGTGGTTACGAATTAAAGTCCATTTCGGCCTAGGACGCATATTTAAGGAGATATTTGCAAAATAACTTCTTCATATAAAAATTGCAATTTTTTAGGTTTTGAGTGGATTATTAAATTTTTTGGGGTGTTACGAAATAAAGTCCTTTTCGCTCTAGGACGCGTATATACGAAGATATGGGCAAAATAACTTTTTCATATAAAAATTGCAATTTTTTTAGGTTTTGGGAGGATTATTCAATTTTTTTTGGTGGTGGTCATGAATTATAGTCCTTTTCGCGCTAGGGCGCTTAGTTTAGGAGATATGGGCAAAATAAGTTTTTCATATCAAAATTTAAATTTTTTTAGGTTTTGGGTGGATTTGTCAATTTTTTGGGGGTGGTCACGAATTAAAGTCCATTTCGCCCTAGGATGCATATTTAAGGAGATATGAGCAAAATAACTTTTTCATATAAAAATTGCAATTTTTTAGGTTTTGAGGGGATTATTAAATTTTTTGGGGTGTTACGAAATAAAGTCCTTTTCGCTCTAGGACGCGTATATACGGAGATATGGGAAAAATAAGTTTTTCAGATAAAAATTTAAATTTTTTTAGGTTTTGGGAGGATTATTCAATTTTTTTGGGGTGGTCACGAATTAAAGTCCATTTCGCCCTAGGACGCATATTTAAGGAGATATGGGCAAAATAACTTTTTCATATAAAAATTGCAATTTTTTTAGGTTTTGGGTGGATTTGTCAATTTTTTGGGGGTGGTCACGAATTAAAGTCCTTTTCGCCCTAGGACGCGTTAATACGGAGATATGGGCAAAATAAGTTTTTCAGATAAAAATTTCAATTTTTTTAGGTTTTGGGAGGATTATTCTTTTTTTTTTTTTTGGGTGCTCATGAATTAAAGTCCTTTTCGCGCTAGGGCGCTTAGTTTAGGAGATATGGGCAAAATAAGTTTTTCATATCAAAATTTAAATTTTTTTAGGTTTTGGGTGGATTTGTCAATTTTTTGGGGGTGTCACGAATTAAAGTCCATTTCGCCCTAGGACGCATATTTAAGGAGATATGGGCAAAATAACTTTTTCATATAAATTGCAATTTTTTTAGGTTTTGATTATTAAATTTTTTAGGGTGTTACGAATTAAAGTCCTTTTCGCTCTAGGACGCGTATATACGAAGATATGGGCAAAATAAGTTTTTCAGATAAAAATTTAATTTTTTTTTGGTTTTGGGAGGATTATTTATTTTTTTTGGGGTGGTCATGAATTAAAGTCCTTTTCGCGCTAGGGCGCTTAGTTTAGGAGATATGGGCAAAATAAGTTTTTCATATCAAAATTTAAATTTTTTGAGGTTTTGGGTGGATTTGTCAATTTTTTGGGGGTGGTCACGAATTAAAGTCCATAACTTTTTCATATAAAAATTGCAATTTTTTTAGGTTTTGAGTGGATTATTAAATTTTTGGGGTGTTACGAATTAAAGTCCTTTTCGCTCTAGGACGCGTGTATACGAAGATATGGGCAAAATAAGTTTTTCAGATAAAAATTTCATTTTTTTTAGGTTTTGGTTATTCAATTTTTTTGGGGGTGGTCATGAATTAAGGTCATTTTCGCGCTAGGGCGCTTAGTTTAGGAGATATGGGCAAAATAAGTTATTCATATCAAAATTTAAATTTTTTTAGGTTTTGGGTGGATTTGTCAATTTTTTGGGGGTGGTCACGAATTAAAGTCCTTTTCGCCCTAGGACGTATATTTAAGGAGATATGGGCAAAATAACTTTTTCATATAAAAATTGCAATTTTTTTAGGTTTTGAGTGGATTATTAAATTTTTTGGGGTGTTACGAATTAAAGTCCTTTTCGCTCTAGGACGCGTATATACGAAGATATGGGCAAAATAAGATTTTCAGATAAAAATTTCAATTTTTTTAGGTTTTGGGAGGATTATTCAATTTTTTTGGGGGTGGTCATGAATGAAAGTCCTTTTCGCGCTAGGGCGCTTAGTTTAGGAGATATGGGCAAAATAAGTTTTTCATATCAAAATTTAATTTTTTTTAGGTTTTGGGTGGATTTGTCAATTTTTTGGGGGTGGTCACGAATTAAAGTCCATTTCGCCCTAGGACGCATATTTAAGGAGATATGGGCAAAATAACTTTTTCATATAAAAATTGCAATTTTTTTAGGTTTTGAGTGGACCATTAAATTTTTTGGGGTGTTACGAATTAAAGTCCTTTTCGCTCTAGGACGCGTATATACGAAGATATGGGCACAATAAGATTTTCAGATAAAAATTTCAATTTTTTTAGGTTTTGGGAGGATTATTCAATTTTTTTGGGGGTGGTCATGAATTAAAGTCCTTTTCGCGCTAGGGCGCTTAGTTTAGGAGATATGGGCAAAATAAGTTTTTCATATCAAAATTTAAATTTTTTAGGTTTTGGGTGGATTTGTCAATTTTTTGGGGGTGGTCACGAATTAAAGTCCTTTTCGCCCTAGGACGTATATTTAAAAAGATATGGGCAAAATAACATTTTCATATAAAAATTGCAATTTTTTTAGGTTTTGGGAGGATTATTAAATTTTTTGGGGTGTTACGAATTAAAGTCCTTTTCGCTCTAGGACGCGTATATACGAAGATATGGGCAAAATAAGATTTTCAGATAAAAATTTCAATTTTTTTAGGTTTTGGGAGGATTATTCAATTTTTTTGGGGGTGGTCATGAATTAAAGTCCTTTTCGCGCTAGGGCGCTTAGTTTAGGAGATATGGGCAAAATAAGTTTTTCATATCAAAATTTAAATTTTTTTAGGTTTTGGGTGGATTTGTAAATTTTTTGGGTGTGGTCACGAATTAAAGTCCTTGTCGCCCTATGACGTATATTTAAGGAGATATGGGCAAAATAACTGTTTCATATAAAAATTGCAATTTTTTAGGTTTTGAGCGGATTATTAAATTTTTTTGGGTGTTACGAATTAAAGTCCTTTTTGCTCTAGGACGCGTATATACGAAGATATGGGTTTGGGAGGATTATTAAATTTTTGTGGGGGTGGTCATGAATTAAAATCCTTTTCGCGCTAGGGCGCTTAGTTTAGGAGATATGGGCAAAATAAGTTATTCATATCAAAATTTAATTTTTTTAGGTTTTGGGTGGATTTGTCAATTTTTTGGGGGTGGTCACGAATTAAAGTCCTTTTCGCCCTAGGACGTATATTTAAGGAGATATGGGCAAAATAACTTTTTCATATAAAAATTGCAATTTTTTAGGTTTTGAGTGGATTATTAAATTTTTTGGGGTGTTACGAATTAAAGTCCTTTTCGCTCTAGGACGCGTATATACGAAGATATGGGCAAAATAAGTTTTTCAGATAAAAATTTCACTTTTTTAGGTTTTGGGAGGATTATTCAATTTTTTTGGGGGTGGTCATGAATTAAAGTTCTTTTTCGCGCTAGGGCGCTTAGTTTAGGAGATATGGGCAAAATAAGTTTTTCATATCAAAATTTAAATTTTTTTAGGTTTTGGGTGGATTTGTCAATTTTTTGGGGGTGGTCACGAATTTTTTTATTTTTTTTTTATTTTTTTTTTATTTATTTACACAGCATAATTAGCAGCTGGTTACAGTAAAATAAAAAGTATGACGCTTACAATACATTAAAAATAAAATAAAATAAAATATATCTATATAATCTATTTTAGAAATTGTAGGGACAATAGAAGATTTATAGGCAGGATTGGGACTAAGAATTGGATACAAACAACAAAAAAACAAGAGAAAAAAAAGACGAGAAAAAAAAACGATAAGATAAGGAACAATTTTACAACAAGAATTGGGAATATAGTGTAAAGCTGGAGTAAATTCATTGCAGAAAAAATGGGATACCAGGGATAGAATGGGTTTTGTATGAGACGAATTATGGGTCAGGAACTAAGAGAATCAGGAAATAGGATGAATCAGGAACTAGGATGAATCAGGAACATGGTGATAGCAGGAATAAGAACAGCAGGAACTGATACAGGAAATGACGCCAAAGCATAGTAGGAGCATAGTAGGTATGTTGAAAGGAAGAAATTTAGGCAATTACAAGTCAGGAACCAGGAAGAATCAGGAACACAGCAGTATAAGGATGAATCAGGAACTAGAGTGAATCAGGAACATGGTGATAGCAGGAATAAGAACAGCAGGAACGGATACAGGAAATGACGCCAAAGCATGGTAGGAGCATAGTAGGTATGTTGAAAGGAAGAAATTTAGGCAATTACAAGTCAGGAACCAGGAAGAATCAGGAACACAGCAGTATAAGGAAATGGAAAATAAAATCGGAGAGAATAATATCGCTTGAACGGGAGTTATTGCAGGAACATGGTGATAGCAGGAATCAGGAACACAGTGATAGCATGAATAAGGATAGCAGAAACGAACACAGGAAATTACGTTAATGGACAGGAGCATAATAGGGAGTTATTGCAGGAACAGACAGGAACAATAAAATACGAAATACGATATAATTATAGTTGACAACCCATTAGAGCACAAATCTAATCCATAAGGATAGCGCGTTTTATACAAGATATGGAATCAGTGAGTGAAAATAAATTAAAAGAATGGTTAAACTCAATTATAAGACGATTCAATGGGCTATTGGCCTCGTAGTTGTACTTGAATAGTGGTAGTCTCAAGGGCAAAAAATGTCTCATTGGTCGACTTGGTACAACAAAGTTCAAGTGTCCAATCAAGAAATCTGAGTCAATCATACCATTAACCAACTTCACAATAAATAAAATATCCAGCATGCGCCGTCTTCTCTCAAGGGTTGGCAAATCAATCAGCCTCAATCTATTCACGTATGGAGGTAACTCCGTCACGTCACCCCATCCTAATCCTCGTAAAGCAAACAACAGAAAATTCCTTTGCACTGACTCGATCCTATCAATATGACAATTGTAAAAAGGAGACCAAATAATAGAACCATATTCAAGAATCGGACGCACAAGAGACGTATATAACCGCTTACCTAGGTAAGGGTCATCAAACTCCTTCGACCAACGCTTTATAAAACCTAAAACAGACATAGCCTTCTCAACACAGCTATCAATGTGGTAGTTAAAATTCAAATCCTTAAAACAAGATACCTTCTCCAGATAATAGTCATCGATATGATAATCAGTAGACAAAGCACACCTTCTCGAAAAAGTCATACTCTTACACTTCCCCCTATTAAGAGTCATACAATTCACAACGCACCAATTAATCAACCTATCAAAGTCCCCTTGCAACCTAGCAGAATCTACATCTGAAGAGACAGATGCAAAAAGTTTCACATCGTCAGCATACATTAGTATCCTTGAAAATCGAATAACATGTGGTAGATCATTCAAATACAAAGCAAAAAGAATGGGACCGAGATGACTTCCCTGCGGAACACCAGATTTAACATATATCCGCTTCGACTCACAACCCCTAAATAAAACCCTTTGTGACCTTCCAGAAAGGTATGAAGATATCCAACTCAAAAACCCCGGCGGAAAGCCAATCAAGTCAAGTTTATACGTAAGGATACCATGATTAACCGTGTCAAACGCCTTGCTGAAATCCGTAAATATGACATCCGTTTGGCACCCGAGAGAAAAGTTCCTAAACACATGAGTCGAGAACTCCAACAGATTAGTCACTGTCGATCTATTCCTCATAAAACCATGTTGACTAACCGAGACCACTGACTGAAGTTGCCGAACAAGCCTATCAGTTACCAGTTTCTCAAACAGCTTCGGTATCGCACTCAACTTCGCTATGCACCTGTAGTTCCGAACGTCGAATCTACTACCATTCTTATGAAGAGGGACAATAAAACTCTCCTTCCAAACAGAAGGAAAATGACCACTAGCCAAAGAATAATTGAAGAGGTCAGTCAGAGGAATATATAACGCACATGCGCAATGCCTCAACACCGCAGAGGGCACACCATCAGGTCCAGGAGAGTAATTAGATTTCAACGACTTCAAACCTTTGAGAACTTCATCATAGGAAAGTCTGATAGAAGAGACAATATCGTATGACTGAATATAAAAGGGATATTCCAACATAGCAGCCGGGGAATCAACATATGCTCCCTGAAAGAAATCCGCGAATAAATCCGAAATAGTCCGAGAATCAGAAGCCTCAACATCATTGAACCTCATAAAGACGGGAAAACCTACAGTCCCACGCTTAGAATTCACAAAATTGTAAAACCCCCTAGGATTCGCCTTTAAATCATATCTCATTCGCTGCAAGTAATCAGCATAACACCTATTATTCATATGATTAAATCGGTACCTCGCATCTACATACCTAACATAATTCAAAGTAGAAGCACAATTCTTGTATTTCCTAAATAGTCTATTCCTACAATTTCTAAGGCGCCGTAAATCCTTTGTGAACCAAGGTGGCCCTGATAATACTATACCCCTCCGCACCATCGGAACACACACCGAAAAACATGATCCCAGTAAATCGTAAAAGACGGACAATTGACCATCAACAGACTGATCACAATATGTAGGCCACCTAGTATTGAGCAGCCTCTCAGAAAGTAAGCCAAAGTCCGTTTCCTGAAAGAAAACCTAAAGTCCTTTAAAGTCCTTTTCGCCCTAGAACGCATATTTAAGGAGATATGGGCAAAATAACTTTTTCATATAAAAATTGCAATTTTTTTAGGTTTTGAGTGGATTGTTAAATTTTTTGGGGTGTTACGAATTAAAGTCTTTTTCACTCTAGGACGTGTATATACGAAGATATGGGCAAAATAAATTTTTCAGATAAAAATTTCAATTTTTTTAGGTTTTGGGAGGATTATTCAATTTTTTTGGGGGTGGTCATGAATTAAAGTCCTTTTCGCGCTAGGGCGCTTAGTTTAGGAGATATGGGCAAAATAAGTTTTTCATATCAAAATTTAAATTTTTTTAGGTTTTGGGTGGATTTGTCAATTTTTTGGGGGTGGTCACGAATTAAAGTCCTTTTCGCCCTAGGACGTATATTTAAAAAGATATGGGCAAAATAACATTTTCATATAAAAGTTGCAATTTTTTTAGGTTTTGGGAGGATTATTAAATTTTTTGGGGTGTTACGAATTAAAGTCCTTTTCGCTCTAGGACGCGTATATACGAAGATATGGGCAAAATAAGATTTTCAGATAAAAATTTCAATTTTTTTAGGTTTTGGGAGGATTATTCAATTTTTTTGGGGGTGGTCATGAATTAAAGTCCTTTTCGCGCTAGGGCGCTTAGTTTAGGAGATATGGGCAAAATAAGTTTTTCATATCAAAATTTAAAATTTTTTAGGTTTTGGGTGGATTTGTAAATGTTTTGGGTGTGGTCACGAATTAAAGTCCTTTTCGCCCTATGACGTATATTTAAGGAGATATGGGCAAAATAACTGTTTCATATAAAAATTGCAATTTTTTAGGTTTTGAGCGGATTATTAAATTTTTTTGGGTGTTACGAATTAAAGTCCTTTTCGCTCTAGGACGCGTATATACGAAGATATGGGTTTGGGAGGATTATTAAATTTTTGTGGGGGTGGTCATGAATTAAAATCCTTTTCGCGCTAGGGTGCTTAGTTTAGGAGATATGGGCAAAATAAGTTATTCATATAAAAATTTAATTTTTTTAGGTTTTGGGTGGATTTGTCAATTTTTTGGGGGTGGTCACGAATTAAAGTCCTTTTCGCCCTAGGACGTATATTTAAGGAGATATGGGCAAAATAACTTTTTCATATAAAAATTGCAATTTTTTAGGTTTTGAGTGGATTATTAAATTTTTTGGGGTGTTACGAATTAAAGTCCTTTTCGCTCTAGGACGCGTATATACGAAGATATGGGCAAAACAAGATTTTCAGATAAAAATTTCAATTTTTTTTAGGTTTTGGGAGGATTATTCAATTTTTTTGGGGGTGGTCATGCATTAAAGTCCTTTTCGCGCTAGGGCGCTTAGTTTAGGAGATATGGGCAAAATAAGTTTTTCATATCAAAATTTGAACTTTTTTAGGTTTTGGGTGGATTTGTCAATTTTTTGGGGGTGGTCACGAATTAAAGTCCATTTCGCCCTAGGACGCATATTTAAGGAGATATGGGCAAAATAACTTTTTCATATAAAAATTGCAATTTTTTAGGTTTTGAGTGGATTATTAAATTTTTTGGGTGTTACGAATTAAAGTCCTTTTCGCTCTAGGACGCGTATATACGAAGATATGGGCAAAATAAGTTTTTCAGATAAAAATTTCATTTTTTTTAGGTTTTGGGAGGATTATTCAATTTTTTTTGGGGGTGGTCATGAATTAAAGTCCTTTTCGCGCTAGGGCGCTTAGTTTAGGAGATATGGGCAAAATAAGTTTTTCATATCAAAATTTAAATTTTTTAGGTTTTGGGTGGATTTGTCAATTTTTTGGGGGTGGTCACGAATTAAAGTCCTTTTCGCCCTAGGACGTATATTTAAAAAGATATGGGCAAAATAACATTTTCATATAAAAATTGCAATTTTTTTAGGTTTTGGGAGGATTATTAAATTTTTTGGGGTGTTACGAATTAAAGTCCTTTTCGCTCTAGGACGCGTATATACGAAGATATGGGCAAAATAAGATTTTCAGATAAAAATTTCAATTTTTTTAGGTTTTGGGAGGATTATTCAATTTTTTTGGGGGTGGTCATGAATTAAAGTCCTTTTCGCGCTAGGGCGCTTAGTTTAGGAGATATGGGCAAAATAAGTTTTTCATATCAAAATTTAAATTTTTTTAGGTTTTGGGTGGATTTGTAAATTTTTTGGGTGTGGTCACGAATTAAAGTCCTTTTCGCCCTATGACGTATATTTAAGGAGATATGGGCAAAATAACTGTTTCATATAAAAATTGCAATTTTTTAGGTTTTGAGCGGATTATTAAATTTTTTTGGGTGTTACGAATTAAAGTCCTTTTCGCTCTAGGACGCGTATATACGAAGATATGGGTTTAAGAGGATTATTAAATTTTTGTGGGGGTGGTCATGAATTAAAATCCTTTTCGCGCTAGGGCGCTTAGTTTAGGAGATATGGGCAAAATAAGTTATTCATATCAAAATTTAATTTTTTTAGGTTTTGGGTGGATTTGTCAATTTTTGGGGGGTGGTCACGAATTAAAGTCCATCTCGCCCTAGGACGTATATTTAAGGAGATATGGGCAAAATAACTTTTTCATATAAAAATTGCAATTTTTTTAGGTTTTGAGTGGATTATTAAATTTTTTGGGGTGTTACGAATTTTTTTGGGTGTGGTCATGAATTAAAGTCCTTTTCGCGCTAAGGCGCTTAGTTTAGGAGATATGGGCAAGATAAGTTTTTCATATCAAAATTTAAATTTTTTTAGGTTTTGGGTGGATTTGTCAATTTTTTGGGGGTGGTCACGAATTAAAGTCCTTTTCGCCCTAGGACGTATATTTAAGGAGATATGGGCAAAATAACTTTTTCATATAAAAATTGCAATTTTTTAGGTTTCGAGTGGATTATTAAATTTTTTGGGGTGTTACGAATTAAGGTCCTTTTCGCTCTAGGACGCGTATATATGAAGATATGGGCACAATAAGATTTTCATATAAAAATTTCAATTTTTTTAGGTTTTGGGAGGATTATTCAATTTTTTTGGGGGTGGTCATGAATTAAAGTCCTTTTCGCGCTAGGGCGCTTAGTTTAGGAGATATGGGCAAAATAAGTTTTTCATATCAAAATTTAAATTTGTTTAGGTTTTGGGTGGATTTGTCAATTTTTTTGGGGGTGGTCACGAATTAAAGTCCACCTCGCCCTAGGACGTATATTTAAGGAGATATGGGCAAAATAACTTTTTCATATAAAAATTGCTACTTTTTTAGGTTTTGAGTGGATTATTAAATTTTTTGGGGTGTTACGAATTAAAGTCCTTTTCGCTCTAGGACGCGTATATACGAAGATATGGGCAAAATAAGTTTTTCAGATAAAAATTTCAATTTTTTTAGGTTTTGGGAGGATTATTCAATTTTTTTGAGGGTGGTCATGAATTAAAGTCCTTTTCGCGCTAGGGCGCTTAGTTTAGGAGATATGGGCAAAATAAGTTTTTCATATCAAAATTTAAATTTTTTTAGGTTTTGGGTGGATTTGTCAATTTTTTGGGGGTGGTCACGAATTAAAGTCCTTTTCGCCCTAGGACGTATAAGGAGATATGGGCAAAATAACTTTTTCATATAAAAATTGCAATTTTTTTAGGTTTTGAGTGGATTATTAAATTTTTTGGGGTGTTACGAATTAAGGTCCTTTTCGCTCTAGGACGCGTATATACGAAGATATGGGCACAATAAGATTTTCAGATAAAAATTTCAATTTTTGTAGGTTTTGGGAGGATTATTCAATTTTTTTGGGGGTGGTCATGAATTAAAGTCCTTTTCGCGCTAGGGCGCTTAGTTTAGGAGATATGGGCAAAATAAGTTTTTCATATCAAAATTTAAATTTTTTAGGTTTTGGGTGGATTTGTCAATTTTTTAGGGGTGGTCACGAATTAAAGTCCATTTCGCCCTAGGACGCATATTTAAGGAGATATGGGCAAAATAACTTTTTCATATAAAAATTGCAATTTTTTAGGTTTTGAGTGGATTATTAAATTTTTTGGGTGTTACGAATTAAAGTCCTTTTCGCTCTAGGACGCGTATATACGAAGATATGGGCAAAATAAGTTTTTCAGATAAAAATTTCATTTTTTTAGGTTTTGGGAGGATTATTCAATTTTTTTGGGGGTGGCCATGAATTAAAGTCCTTTTCGCGCTAGGGCGCTTAGTTTAGGAGATATGGGCAAAATAAGTTTTTCATATCAAAATTTAATTTTTTTTAGGTTTTGGGTGGATTTGTCAATTTTTTGGGGGTGGTCACGAATTAAAGTCCATTTCGCCCTAGGACGCATATTTAAGGAGATATGGGCAAAATAACGTTTTCATATAAAAATTGCAATTTTTTTAGGTTTTGAGTGGATTATTAAATTTTTTGGGGTGTTACGAATTAAAGTCTTTTTCGCTCTAGGACGCGTATATACGAAGATATGGGCAAAATAAGTTTTTCAGATAAAAATTTCAATTTTTTTAGGTTTTGGGAGGATTATTCAATTTTTTTGGGGGTGGTCATGAATGAAAGTCCTTTTCGCGCTAGGGCGCTTAGTTTAGGAGATATGGGCAAAATAAGTTTTTCATATCAAAATTTAATTTTTTTTAGGTTTTGGGTGGATTTGTCAATTTTTTGGAGGTGGTCACGAATTAAAGTCCATTTCGCCCTAGGACGCATATTTAAGGAGATATGGGCAAAATAACTTTTTCATATAAAAATTGCAATTTTTTTAGGTTTTGAGTGGTTTATTAAATTGTTTGGGGTGTTACGAATTAAAGTCTTTTTCGCTCTAGGACGCGTATATACGAAGATATGGGCAAAATAAGTTTTTCAGATAAAAATTTCAATTTTTTTAGGTTTTGGGAGGATTATTCAATTTTTTTGGGGGTGGTCATGAATTAAAGTCCTTTTCGCGCTAGGGCGCTTAGTTTAGGAGATATGGGCAAAATAAGTTTTTCATATCAAAATTTAAATTTTTTTAGGTTTTGGGTGGATTTGTCAATTTTTTGGGGGTGGTCACGAATTAAAGTCCTTTTCGCCCTAGGACGTATATTTAAAAAGATATGCGTCCTAGGGTGGTCACGAATTAAAGTCCTTTTCGCCCTAGGACGTATATTTAAAAAGATATGGGCAAAATAACTTTTTCATATAAAAATTGCAATTATTTTAGGTTTTGGGAGGATTATTAAATTTTTTGGGGTGTTACGAATTAAAGTCCTTTTCGCTCTAGGACGCGTATATACGAAGATATGGGCAAAATAAGATTTTCAGATAAAAATTTCATTTTTTTAGGTTTTGGGAGGATTATTCAATTTTTTTTGGGTGGTCATGAATTAAAGTCCTTTTCGCGCTAGGGCGCTTAGTTTAGGAGATATGGGCAAAATAAATTTTTCATATCAAAATTTAAATTTTTTTAGGTTTTGGGTGGATTTGTAAATTTTTTGGGTGTGGTCACGAATTAAAGTTCTTTTCGCCCTATGACGTATATTTAAGGAGATATGGGCAAAATAACTGTTTCATATAAAAATTGCAATTTTTTAGGTTTTGAGCGGATTATTAAATTTTTTTGGGTGTTACGAATTAAAGTCCTTTTCGCTCTAGGACGCGTATATACGAAGATATGGGCAAAATAAGTTTTTCAGATAAAAATTTCAATTTTTTTAGGTTTTGGGAGGATTATTCAATTTTTGTGGGGTTGGTCATGAATTAAAATCCTTTTCGCGCTAGGGCGCTTAGTTTAGGAGATATGGGCAAAATAAGTTATTCATATCAAAATTTAATTTTTTTTTAGGTTTTGGGTGGATTTGTCAATTTTTTGGGGGTGGTCACGAATTAAAGTCCTTTTCGTCCTAGGACGTATATTTAAAAAGATATCGGCAAAATAACTTTTTCATATAAAAATTGCAATTTTTTTAGGTTTTGAGCGGATTATTAATTTTTTGGGGTGTTACGAATTAAAGTCCTTTTCGCTCTAGGACGCGTATATACGAAGATATGGCCAAAATAAGTTTTTCAGATAAAAATTTAAATTTTTTTAGGTTTTGGGAGGATTATTCAATTATTTTTGGGGGTGGTCATGAATTAAAGTCCTTTTCGTGCTAGGGCGCTTAGTTTAGGAGATATGGGCAAAATAAGTTTTTCATATCAAAATTTAAATTTTTTTAGGTTTTGGGTGGATTTGTCAATTTTTTGGGGGTGGTCACGAATTAAAGTCCTTTTCGCCCTAGGACGTATATTTAAGGAGATATGGGCAAAATAACTTTTCATATAAAAATTGCAATTTTGTTAGGTTTTGAGTGGATTATTAAATTTTTTGGGGTGTTACGAATTAAAGTCCTTTTCGCTCTAGGACGCGTATATACGAAGATATGGGCAAAATAAGTTTTTCAGATAAAAATTTCATTTTTTTTAGGTTTTGGGAGGATTATTCAATTATTTTTGGGGGTGGTCATGAATTAAAGTCCTTTTCGCGCTAGGGCGCTTAGTTTAGGAGATATGGGCAAAATAAGTTTTTCATATCAAAATTTAAATTTTTTTAGGTTTTGGGTGGATTTTTCAATTTTTTAGGGGTGGTCACGAATTAAAGTCCTTTTCGCCCTAGGACGTATATTTAAAAAGATATGGGCAAAATAACTTTTTCATATAAAAATTGCAATTATTTTAGGTTTTGGGAGGATTATTAATTTTTTTGGGGTGTTACGAATTAAAGTCCTTTTCGCTCTAGGACGCGTATATACGAAGATATGGGCAAAATAAGATTTTCAGATAAAAATTTCATTTTTTTTAGGTTTTGGGAGGATTATTCAATTTTTTTGGGGTGGTCATGAATTAAAGTCCTTTTCGCGCTAGGGCGCTTAGTTTAGGAGATATGGGCAAAATAAGTTTTTCATATCAAAATTTAAATTTTTTTAGGTTTTGGGTGGATTTGTAAATTTTTTGGGTGTGGTCACGAATTAAAGTCCTTTTCGCCCTATGACGTATATTTAAGGAGATATGGGCAAAATAACTGTTTCATATAAAAATTGCAATTTTTTAGGTTTTGAGCGGATTATTAAATTTTTTTGGGTGTTACGAATTAAAGTCCTTTTCGCTCTAGGACGCGTATATACGAAGATATGGGCAAAATAAGTTTTTCAGATAAAAATTTCAATTTTTTTAGGTTTTGGGAGGATTATTCAATTTTTGTGGGGTTGGTCATGAATTAAAATCCTTTTCGCGCTAGGGCGCTTAGTTTAGGAGATATGGGCAAAATAAGTTATTCATATCAAAATTTAATTTTTTTTAGGTTTTGGGTGGATTTGTCAATTTTTTGGGGGTGGTCACGAATTAAAGTCCTTTTCGTCCTAGGACGTATATTTAAGGAGATATGGGCAAAATAACTTTTTCATATAAAAATTGCAATTTTTTTAGGTTTTGAGTGGATTATTAAATTTTTTGGGGTGTTACGAATTAAAGTCCTTTTCGCTCTAGGACGCGTATATACGAAGATATGGCCAAAATAAGTTTTTCAGATAAAAATTTCAATTTTTTTAGGTTTTGGGAGGATTATT
This sequence comes from Haematobia irritans, assembly GCF_050003625.1. Classification (NCBI taxonomy): domain Eukaryota; kingdom Metazoa; phylum Arthropoda; class Insecta; order Diptera; family Muscidae; genus Haematobia; species Haematobia irritans. The sequence goes on along the minus strand of NC_134400.1, from coordinate 70,533,593 downwards.
CAATTTTTTTGGGGGTGGTCATGAATTAAAATCCTTTTCGCGCTAGGGCGCTTAGTTTAGGAGATATGGGCAAAATAAGTTGTTCATATCAAAATTTAAATTTTTTTAGGTTTTGGGTGGATTTGTCAATTTTTTAGGGGTGGTCACGAATTAAAGTCCTTTTCGCCCTAGGACGTATATTTAAGGAGATATGGGCAAAATAACTTTTTCATATAAAAATTGCAATTTTTTTAGGTTTTGAGTGGATTATTAAATTTTTTGGGGTGTTACGAATTAAAGTCCTTTTCGCTCTAGGACGCGTATATACGAAGATATGGGCAAAATAAGTTTTTCTGATAAGAATTTCAATTTTTTTAGGTTTTGGGAGGATTATTCAATTTTTTTGGGGGTGGTCATGAATTAAAGTCCTTTTCGCGCTAGGGCGCTTAGTTTAGGAGATATGGGCAAAATAAGTTTTTCATATCAAAATTTAAATTTTTTTAGGTTTTGGGTGGATTTGTAAATTTTTTGGGGGTGGTCACGAATTAAAGTCCTTTTCGTCCTAGTACGTATATTTAAAAAGATATCGGCAAAATAACTTTTTCATATAAAAATTGCAATTTTTTTAGGTTTTGAGCGGATTATTAATTTTTTGGGGTGTTACGAATTAAAGTCCTTTTCGCTCTAGGACGCGTATATACGAAGATATGGCCAAAATAAGTTTTTCAGATAAAAATTTAAATTTTTTTTAGGTTTTGGGAGGATTATTCAATTTTTTTGGGGGTGGTCATGAATTAAAGTCCTTTTCGCGCTAGGGCGCTTAGTTTAGGAGATATGGGCAAAATAAGTTTTTCATATCAAAATTTAAATTTTTTTAGGTTTTGGGTGGATTTGTCAATTTTTTGGGGGTGGTCACGAATTAAAGTCCTTTTCGCCCTAGGACGTATATTTAAGGAGATATGGGCAAAATAACTTTTTCATATAAAAATTGCAATTTTGTTAGGTTTTGAGTGGATTATTAAATTTTTTGGGGTGTTACGAATTAAAGTCCTTTTCGCTCTAGGACGCGTATATACGAAGATATGGGCAAAATAAGTTTTTCAGATAAAAATTTCAATTTTTTTAGGTTTTGGGAGGATTATTCAATTTTTTTGGGGGTGGTCATGAATTAAAGTCCTTTTCGCGCTAGGGCGCTTAGTTTAGGAGATATGGGCAAAATAAGTTTTTCATATCAAAATTTAAATTTTTTTAGGTTTTGGGTGGATTTTTCAATTTTTTGGGGGTGGTCACGAATTAAAGTCCTTTTCGCCCTAGGACGTATATTTAAAAAGATATGGGCAAAATAACTTTTTCATATAAAAATTGCAATTATTTTAGGTTTTGGGAGGATTATTAAATTTTTTGGGGTGTTACGAATTAAAGTCCTTTTCGCTCTAGGACGCGTATATACGAAGATATAGGCAAAATAAGATTTTCAGATAAAAATTTCATTTTTTTTAGGTTTTGGGAGGATTATTCAATTTTTTTGGGGTGGTCATGAATTAAAGTCCTTTTCGCGCTAGGGCGCTTAGTTTAGGAGATATGGGCAAAATAAATTTTTCATATCAAAATTTAAATTTTTTTTAGGTTTTGGGTGGATTTGTAAATTTTTTGGGTGTGGTCACGAATTAAAGTCCTTTTCGCCCTATGACGTATATTTAAGGAGATATGGGCAAAATAACTGTTTCATATAAAAATTGCAATTTTTTAGGTTTTGAGCGGATTATTAAATTTTTTTGGGTGTTACGAATTAAAGTCCTTTTCGCTCTAGGACGCGTATATACGAAGATATGGGCAAAATAAGTTTTTCAGATAAAAATTTCAATTTTTTTAGGTTTTGGGAGGATTATTCAATTTTTGTGGGGTTGGTCATGAATTAAAATCCTTTTCGCGCTAGGGCGCTTAGTTTAGGAGATATGGGCAAAATAAGTTATTCATATCAAAATTTAATTTTTTTTTAGGTTTTGGGTGGATTTGTCAATTTTTTGGGGGTGGTCACGAATTAAAGTCCTTTTCGTCCTAGGACGTATATTTAAAAAGATATCGGCAAAATAACTTTTTCATATAAAAATTGCAATTTTTTTAGGTTTTGAGCGGATTATTAATTTTTTGGGGTGTTACGAATTAAAGTCCTTTTCGCTCTAGGACGCGTATATACGAAGATATGGCCAAAATAAGTTTTTCAGATAAAAATTTAAATTTTTTTAGGTTTTGGGAGGATTATTCAATTATTTTTGGGGGTGGTCATGAATTAAAGTCCTTTTCGTGCTAGGGCGCTTAGTTTAGGAAATATGGGCAAAATAAGTTTTTCATATCAAAATTTAAATTTTTTTAGGTTTTGGGTGGATTTGTCAATTTTTTGGGGGTGGTCACGAATTAAAGTCCTTTTCGCCCTAGGACGTATATTTAAGGAGATATGGGCAAAATAACTTTTCATATAAAAATTGCAATTTTGTTAGGTTTTGAGTGGATTATTAAATTTTTTGGGGTGTTACGAATTAAAGTCCTTTTCGCTCTAGGACGCGTATATACGAAGATATGGGCAAAATAAGTTTTTCAGATAAAAATTTCATTTTTTTTAGGTTTTGGGAGGATTATTCAATTATTTTTGGGGGTGGTCATGAATTAAAGTCCTTTTCGCGCTAGGGCGCTTAGTTTAGGAGATATGGGCAAAATAAGTTTTTCATATCAAAATTTAAATTTTTTTAGGTTTTGGGTGGATTTTTCAATTTTTTAGGGGTGGTCACGAATTAAAGTCCTTTTCGCCCTAGGACGTATATTTAAAAAGATATGGGCAAAATAACTTTTTCATATAAAAATTGCAATTATTTTAGGTTTTGGGAGGATTATTAATTTTTTTGGGGTGTTACGAATTAAAGTCCTTTTCGCTCTAGGACGCGTATATACGAAGATATGGCCAAAATAAGTTTTTCAGATAAAAATTTCAATTTTTTTAGGTTTTGGGAGGATTATTCAATTTTTTTGGGGGTGGTCATGAATTAAAGTCCTTTTCGCGCTAGGGCGCTTAGTTTAGGAGATATGGGCAAAATAAGTTTTTCATATCAAAATTTAAATTTTTTTAGGTTTTGGGTGGATTTGTAAATTTTTTGGGGGTGGTCACGAATTAAAGTCCTTTTCGTCCTAGTACGTATATTTAAAAAGATATCGGCAAAATAACTTTTTCATATAAAAATTGCAATTTTTTTAGGTTTTGAGCGGATTATTAATTTTTTGGGGTGTTACGAATTAAAGTCCTTTTCGCTCTAGGACGCGTATATACGAAGATATGGCCAAAATAAGTTTTTCAGATAAAAATTTAAATTTTTTTTAGGTTTTGGGAGGATTATTCAATTTTTTTGGGGGTGGTCATGAATTAAAGTCCTTTTCGCGCTAGGGCGCTTAGTTTAGGAGATATGGGCAAAATAAGTTTTTCATATCAAAATTTAAATTTTTTTAGGTTTTGGGTGGATTTGTCAATTTTTTGGGGGTGGTCACGAATTAAAGTCCTTTTCGCCCTAGGACGTATATTTAAGGAGATATGGGCAAAATAACTTTTTCATATAAAAATTGCAATTTTGTTAGGTTTTGAGTGGATTATTAAATTTTTTGGGGTGTTACGAATTAAAGTCCTTTTCGCTCTAGGACGCGTATATACGAAGATATGGGCAAAATAAAATTTTCAGATAAAAATTTCAATTTTTTTAGGTTTTGGGAGGATTATTCAATTTTTTTGGGGGTGGTCATGAATTAAAGTCCTTTTCGCGCTAGGGCGCTTAGTTTAGGAGATATGGGCAAAATAAGTTTTTCATATCAAAATTTAAATTTTTTTAGGTTTTGGGTGGATTTTTCAATTTTTTGGGGGTGGTCACGAATTAAAGTCCTTTTCGCCCTAGGACGTATATTTAAAAAGATATGGGCAAAATAACTTTTTCATATAAAAATTGCAATTATTTTAGGTTTTGGGAGGATTATTAAATTTTTTGGGGTGTTACGAATTAAAGTCCTTTTCGCTCTAGGACGCGTATATACGAAGATATAGGCAAAATAAGATTTTCAGATAAAAATTTCATTTTTTTTAGGTTTTGGGAGGATTATTCAATTTTTTTGGGGTGGTCATGAATTAAAGTCCTTTTCGCGCTAGGGCGCTTAGTTTAGGAGATATGGGCAAAATAAATTTTTCATATCAAAATTTAAATTTTTTTTAGGTTTTGGGTGGATTTGTAAATTTTTTGGGTGTGGTCACGAATTAAAGTCCTTTTCGCCCTATGACGTATATTTAAGGAGATATGGGCAAAATAACTGTTTCATATAAAAATTGCAATTTTTTAGGTTTTGAGCGGATTATTAAATTTTTTTGGGTGTTACGAATTAAAGTCCTTTTCGCTCTAGGACGCGTATATACGAAGATATGGGCAAAATAAGTTTTTCAGATAAAAATTTCAATTTTTTTAGGTTTTGGGAGGATTATTCAATTTTTGTGGGGTTGGTCATGAATTAAAATCCTTTTCGCGCTAGGGCGCTTAGTTTAGGAGATATGGGCAAAATAAGTTATTCATATCAAAATTTAATTTTTTTTAGGTTTTGGGTGGATTTGTCAATTTTTTGGGGGTGGTCACGAATTAAAGTCCTTTTCGTCCTAGGACGTATATTTAAGGAGATATGGGCAAAATAACTTTTTCATATAAAAATTGCAATTTTTTTAGGTTTTGAGTGGATTATTAAATTTTTTGGGGTGTTACGAATTAAAGTCCTTTTCGCTCTAGGACGCGTATATACGTAGATATGGCCAAAATAAGTTTTTCAGATAAAAATTTCAATTTTTTTAGGTTTTGGGAGGATTATTCAATTTTTTTGGGGGTGGTCATGAATTAAAATCCTTTTCGCGCTAGGGCGCTTAGTTTAGGAGATATGGGCAAAATAAGTTGTTCATATCAAAATTTAAATTTTTTTAGGTTTTGGGTGGATTTGTCAATTTTTTGGGGGTGGTCACGAATTAAAGTCCTTTTCGCCCTAGGACGTATATTTAAGGAGATATGGGCAAAATAACTTTTTCATATAAAAATTGCAATTTTTTTAGGTTTTGAGTGGATTATTAAATTTTTTGGGGTGTTACGAATTAAAGTCCTTTTCGCTCTAGGACGCGTATATACGAAGATATGGGCAAAATAAGTTTTTCTGATAAGAATTTCAATTTTTTTAGGTTTTGGGAGGATTATTCAATTTTTGTGGGGGTGGTCATGAATTAAAGTCCTTTTCGCGCTAGGGCGCTTAGTTTAGGAGATATGGGCAAAATAAGTCTTTCATATCAAAATTTAATTTTTTTAGGTTTTGGGTGGATTTGTCAATTTTTTGGGGGTGGTCACGAATTAAAGTCCTTTGCGCCCTAGAACGAATATTTAAGGAGATATGGGCAAAATAACTTTTTCATATAAAAATTGCAATTTTTTTAGGTTTTGAGTGGATTATTAAATTTTTTGGGGTGTTACGAATTTTTTTGGGTGTGGTCATGAATTAAAGTCCTTTTCGCGCTAAGGCGCTTAGTTTAGGAGATATGGGCAAGATAAGTTTTTCATATCAAAATTTAAATTTTTTTAGGTTTTGGGTGGATTTGTCAATTTTTTGGGGGTGGTCACGAATTAAAGTCCTTTTCGCCCTAGGACGTATATTTAAGGAGATATGGGCAAAATAACTTTTTCGTATAAAAATTGCAATTTTTTAGGTTTCGAGTGGATTATTAAATTTTTTGGGGTGTTACGAATTAAGGTCCTTTTCGCTCTAGGACGCGTATATATGAAGATATGGGCACAATAAGATTTTCAGATAAAAATTTCAATTTTTTTAGGTTTTGGGAGGATTATTCAATTTTTTTGGGGGTGGTCATGAATTAAAGTCCTTTTCGCGCTAGGGCGCTTAGTTTAGGAGATATGGGCAAAATAAGTTTTTCATATCAAAATTTAAATTTTTTTAGGTTTTGGGTGGATTTGTCAATTTTTTTGGGGGTGGTCACGAATTAAAGTCCATCTCGCCCTAGGACGTATATTTAAGGAGATATGGGCAAAATAACTTTTTCATATAAAAATTGCAACTTTTTTAGGTTTTGAGTGGATTATGAAATTTTTTGGGGTGTTACGAATTAAAGTCCTTTTCGCTCTAGGACGCGTATATACGAAGATATGGGCAAAATAAGTTTTTCAGATAAAAATTTAAATTTTTTTAGGTTTTGGGAGGATTATTCAATTTTTTTGAGGGTGGTCATGAATTAAAGTCCTTTTCGCGCTAGGGCGCTTAGTTTAGGAGATATGGGCAAAATAAGTTTTTCATATCAAAATTTAAATTTTTTTAGGTTTTGGGTGGATTTGTCAATTTTTTGGGGGTGGTCACGAATTAAAGTCCTTTTCGCCCTAGGACGTATATTTAAGGAGATATGGGCAAAATAACTTTTTCATATAAAAATTGCAATTTTTTAGGTTTCGAGTGGATTATTAAATTTTTTGGGGTGTTACGAATTAAAGTCCTTTTCGCTCTAGGACGCGTATATATGAAGATATGGGCACAATAAGATTTTCAGATAAAAATTTCAATTTTTTTAGGTTTTGGGAGGATTATTCAATTTTTTTGGGGGTGGTCATGAATTAAAGTCCTTTTCGCGCTAGGGCGCTTAGTTTAGGAGATATGGGCAAAATAAGTTTTTCATATCAAAATTTAAATTTTTTTAGGTTTTGGGTGGATTTGTCAATTTTTTTGGGGGTGGTCACGAATTAAAGTCCATCTCGCCCTAGGACGTATATTTAAGGAGATATGGGCAAAATAACTTTTTCATATAAAAATTGCAACTTTTTTAGGTTTTGAGTGGATTATTAAATTTTTTGGGGTGTTACGAATTAAAGTCCTTTTCGCTCTAGGACGCGTATATACGAGAGTATGGGCAAAATAAGTTTTTTAGATACAAATTTCAATTTTTTTAGGTTTTTGGGAGGATTATTCAATTTTTTTGGGGTGGTCATGAATTAAAGTCCTTTTCGCGCTAGGGCGCTTAGTTTAGGAGATATGGGCAAAACAAGTTTTTCATATCAAAATTTAAATTTTTTTTGGGTTTTGGGTGGATTTGTCAATTTTTTGGGGGTGGTCACGAATTAAAGTCCTTTTCGCCCTAGGACGTATATTTAAGGAGATATGGGCAAAATAACTTTTTCATATAAAAATTGCAATTTTTTTAGGTTTTGAGTGGATTATTAAATTTTTTGGGGTGTTACGAATTAAAGTCCTTTTCGCTCTAGGACGCGTATATACGAAGATATGGGCAAAATAAGTTTTTCAGATAAAAATGTCCATTTTTTTAGGTTTTGGGAGGATTATTCAATTTTTTTCGGGGTGGTCATGAATTAAAATCCTTTTCGCGCTAGGGCGCTTAGTTTAGGAGATATGGGCAAAATAAGTTTTTCATATCAAAATTTAAATTTTTTTAGGTTTTGGGTGGATTTGTCAATTTTTTGGGGGTGGTCACGAATTAAAGTCCTTTTCGCCCTAGGACGTATAAGGAGATATGGGCAAAATAACTTTTTCATATAAAAATTGCAATTTTTTTAGGTTTTGAGTGGATTATTAAATTTTTTGGGGTGTTACGAATTAAGGTCCTTTTCGCTCTAGGACGCGTATATACGAAGATATGGGCACAATAAGATTTTCAGATAAAAATTTCAATTTTTTTAGGTTTTGGGAGGATTATTCAATTTTTTGGGGGGTGGTCATGAATTAAAGTCCTTTTCGCGCTAGGGCGCTTAGTTTAGGAGATATGGGCAAAATAAGTTTTTCATATCAAAATTTAAATTTTTTTAGGTTTTGGGTGGATTTGTCAATTTTTTGGGGGTGGTCACGAATTAAAGTCCTTTTCGCCCTAGGACGTATATTTAAGGAGATATGGGCAAAATAACTTTTTCATATAAAAATTGCAATTTTTTTAGGTTTTGAGCGGATTATTAAATTTTTTGGGGTGTTACGAATTAAAGTCCTTTTCGCTCTAGGACGCGTATATACGAGAGTATGGTCAAAATAAGTTTTTTAGATACAAATTTCAATTTTTTTAGGTTTTGGGAGGATTATTCAATTTTTTTGGGGTGGTCATGAATTAAAGTCCTTTTCGCGCTAGGGCGCTTAGTTTAGGAGATATGGGCAAAACAAGTTTTTCATATCAAAATTTAAATTTTTTTTGGGTTTTGGGTGGATTTGTCAATTTTTTGGGGGTGGTCACGAATTAAAGTCCTTTTCGCCCTAGGACGTATATTTAAGGAGATATGGGCAAAATAACTTTTTCATATAAAAATTGCAATTTTGTTAGGTTTTGAGTGGATTATTAAATTTTTTGGGGTGTTACGAATTAAAGTCCTTTTCGCTCTAGGACGCGTATATACGAAGATATGGGCAAAATAAGTTTTTCAGATAAAAATTTCAATTTTTTTAGGTTTTGGGAGGATTATTCAATTTTTTTGAGGGTGGTCATGAATTAAAGTCCTTTTCGCGCTAGGGCGCTTAGTTTAGGAGATATGGGCAAAATAAGTTTTTCATATCAAAATTTAAATTTTTTTAGGTTTTGGGTGGATTTGTCAATTTTTTTGGGGGTGGTCACGAATTAAAGTCCATTTCGCCCTAGGACGTATATTTAAGGAGATATGGGCAAAATAACTTTTTCATATAAACATTGCAATTTTTTTAGGTTTTGAGTGGATTACTAAATTTTTTGGGGTGGTCCTTTCGCTCTAGGACGCGTGTATACGAAGATGTGGGCACAATAAGATTTTCAGATAAAAATTTCAATTTTTTTAGGTTTTGGGAGGATTATTCAATTTTTTTGGGGGTGGTCATGAATTAAAGTCCTTTTCGCGCTAGGGCGCTTAGTTTAGGAGATATGGGCAAAATAAGTTTTTCATATCAAAATTTAAATTTTTTTTTGGGTTTTGGGTGGATTTGTCAATTTTTTGGGGGTGGTCACGAATTAAAGTCCTTTTCGCCCTAGGACGTATATTTAAGGAGATATGGGCAAAATAACTTTTTCATATAAAAATTGCAATTTTTTCAGGTTTTGAGTGGATTATTAAAATTTTTGGGGTGTTACGAATTAAAGTCCTTTTCGCTCTAGGACGCGTATATACGAAGATATGGCCAAAATAAGTTTTTCAGATAAAAATTTAAATTTTTTTAGGTTTTGGGAGGATTATTCAATTTTTTTGGGGGTGGTCATGAATTAAAGTCCTTTTCGCGCTAGGGCGCTTAGTTTAGGAGATATGGGCAAAATAAGTTTTTCATATCAAAATTTAAATTTTTTTAGGTTTTGGGTGGATTTGTCAATTTTTTGGGGGTGGTCACGAATTAAAGTCCTTTTCGCCCTAGGACGTATATTTAAGGAGATATGGGCAAAATAACTTTTTCATATAAAAATTGCAATTTTGTTAGGTTTTGAGTGGATTATTAAATTTTTTGGGGTGTTACGAATTAAAGTCCTTTTCGCTCTAGGACGCGTATATACGAAGATATGGGCAAAATAAGTTTTTCAGATAAAAATTTCAATTTTTTTAGGTTTTGGGAGGATTATTCAATTTTTTTGGGGGTGGTCATGAATTAAAGTCCTTTTCGCGCTAGGGCGCTTAGTTTAGGAGATATGGGCAAAATAAGTTTTTCATATCAAAATTTAAATTTTTTTAGGTTTTGGGTGGATTTGTAAATTTTTTGGGTGTGGTCACGAATTAAAGTCCTTTTCGCCCTATGACGTATATTTAAGGAGATATGGGCAAAATAACTGTTTCATATAAAAATTGCAATTTTTTAGGTTTTGAGCGGATTATTAAATTTTTTTGGGTGTTACGAATTAAAGTCCTTTTCGCTCTAGGACGCGTATATACGAAGATATGGGCAAAATAAGTTTTTCAGATAAAAATTTCAATTTTTTTAGGTTTTGGGAGGATTATTCAATTTTTGTGGGGTTGGTCATGAATTAAAATCCTTTTCGCGCTAGGGCGCTTAGTTTAGGAGATATGGGCAAAATAAGTTATTCATATCAAAATTTAATTTTTTTAGGTTTTGGGTGGATTTGTCAATTTTTTGGGGGTGGTCACGAATTAAAGTCCTTTTCGTCCTAGGACGTATATTTAAGGAGATATGGGCAAAATAACTTTTTCATATAAAAATTGCAATTTTTTTAGGTTTTGAGTGGATTATTAAATTTTTTGGGGTGTTACGAATTAAAGTCCTTTTCGCTCTAGGACGCGTATATACGTAGATATGGCCAAAATAAGTTTTTCAGATAAAAATTTCAATTTTTTTAGGTTTTGGGAGGATTATTCAATTTTTTTGGGGGTGGTCATGAATTAAAATCCTTTTCGCGCTAGGGCGCTTAGTTTAGGAGATATGGGCAAAATAAGTTGTTCATATCAAAATTTAAATTTTTTTAGGTTTTGGGTAGATTTGTCAATTTTTTGGGGGTGGTCACGAATTAAAGTCCTTTTCGCCCTAGGACGTATATTTAAGGAGATATGGGCAAAATAACTTTTTCATATAAAAATTGCAATTTTTTTAGGTTTTGAGTGGATTATTAAATTTTTTGGGGTGTTACGAATTAAAGTCCTTTTCGCTCTAGGACGCGTATATACGAAGATATGGGCAAAATAAGTTTTTCTGATAAGAATTTCAATTTTTTTAGGTTTTGGGAGGATTATTCAATTTTTTTGGGGGTGGTCATGAATTAAAGTCCTTTTCGCGCTAGGGCGCTTAGTTTAGGAGATATGGGCAAAATAAGTCTTTCATATCAAAATTTAAATTTTTTTAGGTTTTGGGTGGATTTGTCAATTTTTTGGGGGTGGTCACGAATTAAAGTCCTTTTCGCCCTAGGACGAATATTTAAGGAGATATGGGCAAAATAACTTTTTCATATAAAAATTGCAATTTTTTTAGGTTTTGAGTGGATTATTAAATTTTTTGGGGTGTTACGAATTTTTTTGGGTGTGGTCATGAATTAAAGTCCTTTTCGCGCTAAGGCGCTTAGTTTAGGAGATATGGGCAAGATAAGTTTTTCATATCAAAATTTAAATTTTTTTAGGTTTTGGGTGGATTTGTCAATTTTTTGGGGGTGGTCACGAATTAAAGTCCTTTTCGCCCTAGGACGTATATTTAAGGAGATATGGGCAAAATAACTTTTTCATATAAAAATTGCAATTTTTTAGGTTTCGAGTGGATTATTAAATTTTTTGGGGTGTTACGAATTAAGGTCCTTTTCGCTCTAGGACGCGTATATATGAAGATATGGGCACAATAAGATTTTCAGATAAAAATTTCAATTTTTTTAGGTTTTGGGAGGATTATTCAATTTTTTTGGGGGTGGTCATGAATTAAAGTCCTTTTCGCGCTAGGGCGCTTAGTTTAGGAGATATGGGCAAAATAAGTTTTTCATATCAAAATTTAAATTTTTTTAGGTTTTGGGTGGATTTGTCAATTTTTTTGGGGGTGGTCACGAATTAAAGTCCATCTCGCCCTAGGACGTATATTTAAGGAGATATGGGCAAAATAACTTTTTCATATAAAAATTTCAACTTTTTTAGGTTTTGAGTGGATTATTAAATTTTTTGGGGTGTTACGAATTAAAGTCCTTTTCGCTCTAGGACGCGTATATACGAAGATATGGGCAAAATAAGTTTTTCAGATAAAAATTTCAATTTTTTTAGGTTTTGGGAGGATTATTCAATTTTTTTGAGGGTGGTCATGAATTAAAGTCCTTTTCGCGCTAGGGCGCTTAGTTTAGGAGATATGGGCAAAATAAGTTTTTCATATCAAAATTTAAATTTTTTTAGGTTTTGGGTGGATTTGTCAATTTTTTGGGGGTGGTCACGAATTAAAGTCCTTTTCGCCCTAGGACGTATAAGGAGATATGGGCAAAATAACTTTTTCATATAAAAATTGCAATTTTTTTAGGTTTTGAGTGGATTATAAAATTTTTTGGGGTGTTACGAATTAAGGTCCTTTTCGCTCTAGGACGCGTATATACGAAGATATGGGCACAATAAGATTTTCAGATAAAAATTTCAATTTTTTTAGGTTTTGGGAGGATTATTCAATTTTTTTGGGGGTGGTCATGAATTAAAGTCCTTTTCGCGCTAGGGCGCTTAGTTTAGGAGATATGGGCAAAATAAGTTTTTCATATCAAACTTTAAATTTTTTAGGTTTTGGGTGGATTTGTCAATTTTTTGGGGGTGGTCACGAATTAAAGTCCTTTTCGCCCTAGGACGTATATTTAAGGAGATATGGGCAAAATAACTTTTTCATATAAAAATTGCAATTTTTTTAGGTTTTGAGCGGATTATTAAATTTTTTGGGGTGTTACGAATTAAAGTCCTTTTCGCTCTAGGACGCGTATATACGAGAGTATGGGCAAAATAAGTTTTTTAGATACAAATTTCAATTTTTTTAGGTTTTGGGAGGATTATTCAATTTTTTTGGGGTGGTCATGAATTAAAGTCCTTTTCGCGCTAGGGCGCTTAGTTTAGGAGATATGGGCAAAACAAGTTTTTCATATCAAAATTTAAATTTTTTTTGGGTTTTGGGTGGATTTGTCAATTTTTTTGGGGGTGGTCACGAATTAAAGTCCTTTTCGCCCTAGGACGTATATTTAAGGAGATATGGGCAAAATAACTTTTTCATATAAAAATTGCAATTTTGTTAGGTTTTGAGTGGATTATTAAATTTTTTGGGGTGTTACGAATTAAAGTCCTTTTCGCTCTAGGACGCGTATATACGAAGATATGGGCAAAATAAGTTTTTCAGATAAAAATGTCCATTTTTTTAGGTTTTGGGAGGATTATTCAATTTTTTTCGGGGTGGTCATGAATTAAAATCCTTTTCGCCCTAGGACGTATATTTAAGGACATATGGCAAAATAACTTTTTCATATAAAAATTGCAATTTTTTTAGGTTTTGAGTGGACCATTAAATTTTTTGGGGTGTTACGAATTAAAGTCCTTTTCGCTCTAGGACGCGTATATACGAAGATATGGGCACAATAAGATTTTCAGATAAAAATTTCAATTTTTTTAGGTTTTGGGAGGATTATTCAATTTTTTTGGGGGTGGTCATGAATTAAAGTCCTTTTCGCGCTAGGGCGCTTAGTTTAGGAGATATGGGCAAAATAAGTTTTTCATATCAAAATTTAAATTTTTTTAGGTTTTGGGTGGATTTGTCAATTTTTTTGGGGGTGGTCACGAATTAAAGTCCATTTCGCCCTAGGACGTATATTTAAGGAGATATGGGCAAAATAACTTTTTATATAAAAATTGCAACTTTTTTAGGTTTTGAGTGGATTATTAAATTTTTTGGGGTGTTACGAATTAAAGTCCTTTTCGCTCTAGGACGCGTATATACGAAGATATGGGCAAAATAAGTTTTTCAGATAAAAATTTCAATTTTTTTAGGTTTTGGGAGGATTATTCAATTTTTTTGAGGGTGGTCATGAATTAAAGTCCTTTTCGCGCTAGGGCGCTTAGTTTAGGAGATATGGGCAAAATAAGTTTTTCATATCAAAATTTAAATTTTTTTAGGTTTTGGGTGGATTTGTCAATTTTTTGGGGGTGGTCACGAATTAAAGTCCTTTTCGCCCTAGGACGTATATTTAAGGAGATATGGGCAAAATAACTTTTTCATATAAAAATTGCAATTTTGTTAGGTTTTGAGTGGATTATTAAAATTTTTGGGGTGTTACGAATTAAAGTCCTTTTCGCTCTAGGACGCGTATATACGAAGATATGGGCAAAATAAGTTTTTCAGATAAAAATTTCAATTTTTTTAGGTTTTGGGAGGATTATTCAATTTTTTTGGGGGTGGTCATGAATTAAAGTCCTTTTCGCGCTAGGGCGCTTAGTTTAGGAGATATGGGCAAAATAAGTTTTTCATATCAAAATTTAAATTTTTTTAGGTTTTGGGTGGATTTTTCAATTTTTTGGGGGTGGTCACGAATTAAAGTCCTTTTCGCCCTAGGACGTATATTTAAAAAGATATGGGCAAAATAACTTTTTCATATAAAAATTGCAATTATTTTAGGTTTTGGGAGGATTATTAAATTTTTTGGGGTGTTACGAATTAAAGTCCTTTTCGCTCTAGGACGCGTATATACGAAGATATGGGCAAAATAAGATTTTCAGATAAAAATTTCATTTTTTTTAGGTTTTGGGAGGATTATTCAATTTTTTTGGGGTGGTCATGAATTAAAGTCCTTTTCGCGCTAGGGCGCTTAGTTTAGGAGATATGGGCAAAATAAATTTTTCATATCAAAATTTAAATTTTTTTAGGTTTTGGGTGGATTTGTAAATTTTTTGGGTGTGGTCACGAATTAAAGTCCTTTTCGCCCTATGACGTATATTTAAGGAGATATGGGCAAAATAACTGTTTCATATAAAAATTGCAATTTTTTAGGTTTTGAGCGGATTATTAAATTTTTTAGGGTGTTACGAATTAAAGTCCTTTTCGCTCTAGGACGCGTATATACGAAGATATGGGCAAAATAAGTTTTTCAGATAAAAATTTCAATTTTTTTAGGTTTTGGGAGGATTATTCAATTTTTGTGGGGTTGGTCATGAATTAAAATCCTTTTCGCGCTAGGGCGCTTAGTTTAGGAGATATGGGCAAAATAAGTTATTCATATCAAAATTTAATTTTTTTTAGGTTTTGGGTGGATTTGTCAATTTTTTGGGGGTGGTCACGAATTAAAGTCCTTTTCGTCCTAGGACGTATATTTAAGGAGATATGGGCAAAATAACTTTTTCATATAAAAATTGCAATTTTTTTAGGTTTTGAGTGGATTATTAAATTTTTTGGGGTGTTACGACTTAAAGTCCTTTTCGCTCTAGGACGCGTATATACGTAGATATGGCCAAAATAAGTTTTTCAGATAAAAATTTCAATTTTTTTAGGTTTTGGGAGGATTATTCAATTTTTTTGGGGGTGGTCATGAATTAAGGTCCTTTTCGCGCTAGGGCGCTTAGTTTAGGAGATATGGGCAAAATAAGTCTTTCATATCAAAATTTAAATTTTTTTAGGTTTTGGGTGGATTTGTCAATTTTTTGGGGGTGGTCACGAATTAAAGTCCTTTTCGCCCTAGGACGAATATTTAAGGAGATATGGGCAAAATAACTTTTTCATATAAAAATTGCAATTTTTTTAGGTTTTGAGTGGATTATTAAATTTTTTGGGGTGTTACGAATTTTTTTGGGTGTGGTCATGAATTAAAGTCCTTTTCGCGCTAAGGCGCTTAGTTTAGGAGATATGGGCAAGATAAGTTTTTCATATCAAAATTTAAATTTTTTTAGGTTTTGGGTGGATTTGTCAATTTTTTGGGGGTGGTCACGAATTAAAGTCCTTTTCGCCCTAGGACGTATATTTAAGGAGATATGGGCAAAATAACTTTTTCATATAAAAATTGCAATTTTTTAGGTTTCGAGTGGATTATTAAATTTTTTGGGGTGTTACGAATTAAGGTCCTTTTCGCTCTAGGACGCGTATATATGAAGATATGGGCACAATAAGATTTTCAGATAAAAATTTCAATTTTTTTAGGTTTTGGGAGGATTATTCAATTTTTTTGGGGGTGGTCATGAATTAAAGTCCTTTTCGCGCTAGGGCGCTTAGTTTAGGAGATATGGGCAAAATAAGTTTTTCATATCAAAATTTAAATTTTTTTAGGTTTTGGGTGGATTTGTCAATTTTTTTGGGGGTGGTCACGAATTAAAGTCCATCTCGCCCTAGGACGTATATTTAAGGAGATATGGGCAAAATAACATTTTCATATAAAAATTGCAACTTTTTTAGGTTTTGAGTGGATTATTAAATTTTTTGGGGTGTTACGAATTAAAGTCCTTTTCGCTCTAGGACGCGTATATACGAAGATATGGGCAAAATAAGTTTTTCAGATAAAAATTTCAATTTTTTTAGGTTTTGGGAGGATTATTCAATTTTTTTGAGGGTGGTCATGAATTAAAGTCCTTTTCGCGCTAGGGCGCTTAGTTTAGGAGATATGGGCAAAATAAGTTTTTCATATCAAAATTTAAATTTTTTTAGGTTGTGGGTGGATTTGTCAATTTTTTGGGGGTGGTCACGAATTAAAGTCCTTTTCGCCCTAGGACGTATATTTAAAAAGATATGGGCAAAATAACTTTTTCATATAAAAATTGCAATTTTTTAGGTTTTGAGCAGATTATTAAATTTTTTGGGGTGTTACGAATTAAAGTCCTTTTCGCTCTAGGACGCGTATATACGAAGATATGGGCAAAATAAGTTTTTCAGATAAAAATTTAATTTTTTTTAGGTTTTGGGAGGATTATTCAATTTTTTTGGGGGTGGTCATGAATTAAAATCCTTTTCGCGCTAGGGCGCTTAGTTTAGGAGATATGGGCAAAATAAGTTTTTCATATCAAAATTTAATTTTTTTTAGGTTTTGGGTGGATTTGTCAATTTTTTGGGGGTGGTCACGAATTAAAGTCCTTTTCGCCCTAGGACGTATATTTAAGGAGATATGGGCAAAATAACTTTTTCATATAAAAATTGCAATTTTTTCAGGTTTCGAGTGGATTATTAAAATTTTTGGGGTGTTACGAATTAAAGTCCTTTTCGCTCTAGAACGCGTATATACGAAGATATCGGCAAAATAAGTTTTTCAGATAAAAATTTCATTTTTTTTAGGTTTTGGGAGGATTATTCAATTTTTTTGGGGGTGGTCATGAATTAAAGTTCTTTTCGCGCTAGGGCGCTTAGTTTAGGAGATATGGGCAAAATAAGTTATTCATATCAAAATTTAAATTTTTTTAGGTTTTGGGTGGATTTGTCAATTTTTTGGGGGTTGTCACGAATTAAAGTCCTTTTCGCCCTAGGACGTATATTTAAGGAGATATGGGCAAAATAACTTGTTCATATAAACATTGCAATTTTTTTAGGTTTTGAGTGGATTATTAAATTTTTTGGGGTGGTCCTTTCGCTCTAGGACGCGTGTATACGAAGATGTGGGCACAATAAGATTTTCAGATAAAAATTTCAATTTTTTTAGGTTTTGGGAGGATTATTCAATTTTTTTGGGGGTGGTCATGAATTAAAGTCCTTTTCGCGCTAGGGCGCTTAGTTTAGGAGATATGGGCAAAATAAGTTTTTCATATCAAAATTTAATTTTTTTTTTTGGGCTTTGGGTGGATTTGTCAATTTTTTGGGGGTGGTCACGAATTAAAGTCCTTTTCGCGCTAGGACGTATTTTTAAGGAGATATGGGCAAAATAACTTTTTCATATAAAAATTGCAATTTTTTTAGGTTTTGAGTGGATTATTAAATTTTTTGGGGTGTTACGAATTAGAGTCCTTTTCGCTCTAGGACGCGTATATACGAAGATATGGGCAAAATAAGATTTTCAGATAAAAATTTCAATTTTTTTAGGTTTTGGGAGGATTATTCAATTTTTTTGGGGGTGGTCATGAATTAAAGTCCTTTTCGCGCTAGGGCGCTTAGTTTAGGAGATATGGGCAAAATAAGTTTTTCATATCAAAATTTAAATTTTTTTAGGTTTTGGGTGGATTTGTCAATTTGTTGGGGGTGGTAACGAATTAAAGTCCTTTTCGCCCTAGGACGTATATTTAAGGAGATATGGGCAAAATAACTTTTTCATATAAAAATTGCAATTTTTCAGGTTTTGAGCGGATTATTAAATTTTTTGGGGTGTTACGAATTAAAGTCCTTTTCGCTCTAGGACGCGTATATACGAAGATATGGGCAAAATAAGTTTTTCAGATAAAAATTTAAATTTTTTTAGGTTTTGGGAGGATTATTCAATTTTTTTGGGAGTGGTCATGAATTAAGGTCCTTTTCGCGCTAGGGCGCTTAGTTTAGGAGATATGGGCAAAATAAATTTTTCATATCGCAATTTAAATTTTTTTCGGTTTTGGGTGGATTTGTCAATTTTTTGGGGGTGGTCACGAATTAAAGTCAATTTCGCCCTAGGACGCATATTTAAGGAGATATGGGCAAAATAACTTTTTCATATAAAAATTGCAATTTTTTTAGGTTTTGAGTGGATTATTAAATTTTTTGGGGTGTTACGAATTAAAGTCCTTTTCGCTCTAGGACGCGTATATACGAAGATATGGGCAAAATAAGTTTTTCAGATAAAAATTTCAATTTTTTTAGGTTTTAGGAGGATTATTCAATTTTTTTGGGGGTGGTCATGAATTAAAGTCCTTTTCGCGCTAGGGCGCTTAGTTTAGGAGATATGGGCAAAATAAGTATTTCATATCAAACTTTAAATTTTTTTTAGGTTTTGGGTGGATTTGTCAATTTTTTGGGTGTGGTCACGAATTAAAGTCCTTTTCGCCCTATGACGTATATTTAAGGAGATATGGGCAAAATAACTTTTTCATATAAACATTGCAATTTTTTTAGGTTTTGAGTGGATTATTAAATTTTTTGGGGTGTTACGAATTAAAGTCCTTTTCGCTCTAGGACGCGTATATACGAAGATATGGGCAAAATAAGTTTTTCAGATAAAAATTTCAATTTTTTTAGGTTTTGGGATGATTATTCAATTTTTTTTGAGGGTGGTCATGAATTAAAGTCCTTTTCGCGCTAGGGCGCTTAGTTTAGGAGATATGGGCAAAATAAGTTTTTCATATTAAAATTTAAATTTTTTTAGGTTTTGGGTGGATTTGTCAATTTGTTGGGGGTGGTAACGAATTAAAGTCCTTTTCGCCCTAGGACGTATATTTAAGGAGATATGGGTAAAATAACTTTTTCATATAAAAATTGCAATTTTTTAGGTTTTGAGCGGATTATTAAATTTTTTGGGGTGTTACGAATTAAAGTCCTTTTCGCTCTAGGACGCGTATATACGAAGATATGGGCAAAATAAGTTTTTCAGATAAAAATTTCAATTTTTTTTAGGTTTTGGGAGGATTATTCAATTTTTTTGGGGGTGGTCATGAATTAAGGTCATTTTCGCGCTAGGGCGCTTAGTTTAGGAGATATGGGCAAAATACGTTATTCATATCGCAATTTAAATTTTTTTAGGTTTTGGGTGGATTTGTCAATTTTTTGGGGGTGGTCACGAATTAAAGTCAATTTCGCCCTAGGACGCATATTTAAGGAGATATGGGCAAAATAACTTTTTCATATAAAAATTTCAATTTTTTTAGGTTTTGAACGGATTATTAAATTTTTTGGGGTGTTTCGAATTAAAGTCCTTTTCGCTTTACGACGCGTATATACGAAGATATGGGCACAATAAGTTTTTCAGACAAAAATTTCAATTTTTTTAGGTTTTGGGAGGATTATTCAATGTTTTTGTGGGTGGTCATGAATTAAAGTCCTTTTCGCGCTAGGGCGCTTAGTTTAGGAGATATGGGCAAAATAAGTTTTTCATATCAAAATTAAATTTTTTTTAGGTTTTGGGTGGATTTGTAAATTTTTTGGGGGTGGTCACGAATTAAAGTCCTTTTCGCCCTAGGACGTATATTTAAGGAGATATGGGCAAAATAACTTTTTCATATAAAAATTGCAATTTTTTTAGGTTTTGAGCGGATTATTAAATTTTTTGGGATGTTACGAATTAAAGTCCTTTTCGCCCTAGGACGTATATTTAAGGAGATATGGGCAAAATAACTTTTTCATATAAAAATTGCAATTTTTTTAGGTTTTGAGCTGATTATAAAATTTTTTGGGGTGTTACGAATTAAAGTCCTTTTCGCTCTAGGACGCGTATATACGAAGATATGGGCAAAATAAGATTTTCAGATAAAAATTTCAATTTTTTTAGGTTTTGGGAGGATTATTCAATTTAAAGTCCTCTTCGCGCTAGGGCGCTTAGTTTAGGAGATATGGGCAAAATAACTTTTTCATATAAAAATCGCAATTTTTTTAGGTTTTGAGCGGATTATTAAATTTTTTGGGCTGTTACGAATTAAAGTCCTTTTCGCTCTACGACGCGTATATACGAAGATATGGGCACAATAAGTTTTTCAGACAAAAATTTCAATTTTTTTAGGTTTTGGGAGGATTATTCAATTTTTTTTGGGGGTGGTCATGAATTAAGGTCCTTTTCGCGCTAGGGCGCTTAGTTTAGGAGATATGGGCAAAATACGTTTTTCATATCGCAATTTAAATTTTTTTAGGTTTTGGGTGGATTTGTCAATTTTTTGGGGGTGGTCACGAATTAAAGTCCATTTCGCCCTAGGACGCATATTTAAGGAGATATGGGCAAAATAACTTTTTCATATAAAAATTGCAATTTTTTTAGGTTTTGAGTGGATTATTAAATTTTTTGGGGTGTTACGAATTAAAGTCCTTTTCGCTCTAGGACGCGTATATACGAAGATATGGGCAAAATAAGTTTTTCAGATAAAAATTTCAATTTTTTTAGGTTTTGGGAGGATTATTCAATATTTTTGGGGGTGGTCATGAATTAAAGTCCTTTTCGCGCTAGGGCGCTTAGTTTAGGAGATATGGGCAAACTAAGTTTTTCATATCAAAATTTAAATGTTTTTAGGTTTTGGGTGGATTTGTCAATTTTTTGGGGGTGGTCACGAATTAAAGTCCATTTCGCCCTTGGACGCATATTTAAGGAGATATGGGCAAAATAACTTTTTCATATAAAAATTGCAATTTTTTTAGGTTTTGAGTGGATTATTAAATTTTTTGGGGTGTTACGAATTAAAGTCCTTTTCGCTCTAGGACGCGTATATACGAAGATATGGGCAAAATAAGTTTTTCAGATAAAAATTTCATTTTTTTAGGTTTTGGGAGGATTATTCAATTTTTTTTGGGGTGGTCATGCATTAAAGTCCTTTTCGCGCTAGGGCGCTTAGTTTAGGAGATATGGGCAAAATAAGTTTTTCATATCAAAATTTAAATTTTTTTAGGTTTTGGGTGGATTTGTCAATTTTTTGGGGGTGGTCACGAATTAAAGTCCTTTTCGCCCTAGGACGTATATTTAAGGAGATATGGGCAAAATAACTTTTTCATATAAAAATTGCAATTTTTTTAGGTTTTGAGTGGATTATTAAATATTTTGGGATGTTACGAATTAAAGTCCTTTTCGCTCTAGGACGCGTATATACGAAGATATGGGCAAAATAAGTTTTTCAGACAAAAATTTCAATTTTTTTAGGTTTTGGGAGGATTATTCAATTTTTTTCGGGGTGGTCATGAATTAAAGTCCTTTTCGCGCTAGGGCGCTTAGTTTAGGAGATATGGGCAAAATAAGTTTTTCATATCAAAATTTAATTTTTTTTAGGTTTTGGGTGGATTTTTCAATTTTTTGGGGGTGGTCACGAATTAAAGTCCATTTCGCCCTAGGACGCATATTTAAGGAGATATGGGCAAAATAACTTTTTCATATAAAAATTGCAATTTTTTTAGGTTTTGAGTGGATTATTAAATTTTTTGGGGTGTTACGAATTAAAGTCCTTTTCGCTCTAGGACGCGTATATACGAAGATATGGGCAAAATAAGTTTTTCAGATAAAAATTTCAATTTTTTTAGGTTTTGGGAGGATTATTCAATTTTTTTGGGGGTGGTCATGAATTAAAATCCTTTTCGCGCTAGGGCGCTTAGTTTAGGAGATATGGGCAAAATAAGTTTTTCATATCAAAATTTAAATTTTTTTAGGTTTTGGGTGTATTTGTCAATTTTTTGGGTGTGGTCACGAATTAAAGTCCTTTTCGCCCTATGACGTATATTTAAGGAGATATGGGCAAAATAACTTTTTCATATAAAAATTGCAATTTTTTTAGGTTTTGGGCGGATTATTAAATTTTTTGGGGTGTTACGAATTAAAGTACTTTTCGCTCTAGGACGCGTATATACGAAGATATGGGCAAAATAAGTTTTTCAGATAAAAATTTCAATTTTTTTAGGTTTTGGGAGGATTATTCAATTTTTTTGGGGGTGGTCATGAATTAAAGTAAAAGTGTGTAAAATAACACTTTCATATAAAAATTGCAATTTGTTTAGGTTTTGAGCGGATTATTAAATTTTTTTGGGGTGTTACGAATTAAAGTACTTTTCGCTCTAGGACGCGTATATACGAAGATATGGGCAAAATAAGTTTTTCAGATAAAAATTTCAATTTTTTTAGGTTTTGGGAGGATTATTCAATTTTTTTGGGGGTGGTCATGAATTAAAGTCATTTTCGCGCTAGAGCGCTTAGTTTAGGAGATATGGGCAAAATAAGTTTTTCATATCAAAATTTAATTTTTTTAGGTTTTGGGTGGATTTGTCAATTTTTTGGGGGTGGTCACGAATTAAAGTCCATTTCGCCATTGGACGCATATTTAAGGAGATATGGGCAAAATAACTTTTTCATATAAAAATTGCAATTTTTTTAGGTTTTGAGTGGATTATTAAATTTTTTGGGGTGTTACGAATTAAAGTCCTTTTCGCTCTAGGACGCGTATATACGAAGATATGGGCAAAATAAGTTTTTCAGATAAAAATTTCATTTTTTTTAGGTTTTGGGAGGATTATTCAATTTTTTTTGGGGTGGTCATGCATTAAAGTCCTTTTCGCGCTAGGGCGCTTAGTTTAGGAGATATGGGCAAAATAAGTTTTTCATATCAAAATTTAAATTTTTTTAGGTTTTGGGTGGATTTGTCAATTTTTTGGGGGTGGTCACGAATTAAAGTCCTTTTCGCCCTAGGACGTATATTTAAGGAGATATGGGCAAAATAACTTTTTCATATAAAAATTGCAATTTTTTTAGGTTTCGAGCGGATTATTAAATATTTTGGGATGTTACGAATTAAAGTCCTTTTCGCTCTAGGACGCGTATATACGAAGATATGGGCAAAATAAGTTTTTCAGACAAAAATTTCAATTTTTTTAGGTTTTGGGAGGATTATTCAATTTTTTTCGGGGTGGTCATGAATTAAAGTCCTTTTCGCGCTAGGGCGCTTAGTTTAGGAGATATGGGCAAAATAAGTTTTTCATATCAAAATTTAATTTTTTTTAGGTTTTGGGTGGATTTGTCAATTTTTTGGGGGTGGTCACGAATTAAAGTCCATTTCGCCCTAGGACGCATATTTAAGGAGATATGGGCAAAATAACTTTTTCATATAAAAATTGCAATTTTTTTAGGTTTTGAGTGGATTATTAAATTTTTTGGGGTGTTACGAATTAAAGTCCTTTTCGCTCTAGGACGCGTATATACGAAGATATGGGCAAAATAAGTTTTTCAGATAAAAATTTCAATTTTTTTAGGTTTTGGGAGGATTATTCAATTTTTTTGGGGGTGGTCATGAATTAAAATCCTTTTCGCGCTAGGGCGCTTAGTTTAGGAGATATGGGCAAAATAAGTTTTTCATATCAAAATTTAAATTTTTTTAGGTTTTGGGTGTATTTGTCAATTTTTTGGGTGTGGTCACGAATTAAAGTCCTTTTCGCCCTATGACGTATATTTAAGGAGATATGGGCAAAATAACTTTTTCATATAAAAATTGCAATTTTTTTAGGTTTTGGGCGGATTATTAAATTTTTTGGGGTGTTACGAATTAAAGTACTTTTCGCTCTAGGACGCGTATATACGAAGATATGGGCAAAATAAGTTTTTCAGATAAAAATTTCAATTTTTTTAGGTTTTGGGAGGATTATTCAATTTTTTTGGGGGTGGTCATGAATTAAAGTAAAAGTGTGTAAAATAACACTTTCATATAAAAATTGCAATTTGTTTAGGTTTTGAGCGGATTATTAAATTTTTTTGGGGTGTTACGAATTAAAGTACTTTTCGCTCTAGGACGCGTATATACGAAGATATGGGCAAAATAAGTTTTTCAGATAAAAATTTCAATTTTTTTAGGTTTTGGGAGGATTATTCAATTTTTTTGGGGGTGGTCATGAATTAAAGTCATTTTCGCGCTAGAGCGCTTAGTTTAGGAGATATGGGCAAAATAAGTTTTTCATATCAAAATTTAATTTTTTTAGGTTTTGGGTGGATTTGTCAATTTTTTGGGGGTGGTCACGAATTAAAGTCCATTTCGCCCTAGGACGCATATTTAAGGAGATATGGGCAAAACAACTTTTTCATATAAAAATTGCAAATTTTTTAGGTTTTGAGTGGATAATTAATTTTTTTGGGGTGTTACGAATTAAAGCTCTTTTCGCTCTAGGACGCGTATATACGAAGATATGGGCAAAATAAGTTTTTCAGATAAAAATTTCAATTTTTTTAGGTTTTGGGAGGATTATTAAATTTTTTTTGGGGGTGGTCATGAATTAAAGTTCTTTTTCGCGCTAGGGCGCTTAGTTTAGGATATATGGGCAAAATAAGTTTTTCATATCAAAATTTAAATTTTTTTGGGTTTTGGGTGGATTTGTCAATTTTTTGGGGGTGGTCACGAATTAAAGTCCATTTCGCCCTAGGACGCATATTTAAGGAGATATGGGCAAAATAACTTTTTCATATAAAAATTGCAATTTTTTTATGTTTTGAGCGGATTATTAAATTTTTTGGGGTGTTACGAATTAAAGTCCTTTTCGCTCTAGGACGCGTATATACGAAGATATGGGCAAAATAAGTTTTTCAGATAAAAATTTCAATTTTTTTAGGTTTTGGGAGGATTATTCAATTTTTTTGGGGGTGGTCACGAATTAAAGTCCTTTTCGCGCTAGGGCGCTTAGTTTAGGATATATGGGCAAAATAAGTTTTTCATATCAAAATTTAAATTTTTTTAGGTTTTGGGAGGATTATTCAATTTTTTTGGGGGTGGTCATGAATTAAAGTCCTTTTCGCCCTAGGACGCATATTTAAGGAGATATGGGCAAAATAAATTTTTCATATAAAAATTGCAATTTTTTTAGGTTTTGAGTGGATAATTAATTTTTTTGGGGTGTTACGAATTAAAGTCCTTTTCGCTCTAGGACGCGTATATACGAAGATATGGGCAAAATAAGTTTTTCAGATAAAAATTTCAATTTTTTTAGGTTTTGGGAGGATTATTCAATTTTTTTGGGGGTGGTCATGAATTAAAGTTCTTTTTCGCGCTAGGGCGCTTAGTTTAGGATATATGGGCAAAATAAGTTTTTTATATCAAAATTTAAATTTTTTTAGGTTTTGGGTGGATTTGTCAATTTTTTGGGGGTGGGCACGAATTAAAGTCCATTTCGCCCTAGGACGCATATTTAAGGAGATATGGGCAAAATAACTTTTTCATATAAAAATTGCAATTTTTTTATGTTTTGAGCGGATTATTAAATTTTTTGGGGTGTTACGAATTAAAGTCCTTTTCGCTCTAGGACGCGTATATACGAAGATATGGGCAAAATAAGTTTTTCAGATAAAAATTTCAATTTTTTTAGGTTTTGGGAGGATTATTCAATTTTTTTGGGGGTGGTCACGAATTAAAGTCCTTTTCGCGCTAGGGCGCTTAGTTTAGGATATATTGGCAAAATAAGTTTTTCATATCAAAATTTAAATTTTTTTAGGTTTTGGGAGGATTATTCAATTTTTTTGGGGGTGGTCATGAATTAAAGTCCTTTTCGCCCTAGGACGCATATTTAAGGAGATATGGGCAAAATAAATTTTTCATATAAAAATTGCAATTTTTTTAGGTTTTGGGAGGATTATTCAATTTTTTTGGGGGTGGTCATGAATTAAAGTCCTTTTCGCGCTAGGGCGCTTAGTTTAGGAGATATGGCCAAAATAATATCAAAATTTAAATTTTTTTAGGTTTTGGGTGGATTATTCAATTTTTTCGGGGTGGTCACGAATTAAAGTCCATTTCGCCCTAGGACGCATATTTAAGGAGATATGGGCAAAATAACTTTTTCATATAAAAATTGCAATTTTTTTAGGTTTTGAGTGGATTATTAAATTTTTTGGGGTGTTACGAATTAAAGTCCTTTTCGCTCTAGGACGCGTATATACGAAGATATGGGCAAAATAAGATTTTCAGATAAAAATTTAAATTTTTTAGGTTTTGGGAGGATTATTCAATTTTTTTGTGGTGGTCATGAATTAAAGTCCTTTTCGCGCTAGGGCGCTTAGTTTAGGAGATATGGGCAAAATAAGTTTTTCATATCAAAATTTAAATTTTTTTAGGTTTTGGGTGGATTTGTCAATTTTTTGGGGGTGGTCACGAATTAAAGTCCTTTTCGCCCTAGGACGTATATTTAAGGAGATATGGGCAAAATAACTTTTTCATATAAAAATCGCAATTTTTTTAGGTTTCGAGCGGATTATTAAATATTTTGGGATGTTACGAATTAAAGTCCTTTTCGCTCTAGGACGCGTATATACGAAGATATGGGCAAAATAAGTTTTTCAGACAAAAATTTCCATTTTTTTAGGTTTTGGGAGGATTATTCAATTTTTTTGGGGGTGGTCATGAATTAAAGTCCTTTTCGCGCTAGGGCGCTTAGTTTAGGAGATATGGGCAAAATAAGTTTTTCATATCAAAATTTAAATTTTTTTAGGTTTTGGGTGGATTTGTCAATTTTTTGGGGGTGGTCACGAATTAAAGTCCATTTCGCCCTAGGACGCATATTTAAGGAGATATGGGCAAAATAACTTTTTCATATTAAAATTGCAATTTTTTTAGGTTTTGAGTGGATTATTAAATTTTTTGGGGTGTTACGAATTAAAGTCCTTTTCGCTCTAGGACGCGTATATACGAAGATATGGGCAAAATAAGTTTTTCAGATAAAATTTTCAATTTTTTTAGGTTTTGGGAGGATTATTCAATTTTTTTGGGGGTGGTCATGAATTAAAGTCCTTTTCGCGCTAGGGCGCTTAGTTTAGGAGATATGGGCAAAATAAGTTTTTCATATCAAAATTTAAATTTTTTTAGGTTTTGGGTGGATTTGTCAATTTTTTGGGTGTGGTCACGAATTAAAGTCCTTTTCGCCCTATGACGTATATTTAAGGAGATATGGGCAAAATAACTTTTTCATATAAAAATTGCAATTTTTTTAGGTTTTGAGCGGATTATTAAATTTTTTTGGGGTGTTACGAATTAAAGTACTTTTCGCTCTAGGACGCGTATATACGAAGATATGGGCAAAATAAGTTTTTCAGATAAAAATTTCAATATTTTTAGGTTTTGGGAGGATTATTCAATTTTTTTGGGGGTGGTCATGAATTAAAGTCATTTTCGCGCTAGAGCGCTTAGTTTAGGAGATATGGGCAAAATAAGTTTTTCATATCAAAATTTAATTTTTTTAGGTTTTGGGTGGATTTGTCAATTTTTTGGGGGTGGTCACGAATTAAAGTCCATTTCGCCCTAGGACGCATATTTAAGGAGATATGGGCAAAACAACTTTTTCATATAAAAATTGCAAATTTTTTAGGTTTTGAGTGGATAATTAATTTTTTTGGGGTGTTACGAATTAAAGCTCTTTTCGCTCTAGGACGCGTATATACGAAGATATGGGCAAAATAAGTTTTTCAGATAAAAATTTCAATTTTTTTAGGTTTTGGGAGGATTATTAAATTTTTTTTGGGGGTGGTCATGAATTAAAGTTCTTTTTCGCGCTAGGGCGCTTAGTTTAGGATATATGGGCGAAATAAGTTTTTCATATCAAAATTTAAATTTTTTTGGGTTTTGGGTGGATTTGTCAATTTTTTGGGGGTGGTCACGAATTAAAGTCCATTTCGCCCTAGGACGCATATTTAAGGAGATATGGGCAAAATAACTTTTTCATATAAAAATTGCAATTTTTTTATGTTTTGAGCGGATTATTAAATTTTTTGGGGTGTTACGAATTAAAGTCCTTTTCGCTCTAGGACGCGTATATACGAAGATATGGGCAAAATAAGTTTTTCAGATAAAAATTTCAATTTTTTTAGGTTTTGGGAGGATTATTCAATTTTTTTGGGGGTGGTCACGAATTAAAGTCCTTTTCGCGCTAGGGCGCTTAGTTTAGGATATATGGGCAAAATAAGTTTTTCATATCAAAATTTAAATTTTTTAGGTTTTGGGAGGATTATTCAATTTTTTTGGGGGTGGTCATGAATTAAAGTCCTTTTCGCCCTAGGACGCATATTTAAGGAGATATGGGCAAAATAAATTTTTCATATAAAAATTGCAATTTTTTTAGGTTTTGAGAGGATAATTAATTTTTTTGGGGTGTTACGAATTAAAGTCCTTTTCGCTCTAGGACGCGTATATACGAAGATATGGGCAAAATAAGTTTTTCAGATAAAAATTTCAATTTTTTTAGGTTTTGGGAGGATTATTCAATTTTTTTGGGGGTGGTCATGAATTAAAGTTCTTTTTCGCGCTAGGGCGCTTAGTTTAGGATATATGGGCAAAATAAGTTTTTTATATCAAAATTTAAATTTTTTTAGGTTTTGGGTGGATTTGTCAATTTTTTGGGGGTGGTCACGAATTAAAGTCCATTTCGCCCTAGGACGCATATTTAAGGAGATATGGGCAAAATAACTTTTTCATATAAAAATTGCAATTTTTTTATGTTTTGAGCGGATTATTAAATTTTTTGGGGTGTTACGAATTAAAGTCCTTTTCGCTCTAGGACGCGTATATACGAAGATATGGGCAAAATAAGTTTTTCAGATAAAAATTTCAATTTTTTTAGGTTTTGGGAGGATTATTCAATTTTTTTGGGGGTGGTCACGAATTAAAGTCCTTTTCGCGCTAGGGCGCTTAGTTTAGGATATATTGGCAAAATAAGTTTTTCATATCAAAATTTAAATTTTTTTAGGTTTTGGGAGGATTATTCAATTTTTTTGGGGGTGGTCATGAATTAAAGTCCTTTTCGCCCTAGGACGCATATTTAAGGAGATATGGGCAAAATAAATTTTTCATATAAAAATTGCAATTTTTTTAGGTTTTGGGAGGATTATTCAATTTTTTTGGGGGTGGTCATGAATTAAAGTCCTTTTCGCGCTAGGGCGCTTAGTTTAGGAGATATGGCCAAAATAATATCAAAATTTAAATTTTTTTAGGTTTTGGGTGGATTATTCAATTTTTTCGGGGTGGTCACGAATTAAAGTCCATTTCGCCCTAGGACGCATATTTAAGGAGATATGGGCAAAATAACTTTTTCATATAAAAATTGCAATTTTTTTAGGTTTTGAGTGGATTATTAAATTTTTTGGGGTGTTACGAATTAAAGTCCTTTTCGCTCTAGGACGCGTATATACGAAGATATGGGCAAAATAAGATTTTCAGATAAAAATTTAAATTTTTTTAGGTTTTGGGAGGATTATTCAATTTTTTTGTGGTGGTCATGAATTAAAGTCCTTTTCGCGCTAGGGCGCTTAGTTTAGGAGATATGGGCAAAATAAGTTTTTCATATCAAAATTTAAATTTTTTTAGGTTTTGGGTGGATTTGTCAATTTTTTGGGGGTGGTCACGAATTAAAGTCCTTTTCGCCCTAGGACGTATATTTAAGGAGATATGGGCAAAATAACTTTTTCATATAAAAATCGCAATTTTTTTAGGTTTCGAGCGGATTATTAAATATTTTGGGATGTTACGAATTAAAGTCCTTTTCGCTCTAGGACGCGTATATACGAAGATATGGGCAAAATAAGTTTTTCAGACAAAAATTTCCATTTTTTTAGGTTTTGGGAGGATTATTCAATTTTTTTGGGGGTGGTCATGAATTAAAGTCCTTTTCGCGCTAGGGCGCTTAGTTTAGGAGATATGGGCAAAATAAGTTTTTCATATCAAAATTTAAATTTTTTTAGGTTTTGGGTGGATTTGTCAATTTTTTGGGGGTGGTCACGAATTAAAGTCCATTTCGCCCTAGGACGCATATTTAAGGAGATATGGGCAAAATAACTTTTTCATATTAAAATTGCAATTTTTTTAGGTTTTGAGTGGATTATTAAATTTTTTGGGGTGTTACGAATTAAAGTCCTTTTCGCTCTAGGACGCGTATATACGAAGATATGGGCAAAATAAGTTTTTCAGATAAAATTTTCAATTTTTTTAGGTTTTGGGAGGATTATTCAATTTTTTTGGGGGTGGTCATGAATTAAAGTCCTTTTCGCGCTAGGGCGCTTAGTTTAGGAGATATGGGCAAAATAAGTTTTTCATATCAAAATTTAAATTTTTTTAGGTTTTGGGTGGATTTGTCAATTTTTTGGGTGTGGTCACGAATTAAAGTCCTTTTCGCCCTATGACGTATATTTAAGGAGATATGGGCAAAATAACTTTTTCATATAAAAATTGCAATTTTTTTAGGTTTTGAGCGGATTATTAAATTTTTTTGGGGTGTTACGAATTAAAGTACTTTTCGCTCTAGGACGCGTATATACGAAGATATGGGCAAAATAAGTTTTTCAGATAAAAATTTCAATATTTTTAGGTTTTGGGAGGATTATTCAATTTTTTTGGGGGTGGTCATGAATTAAAGTCCTTTTCGCGCTAGGGCGCTTAGTTTAGGAGATATGGACAAAATAAGTTTTTCATATCAAAATTTAAATTTTTTTAGGTTTTGGGTGGATTTGTCAATTTTTTGGGGGTGGTCACGAATTAAAGTCCTTTTCGGCCTAGGACGTATATTTAAGGAGATATGTGCAAAATAACTCTTTCATATAAAAATTGCAATTTGTTTAGGTTTTAAGCGGATTATTAAATTTTTTTGGGGTGTTACGAATTAAAGTACTTTTCGCTCTAGGACGCGTATATACGAAGATATGGGCAAAATAAGTTTTTCAGATAAAAATTTCAATATTTTTAGGTTTTGGGAGGATTATTCAATTTTTTTGGGGGTGGTCATGAATTAAAGTCCTTTTCGCGCTAGAGCGCTTAGTTTAGGAGATATGGGCAAAATAAGTTTTTCATATCAAAATTTATTTTTTTTAGGTTTTGGGTGGATTTGTCAATTTTTTGGGGGTGGTCACGAATTAAAGTCCATTTCGCCCTAGGACGCATATTTAAGGAGATATGGGCAAAACAACTTTTTCATATAAAAATTGCAAATTTTTTAGGTTTTGAGTGGATAATTAATTTTTTTGGGGTGTTACGAATTAAAGTCCTTTTCGCTCTAGGACGCGTATATACGAAGATATGGGCAAAATAAGTTTTTCAGATAAAAATTTCAATTTTTTTAGGTTTTGGGAGGATTATTCAATTTTTTTGGGGGTGGTCATGAATTAAAGTTCTTTTTCGCGCTAGGGCGCTTAGTTTAGGATATATGGGCAAAATAAGTTTTTTATATCAAAATTTAAATTTTTTTAGGTTTTGGGTGGATTTGTCAATTTTTTGGGGGTGGTCACGAATTAAAGTCCATTTCGCCCTAGGACGCATATTTAAGGAGATATGGGCAAAATAACTTTTTCATATAAAAATTGCAATTTTTTTATGTTTTGAGCGGATTATTAAATTTTTTGGGGTGTTACGAATTAAAGTCCTTTTCGCTCTAGGACGCGTATATACGAAGATATGGCAAAATAAGTTTTTCAGATAAAAATTTCAATTTTTTTAGGTTTTGGGAGGATTATTCAATTTTTTTGGGGGTGGTCATGAATTAAAGTCCTTTTCGCGCTAGGGCGCTTAGTTTAGGAGATATGGGCAAAATAAGTTTTTCATATCAAAATTTAAAATTTTTTGGGTGGATTTGTCAATTTTTTGGGGGTGGTCACGAATTAAAGTCCATTTCGCCCTAGGACGCATATTTAAGGAGATATGGGAAAAATAAGTTTTTCATATAAAAATTGCAATTTTTTTAGGTTATGATCGGATTATTAAATTTTTTGGGGTGTTACGAATTAAAGTCCTTTTCGCTCTAGGACGCGTATATACGAAGATATGGACAAAATAAGATTTTCAGATAAAAATTTCAATTTTTTTAGGTTTTGGGAGGATTATTCAATTTTTTTTGGGGGTGGCCATGAATTAAAGTCCTTTTCGCGCTAGGGCGCTTAGTTTAGGAGATATGGGCAAAATAAGATTTTCATATCAAAATTTAAATTTTTTTAGGTTTTGGGTGGATTTGTCAATTTTTTTGGGGGTGGTCACGAATTAAAGTCCATTTCGCCCTAGGACGCATATTTAAGGAGATATGGGCAAAATAACTTTTTCATATAAAAATTGCAATTTTTTTAGGTGTTGAGTGGATTATTAAATTTTTGGGGTGTTACGAATTAAAGTCCTTTTCGCTCTAGGACGCGTATATAGGAAGATATGGGCAAAATAAGATTTTCAGATAAAAATTTCAATTTTTTTAGGTTTTGGGAGGATTATTCAATTTTTTTGGGGGTGGTCATGAATTAAAGTTCTTTTTCGCGCTAGGGCGCTTAGTTTAGGATATATGGGCAAAATAAGTTTTTTATATCAAAATTTAAATTTTTTTAGGTTTTGGGTGGATTTGTCAATTTTTTGGGGGTGGTCACGAATTAAAGTCCATTTCGCCCTAGGACGCATATTTAAGGAGATATGGGCAAAATAAGTTTTTCATATAAAAATTTCAATTTTTTAGGTTTTGGGAGGATTATTCAATTTTTTTGGGGGTGGCCATGAATTAAAGTCCTTTTCGCGCTAGGGCGCTTAGTTTAGGATATATGGGCAAAATAAGTTTTTCATATCAAAACTTAAATGTTTTTAGGGTTTGGGTGGATTTGTCAATTTTTTGGGGGTGGTCACGAATTAAAGTCCATTTCGCCCTAGGACGCATATTTAAGGAGATATGGGCAAAATAACTTTTTCATATAAAAATTGCAATTTGTTTAGGTTTTGAGCGGATTATTAAATTTTTTTTGGGGTGTTACGAATTAAAGTCCTTTTCGCTCTAGGACGCGTATATACGAAGATATGGGCAAAATAAGTTCTTCAGATAAAAATTTCACTTTTTTAGGTTTTGGGAGGATTATTCAATTTTTTTGGGGGTGGTCATGAATTAAAGTTCTTTTTCGCGCTAGGGCGCTTAGTTTAGGATATATGGGCAAAATAAGTTTTTTATATCAAAATTTAAATTTTTTTAGGTTTTGGGTGGATTTGTCAATTTTTTGGGGGTGGTCACGAATTAAAGTCCATTTCGCCCTAGGACGCATATTTAAGGAGATATGGGCAAAATAACTTTTTCATATAAAAATTGCAATTTTTTTATGTTTTGAGCGGATTATTAAATTTTTTGGGGTGTTACGAATTAAAGTCCTTTTCGCTCTAGGACGCGTATATACGAAGATATGGGCAAAATAAGTTTTTCAGATAAAAATTTCATTTTTTTTAGGTTTTGGGAGGATTATTCAATTTTTTTGGGGTGGTCATGAATTAAAGTCCTTTTCGCGCTAGGGCGCTTAGTTTAGGAGATATGGGCAAAATAAGTTTTTCATATCAAAATTTAATTTTTTTTAGGTTTTGGGTGGATTTGTCAATTTTTTGGGGGTGGTCACGAATTAAAGTCCTTTTCGCCCTAGGACGTATATTTAAGGAGATATGGGCAAAATAACTTTTTCATATAAAAATCGCAATTTTTTTAGGTTTCGAGCGGATTATTAAATATTTTGGGATGTTACGAATTAAAGTCCTTTTCGCTCTAGGACGCGTATATACGAAGATATGGGCAAAATAAGTTTTTCAGACAAAAATTTCAATTTTTTTAGGTTTTGGGAGGATTATTCAATTTTTTTGGGGGTGGTCATGAATTAAAGTCCTTTTCGCGCTAGGGCGCTTAGTTTAGGAGATATGGGCAAAATAAGTTTTTCATATCAAAATTTAATTTTTTTAGGTTTTGGGTGGATTTGTCAATTTTTTGGGGGTGGTCACGAATTAAAGTCCATTTCGCCATAGGACGCATATTTAAGGAGATATGGGCAAAATAACTTTTTCATATAAAAATTGCAATTTTTTTAGGTTTTGAGTGGATTATTAAATTTTTTGGGGTGTTACGAATTAAAGTCCTTTTCGCTCTAGGACGCGTATATACGAAGATATGGGCAAAATAAGTTTTTCAGATAAAAATTTCAATTTTTTTAGGTTTTGGGAGGATTATTCAATTTTTTTGGGGGTGGTCATGAATTAAAGTCCTTTTCGCGCTAGGGCGCTTAGTTTAGGAGATATGGGCAAAATAAGTTTTTCATATCAAAATTTAAATTTTTTTAGGTTTTGGGTGGATTTATCAATTTTTTGGGGGTGGTCACGAATTAAAGTCCTTTTCGGCCTAGGACGTATATTTAAGGAGATATGTGCAAAATAACTCTTTCATATAAAAATTGCAATTTGTTTAGGTTTTGAGCGGATTATTAATTTTTTTTGGGGTGTTACGAATTAAAGTACTTTTCGCTCTAGGACGCGTATATACGAAGATATGGGCAAAATAAGTTTTTCAGATAAAAATTTCAATTTTTTTAGGTTTTGGGAGGATTATTCAATTTTTTTGGGGGTGGTCATGAATTAAAGTCCTTTTCGCACTAGAGCGCTTAGTTTAGGAGATATGGGCAAAATAAGTTTTTCATATCAAAATTTAATTTTTTTAGGTTTTGGGTGGATTTGTCAGTTTTTTGGGGGTGGTCACGAATTAAAGTCCATTTCGCCCTAGGACGCATATTTAAGGAGATATGGGCAAAACAACTTTTTCATATAAAAATTGCAAATTTTTTAGGTTTTGAGTGGATAATTAATTTTTTTGGGGTGTTACGAATTAAAGTCCTTTTCGCTCTAGGACGCGTATATACGAAGATATGGGCAAAATAAGTTTTTCAGATAAAAATTTCAATTTTTTAGGTTTTGGGAGGATTATTCAATTTTTTTGGGGGTGGTCATGAATTAAAGTTCTTTTTCGCGCTAGGGCGCTTAGTTTAGGATATATGGGCAAAATAAGTTTTTTATATCAAAATTTAAATTTTTTTAGGTTTTGGGTGGATTTGTCAATTTTTTGGGGGTGGTCACGAATTAAAGTCCATTTCGCCCTAGGACGCATATTTAAGGAGATATGGGCAAAATAACTTTTTCATATAAAAATTGCAATTTTTTTATGTTTTGAGCGGATTATTAAATTTTTTGGGGTGTTACGAATTAAAGTCCTTTTCGCTCTAGCACGCGTATATACGAAGATATGGGCAAAATAAGTTTTTCAGATAAAAATTTCAATTTTTTTAGGTTTTGGGAGGATTATTCAATTTTTTTGGGGGTGGTCATGAATTAAAGTCCTTTTCGCGCTAGGGCGCTTAGTTTAGGATATATGGGCAAAATAAGTTTTTCATATCAAAATTTAAATTTTTTTAGGTTTTGGGTGGATTTGTCAATTTTTTGGGGGTGGTCACGAATTAAAGTCCATTTCGCCCTAGGACGCATATTTAAGGAGATATGGGCAAAATAAATTTTTCATATAAAAATTGCAATTTTTTTAGGTTTTGGGTGGATTATTCAATTTTTTGGGGGTGGTCATGAATTAAAGTCCTTTTCGCGCTAGGGCGCTTAGTTTAGGAGATATGGGCAAAATAAGTTTCTCATATCAAAATTTAAATTTTTTAGGTTTTGGGTGGATTTGTCAATTTTTTGGGGGTGGTCACGAATTAAAGTCCTTTTCGCCCTAGGACGTATATATAAGGAGATATGGGCAAAATAACTTTTTCATATAAAAATTGCAATTTTTTAGGTTTTGAGGGGATTATTAAATTTTTTGGGGTGTTACGAATTAAAGTCCTTTTCGCTCTAGGACGCGTATACACGAAGATATGGGCAAAATAAGTTTTTCAGATAAAAATTTAAATTTTTTTAGGTTTTGGGAGGATTATTCAATTTTTTTGGGGGTGGTCATGAATTAAAGTCCTTTTCGCGCTAGGGCGCTTAGTTTAGGAGATATGGGCATAATAAGTTTTTCATATCAAAATTTATATTTTTTTAGGTTTTGGGTGGATTTCGTTTCGTTGGGGGTGGTCACGAATTTAAGTCCTTTTCGCCCTAGAACGTATATTTAAGGAGATATGGGCAAAATAACTTTTTCATATAAAAATTTCAATTTTTTAGGTTTTGGGAGGATTATTCAATTTTTTTGGGGGTGGCCATGAATTAAAGTCCTTTTCGCGCTAGGGCGCTTAGTTTAGGAGATATGGGCAAAATAAGTTTTTCATATCAAAATTTAAAATTTTTTGGGTGGATTTGTCAATTTTTTGGGGGTGGTCACGAATTAAAGTCCATTTCGCCCTAGGACGCATATTTAAGGAGATATGGGCAAAATAAGTTTTTCATATAAAAATTGCAATTTTTTTAGGTTATGATCGGATTATTAAATTTCTTGGGGTGTTACGAATTAAAGTCCTTTTCGCTCTAGGACGCGTATATACGAAGATATGGGAAAATAAGATTTTCAGATAAAAATTTCAATTTTTTTAGGTTTTGGGAGGATTATTCAATTTTTTTGGGGGTGGTCATGAATTAAAGTCCTTTTCGCGCTAGGGCGCTTAGTTTAGGAGATATGGGCATAATAAGTTTTTCATATCAAAATTTATATTTTTTTAGGTTTTGGGTGGATTTCGTTTCGTTGGGGGTGGTCACGAATTTAAGTCCTTTTCGCCCTAGAACGTATATTTAAGGAGATATGGGCAAAATAACTTTTTCATATAAAAATTTCAATTTTTTAGGTTTTGGGAGGATTATTCAATTTTTTTGGGGGTGGCCATGAATTAAAGTCCTTTTCGCGCTAGAGCGCTTAGTTTAGGAGATATGGGAAAAATAAGTTTTTCATATCAAAATTTAATTTTTTTAGGTTTTGGGTGGATTTGTCAATTTTTTGGGGGTGGTCACGAATTAAAGTCCATTTCGCCCTAGGACGCATATTTAAGGAGATATGGGCAAAACAACTTTTTCATATAAAAATTGCAAATTTTTTAGGTTTTGAGTGGATAATTAATTTTTTTGGGGTGTTACGAATTAAAGTCCTTTTCGCTCTAGGACGCGTATATACGAAGATATGGGCAAAATAAGTTTTTCAGATAAAAATTTCAATTTTTTAGGTTTTTGGGAGGATTATTCAATTTTTTTGGGGGTGGTCATGAATTAAAGTTCTTTTTCGCGCTAGGGCGCTTAGTTTAGGATATATGGGCAAAATAAGTTTTTTATATCAAAATTTAAATTTTTTTAGGTTTTGGGTGGATTTGTCAATTTTTTGGGGGTGGTCACGAATTAAAGTCCATTTCGCCCTAGGACGCATATTTAAGGAGATATGGGCAAAATAACTTTTTCATATAAAAATTTCAATTTTTTAGGTTTTGGGAGGATTATTCAATTTTTTTGGGGGTGGCCATGAATTAAAGTCCTTTTCGCGCTAGAGCGCTTAGTTTAGGAGATATGGGCAAAATAAGTTTTTCATATCAAAATTTAATTTTTTTAGGTTTTGGGTGGATTTGTCAATTTTTTGGGGGTGGTCACGAATTAAAGTCCATTTCGCCCTAGGACGCATATTTAAGGAGATATGGGCAAAACAACTTTTTCATATAAAAATTGCAAATTTTTTAGGTTTTGAGTGGATAATTAATTTTTTTGGGGTGTTACGAATTAAAGTCCTTTTCGCTCTAGGACGCGTATATACGAAGATATGGGCAAAATAAGTTTTTCAGATAAAAATTTCACTTTTTTAGGTTTTGGGAGGATTATTCAATTTTTTTGGGGGTGGTCATGAATTAAAGTTCTTTTTCGCGCTAGGGCGCTTAGTTTAGGATATATGGGCAAAATAAGTTTTTTATATCAAAATTTAAATTTTTTTAGGTTTTGGGTGGATTTGTCAATTTTTTGGGGGTGGTCACGAATTAAAGTCCATTTCGCCCTAGGACGCATATTTAAGGAGATATGGGCAAAATAACTTTTTCATATAAAAATTGCAATTTTTTTATGTTTTGAGCGGATTATTAAATTTTTTGGGGTGTTACGAATTAAAGTCCTTTTCGCTCTAGGACGCGTATATACGAAGATATGGGCAAAATAAGTTTTTCAGATAAAAATTTCATTTTTTTTAGGTTTTGGGAGGATTATTCAATTTTTTTGGGGTGGTCATGAATTAAAGTCCTTTTCGCGCTAGGGCGCTTAGTTTAGGAGATATGGGCAAAATAAGTTTTTCATATCAAAATTTAATTTTTTTTAGGTTTTGGGTGGATTTGTCAATTTTTTGGGGGTGGTCACGAATTAAAGTCCTTTTCGCCCTAGGACGTATATTTAAGGAGATATGGGCAAAATAACTTGTTCATATAAAAATCGCAATTTTTTTAGGTTTCGAGCGGATTATTAAATATTTTGGGATGTTACGAATTAAAGTCCTTTTCGCTCTAGGACGCGTATACACGAAGATATGGGCAAAATAAGTTTTTCAGATAAAAATTTAAATTTTTTTAGGTTTTGGGAGGATTATTCAATTTTTTTGGGGGTGGTCATGAATTAAAGTCCTTTTCGCGCTAGGGCGCTTAGTTTAGGAGATATGGGCATAATAAGTTTTTCATATCAAAATTTATATTTTTTTAGGTTTTGGGTGGATTTCGTTTCGTTGGGGGTGGTCACGAATTTAAGTCCTTTTCGCCCTAGAACGTATATTTAAGGAGATATGGGCAAAATAACTTTTTCATATAAAAATTTCAATTTTTTAGGTTTTGGGAGGATTATTCAATTTTTTTGGGGGTGGCCATGAATTAAAGTCCTTTTCGCGCTAGGGCGCTTAGTTTAGGAGATATGGGCAAAATAAGTTTTTCATATCAAAATTTAAAATTTTTTGGGTGGATTTGTCAATTTTTTGGGGGTGGTCACGAATTAAAGTCCATTTCGCCCTAGGACGCATATTTAAGGAGATATGGGCAAAATAAGTTTTTCATATAAAAATTGCAATTTTTTTAGGTTATGATCGGATTATTAAATTTCTTGGGGTGTTACGAATTAAAGTCCTTTTCGCTCTAGGACGCGTATATACGAAGATATGGGCAAAATAAGATTTTCAGATAAAAATTTCAATTTTTTAGGTTTTTGGGAGGATTATTCAATTTTTTTGGGGGTGGTCATGAATTAAAGTTCTTTTTCGCGCTAGGGCGCTTAGTTTAGGATATATGGGCAAAATAAGTTTTTTATATCAAAATTTAAATTTTTTTAGGTTTTGGGTGGATTTGTCAATTTTTTGGGGGTGGTCACGAATTAAAGTCCATTTCGCCCTAGGACGCATATTTAAGGAGATATGGGCAAAATAACTTTTTCATATAAAAATTTCAATTTTTTAGGTTTTGGGAGGATTATTCAATTTTTTTGGGGGTGGCCATGAATTAAAGTCCTTTTCGCGCTAGAGCGCTTAGTTTAGGAGATATGGGCAAAATAAGTTTTTCATATCAAAATTTAAAATTTTTTGGGTGGATTTGTCAATTTTTTGGGGGTGGCCATGAATTAAAGTCCATTTCGCCCTAGGACGCATATTTAAGGAGATATGGGCAAAACAACTTTTTCATATAAAAATTGCAAATTTTTTAGGTTTTGAGTGGATAATTAATTTTTTTGGGGTGTTACGAATTAAAGTCCTTTTCGCTCTAGGACGCGTATATACGAAGATATGGGCAAAATAAGTTTTTCAGATAAAAATTTCACTTTTTTAGGTTTTGGGAGGATTATTCAATTTTTTTGGGGGTGGTCATGAATTAAAGTTCTTTTTCGCGCTAGGGCGCTTAGTTTAGGATATATGGGCAAAATAAGTTTTTTATATCAAAATTTAAATTTTTTTAGGTTTTGGGTGGATTTGTCAATTTTTTGGGGGTGGTCACGAATTAAAGTCCATTTCGCCCTAGGACGCATATTTAAGGAGATATGGGCAAAATAACTTTTTCATATAAAAATTGCAATTTTTTTATGTTTTGAGCGGATTATTAAATTTTTTGGGGTGTTACGAATTAAAGTCCTTTTCGCTCTAGGACGCGTATATACGAAGATATGGGCAAAATAAGTTTTTCAGATAAAAATTTCATTTTTTTTAGGTTTTGGGAGGATTATTCAATTTTTTTGGGGTGGTCATGAATTAAAGTCCTTTTCGCGCTAGGGCGCTTAGTTTAGGAGATATGGGCAAAATAAGTTTTTCATATCAAAATTTAATTTTTTTTAGGTTTTGGGTGGATTTGTCAATTTTTTGGGGGTGGTCACGAATTAAAGTCCTTTTCGCCCTAGGACGTATATTTAAGGAGATATGGGCAAAATAACTTTTTCATATAAAAATCGCAATTTTTTTAGGTTTCGAGCGGATTATTAAATATTTTGGGATGTTACGAATTAAAGTCCTTTTCGCTCTAGGACGCGTATATACGAAGATATGGGCAAAATAAGTTTTTCAGACAAAAATTTCAATTTTTTTAGGTTTTGGGAGGATTATTCACTTTTTTTGGGGGTGGTCATGAATTAAAGTCCTTTTCGCGCTAGGGCGCTTAGTTTAGGAGATATGGGCAAAATAAGTTTTTCATATCAAAATTTAATTTTTTTAGGTTTTGGGTGGATTTGTCAATTTTTTGGGGGTGGTCACGAATTAAAGTCCATTTCGCCATAGGACGCATATTTAAGGAGATATGGGCAAAATAACTTTTTCATATAAAAATTGCAATTTTTTTAGGTTTTGAGTGGATTATTAAATTTTTTGGGGTGTTACGAATTAAAGTCCTTTTCGCTCTAGGACGCGTATATACGAAGATATGGGCAAAATAAGTTTTTCAGATAAAAATTTCAATTTTTTTAGGTTTTGGGAGGATTATTCAATTTTTTTGGGGGTGGTCATGAATTAAAGTCCTTTTCGCGCTAGGGCGCTTAGTTTAGGAGATATGGGCAAAATAAGTTTTTCATATCAAAATTTAAATTTTTTTAGGTTTTGGGTGGATTTATCAATTTTTTGGGGGTGGTCACGAATTAAAGTCCTTTTCGGCCTAGGACGTATATTTAAGGAGATATGTGCAAAATAACTCTTTCATATAAAAATTGCAATTTGTTTAGGTTTTGAGCGGATTATTAATTTTTTTTGGGGTGTTACGAATTAAAGTCCTTTTCGCTCTAGGACGCGTATATACGAAGATATGGGCAAAATAAGTTTTTCAGATAAAAATTTCAATTTTTTAGGTTTTGGGAGGATTATTCAATTTTTTTGGGGGTGGTCATGAATTAAAGTTCTTTTTCGCGCTAGGACGCTTAGTTTAGGATATATGGGCAAAATAAGTTTTTTATATCAAAATTTAAATTTTTTTAGGTTTTGGGTGGATTTGTCAATTTTTTGGGGGTGGTCACGAATTAAAGTCCATTTCGCCCTAGGACGCATATTTAAGGAGATATGGGCAAAATAACTTTTTCATATAAAAATTGCAATTTTTTTATGTTTTGAGCGGATTATTAAATTTTTTGGGGTGTTACGAATTAAAGTCCTTTTCGCTCTAGCACGCGTATATACGAAGATATGGGCAAAATAAGTTTTTCAGATAAAAATTTCAATTTTTTTAGGTTTTGGGAGGATTATTCAATTTTTTTGGGGGTGGTCATGAATTAAAGTCCTTTTCGCGCTAGGGCGCTTAGTTTAGGATATATGGGCAAAATAAGTTTTTCATATCAAAATTTAAATTTTTTTAGGTTTTGGGTGGATTTGTCAATTTTTTGGGGGTGGTCACGAATTAAAGTCCATTTCGCCCTAGGACGCATATTTAAGGAGATATGGGCAAAATAAATTTTTCATATAAAAATTGCAATTTTTTTAGGTTTTGGGTGGATTATTCAATTTTTTGGGGGTGGTCATGAATTAAAGTCCTTTTCGCGCTAGGGCGCTTAGTTTAGGAGATATGGGCAAAATAAGTTTCTAATATCAAAATTTAAATTTTTTTAGGTTTTGGGTGGATTTGTCAATTTTTTGGGGGTGGTCACGAATTAAAGTCCTTTTCGCCCTAGGACGTATATATAAGGAGATATGGGCAAAATAACTTTTTCATATAAAAATTGCAATTTTTTAGGTTTTGAGGGGATTATTAAATTTTTTGGGGTGTTACGAATTAAAGTCCTTTTCGCTCTAGGACGCGTATACACGAAGATATGGGCAAAATAAGTTTTTCAGATAAAAATTTAAATTTTTTTAGGTTTTGGGAGGATTATTAAATTTTTTTGGGGGTGGTCATGAATTAAAGTCCTTTTCGCGCTAGGGCGCTTAGTTTAGGAGATATGGGCAAAATAAGTTTTTCATATCAAAATTTAAAATTTTTTGGGTGGATTTGTCAATTTTTTGGGGGTGGTCACGAATTAAAGTCCATTTCGCCCTAGGACGCATATTTAAGGAGATATGGGCAAAATAAGTTTTTCATATAAAAATTGCAATTTTTTTAGGTTATGATCGGATTATTAAATTTCTTGGGGTGTTACGAATTAAAGTCCTTTTCGCTCTAGGACGCGTATATACGAAGATATGGGCAAAATAAGATTTTCAGATAAAAATTTCAATTTTTTTAGGTTTTGGGAGGATTATTCAATTTTTTTGGGGGTGGTCATGAATTAAAGTCCTTTTCGCGCTAGGGCGCTTAGTTTAGGAGATATGGGCATAATAAGTTTTTCATATCAAAATTTATATTTTTTTAGGTTTTGGGTGGATTTCGTTTCGTTGGGGGTGGTCACGAATTTAAGTCCTTTTCGCCCTAGAACGTATATTTAAGGAGATATGGGCAAAATAACTTTTTCATATAAAAATTTCAATTTTTTAGGTTTTGGGAGGATTATTCAATTTTTTTGGGGGTGGCCATGAATTAAAGTCCTTTTCGCGCTAGAGCGCTTAGTATAGGAGATATGGGCAAAATAAGTTTTTCATATCAAAATTTAATTTTTTTAGGTTTTGGGTGGATTTGTCAATTTTTTGGGGGTGGTCACGAATTAAAGTCCATTTCGCCCTAGGACGCATATTTAAGGAGATATGGGCAAAACAACTTTTTCATATAAAAATTGCAAATTTTTTAGGTTTTGAGTGGATAATTAATTTTTTTGGGGTGTTACGAATTAAAGTCCTTTTCGCTCTAGGACGCGTATATACGAAGATATGGGCAAAATAAGTTTTTCAGATAAAAATTTCAATTTTTTAGGTTTTGGGAGGATTATTCAATTTTTTTGGGGGTGGTCATGAATTAAAGTTCTTTTTCGCGCTAGGGCGCTTAGTTTAGGATATATGGGCAAAATAAGTTTTTTATATCAAAATTTAAATTTTTTTAGGTTTTGGGTGGATTTGTCAATTTTTTGGGGGTGGTCACGAATTAAAGTCCATTTCGCCCTAGGACGCATATTTAAGGAGATATGGGCAAAATAACTTTTTCATATAAAAATTGCAATTTTTTTTATGTTTTGAGCGGATTATTAAATTTTTTGGGGTGTTACGAATTAAAGTCCTTTTCGCTCTAGGACGCGTATATACGAAGATATGGGCAAAATAAGTTTTTCAGATAAAAATTTCAATTTTTTTAGGTTTTGGGAGGATTATTCAATTTTTTTGGGGGTGGTCATGAATTAAAGTCCTTTTCGCGCTAGGGCGCTTAGTTTACGATATATGGGCAAAATAAGTTTTTCATATCAAAATTTAAATTTTTTTAGGTTTTGGGTGGATTTGTCAATTTTTTGGGGGTGGTCACGAGTTAAAGTCCATTTCGCCCTAGGACGCATATTTAAGGAGATATGGGCAAAATAAATTTTTCATATAAAAATTGCAATTTTTTTAGGTTTTGGGAGGATTATTCAATTTTTTGGGGGTGGTCATGAATTAAAGTCCTTTTCGCGCTAGGGCGCTTAGTTTAGGAGATATGGGCAAAATAAGTTTCTCATATCAAAATTTAAATTTTTTTAGGTTTTGGGTGGATTTTTCAATTTTTTGGGGGTGGTCACGAATTAAAGTCCTTTTCGCCCTAGGACGTATATATAAGGAGATATGGGCAAAATAACTTTTTCATATAAAAATTGCAATTTTTTAGGTTTTGAGGGGATTATTAAATTTTTTGGGGTGTTACGAATTAAAGTCCTTTTCGCTCTAGGACGCGTATACACGAAGATATGGGCAAAATAAGTTTTTCAGATAAAAATTTCAATTTTTTTAGGTTTTGGGAGGATTATTAAATTTTTTTGGGGGTGGTCATGAATTAAAGTCCTTTTCGCGCTAGGGCGCTTAGTTTAGGAGATATTGCCAAAATAAGTTTTTCATATCAAAATTTAAAATTTTTTGGGTGGATTTGTCAATTTTTTGGGGGTGGTCACGAATTAAAGTCCATTTCGCCCTAGGACGCATATTTAAGGAGATATGGGCAAAATAAGTTTTTCATATAAAAATTGCAATTTTTTTAGGTTATGATCGGATTATTAAATGTTTTGGGGTGTTACGAATTAAAGTCCTTTTCGCTCTAGGACGCGTATATACGAAGATATGGGCAAAATAAGATTTTCACATAAAAATTTCAATTTTTTTAGGTTTTGGGAGGATTATTCAATTTTTTTGGGGGTGGCCATGAATTAAAGTCCTTTTCGCGCTAGGGCGCTTAGTTTAGGAGATATGGGCAAAATAAGTTTTTCATATCAAAATTTAAATTTTTTTAGGTTTTGGGTGGATTTGTCAATTTTTTGGGGGTGGTCACGAATTAAAGTCCATTTCGCCCTAGGACGCATATTTAAGGAGATATGGGCAAAATAAGTTTTTCATATAAAAATTGCAATTTTTTTAGGTTATGATCGGATTATTAAATTTTTGGGGTGTTACGAATTAAAGTCATTTTCGCTCTAGGACGCGTATATACGAAGATATGGGCAAAATAAGTTTTTCAGATAAAAATTTCAATTTTTTTAGGTTTTGGGAGGATTATTCAATTTTTTTGGGGGTGGTCATGAATTAAAGTCCTTTTCGCGCTAGGGCGCTTAGTTTAGGAGATATGGGCAAAATAAGTTTTTCATATCAAAATTTAAATTTTTTTTAGATTTTGGGTGAATTTGTCAATTTTCTGGGTGTG
Source organism: Haematobia irritans (assembly GCF_050003625.1). Classification (NCBI taxonomy): domain Eukaryota; kingdom Metazoa; phylum Arthropoda; class Insecta; order Diptera; family Muscidae; genus Haematobia; species Haematobia irritans. The sequence goes on along the minus strand of NC_134400.1, from coordinate 70,488,679 downwards.
GTCACGAATTAAAGTCCTTTTCGCCCTAGGACGTATATTTAAGGAGATATGGGCAAAATAACTTTTTCATATAAAAATTGCAATTTTTTTAGGTTTTGAGCGGATTATTAAATTTTTTGGGGTGTTACGACTTAAAGTCCTTTTCGCTCTAGGACGCGTATATACGAAGATATGGGCAAAATAAGTTTTTCAGATAAAAATTTCAATTTTTTTAGGTTTTGGGAGGATTATTCAATTTTTTTGGGGGTTGTCATGAATTAAAGTCCTTTTCGCGCTAGGGCGCTTAGTTTAGGAGATATGGGCAAAATAAGTTTTTCATATCAAAATTTAAATTTTTTTAGGTTTTGGGTGGATTTGTCAATTTTTTGGGGGTGGTCACGAATTAAAGTCCATTTCGCCCTAGGACGCATATTTAAGGAGATATGGGCAAAATAACTTTTTCATATAAAAATTGCAATTTTTTTAGGTTTTGAGTGGATTATTAAATTTTTTGGGGTGTTACGAATTAAAGTCTTTTTCGCTCTAGGACGCGTATATACGAAGATATGGGCAAAATAAATTTTTCAGATAAAAATTTCAATTTTTTTAGGTTTTGGGAGGATTATTCAATTTTTTTGGGGGTGGTCATTAATTAAAGTCCTTTTCGCGCTAGGGCGCTTAGTTTAGGAGATATGGGCAAAATAAGTTTTTCATATCAAAATTTAAATTTTTTTTAGGTTTTGAGTGGATTTGTCAATTTTTTGGGTGTGGTCACGAATTAAAGTCCTTTTTGCCCTAGGACGTATATTTAAGGAGATATGGGCAAAATAACTTTTTCATATAATATTTGCAATTGTTTAGGTTTTGAGCGGATTATTAAATTTTTTGGGGTGTTACGAATTAAAGTCCTTTTCGCTCTAGGACGCGTATATACGAAGATATGGGCTGTTTAAGTTCAAATGCCGTTTTCTTAGCTTTTGTTAAATCATATACTCATTTTCAAGTGTAATCCCGCCGTTAGGATTTGTCTACACCTTCTCTGCCTTTCGGTACGAAAATAAGGACATTTTCTAACGTCAAATGTCATCAACCCCCGCCTTTCGGCATCCAGGCTTTTTGTCATTCACCTTTGAGACTCTCTCGCTTCTACGAAGGTAAATATTGTTTGACGAACAATAATTTATTAAATAAAGCCCATATATTTTGGTTCAAATTCTAAACCAGTGCCTTTTTATTTCTTTTCTACTTTTATGCCACGCAACCATTGGTCCATTCGAGCCGAATAATTATTGGAAAGTATTAATTCGGTGTTTTTTATTTCTTCTTCGAAGGCAAAGGCTACGCCAACCAACAACAACAACAAACGATCGACGATCACCATCCTCTACGAGGCATTTTCAATTTATTGCACATAAATATAATTATATTTTCAACAACCAAGGTATGTACTTTCAGTGATAATTAAAAAGTGATCATATCCTTCGGTGTAAATACAAATAAAACAAAAATAAACACTCGCCTACGGTCGTTTTACAACTCGTATTTTATATCGGTTGTACATTAAATCTGTACGAGAAAAAATTAAATTATCCGTCGGTCTTTAATACCCGGTTACATTCTCATTAAAGTGTTGAAAAGTGCGTTTAATTCCACTTTGTTTTCGTCCAAATATTCAACGTCAAAGTTGCGTTTAATTTTCGCTGTATTTTGTCATTTGTTTGCGTTTTTCTTTTGGGTTGTGTTTTTCTTTTGGGTTTTTGATCTTCGATCGGCATAGAAAAAACAAAAACAATTGCATTGGTTGTAAGCATTGGTTTGCCAATAGGCATCAATAGTAAAGTGTTATACAGTTGCCGTTCAACTTGCTATACACACGTACGCACACAGGTTTTCCATCCAACATACGTTCGAACTGCATACACGTTGGTTTATTAGCGTGGGTCGCTTACGGCGCGAAATTATAAAAATAATTTTTTGCAAGTTCAATTGAGAAAAGTATTTATTGTTGATTCCTACGGATATCGGTCGTTTACTATTATCGTTCGTGTTACGTGGTAGTGTACCCTACGGTCGGTCGATATAAACAATAAAATAACAGTATTTATTATATATTATATTATCGTAATACTGACATATTTGAGTTTCCACGAAACTTTTTTATTTTTTATATTATTGTTGTTGTTGGACCTTACTGTTTCGTAGTGTGCATCTTACAGTCCGTGCACCCTACAATCGGTCAAGTTGACATTTTACAATTTAAAGTTCACGACTTTTCATTGTCTTGTAATTTTTCCATTTGGCAAGTGATATTCACGATACACTTGCACAAATTTTGTGTATCTACGTACACTGGGAGAAATTTTGGATAATATATACACTGAGAGAAACACTCTCGTAATATATAAAGTTTTCAATTTTTTCGATAATTCGCCACGCAAAAATTATTCTTTGTATTCTACGATACACTGAAAATATTTTTTGTATTCACGATACACTTGCGAAAATCTTTTGGAACACAGGGTACACTGGAAAAATATTGTAATATTTTCCAAATAAAGATTTTGCATATATTTCGCCACGCGAAAAAGGGTTTCTTGTATTTACGATACACCGGAAGAAACTTTACGTGTTTTCATACACTTGGAGAAATTTTTCGCCAATTTTTACAAAAAGTTGAAATACTTATAATTTACCTTGCAGAGCTAATTTTAGCTGGTATTCCCAATACACTGTGAGGAAATTGGTGTATCGACGATACACTGTAAAAAATTGGTGGTACTCCGTACACTGTGAGAAATTTTCTGATCTCATTTTTTGTGTTTTTGTGGTAATCACGTTACCTTACTCACATTTTTAGTACTTTCGGTACACTGCGAAAAATATTGTGTGTTGACGATACAACTTTCGCATACACTGAGAGGAATAACTGCGTTTTCATTTGTTCGACGACAAATCGAAGTAGCTTTTTGAACCGATTTATACTCTTTTCAAGAGTTTTGGACATCACGTGTCAATTTTTTCGCCCTTTAAGTTTGACAGTACTTGGTCATAATGACTACTACACCACTGACTGCTTTCACAAGAGCAACTGACGCAGTAGTCCGATTTGAAACGAAGTTTCACAGTTTGCGAGACGATTATTTAACCGCCTATAGACTAGAATGTCATGGTTCCGAGGCTAAGTCGTTGTGGGAAAAAGTTAAGAGCTTATTCGACGAATGTCTTGACTTTGTGTCCACACAGAGCAACGCAACCGAGGCAGTCGCCGCTGCTGACAGCAAATATGACGTGGCTTATAATTGTTATCTGAATGTCATGGTGTCAATTCAACGTAAATTGGAGGCACTACGTGCACCATCTAAGCATTCTGCTAAATCGCCTCGGTTGGAGGACCAAATATCACTTTTGAATGTTTCCCATAGGTCCGATGAGTCACGCGGCTCTTCTATCAGCTCTAGGGGAGACAATAGTTCCTCCCACAGTCTCAATCTGCCGCCTTGTGATATAGATGTTTTTGACGGCGATTTTCTCAATTGGCCGACATTTAGAGATTTCTTCACAGCAGTATACATTAACAATAGCCGACTTAGCGATATTGAGAAATTGTGTCATTTGCTCAAGAAGACCAGTGGTGAAGCTCGCGCTGTTGTTTCGAAATTTCCGCTCACGCATAGAAGCTTCGCTCTTGCGTGGAAGGCACTTCCACTTACTTATGATAATACCCGCCTATTGGTGAATCACCAACTCAAATTATTATTCGATTTACCAGTCTTGGAGTCTGAGACCAGTTCAGGACTGAAGAAACTACAACGTGGTATCTCGACATGCATTTCGACAATGTCCATCTACGATGTGGGCACTGACGATTGGGATCCCATCCTCGTCTTTTTATGCCTTCAGAGGTTGTCGAAATGTACTGTTACACTTTGGGAACAGAGTATTAAGGACAAGTCTGCTTTGTCTTCTTGGTCAGATTTGGACTTCTTTCTAACGGAAAGAATCCAGACATTGACATGTCTTCGCGATATCCGCGGCATTGACGCCAGGCCTCCGGCCAACAAAAGAATTCGCATTTCACGAATGCGAAAACGACTCGTTCCCCAACAAGTACGCCTCCTTCCTCCCAATCCTCTCCTGACAGATTATGCGTTCTCTGTCGACGACAGCATCACCTCAGAACGTGTTTCTTTCAGTTCTTGAGAGGGTGAATATTATTAGGCGCCATCAGTGCTGCATGAATTGTCTGTCCCGCAGACATGTTGCAGCTAATTGCCCCAGCGCATATGATTGCGGTAAATGTGGTAGAAGACACCACACTCTTCTGCACAGGGATATATCAAATGATCCCATAACTGCTCCGGTCGTTTCCGCACCGCTTATACGAGATACCGGGGTAGCATCAGTGGATACCGATCAGCCTTCTACATTGACTGGCATTGTGTCAGGGACGTCGAGTAGACAGGTATTCCATACTTCGCGTACTGGAAATGTATTATTAGGAACTGCAATGGTGAATATCGTTCACCAGGGTATCACGTATCCTGCTAGGGCCTTAATAGATCCCGCTTCGGAATCATCCTTTATTACGGAAGGATTGCGGAACCGACTTGGACTGAGCACGTCTTCGACTTCGGCTACAATTTCTGGAGTGAATCAAAGTGTTTCGATCACGTCGAGAGAACTTTGTTCACTTTGCATTGGTACCCCACTAGATGAGTCGCTCCTACTGGAGACTACAGCGTACGTTCTTCCGAACATTTCCGGCAACCTGCCATCTTTTTCTCTAAATCGTGACATTGTGTCTAGCATGCCAAATCTACGTTTGGCTGACCCCAATTTATTTGTTTGTCGTCCCGTTGACCTTCTGTTGGGCGCGGATCTTTATCCGAAAATTTTGTTGGACGGTACGAGAACGAATATTTTGGGATCATTACTAGCGCAAAGCACAGTCTTCGGCTGGGTTGTCACGGGTCCTATCCCTTCTTCGAATATTTCAGCCTACACGACTACTGTGGACCTCTCCGAGGAAACTAGTCTTGACGAGACACGTCTCCGCACTTTGGGAACTAGAAGAGCTTCCCCGACGTCCTCTCTTATCTGATTCAGATAAGCTTTGCGGGTAAAATTATGAAAAGACAAACCGACGGGATTCTGAGTGAAGATACTCTTCATCTCAAAACTTATTTCTCCGGACAAATCAGAAATCAAGGACGGGTTGCCTGACACACTTTCTTCGAAATGAGGCATTCTTCTTGTGAAAACCATGAATTAAGACGATTCACCACGACTTTGTCCGGGGGTATATATGGTTATACCATATGGGGCCAGTTTAGGTTACGCCTACGAATGAGGAGAAGACAATTTAACTTCGATTGGTTTTCACTGCCTTGAATGACATTTTTACACGTCGGTCCGACTCAACAATCAGACTTGTTTCTCCTCGTTTTGAGGTGGAGGTTGTATAAATTCGTATACAATTGCGATATCACACAGATGTATACAGACATATATATGTTGACCCGTCCTAGACATTTCTGCATTGAATACAGTTAAGATATTCTCTGCAAAATATTATCCGGAACTTTTAGTTACAGACAGTGACTTGGACAACTTTTGCATTTGGCTGACGACACGGAGAATGGGTTTCCTCTTTATGTACAAGTCCTACGGAAGTGCATGTACGTTGACGACGTATTGACAGGGTACCATAATTTGAGTAATGCGTCTGGTTCAAGGGGCAATATACACCATAATTCTGAGCTGTCTTCTCACATAGAGCGCGACGCTATTTTACCACTACTGGTTTTAACAATGGGATTATGTGGAATGCTTTACAGGTCACGCCTTGATGATAACCGACGGTTATATTTACAAAACTGTCTGCTTTTCTACGAAAGCGGTAACTTTACATGCTACCTTTGATTTGTCCACGACATTCTCGGCGAGAACTATTACTCCCCACTACGTGGAAATTATGTCGTCTTCGCGATGTTCATCCGGGTACTAACGGTCGTCGTTTGTTCAAATGGATTACATCCTTGTCTTTTAGGGAGTTAACATAGGTCTATCTGTCGCGTTATGCTCGCGTCCTCCCTAGTTTTTGTTACGTGAAAAATCTTTGGGTTGATGGCCGCGTTCGAATCGCAATAGATCGGACTACAAGTTGTAAGGCGACCTACGGTTTCTGGTCACCCTGACCATTATGTTAATTTGGTTTTCCGTTCCGAAATCTTTCTATATTTTCATAGATAGAAAACATAGCAAAGATGGCTGCTACCCTTCTAAATCTTGAGGACGACGCTTAGTTTAGGAGATATGGGCAAAATAAGTTTTTCATATCAAAATTTAAATTTTTTTTAGGTTTTGGGTGGATTTGTCAATTTTTTTTGGGGTGGTCACGAATTAAAGTCAATTTCGCCCTAGGACGCATATTTAAGGAGATATGGGCAAAATAACTTTTTCATACAAAAATTGCAATTTTTTTAGGTTTTGAGTGGATTATTAAATGTTTTGGGGTGTTACGAATTAAAGTCCTTTTCGCTCTAGGACTGCTACCCTTCTAAATCTTGAGGACGACGTCCCCATGTCGAATGAGGAACGGAAGATTTATCCTAGCATCGCACCCCTTGCCGATGAACATACCATCAGTACGACTACTGATTCTGCCATTCTGGCCGACAATGTTGCAACAGCAACCAAAAAAAAAACCGTTGACGACGGCTTCTGGGGTTCCTCCAGGAGAATTGTTTGTGGCTTCGCCACCCCATATCACACTTGGGTGTAAGGTAGTCTTCAACTGCCTTCTGACTTTACGAGTCCTCGACACCCGGCTCTTCCGAGTCAAATTTTTTAAAATTTTAATAACAACGTCCGGGCTTGACGAGTCCATTTACGATCGCGTGCTTAACGAGCACATTTGTAAATAATAATTGTTTTGGAAAAAATGAAACATGAATTGGAAACCATAACAAGAGAAAAACAAGAATTTAACTAAAATAAAATGCTCATTTTTGTTAACTGAAATGTACATTCTGTATACTTTCACTATTTCCTTATTGAACATGTAAATATTATTTAACTTATTTTTAAATTTTGCAACATGGCTGGATGTTGCAAGGCGGGCGGCAATGTTTAAGTTCAAATGCCGTTTTCTTAGCTTTTGTTAAATCATATACTCATTTTCAAGTGTAATCCCGCCGTTAGGATTTGTCTACACCTTCTCTGCCTTTCGGTACGAAAATAAGGACATTTTCTAACGTCAAATGTCATCAACCCCCGCCTTTCGGCATCCAGGCTTTTTGTCATTCACCTTTGAGACTCTCTCGCTTCTACGAAGGTAAATATTGTTTGACGAACAATAATTTATTAAATAAAGCCCATATATTTTGGTTCAAATTCTAAACCAGTGCCTTTTTATTTCTTTTCTACTTTTATGCCACGCAACCATGGGCAAAATAAGTTTTTCAGATAAAAATTTAAATTTTTTTAGGTTTTGGGAGGATTATTCAATTTTTTTGGGGGTGGTCATGAATTAAAGTCCTTTTCGCGCAAGGGCGCTTAGTTTAGGAGATATGGGCAAAATAAGTTTTTCATATCAAAATTTAAATTTTTTTAGGTTTTGGGTGGATTTGTCAATTTTTTGGTGGTGGTCACGAATTAAAGTCCATTTCGCCCTAGGACGCATATTTAAGGAGATATGGGCAAAATAACTTTTTCATATAAAAATTGCAATTTTTTTAGGTTTTGAGTGGATTATTAAATTTTTTGGGGTGTTACGAATTAAAGTCCTTTTCGCTCTAGGACGCGTATATACGAAGATATGGGCAAAATAAGTTTTTCAGATAAAAATTTCATTTTTTTAGGTTTTGGGAGGATTATTCAATTTTTTTTTGGGGGTGGTCATGAATTAAAGTCCTTTTCGCGCTAGGGCGCTTAGTTTAGGAGATATGGGCAAAATAAGTTTTTCATATCAAAATTTAAATTTTTTTTTAGGTTTTGGGTGGATTTGTCAATTTTTTGGGGGTGGTCACGAATTAAAGTCCTTTTCGCTATAGGACGTATATTTAAGGAGATATGGGCAAAATAACTTTTTCATATAAAAATTGCAATTTTTTTAGGTTTTGAGCGGATTATTAAATTTTTTGGGGTGTTACGAATTAAAGTCCTGTTCGCTCTAGGACGCGTATATATAAAGATATGGGCAAAATAAGTTTTTCATATAAAAATTTTAAATTTTTTTAGGTTTTTGGAGGATTATTCAATTTTTTTTGGGGTTGTCATGAATTAAAGTCCTTTTTGCGCTAGGGCGCTTAGTTTAGGAGATATGGGCAAAATAAGTTTTTCATATCAAAATTTAAATTTTTTTAGGTTTTGGGTGGATTTGTCAATTTTTTTTGGGGTGGTCACGAATTAAAGTCCATTTCGCCCTAGGACGCATATTTAAGGAGATATGGGCAAAATAACTTTTTCATACAAAAATTGCAATTTTTTTAGGTTTTGAGTGGATTATTAAATGTTTTGGGGTGTTACGAATTAAAGTCCTTTTCGCTCTAGGACGCGTATATACGAAGATATGGGCAAAATAAGTTTTTCAGATAAAAATTTCAATTTATTTAGGTTTTGGGAGGATTATTCAATTTTGTTGGGGGTGGTCATGAATTAAAGTCCTTTTCGCGCTAGGGCGCTTAGTTTAGGAGATATGGGCAAAATAAGTTTTTCATATCAAAATTTAAATTTTTTTATACCCTGCTCCACACTGTGGAACAGGGTATTATAAGTTAGTGCATATGTTTGCAACACCCAGAAGGAGACGAGATAGACATATGGTGTCTTTGGCAAAAATGCTCAGGGTGTGCTCCTGAGTCGATATAGCGATGTCCGTCTGTCCGTCTGTCCGTGAACACATTTTTGTAATCAAAGTATAGGTCGCAGTTTTAGTCCAATCGACTTCAAACTTGGCACAAGTATGTGTTTTGGCTCAGAATATGGCTATTGATTTTGGAAGAAATCGGTTCAGATTTAGATATAGCTCCCATATATATATTTCGCCCGATATGGACTTATATGGCCCCAGAAGCCAGAGTTTTAACCTAATTTGCTTAAAATTTTGCACAAGAAGAACAATTAGTACTATAGTCAAGTGTGCCAAATTTTATTGAAATCGGTTCAGATTTAGATATAGCTCCCATATATATCTTTCGCCCGATATGGACTAATACGGTCCCAGAAGCCAGAGTTTTACCCCAATTTCGTTGAAATTTTGCACAGGGAGTAGAATTATCATTGTAGCTAAGCGTGCCAAATTTGGTAGAAATCGGTTCAGATTTAGATATAGCTCCCATATATAGCTTTCGCCCGATTTATACTCATATGACCACAGAGGCCAATTTTTTGCTCCGATTTAGTTGAAATTTTGCACAGGGAGTAGAATTAGCATTGTTGCTATGCGTGCCAAATTTGGTTGAAATCGGTTCAGATTTAGATATAGCTCCAATATATAGCTTTCGGCCGATTTACACTCATATGACCACAGAGGCCAATTTTTTGCTCCGATTTAGTTGAAATTTTGCACAGGGAGTAGAATTAGCATTGTAGCTATGCGTGCCATATTTGGTTGAAATCGGTTCAGATTTAGATATATCTCCCATATATAGCTTTCGGCCGATTTACACTCATATGAGCACAGAGGCCAATTTTTGGGAGCCACCGTGGTGCAATGGTTAGCATGCCCGCCTTGCATACACAAGGTCGTGGGTTCGATTCCTGCTACGACCGAACACCAAAAAGTTTTTCAGCGGTGGATTATCCCACCTCAGTAATGCTGGTGACATTTCTGAGGGTTTCAAAGCTTCTCTAAGTGGTTTCACTGGAATGTGGAACGCCGTTCGGACTCGGCTATAAAAAGGAGGTCCCTTGTCATTGAGCTTAACATGGAATCGGGCAGCACTCAGTGATAAGAGAGAAGTTCACCACTGTGGTATCACAATGGACTGAATAGTCTAAGTGAGTCTGATACATCGGGCTGCCACATAACCTAACCTAACCTAACCAGAGGCCAATTTTTAAATCCGATTTAGTTGAAATTTTGCACAGGGAGTAGAATTAGCATTGTTGCTATGCGTGCTAAATTTGGTTGAAATCGGTTCAGATTTAGATATAGCTTCCATATATATTTTTCGCCCGATATGGACTTATATGGCCCCACAAGCCAGAGTTTTGGCCCAATTTGGTTGAAATTTTGCACTAGGAGTACAATGAGTAGTATAGTCATGTGTGCCAAATTTGATTGAAATCGGTTCAGATTTAAATATAGCTCCCATATATATGTGTTTCTGATTTCGAAAAAAATGGTCAAAATACCAACATTTTCCTTGTAAAATCGCCACTACTTAGTCGAAAAGTTGTAAAAATGACTCTAATTTTCCTAAACTTCTAATACAAATATATCGAGCGATAAATCATAAATAAACTTTTGCGAAGTTTCCTTAAAATTGCTTCAGATTTAAATGTTTCCCATATTTTTTTACTAAAATTGTGTTCCACCCTAGTGCATTGGGCAACTTAAATTTTTTTGAGTCTATACACGCAAAGAAAAAAAAACGTTTGGAAAACGTGTACCGAAAACGTTTTTCTTTTGTTAGAGTTTTTTGAATTGCTTCGAAAATTTTAAACTTTTATCACCAAAAAAATTCGTTTGTTACAAAATTTTTATTTTTTCAATAAAAAAAGTTAGTTTTGAAACAACATCACAGTCCATTTCGTTTATATCAAACACTGTTCTTTTCTGAATTTAGGTCTTTAATAAGACACATTTACAGTTCAAAATTTAATATACTACAATGTAATATTGAACATGTTTTCGAAATCTTCCGAACATATCTGGAATATATGTAAAAAAAACAAAAAAAACTTTGGTCGAATCAGGGATCGAACCCACGACCCTTGGCATGCAAGTCGGACGTAGCAACCACTGCACCACGGTGCCAAACTAAATGTTTGTTTCTGTTAAATAAACTTTGTTTATTCGGTTCGTGGGCGCCGCAAGCTATGCTATATAAATATAACTTATATGGATATTTATCTATTGATGACCATAACAGGTACATAGCTCAGTGGTTAGTGTGTTGGCTTACAAAGTGCACGGTCAGCGGTTCGATTCTCCGTCCAGGCGAAAGGTAAAAAAAATTAAAATTTATAAAATCGTATAATTTCTTCTACATTGTTGGTATTACAGGAAAAGGTGTTAAGAACTAAAAACCCACGTGGATGTGAGAAATATGTGAGGGAAAATGCAATTAGCAAGAAAACAATGTTTTTATACCCTGCTCCACACTGTGGAACAGGGTATTATAAGTTAGTGCATATGTTTGCAACACCCAGAAGGAGACGAGATAGACATATGGTGTCTTTGGCAAAAATGCTCAGGGTGGGCTCCTGAGTCGATATAGCGATGTCCGTCTGTCCGTCAACACATTTTTGTAATCAAAGTCTAGGTCGCAGTTTTAGTCCAATCGACTTCAAACTTGGCACAAGTATGTGTTTTGGCTCAGAATAGATCCCTATTGATTTCGGAAGAAACCGGTTCAGATTTAGATATAGCTTCCATATATATATTTCGCCCGATATGGACTTATATGGCCCCAGAAGCCAGAGTTTTAATCTAATTTGCTTAAAATTTTGCACAAGAAGAACAATTAGTACTATAGTCAAGTGTGCCAAATTTTATTGAAATCGGTTCAGATTTAGATATAGCTCCCATATATATCTTTCGCCCGATATGGACTAATACGGTCCCAGAAGCCAGAGTTTTACCCCAATTTCGTTGAAATTTTGCACAGGGAGTAGAATTATCATTGTAGCTAAGCGTGCCAAATTTGGTAGAAATCGGTTCAGATTTAGATATAGCTCCCATATATAGCTTTCGCCCGATTTATACTCATATGACCACAGAGGCCAATTTTTTGCTCCGATTTAGTTGAAATTTTGCACAGGGAGTAGAATTAGCATTGTTGCTATGCGTGCCAAATTTGGTTGAAATCGGTTCAGATTTAGATATAGCTCCAATATATAGCTTTCGGCCGATTTACACTCATATGACCACAGAGGCCAATTTTTTGCTCCGATTTAGTTGAAATTTTGCACAGGGAGTAGAATTAGCATTGTAGCTATGCGTGCCATATTTGGTTGAAATCGGTTCAGATTTAGATATATCTCCCATATATAGCTTTCGGCCGATTTACACTCATATGAGCACAGAGGCCAATTTTTAACTCCGATTTAGTTGAAATTTTGCACAGGGAGTAGAATTAGCATTGTTGCTATGCGTGCTAAATTTGGTTGAAATCGGTTCAGATTTAGATATAGCTTCCATATATATTTTTCGCCCGATATGGACTTATATGGCCCCAGAAGCCAGAGTTTTGGCCTAATTAGTAGTATAGTCATGTGTGCCAAATTTGATTGAAATCGGTTCAGATTTAAATATAGCTCCCATATATATGTGTTTCTGATTTCGAAAAAAATGGTCAAAATACCAACATTTTCCTTGTAAAATCGCCACTACTTAGTCGAAAAGTTGTAAAAATGACTCTAATTTTCCTAAACTTCTAATACAAATATATCGAGCGATAAATCATAAATAAACTTTTGCGAAGTTTCCTTAAAATTGCTTCAGATTTAAATGTTTCCCATATTTTTTTACTAAAATTGTGTTCCACCCTAGTGCATTGGGCAACTTAAATTTTTTTGAGTCTATACACGCAAAGAAAAAAAAACGTTTGGAAAACGTGTGCCGAAAACGTTTTTCTTTTGTTAGAGTTTTTTGAATTGCTTCGAAAATTTTAAACTTTTATCACCAAAAAAATTCGTTTGTTACAAAATTTTTATTTTTTCAATAAAAAAGTTAGTTTTGAAACAACATCACAGTCCATTTCGTTTATATCAAACACTGTTCTTTTCTGAATTTAGGTCTTTAATAAGACACATTTTACAGTTCAAAATGTAATATACTACAATGTAATATTGAACATGTTTTCGAAATCTTCCGAACATATCTGGAATATATGTAAAAAAAAACAAAAAAAACTTTGGTCGAATCAGGGATCGAACCCACGACCCTTGGCATGCAAGTCGGACGTAGCAACCACTGCACCACGGTGCCAAACTAAATGTTTGTTTCTGTTAAATAAACTTTGTTTATTCGGTTCGTGGGCGCCGCAAGCTATGCTATATAAATATAACTTATATGGATATTTATCTATTGATGACCATAACAGGTACATAGCTCAGTGGTTAGTGTGTTGGCTTACAAAGTGCATGGTCAGCGGTTCGATTCTCCGTCCAGGCGAAAGGTAAAAAAATTTTAAAATTTATAAAATCGTATAATTTCTTCTACATTGTTGGTATTACAGGAAAATGTGTTAAGAACTAAAAACCCACGTGGATGTGAGAAATATGTGAGGGAAAATGCAATTAGCAAGAAAACAATGTTTTTTTTTTTTGAGTTTGTCTTGAAATTGTTTTTACATCCTGGAAAAGAATAAACGTTTATCACAAAAAGTATATACTTTTCTTCCAAATTCACTTCCTTACAGCGAAAGGCAAATGAGAAACGAACTTTGTTTGTCTAAAATTTCGTTTGGGAGGAAAGAATTATTTTTTTGCGTGTAGATTTTGTAAAAGTCTATTAAATTCTGTTCAAATCGAGTGATATTTAAATGTATGTATTTGGGACAAACCTTTATATATAGCACCCAACACATTTGACGGATGTGATATGGTATCGAAAATTTAGATCTACAAAGTGGTGCAGGGTATAATATAGTCGGCCCAGCCCGACTTTAGACTTTCCTTACTTGTTTTGTTTTTTTGAGTTTGTCTTGAAATTGTTTTTACATCCTGGAAAAGAATAAACGTTTATCACCAAAAGTATATACTTTTCTTCCAAATACACTTCCTTACAGCGAAAAGCAAATGAGAAACGAACTTTGTTTGTCTAAAATTTCGTTTGGGAGGAAAGAATTATTTTTTTGCGTGTAGATTTTGTAAAAGTCTATTAAATTCTGTCCAAATCGAGTGATATTTAAATGTATGTATTTGGGACAAACCTTTATATATAGCACCCAACACATTTGACGGATGTGATATGGTATCGAAAATTTAGATCTACAAAGTGGTGCAGGGTATAATATAGTCGGCCCAGCCCGACTTTAGACTTTCCTTACTTGTTAGGTTTTGGGTGGATTTGTCAATTTTTTGGGGGTGGTCAGGAATTAAAGTCCATTTCGCCCTAGGACGCATATTTAAGGAGATATGGGCAAAATAAGTTTTTATACCCTGCTCCACGCCGTGGAACAGGGTATTATAAGTTGGTGCATATGTTTGCAACACCCAGAAGGAGACGAGATAGACACATGGTGTCTTTGGCAAAAATGCTCAGGGTGGGCTCTTGAGTCGATATAGCGATGTCCGTCTGTCCGTGAACACATTTTTGTAATCAAAGTCTAGGTCGCAGTTTTAGTCCAATCGTCTTGAAATTTGGCACAAGTATGTGTTTTGGCTCAGAATAGATCCCTATTGATTTTGGAAGAAATCGGTTCAGATTTAGATATAGTTCCCATATATATATTTCGCCCGATATGGACTTATATGGCCCCAGAAGCCAGAGTTTTACCCTAATTTGCTTAAAATTTTGCACAAGAAGTACAATTAGTACTATAGTCAAGTGTGCCAAATTTTATTGAAATCGGTTCAGAGTTAGATATAGCTCCCATATATATCTTTCGCCCGATATGGACTAATACGGTCCCAGAAGCCAGAGATTTACCCCAATTTAGTTTAAATGTTGCACAGGGAGTAGAATTAGCATTATAGCTATGCGTGCCAAATTTGGTTGAAATCGGTTCAGATTTAGATATATCTCCCATATATAGCTTTCGCCCGATTTACACTCATATGACCACAGAGGCCAATTTTTAACTCCGATTTAGTTGAAATTTTGCACAGGGAGTAGAATTAGCATTGTTGCTATGCGTGCCAAATTTGGTTGAAATCGGTTCAGATTTAGATATAGCTCCCATATATATGTTTTTCTGATTTCGACAAAAATGGTCAAGATATCAACATTTTCCTTGTAAAATCGCCACTGCTTAGTCGAAAAGTTGTAAAAATGACTCTAATTTTCCTAAACTTCTAATACATATATATCGAGCGATAAATCATAAATAAACTTTTGCGAAGTTTCCTCAAAACTGCTTCAGATTTAAATGTTTCCCATATTTTTTTACTAACATTGTGTTCCACCCTAGTGCATTAGCCGACTTAAATTTTGAGTCTATAGATTTTGTAGAAGTCTATCAAATTCTGTCCAGATCGAGTGATATTTAAATGTATGTATTTGGGACAAACCTTTATATATAGCCCCCAACACATTTGACGGATGTGATATGATATCGATAATTTAGATCTACAAAGTGGTGCAGGGTATAATATAGTCGGCACCGCCCGACTTTAGATTTTACTTACTTGTTCAGATAAAAATTTCATTTTTTTTAGGTTTTGAGAGGATTATTCAATTTTTTTGGGGGTGGTCATGAATTAAAGTCCTTTTCGCGCTAGGGCGCTTAGTTTAGGAGATATGGGCAAAATAACTTTTTCATATCAAAATTTAAATTTTTTAGGTTTTGGGTGGATTTGTCAATTTTTTGGGGGTGGTCACGAATTAAAGTCCATTTCGCCCTAGGACGCATATTTAAGGAGATATGGGCAAAATAACTTTTTCATATAAAAATTGCAATTTTTTTAGGTTTTGAGTGGATTATTAAATTTTTTGGGGTGTTACGAATTAAAGTCCTTTTCGCTCTAGGACGCGTATATACGAAGATATGGGCAAAATAAGATTTTCATATAAAAATTTCAATTTTTTTTAGGTTTTGGGAGGATTATTCAATTTTTTTGGGGGTGGTCATGAATTAAAGTCCTTTTCGCGCTAGGGCGCTTAGTTTAGGAGATATGGGCAAAATAAGTTTTTCATATCAAAATTTAAATTTTTTTAGGTTTTGGGTGGATTTGTCAATTTTTTGGGGGTGGTCACGAATTAAAGTCCATTTCGCCCTAGGACGCATATTTAAGGAGATATGGGCAAAATAACATTTTCATACAAAAATTGCAATTTTTTAGGTTTTGAGTGGATTATTAAATTTTTTGGGGTGTTACGAATTAAAGTCCTTTTCGCTCTAGGACGCGTATATACGAAGATATGGGCAAAATAAGTTTTTCAGATAAAAATTTCAATTTATTTAGGTTTTGGGAGGATTATTCAATTTTGTTGGGGGTGGTCATGAATTAAAGTCCTTTTCGCGCTAGGGCGCTTAGTTTAGGAGATATGGGCAAAATAAGTTTTTCATATCAAAATTTAAATTTTTTTTAGGTTTTGGGTGGATTTGTCAATTTTTTGGGGGTGGTCACGAATTAAAGTCCATTTCGCCCTAGGACGCATATTTAAGGATATATGGGCAAAATAAGTTTTTTGCCCTGCTCCACACTGTGGAACAGGGTATTATAAGTTGGTGCATATGTTTGCAACACCCAGAAGGAGACGAGATAGACACACGGTGTCTTTGGCAAAAATGCTCAGGGTGGGCTCTTGAGTCGATATAGCGATGTCCGTCTGTCCGTGAACACATTTTTGTAATCAAAGTCTAGGTCGCAGTTTTAGTCCAATCGACTTGAAATTTGGCCCAAGTATGTGTTTTGGCTCAGAATAGATCCCTATTGATTTTGGAAGAAATCGGTTCAGATTTAGATATAGCTCCCATATATATATTTCGCCCGATATGGACTTATATGGCCCCAGAAGCCAGAGTTTTACCCTAATTTGCTTAAAATTTTGCACAAGAAGTACAATTAGTACTATAGTCAAGTGTGCCAAATTTTATTGAAATCGGTTCAGAGTTAGATATAGCTCCCATATATATCTTTCGCCCGATATGGACTAATACGGTCCTAGAAGCCAGAGATTTACCCCAATTTAGTTGAAATGTTGCACAGGGAGTAGAATTAGCATTGTAGCTATGCGTGCCAAATTTGGTTGAAATCGGTTCAGATTTAGATATATCTCCCATATATAGCTTTCGCCCGATTTACACTCATATGACCACAGAGGCCAATTTTTAACTCCGATTTAGTTGAAATTTTGCACAGGGAGTAAAATTAGCATTGTTGCTATGCGTGCCAAATTTGGTTGAAATCGGTTCAGATTTAGATATAGCTCCCATATATATGTTTTTCTGATTTCGACAAAAATGGTCAAGATATCAACAATTTCCTTGTAAAATCGCCACTGCTTAGTCGAAAAGTTGTAAAAATGACTCTAATTTTCCTAAACTTCTAATACAAATATATCGAGCGATAAATCATAAATAAATTTTTGCGAAGTTTCCTTAAAATTGCTTCAGATTTAAATGTTTCCCATATTTTTTTACTAACATTGTGTTCCACCCTAGTGCATTAGCCGACTTAAATTTTGAGTCTATAGATTTTGTAGAAGTCTATCAAATTCTGTCCAGATCGAGTGATATTTAAATGTATGTATTTGGGACAAACCTTTATATATAGCACCCAACACATTTGACGGATGTGATATGGTATCGAAAATTTAGATCTACAAAGTGGTGCAGGGTATAATATAGTCGGCCCAGCCAGACTTTAGACTTTCCTTACTTGTTAGGTTTTGGGTGGATTTGTCAATTTTTTGGGGGTGGTCACGAATTAAAGTCCATTTCGCCCTAGGACGCATATTTAAGGAGATATGGGCAAAATAACTTTTTCAAATAAAAATTGCAATTTTTTTAGGTTTTGAGTGGACCATTAAATTTTTTGGGGTGTTACGAATTAAAGTCCTTTTCGCTCTAGGACGCGTATATACGAAGATATGGGCAAAATAAGTTTTTCAGATAAAAATTTCAATTTTTTTAGGTTTTGGGAGGATTATTAATTTTTTTTGGGGGTGGTCATGAATTAAAGTCCTTTTCGCGCTAGGGCGCTTAGTTTAGGAGATATGGGCAAAATAAGTTTTTCATATCAAAATTTAAATTTTGTTTAGGTTTTGGGTGTGGTCACGAATTAAAGTCCTTGTCGCCCTAGGACGTATATTTAAGGAGATATGGGCAAAATAACTTTTTCATATAAAAATTGCAATTTTTTTAGGTTTTGAGTGGATTATTAAATTTTTTGGGGTGTTACGAATTAAAGTCCTTTTCGCTCTAGGACGCGTATATACGAAGATATGGGCAAAATAAGTTTTTCAAATAAAAATTTAAATTTTTTTGGGGTTTGGGGGTGGTCATGAATTAAAGTTATTTT
Organism: Haematobia irritans; assembly: GCF_050003625.1. Lineage (NCBI taxonomy): Eukaryota > Metazoa > Arthropoda > Insecta > Diptera > Muscidae > Haematobia > Haematobia irritans. Next base: position 70,470,340 of record NC_134400.1, on the reverse strand, counting down.
CGCGCTAGGGCGCTTAGTTTAGGAGATATGGGCAAAATAAGTTTTTCATATCAAAATTTAAATTTTTTTGGGTTTTGGGAGGATTATTCAATTTTTTTGGGGGTGGTCATGAATTAAAGTCCTTTTCGCGCTAGGGCGCTTAGTTTAGGAGATATGGGCAAAATAAGTTTTTCATATCAAAATTTAAATTTTTTAGGTTTTGGGTGGATTTGTCAATTTTTTGGGGGTGGTCACGAATTAAAGTCCATTTCGCCCTAGGACGCATATTTAAGGAGATATGGGCAAAATAACTTTTTCATATAAAAATTGCATTTTTTTTTGGTTTTGAGTGGATTATTAATTTTTTTGGGGTGTTACGAATTAAAGTCCTTTTCGCTCTAGGACGCGTATATACGAAGATATGGGCAAAATAAGTTTTTCAGATAAAAATTTAAATTTTTTTAGGTTTTGGGAGGATTATTCAATTTTTTGGGGGTGGTCATGAATTAAAGTCCTTTTCGCGCTAGGGCGCTTAGTTTAGGAGATATGGGCAAAATAAGTTTTTCATATCAAAATTTAAATTTTTTTAGGTTTTGGGTGGATTTGTCAATTTTTTGGGGGTGGTCACGAATTAAAGTCCTTTTCGCCCTAGGACGTATATTTAAGGAGATATGGGCAAAATAAGTTTTTCAGATAAAAATTTCAATTTTTTTAGGTTTTGATCGGATTATTAAATTTGTTGGGGTGTTACGAATTAAAGTCCTTTTCGCTCTAGGACGCGTATATACGAAGATATGGGCAAAATAAGTTTTTCAGATAAAAATTTCAATTTTTTAGGTTTTGGGAGGAATATTCAATTTTTTTGGGGGTGGTCATGAATTAAAGTCCTTTTCGCGCTAGGGCGCTTAGTTTAGGAGATATGGCAAAATAAGTTTTTCATATCAAAATTTAATTTTTTTTAGGTTTTGGGTGGATATGTCAATTTTTTGGGGGTGGTCACGAATTAAAGTCCATTTCGCCCTAGGATGCATATTTAAGGAGATATGGGCAAAATAAGTTTTTTGCCCTGCTCCACACTGTGGAACAGGGTATTATAAGTTGGTGCATATGTTTGCAACACCCAGAAGGAGACGAGATAGACACACGGTGTCTTTGGCAAAAATGCTCAGGGTGGGCTCTTGAGTCGATATAGCGATGTCCGTCTATCCGTCTGTCCGTGAACACATTTTTGTAATCAAAGTCTAGGTCGCAGTTTTAGTCCAATCGACTTGAAATTTGGCCCAAGTATGTGTTTTGGCTCAGAATAGATCCCTATTGATTTTGGAAGAAATCGGTTCAGATTTAGATATAGCTACCATATATATATATATTTCGCCCGATATGGACTTATATGGCCCCAGAAGCCAGAGTTTTACCCTAATTTGCTTAAAATTTTGCACAAGAAGTACAATTAGTACTATAGTCAAGTGTGCCAAATTTTATTGAAATCGGTTCAGAGTTAGATATCGCTCCCATATATATCTTTCGCCCGATATGGACTAATACGGTCCTAGAAGCCAGAGATTTACCCCAATTTAGTTGAAATGTTGCACAGGGAGTAGAATTAGCATTGTAGCTATGCGTGCCAAATTTGGTTGAAATCGGTTCAGATTTAGATATATCTCCCATATATAGCTTTCGCCCGATTTACACTCATATGACCACAGAGGCCAATTTTTAACTCCGATTTAGTTGATATTTTGCACAGGGAGTAAAATTAGCATTGTTGCTATGCGTGCCAAATTTGGTTGAAATCGGTTCAGATTTAGATATAGCTCCCATATATATGTTTTTCTGATTTCGACAAAAATGGTCAAGATATCAACAATTTCCTTGTAAAATCGCCACTGCTTAGTCGAAAAGTTGTAAAAATGACTCTAATTTTCCTAAACTTCTAATACATATATATCGAGCGATAAATCATAAATAAACTTTTGCGAAGTTTCCTCAAAACTGCTTCAGATTTAAACGTTTCCCATATTTTTTTACTAACATTGTGTTCCACCCTAGTGCATTAGCCGACTTAAAGTTTGAGTCTATAGATTTTGTAGAAGTCTATCAAATTCTGTCCAGATCGAGTGATGTTTAAATGTATGTATTTGGGACAAACCTTTATATATAGCCCCCAACACATTTGACGGATGTGATATGATATCGATAATTTAGATCTACAAAGTGGTGCAGGGTATAATATAGTCGGCACCGCCCGACTTTAGATTTTCCTTACTTGTTCAGATAAAAATTTCAATTTTTTTAGGTTTTGGGAGGATTATTCAATTTTTTTGGGGGTGGTCATGAATTAAAGTCCTTTTAAAAAATTTAAATTTTTTTTTCGGTTTTGGGTGGATTTGTCAATTTTTTGGGGGTGGTCACGAATTAAAGTCCATTTCGCCCTAGGACGCATATTTAAGGAGATATGGGCAAAATAACTTTTTCATATAAAAATTGCAATTTTTTTAGGTTTTGAGTGGATTATTAAATTTTTTGGGGTGTTACGAATTAAAGTCCTTTTCGCTCTAGGACGCGTATATACGAAGATATGGGCAAAATAAGTTTTTCAGATAAAAATTTCAATTTTTTTAGGTTTTGGGAGGATTATTAATTTTTTTTGGGGGTGGTCATGAATTAAAGTCCTTTTCGCGCTAGGGCGCTTAGTTTAGGAGATATGGGCAAAATAAGTTTTTCATATCAAAATTTAAATTTTGTTTAGGTTTTGGGTGTGGTCACGAATTAAAGTCCTTGTCGCCCTAGGACGTATATTTAAGGAGATATGGGCAAGATAACTTTTTCATACAAAAATTGCAATTTTTTTAGGTTTTGAGTGGATTATTAAATTTTTTGGGGTGTTACGAATTAAAGTCCTTTTCGCTCTAGGACGCGTATATACGAAGATATGGGCAAAATAAGTTTTTCAGATAAAAATTTCAATTTTTTTAGGTTTTGGGAGGATTATTAATTTTTTTTGGGGGTGGTCATGAATTAAAGTCCTTTTCGCGCTAGGGCGCTTAGTTTAGGAGATATGGGCAAAATAAGTTTTTCATATCAAAATTTAAATTTTGTTTAGGTTTTGGGTGTGGTCACGAATTAAAGTCCTTGTCGCCCTAGGACGTATATTTAAGGAGATATGGGCAAGATAACTTTTTCATACAAAAATTGCAATTTTTTTAGGTTTTGAGTGGATTATTAAATTTTTTGGGGTGTTACGAATTAAAGTCCTTTTCGCTCTAGGACGCGTATATACGAAGATATGGGCAAAATAAGTTTTTCAAATAAAAATTTAAATTTTTTTTGGGGTTTGGGGGTGGTCATGAATTAAAGTTATTTTCGCGCTAGGGCGCTTAGTTTAGGAGATATGGGCAAAATAAGTTTTTCATATCAAAATTTAAATTTTTTAGGTTTTGGGTGGATTTGTCAATTTTTTGGGGGTGGTCACGAATTAAAGTCCATTTCGCCCTAGGACGCATATTTAAGGAGATATGGGCAAAATAACTTTTTCATATAAAAATTGCATTTTTTTTTGGTTTTGAGTGGATTATTAATTTTTTTGGGGTGTTACGAATTAAAGTCCTTTTCGCTCTAGGACGCGTATATACGAAGATATGGGCAAAATAAGTTTTTCAGATAAAAATTTAAATTTTTTTGGGTTTTGGGGGTGGTCATGAATTAAAGTTCTTTTCGCGCTAGGGCGCTTAGTTTAGGAGATATGGACAAAATAAGTTTTTCAGATAAAAATTTAAATTTTTTTAGGTTTTGGGAGGATTATTCAATTTTTTGGGGGTGGTCATGAATTAAAGTCCTTTTCGCGCTAGGGCGCTTAGTTTAGGAGATATGGGCAAAATAAGTTTTTCATATCAAAATTTAAATTTTTTTAGGTTTTGGGTGGATTTGTCAATTTTTTGGGGGTGGTCACGAATTAAAGTCCTTTTCGCCCTAGGACGTATATTTAAGGAGATATGGGCAAAATAAGTTTTTCAGATAAAAATTTCAATTTTTTTAGGTTTTGATCGGATTATTAAATTTGTTGGGGTGTTACGAATTAAAGTCCTTTTCGCTCTAGGACGCGTATATACGAAGATATGGGCAAAATAAGTTTTTCAGATAAAAATTTCAATTTTTTAGGTTTTGGGAGGATTATTCAATTTTTTTGGGGGTGGTCATGAATTAAAGTCCTTTTCGCGCTAGGGCGCTTAGTTTAGGAGATATGGCAAAATAAGTTTTTCATATCAAAATTTAAATTTTTTTAGGTTTTGGGTGGATATGTCAATTTTTTGGGGGTGGTCACGAATTAAAGTCCATTTCGCCCTAGGATGCATATTTAAGGAGATATGGGCAAAACAACTTTTTCATATAAAAATTGAATTTTTTTTAGGTTTTGAGTGGATTATTAAATTTTTTGGGGTGTTACGAGTTAAAGCCCTTTTCGCTCTAGGACGCGTATATACGAAGATATGGGCAAAATAAGTTTTTCAGATAAAAATTTCAATTTTTTTAGGTTTTGGGAGTATTATTCAATTTTTAGTTAAGGAGATATGGGCAAAATAAGTTTTTCATATAAAAATTGCAATTTTTTTAGGTTTAGAGCGGATTATTAAATTTTTTGAGGTGTTACGAATTAAAGTCCTTTTCGCTCTAGGACGCGTATATACGAATATATGGGCAAAATAAGTTTTTCAGATAAAAATTTCAATTTTTTTAGGTTTTAGGAGGATTATTAATTTTTTTTTGGGGGTGGTCATGATTTAAAGTCCTTTTCGCGCTAGGGCGCTTAGTTTAGGAGATATGGGCAAAATTAATTTTTCATATCAAAATTTAAAATTTTTTAGGTTTTGGGTGGATTTATCAATTTTTTGGGGGTGGTCACGAATTAAAGTCCTTTTCGCCCTAGGACGCATATTTAAGGAGATATGGGCAAAGTAAGTTTTTCAGATAAAAATTGCAATTTTTTTAGGTTTTGATCGGATTATTAAATTTGTTGGGGTGTTACGAATTAAAGTCCTTTTCGCTCTAGGACGCGTATATACGAAGATATGGGCAAAATAAGTTTTTCAGATAAAAAATTAAATTTTTTAGGTTTTGGGAGGATTATTCAATTTTTTTGGGGGTGGTCATGAATTAAAGTCCTTTTCGCGCTAGGGCGCTTAGTTTAGGAGATATAGCAAAATAAGTTTTTCATATCAAAATTTAAATTTTTTTAGGTTTTGGGTGGATATATCAATTTTTTGGGGGTGGTCACGAATTAAAGTCCATTTCGCCCTAGGATGTATATTTAACGAGATATGGGCAAAACAACTTTTTCATATAAAAATTGCAATTTTTTTAGGTTGTGAGTGGATTATTAAATTTTTTGGGGTGTTACGAATTAAAGTCCTTTTCGCTCTAGGACGCGTATATACGAAGATATGGGCAAAATAAGTTTTTCAGATAAAAATTTCAATTTTTTTAGGTTTTGGGAGGATTATTCAATTTTTTTGGGGGTCGTCATGAATTAAAATCCTTTTCGCGCTAGGGCGCTTAGTTTAGTAGATATGGGCAAACTAAGATTTTCATATCAAAATTTAAATTTTTTTAGGTTTTGGGTGGATTTGTCAATTTTTTGGGGGTGGTCACGAATTAAAGTCCATTTCGCCCTAGGACGCATATTTAAGGAGATATGGGCAAAATAACTTTTTCATATAAAAATTGCAATTTTTTTAGGTTTTGAGCGGATTATTAAATTTTTTGGGGTGTTACGAATTAAAGTCCTTTTCGCGCTAGGGCGCTTAGTTTAGGAGATATGGGCAAAATAAGTTTTTCAGATAAAAATTTCAATTTTTTTAGGTTTTGGGAGGATTATTAATTTTTTTTGGGGGTGGTTATGAATTAAAGTCCTTTTCGCGCTAGGGCGCTTAGTTTAGGAGATATGGGCAAAATAAGTTTTTCATATCAAAATTTAAATTTTTTTAGGTTTTGGGTGGATTTGTCAATTTTTTGGGGGTGGTCACGAATTAACGTCCTTTTCGACCTAGGACGCGTATATACGAAGATATGGGCAAAATAAGTTTTTCAGATAAAAATTTCAATTTTTTTAGGTTTTGGGAGTATTATTCAATTTTTAGTTAAGGAGATATGGGCAAAATAAGTTTTTCATATAAAAATTGCAATTTTTTTAGGTTTAGAGCGGATTATTAAATTTTTTGAGGTGTTACGAATTAAAGTCCTTTTCGCTCTAGGACGCGTATATACGAATATATGGGCAAAATAAGTTTTTCAGATAAAAATTTCAATTTTTTTAGGTTTTAGGAGGATTATTAATTTTTTTTTGGGGGTGGTCATGATTTAAAGTCCTTTTCGCGCTAGGGCGCTTAGTTTAGGAGATATGGGCAAAATTAATTTTTCATATCAAAATTTAAAATTTTTTAGGTTTTGGGTGGATTTATCAATTTTTTGGGGGTGGTCACGAATTAAAGTCCTTTTCGCCCTAGGACGCATATTTAAGGAGATATGGGCAAAGTAAGTTTTTCAGATAAAAATTGCAATTTTTTTAGGTTTTGATCGGATTATTAAATTTGTTGGGGTGTTACGAATTAAAGTCCTTTTCGCTCTAGGACGCGTATATACGAAGATATGGGCAAAATAAGTTTTTCAGATAAAAAATTAAATTTTTTAGGTTTTGGGAGGATTATTCAATTTTTTTGGGGGTGGTCATGAATTAAAGTCCTTTTCGCGCTAGGGCGCTTAGTTTAGGAGATATAGCAAAATAAGTTTTTCATATCAAAATTTAAATTTTTTTAGGTTTTGGGTGGATATATCAATTTTTTGGGGGTGGTCACGAATTAAAGTCCATTTCGCCCTAGGATGTATATTTAACGAGATATGGGCAAAACAACTTTTTCATATAAAAATTGCAATTTTTTTAGGTTGTGAGTGGATTATTAAATTTTTTGGGGTGTTACGAATTAAAGTCCTTTTCGCTCTAGGACGCGTATATACGAAGATATGGGCAAAATAAGTTTTTCAGATAAAAATTTCAATTTTTTTAGGTTTTGGGAGGATTATTCAATTTTTTTGGGGGTCGTCATGAATTAAAATCCTTTTCGCGCTAGGGCGCTTAGTTTAGTAGATATGGGCAAACTAAGATTTTCATATCAAAATTTAAATTTTTTTAGGTTTTGGGTGGATTTGTCAATTTTTTGGGGGTGGTCACGAATTAAAGTCCATTTCGCCCTAGGACGCATATTTAAGGAGATATGGGCAAAATAACTTTTTCATATAAAAATTGCAATTTTTTTAGGTTTTGAGCGGATTATTAAATTTTTTGGGGTGTTACGAATTAAAGTCCTTTTCGCGCTAGGGCGCTTAGTTTAGGAGATATGGGCAAAATAAGTTTTTCAGATAAAAATTTCAATTTTTTTAGGTTTTGGGAGGATTATTAATTTTTTTTGGGGGTGGTTATGAATTAAAGTCCTTTTCGCGCTAGGGCGCTTAGTTTAGGAGATATGGGCAAAATAAGTTTTTCATATCAAAATTTAAATTTTTTTAGGTTTTGGGTGGATTTGTCAATTTTTTGGGGGTGGTCACGAATTAACGTCCTTTTCGACCTAGGACGTATATTTAAGGAGATATGGGCAAAATAAGTTTTTCATATAAAAATTTCAAATTTTTTAGGTTTTGAGTGGATTATTAAATTTTTTGGGTGTTACGAATTAAAGTCCTTTTCGCGCTAGGGCGCTTAGTTTAGGAGATATGGGCAAAATAAGTTTTTCATATCAAAATTTAAATTTTTTTAGGTTTTGAGTGGATTATTAAATTTTTTGGGTGTTACGAATTAAAGTCCTTTTCGCTCTAGGACGCGTATATACGAAGATATGGGCAAAATAACTTTTTCATATAAAAATTGCAATTTTTTTAGGTTTTGAGCGGATTATTGAATTTTTTGGGGTGTTACGAATTAAAGTCCTTTTCGCTCTAGGACGCGTATATACGAAGATATGGGCAAAATAAGTTTTTCAGATAAAAATTTCAATTTTTTTAGGTTTTGGGAGGATTATTCAATTTTTTTTTTGGGGGTGGTCATGAATTAAAGTCCTTTTCGCGCTAGGGTGCTTAGTTTAGGAGATATGGGCAAAATAAGTTTTTCATATCAAAATTTAATTTTTTTTAGGTTTTGGGTGGATTTGTCAATTTTTTGGGTGTGGTCACGAATTAAAGTCCTTTTCGCCTAGGACGTATATTTAAGGAGATATGGGCAAAATAACTTTTTCATATAAAAATTGCAATTTTTTAGGTTTTGAGCGGATTATTAAATTTTTTGGGGTGTTACGAATTAAAGTCCTTTTCGCTCTAGGACGCGTATATACGAAGATATGGGCAAAATAAGTTTTTCAGATAAAAATTTCAATTTTTTTAGGTTTTGGGAGGATTATTCAATTTTTTGGGGGTGGTCATGAATTAAAGTCCTTTTCGCGCTAGGGCGCTTAGTTTAGGAGATATGGGCAAAATAAGTTTTTCATATCAAAATTTAATTTTTTTTAGGTTTTGGGTGGATTTGTCAATTTGTTGGGGGTGGTCACGAATTAAAGTCCATTTCGCCCTAGGACGCATATTTAAGGAGATATGGGCAAAATAACTTTTTCATATAAAAATTGCAATTTTTTTAGGTTTTGAGCGGATTATTAAATTTGTTGGGGTGTTACGAATTAAAGTCCTTTTCGCTCTAGGACGCGTATATACGAAGATATGAAGAAATTGAATTATCCTCCCAAAACCTAACAAAATTGAAACTTTTATTTGAAAAACTTATTTTGCCCATATCTTCGTATATACGCGTCCTAGAGCGAAAAGGGCTTTAATTCGTAACAACCCAAAAAATTAATAATACACTCAAAACCTAAAAATTGCATTTTTTATATGAACAAGTGATTTTGCCCATATCTCCTTAAATATACGTCCTAGGGCGAAAAGGACTTTAATTCGTGACCACCCCCACAAAAATTGAATAATCATCCCCCACCAAAAAATTGACAAATCCACCCAAAACCTAAAAATTTAAATTTTGATATGAAAAACTTATTTTGCCCATATCTCCTAAACTAAGCGCCCTAGCGCGAAAAGGACGTTAATTCATGACCATTCCCACAAAAATTGAATAATCATCCCCCACCAAAAAATTGACAAATCCACCCAAAACCTAAAAAATTAAATTTTGATATGAAAAACTTATTTTGCCCATATCTCCTAAACTAAGCGCCCTAGCGCGAAAAGGACTTTAATTCATGACAACCACCAAAAAAATTTAATAATCCTCCCAAAACCTAAAAAAATTGAAATTTTGATTTGAAAAATCTATTTTGCCCATATCTTCGTATATACGCGTCCTAGAGTGAAAAGGACTTTAATTCGTAACACCCCAAAAAAATTAATAATCCACTCAAAACCTAAAAATTGCAATTTTTATATGAAAAAGTTATTTTGCCCATATCTCCTTAAATATGCGTCCTAGGGCGAAATGGACTTTAATTCGTGACCACCCCCAAGAAATTGACATATACACCCAAAACCTAAAACAACTTAAATTTTGATATGAAAAACTTATTCTGCCCATATCTCCTAAACTAAGCGCCCTAGCGCGAAAAGGACTTTAATTCATGACCACCCCAAAAAAAATTGAATAATCCTCCCAAAACCTAAAAAAATTGAAATTTTTATCTGAAAAACTTATTTTGCCCATATCTTCGTATATACGCGTCCTAGAGCGAAAAGGACTTTAATTCGTAACACCCCAAAAAATTTAAAAATCCCCTCAAAACCTAAAAAAATTGCAATGTTTATATGAAAAAGTTATTTTGCCCATATCTCCTTAAATATGCGTCCTAGGGCGAAAAGGACACACCCGAAAAATTGACAAATCCACCCAAAACCTAAAGAAATTAAATTTTGATATGAAAAACTTATTTTGCCCATATCTCCTAAACTAGGCGCCCTAGGACACTTATTTAAGGACTTTAATTCATGACCACCCCCAAAAAAAAATTGAATAATCCTCCCAAACCCTAAAAAAATTGAAATTTTTATCTGAAAAACTTATTTTGCCCATATCTTCGTATATACGCGTCCTAGAGCGAAAAGGACTTTAATTCGTAACACCCCAAAAAATTTAAAAATCCGCTCAAAACCTAAAAAAATTGCAATTTTTATATGAAAAAGTTATTTTGCCCATATCTCCTTAAATAAACGTCCTAGGGCGAAAAGGACACACCCAAAAAATTGACAAATCCACCCAAAACCTAAAAAAATTAAATTTTGATATGAAAAACTTATTTTGCCCATATCTCCTAAACTAGGCGCCCTAGCTCGAAAAGGACTTTAATTCATGACCACCACCAACAAAATTTAATAATCCTCCCAAAACCTAAAAAAAATTGAAATTTTTATCTGAAAAACTTATTTTGCCCATATCTTCGTATATACGCGTCCTAGAGCGAAAAGGACTTTAATTCGTAACACCCCAAAAAATTTAAAAATCCGCTCAAAACCTAAAAAAATTGCAATTTTTATATGAAAAAGTTTTTTTGCCCATGTCTCCTTAAATATACGTCCTAGGGCGAAAAGGACTTTAATTCGTGACCACCCCCAAAAAATTGACAAATCCACCCAAAACCTAAAAAATTTTAATTTTGATATGAAAAACTTATTTTGCCCATATCTCCTAAACTAAGCGCCCTAGCGCGAAAAGGACTTTAATTCATGACCACCCCCAAAAAAATTGAACAATCCTCCCAAAACCTAAAAATATTGAATTTTTTATCTTAAAAATTTATTTTGCCCCTATTTTCGAATGTACGCGTCCTAGAGCGAAAAGGACTTTAATTCGTAACACCCCAAAAATTTAATAATCCACTCAGAACCTAAAAAATTGCAATTTTTATATGAAAAAGTGATTTTCCCCATATCTCCTTAAATATGCGTCCTAGGGCGAAATGGACATTAATTCGTGACCACCCCCAAAAAATTGACAAATCCACCCAAAACCTAAAAAAATTTAAATTTTGTATGAAAAACTTATTTTGCCCATATCTCCTAAAGTAAGCGCCCTAGCGCGAATAGGACTTTAATTCATGACCACCCCCAAAAAAATTGAATAATCCTCCCAAAACCTAAAAAAATTGAAATTTTTATCTTAAAAATTTATTTTGCCCCTATTTTCGTATGTACGCATCCTAGAGCGAAAAGGACTTTAATTCGTAACACCCCAAACAATTTAATAATCCACTCAAAACCTAAAAAAAATTGCAATTTTTATATGAAAAAGTTATTTTGCCCATATCTCCTTAACTATACGTCCTAGGGCGAAAAGGACTTTAATTCGTGACCACCCCCACAAAATTGAAAAATCCACCCAAAACCTAAAAAAAATTAAATTTTGATATGAAAAACTTATTTTGCCCATATCTCCTAAACTAAGCGCCCTAGCGCGAAAAGGACTTTAATTCATGACCACCCCCAAAAAAATTGAACAATCCTCCCAAAACCTAAAAATATTGAATTTTTTATCTTAAAAATTTATTTTGCCCCTATTTTCGTATGTACGCGTCCTAGAGCGAAAGGGACTTTAATTCGTAGCACCCCAAAAAATTTAATAATCCACTCAAAACCTAAAAAAATTTCAATTTTTATATGAAAAAGTTATTTTGCCCATATCTCCTTAAATATGCGTCCTAGGGCGAAATGGACTTTAATTCGTGACCACCCCCAAAAAATTGACAAATCCACCCAAAACCTAAAAAAATTTTAATTTTGATATGAAAAACTTATTTTGCCCATATCTCCTAAACTAAGCGCCCTAACGCGAAAAGGACTTTAATTCATGACTACCACCAAAAAAATTTAATAATCCTCCCAAAACCTAAAAAAATTGAAATTTTGATTTGAAAAATCTATTTTGCCCATATCTTCGTATATACGCGTCCTAGAGTGAAAATGACTTTAATTCGTAACACCCCAAAAAAATTAATAATCCACTCAAAACCTAAAAATTGCAATTTTTATATGAAAAAGTTATTTTGCCCATATCTCCTTAAATATGCGTCCTAGGGCGAAATGGACTTTAATTCGTGACCACCCCCAAGAAATTGACATATACACCCAAAACCTAAAACAATTTAAATTTTGATATGAAAAACTTATTCTGCCCATATCTCCTAAACTAAGCGCCCTAGCGCGAAAAGGACTTTATTCATGACCACCCAAAAAAAAAAATTGAATAATCTTCCCAAAACCTAAAAAAATTGAAATTTTTATCTGAAAAACTTATTTTGCCCATATCTTCGTATATACGCGTCCTAGAGCGAAAAGGACTTTAATTCGTAACACCCCAAAAAATTTAAAAATCCCCTCAAAACCTAAAAAAATTGCAATTTTTATATGAAAAAGTTATTTTGCCCATATCTCCTTAAATAAACGTCCTAGGGCGAAAAGGACACACCCGAAAAATTGACAAATCCACCCAAAACCTAAAAAAATTAAATTTTGATATGAAAAACTTATTTTGCCCATATCTCCTAAACTAGGCGCCCTAGGACACTTATTTAAGGACTTTAATTCATGACCACCCAAAAAAAAAATTGAATAATCCTCCCAAACCCTAAAAAAAATGAAATTTTTATCTGAAAAACTTATTTTGCCCATATCTTCGTATATACGCGTCCTAGAGCGAAAAGGACTTTAATTCGTAACACCCCAAAAAATTTAAAAATCCGCTCAAAACCTAAAAAAATTGCAATTTTTATATGAAAAAGTTATTTTGCCCATATCTCCTTAAATAAACGTCCTAGGGCGAAAAGGACACACCCAAAAAATTGACAAATCCACCCAAAACCTAAAAAAATTAAATTTTGATATGAAAAACTTATTTTGCCCATATCTCCTAAACTAGGCGCCCTAGCTCGAAAAGGACTTTAATTCATGACCACCACCAACAAAATTTAATAATCCTCCCAAAACCTAAAAAAAATTGAAATTTTTATCTGAAAACTTATTTTGCCCATATCTTCGTATATACGCGTCCTAGAGCGAAAAGGGCTTTAATTCGTAACACCCCAAAAAATTTAAAAATCCGCTCAAAACCTAAAAAAATTGCAATTTTTATATGAAAAAGTTTTTTTGCCCATGTCTCCTTAAATATACGTCCTAGGGCGAAAAGGACTTTAATTCGTGACCACCCCCAAAAAATTGACAAATCCACCCAAAACCTAAAAAATTTTAATTTTGATATGAAAAACTTATTTTGCCCATATCTCCTAAACTAAGCGCCCTAGCGCGAAAAGGACTTTAATTCATGACCACCCCCAAAAAAATTGAACAATCCTCCCAAAACCTAAAAATATTGAATTTTTTATCTTAAAAATTTATTTTGCCCCTATTTTCGAATGTACGCGTCCTAGAGCGAAAAGGACTTTAATTCGTAACACCCCAAAAATTTAATAATCCACTCAGAACCTAAAAAATTGCAATTTTTATATGAAAAAGTGATTTTCCCCATATCTCCTTAAATATGCGTCCTAGGGCGAAATGGACATTAATTCGTGACCACCCCCAAAAAATTGACAAATCCACCCAAAACCTAAAAAAATTTAAATTTTGTATGAAAAACTTATTTTGCCCATATCTCCTAAAGTAAGCGCCCTAGCGCGAATAGGACTTTAATTCATGACCACCCCCAAAAAAATTGAATAATCCTCCCAAAACCTAAAAAAATTGAAATTTTTATCTTAAAAATTTATTTTGCCCCTATTTTCGTATGTACGCATCCTAGAGCGAAAAGGACTTTAATTCGTAACACCCCAAACAATTTAATAATCCACTCAAAACCTAAAAAAAATTGCAATTTTTATATGAAAAAGTTATTTTGCCCATATCTCCTTAACTATACGTCCTAGGGCGAAAAGGACTTTAATTCGTGACCACCCCCACAAAATTGAAAAATCCACCCAAAACCTAAAAAAAATTAAATTTTGATATGAAAAACTTATTTTGCCCATATCTCCTAAACTAAGCGCCCTAGCGCGAAAAGGACTTTAATTCATGACCACCCCCAAAAAAATTGAACAATCCTCCCAAAACCTAAAAATATTGAATTTTTTATCTTAAAAATTTATTTTGCCCCTATTTTCGTATGTACGCGTCCTAGAGCGAAAGGGACTTTAATTCGTAGCACCCCAAAAAATTTAATAATCCACTCAAAACCTAAAAAAATTTCAATTTTTATATGAAAAAGTTATTTTGCCCATATCTCCTTAAATATGCGTCCTAGGGCGAAATGGACTTTAATTCGTGACCACCCCCAAAAAATTGACAAATCCACCCAAAACCTAAAAAAATTTTAATTTTGATATGAAAAACTTATTTTGCCCATATCTCCTAAACTAAGCGCCCTAACGCGAAAAGGACTTTAATTCATGACTACCACCAAAAAAATTTAATAATCCTCCCAAAACCTAAAAAAATTGAAATTTTGATTTGAAAAATCTATTTTGCCCATATCTTCGTATACACGCGTCCTAGAGTGAAAAGGACTTTAATTCGTAACACCCCAAAAAAATTAATAATCCACTCAAAACCTAAAAATTGCAATTTTTATATGAAAAAGTTATTTTGCCCATATCTCCTTAAATATGCGTCCTAGGGCGAAATGGACTTTAATTCGTGACCACCCCCAAGAAATTGACATATACACCCAAAACCTAAAACAATTTAAATTTTGATATGAAAAACTTATTCTGCCCATATCTCCTAAACTAAGCGCCCTAGCGCGAAAAGGACTTTATTCATGACCACCCAAAAAAAAAAATTGAATAATCCTCCCAAAACCTAAAAAAATTGAAATTTTTATCTGAAAAACTTATTTTGCCCATATCTTCGTATATACGCGTCCTAGAGCGAAAAGGACTTTAATTCGTAACACCCCAAAAAATTTAAAAATCCCCTCAAAACCTAAAAAAATTGCAATTTTTATATGAAAAAGTTATTTTGCCCATATCTCCTTAAATAAACGTCCTAGGGCGAAAAGGACACACCCGAAAAATTGACAAATCCACCCAAAACCTAAAAAAATTAAATTTTGATATGAAAAACTTATTTTGCCCATATCTCCTAAACTAGGCGCCCTAGGACACTTATTTAAGGACTTTAATTCATGACCACCCAAAAAAAAAAATTGAATAATCCTCCCAAACCCTAAAAAAATTGAAATTTTTATCTGAAAAACTTATTTTGCCCATATCTTCGTATATACGCGTCCTAGAGCGAAAAGGACTTTAATTCGTAACACCCCAAAAAATTTAAAAATCCGCTCAAAACCTAAAAAAATTGCAATTTTTATATGAAAAAGTTATTTTGCCCATATCTCCTTAAATAAACGTCCTAGGGCGAAAAGGACACACCCAAAAAATTGACAAATCCACCCAAAACCTAAAAAAATTAAATTTTGATATGAAAAACTTATTTTGCCCATATCTCCTAAACTAGGCGCCCTAGCTCGAAAAGGACTTTAATTCATGACCACCACCAACAAAATTTAATAATCCTCCCAAAACCTAAAAAAATTGAAATTTTTATCTGAAAACTTATTTTGCCCATATCTTCGTATATACGCGTCCTAGAGCGAAAAGGACTTTAATTCGTAACACCCCAAAAAATTTAAAAATCCGCTCAAAACCTAAAAAAATTGCAATTTTTATATGAAAAAGTTTTTTTGCCCATGTCTCCTTAAATATACGTCCTAGGGCGAAAAGGACTTTAATTCGTGACCACCCCCAAAAAATTGACAAATCCACCCAAAACCTAAAAAATTTTAATTTTGATATGAAAAACTTATTTTGCCCATATCTCCTAAACTAAGCGCCCTAGCGCGAAAAGGACTTTAATTCATGACCACCCCCAAAAAAATTGAACAATCCTCCCAAAACCTAAAAATATTGAATTTTTTATCTTAAAAATTTATTTTGCCCCTATTTTCGAATGTACGCGTCCTAGAGCGAAAAGGACTTTAATTCGTAACACCCCAAAAATTTAATAATCCACTCAAAACCTAAAAAATTGCAATTTTTATATGAAAAAGTGATTTTCCCCATATCTCCTTAAATATGCGTCCTAGGGCGAAATGGACATTAATTCGTGACCACCCCCAAAAAATTGACAAATCCACCCAAAACCTAAAAAAATTTAAATTTTGTATGAAAAACTTATTTTGCCCATATCTCCTAAACTAAGCGCCCTAGCGCGAAAAGGACTTTAATTCATGACCACCCCCAAAAAAATTGAACAATCCTCCCAAAACCTAAAAATATTGAATTTTTTATCTTCAAAATTTATTTTGCCCCTATTTTCGTATGTACGCGTCCTAGAGCGAAAAGGACTTTAATTCGTAACACCCCAAACAATTTAATAATCCACTCAAAACCTAAAAAAAATTGCAATTTTTATATGAAAAAGTTATTTTGCCCATATCTCCTTAACTATACGTCCTAGGGCGAAAAGGACTTTAATTCGTGACCACCCCCACAAAATTGAAAAATCCACCCAAAACCTAAAAAAAATTAAATTTTGATATGAAAAACGTATTTTGCCCATATCTCCTAAAGTAAGCGCCCTAGCGCGAATAGGACTTTAATTCATGACCACCCCCAAAAAAATTGAATAATCCTCCCAAAACCTAAAAAAATTGAAATTTTTATCTTAAAAATTTATTTTGCCCCTATTTTCGTATGTACGCGTCCTAGAGCGAAAAGGACTTTAATTCGTAACACCCCAAACAATTTAATAATCCACTCAAAACCTAA
The DNA here is from genome assembly GCF_050003625.1 of Haematobia irritans. NCBI lineage: Eukaryota > Metazoa > Arthropoda > Insecta > Diptera > Muscidae > Haematobia > Haematobia irritans. The sequence continues at coordinate 70,453,508 of NC_134400.1, read as the reverse complement.
AAAAATTGCAATTTTTATATGAAAAAGTTATTTTGCCCATATCTCCTTAACTATACGTCCTAGGGCGAAAAGGACTTTAATTCGTGACCACCCCCACAAAATTGAAAAATCCACCCAAAACCTAAAAAAAATTAAATTTTGATATGAAAAACTTATTTTGCCCATATCTCCTAAACTAAGCGCCCTAGCGCGAAAAGGACTTTAATTCATGACCACCCCCAAAAAAATTGAACAATCCTCCCAAAACCTAAAAATATTGAATTTTTTATCTTAAAAATTTATTTTGCCCCTATTTTCGTATGTACGCGTCCTAGAGCGAAAAGGACTTTAATTCGTAGCACCCCAAAAAATTTAATAATCCACTCAAAACCTAAAAAAATTGCAATTTTTATATGAAAAAGTTATTTTGCCCATATCTCCTTAAATATGCGTCCTAGGGCGAAATGGACTTTAATTCGTGACCACCCCCAAAAAATTGACAAATCCACCCAAAACCTAAAAAAAATAAATTTTGATATGAAAAACTTATTTTGCCCATATCTCCTAAACTAAGCGCCCTAGCGCGAAAAGGACTTTAATTCATGACCACCCCCAAAAAAATTGAACAATCCTCCCAAAACCTAAAAATATTGAATTTTTTATCTTAAAAATTTATTTTGCCCCTATTTTCGTATGTACGCGTCCTAGAGCGAAAAGGACTTTAATTCGTAGCACCCCAAAAAATTTAATAATCCACTCAAAACCTAACAAAATTGCAATTTTTATATGAAAAAGTTATTTTGCCCATATCTCCTTAAATATGGACTTTAATTCGTGACCACCCCCAAAAAATTGACAAATCCACCCAAAACCTAAAAAAATTTTAATTTTGATATGAAAAACTTATTTTGCCCATATCTCCTAAACTAAGCGCCCTAACGCGAAAAGGACTTTAATTCATGACCACCCCCAAAAAATTGAATAATCCTCCCAAACCTAAAAAAATTGAAATTTTTATCTGAAAAACTTATTTTGCCCATATCTTCGTATATACGCGTCCTAGAGCGAAAAGGACTTTAATTCGTAACACCCCAAAAAATTTAGTAATCCACTCAAAACCTAAAAAAATTGCAATTTTTATATGAAAAAGTTATTTTGCCCATATCTCCTTAAATATGTGTCCTAGGGCGAAATGGACTTTAATTCGTGACCACCCCCAAAAAATTGACAAATCCACCCAAAACCTAAAAAATTTAAATTTTGATATGAAAAACTTATTTTGCCCATATCTCCTAAACTAAGCGCCCTAGCGCGAAAAGGACGTTAACTAACTAAGCGCCCTAGCGCGAAAAGGACTTTAATTCATGACCACCCCCAAAAAAATTGAATAATCCTCCCAAAACCTAAAAAAATTGAAATTTTTATCTGAAAAACTTATTTTGCCCATATATTCGTATATACGCTTCCTAGAGCGAAAAGGACTTTAATTCGTAACACCCCAAAAAATTTAATAATCCGCTCAAAACCTAAAAAAAATTGCAATTTTTATATGAAAAAGTTTTTTTGCCCATGTCTCCTTAAATTTACGTCCTAGGGCGAAAAGGACTTTAATTCGTGACCACCCCCAAAAAATTGACAAATCCACCCAAAACCTAAAAAAATTTAAATTTTGATATGAAAAACTTATTTTGCCCATATCTCCTAAACTAAGCGCCCTAGCGCGAAAAGGACTTTAATTCATGACCACCCCCAAAAAAATTTAATAATCATCCCAAAACCTAACAAAATTGAAACTTTTATCTGAAAAACTTATTTTGCCCATATCTTCGTATATACGCGTCCTAGAGCGAAAAGGACTTTAAGTCGTAACACCCCAAAAAATTAATAATCCACTCAAAACCTAAAAAATTGCAATTTTTATATGCAAAAGTGATTTTGCCCCTATCTCCTTAAATATGCGTCCTAGGGCGAAATGGACTTTAATTTGTGACCACCCCCAAAAAATTGACAAATCCACCCAAAACCTAAAAAAAATTAAATTTTGATATGGAAAACTTATTTGGCCCATATCTCCTAAACTAAGCGCCCTAGCGCGAAAAGGACGTTAATTCATGACCACCCCCACAAAAATTGAATAATCATCCCCCACCAAAAAATTGACAAATCCACCCAAAACCTAAAAAAATTAAATTTTGATATGAAAAACTTATTTTGCCCATATCTCCTAAACTAAGCGCCCTAGCGCGAAAAGGACTTTAATTCATGACCACCACCAAAAAAATTTAATAATCCTCCCAAAACCTAAAAAAATTGAAATTTTTATCTGAAAAACTTATTTTGCCCATATCTTCGTATATACGCGTCCCAGAGCGAAAAGGACTTTTATTCGTAACACCCCAAAAAATTTAATAATCCACTCAAAACCTAAAAAAATTGCAATTTTTATATGAAAAAGTTATTTTGCCCCTATCTCCTTAAATATGCGTCCTAGGGCGAAAAGGACTTTAATTCGTGACCACCCCCAAAAAATTGACAAATCCACCCAAAACCTAAAAAAATTTAAATTTTGATATGAAAAACTTATTTTGCCCATATCTCCTAAACTAAGCGCCCTAGCGCGAAAAGGACTTTAATTCATGACCACCCCCAAAAAAATTGAATAATCCTCCCAAAACCTAAAAAATTGAAATTTTATCTGAAAAACTTATTTTGCCCATATCTTCGTATATACGCGTCCTAGAGCGAAAAGGACTTTAATTCGTAACACCCCAAAAAATTTAATAATCCACTCAAAACCTAAAAAATTGCAATTTTTATACGAAAAAATGTTTTTGCCCATATCTCCTTAAATATGCGTCCTAGGGCGAAATGGACTTTAATTCGTGACCACCCCAAAAAAATTGACAAATCCAATCAAAACCTAAAAAAATTAAATTTTGATATGAAAAACTTATTTTGCCCATATCTCCTAAACTAAGCGCCCTAGCGCGAAAAGGACGTTAATTCATGACCACCCCCACAAAAATTGAATAATCATCCCCCACCAAAAAATTGACAAATCCACCCAAAACGTAAAAAAAAATAAATTTTGATATGAAAAACTTATTTTGCCCATATCTCCTAAACTAAGCGCCCTAGCGCGAAAAGGACTTTAATTCATGACCACCACAAAAAAATTTAATAATCCTCCCAAAACCTAAAAAAATTGAAATTTTTATCTGAAAAACTTATTTTGCCCATATCTTCGTATATACGCGTCCTAGAGCGAAAAGGACTTTTATTCGTAACACCCCAAAAAATTTAATAATCCACTCAAAACCTAAAAAAATTGCAATTTTTATATGAAAAAGTTATTTTGCCCATATCTCCTTAAATATGTGTCCTAGGGCGAAATGGACTTTAATTCGTGACCACTCCCAGAAAATTGACAAATCCACCCAAAACCTAAAAAAATTAAATTTTGATATGAGAAACTTATTTTGCCCATATCTCCTAAACTAAGCGCCCTAGCGCGAAAAGGACTTTATTCATGTCCACCCAAAAAAAAAAAATGAATAATCCTCCCAAAACCTAAAAAAATTGAAATTTTTATCTGAAAAACTTATTTTGCCCATATCTTCGTATATACGCGTCCTAGCGCGAAAAGGACGTTAACTAACTAAGCGCCCTAGCGCGAAAAGGACTTTAATTCATGACCACCCCCAAAAAAATTGAATAATCCTCCCAAAACCTAAAAAAATTGAAATTTTTATCTGAAAAACTTATTTTGCCCATATATTCGTATATACGCCTCCTAGAGCGAAAAGGACTTTAATTCGTAACACCCCAAAAAATTTAATAATCCGCTCAAAACCTAAAAAAAATTGCAATTTTTATATGAAAAAGTTTTTTGTCTCCTTAAATATACGTCCTAGGGCGAAAAGGACTTTAATTCGTGACCACCCCCAAAAAATTGACAAATCCACCCAAAACCTAAAAAAATTTAAATTTTGATATGAAAAACTTATTTTGCCCATATCTCCTAAACTAAGCGCCCTAGCGCGAAAAGGACTTTAATTCATGACCACCCCCAAAAAAATTTAATAATCATCCCAAAACCTAACAAAATTGAAACTTTTATCTGAAAAACTTATTTTGCCCATATCTTCGTATATACGCGTCCTAGAGCGAAAAGGACTTTTATTCGTAACACCCCAAAAAATTTAATAATCCACTCAAAACCTAAAAAAATTGCAATTTTTATATGAAAAAGTTATTTTGCCCATATCTCCTTAAATATGCGTCCTAGGGCGAAATGGACTTTAATTCGTGACCACCCACAAAAAATTGACAAATCCACCCAAAACCTAAAAAAAATTTAATTTTGATATGAAAAACTTATTTTGCCCATATCTCCTAAACTAAGCGCCCTAACGCGAAAAGGACTTTAATTCATGACCACCCCCAAAAAAATTGAATAATCCTACCAAAACCTAAAATAATTGAAATTTTTATCTGAAAAACTTATTTTGCCCATATCTTCGTATATACGCGTCCTAGAGCGAAAAGGACTTTAATTCGTAACACCCCAAAAAATTGAATAATTCACTCAAAACCTAAAAAAATTGCAATTTTTATACGAAAAAGTTATTTTGCCCATATCTCCTTAAATATGTGTCCTAGGGCGAAATGGACTTTAATTCGTGACCACCCCCAAAAAATTGACAAATCCACCCAAAACCTAAAAAATTAAAATTTTGATATGAAAAACTTATTTTGCCCATATCTCCTAAACTAAGCGCCCTAGCGCGAAAAGGACTTTAATTCATGACCACCCAAAAAAAAAATTGAATAATCCTCCCAAAACCTAAAAAATTGAAATTTTTATCTGAAAAAATTATTTTGCCCATATCTTCGTATATACGCGTCCTAGAGCGAAAAGGACTTTAATTCGTAACACCCCAAAAAATTTAATAATCCACTCAAAACCTAAAAAATTGCAATTTTTATACGAAAAAATGTTTTTGCCCATATCTCCTTAAATATGCGTCCTAGGGCGAAATGGACTTTAATTCGTGACCACCCCAAAAAATTGACAAATCCAATCAAAACCTAAAAAAATTAAATTTTGATATGAAAAACTTATTTTGCCCATATCTCCTAAACTAAGCGCCCTAGCGCGAAAAGGACGTTAATTCATGACCACCCCCACAAAAATTGAATAATCATCCCCCACCAAAAAATTGGCAAATCCACCCAAAACGTAAAAAAAAATAAATTTTGATATGAAAAACTTATTTTGCCCATACCTCCTAAACTAAGCGCCCTAGCGCGAAAAGGACTTTAATTCATGACCACCACAAAAAAATTTAATAATCCTCCCAAAACCTAAAAAAATTGAAATTTTTATCTGAAAAACTTATTTTGCCCATATCTTCGTATATACGCGTCCTAGAGCGAAAAGGACTTTTATTCGTAACACCCCAAAAAATTTAATAATATACTCAAAACCTAAAAAAATTGCAATTTTTATATGAAAAAGTTATTTTGCCCATATCTCCTTAAATATGTGTCCTAGGGCGAAATGGACTTTAATTCGTGACCACCCCCAAAAAATTGACAAATCCACCCAAAACCTAAAAAATTAAAATTTTGATATGAAAAACTTATTTTGCCCATATCTCCTAAACTAAGCGCCCTAGCGCGAAAAGGACTTTAATTCATGACCACCCAAAAAAAAAAAATTGAATAATCCTCCCAAAACCTAAAAAATTGAAATTTTTATCTGAAAAACTTATTTTGCCCATATCTTCGTATATACGCGTCCTAGAGCGAAAAGGACTTTAATTCGTAACACCCCAAAAAATTTAATAATCCACTCAAAACCTAAAAAATTGCAATTTTTATACGAAAAAATGTTTTTGCCCATATCTCCTTAAATATGCGTCCTAGGGCGAAATGGACTTTAATTCGTGACCACCCCAAAAAATTGACAAATCCACCCAAAACCTAAAAAAATTAAATTTTGATATGAGAAACTTATTTTGCCCATATCTCCTAAACTAAGCGCCCTAGCGCGAAAAGGACTTTATTCATGTCCACCCCCAAAAAAAAATGAATAATCCTCCCAAAACCTAAAAAAATTGAAATTTTTATCTGAAAAACTTATTTTGCCCATATCTTCGTATATACGCGTCCTAGCGCGAAAAGGACGTTAACTACCTAAGCGCCCTAGCGCGAAAAGGACTTTAATTCATGACCACCCCCAAAAAAATTGAATAATCCTCCCAAAACCTAAAAAAAATTAAATTTTTATCTGAAAAATTTATTTTGCCCATATATTCGTATATACGCGTCCTAGAGCGAAAAGGACTTTAATTCGTAACACCCCAAAAAATTTAATAATCCGCTCAAAACCTAAAAAAAAATTGCAATTTTTATATGAAAAAGTTTTTTTGCCCATGTCTCCTTAAATATACGTCCTAGGGCGAAAAGGACTTTAATTCGTGACCACCCCCAAAAAATTGACAAATCCACCCAAAACCTAAAAAAATTTAAATTTTGATATGAAAAACTTATTTTGCCCATATCTCCTAAACTAAGCGCCCTAGCGCGAAAAGGACTTTAATTCATGACCACCCCCAAAAAAATTTAATAATCATCCCAAAACCTAACAAAATTGAAACTTTTATCTGAAAAACTTATTTTGCCCATATCTTCGTATATACGCGTCCTAGAGCGAAAAGGACTTTAATTCGTAACACCCCAAAAAATTAATAATCCACTCAAAACCTAAAAAATTGCAATTTTTATATGAAAAAGTGATTTTGCCCCTATCTCCTTAAATATGCGTCCTAGGGCGAAATGGACTTTAATTTGTGACCACCCCCAAAAAATTGACAAATCCACCCAAAACCTAAAAAAAATTAAATTTTGATATGGAAAACTTATTTGGCCCATATCTCCTAAACTAAGCGCCCTAGCGCGAAAAGGACGTTAATTCATGACCACCCCCACAAAAATTGAATAATCATCCCCCACCAAAAAATTGACAAATCCACCCAAAACCTAAAAAAAATTAAATTTTGATATGAAAAACTTATTTTGCCCATATCTCCTAAACTAAGCGCCCTAGCGCGAAAAGGACTTTAATTCATGACCACCACCAAAAAAATTTAATAATCCTCCCAAAACCTAAAAAAATTGAAATTTTTATCTGAAAAACTTATTTTGCCCATATCTTCGTATATACGCGTGCTAGAGCGAAAAGGACTTTTATTCGTAACACCCCAAAAAATTTAATAATCCACTCAAAACCTAAAAAAATTGCAATTTTTATATGAAAAAGTTATTTTGCCCCTATCTCCTTAAATATGCGTCCTAGGGCGAAATGGACTTTAATTTGTGACCACCCCCAAAAAATTGACAAATCCACCCAAAACCTAAAAAAAATTATATTTTGATATGGAAAACTTATTTGGCCCATATCTCCTAAACTAAGCGCCCTAGCGCGAAAAGGACTTTAATTCATGACCACCCCCAAAAAAAATTGAATAATCCTCCCAAAACCTAAAAAAATTGAAATTTTTATCTGAAAAACTTATTTTGCCCATATCTTCGTATCTACGCGTCCTAGAGCGAAAAGGACTTTAATTCGTAGCACCCCAAAAAATTTAATAATCCACTCAAAACCTAAAAAAATTGCAATTTTTATATGAAAAAGTTATTTTGCCCATATCTCCTTAAATATGCGTCCTAGGGCGAAATGGACTTTAATTCGTGACCACCCACAAAAAATTGACAAATCCACCCAAAACCTAAAAAAAAATTAATTTTGATATGAAAAACTTATTTTGCCCATATCTCCTAAACTAAGCGCCCTAACGCGAAAAGGACTTTAATTCATGACCACCCCCAAAAAAATTGAATAATCCTCCCAAAACCTAAAATAATTGAAATTTTTATCTGAAAAACTTATTTTGCCCATATCTTCGTATCTACGCGTCCTAGAGCGAAAAGGACTTTAATTCGTAGCACCCCAAAAAATTTAATAATCCACTCAAAACCTAAAAAAATTGCAATTTTTATATGAAAAAGTTATTTTGCCCATATCTCCTTAAATATGCGTCCTAGGGCGAAATGGACTTTAATTCGTGACCACCCACAAAAAATTGACAAATCCACCCAAAACCTAAAAAAAAATTAATTTTGATATGAAAAACTTATTTTGCCCATATCTCCTAAACTAAGCGCCCTAGCGCGAAAAGGACGTTAATTCATGACCACCCCCACAAAAATTGAATAATCATCCCCCACCAAAAAATTGACAAATCCACCCAAAACGTAAAAAAAATAAATTTTGATATGAAAAACTTATTTTGCCCATATCTCCTAAACTAAGCGCCCTAGCGCGAAAAGGACTTTAATTCATGACCACCCCCACAAAAATTGAATAATCATCCCAAAACCTAAAAAAAAAAATTAAATTTTTATCTGAAAAACTTATTTTGCCCATATCTTCGTATATACGCGAACTAGACCGAAGAGGACTTTAATTCGTAACACCCCAAAAAATTTAATAATCCACTCAAAACCTAAAAAAATTGCAATTTTTATATGAAAAGGATATTTTGCCCATACCTCCTTAAATATACGTCCTAGGGCGAAATGGACTTTAATTCGTGACCACCCCCAAAAAATTGACATCCACCCAAAACCTAAAAAAATTTAAATTTTGATATGAAAAACTTATTTTGCCCATATCTTCTAAACTAAGCGCCCTAGCGCGAAAAGGACTTTAATTCATGACCACCCCCACAAAAATTGAATAATCATCCCAAAACCTAAAAAAAAATTAAATTTTTATCTGAAAAACTTATTTTGCCCATATCTTCGTATATACGCGAACTAGACCGAAGAGGACTTTAATTCGTAACACCCCAAAAAATTTAATAATCCGCTCAAAACCCAAAAGAATTGCAATTTTTGTATGAAAAAATTATTTTGCCCATATCTCCTTAAATATACGTCCTAGGGCGACAAGGACTTTAATTCGTGCCACCCCCAAAAAAATTGAATAATCCTCCCAAAACCTAAAAAAATTGAAATTTTTATCTGAAAAACTTATTTTGCACATATCTTCGTATATACGCGTCCTATATACGAAGATATGTCCTATATACGAAGATATGACACGAAAATTTAATAATCCGCTCAAAACCTTAAAAATAGCAATTTTTATATGAACAAGTTATTTTGCCCATATCTCCTTAAATATACGTCCTAGGGCGAAAAGGACTTTAATTCGTGACCACCCTCAAAAAATTGACAAATCCACCCAAAACCTAAAAAAATTTAAATTTTGATATGAAAAACTTATTTCGCCCATATCTCCTAAACTAAGCGCCCTAGCGCGAAAAGGACTTTAATTCATGACCACCCCCAAAAAAAATGAATAATCCTCCCACAAGCTAAAAAATGGAATTTTTAATCTGAAAATCTTATTTTGCCCATATCTTCGTATATACGCGTGTTTATTCTTCATGATTTTTTATTTTGTTGTGACAAAATAAAATAAATCTCCAATAGAATAAAATTAAAATCTGCTGCTCTTTTCATTCTTTCTATATTGCAGCCAATCCAAAGGTGGTTATTCATATGTCAGGTATTGAATGGCACGCGCAAGAACATTTCGCTTGCGTATGCTATTCAAGCTACCAGCCAAATAATATGAAACTCAACACCAGTCATTGGCTTCATATGGAAAAAGAATTTAACTGCAGCATAAGCAATTCCGGCAAATAATTCGACTATGTTATTTTTCTTTTACTTTTGTTGTTATTACTACTTACTTGTATTTAGTATATAAGGCTGAATAAATTTAATAAAGATGATCACTACGATTAAACCTCTTGGTGTTTCAATTGGCGTGATTATATTCTTTCTTGGTGTACCACCGAGTAAAGAATTTTAAACTCCTCTTAAAAGAAAGTTCTGGTGCACTACCAGGACTATCATTAAACCATTTATTCTGGTGTACCGCCAGAATATCCGCTGAGCAAACGCGCTCAAGCACTAACATTTTGGCGACCGTGACAGGACCCTTTGTGCCTGCAACCACTCATCAGGACCCTTTGTGCCTGCAACCACTCATCAGGACCCTTTGTGCCTGCAACCACTCATCAGGACCCTTTGTGCCTGCAACCACCGATCAGGACCCTTTGTGCCTGCAACCACTCATCAGGACCCTCTGTGCCTGCAACCACCGATCAGGACCCTTTGTGCCTGCAACCACCGATCAGGACCCTTTGTGCCTGCAACCACCGATCAGGACCCTTTGTGCCTGCAACCACTCATCAGGACCCTTTGTGCCTGCTACCACTCATCAGGACCCTTTGTGCCTACAATACCCATTGTGTATATAATTAATCAACAGGACCTTTGCTCCTATAATCTATACCAGTCAACTTTCGTTACTGTTACTAATCAACGATGGAAACTCAGATTGAGCTCCTGCGACAGCTGAAGGACATCGGCGAAGGCATCGCCAAGTTCATCAGAAATATTGAGAAAGATCCAAAAATCCGAAAAACCACCGCATATTACCAAGACCGACTGGCTAGGCTCAATGCCGCCTGGAAAGAATTCGAAGAGGCGGACAACCAGCTACGATGTTCAGAGGGTATCGATCCGTCCAGCGAATACTTCGTTTCCGGTTATTATGACAAAATCAAAAGCATGGCCTTGGAATGTATAAAACTATTGGAACATGAGTTCATCGAGAAAGTCCCAGACGCAAAGAACCCTCCAAACGTGCAATCCTTACATACTGAGAATGAACAGGTGGGTGCCACTAGCGGTCACGACGGTCTTATTAGCCGTTCATTAGGCAAAATGGAAGCCCTAAGTCGGCAACTAGAAGGTTTGCAAGTTAGTGGCCAGGAGAGAACCTACTATGAGGTGAAAATGGCCACAATAAACCGTCTATGGCAACAGATAGAGTGCCTCAACGACGATGTTCTAGACAAGTACCCAGACCCAGAGCTACTCGGATACGATACTGCAAAATACATCTGGCTCGAGAAAGAGGCCCAGGCAGCAGTTATCCAACTCTCTAGTGCCAGCAGGGATTCAACCTTCTCCAACCCGGAAGTTGTGGCCCGACCAACTTCTTTACCACTGCCTGCAGTCACTATCTTCAAATTCGATGGTGACTATATGAAATGGATATCATTTTCGGATCTCTTCACAAAAATGATCCATGAGCAGAAAATCCCAAATGCTCACAAGATGTGGTACTTGAAAAACCACGTAATGGGCGAAGCAGCAAGCCTTATTGCGCACCTTGCCATAACAGAAGACAATTATCCCACGGCATGGCAATTGTTGGAACATCGTTATAACAATAAGAGGGTTATGGCAGCCACGGCAATCCAAAGGCTACTCGATCAACCCTCAGGTGCTGGATCTTTAAGTGCCCTCAAGCGATTACATGACACAACAAAACAATGTTTGGCAGCTCTCTCCAACATGGGACTCCAGACTTCGTCATGGGATCCACTTTTAATCCACCTCCTCGTTAAAAAGTTGGATAAAAGTGTTCATAGTCAATATGAACAAATGATCAAAAATCCGAAGGAACTGCAAACCATAAGCGACTTCCTATCGTTCTTGGAGAACTATTTTCATACTTTGGAAGCAATGGGTGTAAAGGAAAAAACCTCTATCAATAGCTCCAAAAATTGCGCCCTGACTTCCCAGCCAAGTCCTGAAAGCCGACATTGCATCATTTGTAAGAAGGACTTTCATCAATTATACCGATGCCAGGAATTCGCTCTACTCAGCACAAAACACCGCCTCAATCTTGTACTGGGACAGAAGTTATGTGTGAATTGCTTTAGCAGCAGACATTCCACGAAACAATGCTCGAATTTAGGCCGCTGCCAAAAATGTGGGAGAAAGCACCATACGCTCGTCCACCTTGAACAATCTCACACGCAACCCTCCAAATCCTCAGGTAGATCAATCAAGGAAGATCAAATGGAACACCCCAAACCACTAGAATCAGCAACAACTTCCAACCAATCCACTGCGGCTTCGCTTATCACTACCCCATCCGTCATAGCTGAAAGCTTGGCCTTAAACTCTGAATCTCGAAGGCCCTATATTCTACTAGGAACCGCATTGGTCAAGATTAAGGCGAATGGTCTGGAAACCGAATGCAAAGCAATACTCGATTCGGGATCTCAAGTCAACCTAATTACGGAAAGATTAGTAGCACGACTCGGTCTACCAAGTAGACCTACGACTATGTCAATTAGTGGTATAGGAAGAAATCGGACCAAGGTTCAACACAGAGTGAACATTTCGCTCCAGTCAAGATATAACAATTTCTCATCACGCTTGGAGGCATTCGTACTTCCCCAAATAATTACTCCACAACCTGCTCAATTTATCCACATTGATAAATGGCTAATTCCCAAGAATATAACGCTGGCAGACCCTACCTTCAACCGTCCAGGCAAAATCGACATCCTATTAGGCGCAGAATATCATCATCAGCTACTCGCTATCGGACAAATCCAACTAGGAGACAACCTTCCAATCTTGCAAAACACAACACTTGGGTGGATAGCATCAGGGAAGGTATCTGATCAACATTTGCAAACATCAATATTTGGAGTACTAACTGATGAAGATAGCATGAACCAGACAATCGAACGATTCTGGAAACTGGAAGAAGTCGATAATACACAGAAGCAATTATCGATACATGACGCACAGTGCGAAGCTCACTTTAATCAGCATACTGGACGTGACAAAGAAGGAAGATTCATCGTAAGGCTTCCATTTTGTGCCGAACCAAGCTCTTTAGGAGAGTCACACAGTCTCGCTTTTAACCGTTTCCTATCATTGGAACGGCGACTATCCAAAGACATTACCTTAAAACAACAATATATACAGTTTATGAAGGAATACGAAGCACTAGGCCATATGACTAAAGTCAACATAGACAATGTGACAGGAGCAAAATATTTTATTCCTCACCACTGTGTCCTACGACCTGAAAGCAGCACCACTAAACTCCGAGTAGTATTCGAACGATGTCTTATATACTGGCCCAACACTACAGAATGATCTGTTTGCTATTCTGCTACGCTTCAGATTGCCACGTTTCGTGTTTACCACAGACATAGAAAAAATGTTTCGCCAAATACTGATACATCCTAAAGACAGACCATATCAGATTATCCTGTGGCGGAACAATATCACCGAACCTATCAACTACTTCACATTAAATACCGTTACATACGGAACCCGACCAGCCCCCTATCTGGCAATTAGATGCTTGAAAGAAATAAGCAGGGAAAATAAGATGCATTTTCCTTTAGCAGCTAGTTTTTTGGAAAAGAACTTCTATGTGGATGATGGCCTGGGCGGAGCAGACAACTTGAATACAGCTTTGGAAATCCAGCGCCAACTGCAACAAGTCATGGCGCAATACGGATTTAATTTACGAAAGTGGAGTGCCAATCATATCCACCTGCTTCATAACATTCCGGAGTGCGACCAAGAAGTTAGCCTGGACTTCAGCACAGATGACACCAATTATACCAAAACTTTGGGATTGGCCTGGTTACCCAAAGCTGACCAACTTAAAGTAAAGGTCAACCTAGCGCCAATCAGGTCAGTGACCAAAAGGACGGTCACTTCAGATCTTGCACGTATTTTCGGCCCCCTAGGTTTGCTATCTCCTCTAGTCGTCAGGGCGAAAATCTTTGTCCAAGAACTATGGAATCTAAATCTTTCATGGGATGAAGCCGTACCTTCAGAATTCGACTATCGATGGCGAAACTTTAGAGAGAGCCTCAAGTCACTTGAAACCTTTCCCGTTCACCGACATGTCCATAAGGGACATATTTCTCAAAACTCTCAGCTCCACATCTTCAGCGACGCATCAGAAAAGGCATACGGGGCAGCAGTATACATTAGAACAATCTTACCGAATAAGATTATACTTGTAAACCTCCTTTGTGCGAAATCCCGAGTAGCACCCCTTAAACAACAAACGCTTCCAAGGCTAGAATTATGCGCTGCACAGCTGGGAGCCAACTTGGCGGTTAAAGTTAAGAACGATTTAGATATGATGACAACACCCACTTACTACTGGACTGATTCCACAATAGTTTTAAATTGGATCAACTCAAGATCATCCTCCTTTCACACCTTTGTCGCTAATCGTATTGCTTCAATTCAAGACAACACGACTCCTGAACAATGGAGACACGTTAGTTCCAAAGATAACCCAGCAGACATCATATCTAGGGGATCAGACCCCCATCAGTTGAAACAAACAACCCAATGGATGCTTGGACCATTCTTTCTTCACGGAGACGAGAAACATTGGCCTCCTGCGTTTCTTCCTTCTCCTGATTCGATTAGCACTGAACGAAAGCAGAACCTCCACAACCTAATGTTGGCCGCTGATGCAGAAAACTTCTTGTACAAAATAAATCACAGGAATTCCTTGAAGACACTCCAACGAATTGTTGCTTATGTTCTGAGATTTATTAAAAATTCCAAAACCCGTAAAGAAAATCGACAAAACAGGCCAACCCTCACTCCCCTTGAACTTCACGATTCTCTTATTGTCATAGTTCGTATCGCACAGCATTCTAACTTCAAAGAAGACATTTTACAACTGGAGAAGCATAGAGAACTTAAAGGCTCAAGTCAAATCAAAGGTTTGTCGCCGTTTTTGGACGAACATACAGTTTTAAGAGTTGGAGGTAGACTAGAAGAATCGAATTTGAGTTTTAATGCCAAACATCCCATGCTTTTGCCATTCAATGACCCAATAAGTCGACTAATCTTCGAATCGTTACATAAGGAAAATAAGCATTGCGGACCTACCGCACTCCTTGCTACGGCGAGACAACGCTTCTGGCCCATCAAAGGAAAGCATTTGGCTCGTGAAACTGTTCACAAATGTATTCAATGTGCAAGATCAAAACCAAAGCTTCTGAAACAAATTATGGGAAATTTGCCAGAAACAAGAGTAACGCCTGCAAGGCCCTTCATAAACGCAGGGGTAGATTATTGCGGACCAATCTGGGTACATTTCAAAACAAGAGGAAAACGACCTCAGAAAGCATATCTTGCGATATTTTGCTGCTTTTCAACAAAGGCCGTTCATCTAGAACTTGTAACGGACCTTACAACCGATGCCTTCATTGGGGCGTTGAAAAGATTCATTGGCCGAAGGGGCCATTGCCAAAACCTATATTGTGATAACGCTACCAACTTCGTGGGAGCAAAAAATCAACTCGCAGAGCTGTCAACCTCGTTATTCTCAACAACAGCTCAAGAAAAAATACAACGAGAATGCGCAACTAGAAGCATTACTTTCCACTTTATACCTCCGCGATCTCCTCATTTCGGTGGACTTTGGGAATCAGCTGTAAAATCCGCTAAAGGTCTTCTGATAAAGGAAATATCGAGTGCATCCTTGACTTACGAAGAAATGGAGACCATTGTCATAGAGGTTGAAGCGATACTAAACTCTAGGCCAATAGCACCACTACCAAATGATCCTAATGACGCCGCTGCACTGACTCCGGGCCATTTTTTGATTGGAGAACCTCTAACTGCTCAAGTAGACGTCACAGCCCAAGCAACAACATCAACTTTGGCAAAACGATGGGAGTTAGTATCCCGAATAAAACACCAATTCTGGAAAAGATGGTCCCAGGAATATCTCAATGAACTCCAGCAGCGTAATAAATGGCAAACTGCATCTCAAAATCTGCAATTGGGCACTATAGTCGCAATTAAAGATAACTTGCCTGTCATGAACTGGCGACTTGGTAAAGTCATTGAAACTTATCCAGGGTCAGATGGTTTCGTCAGGGCAGCTGCAGTAAAAACCTCAAGCGGTATCATTAAGCGAGCCATTCACCTACTCGCTCCTCTCCCTCTAGAACAAACTAACGACGAAAAAGGAGATAATTCATTTCCGCTTAGCCGCAGCGCCGCATCTAGCGACAAAGACAATGGTTCACCACCTCCAAAACGTGCTAACCTTCCCACAACCAGCATGCTAGTTATGCTAGCATTATTCCTCCCACTAGTGATGTGCCAACAAGTTACCTATACTCCGATTAAAGGCAACCCCGGTATAAATTTTGAGTGTATTGGTAACATTAAGCCAATTCTATCAGAATGGAAGCTTCTGATATATTTCGAACTGGCACCTCTTCATAAGGAACTGCAGCTCTTCATCAACGGAACCAATGCCTTAGCGAAAACATGCAATCACTCACACTTCCGCGATCAATGTAGTGACCTAATAACCCATTTCTACAATATCCAGAAAGATTTGCCAGCCACTCCAGAAAATCTCATTCTACGGAAGAAACGAGGGGCAATAGATATAGTCGGCAACGTAGCAAATTCATTATTTGGTGTCTGGACTCAAATTATGCTGAGAAAATGTCAGGAACAATCAATAGTATTAAAACCAACGAAGCTCGACTGCAAGACCTACTGCGGAACCAAACATCATTTCTGGACTCTACCCTTAATCTCATGAAGCAATCTGAAGCTCGGACACAGGAGAGTTTTGAAAAAATTAATTTTAAAATAAGTAGACTCATGAATCTGACAAACAACGAAAATATCTACCGTTCTCAACTCATCTTATCGCTCAGTATCCAGTTAATTCTAATTGCAAATAACTTGCAAAAAATGCATGTTTCCATGACGGATTTGTTGGCTGACATTCATCATGGTCGAATCAGCCCTCTTCTACTAACTCCACAACAATTTGCTGTCGAGGTAGCTAATATAAAGGCTAACCTACCGCAAGATTTAACACTACCAGTAGTAGATATAATACAATTATATGGCATCGCAACAGCTCATGCATCAATATCGAACGACCATATTATCTGCACCTTGTCAAACCAGGACACCAGTTCCACAAGTGGTAAATAATACTCTAGTAGCCCTCATGCCGACATCAGAAATGATAGCCTTTAATGCTCATCGTGATCAATATTTTACAATGGATAACATCAAACTACTTGACTGCAACTCACTGGATCACAACACCTTTTTATGCCCAAATGTCCAAGCAGTTTACCATAAAGGTGCACAGATTTGTAGCTGCGAAGTCCATCTATTCAACAACGAATCTGACCCTAGCTGCAATATCGAAGCATTATATAACCACAATGTGTGGTATCAACTCTTTAAGAAAAATCAATGGCTGTTTGCCACTGATGCACAGCTGAAATTAAGTACAGTCCGTAATGGTAAAAGCAACTATCAGCCTTTACAGGGTACTGGAATATTAACACTGCCAGCAGGTTGCACAATAAAAAATGAGATGATTACTATCAACAGCCACCAAACTATCACATCGACCCTACACCAGTCCAGTTCATACAATGAGATGTCATTCTTCAATACACTACCTAACATGGAAAATATAACGCAAGCGTTCATTCACCGCTCAGGTTTCGAAGAAATAAATCGTTTGCAGGCAGAAGTGAAGGCACAACTACGTGAAATTCCATCAACCTCAAATTACCATGCAGTTCATAGCCTGATCGTTAGCTACTGTGGATTAGGACTTATTCTAATCGCTGTTGTGGTCCTACTAACAAAGTGCATTTTTAAGAAAAGGGCCAACATGCATATATCACCACAGCCTGCTCCAAGATCAACATGGGACATTTCAGTAGACCCATCCCAAATAAAACCTACAAGGTAACCGGAATTAGCTTATACAAACCTCTCAAAATTATTCACGACTCCCCTCGGGGCCGCAATATGTTTATTCTTCATGATTTTTTATTTTGTTTTGACAAAATAAAATAAATCTCCAATAGAATAAAATTAAAATCTGCTGCTCTTTTCATTCTTTCTATATTGCAGCCAATCCAAAGGTGGTAATTCATATGTCAGGTATTGAATGGCACGCGCAAGAACATTTCGCTTGCGTATGCTATTCAAGCTACCAGCCAAATAATACGAAACTCAACACCAGTCATTGGCTTCATATGGAAAAAGAATTTAACTGCAGCATAAGCAATTCCGGCAAATAATTCGACTATGTTATTTTTCTTTTACTTTTGTTGTTATTACTACTTACTTGTATTTAGTATATAAGGCTGAATAAATTTAATAAAGATGATCACTACGATTAAACCTCTTGGTGTTTCAATTGGCGTGATTATATTCTTTCTTGGTGTACCACCGAGTAAAGAATTTTAAACTCCTCTTAAAAGAAAGTTCTGGTGCACTACCAGGACTATCATTAAACCATTTATTCTGGTGTACCACCAGAATATCCGCTGAGCAAACGCGCTCAAGCACTAACAACGCGTTTAAGCGAAAAGGACTTTAATTCGTAACACCCAAAAAAATTTAATAATCCGCTCAAAACCTAAAAATTGCAATTTTTATATGAAAAAGTTATTTTGCCCATATCTCCTTAAATATACGTTCTAGGGCGAAAAGGACTTTAATTCGTGACCACACCCAAAAAATTGACAAATCCACCCAAAACCTAAAAAAAATTTAAATTTTGATATGAAAAACTTATTTTGCCCATATCTCCTAAACTAAGCGCCCTAGCGCGAAAAGGACTTTAATTCATGACCACCCCCAAAAAAATTGAATAATCCTCCCACAACCTAAAAAAATTGAAATTTTTATATGAAAAACTTATTTTGCCCATATCTTCGTATATATGCGTCCTAGAGCGAAAAGGACTTTAATTCGTAACACCCCAAAAAATTTAATAATCCACTCAAAACCTAAAAAATTGCAATTTTTATATGAAAAAGTTATTTTGCCCATATCTCCTTAAATATGCGTCCCAGGGCGAAATGGACTTTAATTCGTGACCACCCCCAAAAAACTGACAAATCCACCCAAAAGCTAAAAAAATTTAAATTTTGATATGAAAAACTTATTTTGCCCATATCTCCTAAACTAAGCGCCCTAGCGCGAAAAGGACTTTAATTCATGACCACCCCCAAAAAAAATGAATAATCCTCCCAAAACCTAAAAAAAATTGAAATTTTTATCTGAAAAATTTATTTTTCCCATATCTTCGTATATACGCGTCCTAGAGCGAAAAGGACTTTAATTCGTAACACCCCAAAATATTTAATAATCCACTCAAAACCTAAAAAAATTGCAATTTTTATATGAAAAAGTTATTTTGCCCATATCTCCTTAAATATGCGTCCTAGGGCGAAATCACAATGGACTGAATAGTCTAAGTGAGCCTGAATCTTAATCGGGCTGCCACTTTAACCTTTAACCTAGGGCGAAATGGACTTTAATTCGTGACCACCCCCAAAAAATTGACAAATCCACCCAAAACCTAAAAAAATTTAAATTTTGATATGAAAAACTTATTTTGCCCATATCTCCTAAACTAAGCGCCCTAGCGCGAAAAGGACTTTAATTCATGACCACCCAAAAAAAAAAAATTAATAATCCTCCCACAACCTAAAAAATTTAAATTTTTATCTGAAAAACTTATTATATATAATAATTCGTAACACCCCAAAAAATTTAATAATCCGCTCAAAACCTAAAAAAATTGAAATTTTTAAAAGACCACCCCCAAAAAAATTGAATAATCCTCCCAAAACCTAAAAAAATGGAATTTTTATCTGATAAACTTATTTTGCCCATATCTTCGTATATACGCGTCCTAGAGCGAAAAGGACTTTAATTCGTAACACCCGAAAAAAATTTAATAATCCGCTCAAAACCTAAAAAACTGCAATTTTTATATGAAAAAGTTATTTTGCCCATATCTCCTTAAATATACGTCCTAGGGCGAAAAGGACTTTAATTCGTGACCACCCCCAAAAAACTGACAAATCCACCCAAAAGCTAAAAAAATTTAAATTTTTATATGAAAAACTTATTTTGCCCATATCTTCGTATATACGCGTCCTAGAGCGAAAAGGACTTTAATTCGTAACACCCCAAAAAATTTAATAATCCACTCAAAACCTAAAAAAATTGCAATTTTTATATGAAAAAGTTATTTTGCCCATATCTCCTTAAATATGCGTCCTAGGGCGAAATGGACTTTAATTCGTGACCACCCCCAAAAAATTGACAAATCCACCCAAAACCTAAAAAAATTGCAATTTTGATATGAAAAACTTATTTTGCCCATATCTCCTAAACTAAGGGCCCTAGCGCGAAAAGGACTTTAATTCATGACCACCCCCAAAAAAATGAATAATCCTCCCACAACCTAAAAAATTTAAATTTTTATCTGAAAATCTTATTTTGCCCATATCTTCGTATATATGCGTCCTAGAGCGAAAAGGACTTTAATTCGTAACACCCCAAAAAATGTAATAATCCGCTCAAACCCTAAAAATTGCAATTTTTATATGAAAAAGTTATTTTGCCCATATCTCCTTAAATATACGTTCTAGGGCGAAAAGGACTTTAATTCGTGACCACCCCCAAAAAAATTGACAAATCCACCCAAAACCTAAAAAAATTTAAATTTTGATATGAAAAACTTATTTTGCCCATATCTCCTAAACTAAGCGCCCTAGCGCGAAAAGGACTTTAATTCATGACCACCCCCAAAAAAATTGAATAATCCTCACAAAACCTAAAAAAATTGAAATTTTTATCTGAAAAACTTATTATGCCCTTATCTTCGTATATACGCGTCCTAGAGCGAAAAGGACTGTAATTCGTAACACCCCAAAAAATTTAATAATCCACTCAAAACCTAAAAAAATTGCAATTTTTATATGAAAAAGTTATTTTGCCCATATCTCCTTAAATATACGTTCTAGGGCGAAAAGGACTTTAATTCGTGACCACCCCCAAAAAATTGACAAATCCACCCAAAACCTAAAAAAATTAAATTTTGATATGAAAAACTTATTTTGCCCATATCTCCTAAACTAAGCGCCCTAGCGCGAAAAGGACTTTAATTCATGACCACCCCCAAAAAAATGAATAATCCTCCCAATACCTAAAAAATTGAAATTTTTATATGAAAAACTTATTTTGCCCATATCTTCGTATATACGCGTCCTAGAGCGAAAAGGACTTTAATTCGTAACACCCCAAAAAATTTAATAATCCGCTCAAAACCTAAAAAAATTGAAATTTTTAAAAGACCACCCCCAAAAAATTGAATAATCCTCCCAAAACCTAAAAAAAATGGAATTTTTATCTGAAAAACTTATTTTGCCCATATCTTCGTATATACGCGTCTTAGAGCGAAAAGGACTTTAATTCGTAACACCCCAAAAAATTTAATAATCCGCTCAAAACCTAAAAAATTGCAATTTTTATATGAAAAAGTTATTTTGCCCATATCTCCTTAAATATACGTTCTAGGGCGAAAAGGACTTTAATTCGTGACCACACCCAAAAAATTGACAAATCCACCCAAAACCTAAAAAAAATTTAAATTTTGATATGAAAAACTTATTTTGCCCATATCTCCTAAACTAAGCGCCCTAGCGCGAAAAGGACTTTAATTCATGACCACCCCCAAAAAAATTGAATAATCCTCCCACAACCTAAAAAAATTGAAATTTTTATATGAAAAACTTATTTTGCCCATATCTTCGTATATATGCGTCCTAGAGCGAAAAGGACTTTAATTCGTAACACCCCAAAAAATTTAATAATCCACTCAAAACCTAAAAAATTGCAATTTTTATATGAAAAAGTGAAAAAACTATTTTGCCCATATCTCCTTAAATATACGTCCCAGGGCGAAATGGACTTTAATTCGTGACCACCCCCAAAAAACTGACAAATCCACCCAAAAGCTAAAAAAATTTAAATTTTGATATGAAAAACTTATTTTGCCCATGTCTCCTAAAATAAGCGCCCTAGCGCGAAAAGGACTTTAATTCATGACCACCCCCAAAAAAATTGAATAATCCTCCCACAACCTAAAAAATTGAAATTTTTATCTGAAAAACTTATTTTGCCCATATCTTCGTATATACGCGTCCTAGAGCGAAAAGGTTTTTAATTCGTAACACCCCAAAAAATTTAATAATCCGCTCAAATCCTAAAAAATTTCAATTTTTATTTAAAAAAGTTATTTTGCCCATATCTCCTAAATATACGTTCTAGGGCGAAAAGGACTTTAATTCGTGAACACCCCCGAAAAATTGACAAATCCACCCAAAACCTAAAAAAATTTAAATTTTGATATGAAAAACTTATTTTGCCCATATCTCCTAAACTAAGCGCCCTAGCGCGAAAAGGACTTTAATTCATGACCACCCCCAAAAAAAATGAATAATCCTCCCAAAACCTAAAAAAAATTGAAATTTTTATCTGAAAAACTTATTTTTCCCATATCTTCGTATATACGCGTCCTAGAGCGAAAAGGACTTTAATTCGTAACACCCCAAAAGATTTAATAATCCACTCAAAACCTAAAAAAATTGCAATTTTTATATGAAAAAGTTATTTTGCCCATATCTCCTTAAATATGCGTCCTAGGGCGAAATGGACTTTAATTCGTGACCACCCCCAAAAAATTGACAAATCCACCCAAAACCTAAAAAAATTTAAATTTTGATATGAAAAACTTATTTTGCCCATATCTCCTAAACTAAGCGCCCTAGCGCGAAAAGGACTTTAGTTCATGACCACCCAAAAAAAAAAATTAATAATCCTCCCACAACCTAAAAAATTTAAATTTTTATCTGAAAAACTTATTATATATAATAATTCGTAACACCCCAAAAAATTTAATAATCCGCTCAAAACCTAAAAAAATTGAAATTTTTAAAAGACCACCCCCAAAAAAATTGAATAATCCTCCCAAAACCTAAAAAAATGGAATTTTTATCTGATAAACTTATTTTGCCCATATCTTCGTATATACGCGTCCTAGAGCGAAAAGGACTTTAATTCGTAACACCCGAAAAAATTTAATAATCCGCTCAAAACCTAAAAAACTGCAATTTTTATATGAAAAAGTTATTTTGCCCATATCTCCTTAAATATACGTCCTAGGGCGAAAAGGACTTTAATTCGTGAACACCCCCAAAAAATTGACAAATCCACCCAAAACCTAAAAAAATTTAAATTTTGATATGAAAAACTTATTTTGCCCATATCTCCTAAACTAAGCGCACTAGCGCGAAAAGGATTTTAATTCATGACCACCACAAAAAAATTTAATAATCCTCCCAAAACCTAAAAAAATTGAAATTTTTATCTGAAAAACTTATTTTGCCCATATCTTCGTATATACGCGTCCTAGAGCGAAAAAGACTTTAATTCGTAACACCCCAAAAAATTTAATAATCCACTCAAAACCTAAAAAAATTGCAATTTTTATATGAAAAAGTTATTTTGCCCATATCTCCTTAAATATGCGTCCTAGGGCGAAATGGACTTTAATTCGTGACCACCCCCAAAAAATTGACAAATCCACCCAAAACCTAAAAAAATTGCAATTTTGATATGAAAAACTTATTTTGCCCATATCTCCTAAACTAAGCGCCCTAGCGCGAAAAGGACTTTAATTCATGACCACCCCCAAAAAAATGAATAATCCTCCCACAACCTAAAAAATTTAAATTTTTATCTGAAAATCTTATTTTGCCCATATCTTCGTATATATGCGTCCTAGAGCGAAAAGGACTTTAATTCGTAACACCCCAAAAAATGTAATAATCCGCTCAAACCCTAAAAATTGCAATTTTTATATGAAAAAGTTATTTTGCCCATATCTCCTTAAATATACGTTCTAGGGCGAAAAGGACTTTAATTCGTGACCACCCCCAAAAAAATTGACAAATCCACCCAAAACCTAAAAAAATTTAAATTTTGATATGAAAAACTTATTTTGCCCATATCTCCTAAACTAAGCGCCCTAGCGCGAAAAGGACTTTAATTCATGACCACCCCCAAAAAAATTGAATAATCCTCACAAAACCTAAAAAAATTGAAATTTTTATCTGAAAAACTTATTATGCCCTTATCTTCGTATATACGCGTCCTGGAGCGAAAAGGACTGTAATTCGTAACACCCCAAAAAATTTAATAATCCACTCAAAACCTAAAAAAATTGCAATTTTTATATGAAAAAGTTATTTTGCCCATATCTCCTTAAATATACGTTCTAGGGCGAAAAGGACTTTAATTCGTGACCACCCCCAAAAAATTGACAAATCCACCCAAAACCTAAAAACATTAAATTTTGATATGAAAAACTTATTTTGCCCATATCTCCTAAACTAAGCGCCCTAGCGCGAAAAGGACTTTAATTCATGACCACCCCCAAAAAAATGAATAATCCTCCCAATACCTAAAAAATTGAAATTTTTATATGAAAAACTTATTTTGCCCATATCTTCGTATATACGCGTCCTAGAGCGAAAAGGACTTTAATTCGTAACACCCCAAAAAATTTAATAATCCGCTCAAAACCTACAAAAATTGAAATTTTTAAAAGACCACCCCCAAAAAATTGAATAATCCTCCCAAAACCTAAAAAAAATGGAATTTTTATCTGAAAAACTTATTTTGCCCATATCTTCGTATATACGCGTCTTAGAGCGAAAAGGACTTTAATTCGTAACACCCCAAAAAATTTAATAATCCGCTCAAAACCTAAAAAATTGCAGTTTTTATATGAAAAAGTTATTTTGCCCATATCTCCTTAAATATACGTTCTAGGGCGAAAAGGACTTTAATTCGTGACCACACCCAAAAAATTGACAAATCCACCCAAAACCTAAAAAAAATTTAAATTTTGATATGAAAAACTTATTTTGCCCATATCTCCTAAACTAAGCGCCCTAGCGCGAAAAGGACTTTAATTCATGACCACCCCCAAAAAAATTGAATAATCCTCCCACAACCTAAAAAAATTGAAATTTTTATATGAAAAACTTATTTTGCCCATATCTTCGTATATATGCGTCCTAGAGCGAAAAGGACTTTAATTCGTAACACCCCAAAAAATTTAATAATCCACTCAAAACCTAAAAAATTGCAATTTTTATATGAAAAAGTGAAAAAGTTATTTTGCCCATATCTCCTTAAATATGCGTCCCAGGGCGAAATGGACTTTAATTCGTGACCACCCCCAAAAAACTGACAAATCCACCCAAAAGCTAAAAAAAATTTAAATTTTGATATGAAAAACTTATTTTGCCCATATCTCCTAAACTAAGCGCCCTAGCGCGAAAAGGACTTTAATTCATGACCACCCCCAAAAAAATTGAATAATCCTCCCAAAACCTAAAAAAATTGAAATTTTTATCTGAAAAACTTATTTTGCCCATATCTTCGTATATACGCGTCCTAGAGCGAAAAGGACTTTAATTCGTAACACCCCAAAAAATTTAATAATCCACTCAAAACCTAAAAAAATTTCAATTTTTATATGAAAAAGTTATTTTGCCCATATCTCCTTAAATATGCGTCCTAGGGCGAAATGGACTTTAATTCGTGACCACCCCCAAAAAATTGACAAATCCACCCAAAACCTAAAAAAATTGCAATTTTGATATGAAAAACTTATTTTGCCCATATCTCCTAAACTAAGCGCCCTAGCGCGAAAAGGACTTTAATTCATGACCACCCCCAAAAAAATGAATAATCCTCCCACAACCTAAAAAATTTAAATTTTTATCTGAAAATCTTATTTTGCCCATATCTTCGTATATATGCGTCCTAGAGCGAAAAGGACTTTAATTCGTAACACCCCAAAAAATGTAATAATCCGCTCAAACCCTAAAAATTGCAATTTTTATATGAAAAAGTTATTTTGCCCATATCTCCTTAAATATGCGTCCCAGGGCGAAATGGACTTTAATTCGTGACCACCCCCAAAAAACTGACAAATCCACCCAAAAGCTAAAAAAAATTTAAATTTTGATATGAAAAACTTATTTTGCCCATATCTCCTAAACTAAGCGCCCTAGCGCGAAAAGGACTTTAATTCATGACCACCCCCAAAAAAATTGAATAATCCTCCCAAAACCTAACAAAATTGAAATTTTTATCTGAAAAACTTATTTTGCCCATATCTTCGTATATACGCGTCCTAGAGCGAAAAGGACTTTAATTCGTAACACCCCAAAAAATTTAATAATCCACTCAAAACCTAAAAAAATTGCAATTTTTATATGAAAAAGTTATTTTGCCCATATCTCCTTAAATATGCGTCCTAGGGCGAAATGGACTTTAATTCGTGACCACCCCCAAAAAATTGACAAATCCACCCAAACCTAAAAAAATTAAATTTTGATATGAAAAACTTATTTTGCCCATATCTCCTAAACTAAGCGCCCTCGCGCGAAAAGGACTTTAATTCATGACCACCCCCAAAAAAAAATGAATAATCCTCCCAATACCTAAAAAATTGAAATTTTTATATGAAAAACTTATTTTGCCCATATCTTCGTATATACGCGTCCTAGAGCGAAAAGGACTTTAATTCGTAACACCCCAAAAAATTTAATAATCCGCTCAAAACCTAAAAAAATTGAAATTTTTAAAAGACCACCCCAAAAAATTGAATAATCCTCCCAAAACCTAAAAAAAATGGAATTTTTATCTGAAAAACTTATTTTGCCCATATCTTCGTATATACGCGTCTTAGAGCGAAAAGGACTTTAATTCGTAACACCCCAAAAAAATTTAATAATCCGCTCAAAACCTAAAAAATTGCAATTTTTATATGAAAAAGTTATTTTGCCCATATCTCCTTAAATATACGTCCTAGGGCGAAAAGGACTTTAATTCGTGAACACCCCCAAAAAATTGACAAATCCACCCAAAACCTAAAAAAAATTAAATTTTGATATGAAAAACTTATTTTGCCCATATCTCCTAAACTAAGCGCCCTAGCGCGAAAAGGACTTTAATTCATGACCACCCCCAAAAAAATTGAATAATCCTCCCAAAACCTAAAAAAATTGAAATTTTTATCTGAAAAACTTATTTTGCCCATATCTTCGTATATACGCGTCCTAGAGCGAAAAGGACTTTAATTCGTAACACCCCAAAAAATTTAATAATGCGCTCAAAACCTAAAAATTGCAATTTTTATATGAAAAAGTTATTTTGCCCATATCTCCTTAAATATACGTTCTAGGGCGAAAAGGACTTTAATTCGTGACCACACCCAAAAAATTGACCAATCCACCCAAAACCTAAAAAAATTTAAATTTTGATATGAAAAACTTATTTTGCCCATATCTCCTAAACTAAGCGCCCTAGCGCGAAAAGGACTTTAAATCGTGACCACCCCCAAAAAATTGACAAATCCACCCAAAACGTAAAAAAATTAAATTTTGATATGTAAAACTTATTTTGCCCATATCTCCTAAACTAAGCGCACTAGCGCGAAAAGGACTTTAATTCATGACCACCCCCAAAAAAATTACTAATCCTCCCACAACCTAAAAAAATTGAAATTTTTATCTGAAAAACTTACTTTGCCCATATCTTCGTATATACGCGTCCTAGAGCGAAAAGGACTTTAATTAGTAACACCCCAAAAAATTTAATAAAGCGCTCAAAACCTAAAAATTGCAATTTTTATATGAAAAAGTTATTTTGCCCATATCTCCTTAAATATACGTTCTAGGGCGAAAAGGACTTTAATTCGTGAACACACCCAAAAAATTGACAAATCCACCCAAAACCTAAAAAAATTAAATTTTGATATGAAAAACTTATTTTGCCCATATCTCCTAAACTAAGCGCCCTAGCGCGAAAAGGGGCGACCGGACATATCCCCCAACGGACATTTCGCCCAAAATGATTTTTGGGCGTTATGACCTCCAATGGGGCGGTCACATCGCCCAATTTTAGTTTGGGCTTTATGTCCTCCCTCATCGCGGTCATATGTCCCAAAAAATAGGCGGTCAAAACGCCCAATATTTTATGGGGAAAATAATGTCGGAATACAAATCAAAAACTGTCCTAAATGAAGTAGTTTTGATCCCCAATTTTGGTTAACTAAATACGTACGGTATTTAATTCAAAATGCCGTAACTAGAAAGACAGTGCAGATCTCGTGGTCTATAAGAAAATTAAGGAGAAAATGGTGCAAAACGCTCCACAAAGCCCCCAATAACTCATAGCACTATTTGCCAAATCAGAACATATGAGTGAATACTAAATGTGCGAAAGTGTGCCGGAAATGATATTTTAGCAAACCACTATTATGGAAGCCGATTTGGCATACAGTCTCTTTGTGTTCCACCCCAGTAACTGAAATAATGAATAATATGGATGATGGAGATGCTATTGTTTTATTGATGTCCCTTTTTCGGTCGTTCCATTTTATCTTATGGGTACAAGAAATTACTAATATTTACGAAGGTTACAAACGACATTTCAGTATAACTGTGTTAATTTTTTAAATCAAGTTAATAATACGAAAGATGCAAGAACTTGAGGACAAACTGAATGTGATGAATTTAACAAAGGATTCGCGTGCGCGAATTCTCGTCGTTCTCAAATACTAGCAACGTTCAGTTTATTATCTTGTTCTAAACATTAAAATTGGAAAGAAATGAAATGATCGACGTGCTGCTGATGGGTACTTGAAATAAATCGCGCGCGCGATTTATTTCAAGTACCCATCAGCAGCACGTCGATCATCTCATCTGCCTCCAAATCGCGCGCGTGAATCCTTTCTTAAATTCGTCACATTCAGTTCATCCTCACATTCTTGCAACTTTCGTTTTATTATCTTGTTCTAAACATTAAAATTGGAAAGAGATGAGATGATCGATGTACTGCTGATGGGTACTTGAAATAAATCGCGCGCGCGATTTTTTTCAAGTACCCATCAGCAGCAAATCGATCATCTCATCTTTTTCCAATTTTCAGTTTAAAATACATAATTTTCAATACAGCATTTGTCTGGTTCGTTCAAAAGAAAAAATTATCAATTTCCGAATTTTCATGTTTCAATATATAAATTCAAATGTCTTGGAGCTTAAACCGACCTATTTCACGAGCGAAATAGGTCTTCGTAGTGCCACTTTAGCCGCTTTTCCATTTCAATCGTACGCTGAGAAGAAAAATAGTCAAAAATTATGTTCCAGTCAGAGACAATTAAAACAAACGATGAAGCCAAGATATGCTAGTTTTACATCTTCTTCCAGCATACACAATAAAAGCAGGATTCGATATTTGTCAATAAGAGACATATATATCTATTAAATATTAAAAAAAAATTATGGATAGATGAAGTAATCATATATAGCTTTTGAATGATTTAAAAAAATATATTTTGTTATTTTAAACTATTGTTTATATTCAATTATATTCAAACGGATAACACCCACATTTTTTTATGGGGCTTATGACCGCGATGAGGGAGGACATAAAGCCCAAATTAAAATTGGGCGATGTGACCGCTCCAATGGAGGTAATAACGCCCAAAAACCATTTTGGGCGAAATGTCCGTTGGGGGATATGTCCGGTCGCCGCGAAAAGGACTTTAATTCATGACCACCCCCAATAAAATTGAATAATCCTCCCACAACCTAAAAAATTGAAATTTTTATCTGAAAAACTTATTTTGCCCATATCTTCGTATATACGCGTCCTAGAGCGAAAAGGACTTTAATTCGTAACACCCCAAAAAAATTAATAGTCCGCTCAAAACCTAAAAAATTGCAATTTTTATATGAAACAGTTATTTTGCCCATATCTCCTTAAATATGTGTCCTAGGGCGAAATGGACTTTAATTCGTGACCACCCCCAAAAAATTGACAAATCCACCCAAAACCTTAAAAAATTTTAAATTTTGATATGAAAAACTTATTTTGCCCATATCTCCTAAACTAAGCGCCCTAGCGCGAAAAGGACTTTAATTCATGACCACCCCCCAAAAAATGAATAATCCTCCCACAACCTAAAAAATTTAAATTTTTATCTGAAAATCTTATTTTGCCCATATCATCGTATATATGCGTCCTAGAGCGAAAAGGACTTTAATTCGTAACACCCCAAAAAATGTAATAATCCGCTCAAACCCTAAAAATTGCAATTTTTATATGAAAAAGTTATTTTGCCCATATCTCCTTAAATATACGTTCTAGGGCGAAAAGGACTTTAATTCGTGACCACCCCCAAAAAAATTGACAAATCCACCCAAAACCTAAAAAAATTTAAATTTTGATATGAAAAACTTATTTTGCCCATATCTCCTAAACTAAGCGCCCTAGCGCCAAAAGGACTTTAATTCATGACCACCCCCAAAAAAATTGAATAATCCTCCCAAAACCTAAAAAAATTGAAATTTTTATCTGAAAAACTTATTATGCCCTTATCTTCGTATATACGCGTCCTAGAGCGAAAAGGACTTTAATTCGTAACACCCCAAAAAATTTAATAATCCACTCAAAACCTAAAAAAATTGCAATTTTTATATGAAAAAGTTATTTTGCCCATATCTCCTTAAATATACGTTCTAGGGCGAAAAGGACTTTAATTCGTGACCACCCCCAAAAAATTGACAAATCCACCCAAAACCTAAAAAAATTAAATTTTGATATGAAAAACTTATTTTGCCCATATCTCCTAAACTAAGCGCCCTAGCGCGAAAAGGACTTTAATTCATGACCACCCAAAAAAAAAAAAATGAATAATCCTCCCAAAACCTAAAAAATTGAAATTTTTATATGAAAAATTTATTTTGCCCATATCTTCGTATATACGCATCCTAGAGCGAAAAGGACTTTAATTCGTAACACCCCAAACAATTTAATAATCCGCTCAAAACCTAAAAAAATTGAAATTTTTAAAAGACCACCCCCAAAAAAATTGAATAATCCTCCCAAAACCTAAAAAAAAATGGAATTTTTATCTGAAAAACTTATTTTGCCCATATCTTCGTATATACGCGTCTTAGAGCGAAAAGGACTTTAATTCGTAACACCCCAAAAAAATTTAATAAAAATTGCAATTTTTATATGAAAAAGTTATTTTGCCCATATCTCCTTAAATATACGTCCTAGGGCGAAAAGGACTTTAATTCGTGAACACCCCCAAAAAATTGACAAATCCACCCAAAACCTAAAAAAAAATAAATTTTGATATGAAAAACTTATTTTGCCCATATCTCCTAAACTAAGCGCCCTAGCGCGAAAAGGACTTTAATTCATGACCACCCCCAAAAAAATTGAATAATCCTCCCAAAACCTAAAAAAATTGAAATTTTTAAAAGACCACCCCCAAAAAAATTGAATAATCCTCCCAAAACCTAAAAAAAAAAATGGAATTTTTATCTGAAAAACTTATTTTGCCCATATCTTCGTATATACGCGTCCTAGAGCGAAAAGGACTTTAATTCGTAACACCCCAAAAAATTTAATAATCCACTCAAAACCTAAAAAAATTGAAATTTTTAAAAGACCACCCCCAAAAAAATTGAATAATCCTCCCAAAACCTAAAAAAAATGGAATTTTTATCTGAAAAACTTATTTTGCCCATATCTTCGTATATACGCGTCTTAGAGCGAAAAGGACTTTAATTCGTAACACCCCAAAAAAAATTTAATAATCCGCTCAAAACCTAAAAAATTGCAATTTTTATATGAAAAAGTTATTTTGCCCATATCTCCTTAAATATACGTCCTAGGGCGAAAAGGACTTTAATTCGTGAACACCCCCAAAAAATTGACAAATCCACCCAAAACCTAAAAAAAAAATAAATTTTGATATGAAAAACTTATTTTGCCCATATCTCCTAAACTAAGCGCCCTAGCGCGAAAAGGACTTTAATTCATGACCACCCCCAAAAAAAATTACTAATCCTCCCAAAACTTAAAAAAATTGAAATTTTTATCTGAAAAACTTATTTTGCCCATATCTTCGTATATACGCGTCCTAGAGCGAAAAGGACTTTAATTCGTAACACCCCAAAAAATTTAATAATCCACTCAAAACCTAAAAAATTGCACTTTTTATATGAAAAAGTTATTTTGCCCATATCTCCTTAAATATGCGTCCTAGGGCGAAAAGGACTTTAATTCGTGACCACCCCCAAAAAATTGACAAATCCACCCAAAACCTAAAAAAAATTAAATTTTGTTATGAAAAATTTATTTTGCCCATATCTCCTAAACTAAGCGCCCTAGCGCGAAAAGGACTTTAATTCATGACCACTCCCACAAAAATTTAATAATCCTCCCACAACCTAAAAAAATTGAAATTTTTATCTGAAAAACTTATTTTGCCCATTTCTTCGTATATACGCGTCCTAGAGCGAAAAGGACTTTAATTCGTAACACCCCAAAAAATTTAATAATCCACTCAAAACCTAAAAAAATTGCAATTTTTTATATGAAAAAGTTATTTTGCCCATATCTCCTTAAATATACGTCCTAGGGCGAAATGGACTTTAATTCGTGACCACCCCCAAAAAATTGACAAATCCACCCAAAACCTAAAAAAATTTTAATTTTTATATGAAAAACTTATTTTGCCCATATCTCCTAAACTAAGCGCCCTAGCGCGAAAAGGACCCTAATTCATGACCACCCCCAAAAAAATTGAATAATCCTCCCAAAACCTAAAAAAATTGAAAATTTTATCTGAAAAACTTATTTTGCCCATATCTTCGTATATACGCGTCCTAGAGCGAAAAGGACTTTAATTCGTAACACCCCAAAAAATTTAATAATCCACTCAAATCCTAAAAAATTTCAATTTTTATTTAAAAAAGTTATTTTGCCCATATCTCCTAAATATACGTTCTAGGGCGAAAAGGACTTTAATTCGTGAACACCCCCAAAAAATTGACAAATCCACCCAAAACCTAAAAAAATTTAAATTTTGATATGAAAAACTTATTTTGCCCATATCTCCTAAACTAAGCGCCCTAGCGCGAAAAGGACCCTAATTCATGACCACCCCCAAAAAAATTGAATAATCCTCCCAAAACCTAAAAAAAATTGAAATTTTTATCTGAAAAACTTATTTTTCCCATATCTTCGTATATACGCGTCCTAGAGCGAAAAGGACTTTAATTCGTAGCACCCCAAAAGATTTAATAATCCACTCAAAACCTAAAAAAACTGCAATTTTTATATGAAAAAGTTATTTTGCCCATATCTCCTTAAATATGCGTCCTAGGGCGAAATGGACTTTAATTCGTGACCACCCCCAAAAAATTTAATAATCCTCCCAAAACCTAAAAAAAATTGAAATTTTTATCTGAAAAACTTATTTTTCCCATATCTTCGTATATACGCGTCCTAGAGCGAAAAGGACTTTAATTCGTAACACCCCAAAAAATTTAATAATCCGCTCAAAACCTAAAAAAATTGCCATTTTTATATGAAAAAGTTATTTTGCCCATATCTCCGTAAATATGCGTCCTAGGGCGAAATGGACTTTAATTCGTGACCACCCCCAAAAAATTGACAAATCCACCCAAAACCTAAAAAAATTTAAATTTTGATATGAAAAACTTATTTTGCCCATATCACCTAAACTAAACGCCCTAGCGCGAAAAGGATTTTAATTCATGACGACCCCCAAAAAAATTGAATAATCCTCCCAAAACCTAAAAAAATTGAAATTTTTATCTGAAAAACTTATTTTGCCCATATCTTCGTATATACGCGTCCTAGAGCGAAAAAGACTTTAATTCGTAACACCCCAAAAAATTTAATAATCCACTCAAAACCTAAAAAAATTGAAATTTTTATATGAAAAAGTTATTTTGCCCATATCTCCTTAAATATACGTCCTAGGGCGAAAAGGACTTTACCACACCCAAAAAATTGACAAATCCACCCAAAACCTAAAAAAAAATTTAAATTTTGATATGAAAACTTATTTTGCCCATATCTCCTAAACTAAGCGCCCTAGCGCGAAAAGGACTTTAATTCATGACCACCCCCAAAAAAATTGAATAATCCTCCCAAAACCTAAAAAAATTGAAATTTTTATCTGAAAAACTTATTTTGCCCATATCTTCGTATATACGCGTCCTAGAGCGAAAAGGACTTTAATTCGTAACACCCCAAAAAATTTAACAATCCGCTCAAAACCTAAAAAAATTGAAAGTTTTATATGAAAAAGTTATTTTGCCCATATCTCCTTAAATTACGTCCTAGGGCGAAAAGGACTTTAATTCGTGACCACCCTCAAAAAATTGACAAATCCACCCAAAACCTAAAAAGAATTAAATTTTGATATGAAAAATTTATTTTGCACATATCTCCTAAACTAAGCGCCCTAGCGCGAAAAGGACTTTAATTCATGACCACCCCCAAAAAAATTGAATAATCCTCCCAAAACCTAAAAAATTTAAATTTTTATCTGAAAAACTTATTTTGCCCATATCTTCGTATATACGCGTCCTAGAGCGAAAAGGACTTTAATTAGTAACACCCCAAAAAATTTAATAATCCACTCAAAACCTAAAAAAATTGCAATTTTTATATGAAAAAGTTATTTTGCCCATATCTCCTTAAATATACGTTCTAGGGCGAAATGGACTTTAATTCGTGACCACCCCCAAAAAATTGACAAATCCACCCAAAACGTAAAAAAAATTTAATTTTTATATGAAAAACTTATTTTGCCCATATCTCCTAAACTAAGCGCCCTAGCGCGAACAGGACTTTAATTCATGACCACCCCCAAAAAAAATTGAATAATCCTCCCAAAACTTAAAAAAATTGAAATTTTTATCTGAAAATCTTATTTTGCCCATATCTTCGTATATACGCGTCCTAGAGCGAAAAAAATTGCAATTTTTATATGAAAAAGTTATTTTGCCCATATCTCCTTAAATATACGTTCTCGGGCGAAAAGGACTTTAATTCGTGACCACACCCAAAAAATTGACAAATCCACCCAAAACCTAAAAAAAAATTAAATTTTGATATGAAAAATTTATTTTGCCCATATCTCCTAAACTAAGCGCCCTAGCGCGAAAAGGACTTTAATTCATGACCACCCCCCAAAAAAATTGAATAATCCTCCCAAAACCTAAAAAATTGAAATTTTTATCTGAAAAACTTATTTTGCCCATATCTTCGTATATACGCACATATCTCCTAAACTAAGCGCCCTAGCGCGAAAAGGACTTTAATTCATGACCACCCCCAAAAAAATTGAATAATCCTCCCAAAACCTAAAAAAATTTAAATTTTTATCTGAAAAACTTATTTTGCCCATATCTTCGTATATACGCGTCCTAGAGCGAAAAGGACTTTAATTCGTAACACCACAAAAAATTTAATAATCCACTCAAAACCTAAAAAAGTAGCAATTTTTATATGAAAAAGTTATTTTGCCCATATCTCCTTAAATATACGTCCTAGGGCGAAATGGACTTTAATTCGTGACCACCCCCAAAAAATTGACAAATCCACCCAAAACCTAAAAAAATTTAAATTTTTATATGAAAAAAGGACCTTAATTCATGACCACCCCCCAAAAAATTGAATAATCCTCCCAAAACCTAAAAAATTGAAAATTTTATCTGAAAAACTTATTTTGCCCATATCATCGTATATACGCGTCCTAGAGCGAAAAGGACTTTAATTCGTAACACCCCAAAAAATTTAATAATCCACTCAAAACCTAAAAAAATTGCAATTTTTATATGAAAAAGTTATTTTGCCCATATCTCCTAAATATACGTCCTAGGGCGAAAAGGACTTTAATTCGTGACCACCCCCAAAAAATTGACAAATCCACCCAAAACCTAAAAAAATTTAAATTTTTATATGAAAAACTTAGCGCCCTAGCGCGAAAAGGACCTTAATTCATGACCACCCCCCAAAAAATTGAATAATCCTCCCAAAACCTAAAAAAATTGAAAATTTTATCTGAAAAACTTATTTTGCCCATATCATCGTATATACGCGTCCTAGAGCGAAAAGGACTTTAATTCGTAACACCCCAAAAAATTTAATAATCCTCCCAAAACCTAAAAAAATTGCAATTTTTATATGAAAAAGTTATTTTGCCCATATCTCCTTAAATATACGTCCTAGGGCGAAAAGGACTTTACCACACCCACAAAATTGACAAATCCACCCAAAACCTAACAAAAATTAAATTTTGATATGAAAAACTTATTTTGCCCATATCTCCTAAACTAAGCGCCCTAGCGCGAAAAGGACTTTAATTCATGACCACCCCAAAAAAAATGAATAATCCTCCCAAAACCTAAAAATCTTCGTATATACGCGTCCTAGAGCGAAAGGGTCTTTAATTCGTAACACCCCAAAAAATTTAATAATCCACTCAAAACCTAAAAAAATTGCAATTTTAATATGAAAAAGTAATTTTGCCCATATCTCCTTAAATATGCGTCCTAGGGCGAAATGGACTTTAATTCGTGACCACCCCCAAAAAATTGACAAATCCACCCAAAACCTAAAAAAAATTAAATTTTGATATGAAAAATTTATTTTGCCCATATCTCCTAAACTAAGCGCCCTAGCGCGAAAAGGACTTTAATTCATGACCACCCCCAAAAAATTTTATAATCCTCCCAAAACCTAAAAAAATTGCAATTTTTATATGAAAAAGTTATTTTGCCCATATCTCCTTAAATATACGTTCTAGGGCGAAAAGGACTTTAAGTCGTGACCACCCCCAAAAAATTGACAAATCCACCCAAAACCTAAAAAAAAATTAAATTTTGATATGAAAAATTTATTTTGCCCATATCTCCTAAACTAAGCGCCCTAGCGCGAAAAGGACTTTAATTCATGACCCCCTCCAAAAAATTTGAATAATCCTCCCACAACCTAAAAAAATTGAAATTTTTATCTGAAAAACTTATTTTGCCCATTTCTTCGTATATACGCGTCCTAGAGCGAAAAGGACTTTAATTCGTAACACCCCAAAAAATTTAATAATCCACTCAAAACCTAAAAAAATTGCAATTTTTATATGAAAAAGTTATTTTGCCCATATCTCCTTAAATATACGTCCTAGGGCGAAATGGACTTTAATTCGTGACCACCCCCAAAAAATTGACAAATCCACCCAAAACCTAAAAAAATTTTAATTTTTATATGAAAAACTTATTTTGCCCATATCTCCTAAACTAAGCGCCCTAGCGCGAAAAGGACCATAATTCATGACCACCCCAAAAAAATTGAATAATCCTCCCAAAACCTAAAAAAATTGAAAATTTTATCTGAAAAACTTATTTTGCCCATATCTTCGTATATACGCGTCCTAGAGCGAAAAGGACTTTAATTCGTAACACCCCAAAAAATTTAATAATCCACTCAAAACCTAAAAAAATTGAAATTTTTATATGAAAAAGTTATTTTGCCCATATCTCCTTAAATATACGTCCTAGGGCGAAAAGGACTTTACCACACCCAAAAAATTGACAAATCCACCCAAAACCTAAAAAAATTTTAAATTTTGATATGAAAACTTATTTTGCCCATATCTCCTTAACTAAGCGCCCTAGCGCGAAAAGGACTTTAATTCATGACCACCACCAAAAAAATTGAATAATCCTCCCAAAACCTAAAAAAATTGAAATTTTTATTTGAAAAACTTATTTCGCCCATATCTTCGTATATACGCGTCCTAGAGCGAAAAGGACTTTAATTCGTAACACCCCAAAAAATTGAATAATCCTCCCAAAGCCTAAAAAAATTGCAATTTTTATATGAAAAAGTTATTTTGCCCATATCTCCTTAAATATGCGTCCTAGGGCGAAATGGACTTTAATTCGTGACCACCCCCAAAAAATTGACAAATCCACCCAAAACCTAAAAAAATTTAAATTTTTATATGAAAAACGTAGCGCCCTAGCGCGAAAAGGACCTTAATTCATGACCACCCCCCAAAAAATTGAATAATCCTCCCAAAACCTAAAAAATTGAAAATTTTATCTGAAAAACTTATTTTGCCCATATCATCGTATATACGCGTCCTAGAGCGAAAAGGACTTTAATTCGTAACACCCCAAAAAATTTAATAATCCACTCAAAACCTAAAAAAATTGCAATTTTTATATGAAAAAGTTATTTTGCCCATATCTCCTTAAATATACGTCCTAGGGCGAAAAGGACTTTAATTCGTGACCACCCCCAAAAAATTGACAAATCCACCCAAAACCTAAAAAAATTTAAATTTTTATATGAAAAACTTAGCGCCCTAGCGCGAAAAGGACCTTAATTCATGACCACCCCCCAAAAAATTGAATAATCCTCCCAAAACCTAAAAAAATTGAAAATTTTATCTGAAAAACTTATTGTGCCCATATCATCGTATATATGCGTCCTAGAGCGAAAAGGACTATAATTCGTAACACCCCAAAAAATTTAATAATCCCCTCAAAACCTAAAAAAATTGCAATTTTTATATGAAAAAGTTATTTTGCCCATATCTCCTTAAATATACGTCCTAGGGCGAAAAGGACTTTACCACACCCACAAAATTGACAAATCCACCCAAAACCTAAAAAAATTAAATTTTGATATGAAAAACTTATTTTGCCCATATCTCCTAAACTAAGCACCTTAGCGCGAAAAGGACTTTAATTCATGACCACCCCCAAAAAAAATGAATAATCCTCCCAAAACCTAAAAAAATTGAAATTTTTATCTGAAAATCTTATTTTGCCCATATCTTCGTATATACGCGTCCTAGAGCGAAGAGAACTTTAATTCGTAACACCCCAAAAAATGTAATAATCCGCTCAAAACCTAAAAAAATTTAAATTTTGATATGAAAAACTTATTTTGCACATATCTCCTTAAATATACGTCCTAGGGCGAAAAGGACTTTACCACACCCAAAAAATTGACAAATCCACCCAAAACTTAAAAAAATTTAAATTTTGATATGAAAAACTTATTTTGCCCATATCTCCTAAACTAAGCGCCCTAGCGCGAAAAGGAGTTTAATTCATGACCATTCCCAAAAAAATTGAATAATCCTCCCAAAACCTAAAAAAATTGAAAATTTTATCTGAAAAACTTATTTTGCCAATATCTTCGTATATACGCGTCCTAGAGCGAAAAGGACTTTAATTCGTAACACCCCAAAAAATTTAATAATCCACTCAAAACCTAAAAAAATTGAAATTTTTATATTAAAAAGTTATTTTGCCCATATCTCCTTAAATATACGTCCTAGGGCGAAAAGGACTTTACCACACCCAAAAAATTGACAAATCCACCCAAAACCTAAAAAAAAATTAAATTTTGATATGAAAACTTATTTTGCCCATATCTCCTAAATTAAGCGCCCTAGCGCGAAAAGGACTTTAATTCATGACCACCCCAAAAAAAAAATTGAATAATCCTCCCAAAACCTAAAAAAATTGAAATTTTTATCTGAAAATCTTATTTTGCCCATATCTTCGTATATACGCGTCCTAGAGCGAAAAAAATTGCAATTTTTATATGAAAAAGTTATTTTGCCCATATCTCCTTAAATATACGTTCTCGGGCGAAAAGGACTTTAATTCGTGACCACACCCAAAAAAATTGACAAATCCACCCAAAACCTAAAAAAAATTAAATTTTGATATGAAAAACTTATTTTGCACATATCTCCTAAACTAAGCGCTCTAGCGCGAAAAGGACTTTAATTCATGACCACCCCCAAAAAAATTGAATAATCCTCCCAAAACCTAAAAAAATTTAAATTTTTATCTGAAAAACTTATTTTACCCATATCTTCGTATATACGCGTCCTAGAGCGAAAAGGACTTTAATTCGTAACACCCCAAAAAATTTAATAATCCACTCAAAACCTAAAAAAATTGAAATTTTTATATTAAAAAGTTATTTTGCCCATATCTCCTTAAATATACGTCCTAGGGCGAAAAGGACTTTACCACACCCAAAAAATTGACAAATCCACCCAAAACCTAAAAAAAATTAAATTTTGATATGAAAACTTATTTTGCCCATATCTCCTAAACTAAGCGCCCTAGCGCGAAAAGGACTTTAATTCATGACCACCCCCAAAAAAAATTTAATAATCCTCCCAAAACCTAAAAAAATTGAAATTTTTATCTGAAAATCTTATTTTGCCCATATCTTCGTATATACGCGTTATTTTGCCCATATCTCCTTAAATGTACGTCCTAGGGCGAAATGGACTTTAATTCGTGACCACCCCCAAAAAATTGACAAATCCACCCAAAACCTAAAAAATTTAAATTTTTATATGAAAAACTTAGCGCCCTAGCGCGAAAAGGACCTTAATTCATGACCACCCCCCAAAAAATTGAATAATCCTCCCAAAACCTAAAAAAATTGAAAATTTTATCTGAAAAATTTATTTTGCCCATATCATCGTATATACGCGTCCTAGAGCGAAAAGGACTTTAATTCGTAACACCCCAAAAAATTTAATATTCCACTCAAAACCTAAAAAAATTGCAATTTTTATATGAAAAAGTTATTTTGCCCATATCTCCTTAAATATACGTCCTAGGGCGAAAAGGACTTTAATTCGTGACCACCCCCAAAAAATTGACAAATCCGCCCAAAACCTAAAAAAATTTAAATTTTTATATGAAAAAATTAGCGCCCTAGCGCGAAAAGGACCTTAATTCATGACCACCCCCCAAAAAATTGAATAATCCTCCCAAAACCTAAAAAAATTGAAAATTTTATCTGAAAAATTTATTTTGCCCATATCATCGTATATACGCGTCATAGAGCGAAAAGGACTTTAATTCGTAACACCCCAAAAATTTAATAATCCACTCAAAACCTAAAAAATTGAATTTTTTATATGAAAAAGTTATTTTGCCCATATCTCCTTAAATATACGTCCTAGGGCGAAGAGGACTTTACCACACCCAAAAAATTGACAAATCCACCCAAAACCTAAAAAAATTTAAATTTTGATATGAAAATCTTATTTTGCCCATATCTCCTAAACTAAGCGCCTTAGCGCGAAAAGGACTTTAATTCATGACCACCCCAAAAAAAAAATGAATAATCCTCCCAAAACCTAAAAAAATTGAAATTTTTATCTGAAAATCTTATTTTGCCCATATCTTCGTATATACGCATCCTAGAGCGAAGAGAACTTTAATTCGTAACACCCCAAAAAATTTAATAATCCGCTCAAAACCTAAAAAAATTTAAATTTTGATATGAAAAACTTATTTTGCCCATATCTCCTAAACTAAGCGCCTTAGCGCGAGAAAGACTTTAATTCATGACCACACCCAAAAAAATTCGTAACACCCCAAAAAATTTAATAATCCACTCAAAACCTAAAAATATTGCAATTTTTATATGAAAAAGTTATTTTGCCCATATCTCCTTAAATATGCGTCCTAGGGCGAAATGGACTTTAATTCGTGACCACCCCCAAAATATTGACAAATCCACCAAAAACCTAAAAAAAATTAAATTTTGATATGAAAAACTTATTTTGCCCATATCTCCTAAACTAAGCGCCCTAGCGCGAAAAGGACTTTAATTCATGACCACCCCCAAAAAAATTGAATAATCCTCCCACAACCTAAAAAAATTGAAATTTTTATCTGAAAACTTATTTTGCCCATATCTTCGTATATACGCGTCCTAGAGCGAAGAGGACTTTAATTCGTAACACCCCAAAAAATTTAATAAGCCACTCAAAACCTAAAAAAATTGAAATTTTTATATGAAAAAGTTATTTTGCCCATATCTCCTTAAATATGCGTCCTAGGGCGAAATGGACTTTAATTCGTGACCACCCCCAAAAAATTGACAAATCCACCCAAAACTTAAAAAAATTTAAATTTTGATATGAAAAACTTATTTTGCCCATATCTCCTAAACTAAGCGCCCTAGCGCGAAAAGGACTTTAATTCATGACCACCCCCAAAAAAATTGAATAATCCTCCCACAACCTAAAAAAATTGAAATTTTTACCTGAAAAACTTATTTTGCCCATATCTTCGTATATACGCGTCCTAGAGCGAAAATGACTTTAATTCGTAACACCCCAAAAAATTTAATAATCCGCTCAAAACCTAAAAAATTGCAATTTTTATATGAAAAAGTTATTTTGCCCATATCTCCTTAAATATACGTTC
Organism: Haematobia irritans; assembly: GCF_050003625.1. Lineage (NCBI taxonomy): Eukaryota > Metazoa > Arthropoda > Insecta > Diptera > Muscidae > Haematobia > Haematobia irritans. The sequence goes on along the minus strand of NC_134400.1, from coordinate 70,411,473 downwards.
TAGGGCGAAAAGGACTTTAATTCGTGACCACACCCAAAAAATTGACAAATCCACCCAAAACCTAAAAAAAATTGAAATTTTGATATGAAAAACTTATTTTGTCCATATCTCCTAAACTAAGCGCCCTAGCGCGAAAAGGACTTATTTCATGACCACCCCAAAAAAAATTGAATAATCCTCCCAAAACCTAAAAAAATTGAAATTTTTATCTGAAAAACTTATTTTGCCCATATCTTCGTATATACGCGTCCTAGAGCGAAAACCTAAAAAAAATTAAATTTTGATATGAAAAACTTATTTTGCCCATATCTCCTAAACTAAGCGCCCTAGCGCGAAAACGACCCTAATTCATGACCACCCCCAAAAAAATTGAATAATCCTCCCAAAACCTAAAAAAATTGAAATTTTTATCTGAAAAACTTATTTTGCCCATATCTTCGTATATACGCGTCCTAGAGCGAAAACCTAAAAAAAATTGAAATTTTTATATGAAAAAGTTATTTTGCCCATATCTCCTTAAATATACGTCCTAGGGCGAAAAGGACTTTACCACACCCAAAAAATTGACAAATCCACCCAAAACCTAAAAAAATTTTAAATTTTGATATGAAAACTTATTTTGCCCATATCTCCTAAACTAAGCGCCCTAGCGCGAAAAGGACTTTAATTCATGACCACCCCCAAAAAAATTGAATAATCCTCCCAAAACCTAAAAAAAAATTGAAATTTTTATCTGAAAATCTTATTTTGCCCATATCTTCGTATATACGCGTCCTAGAGCGAAAAAATTGCAATTTTTATATGAAAAAGTTATTTTGCCCATATCTCCTTAAATATACGTTCTAGGGCGAAAAGGACTTTAATTCGTGACCACCCCCAAAAAATTGACAAATCCACCCAAAACCTAAAAAAAATTAAATTTTGATATGAAAAACTTATTTTGCCCATATCTCCTAAACTAAGCGCCCTAGCGCGAAAAGGACTTTAATTCATGACCACCCCCAAAAAAATTGAATAATCCTCCCAAAACCTACAAGAGTGAAATTTTTATCTGAAAAACTTATTTTGCCCATATCTTTGTATATACGCGTCCTAGAGCGAAAAGGACTTTAATTCGTAACACCCCAAAAAATTTAACAATCCGCTCAAAACCTCAAAAAATTGAAAGTTTTATATGAAAAAGTTATTTTGCCCATATCTCCTTAAATATACGTCCTAGGGCGAAAAGGACTTTAATTCGTGACCACCCCCAAAAAATTGACAAATCCACCCAAAACCTAAAAAAAAATTAAATTTTTATATGAAAACTTATTTTGCCCATATCTCCTAAACTAAGCGCCCTAGCGCGAAAAGGACTTTAATTCATGACCACCCCCAAAAAAAATTGAATAATCCTCCCAAAACCTAAAAAAATTGAAATTTTTATCTGAAAATCTTATTTTGCCCATATCTTCGTATATACGCGTTATTTTGCCCATATCTCCTTAAATGTACGTCCTAGGGCGAAATGGACTTTAATTCGTGACCACCCCCAAAAAATTGACAAATCCACCCAAAACCTAAAAAATGTAAATTTTTATATGAAAAACTTAGCGCCCTAGCGCGAAAAGGACCTTAATTCATGACCACCCCCCAAAAAATTGAATAATCCTCCCAAAACCTAAAAAAATTGAAAATTTTATCTGAAAAATTTATTTTGCCCATATCATCGTATATACGCGTCCTAGAGCGAAAAGGACTTTAATTCGTAACACCCCAAAAAATTTAATATTCCACTCAAAACCTAAAAAAATTGCAATTTTTATATGAAACAGTTATTTTGCCCATATCTCCTTAAATATACGTCCTAGGGCGAAAAGGACTTTAATTCGTGACCACCCCCAAAAAATTGACAAATCCGCCCAAAACCTAAAAAATTTAAATTTTTATATGAAAAACTTAGCGCCCTAGCGCGAAAAGGACCTTAATTCATGACCACCCCCCAAAAAATTGAATAATCCTCCCAAAACCTAAAAAAATTGAAAATTTTATCTGAAAAACTTATTTTGCCCATATCATCGTATATACGCGTCATAGAGCGAAAAGGACTTTAATTCGTAACACCCCAAAAATTTAATAATCCACTCAAAACCTAAAAAATTGAATTTTTTATATGAAAAAGTTATTTTGCCCATATCTCCTTAAATATACGTCCTAGGGCGAAGAGGACTTTACCACACCCAAAAAATTGACAAATCCACCCAAAACCTAAAAAAATTTAAATTTTGATATGAAAATCTTATTTTGCCCATATCTCCTAAACTAAGCGCCTTAGCGCGAAAAGGACTTTAATTCATGACCACCCCCAAAAAAAAATGAATAATCCTCCCAAAACCTAAAAAAATTGAAATTTTTATCTGAAAATCTTATTTTGCCCATATCTTCGTATATACGCGTCCTAGAGCGAAGAGAACTTTAATTCGTAACACCCCAAAAAATTTAATAATCCGCTCAAAACCTAAAAAAATTTAAATTTTGATATGAAAAACTTATTTTGCCCATATCTCCTAAACTAAGCGCCTTAGCGCGAGAAAGACTTTAATTCATGACCACACCCAAAAAAATTCGTAACACCCCAAAAAATTTAATAATCCACTCAAAACCTAAAAATATTGCAATTTTTATATGAAAAAGTTATTTTGCCCATATCTCCTTAAATATGCGTCCTAGGGCGAAATGGACTTTAATTCGTGACCACCCCCAAAATATTGACAAATCCACCAAAAACCTAAAAAAAATTAAATTTTGATATGAAAAACTTATTTTGCCCATATCTCCTAAACTAAGCGCCCTAGCGCGAAAAGGACTTTAATTCATGACCACCCCCAAAAAAATTGAATAATCCTCCCACAACCTAAAAAAATTGAAATTTTTATCTGAAAACTTATTTTGTCCATATCTTCGTATATACGCGTCCTAGAGCGAAGAGGACTTTAATTCGTAACACCCCAAAAAATTTAATAAGCCACTCAAAACCTAAAAAAATTGAAATTTTTATATGAAAAAGTTATTTTGCCCATATCTCCTTAAATATGCGTCCTAGGGCGAAATGGACTTTAATTCGTGACCACCCCCAAAAAATTGACAAATCCACCCAAAACTTAAAAAAATTTAAATTTTGATATGAAAAACTTATTTTGCCCATATCTCCTAAACTAAGCGCCCTAGCGCGAAAAGGACTTTAATTCATGACCACCCCCAAAAAAATTGAATAATCCTCCCACAACCTAAAAAAATTGAAATTTTTACCTGAAAAACTTATTTTGCCCATATCTTCGTATATACGCGTCCTAGAGCGAAAATGACTTTAATTCGTAACACCCCAAAAAATTTAATAATCCGCTCAAAACCTAAAAAATTGCAATTTTTATATGAAAAAGTTATTTGGCCCATATCTCCTTAAATATACGTCCTAGGGCGAAAAGGACTTTAATTCGTGACCACACCCAAAAAATTGACAAATCCACCCAAAACCTAAAAAAAATTTAAATTTTGATATGAAAAACTTATTTTGTCCATATCTCCTAAACTAAGCGCCCTAGCGCGAAAAGGACTTATTTCATGACCACCCCAAAAAAAATTGAATAATCCTCCCAAAACCTAAAAAAATTGAAATTTTTATCTGAAAAACTTATTTTGCCCATATCTTCGTATATACGCGTCCTAGAGCGAAAACCTAAAAAAAATTAAATTTTGATATGAAAAACTTATTTTGCCCATATCTCCTAAACTAAGCGCCCTAGCGCGAAAAGGACCCTAATTCATGACCACCCCCAAAAAAATTGAATAATCCTCCCAAAACCTAAAAAAATTGAAATTTTTATCTGAAAAACTTATTTTGCCCATATCTTCGTATATACGCGTCCTAGAGCGAAAACCTAAAAAAAATTGAAATTTTTATATGAAAAAGTTATTTTGCCCATATCTCCTTAAATATACGTCCTAGGGCGAAAAGGACTTTACCACACCCAAAAAATTGACAAATCCACCCAAAACCTAAAAAAATTTTAAATTTTGATATGAAAACTTATTTTGCCCATATCTCCTAAACTAAGCGCCCTAGCGCGAAAAGGACTTTATTTCATGACCACCCCCAAAAAAATTGAATAATCCTCCCAAAACCTAAAAAAAATTGAAATTTTTATCTGAAAATCTTATTTTGCCCATATCTTCGTATATACGCGTCCTAGAGCGAAAAAATTGCAATTTTTATATGAAAAAGTTATTTTGCCCATATCTCCTTAAATATACGTTCTAGGGCGAAAAGGACTTTAATTCGTGACCACCCCCAAAAAATTGACAAATCCACCCAAAACCTAAAAAAAAATTAAATTTTGATATGAAAAACTTATTTTGCCCATATCTCCTAAACTAAGCGCCCTAGCGCGAAAAGGACTTTAATTCATGACCACCCCCAAAAAAAATTGAATAATCCTCCCAAAACCTAAAAAATTGAAATTTTTATCTGAAAAACTTATTTTGCCCATATCTTCGTATATACGCGTCCTAGAGCGAAAAGGACTTTAATTCGTAACACCCCAAAAAATTTAATAATCCACTCAAAACCTAAAAAAATTGCAATTTTTATATGAAAAAGTTATTTTGCCCATATCTCCTTAAATATACGTCCTAGGGCGAAATGGACTTTAATTCGTGACCACCCCAAAAAATTGACAAATCCACCCAAAACCTAAAAAAAATTAAAATTTGATATGAAAACTTATTTTGCCCATATCTCCTAAACTAAGCGCCCTAGCGCGAAAAGGACTTTAATTCATGACCACCCCCAAAAAACTTGAATAATAATAATTGAAAGTTTTATATGAAAAAGTTATTTTGCCCATATCTCCTAAATATACGTCCTAGGGCGAAATGGACTTTAATTCGTGACCACCCCAAAAAATTGACAAATCCACCCAAAACCTAAAAAAAAAATAAATTTTGATATGAAAAACTTATTTTGCACATATCTCCTAAACTAAGCGCTCTAGCGCGAAAAGGACTTTAATTCATGACCACCCCCAAAAAAATTGAATAATCCTCCCAAAACCTAAAAAAATTTAAATTTTTATCTGAAAAACTTATTTTGCCCATATCTTCGTATATACGCGTCCTAGAGCGAAAAGGACTTTAATTCGTAACACCCCAAAAAATTTAATAATCCACTCAAAACCTAAAAAAATTGCAATTTTTATATGAAAAAGTTATTTTGCCCATATCTCCTTAAATATACGTCCTAGGGCGAAAAGGACTTTACCACACCCAAAAAATTGACAAATCCACCCACAACCTAAAAAAATTTAAATTTTGATATGAAACACTTATTTTGCCCATATCTCCTAAACTAAGCGCCTTAGCGCGAGAAGGACTTTAATTCATGACCACACCCAAAAAAATTCGTAACACCCCAAAAAATTTAATAATCCACTCAAAACCTAAAAATATTGCAATTTTTAATGAAAAAGTTATTTTGCCCATATCTCCTTAAATATGCGTCCTAGGGCGAAATGGACTTTAATTCGTGACCACACCCAAAAAATTGACAAATCCACCCAAAACCTAAAAAAAATTTAAATTTTGATATGAAAAACTTATTTTGTCCATATCTCCTAAACTAAGCGCCCTAGCGCGAAAAGGACTTTAATTCATGACCACCCCAAAAAAAATTGAATAATCCTCCCAAAACCTAAAAAAATTGAAATTTTTATCTGAAAAACTTATTTTGCCCATATCTTCGTATATACGCGTCCTAGAGCGAAAAGGACTTTAATTCGTAACACCCCAAAAAATTTAACAATCCGCTCAAAACCTCAAAAAATTGAAAGTTTTATATGAAAAAGTTATTTTGCCCATATCTCCTTAAATATACGTCCTAGGGCGAAAAGGACTTTAATTCGTGGCCACCCCCAAAAAATTGACAAATCCACCCAAAACCTAAAAAGAATTAAATTTTGATATGAAAAACTTATTTTGCACATATCTCCTAAACTAAGCGCCCTAGCGCGAAAAGGACTTTAATTCATGACCACCCCCAAAAAAATTGAATAATCCTCCCAAAACCTAAAAAATTGAAATTTTTATCTGAAAAACTTATTTTGCCCATATCTTCGTATATACGCGTCCTAGAGCGAAAAGGACTTTAATTCGTAACACCCCAAAAAATTTAATAATCCACTCAAAACCTAAAAAAATTGCAATTTTTATATGAAAAAGTTATTTTGCCCATATCTCCTTAAATATACGTCCTAGGGCGAAATGGACTTTAATTCGTGACCACCCCAAAAAATTGACAAATCCACCCAAAACCTAAAAAAAATTAAAATTTGATATGAAAACTTATTTTGCCCATATCTCCTAAACTAAGCGCCCTAGCGCGAAAAGGACTTTAATTCATGACCACCCCAAAAAAATTGAATAATAATAATTGAAAGTTTTATATGAAAAAGTTATTTTGCCCATATCTCCTAAATATACGTCCTAGGGCGAAATGGACTTTAAATCGTGACCACCCCAAAAAATTGACAAATCCACCCAAAACCTAAAAAAAATTAAATTTGGATATGAAAAACTTATTTTGCACATATCTCCTAAACTAAGCGCTCTAGCGCGAAAAGGACTTTAATTCATGACCACCCCCAAAAAAATTTAATAATCCTCCCAAAACCTAAAAAAATTTAAATTTTTATCTGAAAAACTTATTTTGCCCATATCTTCGTATATACGCGTCCTAGAGCGAAAAGGACTTTAATTCGTAACACCCCAAAAAATTTAATAATCCACTCAAAACCTAAAAAAATTGCAATTTTTATATGAAAAAGTTATTTTGCCCATATCTCCTTAAATATACGTCCTAGGGCGAAAAGGACTTTTCCACACCCAAAAAATTGACAAATCCACCCACAACCTAAAAAAATTTAAATTTTGATATGAAAAACTTATTTTGCCCATATCTCCTAAACTAAGCGCCTTAGCGCGAGAAGGACTTTAATTCATGACCACACCCAAAAAAATTCGTAACACCCCAAAAAATTTAATAATCCACTCAAAACCTAAAAATATTGCAATTTTTAATGAAAAAGTTATTTTGCCCATATCTCCTTAAATATGCGTCCTAGGGCGAAATGGACTTTAATTCGTGACCACCCCCAAAAAATTGACAAATCCACCCAAAACCTAAAAAAAATTAAATTTTGATATGAAAAACTTATTTTGCCAATATCTCCTAAACTAAGCGCCCTAGCGCGAAAAGGACTTTAATTCATGACCACCCCCAAAAAAATTGAATAATCCTCCCACAACCTAAAAAAATTGAAATTTTTATCTGAAAAACTTATTTTGCCCATATCTTCGTATATCGTCCTAGAGCGAAAAGGACTTTAATTCGTAACACCCCCAAAAATTTAATTTATTTTGCCCATATCTCCTTAAATATACGTTCTAGGGCGAAAAGGACTTTAATTCGTGACCACACCCAAAAATTGACAAATCCACCCAAAACCTAAAAAAAATTTAAATTTTGATATGAAAAACTTATTTTGCCCATATCTCCTAAACTAAGCGCCCTAGCGCGAAAAGGACTTTAATTCATGACCACCCCCAAAAAAATTGAATAATCCTCCCAAAACCTAAAAAAATTGAAATTTTTATCTGAAAATCTTATTTTGCCCATATCTTCGTATATACGCGTCCTAGAGCGAAGAGGACTTTAATTCGTAACACCCCAAAAAATTTAATAATCTACTCAAAACCTAAAAAAATTGCATTTTTACATGAAAAAGTTATTTTGCCCATATCTGCTTAAATATGCGTCCTAGGGCGAAATGGACTTTAATTCGTGACTACCCCCAAAAAATTGACAAATCCACCCAAAACTTAAAAAAAATTATATTTTGATATGAAAAACTTATTTTGCCCATATCTCCTAAACTAAGCGCCCTAGCGCGAAAAGGACTTTAATTCATGACCACCCCAAAAAAAATTGAATAATCCTCCCAAAACCTAAAAAAATTGAAATTTTTATCTGAAAAACTTATTTTGCCCATATCTTCGTATATATGCGTCCTAGAGCGAAAACCTAAAAAAAATTAAATTTTGATATGAAAAAGTTATTTTGCCCATATCTCCTAAACTAAGCGCCCTAGCGCGAAAAGGACCCTAATTCATGACCACCCCCAAAAAAATTGAATAATCCTCCCAAAACCTAAAAAAATTGAAATTTTTATCTGAAAAACTTATTTTGCCCATATCTTCGTATATACGCGTCCTAGAGCGAAAAGGACTTTAATTCGTAACACCCCAAAAAATTTAATAATCCACTCAAAACCTAAAAAAATTGCAATTTTTATATGAAAAAGTTATTTTGCCCATATCTCCTTAAATATACGTCCTAGGGCGAAATGGACTTTAATTCGTGACCACCCCAAAAAATTGACAAATCCACCCAAAACCTAAAAAAATTAAAATTTGATATGAAAACTTATTTTGCCCATATCTCCTAAACTAAGCGCCCTAGCGCGAAAAGGACTTTAATTCATGACCACCCACAAAAAAATTGAATAATAATAATTGAAAGTTTTATATGAAAAAGTTATTTTGCCCATATCTCCTAAATATACGTCCTAGGGCGAAATGGACTTTAATTCGTGACCACCCCAAAAAATTGACAAATCCACCCAAAACCTAAAAAAAATTAAATTTTTATATGAAAAACTTATTTTGCACATATCTCCTAAACTAAGCGCTCTAGCGCGAAAAGGACTTTAATTCATGACCACCCCCAAAAAAATTGAATAATCCTCCCAAAACCTAAAAAAATTTAAATTTTTATCTGAAAAACTTATTTTGCCCATATCTTCGTATATACGCGTCCTAGAGCGAAAAGGACTTTAATTCGTAACACCCCAAAAAATTTAATAATCCACTCAAAACCTAAAAAAATTGCAATTTTTATATGAAAAAGTTATTTTGCCCATATCTCCTTAAATATACGTCCTAGGGCGAAAAGGACTTTACCACACCCAAAAAATTGACAAATCCACCCACAACCTAAAAAAATTTAAATTTTGATATGAAAAACTTATTTTGCCCATATCTCCTAACCTAAGGGCCTTAGCGCGAGAAGGACTTTAATTCATGACCACACCCAAAAAAATTCGTAACACCCCAAAAAATTTAATAATCCACTCAAAACCTAAAAATATTGCAATTTTTAATGAAAAAGTTATTTTGCCCATATCTCCTTAAATATGCGTCCTAGGGCGAAATGGACTTTAATTCGTGACCACCCCCAAAAAATTGACAAATCCACCCAAAACCTAAAAAAAATTAAATTTTGATATGAAAAACTTATTTTGCCAATATCTCCTAAACTAAGCGCCCTAGCGGGAAAAGGACTTTAATTCATGACCACCCCCAAAAAAAATTGAATAATCCTCCCACAACCTAAAAAAATTGAAATTTTTATCTGAAAAACTTATTTTGCCCATATCTTCGTATATACGCGTCCTAGAGCGAAAAGGACTTTAATTCGTAACACCCCCAAAAATTTAATTTATTTTACCCATATCTCCTTAAATATACGTTCTAGGGCGAAAAGGACTTTAATTCGTGACCACACCCAAAAATTGACAAATCCACCCAAAACCTAAAAAAAATTTAAATTTTGATATGAAAAACTTATTTTGCCCATATCTCCTAAACTAAGCGCCCTAGCGCGAAAAGGACTTTAATTCATGACCACCCCCAAAAAAATTGAATAATCCTCCCAAAACCTAAAAAAATTGAAATTTTTATCTGAAAATCTTATTTTGCCCATATCTTCGTATATACGCGTCCTAGAGCGAAGAGGACTTTAATTCGTAACACCCCAAAAAATTTAATAATCTACTCAAAACCTAAAAAAATTGCATTTTTACATGAAAAAGTTATTTTGCCCATATCTGCTTAAATATGCGTCCTAGGGCGAAATGGACTTTAATTCGTGACCACCCCCAAAAAATTGACAAATCCACCCAAAACTTAAAAAAATTTATATTTTGATATGAAAAACTTATTTTGCCCATATCTCCTAAACTAAGCGCCCTAGCGCGAAAAGGACTTTAATTCATGACCACCCCAAAAAAAATTGATAATCCTCCCAAAACCTAAAAAAATTGAAATTTTTATCTGAAAAACTTATTTTGCCCATATCTTCGTATATATGCGTCCTAGAGCGAAAACCTAGAAAAATTTTAAATTTTGATATGAAAACTTATTTTGCCCATATCTCCTAAACTAAGCGCCCTAGCGCGAAAAGGACTTTAATTCATGACCACCCCCAAAAAAATTGAATAATCCTCCCAAAACCTAAAAAAATTGAAATTTTTATCTGAAAATCTTATTTTGCCCATATCTTCGTATATACGCGTCCTAGAGCGAAAAAAATTGCAATTTTTATATGAAAAAGTTATTTTGCCCATATCTCCTTAAATATACGTTCTAGGGCGAAAAGGACTTTAATTCGTGACCACCCCCAAAAAATTGACAAATCCACCCAAAACCTAAAAAAAAATTAAATTTTGATATGAAAAACTTATTTTGCCCATATCTCCTAAACTAAGCGCCCTAGCGCGAAAAGGACTTTAATTCATGACCACCCCCAAAAAAAATTGAATAATCCTCCCAAAACCTACAAAAGTGAAATTTTTATCTGAAAAACTTATTTTGCCCATATCTTCGTATATACGCGTCCTAGAGCGAAAAGGACTTTAATTCGTAACACCCCAAAAAATTTAACAATCCGCTCAAAACCTACAAATATTGAAAGTTTTATATGAAAAAGTTATTTTGCCCATATCTCCTTAAATATACGTCCTGGGGCGAAAAGGACTTTAATTCATGACCACCCCCAAAAAATTGACAAATCCACCCAAAACCTAAAAAGAATTAAATTTTGATATGAAAAACTTATTTTGCACATATCTCCTAAACTAAGCGCCCTAGCGCGAAAAGGACTTTAATTCATGAACACCCCCAAAAAAATTGAATAATCCTCCCAAAACCTAAAAAAATTGAAATTTTTATCTGAAAATCTTATTTTGCCCATATCTTCGTATATACGCGTCCAAGAGCGAAGAGGACTTTAATTCGTAACACCCCAGAAAATTTAATAATCTACTCAAAACCTAAAAAAATTGCATTTTTACATGAAAAAGTTATTTTGCCCATATCTGCTTAAATATGCGTCCTAGGGCGAAATGGACTTTAATTCGTGACCTACCCCAAAAAATTGACAAATCCACCCAAAACTTAAAAAAATTTTAATTTTGATATGAAAAACTTATTTTGCCCATATCTCCTAAACTAAGCGCCTTAGCGCGAAAAGGACTTTAATTCATGACCACCCCCCAAAAAATTGAATAATCCTCCCACAACCTAAAAAAAATTGAAATTTTTATCTGAAAAACTTATTTTGCCCATATCTTCGTATATACGCGTCCTAGAGCGAAAATGACTTTAATTCGTAACACCCAAAAAAATTTAATAATCCGCTCAAAACCTAAAAAATTGCAATTTTTATATGAAAAAGTTATTTTGCCCATATCTCCTTAAATATACGTTCTAGGGCGAAAAGGACTTTAATTCGTGACCACACCCAAAAAATTGACAAATCCACCCAAAACCTAAAAAAAATTTAAATTTTGATATGAAAAACTTATTTTGTCCATATCTCCTAAACTAAGCGCCCTAGCGCGAAAAGGACTTTAATTCATGACCACCCCCAAAAAAATTGAATAATCCTCCCAAAACCTACAAAAGTGAAATTTTTATCTGAAAAACTTATTTTGCCCATATCTTCGTATATACGCGTCCTAGAGCGAAAAGGACTTTAATTCGTAACACCCCAAAAAATTTAACAATCCGCTCAAAACCTAAAAATATTGAAAGTTTTATATGAAAAAGTTATTTTGCCCATATCTCCTTAACTATACGTCCTAGGGCGAAAAGGACTTTAATTCGTGACCACCCCCAAAAAATTGACAAATCCACCCAAAACCTAAAAAGAATTAAATTTTGATATGAAAAACTTATTTTGCACATATCTCCTAAACTAAGCGCCCTAGCGCGAAAAGGACTTTAATTCATGACCACCCCCAAAAAAATTGAATAATCCTCCCAAAACCTTAAAAATTGAAATTTTTATCTGAAAAACTTATTTTGCCCATATCTTCGTATATACGCGTCCTAGAGCGAAAAGGACTTTAATTCGTAACACCCCAAAAAATTTAATAATCCACTCAAAACCTAAAAAAATTGCAATTTTTATATGAAAAAGTTATTTTGCCCATATCTCCTTAAATATACGTCCTAGGGCGAAATGGACTTTACCACACCCAAAAAATTGACAAATCCACCCACAACCTAAAAAAATTTAAATTTTGATATGAAAAACTTATTTTGCCCATATCTCCTAACCTAAGGGCCTTAGCGCGAGAAGGACTTTAATTCATGACCACACCCAAAAAAATTCGTAACACCCCAAAAAATTTAATAATCCACTCAAAACCTAAAAATATTGCAATTTTTAATGAAAAAGTTATTTTGCCCATATCTCCTTAAATATGCGTCCTAGGGCGAAATGGACTTTAATTCGTGACCACCCCCAAAAAATTGACAAATCCACCCAAAACCTAAAAAAAATTAAATTTTGATATGAAAAACTTATTTTGCCAATATCTCCTAAACTAAGCGCCCTAGCGGGAAAAGGACTTTAATTCATGACCACCCCCAAAAAAAATTGAATAATCCTCCCACAACCTAAAAAAATTGAAATTTTTATCTGAAAAACTTATTTTGCCCATATCTTCGTATATACGCGTCCTAGAGCGAAAAGGACTTTAATTCGTAACACCCCCAAAAATTTAATTTATTTTACCCATATCTCCTTAAATATACGTTCTAGGGCGAAAAGGACTTTAATTCGTGACCACACCCAAAAATTGACAAATCCACCCAAAACCTAAAAAAAATTTAAATTTTGATATGAAAAACTTATTTTGCCCATATCTCCTAAACTAAGCGCCCTAGCGCGAAAAGGACTTTAATTCATGACCACCCCCAAAAAAATTGAATAATCCTCCCAAAACCTAAAAAAATTGAAATTTTTATCTGAAAATCTTATTTTGCCCATATCTTCGTATATACGCGTCCTAGAGCGAAGAGGACTTTAATTCGTAACACCCCAAAAAATTTAATAATCTACTCAAAACCTAAAAAAATTGCATTTTTACATGAAAAAGTTATTTTGCCCATATCTGCTTAAATATGCGTCCTAGGGCGAAATGGACTTTAATTCGTGACCACCCCCAAAAAATTGACAAATCCACCCAAAACTTAAAAAAATTTATATTTTGATATGAAAAACTTATTTTGCCCATATCTCCTAAACTAAGCGCCCTAGCGCGAAAAGGACTTTAATTCATGACCACCCCAAAAAAAATTGATAATCCTCCCAAAACCTAAAAAAATTGAAATTTTTATCTGAAAAACTTATTTTGCCCATATCTTCGTATATATGCGTCCTAGAGCGAAAACCTAGAAAAATTTTAAATTTTGATATGAAAACTTATTTTGCCCATATCTCCTAAACTAAGCGCCCTAGCGCGAAAAGGACTTTAATTCATGACCACCCCCAAAAAAATTGAATAATCCTCCCAAAACCTAAAAAAATTGAAATTTTTATCTGAAAATCTTATTTTGCCCATATCTTCGTATATACGCGTCCTAGAGCGAAAAAAATTGCAATTTTTATATGAAAAAGTTATTTTGCCCATATCTCCTTAAATATACGTTCTAGGGCGAAAAGGACTTTAATTCGTGACCACCCCCAAAAAATTGACAAATCCACCCAAAACCTAAAAAAAAATTAAATTTTGATATGAAAAACTTATTTTGCCCATATCTCCTAAACTAAGCGCCCTAGCGCGAAAAGGACTTTAATTCATGACCACCCCCAAAAAAAATTGAATAATCCTCCCAAAACCTACAAAAGTGAAATTTTTATCTGAAAAACTTATTTTGCCCATATCTTCGTATATACGCGTCCTAGAGCGAAAAGGACTTTAATTCGTAACACCCCAAAAAATTTAACAATCCGCTCAAAACCTACAAATATTGAAAGTTTTATATGAAAAAGTTATTTTGCCCATATCTCCTTAAATATACGTCCTGGGGCGAAAAGGACTTTAATTCATGACCACCCCCAAAAAATTGACAAATCCACCCAAAACCTAAAAAGAATTAAATTTTGATATGAAAAACTTATTTTGCACATATCTCCTAAACTAAGCGCCCTAGCGCGAAAAGGACTTTAATTCATGAACACCCCCAAAAAAATTGAATAATCCTCCCAAAACCTAAAAAAATTGAAATTTTTATCTGAAAATCTTATTTTGCCAATATCTTCGTATATACGCGTCCAAGAGCGAAGAGGACTTTAATTCGTAACACCCCAGAAAATTTAATAATCTACTCAAAACCTAAAAAAATTGCATTTTTACATGAAAAAGTTATTTTGCCCATATCTGCTTAAATATGCGTCCTAGGGCGAAATGGACTTTAATTCGTGACCTACCCCAAAAAATTGACAAATCCACCCAAAACTTAAAAAAATTTTAATTTTGATATGAAAAACTTATTTTGCCCATATCTCCTAAACTAAGCGCCTTAGCGCGAAAAGGACTTTAATTCATGACCACCCCCCAAAAAATTGAATAATCCTCCCACAACCTAAAAAAAATTGAAATTTTTATCTGAAAAACTTATTTTGCCCATATCTTCGTATATACGCGTCCTAGAGCGAAAATGACTTTAATTCGTAACACCCAAAAAAATTTAATAATCCGCTCAAAACCTAAAAAATTGCAATTTTTATATGAAAAAGTTATTTTGCCCATATCTCCTTAAATATACGTTCTAGGGCGAAAAGGACTTTAATTCGTGACCACACCCAAAAAATTGACAAATCCACCCAAAACCTAAAAAAAATTTAAATTTTGATATGAAAAACTTATTTTGTCCATATCTCCTAAACTAAGCGCCCTAGCGCGAAAAGGACTTTAATTCATGACCACCCCCAAAAAAATTGAATAATCCTCCCAAAACCTACAAAAGTGAAATTTTTATCTGAAAAACTTATTTTGCCCATATCTTCGTATATACGCGTCCTAGAGCGAAAAGGACTTTAATTCGTAACACCCCAAAAAATTTAACAATCCGCTCAAAACCTAAAAATATTGAAAGTTTTATATGAAAAAGTTATTTTGCCCATATCTCCTTAACTATACGTCCTAGGGCGAAAAGGACTTTAATTCGTGACCACCCCCAAAAAATTGACAAATCCACCCAAAACCTAAAAAGAATTAAATTTTGATATGAAAAACTTATTTTGCACATATCTCCTAAACTAAGCGCCCTAGCGCGAAAAGGACTTTAATTCATGACCACCCCCAAAAAAATTGAATAATCCTCCCAAAACCTTAAAAATTGAAATTTTTATCTGAAAAACTTATTTTGCCCATATCTTCGTATATACGCGTCCTAGAGCGAAAAGGACTTTAATTCGTAACACCCCAAAAAATTTAATAATCCACTCAAAACCTAAAAAAATTGCAATTTTTATATGAAAAAGTTATTTTGCCCATATCTCCTTAAATATACGTCCTAGGGCGAAATGGACTTTACCACACCCAAAAAATTGACAAATCCACCCACAACCTAAAAAAATTTAAATTTTGATATGAAAAACTTATTTTGCCCATATCTCCTAACCTAAGGGCCTTAGCGCGAGAAGGACTTTAATTCATGACCACACCCAAAAAAATTCGTAACACCCCAAAAAATTTAATAATCCACTCAAAACCTAAAAATATTGCAATTTTTAATGAAAAAGTTATTTTGCCCATATCTCCTTAAATATGCGTCCTAGGGCGAAATGGACTTTAATTCGTGACCACCCCCAAAAAATTGACAAATCCACCCAAAACCTAAAAAAAATTAAATTTTGATATGAAAAACTTATTTTGCCAATATCTCCTAAACTAAGCGCCCTAGCGGGAAAAGGACTTTAATTCATGACCACCCCCAAAAAAAATTGAATAATCCTCCCACAACCTAAAAAAATTGAAATTTTTATCTGAAAAACTTATTTTGCCCATATCTTCGTATATACGCGTCCTAGAGCGAAAAGGACTTTAATTCGTAACACCCCCAAAAATTTAATTTATTTTACCCATATCTCCTTAAATATACGTTCTAGGGCGAAAAGGACTTTAATTCGTGACCACACCCAAAAATTGACAAATCCACCCAAAACCTAAAAAAAATTTAAATTTTGATATGAAAAACTTATTTTGCCCATATCTCCTAAACTAAGCGCCCTAGCGCGAAAAGGACTTTAATTCATGACCACCCCCAAAAAAATTGAATAATCCTCCCAAAACCTAAAAAAATTGAAATTTTTATCTGAAAATCTTATTTTGCCCATATCTTCGTATATACGCGTCCTAGAGCGAAAAAAATTGCAATTTTTATATGAAAAAGTTATTTTGCCCATATCTCCTTAAATATACGTTCTAGGGCGAAAAGGACTTTAATTCGTGACCACCCCCAAAAAATTGACAAATCCACCCAAAACCTAAAAAAAAATTAAATTTTGATATGAAAAACTTATTTTGCCCATATCTCCTAAACTAAGCGCCCTAGCGCGAAAAGGACTTTAATTCATGACCACCCCCAAAAAAATTGAATAATCCTCCCAAAACCTAAAAAAATTGAAATTTTTATCTGAAAATCTTATTTTGCCCATATCTTCGTATATACGCGTCCTAGAGCGAAAAAAATTGCAATTTTTATATGAAAAAGTTATTTTGCCCATATCTCCTTAAATATACGTTCTAGGGCGAAAAGGACTTTAATTCGTGACCACCCCCAAAAAATTGACAAATCCACCCAAAACCTAAAAAGAATTAAATTTTGATATGAAAAACTTATTTTGCACATATCTCCTAAACTAAGCGCCCTAGCGCGAAAAGGACTTTAATTCATGACCACCCCCAAAAAAATTGAATAATCCTCCCAAAACCTTAAAAATTGAAATTTTTATCTGAAAAACTTATTTTGCCCATATCTTCGTATATACGCGTCCTAGAGCGAAAAGGACTTTAATTCGTAACACCCCAAAAAATTTAATAATCCTCCCAAAACCTAAAAAAATTGAAATTTTTATCTGAAAAACTTATTTTGCCCATATCTTCGTATATATGCGTCCTAGAGCGAAAACCTAAAAAAAATTAAATTTTGATATGAAAAAGTTATTTTGCCCATATCTCCTAAACTAAGCGCCCTAGCGCGAAAAGGACCCTAATTCATGACCACCCCCAAAAAAATTGAATAATCCTCCCAAAACCTAAAAAAATTGAAATTTTTATCTGAAAAACTTATTTTGCCCATATCTTCGTATATACGCGTCCTAGAGCGAAAAGGACTTTAATTCGTAACACCCCAAAAAATTTAATAATCCACTCAAAACCTAAAAAAATTGCAATTTTTATATGAAAAAGTTATTTTGCCCATATCTCCTTAAATATACGTCCTAGGGCGAAATGGACTTTAATTCGTGACCACCCCAAAAAATTGACAAATCCACCCAAAACCTAAAAAAATTAAAATTTGATATGAAAACTTATTTTGCCCATATCTCCTAAACTAAGCGCCCTAGCGCGAAAAGGACTTTAATTCATGACCACCCACAAAAAAATTGAATAATAATAATTGAAAGTTTTATATGAAAAAGTTATTTTGCCCATATCTCCTAAATATACGTCCTAGGGCGAAATGGACTTTAATTCGTGACCACCCCAAAAAATTGACAAATCCACCCAAAACCTAAAAAAAATTAAATTTTTATATGAAAAACTTATTTTGCACATATCTCCTAAACTAAGCGCTCTAGCGCGAAAAGGACTTTAATTCATGACCACCCCCAAAAAAATTGAATAATCCTCCCAAAACCTAAAAAAATTTAAATTTTTATCTGAAAAACTTATTTTGCCCATATCTTCGTATATACGCGTCCTAGAGCGAAAAGGACTTTAATTCGTAACACCCCAAAAAATTTAATAATCCACTCAAAACCTAAAAAAATTGCAATTTTTATATGAAAAAGTTATTTTGCCCATATCTCCTTAAATATACGTCCTAGGGCGAAAAGGACTTTACCACACCCAAAAAATTGACAAATCCACCCACAACCTAAAAAAATTTAAATTTTGATATGAAAAACTTATTTTGCCCATATCTCCTAACCTAAGGGCCTTAGCGCGAGAAGGACTTTAATTCATGACCACACCCAAAAAAATTCGTAACACCCCAAAAAATTTAATAATCCACTCAAAACCTAAAAATATTGCAATTTTTAATGAAAAAGTTATTTTGCCCATATCTCCTTAAATATGCGTCCTAGGGCGAAATGGACTTTAATTCGTGACCACCCCCAAAAAATTGACAAATCCACCCAAAACCTAAAAAAAATTAAATTTTGATATGAAAAACTTATTTTGCCAATATCTCCTAAACTAAGCGCCCTAGCGGGAAAAGGACTTTAATTCATGACCACCCCCAAAAAAAATTGAATAATCCTCCCACAACCTAAAAAAATTGAAATTTTTATCTGAAAAACTTATTTTGCCCATATCTTCGTATATACGCGTCCTAGAGCGAAAAGGACTTTAATTCGTAACACCCCCAAAAATTTAATTTATTTTACCCATATCTCCTTAAATATACGTTCTAGGGCGAAAAGGACTTTAATTCGTGACCACACCCAAAAATTGACAAATCCACCCAAAACCTAAAAAAAATTTAAATTTTGATATGAAAAACTTATTTTGCCCATATCTCCTAAACTAAGCGCCCTAGCGCGAAAAGGACTTTAATTCATGACCACCCCCAAAAAAATTGAATAATCCTCCCAAAACCTAAAAAAATTGAAATTTTTATCTGAAAATCTTATTTTGCCCATATCTTCGTATATACGCGTCCTAGAGCGAAGAGGACTTTAATTCGTAACACCCCAAAAAATTTAATAATCTACTCAAAACCTAAAAAAATTGCATTTTTACATGAAAAAGTTATTTTGCCCATATCTGCTTAAATATGCGTCCTAGGGCGAAATGGACTTTAATTCGTGACCACCCCCAAAAAATTGACAAATCCACCCAAAACTTAAAAAAATTTATATTTTGATATGAAAAACTTATTTTGCCCATATCTCCTAAACTAAGCGCCCTAGCGCGAAAAGGACTTTAATTCATGACCACCCCAAAAAAAATTGATAATCCTCCCAAAACCTAAAAAAATTGAAATTTTTATCTGAAAAACTTATTTTGCCCATATCTTCGTATATATGCGTCCTAGAGCGAAAACCTAGAAAAATTTTAAATTTTGATATGAAAACTTATTTTGCCCATATCTCCTAAACTAAGCGCCCTAGCGCGAAAAGGACTTTAATTCATGACCACCCCCAAAAAAATTGAATAATCCTCCCAAAACCTAAAAAAATTGAAATTTTTATCTGAAAATCTTATTTTGCCCATATCTTCGTATATACGCGTCCTAGAGCGAAAAAAATTGCAATTTTTATATGAAAAAGTTATTTTGCCCATATCTCCTTAAATATACGTTCTAGGGCGAAAAGGACTTTAATTCGTGACCACCCCCAAAAAATTGACAAATCCACCCAAAACCTAAAAAAAAATTAAATTTTGATATGAAAAACTTATTTTGCCCATATCTCCTAAACTAAGCGCCCTAGCGCGAAAAGGACTTTAATTCATGACCACCCCCAAAAAAAATTGAATAATCCTCCCAAAACCTACAAAAGTGAAATTTTTATCTGAAAAACTTATTTTGCCCATATCTTCGTATATACGCGTCCTAGAGCGAAAAGGACTTTAATTCGTAACACCCCAAAAAATTTAACAATCCGCTCAAAACCTACAAATATTGAAAGTTTTATATGAAAAAGTTATTTTGCCCATATCTCCTTAAATATACGTCCTGGGGCGAAAAGGACTTTAATTCATGACCACCCCCAAAAAATTGACAAATCCACCCAAAACCTAAAAAGAATTAAATTTTGATATGAAAAACTTATTTTGCACATATCTCCTAAACTAAGCGCCCTAGCGCGAAAAGGACTTTAATTCATGAACACCCCCAAAAAAATTGAATAATCCTCCCAAAACCTAAAAAAATTGAAATTTTTATCTGAAAATCTTATTTTGCCCATATCTTCGTATATACGCGTCCAAGAGCGAAGAGGACTTTAATTCGTAACACCCCAGAAAATTTAATAATCTACTCAAAACCTAAAAAAATTGCATTTTTACATGAAAAAGTTATTTTGCCCATATCTGCTTAAATATGCGTCCTAGGGCGAAATGGACTTTAATTCGTGACCTACCCCAAAAAATTGACAAATCCACCCAAAACTTAAAAAAATTTTAATTTTGATATGAAAAACTTATTTTGCCCATATCTCCTAAACTAAGCGCCTTAGCGCGAAAAGGACTTTAATTCATGACCACCCCCCAAAAAATTGAATAATCCTCCCACAACCTAAAAAAAATTGAAATTTTTATCTGAAAAACTTATTTTGCCCATATCTTCGTATATACGCGTCCTAGAGCGAAAATGACTTTAATTCGTAACACCCAAAAAAATTTAATAATCCGCTCAAAACCTAAAAAATTGCAATTTTTATATGAAAAAGTTATTTTGCCCATATCTCCTTAAATATACGTTCTAGGGCGAAAAGGACTTTAATTCGTGACCACACCCAAAAAATTGACAAATCCACCCAAAACCTAAAAAAAATTTAAATTTTGATATGAAAAACTTATTTTGTCCATATCTCCTAAACTAAGCGCCCTAGCGCGAAAAGGACTTTAATTCATGACCACCCCCAAAAAAATTGAATAATCCTCCCAAAACCTACAAAAGTGAAATTTTTATCTGAAAAACTTATTTTGCCCATATCTTCGTATATACGCGTCCTAGAGCGAAAAGGACTTTAATTCGTAACACCCCAAAAAATTTAACAATCCGCTCAAAACCTAAAAATATTGAAAGTTTTATATGAAAAAGTTATTTTGCCCATATCTCCTTAACTATACGTCCTAGGGCGAAAAGGACTTTAATTCGTGACCACCCCCAAAAAATTGACAAATCCACCCAAAACCTAAAAAGAATTAAATTTTGATATGAAAAACTTATTTTGCACATATCTCCTAAACTAAGCGCCCTAGCGCGAAAAGGACTTTAATTCATGACCACCCCCAAAAAAATTGAATAATCCTCCCAAAACCTTAAAAATTGAAATTTTTATCTGAAAAACTTATTTTGCCCATATCTTCGTATATACGCGTCCTAGAGCGAAAAGGACTTTAATTCGTAACACCCCAAAAAATTTAATAATCCACTCAAAACCTAAAAAAATTGCAATTTTTATATGAAAAAGTTATTTTGCCCATATCTCCTTAAATATACGTCCTAGGGCGAAAAGGACTTTACCACACCCAAAAAATTGACAAATCCACCCAAAACCTAAAAAAAATTAAATTTTGATATGAAAACTTATTTTGCCCATATCTCCTAAACTAAGCGCCCTAGCGCGAAAAGGACTTTAATTCATGACCACCCCCAAAAAAATGAATAATAATAATTGAAAGTTTTATATGAAAAAGTTATTTTGCCCATATCTCCTAAATATACGTCCTAGGGGGATATGGACTTTAATTCGTGACCACCCCAAAAAATTGACAAATCCACCCACAACCTAAAAAAATTTAAATTTTGATATGAAAAACTTATTTTGCCCATATCTCCTAAACTAAGCGCCTTAGCGCGAGAAGGACTTTAATTCATGACCACACCCAAAAAAATTCGTAACACCCCAAAAAATTTAATAATCCACTCAAAACCTAAAAATATTGCAATTTTTAATGAAAAAGTTATTTTGCCCATATCTCCTTAAATATGCGTCCTAGGGCGAAATGGACTTTAATTCGTGACCACCCCCAAAAAATTGACAAATCCACCCAAAACTTAAAAAAATTTAAATTTTGATATGAAAAACTTATTTTGCCCATATCTCCTAAACTAAGCGCCCTAGCGCGAAAAGGACTTTAATTCATGACCACCCCAAAAAAAATTGAATAATCCTCCCAAAACATAAAAAAATTGAAATTTTTATCTGAAAAACTTATTTTGCCCATATCTTCGTATATACGCGTCCTAGAGCGAAAATGACTTTAATTCGTAACATCCCAAAAAATTTAATAATCCGCTCAAAACCTAAAAAATTGCAATTTTTATATGAAAAAGTTATTTTGCCCATATCTCCTTAAATATACGTTCTAGGGCGAAAAGGACTTTAATTCGTGACCACACCCAAAAAATTGACAAATCCACCCAAAACCTAAAAAAAATTTAAATTTTGATATGAAAAACTTATTTTGCCCATATCTCCTAAACTAAGCGCCCTAGCGCGAAAAGGTCCTTAATTCATGACCACCCCCAAAAAAATTGAATAATCCTCCCAAAACCTAAAAAATTGAAATTTTTATCTGAAAAACTTATTTTGCCCATATCTTCGTATATACGCGTCCTAGAGCGAAAAGGACTTTAATTCGTAACACACCAAAAAATTTAATAATCCACTCAAAACCTAAAAAAATTGCAATTTTTATATGAAAAAGTTATTTTGCCCATATCTCCTTAAATATACGTCCTAGGGCGAAAAGGACTTTAATTCGTGACCACACCCAAAAATTGACAAATCCACCCAAAACCTAAAAAAGTTTAAATTTTGATATGAAAAACTTATTTTGCCCATATCCCCTAAACTAAGCGCCCTAGCGCGAAAAGGACTTTAATTCATGACCACCCCCAAAAAAATTGAATAATCCTCCCAAAACCTAAAAAAATTTAAATTTTTATCTGAAAATCTTATTTTGCCCATATCTTCGTATATACGCGTCCTAGAGCGAAGAGGACTTTAATTCGTAACACCCCAAAAAATTTAATAATCCGCTCAAAACCTAAAAAAATTTCAATTTTTATATGAAAAAGTTATTTTGCCCATATCTCCTTAAATATACGTCCTAGGGCGAAATGGACTTTAATTCGTGACCACCCCCAAAAAATTGACAAATCCACCCAAAACCTAAAAAAATTTAAATTTTTATATGAAAAACTTAGTTTGCCCATATCTCCTAAACTAAGCGCCCTAGCGCGAAAAGGTCCTTAATTCATGACCACCCCCACAAAAATTGAATAATCCTCCCAAAACCTAAAAAATTGAAATTTTTATCTGAAAAACTTATTTTGCCCATATCTTCGTATATACGCGTCCTAGAGCGAAGAGGACTTTAATTCGTAACACCCCAAAAAATTTAATAATCCACTCAAAACCTAAAAAAATTGCAATTTTTATATGAAAAAGTTATTTTGCCCATATCTCCTTAAATATACGTTCTAGGGCGAAAAGAACTTTAATTCATGACCACACCCAAAAAATTGACAAATCCACCCAAAACCTAAAAAAAATTTAAATTTTGATATGAAAAACTTATTTTGTCCATATCTCCTAAACTAAGCGCCCTAGCGCGAAAAGGACTTTAATTCATGACCACCCCCAAAAAAATTGAATAATCCTCCCAAAACCTAAAAAAATTGAAATTTTTATCTGAAAAACTTATTTTGCCCATATCTTCGTATATACGCGTCCTAGAGCGAAAAGGACTTTAATTCGTAACACCCCAAAAAAATTAATAATCCGCTCAAAACCTAAAAAAATTGACTTTAATTCATGACCACCCCCAAAAAAATTGAATAATCCTCCCAAAACCTAAAAAAAATTGAAATTTTTATCTGAAAAACTTATTTTGCCCATATCTTCGTATATACGCGTCCTAGAGCGAAAACCTAAAAAAAAATTAAAATTTGATATGAAAAACTTATTTTGCCCATATCTCCTAAACTAAGCGCCCTAGCGCGAAATGGACTTTAATTCATGACCACCCCCAAAAAAATTGAATAATCCTCCCAAAACCTAAAAAATTGAAATTTTTATCTGCAAAACTTATTTTGCCCATATTTCGTATATACGCGTCCTAGAGCGAAAAGGACTTTAATTCGTAACACCCCAAAATATTTAATAATCCACTCAAAACCTAAAAAAATTGCAATTTTTATATGAAAAAGTTATTTTGCCCATATCTCCTTAAATATACGTCCTAGGGCGAAATGGATTTTAATTCGTGACCACCCCCAAAAAATTGACAAATCCACCCAAAACCTAAAAAAATTTAAATTTTTATATGAAAAACTTATTTTGCCCATATCTCCTAAACTAAGCGCCCTAGCGCGAAAAGGTCCTTAATCCATGACCACCCCCAAAAAAATTGAATAATCCTCCCAAAACCTAAAAAAAATTGAAATTTTTATCTGAAAGTCTTATTTTGCCCATATCTTCGTATATACGCGTCCTAGAGCGAAAAGGACTTTAATTCGTAACACCCCAAAAAATTTAATAATCCGCTCAAAGCCTAAAAATATTGCAATTTTTATATGAAAAAGTTATTTTGCCCATATCTCCTTAAATATACGTCCTAGGGCGAAAAGGACTTTACCACACCCAAAAAATTGACAAATCCACTCAAAACCTAAAAAAAATTTAAATTTTGTTATGAAAAACTTATTTTGCCCATATCTCCTAAACTAAGCGCCCTAGCGCGAAAAGGTCCTTAATTCATGACCACCCCCAAAAAAATTGAATAATCCTCCCAAAACCTAAAAAATTGAAATTTTTATCTGAAAAACTTATTTTGCCCATATCTTCGTATATACGCGTCCTAGAGCGAAAAGGACTTTAATTCGTAACACCCCAAAAAAATTAATAATCCACTCAAAACCTAAAAAAATTGCAATTTTTATATGAAAAAGTTATTTTGCCCATATCTCCTTAAATATACATCCTAGGGCGAAAAGGACTTTACCACACCCAAAAAATTGACAAATCCACCCAAAACCTAAAAAAATGTAAATTTTGATATGAAAAACTTTTTTTGCCCATATCTCCTAAACTAAGCGCCCTAGCGCGAAAAGGACTTTAATTCATGACCACCCCCAAAAAAATTGAATAATCCTCCCAAAACCTAAAAAAATTTAAATTTTTATCTGAAAATCTTATTTTGCCCATATCTTCGTATATACGCGTCCGGACTTTAATTCGTAACACCCCAAAAAATTTAATAATCCGCTCAAAACCTAAAAAAATTGCAATTTTTATATGAAAACGTTATTTTGCCCATATCTCCTTAAATATACGTCCTAGGGCGAAATGGACTTTAATTCGTGACCACCCCCAAAAAATTGACAAATCCACCCAAAACCTAAAAAAATTTAAATTTTTATATGAAAAACTTATTTTGCCCATATCTCCTAAACTAAGCGCCCTAGCGCGAAAAGGTCCTTAATTCATGACCACCCCCACAAAAATTGAATAATCCTCCCAAAACCTAAAAAATTGAAATTTTTATCTGAAAAACTTATTTTGCCCATATCTTCGTATATACGCGTCCTAGAGCGAAGAGGACTTTAATTCGTAACACCCCAAAAAATTTAATAATCCACTCAAAACCTAAAAAATTGCAATTTTTATATGAAAAAGTTATTTTGCCCATATCTCCTTAAATATACGTTCTAGGGCGAAAAGGACTTTAATTCATGACCACACCCAAAAAATTGACAAATCCACCCAAAACCTAAAAAAAATTTAAATTTTGATATGAAAAACTTATGTTGCCCATATCTCCTAAACTAAGCGCCCTAGCGCGAAATGGACTTTAATTCATGACCACCCCCAAAAAAATTGAATAATCCTCCCAAAACCTAAAAAAAATTGAAATTTTTATCTGAAAAACTTATTTTGCCCATATTTCGTATATACGCGTCCTAGAGCGAAAAGGACTTTAATTCGTAACACCCCAAAATATTTAATAATCCACTCAAAACCTAAAAAAATTGCAATTTTTATATGAAAAAGTTATTTTGCCCATATCTCCTTAAATATACGTCCTAGGGCGAAATGGATTTTAATTCGTGACCACCCCCAAAAAATTGACAAATCCACCCAAAACCTAAAAAAATTTAAATTTTTATATGAAAAACTTATTTTGCCCATATCTCCTAAACTAAGCGCCCTAGCGCGAAGAGGTCCTTAATTCATGACCACCCCCAAAAAAATTGAATAATCCTCCCAAAACCTAAAAAAATTGAAATTTTTATCTGAAAAACTTATTTTGCCCATATCTTCGTATATACGCGTCCTAGAGCGAAAAGGACTTTAATTCGTAACACACCAAAAAATTTAATAATCCACTCAAAACCTAAAAAAATTGCAATTTTTATATGAAAAAGTTATTTTGCCCATATCTCCTTAAATATACGTCCTAGGGCGAAAAGGACTTTACCACACCCAAAAAATTGACAAATCCACCCAAAACCTACAAAAAATTTAAATTTTGATATGAAAAACTTATTTTGCCCATATCTCCTAAACTAAGCGCCCTAGCGCGAAAAGGACTTTAATTCATGACCACCCCCAAAAAAATTGAATAATCCTCCCAAAACCTAAAAAAATTTAAATTTTTATCTGAAAATCTTATTTTGCCCATATCTTCGTATATACGCGTCCTAGAGCGAAGAGGACTTTAATTCGTAACACCCCAAAAAATTTAATAATCCGCTCAAAACCTAAAAAAATTGCAATTTTTATATGAAAAAGTTATTTTGCCCATATCTCCTTAAATATACGTTCTAGGGCGAAAAGGACTTTAATTCATGACCACACCCAAAAAATTGACAAATCCACCCAAAACCTAAAAAAAAAATTAAATTTTGATATGAAAAACTTATTTTGCCCATATCTCCTAAACTAAGCGCCCTAGCGCGAAAAGGTCCTTAATTCATGACCACCCCCAAAAAAATTGAATAATCCTCCCAAAACCTAAAAAATTGAAATTTTTATCTGAAAAACTTATTTTGCCCATATCTTCGTATATACGCGTCCTAGAGCGAAAAGGACTTTAATTCGTAACACCCCAAAAAATTTAATAATCCGCTCAAAACCTAAAAAAATTGCAATTTTTATATGAAAAAGTTATTTTGCCCATATCTCCTTAAATATACGTCCTAGGGCGAAATGGACTTTAATTCGTGACCACCCCCAAAAAATTGACCAATCCACCCAAAACCTAAAAAAATTTAAATTTTGATATGAAAAATTTATTTTGACCATATCTCCTAAACTAAGCGCCTTAGCGCGAAAAGGACTTTAATTCATGACCACCCCCCAAAAAAATGTAATAATCCTCCCACAACCTAAAAAATTGAAATTTTTATCTGAAAAACTTATTTTGCCCATATCTTCGTATATACGCGTCCTAGAGCGAAAAGGACTTTAATTCGTAACACCCAAAAAAAAAACTAATAATCCGCTCAAAACCTAAAAAAATACCAATTTTTATATGAAAAAGTTATTTTGCCCATATCTCCTTAAATATACGCCCTAGGGCGAAAAGGACTTTAATTCGTGACCACCCCCAAAAAATTGACAAATCCACCCAAAACCTAAAAAAATTTAAATTTTTATATGAAAAACTTATTTTGCCCATATCTCCTAAACTAAGCGCCCTAGCGCGAAAAGGTCCTTAATTCATGACCACCCCCAAAAAAAATTGAATAATCCTCCCAAAACCTAAAAAAATTGAAATTTTTATCTGAAAAACTTATTTTGCCCATATCTTCGTATATACGCGTCCTAGAGCGAAAAGGACTTTAATTCGTAACACACCAAAAAATTTAATAATCCACTCAAAACCTAAAAAAATTGAAATTTTTATATGAAAAAGTTATTTTGCCCATATCTCCTTAAATATACGTCCTAGGGCGAAAAGGACTTTACCACACCCAAAAAATTGACAAATCCACCCAAAACCTAAAAAAATTTAAATTTTGATATGAAAAACTTATTTTGCCCATATCTCCTAAACTAAGCGCCCTAGCGCGAAAAGGACTTTAATTCATGACCACCCCCACAAAAATTGAATAATCCTCCCAAAACCTAAAAAATTGAAATTTTTATCTGAAAAACTTATTTTGCCCATATCTTCGTATATACGCGTCCTAGAGCGAAGAGGACTGTAATTCGTAACACCCCAAAAAATTTAATAATCCACTCAAAACCTAAAAAAATTGCAATTTTTATATGAAAAAGTTATTTTGCCCATATCTCCTTAAATATACGTTCTAGGGCGAAAAGGACTTTAATTCATGACCACACCCAAAAAATTGACAAATCCGCCCAAAACCTAAAAAAAAATTAAATTTTGATATGAAAAACTTATTTTGTCCATATCTCCTAAACTAAGCGCCCTAGCGCGAAAAGGACTTTAATTCATGACCACCCCCAAAAAAATTGAATAATCCTCCCAAAACCTAAAAAAATTGAAATTTTTATCTGAAAAACTTATTTTGCCCATATCTTCGTATATACGCGTCCTAGAGCGAAAAGGACTTTAATTCGTAACACCCCAAAAAAATTAATAATCCGCTCAAAACCTAAAAAAATTGCAATTTTTATATGAAAACGTTATTTTGCCCATATCTCCTTAAATATACGTCCTAGGGCGAAAAGGACTTTACCACACCCAAAAAATTGACAAATCCACCCAAAACCTAAAAAAATTTAAATTTTGATATGAAAAACTTATTTTGCCCATATCTCCTAAACTAAGCGCCCTAGCGCGAAAAGGACTTTAATTCATGACCACCCCCAAAAAAATTGAATAATCCTCCCAAAACCTAAAAAAAATTGAAATTTTTATCTGAAAAACTTATTTTGCCCATATTTTGTATATACGCGTCCTAGAGCGAAAAGGACTTTAATTCGTAACACCCCAAAATATTTAATAATCCACTCAAAACCTAAAAAAATTGCAATTTTTATATGAAAAAGTTATTTTGCCCATATCTCCTTAAATATACGTCCTAGGGCGAAATGGATTTTAATTTGTGACCACCCCCAAAAAATTGACAAATCCACCCAAAACCTAAAAAAATTTAAATTTTTATATGAAAAACTTATTTTGCCCATATCTCCTAAACTAAGCGCCCTAGCGCGAAGAGGTCCTTAATTCATGACCACCCCCAAAAAAATTGAATAATCCTCCCAAAACCTAAAAAAATTGAAATTTTTATCTGAAAAACTTATTTTGCCCATATCTTCGTATATACGCGTCCTAGAGCGAAAAGGACTTTAATTCGTAACACACCAAAAATTTAATAATCCACTTAAAACCTAAAAAAATTGCAATTTTTATATGAAAAAGTTATTTTGCCCATATCTCCTTAAATATACGTCCTAGGGCGAAAAGGACTTTACCACACCCAAAAAATTGACAAATCCACCCAAAACCTACAAAAAATTTAAATTTTGATATGAAAAACTTATTTTGCCCATATCTCCTAAACTAAGCGCCCTAGCGCGAAAAGGACTTTAATTCATGACCACCCCCAAAAAAATTGAATAATCCTCCCAAAACCTAAAAAAATTTAAATTTTTATCTGAAAATCTTATTTTGCCCATATCTTCGTATATACGCGTCCTAGAGCGAAGAGGACTTTAATTCGTAACACCCCAAAAAATTTAATAATCCGCCCAAAATCTAAAAAAATTGCAATTTTTACATGAAAAAGTTATTTTGCACATATCTCCTTAAATATACGTTCTAGGGCGAAAAGGACTTTAATTCATGACCACACCCAAAAAATTGACAAATCCACCCAAAACCTAAAAAAAAATTTAATTTTGATATGAAAAACTTATTTTGCCCATATCTCCTAAACTAAGCGCCCTAGCGCGAAAAGGTCCTTAATTCATGACCACCCCCAAAAAAATTGAATAATCCTCCCAAAACCTAAAAAATTGAAATTTTTATCTGAAAAACTTATTTTGCCCATATCTTCGTATATACGCGTCCTAGAGCGAAAAGGACTTTAATTCGTAACACCCCAAAAAATTTAATAATCCGCTCAAAACCTAAAAAAATTGCAATTTTTATATGAAAAAGTTATTTTGCCCATATCTCCTTAAATATACGTCCTAGGGCGAAATGGACTTTAATTCGTGACCACCCCCAAAAAATTGACCAATCCACCCAAAACCTAAAAAAATTTAAATTTTGATATGAAAAATTTATTTTGACCATATCTCCTAAACTAAGCGCCTTAGCGCGAAAAGGACTTTAATTCATGACCACCCCCCAAAAAAATGTAATAATCCTCCCACAACCTAAAAAATTGAAATTTTTATCTGAAAAACTTATTTTGCCCATATCTTCGTATATACGCGTCCTAGAGCGAAAAGGACTTTAATTCGTAACACCCCAAAAAAACTAATAATCCGCTCAAAACCTAAAAAAATACCAATTTTTATATGAAAAAGTTATTTTGCCCATATCTCCTTAAATATACGCCCTAGGGCGAAAAGGACTTTAATTCGTGACCACCCCCAAAAAATTGACAAATCCACCCAAAACCTAAAAAAATTTAAATTTTTATATGAAAAACTTATTTTGCCCATATCTCCTAAACTAAGCGCCCTAGCGCGAAAAGGTCCTTAATTCATGACCACCCCCCAAAAAAATTGAATAATCCTCCCAAAACCTAAAAAAATTGAAATTTTTATCTGAAAAACTTATTTTGCCCATATCTTCGTATATACGCGTCCTAGAGCGAAAAGGACTTTAATTCGTAACACACCAAAAAATTTAATAATCCACTCAAAACCTAAAAAAATTGAAATTTTTATATGAAAAAGTTATTTTGCCCATATCTCCTTAAATATACGTCCTAGGGCGAAAAGGACTTTACCACACCCAAAAAATTGACAAATCCACCCAAAACCTAAAAAAATTTAAATTTTGATATGAAAAACTTATTTTGCCCATATCTCCTAAACTAAGCGCCCTAGCGCGAAAAGGACTTTAATTCATGACCACCCCCAAAAAAATTGAATAATCCTCCCAAAACCTAAAAAAATTGAAATTTTTATCTGAAAAACTTATTTTGCCCATA
This sequence comes from Haematobia irritans, assembly GCF_050003625.1. Lineage (NCBI taxonomy): Eukaryota > Metazoa > Arthropoda > Insecta > Diptera > Muscidae > Haematobia > Haematobia irritans. Next base: position 70,380,195 of record NC_134400.1, on the reverse strand, counting down.
TCTTCGTATATACGCGTCCTAGAGCGAAAAGGACTTTAATTCGTAACACCCCAAAAAAATTAATAATCCGCTCAAAACCTAAAAAAATTGAAATTTTTATATGAAAAAGTTATTTTGCCCATATCTCCTTAAATATACGTCCTAGGGCGAAATGGACTTTAATTCGTGACCACCCCCAAAAAATTGACAAATCCACCCAAAACCTAACAAAATTTAAATTTTTTTATGAAAAACTTATTTTGCCCATATCTCCTAAACTAAGCGCCCTAGCGCGAAAAGGTCCTTAATTCATAACCACCCCCAAAAAAATTGAATAATCCTCCCAAAACCTAAAAAATTGAAATTTTTATCTGAAAAACTTATTTTGCCCATATCTTCGTATATACGCGTCCTAGAGCGAAGAGGACTTTAATTCGTAACACCCCAAAATATTTAATAATCCACTCAAAACCTTAAAAAATTGCAATTTTTATATGAAAAAGTTATTTTGCCCATATCTCCTTAATATACGTCCTAGGGCGAAATGGATTTTAATTCGTGACCACCCCCAAAAAATTGACAAATCCACCCAAAACCTAAAAAAAAATTAAATTTTGATATGAAAAACTTATTTTGCCCATATCTCCTAAACTAAGCGCACTAGCGTGAAAAGGACTTTAATTCATGACCACCCCCAAAAAAATTTAATAATCCTCCCACAACCTGAAAAAATTTATATTTTTATCTGAAAAACTTATTTTTCCCATATCTTCGTATATACGCGTCCTAGAGCGAAAAGGACTTTAATTCGTAACACCCCAAAAAAATTAATAATCCGCTCAAAACCTAAAAAAATTGCAATTTTTATATGAAAAAGTTATTTTGCCCATATCTCCTTAAATATGCGTTCTAGGGCGAAAAGGACTTTAATTCGTGACCACACCCAAAAAATTGACAAATCCACCCAAAACCTAAAAAAAATTAAATTTTGATATGAAAAACTTATTTTGCCCATATCTCCTAAACTAAGCGCCCTAGCGCGAAAAGGACTTTAATTCATGACCACCCCCAAAAAAATTGAATAATCCTCCCAAAACCTAAAAAATTGAAATTTTTATCTGAAAATCTTATTTTGCCCATATCTTCGTATATACGCGTCCTAGAGCGAAAAGGACTTTAATTCGTAACACCCCAAAAAATTTAATAATCCACTCAAAACCTAAAAAAATTGCAATTTTTATATGAAAAAGTTATTTTGCCCATATCTCCTTAAATATACGTTCTAGGGCGAAAAGGACTTTAATTCATGACCACACCCAAAAAATTGACAAATCCACCCAAAACCTAAAAAAAAATTAAATTTTGATATGAAAAACTTATTTTGCCCATATCTCCTAAACTAAGCGCCCTAGCGCGAAAAGGTCCTTAATTCATGACCACCCCCAAAAAAATTGAATAATCCTCCCAAAACCTAAAAAATTGAAATTTTTATCTGAAAAACTTATTTTGCCCATATCTTCGTATATACGCGTGCTAGAGCGAAAAGGACTTTAATTCGTAACACCCCAAAAAATTTAATAATCCGCTCAAAACCTAAAAAAATTGCAATTTTTATATGAAAAAGTTATTTTGCCCATATCTCCTTAAATATACGTCCTAGGGCGAAATGGACTTTAATTCATGACCACCCCTAAAAAATTGACCAATCCACCCAAAACCTAAAAAAATTTAAATTTTGATATGAAAAATTTATTTTGACCATATCTCCTAAACTAAGCGCCTTAGCGCGAAAAGGACTTTAATTCATGACCACCCCCCAAAAAAATGTAATAATCCTCCCACAACCTAAAAAATTGAAATTTTTATCTGAAAAACTTATTTTGCCCATATCTTCGTATATACGCGTCCTAGAGCGAAAAGGACTTTAATTCGTAACACCCCAAAAAAAACTAATAATCCGCTCAAAACCTAAAAAAATACCAATTTTTATATGAAAAAGTTATTTTGCCCATATCTCCTTAAATATACGCCCTAGGGCGAAAAGGACTTTAATTCGTGACCACCCCCAAAAAATTGACAAATCCACCCAAAACCTAAAAAAATTTAAATTTTTATATGAAAAACTTATTTTGCCCATATCTCCTAAACTAAGCGCCCTAGCGCGAAAAGGTCCTTAATTCATGACCACCCCCAAAAAAAATTGAATAATCCTCCCAAAACCTAAAAAAATTGAAATTTTTATCTGAAAAACTTATTTTGCCCATATCTTCGTATATACGCGTCCTAGAGCGAAAAGGACTTTAATTCGTAACACCCCAAAAAAAACTAATAATCCGCTCAAAACCTAAAAAAATACCAATTTTTATATGAAAAAGTTATTTTGCCCATATCTCCTTAAATATACGCCCTAGGGCGAAAAGGACTTTAATTCGTGACCACCCCCAAAAAATTGACAAATCCACCCAAAACCCAAAAAAATTTAAATTTTTATATGAAAAACTTATTTTGCCCATATCTCCTAAACTAAGCGCCCTAGCGCGAAAAGGTCCTTAATTCATGACCACCCCCAAAAAAAATTTAATAATCCTCCCAAAACCTAAAAAAATTGAAATTTTTATCTGAAAAACTTATTTTTCCCATATCTTCGTATATACGCGTCCTAGAGCGAAAAGGACTTTAATTCGTAACACCCCAAAAAAACTAATAATCCGCTCAAAACCTAAAAAAATACCAATTTTTATATGAAAAAGTTATTTTGCCCATATCTCCTTAAATATACGCCCTAGGGCGAAAAGGACTTTAATTCGTGACCACCCCCAAAAAATTGACAAATCCACCCAAAACCTAAAAAAATTTAAATTTTTATATGAAAAACTTATTTTGCCCATATCTCCTAAACTAAGCGCCCTAGCGCGAAAAGGTCCTTAATTCATGACCACCCCCCAAAAAAATTGAATAATCCTCCCAAAACCTAAAAAAATTGAAATTTTTATCTGAAAAACTTATTTTGCCCATATCTTCGTATATACGCGTCCTAGAGCGAAAAGGACTTTAATTCGTAACACACCAAAAAATTTAATAATCCACTCAAAACCTAAAAAAATTGCAATTTTTATATGAAGAAGTTATTTTGCCCATATCTCCTTAAATATACGTCCTAGGGCGAAATGGACTTTAATTCGTGACCACACCCAAAAAATTGACAAATCCACCCAAAACCTAAAAAAAATTTAAATTTTTATATGAAAAACTTATTTTGCCCATATCTCCTAAACTAAGCGCCCTAGCGCGAAAAGGTCCTTAATTCATGACCACCCCCACAAAAATTGAATAATCCTCCCAAAACCTAAAAAATTGAAATTTTTATCTGAAAAACTTATTTTGCCCATATCTTCGTATATACGCGTCCTAGAGCGAAGAGGACTTTAATTCGTAACACCCCAAAATATTTAATAATCCACTCAAAACCTTAAAAAATTGCAATTTTTATATGAAAAAGTTATTTTGCCCATATCTCCTTAATATACGTCCTAGGCCGAAATGGATTTTAATTCGTGACCACCCCCAAAAAATTGACAAATCCACCCAAAACCTAAAAAAAAATTAAATTTTGATATGAAAAACTTATTTTGCCCATATCTCCTAAACTAAGCGCACTAGCGTGAAAAGGACTTTAATTCATGACCACCCCCAAAAAAATTTAATAATCCTCCCACAACCTGAAAAAATTTAAATTTTTATCTGAAAAACTTATTTTTCCCATATCTTCGTATATACGCGTCCTAGAGCGAAAAGGACTTTAATTCGTAACACCCCAAAAAAATTAATAATCCGCTCAAAACCTAAAAAAATTGCAATTTTTATATGAAAAAGTTATTTTGCCCATATCTCCTTAAATATGCGTTCTAGGGCGAAAAGGACTTTAATTCGTGACCACACCCAAAAAATTGACAAATCCACCCAAAACCTAAAAAAAATTTAAATTTTTTTATGAAAAACTTATTTTGCCCATATCTCCTAAACTAAGCGCCCTAGCGCGAAAAGGTCCTTAATTCATGACCACCCCCAAAAAAATTGAATAATCCTCCCAAAACCTAAAAAATTGAAATTTTTATCTGAAAAACTTATTTTGCCCATATCTTCGTATATACGCGTCCTAGAGCGAAGAGGACTTTAATTCGTAACACCCCAAAATATTTAATAATCCACTCAAAACCTTAAAAAATTGCAATTTTTATATGAAAAAGTTATTTTGCCCATATCTCCTTAATATACGTCCTAGGGCGAAATGGATTTTAATTCGTGACCACCCCCAAAAAATTGACAAATCCACCCAAAACCTAAAAAAAAAATTAAATTTTGATATGAGAAACTTATTTTGCCCATATCTCCTAAACTAAGCGCACTAGCGTGAAAAGGACTTTAATTCATGACCACCCCCAAAAAAATTTAATAATCCTCCCACAACCTGAAAAAATTTAAATTTTTATCTGAAAAACTTATTTTTCCCATATCTTCGTATATACGCGTCCTAGAGCGAAAAGGACTTTAATTCGTAACACCCCAAAAAAATTAATAATCCGCTCAAAACCTAAAAAAATTGCAATTTTTATATGAAAAAGTTATTTTGCCCATATCTCCTTAATATACGTCCTAGGGCGAAAAGGACTTTAATTCGTGACCACACCCAAAAAATTGACAAATCCACCCAAAACCTAAAAAAAATTAAATTTTGATATGAAAAACTTATTTTGCCCATATCTCCTAAACTAAGCGCCCTAGCGCGAAAAGGACTTTAATTCATGACCACCCCCAAAAAAATTGAATAATCCTCCCAAAACCTAAAAAATTGAAATTTTTATCTGAAAATCTTATTTTGCCCATATCTTCGTATATACGCGTCCTAGAGCGAAAAGGACTTTAATTCGTAACACCCCAAAAAATTTAATAATCCACTCAAAACCTAAAAAAATTGCAATTTTTATATGAAAAAGTTATTTTGCCCATATCTCCTTAAATATACGTTCTAGGGCGAAAAGGACTTTAATTCATGACCACACCCAAAAAATTGACAAATCCACCCAAAACCTAAAAAAAAATTAAATTTTGATATGAAAAACTTATTTTGCCCATATCTCCTAAACTAAGCGCCCTAGCGCGAAAAGGTCCTTAATTCATGACCACCCCCAAAAAAATTGAATAATCCTCCCAAAACCTAAAAAATTGAAATTTTTATCTGAAAAACTTATTTTGCCCATATCTTCGTATATACGCGTCCTAGAGCGAAAAGGACTTTAATTCGTAACACCCCAAAAAATTTAATAATCCGCTCAAAACCTAAAAAAATTGCAATTTTTATATGAAAAAGTTATTTTGCCCATATCTCCTTAAATATACGTCCTAGGGCGAAATGGACTTTAATTCATGACCACCCCCAAAAAATTGACCAATCCACCCAAAACCTAAAAAAATTTAAATTTTGATATGAAAAATTTATTTTGACCATATCTCCTAAACTAAGCGCCTTAGCGCGAAAAGGACTTTAATTCATGACCACCCCCCAAAAAAATGTAATAATCCTCCCACAACCTAAAAAATTGAAATTTTTATCTGAAAAACTTATTTTGCCCATATCTTCGTATATACGCGTCCTAGAGCGAAAAGGACTTTAATTCGTAACACCCCAAAAAAAAACTAATAATCCGCTCAAAACCTAAAAAAATACCAATTTTTATATGAAAAAGTTATTTTGCCCATATCTCCTTAAATATACGCCCTAGGGCGAAAAGGACTTTAATTCGTGACCACCCCCAAAAAATTGACAAATCCACCCAAAACCTAAAAAAATTTAAATTTTTATATGAAAAACTTATTTTGCCCATATCTCCTAAACTAAGCGCCCTAGCGCGAAAAGGTCCTTAATTCATGACCACCCCCAAAAAAAATTGAATAATCCTCCCAAAACCTAAAAAAATTGAAATTTTTATCTGAAAAACTTATTTTGCCCATATCTTCGTATATACGCGTCCTAGAGCGAAGAGGACTTTAATTCGTAACACCCCAAAATATTTAATAATCCACTCAAAACCTTAAAAAATTGCAATTTTTATATGAAAAAGTTATTTTGCCCATATCTCCTTAATATACGTCCTAGGGCGAAATGGATTTTAATTCGTGACCACCCCCAAAAAATTGACAAATCCACCCAAAACCTAAAAAAAAATTAAATTTTGATATGAAAAACTTATTTTGCCCATATCTCCTAAACTAAGCGCACTAGCGTGAAAAGGACTTTAATTCATGACCACCCCCAAAAAAATTTAATAATCCTCCCACAACCTGAAAAAATTTAAATTTTTATCTGAAAAACTAATTTTTCCCATATCTTCGTATATACGCGTCCTAGAGCGAAAAGGACTTTAATTCGTAACACCCCAAAAAAATTAATAATCCGCTCAGAACCTAAAAAAATTGCAATTTTTATATGAAAAAGTTATTTTGCCCATATCTCCTTAAATATGCGTTCTAGGGCGAAAAGGACTTTAATTCGTGACCACACCCAAAAAATTGACAAATCCACCCAAAACCTAAAAAAAATTAAATTTTGATATGAAAAACTTATTTTGCCCATATCTCCTAAACTAAGCGCCCTAGCGCGAAAAGGACTTTAATTCATGACCACCCCCAAAAAAATTGAATAATCCTCCCAAAACCTAAAAAATTGAAATTTTTATCTGAAAATCTTATTTTGCCCATATCTTCGTATATACGCGTCCTAGAGCGAAAAGGACTTTAATTCGTAACACCCCAAAAAATTTAATAATCCACTCAAAACCTAAAAAAATTGCAATTTTTATATGAAAAAGTTATTTTGCCCATATCTCCTTAAATATACGTTCTAGGGCGAAAAGGACTTTAATTCATGACCACACCCAAAAAATTGACAAATCCACCCAAAACCTAAAAAAAAATTAAATTTTGATATGAAAAACTTATTTTGCCCATATCTCCTAAACTAAGCGCCCTAGCGCGAAAAGGTCCTTAATTCATGACCACCCCCAAAAAAATTGAATAATCCTCCCAAAACCTAAAAAATTGAAATTTTTATCTGAAAAACTTTATTTGCCCATATCTTCGTATATACGCGTCCTAGAGCGAAAAGGACTTTAATTCGTAACACCCCAAAAAATTTAATAATCCGCTCAAAACCTAAAAAAATTGCAATTTTTATATGAAAAAGTTATTTTGCCCATATCTCCTTAAATATACGTCCTAGGGCGAAATGGACTTTAATTCATGACCACCCCCAAAAAATTGACCAATCCACCCAAAACCTAAAAAAATTTAAATTTTGATATGAAAAATTTATTTTGACCATATCTCCTAAACTAAGCGCCTTAGCGCGAAAAGGACTTTAATTCATGACCACCCCCCAAAAAAATGTAATAATCCTCCCACAACCTAAAAAATAGAAATTTTTATCTGAAAAACTTATTTTGCCCATATCTTCGTATATACGCGTCCTAGAGCGAAAAGGACTTTAATTCGTAACACCCCAAAAAAAACTAATAATCCGCTCAAAACCTAAAAAAATACCAATTTTTATATGAAAAAGTTATTTTGCCCATATCTCCTTAAATATACGCCCTAGGGCGAAAAGGACTTTAATTCGTGACCACCCCCAAAAAATTGACAAATCCACCCAAAACCTAAAAAAATTTAAATTTTTATATGAAAAACTTATTTTGCCCATATCTCCTAAACTAAGCGCCCTAGCGCGAAAAGGTCCTTAATTCATGACCACCCCCAAAAAAAATTGAATAATCCTCCCAAAACCTAAAAAAATTGAAATTTTTATCTGAAAAACTTATTTTTCCCATATCTTCGTATATACGCGTCCTAGAGCGAAAAGGACTTTAATTCGTAACACCCCAAAAAAAATTAATAATCCGCTCAAAACCTAAAAAAATTGCAATTTTTATATGAAAAAGTTATTTTGCCCATATCTCCTTAAATATGCGTTCTAGGGCGAAAAGGACTTTAATTCGTGACCACACCCAAAAAATTGACAAATCCACCCAAAACCTAAAAAAAATTTAAATTTTTTTATGAAAAACTTATTTTGCCCATATCTCCTAAACTAAGCGCCCTAGCGCGAAAAGGTCCTTAATTCATGACCACCCCCAAAAAAATTGAATAATCCTCCCAAAACCTAAAAAATTGAAATTTTTATATGAAAAAGTTATTTTGCCCATATCTCCTTAAATATACGTCCTAGGGCGAAATGGATTTTAATTCGTGACCACCCCCAAAAAATTGACAAATCCACCCAAAACCTAAAAAAAATTTAAATTTTGATATGAAAAACTTATTTTGCCCATATCTCTTAAACTAAGCGCCCTAGCGCGAAAAGGTCCTTAATTCATGACCACCCCCAAAAAAAATTGAATAATCCTCCCAAAACCTAAAAAATTGAAATTTTTATCTGAAAAACTTATTTTGCCCATATCTTCGTATATACGCGTCCTAGAGCGAAAAGGACTTTAATTCGTAACACCCCAAAAAAAACTAATAATCCGCTCAAAACCTAAAAAAATACCAATTTTTATATGAAAAAGTTATTTTGCCCATATCTCCTTAAATATACGCCCTAGGGCGAAAAGGACTTTAATTCGTGACCACCCCCAAAAAATTGACAAATCCACCCAAAACCTAAAAAAATTTAAATTTTTATATGAAAAACTTATTTTGCCCATATCTCCTAAACTAAGCGCCCTAGCGCGAAAAGGTCCTTAATTCATGACCACCCCCAAAAAAAATTGAATAATCCTCCCAAAACCTAAAAAAATTGAAATTTTTATCTGAAAAACTTATTTTTCCCATATCTTCGTATATACGCGTCCTAGAGCGAAAAGGACTTTAATTCGTAACACCCCAAAAAAAATTAATAATCCGCTCAAAACCTAAAAAAATTGCAATTTTTATATGAAAAACTTATTTTGCCCATATCTCCTTAAATATGCGTTCTAGGGCGAAAAGGACTTTAATTCGTGACCACACCCAAAAAATTGACAAATCCACCCAAAACCTAAAAAAAATTTAAATTTTTTTATGAAAAACTTATTTTGCCCATATCTCCTAAACTAAGCGCCCTAGCGCGAAAAGGTCCTTAATTCATGACCACCCCCAAAAAAATTGAATAATCCTCCCAAAACCTAAAAAATTGAAATTTTTATATGAAAAAGTTATTTTGCCCATATCTCCTTAAATATACGTCCTAGGGCGAAATGGATTTTAATTCGTGACCACCCCCAAAAAATTGACAAATCCACCCAAAACCTAAAAAAAATTTAAATTTTGATATGAAAAACTTATTTTGCCCATATCTCCTAAACTAAGCGCCCTAGCGCGAAAAGGTCCTTAATTCATGACCACCCCCAAAAAAAATTGAATAATCCTCCCAAAACCTAAAAAATTGAAATTTTTATCTGAAAAACTTATTTTTCCCATATCTTCGTATATACGCGTCCTAGAGCGAAAAGGACTTTAATTCGTAACACCCCAAAAAAATTAATAATCCGCTCAAAACCTAAAAAAATTGCAATTTTTATATGAAAAAGTTATTTTGCCCATATCTCCTTAAATATGCGTTCTAGGGCGAAAAGGACTTTAATTCGTGACCACACCCAAAAAATTGACAAATCCACCCAAAACCTAAAAAAAATTAAATTTTGATATGAAAAACTTATTTTGCCCATATCTCCTAAACTAAGCGCCCTAGCGCGAAAAGGACTTTAATTCATGACCACCCCCAAAAAAATTGAATAATCCTCCCAAAACCTAAAAAATTGAAATTTTTATCTGAAAAACTTATTTTTCCCATATCTTCGTATATACGCGTCCTAGAGCGAAAAGGACTTTAATTCGTAACACCCCAAAAAAATTAATAATCCGCTCAAAACCTAAAAAAATTACAATTTTTATATGAAAAAGTTATTTTGCCCATATCTCCTTAAATATGCGTTCTAGCGCGAAAAGGTCCTTAATTCGTGACCACCCCCAAAAAATTGAGAAATCCACCCAAAACATAAAAAAATTGAAATTTTGTAATGACACTTTGCAGTGTTATAAAACATTTTTAGGAAAAATGTCCTTTTTTGAGAATCCTGTCAGGAAACTCATTTTTGACAAACACCAAAATCTAGGACTACGGGAGTCATCACAAAGGCTAGCTAGGCAGTCGGCTGGGGGGTTCTCGTCCTTCCACAATGTTTGCCTGTTCAAACATTCCAATAATAAATTTTAAGACTCCCTATTGTAACAAAAACAAAATACCCCAATAAATTTAGTAACAAATGAGAAAATTTACAACAATTGGTATTGGCTTAATAACTTTAAACAATGGCGGATCCTAGATGTTTTTAGGCGAAATGGAAAAACTTATTTTGCCCATATCTCCTAAACTAAGCGCCCTAGAGCGAAAAGGACTTTAATTCATGACCACCCCCAAAAAAATTGTATAATCCTCCCAAAACCTAAAAAAAATGAATTTTTTATCTTAAAAAATTATTTTACCCATATCTTCGTATGTACGCGTCCTAGAGCGAAAAGGACTTTAATTCGTAACACCCCAAAAAATTTAATAATCCGCTCAAAACCTAAAAAAGTCAAATTTTTATATGAAAAAGTTATTTTGCCCATATCTCCTTAAATATACGTCCTAGGGCGAAAAGGACTTTAATTCGTGACCACCCCCAAAAAATTGACAAATCCACCCAAAACCAAAAAAAAATTAAATTTTGGTATGAAAAACTTATTTTGCCCATATCTCCTAAACTAAGCGCCCTAGCGCGAAAAGGACTTTAATTCATGACCACCCCCAAAAAAATTGAATAATCCTCCCAAAACCTAAAAAAATTTAAATTTTTATCTGAAAAACTTATTTTGCCCATATCTTCGTATATACGCGTCCTAGAGCGAAAAGGACTTTAATTCGTAACACCCCAAAAAATTTAATAATCCACTCAAAACCTAAAAAAATTGCAATTTTTATATGAAAAAGTTATTTTGCCCAATCTCCTTAAATATGCGTCCTAGGGCGAAAAGGACTTTAATTCGTGACCACCCCCAAAAAATTGACAAATCCACCCAAAACCTAAAAAATTTAACTTTTGGTATGAAAAATTTACTTTGCCCATATCTCCTAAACTAAGCGCCCTAGCGCGAAAAGGGCTTTAATTCATGACCACCCACAAAAAAATTGAATTATCCTCCCAAAACCTAAAAAAATAGAAATTTTTATCTGAAAAACTTATTTTGCCCATATCTTCGTACATACGCGTCCTAGAGCGAAAAGGACTTTAATTCGTAACACCCCAAAAAATTTAATAATCCACTCAAAACCTAAAAAAATTGCAATTTTTATATGAAAACGTTATTTTGCCCAATCTCCTTAAATATGCGTCCCAGGGCGAAATGGACTTTAATTTGTGACCACCCCCAAAAAATTGACAAATCCACCCAAAACCTAAAAAAATTTAAATTTTGATATGAAAAACTTATTTTGCCCATATCTCCTAAACTAAGCGCCCTAGCGCGAAAAGGACTTTAATTCATGACCACCCCCAAAAAAATTGAATAATCCTCCCAAAACCTAAAAAAATTGAAATTTTTATCTGAAAAACATATTTTGCCCATATCTTCGTATATACGCGTCCTAGAGCGAAAAGGACTTTAATTCGTAACACCCCAAAAAATTTAATAATCCGCTCAAAACCTAAAAAAAAATGCAATTTTTATATGAAAAAGTTATTTTGCCCATTTCTCCTTAAATATACGTCCTAGGGCGAAAAGGACTTTAATTCGTGACCACCCCCAAAAATATTGACAAATCCACCCAAAACCTAAAAAAATTTAAATTTTGATATGAAAAACTTATTTTGCCCATACCTCCTAAACTAAGCGCCCTAGCGCGAAAAGGACTTTAATTCATGACCACCCCCAAAAAAATTGAATAATCCTCCCAAAACCTAAAAAATTTAAATTTTTATCTGAAAAACTTATTTTGCCCATATCTTCGTATATACGCGTCCTAGAGCGAAGAGGACTTTAATTCGTAACACCCCAAAAAATTTAATAAGCCCCTCAAAACCTAAAAAAAGTCCAATTTTTATATGAAAAAGTTATTTTGCCCATATCTCCTTAAATATACGTCCTAGGGCGAAAAGGACTTTAATTCGTGACCACCCCCAAAAAATTGACAAATCCACCCAAAACCTAAAAAAATTTAAATTTTGCCCATATCTCCTAAACTAAGCGCCCTAGCGCGAAAAGGACTTTAATTCATGACCACCCCCAAAAAAATTGAATAATCCTCCCAAAACCTAAAAAAATTTAAATTTTTATCTGAAAAACTTATTTTGCCCATATCTTCGTATATACGCGTCCTAGAGCGAAAAGGACTTTAATTCGTAACACCCCAAAAAATTTAATAATCCACTCAAAACCTAAAAAAATTGCAATTTTTATATGAAAAAGTTATTTTACCCAATCTCCTTAAATATGCGTCCTAGGGCGAAATGGACTTTAATTCGTGACCACCCCAAAAAAATTGACAAATCCACCCAAAACCTAAGAAATTTAAATTTTGATATGAAAAACTTATTTTGCCCATATCTCCTAAACTAAGCGCCCTAGCGCGAAAAGGACTTTAATTCATGACCACCCCCAAAAAAATTGAATAATCCTCCCAAAACCTAAAAAAATTTAAATTTTTATCTGAAAAACTTATTTTGCCCATATCTTCGTATATACGCGTCCTAGAGCGAAAAGGACTTTAATTCGTAACACCCCAAAAAATTTAATAATCCACTCAAAACCTAAAAAAATTGCAATTTTTATATGAAAAAGTTATTTTGCCCAATCTCCTTAAATATGCGTCCTAGGGCGAAATGGACTTTAATTCGTGACCACCCCAAAAAAATTGACAAATCCACCCAAAACCTAAGAAATTTAAATTTTGATATGAAAAACTTACTTTGCCCATATCTCCTAAACTAAGCGCCCTAGCGCGAAAAGGACTTTAATTTATGACCACCCCCAAAAAATTGAATAATCCTCCCGAAACCTAAAAAAATTTAAATTTTTATCTGAAAAACTTATTTTGCCCATATCTTCGTATATACACGTCCTAGAGCGAAAAAGACTTTATTTCGTAACACCCCAAAAAAATTAATAATCCGCTCAAAACCTAAAAAAATTGCAATTTTTATATGAAAAAGTTATTTTGCCCATTTCTCCTTAAATATACGTCCTAGGTCGAAAAGGACTTTAATTCGTGACCACCCCCAAAAAAATTGACAAATCCACCCAAAACCTAAAAAAATTTAAATTTTGATATGAAAAACTTATTTTGCCCATATCTCCTAAACTAAGCGCCCTAGCGCGAAAAGGACTTTAATTCATGACCACCCCCAAAAAAATTGAATAATCCTCCCAAAACCTAAAAAAATTTAAATTTTTATCTGAAAAACTTATTTTGCCCATATCTCCTAAACTAAGCGCCTTAGCGCGAAAAGGACTTTAATTCATGACCACCCCCAAAAAAATGAATAATCCTCCCAAAACCTAAAAAAATTGAATTTTTTATCTTAAAAAATTATTTTGCCCATATCTTCGTATGTACGCGTCCTAGAGCGAAAAGGACTTTAATTCGTAACACCCCAAAAAATTTAATAATCCGCCGAAAACCTAAAAAAAGTCCAATTTTTATATGAGAAAGTTATTTTGCCCATATCTCCTTAAATATACGTCCTAGGGCGAAAAGGACTTTAATTCGTGACCACCCCCAAAAAATTGACAAATCCACCCAAAACCTAAAAAAATTTAAATTTTGGTATGAAAAACTTATTTTGCCCATATCTCCTAAACTAAGCGCCCTAGCGCGAAAAGGACTTTAATTCATGACCACCCCCAAAAAACTTGAATAATCCTCCCAAAACCTAAAAAAATTTAAATTTTTATCTGAAAAATTTTATTTTGCCCATATCTTCGTATATACGCGTCCTAGAGCGAAAAGGACTTTAATTCGTAACACCCCAAAAAATTTAATAATCCACTCAAAACCTAAAAAAATTGCAATTTTTATATGAAAAAGTTATTTTGCCCAATCTCCTTAAATATGCGTCCTAGGGCGAAATGGACTTTAATTCGTGACCACCCCCAAAAAATTGACAAATCCACCCAAAACCTAAAAAAATTTAAATTTTGATATGAAAAACTTATTTTGCCCATATCTCCTAAACTAAGCGCCCTAGCGCGAAAAGGACTTTAATTCATGACCACCCACAAAAAAATTGAATTATCCTCCCAAAACCTAAAAAAATAGAAATTTTTATCTGAAAAACTTATTTTGCCCATATCTTCGTATATACGCGTCCTAGAGCGAAAAGGACTTTAATTCGTAACACCCCAAAAAATTTAATAATCCACTCAAAACCTAAAAAAATTGCAATTTTTATATGAAAACGTTATTTTGCCCAATCTCCTTAAATATGCGTCCTAGGGCGAAATGGACTTTAATTCGTGACCACCCCCAAAAAATTGACAAATCCACCCAAAACCTAAAAAAATTTAAATTTTGATATGAAAAATTTATTTTGCCCATATCTCCTAACTAAGCGCCCTAGCGCGAAAAGGACTTTAATTCATGACCACCCCCAAAAAAATTGAATAATCCTCACAAAACCTAAAAAAATTGAAATTTTTATCTGAAAAACATATTTTGCCCATATCTTCGTATATACGCGTCCTAGAGCGAAAAGGACTTTAATTCGTAACACCCCAAAAAATTTAATAATCCGCTCAAAACCTAAAAAAATTGCAATTTTTATATGAAAAAGTTATTTTGCCCATTTCTCCTTAAATATACGTCCTAGGGCGAAAAGGACTTTAATTCGTGACCACCCCCAAAAAAAATTGACAAATCCACCCAAAACCTAAAAAAATTTAAATTTTGATATGAAAAACTTATTTTGCCCATATCTCCTAAACTAAGCGCCCTAGCGCGAAATGGACTTTAATTCATGACCACCCCCAAAAAAATTGAATAATCCTCCCAAAACCTAATAAAATTGAAGTTTTTATCTTAAAAAATTATTTTGCCCATATCTTCGTATGTACGCGTCCTAGAGCGAAGAGGACTTTAATTCGTAACACCCCAAAAAATTTAATAAGCCGCTCAAAACCTAAAAAAGTCCAATTTTTATATGAAAAAGTTATTTTGCCCATATCTCCTTAAATATACGTCCTAGGGCGAAAAGGACTTTAATTCGTGACCACCCCCAAAAAATTGACAAATCCACCCAAATCCTAAAAAAATTTAAATTTTGGTATGAAAAACCTATTTTGCCCATATCTCCTAAACTAAGCGCCCTAGCGCGAAAAGGACTTTAATTCATGACCACCCCCAAAAAAATTGAATAATCCTCCCAAAACATAAAAAATTTAAATTTTTATCTGAAAAACTTATTTTGCCCATATCTTCGTATATACGCGTCCTAGAGCGAAAAGGACTTTAATTCGTAACACCCCAAAAAATTTAATAATCCACTCAAAACCTAAAAAAATTGCAATTTTTATATGAAAAAGTTATTTTGCCCAATCTCCTTAAATATGCGTCCTAGGGCGAAAAGGACTTTAATTCGTGACCACCCCCAAAAAAATTGACAAATCCACCCAAAACCTAAAAAAAATTAAATTTTGATATGAAAAACTTATTTTGCCCATATCTCCTAAACTAAGCGCCCTAGCGCGAAAAGGACTTTAATTCATGACCACCCCCAAAAAAAATTGAATAATCCTCCCAAAACCTAAAAAAATTGAAATTTTTATCTGAAAAACTTATTTTGCCCATATCTTCGTATATACGCGTCCTAGAGCGAAAAGGACTTTAATTCGTAACACCCCAAAAAAAAATAATAATCCGCTCAAAACCTAAAAAATTTCAATTTTTATATGAAAAAGTTATTTTGCCCATATCTCCTTAAATATAGGTCCTAGGGCGAAAAGGACTTTAATTCGTGACCACTCCCAAAAAATTGACAAATCCACCCAAAACCTAAAAACTTTAAATTTTGATATGAAAAACTTATTTTGCCCATATCTCCTAAACTAAGCGCCCTAGCACGAAAAGGACTTTAATTCATGACCACCCCAAAAAAAATTGAATAATCCTCCCAAAACCTAAAAAAATTGAAATTTTTATCTGAAAAACTTATTTTGCCCATATCTTCGTATATACGAGTCCCAGAGCGAAAAGGACTTTAATTCGTAACACCCCAAAAAATTTAATAATCCGCTCAAAACCTAAAAAAAATGCAATTTTTATATAAAAGTTATTTTGCCCATTTCTCCTTAAATATACGTCCTAGGGCGAAAAGGACTTTAATTCGTGACCACCCCCAAAAAAATTGACAAATCCACCCAAAACCTAAAAAAATTTAAATTTTGATATGAAAAACTTATTTTGCCCATACCTCCTAAACTAAGCGCCCTAGCGCGAAAAGGACTTTAATTCATGACCACCCCCAAAAAAAAATGAATAATCCTCCCAAAACCTAAAAAAATTTAATTTTTTATCTGAAAAACTTATTTTGCCCATATCTTCGTATATACGCGTCCTAGAGCGAAAAGGACTTTAATTCGTAACACCCCAAAAGTTTAATAATCCACTCAAAACCTAAAAAAATTGCAATTTTTATATGAAAACGTTATTTTGCCCAATCTCCTTAAATATGCGTCCTAGGGCGAAATGGACTTTAATTCGTTACCACCCCCAAAAAATTGACAAATCCACCCAAAACCTAAAAAAATTATATTTTGATATGAAAAACTTATTTTGCCCATATCTCCTAAACTAAGCGAACTAGCGCGAAAAGGACTTTAATTCATGACCACCCCCAAAAAAATTGAATAATCCTCCCAAAACCTAAAAAAATTGAAATTTTTATTTGAAAAACTTATTTTGCCCATATCTTCGTATATACGCGTCCTAGAGCGAAAAGGACTTTAATTCGTAACACCCCAAAAAATTTAATAATCCTCTCAAAACCTAAAAAATTGCAATTTTTATATGAAAAAGTTATTTTGCCCATTTCTCCTTAAATATACGTCCTAGGGCTAAAAGGACTTTAATTCGTGACCACCCCCAAAAAAATTGACAAAACCCAAAACCTAAAAAAATTTAAATTTTGATATGAAAAACTTATTTTGCCCATATCTCCTAAACTAAGCGCCCTAGCGCGAAAAGGACTTTAATTCATGACCACCCCCAAAAAAATTGAATAATCCTCCCAAAACCTAATAAAATTGAATTTTTTATCTTAAAAAATTATTTTGCCCATATCTTCGTATGTACGCGTCCTAGAGCGAAAAGGACTTTAATTCGTAACACCCCAAAAAATTTAATAATCCGCTCAAAACCTAAAAAAGTCAAATTTTTATATGAAAAAGTTATTTATTATCTCCTTAAATATACGTCCTAGGGCGAAAAGGACTTTAATTCGTGACCACCCCCAAAAAATTGACAAATCCACCCAAAACCTAAAAAAAATTTAAATTTTGGTATGAAAAACTTAATTTGCCCATATCTCCTAAACTAAGCGCCCTAGCGCGAAAAGGACTTTAATTCATGACCACCCCCAAAAAAATTGAATAATCCTCCCAAACCCTAAAAAAATTTAAATTTTTATCTGAAAAACTTATTTTGCCCATATCTTCGTATATATGCGTCCTAGAGCGAAAAGGACTTTAATTCGTAACACCCCAAAAAATTTAATAATCCACTCAAAACCTAAAAAATTGCAATTTTTATATGAAAAAGTTATTTTGCCCAATCTCCTTAAATATGCGTCCTAGGGCGAAATGGACTTTAATTCGTGACCACCCCCAAAAAAATTGACAAATCCACCCAAAACCTAAAAAAAATTAAATTTTGGTATGAAAAACTTACTTTGCCCATATCTCCTAAACTAAGCGCCCTAGCGCGAAAAGGACTTTAATTCATGACCACCCCCAAAAAAATTGAATAATCCTCCCAAAACCTAAAAAAATTGAAATTTTTATCTGAAAAACTTATTTTGCCCATATCTTCGTATATACGCGTCCTAGAGCGAAAAGGACTTTAATTCGTAACACCCCAAAAAATTTAATAATCCGCTCAAAACCTAAAAAAATTGCAATTTTTATATGAAAAAGTTATTTTGCCCATATCTCCTTAAATATACGTCCTAGGGCGAAAAGGACTTTAATTCGTGACCACTCCCAAAAAATTGACAAATCCACCCAAAACCTAAAAAATTTAAATTTTGATATGAAAAACTTATTTTGCCCATATCTCCTAAACTAAGCGCCCTAGCGCGAAAAGGACTTTAATTCATGACCACCCCCAAAAAAAATTTACAAATCCACCCAAAATTAAAAAAAAATTAAATTTTGGTATGAAAAACTTAATTTGCCCATATCTCCTAAACTAAGCGCCCTAGCGCGAAAAGGACTTTAATTCATGACCACCCCCAAAAAAATTGAATAATCCTCCCAAACCCTAAAAAAATTTAAATTTTTATCTGAAAAACTTATTTTGCCCATATCTTCGTATATATGCGTCCTAGAGCGAAAAGGACTTTAATTCGTAACACCCCAAAAAATTTAATAATCCACTCAAAACCTAAAAAAATTGCAATTTTTATATGAAAAAGTTATTTTGCCCAATCTCCTTAAATATGCGTCCTAGGGCGAAATGGACTTTAATTCGTGACCACCCCCAAAAAATTGACAAATCCACCCAAAACCTAAAAAAATTTAAATTTTGGTATGAAAATTTACTTTGCCCATATCTCCTAAACTAAGCGCCCTAGCGCGAAAAGGACTTTAATTCATGACCACCCACAAAAAAATTGAATTATCCTCCCAAAACCTTAAAAAATAGAAATTTTTATCTGAAAAGCTTATTTTGCCCATATCTTCGTATATACGCGTCCTAGAGCGAAAAGGACTTTAATTCGTAACACCCCAAAAAATTTAATAATCCACTCAAAACCTAAAAAAATTGCAATTTTTATATGAAAACGTTATTTTGCCCAATCTCCTTAAATATGCGTCCTAGGGCGAAATGGACTTTAATTCGTGAACACCCCCAAAAAAATTTACAAATCCACCCAAAACCTAAAAAAATTTAAATTTTGATATGAAAAACTTATTTTGCCCATATCTCCTAAACTAAGCGCCCTAGAGCGAAAAGGACTTTAATTCATGACCACCCCCAAAAAAATTGAATAATCCCCCTAAAATCTAAAAAAATTGAATTTTATATCTTCAAAAATTATTTTGCCCATATCTCGTATGTACGCGTCCTAGAGCGAAAAGGACTTTAATTCGTAACACCCCAAAAAATTTAATAATCCGCTCAAAACCTAAAAAAAGTCCAATTTTTATATGAAAAAGTAATTTTGCCCATATCTCCTTAAATATACATCATAGGGCGAAAAGGACTTTAATTCGTGACCACCCCCAAAAAATTGAATAATCCTCCCAAAACCTAAAAAAATTGAATTTTTTATCTTAAAAACTTATTTTGCCATATCTTCGTATATACGCGTCCTAGAGAGAAAAGGACTTTAATTCGTAACACCCCAAAAAGTTTAATAATCCGCTCAAAACCTAAAAAAAGTCCAATTTTTATATGAAAAAGTTATTTTGCCCATATCTCCTTAAATATACGTCCTAGGGCGAAAAGGACTTTAATTCGTGACCACCCCCAAAAAATTGAAAAATCTACCCAAAACCTAAAAAAAGTTAAATTTTGGTATGAAAAACTTATTTTGCCCATATCTCCTAAACTAAGCGCCCTAGCGCGAAATGGACTTTAATTCATGACCACCCCCAAAAAAATTGAATAATCCTCCCAAAACCTAATAAAATTGAAGTTTTTATCTTAAAAAATTATTTTGCCCATATCTTCGTATGTACGCGTCCTAGAGCGAAGAGGACTTTAATTCGTAACACCCCAAAAAATTTAATAAGCCGCTCAAAACCTAAAAAAGTCCAATTTTTATATGAAAAAGTTATTTTGCCCATATCTCCTTAAATATACGTCCTAGGGCGAAAAGGACTTTAATTCGTGACCACCCCCAAAAAATTGACAAATCCACCCAAATCCTAAAAAAATTTAAATTTTGGTATGAAAAACCTATTTTGCCCATATCTCCTAAACTAAGCGCCCTAGCGCGAAAAGGACTTTAATTCATGACCACCCCCAAAAAAATTGAATAATCCTCCCAAAACATAAAAAATTTAAATTTTTATCTGAAAAACTTATTTTGCCCATATCTTCGTATATACGCGTCCTAGAGCGAAAAGGACTTTAATTCGTAACACCCCAAAAAATTTAATAATCCACTCAAAACCTAAAAAAATTGCAATTTTTATATGAAAAAGTTATTTTGCCCAATCTCCTTAAATATGCGTCCTAGGGCGAAAAGGACTTTAATTCGTGACCACCCCCAAAAAAATTGACAAATCCACCCAAAACCTAAAAAAAATTAAATTTTGATATGAAAAACTTATTTTGCCCATATCTCCTAAACTAAGCGCCCTAGCGCGAAAAGGACTTTAATTCATGACCACCCCCAAAAAAAATTGAATAATCCTCCCAAAACCTAAAAAAATTGAAATTTTTATCTGAAAAACTTATTTTGCCCATATCTTCGTATATACGCGTCCTAGAGCGAAAAGGACTTTAATTCGTAACACCCCAAAAAAAAATAATAATCCGCTCAAAACCTAAAAAATTTCAATTTTTATATGAAAAAGTTATTTTGCCCATATCTCCTTAAATATAGGTCCTAGGGCGAAAAGGACTTTAATTCGTGACCACTCCCAAAAAATTGACAAATCCACCCAAAACCTAAAAACTTTAAATTTTGATATGAAAAACTTATTTTGCCCATATCTCCTAAACTAAGCGCCCTAGCACGAAAAGGACTTTAATTCATGACCACCCCAAAAAAAATTGAATAATCCTCCCAAAACCTAAAAAAATTGAAATTTTTATCTGAAAAACTTATTTTGCCCATATCTTCGTATATACGAGTCCCAGAGCGAAAAGGACTTTAATTCGTAACACCCCAAAAAATTTAATAATCCGCTCAAAACCTAAAAAAAATGCAATTTTTATATAAAAGTTATTTTGCCCATTTCTCCTTAAATATACGTCCTAGGGCGAAAAGGACTTTAATTCGTGACCACCCCCAAAAAAATTGACAAATCCACCCAAAACCTAAAAAAATTTAAATTTTGATATGAAAAACTTATTTTGCCCATACCTCCTAAACTAAGCGCCCTAGCGCGAAAAGGACTTTAATTCATGACCACCCCCAAAAAAAAATGAATAATCCTCCCAAAACCTAAAAAAATTTAATTTTTTATCTGAAAAACTTATTTTGCCCATATCTTCGTATATACGCGTCCTAGAGCGAAAAGGACTTTAATTCGTAACACCCCAAAAGTTTAATAATCCACTCAAAACCTAAAAAAATTGCAATTTTTATATGAAAACGTTATTTTGCCCAATCTCCTTAAATATGCGTCCTAGGGCGAAATGGACTTTAATTCGTTACCACCCCCAAAAAATTGACAAATCCACCCAAAACCTAAAAAAATTATATTTTGATATGAAAAACTTATTTTGCCCATATCTCCTAAGCTAAGCGAACTAGCGCGAAAAGGACTTTAATTCATGACCACCCCCAAAAAAATTGAATAATCCTCCCAAAACCTAAAAAAATTGAAATTTTTATTTGAAAAACTTATTTTGCCCATATCTTCGTATATACGCGTCCTAGAGCGAAAAGGACTTTAATTCGTAACACCCCAAAAAATTTAATAATCCTCTCAAAACCTAAAAAATTGCAATTTTTATATGAAAAAGTTATTTTGCCCATTTCTCCTTAAATATACGTCCTAGGGCTAAAAGGACTTTAATTCGTGACCACCCCCAAAAAAATTGACAAAACCCAAAACCTAAAAAAATTTAAATTTTGATATGAAAAACTTATTTTGCCCATATCTCCTAAACTAAGCGCCCTAGCGCGAAAAGGACTTTAATTCATGACCACCCCCAAAAAAATTGAATAATCCTCCCAAAACCTAATAAAATTGAATTTTTTATCTTAAAAAATTATTTTGCCCATATCTTCGTATGTACGCGTCCTAGAGCGAAAAGGACTTTAATTCGTAACACCCCAAAAAATTTAATAATCCGCTCAAAACCTAAAAAAGTCAAATTTTTATATGAAAAAGTTATTTATTATCTCCTTAAATATACGTCCTAGGGCGAAAAGGACTTTAATTCGTGACCACCCCCAAAAAATTGACAAATCCACCCAAAACCTAAAAAAAATTTAAATTTTGGTATGAAAAACTTAATTTGCCCATATCTCCTAAACTAAGCGCCCTAGCGCGAAAAGGACTTTAATTCATGACCACCCCCAAAAAAATTGAATAATCCTCCCAAACCCTAAAAAAATTTAAATTTTTATCTGAAAAACTTATTTTGCCCATATCTTCGTATATATGCGTCCTAGAGCGAAAAGGACTTTAATTCGTAACACCCCAAAAAATTTAATAATCCACTCAAAACCTAAAAAATTGCAATTTTTATATGAAAAAGTTATTTTGCCCAATCTCCTTAAATATGCGTCCTAGGGCGAAATGGACTTTAATTCGTGACCACCCCCAAAAAAATTGACAAATCCACCCAAAACCTAAAAAAAATTAAATTTTGGTATGAAAAACTTACTTTGCCCATATCTCCTAAACTAAGCGCCCTAGCGCGAAAAGGACTTTAATTCATGACCACCCCCAAAAAAATTGAATAATCCTCCCAAAACCTAAAAAAATTGAAATTTTTATCTGAAAAACTTATTTTGCCCATATCTTCGTATATACGCGTCCTAGAGCGAAAAGGACTTTAATTCGTAACACCCCAAAAAATTTAATAATCCGCTCAAAACCTAAAAAAATTGCAATTTTTATATGAAAAAGTTATTTTGCCCATATCTCCTTAAATATACGTCCTAGGGCGAAAAGGACTTTAATTCGTGACCACTCCCAAAAAATTGACAAATCCACCCAAAACCTAAAAAATTTAAATTTTGATATGAAAAACTTATTTTGCCCATATCTCCTAAACTAAGCGCCCTAGCGCGAAAAGGACTTTAATTCATGACCACCCCCAAAAAAAATTTACAAATCCACCCAAAATTAAAAAAAAATTAAATTTTGGTATGAAAAACTTAATTTGCCCATATCTCCTAAACTAAGCGCCCTAGCGCGAAAAGGACTTTAATTCATGACCACCCCCAAAAAAATTGAATAATCCTCCCAAACCCTAAAAAAATTTAAATTTTTATCTGAAAAACTTATTTTGCCCATATCTTCGTATATATGCGTCCTAGAGCGAAAAGGACTTTAATTCGTAACACCCCAAAAAATTTAATAATC
Organism: Haematobia irritans; assembly: GCF_050003625.1. Lineage (NCBI taxonomy): Eukaryota > Metazoa > Arthropoda > Insecta > Diptera > Muscidae > Haematobia > Haematobia irritans. The sequence continues at coordinate 70,356,657 of NC_134400.1, read as the reverse complement.
CACTCAAAACCTAAAAAAATTGCAATTTTTATATGAAAAAGTTATTTTGCCCAATCTCCTTAAATATGCGTCCTAGGGCGAAATGGACTTTAATTCGTGACCACCCCCAAAAAATTGACAAATCCACCCAAAACCTAAAAAAATTTAAATTTTGGTATGAAAATTTACTTTGCCCATATCTCCTAAACTAAGCGCCCTAGCGCGAAAAGGACTTTAATTCATGACCACCCACAAAAAAATTGAATTATCCTCCCAAAACCTTAAAAAATAGAAATTTTTATCTGAAAAGCTTATTTTGCCCATATCTTCGTATATACGCGTCCTAGAGCGAAAAGGACTTTAATTCGTAACACCCCAAAAAATTTAATAATCCACTCAAAACCTAAAAAAATTGCAATTTTTATATGAAAACGTTATTTTGCCCAATCTCCTTAAATATGCGTTCTAGGGCGAAATGGACTTTAATTCGTGAACACCCCCAAAAAAATTTACAAATCCACCCAAAACCTAAAAAAATTTAAATTTTGATATGAAAAACTTATTTTGCCCATATCTCCTAAACTAAGCGCCCTAGAGCGAAAAGGACTTTAATTCATGACCACCCCCAAAAAAATTGAATAATCCCCCTAAAATCTAAAAAAATTGAATTTTATATCTTCAAAAATTATTTTGCCCATATCTCGTATGTACGCGTCCTAGAGCGAAAAGGACTTTAATTCGTAACACCCCAAAAAATTTAATAATCCGCTCAAAACCTAAAAAAAGTCCAATTTTTATATGAAAAAGTAATTTTGCCCATATCTCCTTAAATATACATCATAGGGCGAAAAGGACTTTAATTCGTGACCACCCCCAAAAAATTGAATAATCCTCCCAAAACCTAAAAAAATTGAATTTTTTATCTTAAAAACTTATTTTGCCATATCTTCGTATATACGCGTCCTAGAGAGAAAAGGACTTTAATTCGTAACACCCCAAAAAGTTTAATAATCCGCTCAAAACCTAAAAAAAGTCCAATTTTTATATGAAAAAGTTATTTTGCCCATATCTCCTTAAATATACGTCCTAGGGCGAAAAGGACTTTAATTCGTGACCACCCCCAAAAAATTGAAAAATCTACCCAAAACCTAAAAAAAGTTAAATTTTGGTATGAAAAACTTATTTTGCCCATATCTCCTAAACTAAGCGCCCTAGCGCGAAAAGGACTTTAATTCATGACCACACCCAAAAAAATTGAATAATGCTCCCAAAACCTAAAAAAATTGAAATTTTTATCTGAAAAAACTTATTTTGCCCATATCTTCGTATATACGCGTCCTAGAGCGAAAAGGACTTTAATTCGTAACACCCCAAAAAATTTAATAATCCGCTCAAAACCTAAAAAATTGCAATTTTTATATGAAAAAGTTATTTTGCCCATTTCTCCTTAAATATACGTCCTAGGGCGAAAAGGACTTTAATTCGTGACCACCCCCAAAAAAATTGACAAATCCACCCAAAACCTAAAAAAATTTAAATTTTGGTATGAAAAACTTACTTTGCCCATATCTCCTAAACTAAGCGCCCTAGCGCGAAAAGGACTTTAATTCATGACCACCCCCAAAAAAATTGAATAATCCTCCCAAAACCTAAAAAAATTTTAATTTTTATCTGAAAAACTTATTTTGCCCATATCTTCGTATGTACGCGTCCTAAAGCGAAAAGGACTTTAATTCGTAACACCCCAAAAAATTTAATAATCCGCTCAAAACCTAAAAAAAGTCCAATTTTTATATGAAAAAGTTATTTTGCCCATATCTCCTTAAATATACGTCCTAGGGCGAAAAGGACTTTAATTCGTTACCACCCCCAAAAAATTGACAAATCCACCCAAAACCTAAAAAAATTTAAATTTTGATATGAAAAACTTATTTTGCCCATATCTCCTAAACTAAGCGCCCTAGCGCGAAAAGGACTTTAATTCATGACCACCCCCAAAAAAATTTAATAATCCTCCCAAAACCTAAAAAATTTGAAATTTTTATATGAAAAACTTATTTTGCCCATATCTTCGTATATACGCGTCCTAGAGCGAAAAAGACTTTAATTCGTAACACCCCAAAAAATTTAATAATCCACTCAAAACCTAAAAAAATTGCAATTTTTATATGAAAAAGTTATTTTGCCCAATCTCCTTAAATATGCGTCCTAGGGCGAAATGTACTTTAATTCGTGACCACCCCCAAAAAATTGACAAATCCACCCAAAACCTAAAAAAATTTAAATTTTGGTATGAAAAACGTACTTTGCCCATATCTCCTAAACTAAGCGCCCTAGCGCGAAAAGGACTTTAATTCATGACCACCCCCAAAAAAATTGAATAATCCCCCTACAACCTAAAAAAATTGAATTTTTTATCTTCAAAAATTATTTTGCCCATATCTTCGTATGTACGCGTCCTAGAGCGAAAAGGACTTTAATTCGTAACACCCCAAAAAATTTAATAATCCGCTCAAAACCTAAAAAAAGTCCAATTTTTATATGAAAAAGTTATTTTGCCCATATCTCCTTAAATATACATCCTAGGGCGAAAAGGACTTTAATTCGTGACCACCCCTAAAAAATTGACAAATCCACCCAAAACCTAAAAAAATTTAAATTTTGGTATGAAAAACTTATTTTGCCCATATCTCCTAAACTAAGCGCCCTAGCGCGAAAAGGACTTTAATTCGTGACCACCCCCAAAAAAATTGAATAATCCTCCCAAAACCTAAAAAAATTGAAATTTTTATCTGAAAAACTTATTTTGCCCATATCTTCGTATATACGCGTCCTAGAGCGAAAAGGACTTTAATTCGTAACACCCCAAAAAATTTAATAATCCGCTCAAAACCTAAAAAAATTGCAATTTTTATATGAAAAAGTTATTTTGCCCATTTCTCCTTAAATATACGTCCTAGGGCGAAAAGGACTTCAATTCGTGACCACCCCCAAAAAAATTGACAAATCCACCCAAAACCTAAAAAAATTTAAATTTTGATATGAAAAACTTATTTTGCCCATATCTCCTAAACTAAGCGCCCTAGCGCGAAAAGGACTTTAATTCATGACCACCCCCCAAAAAAAATGAATAATCATCCCAAAACCTAAAAAAATTGAATTTTTTATCTTAAAAAAATATTTTGCCCATATCTTCGTATGTACGCGCCCTAGAGCGAAAAGGACTTTAATTCATAACACCCCAAAAAATTTAATAATCCGCTCTAAACCTAAAAAAAGTCAAATTTTTATATGAAAAAGTTATTTTGCCCATATCTCCTTAAATATACGTCCTAGGGCGAAAAGGACTTTAATTCGTGACCACCCCCAAAAAATTGACAAATCCACCCAAAACCAAAAAAAAATTAAATTTTGGTATGAAAAACTTATTTTGCCCATATCTCCTAAACTAAGCGCCCTAGAGCGAAAAGGACTTTAATTCATGACCACCCCCAAAAAACTTGAATAATCCTCCCAAAACCTAAAAAAATTTAAATTTTTATCTGAAAAACTTATTTTGCCCATATCTTCGTATATACGCGTCCTAGAGCGAAAAGGACTTTAATTCGTAACACCCCAAAAAGTTTAATAATCCACTCAAAACCTAAAAAAATTGCAATTTTTATATGAAAAAGTTATTTTGCCCAATCTCCTTAAATATGCGTCCTAGGGCGAAATGGACTTTAATTCGTGACCACCCCCAAAAAATTGACAAATCCACCCAAAACCTAAAAAAATTTAAATTTTTATCTGAAAAACTTATTTTGCCCATATCTTCGTATATACGCGTCATAGAGCGAAAAGGACTTTAATTCGTAACACCCCAAAAAATTTAATAATCCGCTCAAAACCTAAAAAAATGCAATTTTTATATGAAAAAGTTATTTTGCCCATTTCTCCTTAAATATACGTCCTAGGGCGAAAAGGACTTTAATTCGTTACCACCCCCAAAAAATTGACAAATCCACCCAAAACCTAAAAAAATTTAAATTTTGGTATGAAAAACTTACTTTGCCCATATCTCCTAAACTAAGCGCCCTAGCGCGAAAAGGACTTTAATTCATGACCACCCCCAAAAAAATTGAATAATCCTCCCAAAACCTAAAAAAATTTTAATTTTTATCTGAAAAACTTATTTTGCCCATATCTTCGTATGTACGCGTCCTAAAGCGAAAAGGACTTTAATTCGTAACACCCCAAAAAATTTAATAATCCGCTCAAAACCTAAAAAAAGTCCAATTTTTATATGAAAAAGTTATTTTGCCCATATCTCCTTAAATATACGTCCTAGGGCGAAAAGGACTTTAATTCGTTACCACCCCCAAAAAATTGACAAATCCACCCAAAACCTAAAAAAATTTAAATTTTGATATGAAAAACTTATTTTGCCCATATCTCCTAAACTAAGCGCCCTAGCGCGAAAAGGACTTTAATTCATGACCACCCCCAAAAAAATTTAATAATCCTCCCAAAACCTAAAAAATTTGAAATTTTTATATGAAAAACTTATTTTGCCCATATCTTCGTATATACGCGTCCTAGAGCGAAAAAGACTTTAATTCGTAACACCCCAAAAAATTTAATAATCCACTCAAAACCTAAAAAAATTGCAATTTTTATATGAAAAAGTTATTTTGCCCAATCTCCTTAAATATGCGTCCTAGGGCGAAATGTACTTTAATTCGTGACCACCCCCAAAAAATTGACAAATCCACCCAAAACCTAAAAAAATTTAAATTTTGGTATGAAAAACGTACTTTGCCCATATCTCCTAAACTAAGCGCCCTAGCGCGAAAAGGACTTTAATTCATGACCACCCCCAAAAAATTGAGTAATCCTCCCAAAACCTATAAAAATTGAAATTTTTATCTGAAAAACTTATTTTGCCATATCTTCGTATATACGCGTCCTAGAGCGAAAAGGACTTTAATTCGTAACACCCCAAAAAATTTAATAATCCGCTCAAAACCTAAAAAAATTGCAATTTTTATATGAAAAAGTTATTTTGCCCATATCTCCTCAAATATACGTCCTAGGGCGAAAAGGACTTTAATTCGTGACCACTCCCAAAAAATTGACAAATCCACCCAAAACCTAAAAAATTTAAATTTTGATATGAAAAACTTATTTTGCCCATATCTCCTAAACTAAGCGCCCTAGCGCGAAAAGGACTTTAATTCATGACCACCCCCAAAAAAATTGAATACTCCTCTCAAAACGTAATAAAATTGAATTTTTTATCTTAAAAAATTATTTTGCCATATCTTCGTATGTACGCGTCCTAGAGCGAAAAGGACTTTAATTCGTAACATCCCAAGAAATTTAATAATCCGCTCAAAACCTAAAAAAATCCAATTTTTATATGAAAAAGTTATTTTGCCCATATCTCCTTAAATATACGTCCTAGGGCGAAAAGGACTTTAATTCGTGACCACCCCCAAAAAATTGACAAATCCACCCAAAACCTAAAAAAATTTAAATTTTGGTATGAAAAACTTATTTTGCCCATATCTCCTAAACTAAGCGCCCTAGCGCGAAAAGGACTTTAATTCATGACCACCCCCAAAAAAATTGAATAATCCCCCTACAACCTAAAAAAATTGAATTTTTTATCTTCAAAAATTATTTTGCCCATATCTTCGTATGTACGCGTCCTAGAGCGAAAAGGACTTTAATTCGTAACACCCCAAAAAATTTAATAATCCGCTCAAAACCTAAAAAAAGTCCAATTTTTATATGAAAAAGTTATTTTGCCCATATCTCCTTAAATATACATCCTAGGGCGAAAAGGACTTTAATTCGTGACCACCCCCAAAAAATTGACAAATCCACCCAAAACCTAAAAAAATTTAAATTTTGGTATGAAAAACTTATTTTGCCCATATCTCCTAAACTAAGCGCCCTAGCGCGAAAAGGACTTTAATTCGTGACCACCCCCAAAAAAATTGAATAATCCTCCCAAAACCTAAAAAAATTGAAATTTTTATCTGAAAAACTTATTTTGCCCATATCTTCGTATATACGCGTCCTAGAGCGAAAAGGACTTTAATTCGTAACACCCCAAAAAATTTAATAATCCGCTCAAAACCTAAAAAAATTGCAATTTTTATATGAAAAAGTTATTTTGCCCATTTCTCCTTAAATATACGTCCTAGGGCGAAAAGGACTTCAATTCGTGACCACCCCCAAAAAAATTGACAAATCCACCCAAAACCTAAAAAAATTTAAATTTTGATATGAAAAACTTATTTTGCCCATATCTCCTAAACTAAGCGCCCTAGCGCGAAAAGGACTTTAATTCATGACCACCCCCCAAAAAAAATGAATAATCCTCCCAAAACCTAAAAAAATTGAATTTTTTATCTTAAAAAAATATTTTGCCCATATCTTCGTATGTACGCGCCCTAGAGCGAAAAGGACTTTAATTCATAACACCCCAAAAAATTTAATAATCCGCTCTAAACCTAAAAAAAGTCAAATTTTTATATGAAAAAGTTATTTTGCCCATATCTCCTTAAATATACGTCCTAGGGCGAAAAGGACTTTAATTCGTGACCACCCCCAAAAAATTGACAAATCCACCCAAAACCAAAAAAAATTTAAATTTTGGTATGAAAAACTTATTTTGCCCATATCTCCTAAACTAAGCGCCCTAGAGCGAAAAGGACTTTAATTCATGACCACCCCCAAAAAAACTTGAATAATCCTCCCAAAACCTAAAAAAATTTAAATTTTTATCTGAAAAACTTATTTTGCCCATATCTTCGTATATACGCGTCCTAGAGCGAAAAGGACTTTAATTCGTAACACCCCAAAAAATTTAATAATCCACTCAAAACCTAAAAAAATTGCAATTTTTATATGAAAAAGTTATTTTGCCCAATCTCCTTAAATATGCGTCCTAGGGCGAAATGGACTTTAATTCGTGACCACCCCCAAAAAATTGACAAATCCACCCAAAACCTAAAAAAATTTAAATTTTTATCTGAAAAACTTATTTTGCCCATATCTTCGTATATACGCGTCCTAGAGCGAAAAGGACTTTAATTCGTAACACCCCAAAAAATTTAATAATCCGCTCAAAACCTAAAAAAAATGCAATTTTTATATGAAAAAGTTATTTTGCCCATTTCTCCTTAAATATACGTCCTAGGGCGAAAAGGACTTTAATTCGTGACCACCCCCAAAAAATTGACAAATCCACCTAAAACCTAAAAAAATTTAAATTTTGATATGAAAAACTTATTTTGCCCATATCTCCTAAACTAAGCGCCCTAGAGCGAAAAGGACTTTAATTCATGACCACCCCCAAAAAAATTGAATAATCCTCCCAAAACCTAAAAAAATTGAAATTTTTATCTGAAAAACTTGTTTTGCCCATATCTTCGTATATACGCGTCCTAGAGCGAAAAGGACTTTAATTCGTAACACCCCAAAAAACTTAATAATCCGCTCAAAACCTAAAAAAATTGCAATTTTTATATGAAAAAGTTATTTTGCCCATATCTCCTCAAATATACGTCCTAGGGCGAAAAGGACTTTAATTCGTGACCACTCCCAAAAAATTGACAATCCACCCAAAACCTAAAAAATTTAAATTTTGATATGAAAAACTTATTTTGCCCATATCTCCTAAACTAAGCGCCCTAGCGCGAAAAGGACTTTAATTCATGACCACCCCCAAAAAAATTGAATAATCCTCCCAAAACCTAAAAAAATTGAAATTTTTATCTGAAAAACTTATTTTGCCCATATCTTCGTATATACGCGTCCTAGAGCGAAAAAGGCTTTAATTCGTAACACCCCAAAAAATTTAATAATCCGCTCAAAACCTAAAAAAATTGCAATTTTTATATGAACAAGTTATTTTGCCCATTTCTCCTTAAATATACGTCCTAGGGCGAAAAGGACTTTAATTCGTGACCACCCCCAAAAAAATTGACAAATCCACCCCAAACCTAAAAAAGGACTTTAATTCATGACCACCCCCAAAAAAATGAATAATCCTCCCAAAACTTAAAAAAATTTAAATTTTTATCTGAAAAATTTATTTTGCCCATATCTTCGTATATACGCGTCCTAGAGCGAAAAGGACTTTAATTCGTAACACCCCAAAAAATTTAATAATCCACTCAAAACCTAAAAAAATTGCAATTTTTTATATGAAAAAGTTATTTTCCCAATCTCCTTAAATATGCGTCCTAGGGCGAAATGGACTTTAATTCGTGACCACCCCCAAAAAATTGACAAATCCACCCAAAACCTAAAAAAATTTAAATTTTGGTATGAAAAACGTACTTTGCCCATATCTCCTAAACTAAGCGCCCTAGCGCGAAAAGGACTTTAATTCATGACCACCCCCAAAAAAATTGAGTAATCCTCCCAAAACCTAACAAAATTGAAATTTTTATCTGAAAAACTTATTTTGCCCATATCTTCGTATATACGCGTCCTAGAGCGAAAAGGACTTTAATTCGTAACACCCCAAAAAATTTAATAATCCGCTCAAAACCTAAAAAAAGTCCAATTTTTATATGAAAAAGTTATTTTGCCCATATCTCCTTAAATATACGTCCTAGGGCGAAAAGGACTTTAATTCGTGACCACCCCCAAAAAATTGACAAATCCACCCAAAACCTAAAAAAAATTAAATTTTGGCATGAAAAACTTATTTTGCCCATATCTCCTAAACTAAGCGCCCTTGCGCGAAAAGGACTTTAATTCATGACCACCCCAAAAAAATTGAATAATCCTCCCAAAACCTAAAAAAATTTAAATTTTTATCTGAAAAACTTATTTTGCCCATATCTTCGTGTCCTAGAGCGAAAAAGACTTTAATTCGTAACACCCCAAAAAATTTAATAATCCGCTCAAAACCTAAAAAATGCAATTTTTATATGAAAAAGTTATTTTGCCCATTTCTCCTTAAATATACGTCCTAGGGCGAAAAGGACTTTAATTCGTGACCACCCCCAAAAAAATTGACAAATCCACCCAAAACCTACAAAAATTTATATTTTGATATGAAAAACTTATTTTGCCCATATCTCCTTAAATATACGTCCTAGGGCGAAAAGGACTTTAATTCATGACCACCCCCAAAAAATTGACAAATCCACCATATCTCCTAAACTAAGCGCCCTAGAGCGAATAGGACTTTAATTCATGACCACCCCCAAAAAAATTGAATAATCCTCCCAAAACCTAAAAAAATTTAAATTTTTATCTGAAAAACTTATTTTGCCCATATCTTCGTATATACGCGTCCTAGAGCGAAAAGGACTTTAATTCGTAACACCCCAAAAAATTTAATAATCCGCTCACAACCTAAAAAAATTGCAATTTTTATATGAAAAAGTTATTTTGCCCATATCTCCTTAAATATGCGTCCTAGGGCGAAATGGACTTTAATTCGTGACCACCCCCACAAAATTTACAAATCCACCCAAAACCTAAAAAAATTTAAATTTTGATATGAAAATCTTATTTTGCCCATATCTCCTAAATTAAGCGCCCTAGCGCGAAAAGAACTTTAATTCATGACCACCCCCAAAAAAATTGAATAATCCTCCCAAAACCTAAAAAAATTGAATTTTTTATCTGAAAAACTTATTTTGCCCATATCTTCGTATATACGCGTCCTAGAGCGAAAAAGACTTTAATTCGTAACACCCCAAAAAATTTAATAATCCGCTCAAAACCTAAAAAAATTGCAATTTTTATATGAAAAAGTTATTTTGCCCATTTCTCCTTAAATATACGTCCTAGGGCGAGAAGGACTTTAATTCGTGACCACCCCCAAAAAAATTGACAAATCCACCCAAAACCAAAAAAAATTAAATTTTGATATGAAAAACTTATTTTGCCCATATCTCCTAAACTAAGCGCCCTAGCGCGAAAAGAACTTTAATTCATGACCACCCCCAAAAAAATTGACAAATCCACCCAAAACCAAAAAAAATTAAATTTTGATATGAAAAACTTATTTTGCCCATATCTCCTAAACTAAGCGCCCTAGCGCGAAAAGAACTTTAATTCATGACCACCCCCAAAAAAATTGAATAATCCTCTCAAAACCTAATAAAATTGAACTTTTTATCTTAAAAAATTATTTTGCCCATATCTTCGTATATACGCGTCCTAGAGCGAAAAGGACTTTAATTCGTAACACCCCAAGAAATTTAATAATCCGCTCAAAACCTAAAAAAAATCAATTTTTATATGAAAAAGTTATTTTGCCCATTTCTCCTTAAATATACGTCCTAGGGCGAAAAGGACATTAATTCGTGACCACCCCCAAAAAAATTGACAAATCCACCCAAAACCTAAAAAAATTTAAATTTTGATATGAAAAACTTATTTTGCCCATATCTCCTAAACTAAGCGCCCTAGAGCGAAAAGGACTTTAATTCATGACCACCCCCAAAAAAATTGAATAATCCTCCCAAAACCTAAAAAAATTGAATTTTTTATCTTAAAAAATTATTTTGCCCATATCTTTGTATGTACGCGTCCTAAAGCGAAAAGGACTTTAATTCGTAACACCCCAAAAAAATTAATAATCCGCTCAAAACCTAAAAAAGTCCAATTTTTATATGAAAAAGTTATTTTGCCCATATCTCCTTAAATATACATCCTAGGGCGAAAAGTACTTTAATTCGTGACCACCCCCAAAAAATTGACAAATCCACCCAAAACCTAAAAAAATTTAAATTTTGGTATGAAAAACTTATTTTGCCCATATCTCCTAAACTAAGCGCCCTAGCGCGAAAAAGAATTTAATTCATGACCACCCCCAAAAAAATTGAATAATCCTCCCAAAACCTAAAAAATTTAAATTTTTATCTGAAAAACTTATTTTGCCCATATCTTCGTATATACGCGTCCTAGAGCGAAAAGGACTTTAATTCGTAACACCCCAAAAAATTTAATAATCCGCTCAAAACCTAAAAAAATTGCAATTTTTATATGAAAAAGTTATTTTGCCCATATCTCCTCAACTATACGTCCTAGGGCGAAAAGGACTTTAATTAGTGACCACTCCCAAAAAAAAGACAATCCACCCAAAACCTAAAAAATTTAAATTTTGATATGAAAAACTTATTTTGCCCATAACAAAATTGAAATTTTTATCTGAAAAACTTATTTTGCCCATATCTTCGTATATACGCGTCCTAGAGCGAAAAGGACTTTAATTCGTAACACCCCAAAAAATTTAATAATCCGCTCAAAACCTAAAAAAATTGCAATTTTTATATGAAAAAGTTATTTTACCCATATCTCCTCAAATATACGTCCTAGGGCGAAAAGGACTTTAATTCGTGACCACTCCCAAAAAATTGACAATCCACCCAAAACCTAAAAAATTTAAATTTTGATATGAAAAACTTATTTTGCCCATATCTCCTAAACTAAGCGCCCTAGCGCGAAAAGGACTTTAATTCATGACCACCCCCAAAAAATTGAATAATCCTCCCAAAACCTAAAAAAATTGAAATTTTTATCTGAAAAACTTATTTTGCCCATATCTTCGTATATACGCGTCCTAGAGCGAAAAAGACTTTAATTCGTAACACCCCAAAAAATTTAATAATCCGCTCAAAACCTAAAAAAATTGCAATTTTTATATGAAAAAGTTATTTTGCCCATTTCTCCTTAAATATACGTCCTAGGGCGAAAAGGACTTTAATTCGTGACCACCCCCAAAAAAATTGACAAATCCACCCCAAACCTAAAAAAGGACTTTAATTCATGACCACCCCCAAAAAAAATGAATAATCCTCCCAAAACTTAAAAAAATTTACATTTTTATCTGAAAAACTTATTTTGCCCATATCTTCGTATATACGCGTCCTAGAGCGAAAAGGGCTTTAATTCGTAACACCCCAAAAAATTTAATAATCCGCTCAAAACCTAAAAAAAGTCCAATTTTTATATGAAAAAGTTATTTTGCCCAATCTCCTTAAATATGCGTCCTAGCGCGAAAAGGACTTTAATTCATGACCACCCCCAAAAAAATTGAGTAATCCTCCCAAAACCTAACAAAATTGAAATTTTTATCTGAAAAACTTATTTTGCCCATATCTTCGTATATACGCGTCCTAGAGCGAAAAGGACTTTAATTCGTAACACCCCAAAAAATTTAATAATCCGCTCAAAACCTAAAAAAATTGCAATTTTTATATGAAAAAGTTATTTTGCCCATATCTCCTCAAATATACGTCCTAGGGCGAAAAGGACTTTAATTCGTGACCACTCCCAATAAATTGACAAATCCACCCAAAACCTAAAAAATTTAAATTTTGATATGAAAAACTTATTTTGCCCATATCTCCTAAACTAAGCGCCCTAGCGCGAAAAGGACTTTAATTCATGACCACCCCCAAACAAATTGAATAATCCTCTCAAAACCTAATAAAATTGAATTTTTTACCTTAAAAAATTATTTTGCCCATATCTTCGTATGTACGCGTCCTAGAGCGAAAAGGACTTTAATTCGTAACACCCCAAGAAATTTAATAATCCGCTCAAAACCTAAAAAAAGTCAAATTTTTATATGAAAAAGTTATTTTGCCCATATCTCCTTAAATATACGTCCTAGGGCGAAAAGGACTTTAATTCGTGACCACCCCCAAAAAATTGACAAATCCACCCAAAACCTAAAAAAAATTAAATTTTGGCATGAAAAACTTATTTTGCCCATATCTCCTAAACTAAGCGCCCTAGCGCGAAAAGGACTTTAATTCATGACCACCCCAAAAAAATTGAATAATCCTCCCAAAACCTAAAAAATTTAAATTTTTATCTGAAAAACTTATTTTGCCCATATCTTCGTATATACGCGTCCTAGAGCGAAAAAGACTTTAATTCGTAACACCCCAAAAAATTTAGTAATCCGCTCAAAACCTAAAAAAATGCAATTTTTATATGAAAAAGTTATTTTGCCCATTTCTCCTTAAATATACGTCCTAGGGCGAAAAGGACTTTAATTCGTGACCACCCCCAAAAAAATTGACAAATCCACCCAAAACCTAAAAAAATTTATATTTTGATATGAAAAACTTATTTTGCCCATATCTCCTAAACTAAGCGCCCTAGAGCGAAAAGGACTTTAATTCATGACCACCCCCAAAAAAATTGAATAATCCTCCCAAAACCTAAAAAAATTTAAATTTTTATCTGAAAAACTTATTTTGCCCATATCTTCGTATATACGCGTCCTAGAGCGAAAAAGACTTTAATTCGTAACACCCCAAAAAAATTAATAATCCGCTCAAAACCTAAAAAAAAATCAATTTTTATATGAAAAAGTTATTTTGCCCATTTCTCCTTAAATATACGTCCTAGGGCGAAAAGGACTTTAATTCGTGACCACCCCCAAAAAAATTGACAAATCCACCCAAAACCTAAAAAAATTTAAATTTTGATATGAAAAACTTATTTTGCCCATATCTCCTAAACTAAGCGCCCTAGCGCGAAAAGGACTTTAATTCATGACCACCCCCAAAAAAATTGAATAATCCTCCCAAAACCTAAAAAAATTGAATTTTTTATCTTAAAAAATTATTTTGCCCATATCTTTGTATGTACGCGTCCTAAAGCGAAAAGGACTTTAATTCGTAACACCCCAAAAAAATCAATAATCCGCTCAAAACCTAAAAAAAGTCCAATTTTTATATGAAAAAGTTATTTTGCCCATATCTCCTTAAATATACATCCTAGGGCGAAAAGGACTTTAATTCGTGACCACCCCCAAAAAATTGACAAATCCACCCAAAACCTAAAAAAATTTAAATTTTGGTATGAAAAACTTATTTTGCCCATATCTCCTAAACTAAGCGCCCTAGCGCGAAAAGGACTTTAATTCATGACCACCCCCAAAAAAAATTGAATAATCCTCCCAAACCTAAAAAAATTTAAATTTTTATCTGAAAAACTTATTTTGCCCATATCTTCGTATATACGCGTCCTAGAGCGAAAAGGACTTTAATTCGTAACACCCCAAAAAATTTAATAATCCGCTCAAAACCTAAAAAAATTGCAATTTTTATATGAAAAAGTTATTTTGCCCATATCTCCTCAAATATACGTCCTAGGGCGAAAAGGACTTTAATTCGTGACCACTCCCAATAAATTGACAAATCCACCCAAAACCTAAAAAATTTAAATTTTGATATGAAAAACTTATTTTGCCCATATCTCCTAAACTAAGCGCCCTAGCGCGAAAAGGACTTTAATTCATGACCACCCCCAAACAAATTGAATAATCCTCTCAAAACCTAATAAAATTGAATTTTTTACCTTAAAAAATTATTTTGCCCATATCTTCGTATGTACGCGTCCTAGAGCGAAAAGGACTTTAATTCGTAACACCCCAAGAAATTTAATAATCCGCTCAAAACCTAAAAAAAGTCCAATTTTTATATGAAAAAGTTATTTTGCCCATATCTCCTTAAATATACGTCCTAGGGCGAAAAGGACTTTAATTCGTGACCACCCCCAAAAAATTGACAAATCCACCCAAAACCTAAAAAAAATTAAATTTTGGCATGAAAAACTTATTTTGCCCATATCTCCTAAACTAAGCGCCCTAGCGCGAAAAGGACTTTAATTCATGACCACCCCAAAAAAATTGAATAATCCTCCCAAAACCTAAAAAAATTTAAATTTTTATCTGAAAAACTTATTTTGCCCATATCTTCGTATATACGCGTCCTAGAGCGAAAAAGACTTTAATTCGTAACACCCCAAAAAATTTAATAATACGCTCAAAACCTAAAAAAATGCAATTTTTATATGAAAAAGTTATTTTGCCCATTTCTCCTTAAATATACGTCCTAGGGCGAAAAGGACTTTAATTCGTGACCACCCCCAAAAAAATTGACAAATCCACCCAAAACCTAAAAAAATTTATATTTTGATATGAAAAATTTATTTTGCCCATATCTCCTAAACTAAGCGCCCTAGAGCGAAAAGGACTTTAATTCATGACCACCCCCAAAAAATTGAATAATCCTCCCAAAACCTAAAAAAATTTAAATTTTTATCTGAAAAACTTATTTTGCCCATATCTTCGTATATACGCGTCCTAGAGCGAAAAAGACTTTAATTCGTAACACCCCAAAAAAATTAATAATCCGCTCAAAACCTAAAAAAAATTCAATTTTTATATGAAAAAGTTATTTTGCCCATTTCTCCTTAAATATACGTCCTAGGGCGAAAAGGACTTTAATTCGTGACCACCCCCAAAAAAATTGACAAATCCACCCAAAACCTAAAAAAATTTAAATTTTGATATGAAAAACTTATTTTGCCCATATCTCCTAAACTAAGCGCCCTAGAGCGAAAAGGACTTTAATTCATGACCACCCCCAAAAAAATTGAATAATCCTCCCAAAACCTAAAAAAATTGAATTTTTTATCTTAAAAAATTATTTTGCCCATATCTTTGTATGTACGCGTCCTAAAGCGAAAAGGACTTTAATTCGTAACACCCCAAAAAAATTAATAATCCGCTCAAAACCTAAAAAAGTCCAATTTTTATATGAAAAAGTTATTTTGCCCATATCTCCTTAAATATACATCCTAGGGCGAAAAGGACTTTAATTCGTGACCACCCCCAAAAAATTGACAAATCCACCCAAAACCTCAAAAAATTTAAATTTTGGTATGAAAAACTTATTTTGCCCATATCTCCTAAACTAAGCGCCCTAGCGCGAAAAGGACTTTAATTCATGACCACCCCCAAAAAAAATTGAATAATCCTCCCAAAACCTAAAAAATTTAAATTTTTATCTGAAAAACTTATTTTGCCCATATCTTCGTATATACGCGTCCTAGAGCGAAAAGGACTTTAATTCGTAACACCCCAAGAAATTTAATAATCCGCTCAAAACCTAAAAAAAGTCCAATTTTTATATGAAAAAGTTATTTTGCCCATATCTCCTTAAATATACGTCCTAGGGCGAAAAGGACTTTAATTCGTGACCACCCCCAAAAAATTGACAAATCCACCCAAAACCTAAAAAAAATTAAATTTTGGCATGAAAAACTTATTTTGCCCATATCTCCTAAACTAAGCGCCCTATCGCGAAAAGGACTTTAATTCATGACCACCCCAAAAAAATTGAATAATCCTCCCAAAACCTAAAAAAATTTAAATTTTTATCTGAAAAACTTATTTTGCCCATATCTTCGTATATACGCGTCCTAGAGCGAAAAAGACTTTAATTCGTAACACCCCAAAAAATTTAATAATCCGCTCAAAACCTAAAAAAATGCAATTTTTATATGAAAAAGTTATTTTGCCCATTTCTCCTTAAATATACGTCCTAGGGCGAAAAGGACTTTAATTCGTGACCACCCCCAAAAAAATTGACAAATCCACCCAAAACCTAAAAAAATTTATATTTTGATATGAAAAATTTATTTTGCCCATATCTCCTAAACTAAGCGCCTTAGAGCGAAAAGGACTTTAATTCATGACCACCCCCAAAAAAATTGAATAATCCTCCCAAAACCTAAAAAAATTTAAATTTTTATCTGAAAAACTTATTTTGCCCATATCTTCGTATATACGCGTCCTAGAGCGAAAAAGACTTTAATTCGTAACACCCCAAAAAAATTAATAATCCGCTCAAAACCTAAAAAAAATTCAATTTTTATATGAAAAAGTTATTTTGCCCATTTCTCCTTAAATATACGTCCTAGGGCGAAAAGGACTTTAATTCGTGACCACCCCCAAAAAAATTGACAAATCCACCCAAAACCTAAAAAAATTTAAATTTTGATATGAAAAACTTATTTTGCCCATATCTCCTAAACTAAGCGCCCTAGAGCGAAAAGAACTTTAATTCATGACCACCCCCAAAAAAATTGAATAATCCTCCCAAAACCTAAAAAAATTGAATTTTTTATCTTAAAAAATTATTTTGCCCATATCTTTGTATGTACGCGTCCTAAAGCGAAAAGGACTTTAATTCGTAACACCCCAAAAAAATTAATAATCCGCTCAAAACCTAAAAAAAGTCCAATTTTTATATGAAAAAGTTATTTTGCCCATATCTCCTTAAATATACATCCTAGGGCGAAAAGGACTTTAATTCGTGACCACCCCCAAAAAATTAACAAATCCACCCAAAACCTAAAAAAATTTAAATTTTGGTATGAAAAACTTATTTTGCCCATATCTCCTAAACTAAGCGCCCTAGCGCGAAAAGGACTTTAATTCATGACCACCCCCAAAAAAAATTGAATAATCCTCCCAAAACCTAAAAAAATTAAATTTTTATCTGAAAAACTTATTTTGCCCATATCTTCGTATATACGCGTCCTAGAGCGAAAAGGACTTTAATTCGTAACACCCCAAAAAATTTAATAATCCGCTCAAAACCTAAAAAATTGCAATTTTTATATGAAAAAGTTATTTTGCCCATATCTCCTCAAATATACGTCCTAGGGCGAAAAGGACTTTAATTCGTGACCACTCCCAAAAAATTGACAAATCCACCCAAAACCTAAAAAATTTAAATTTTGATATGAAAAACTTATTTTGCCCATATCTCCTAAACTAAGCGCCCTAGCGCGAAAAGGACTTTAATTCATGACCACCCCCAAAAAAATTGAATAATCCTCCCAAAACCTAAAAAAATTGAAATTTTTATCTGAAAAATTTATTTTGCCCATATCTTCGTATATACGCGTCCTAGAGCGAAAAGGACTTTAATTCGTAACACCCCAAAACATTTAATAATCCGCTCAAAACCTAAAAAAATTGCAATTTTTATATGAAAAAGTTATTTTGCCCATTTCTCCTTAAATAAACGTCCTAGCGCGAAAAGGACTTTAATTCGTGACCACCCCCAAAAAAATTGACAAATCCACCCAAAACCTAAAAAATTTAAATTTTGATATGCAAAACTTATTTTGCCCATATCTCCTAAACTAAGCGCCCTAGCGCGAAAAGGACTTTAATTCATGACCACCCCCAAAAAAAATGAATAATCCTCCCAAAACCTAAAAAAAATGAATTTGTTATCTTAAAAAATTATTTTGCCCATATCTTCGTATGTACGCGTCCTAGAGCGAAAAGGACTTTAATTCGTAACACCCCAAAAAATTTAATAATCCGCTCAAAACCTAAAAAAATTGCAATTTTTATATGAAAAAGTTATTTTGCCCATATCTCCTTAAATATACGTCCTAGGGCGAAAAGGACTTTAATTCGTGACCACCCCCAAAAAATTGACAAATCCACCCAAAACCTAAAAAAATTTAAATTTTGGTATGAAAAACTTATTTTGCCCATATCTCCTAAACTAAGCGCCCTAGCGCGAAAAGGACTTTAATTCATGACCACCCCCAAAAAAATTGAATAATCCTCCCAAAACCTAAAAAAAATTAAATTTTTATCTGAAAAACTTATTTTGCCCATATCTTCGTATATACGCGTCCTAGAGCGAAAAGGACTTTAATTCGTAACACCCCAAAATATTTAATAATCCACTCAAAACCTAAAAAAATTGCAATTTTTATATGAAAAAGTTATTTTGCCCAATCTCCTTAAATATGCGTCCTAGGGCGAAATGGACTTTAATTCGTGACCACCCCCAAAAAATTGACAAATCCACCCAAAACCTAAAAAAATTTAAATTTTGATATGAAAAACTTATTTTGCCCATATCTCCTAAACTAAGCGCCCTAGCGCGAAAGGACTTTAATTCATGACCACCCCCAAAAAAATTGAATAATCCTCCCAAAACCTAAAAAAAATTGAAATTTTTATCTGAAAAACTTATTTTGCCCATATCTTCGTATGTACGCGTCCTAGAGCGAAAAGGACTTTAATTCGTAACACCCCAAGAAATTTAATAATCCGCTCAAAACCTAAAAAAAGTCCAATTTTTATATGAAAAAGTTATTTTGCCCATATCTCCTTAAATATACGTCCTAGGGCGAAAAGGACTTTAATTCGTGACCACCCCCAAAAAATTGACAAATCCACCCAAAACCTAAAAAAATTTAAATTTTGGTATGAAAAACTTATTTTGCCCATATCTCCTAAACTAAGCGCCCTAGCGCGAAAAGGACTTTAATTCATGACCACCCCCAAAAAAATTGAATAATCCTCCCAAAACCTAAAAAAATTTAAATTTTTATCTGAAAAACTTATATTGCCCATATCTTCGTATATACGCGTCCTAGAGCGAAAAGGACTTTAATTCGTAACACCCCAAAAAATTTAATAATCCACTCAAAACCTAAAAAAATTGCAATTTTTATATGAAAAAGTTATTTTGCCCAATCTCCTTAAATATGCGTCCTAGGGCGAAATGGACTTTAATTCGTGACCACCCCCAAAAAATTGACAAATCCACCCAAAACCTAAAAAAATTTAAATTTTGATATGAAAAACTTATTTTGCCCATATCTCCTAAACTAAGCGCCCTAGCGCGAAAAGGACTTTAATTCATGACCATCCCCCAAAAAATTGAATAATCCTCCCAAAACCTAAAAAAATTGAAATTTTTATCTGAAAAACTTATTTTGCCCATATCTTCGTATATACGCGTCCTAGAGCAAAAAAGACTTTAATTCGTAACACCCCAAAAAATTTAATAATCCGCTCAAAACCTAAAAAAATTGCAATTTTTATATGAAAAAGTTATTTTGCCCATTTCTCCTTAAATATACGTCCGAGGGCGAAAAGGACTTTAATTCGTGACCACCCCCAAAAAATTGACAAATCCACCCAAAACCTAAAAAAATTTAAATTTTGGTATGAAAAACTTATTTTGCCCATATCTCCTAAACTAAGCGCCCTAGCGCGAAAAGGACTTTAATTCATGACCACCCCCAAAAAAATTGAATAATCCTCCCAAAACCTAAAAAAATTTAAATTTTTATCTGAAAAACTTATTTTGCCCATATCTTCGTATATACGCGTCCTAGAGCGAAAAGGACTTTAATTCGTAACACCCCAAAAAATTTAATAATCCACTCAAAACCTAAAAAAATTGCAATTTTTATATGAAAAAGTTATTTTGCCCAATCTCCTTAAATATGCGTCCTAGGGCGAAATGGACTTTAATTCGTGACCACCCCCAAAAAATTGACAAATCCACCCAAAACCTAAAAAAATTTAAATTTTGATATGAAAAACTTATTTTGCCCATATCTCCTAAACTAAGCGCCCTAGCGCGAAAAGGACTTTAATTCATGACCATCCCCCAAAAAATTGAATAATCCTCCCAAAACCTAAAAAAATTGAAATTTTTATCTGAAAAACTTATTTTGCCCATATCTTCGTATATACGCGTCCTAGAGCGAAAAAGACTTTAATTCGTAACACCCCAAAAAATTTAATAATCCGCTCAAAACCTAAAAAAATTGCAATTTTTATATGAAAAAGTTATTTTGCCCATTTCTCCTTAAATATACGTCCGAGGGCGAAAAGGACTTTAATTCGTGACCACCCCCAAAAAAATTGACAAATCCACCCAAAACCTAAAAAAAATTAAATTTTGATATGAAAAACTTATTTTGCCCATATCTCCTAAACTAAGCGCCCTAGAGCGAAAAGGACTTTAATTCATGACCACCCCCAAAAAAATTGAATAATCCTCCCAAAACCTAAAAAAATTTAAATTTTTATCTGAAAAACTTATTTTGCCCATATCTTTGTATGTACGCGTCCTAAAGCGAAAAGGACTTTAATTCGTAACACCCCAAAAAATTTAATAATCCGCTCAAAACCTAAAAAAGTCAAATTTTTATATGAAAAAGTTATTTTGCCCATTTCTCCTTAAAAATACGTCCTAGGGCGAAAAGGACTTTAATTCGTGACCACCCCCAAAAAATTGACAAATCCACCCAAAACCTAAAAAAATTTAAATTTTGGTATGAAAAACTTATTTTGCCCATATCTCCTAAACTAAGCGCCCTAGCGCGAAAAGGACTTTAATTCATGACCACCCCCAAAAAAATTGAATAATCCTCCCAAAACCTAAAAAAAATGAAATTTTTATCTGAAAAATTTATTTTGCCCATATCTTCGTATATACGCGTCCTAGAGCGAAAAGGACTTTAATTCGTAACACCCCAAAAAATTTAATAATCCGCTCAAAACCTAAAAAAATGCAATTTTTATATGAAAAAGTTATTTTGCCCATTTCTCCTTAAATATACGTCCTAGGGCGAAAAGGACTTTAATTCGTGACCACCCCCAAAAAAATTGACAAATCCACCCAAAACCTAAAAAAATTTAAATTTTGATATGAAAAACTTATTTTGCCCATATCTCCTAAACTAAGCGCCCTAGAGCGAAAAGGACTTTAATTCATGACCACCCCCAAAAAAATTGAATAATCCTCCCAAAACCTAAAAAAATTTAAATTTTTATCTGAAAAACTTATTTTGCCCATATCTTCGTATATACGCGTCCTAGAGCGAAAAAGACTTTAATTCGTAACACCCCAAAAAAATAAATAATCCGCTCAAAACCTAAAAAAAATTCAATTTTTATATGAAAAAGTTATTTTGCCCATTTCTCCTTAAATATACGTCCTAGGGCGAAAAGGACTTTAAAAAAATTGACAAATCCACCCAAAACCTAAAAAAATTTAAATTTTGATATGAAAAACTTATTTTGCCCATATCTCCTAAACTAAGCGCCCTAGCGCGAAAGGACTTTAATTCATGACCACCCCCAAAAAAAGTGAATAATCCTCCCAAAACCTAAAAAAAATTGAAATTTTTATCTGAAAAACTTATTTTGCCCATATCTTCGTATGTACGCGTCCTAGAGCGAAAAGGACTTTAATTCGTAACACCCCAAGAAATTTAATAATCCGCTCAAAACCTAAAAAAAGTCCAATTTTTATATGAAAAAGTTATTTTGCCCATATCTCCTTAAATATACGTCCTAGGGCGAAAAGGACTTTAATTCATGACCACCCCCAAAAAAAGTGAATAATCCTCCCAAAACCTAAAAAAATTGAAATTTTTATCTGAAAACCTTATTTTGCCCATATCTTCGTATATACGCGTCCTAGAGCGAAAAGGACTTTAATTCGTAACACCCCAAGAAATTTAATAATCCGCTCAAAACCTAAAAAAAGTCCAATTTTTATATGAAAAAGTTATTTTGCCCATATCTCCTTAAATATACGTCCTAGGGCGAAAAGGACTTTAATTCGTGACCACCCCCAAAAAATTGACAAATCCACCCAAAACCTAAAAAAATTTAAATTTTGGTATGAAAAACTTATTTTGCCCATATCTCCTAAACTAAGCACCCTAGCGCGAAAAGGACTTTAATTCATGACCACCCCCACAAAAGTGAATAATCCTCCCAAAACCTAAAAAAATTGAAATTTTTATCTGAAAAACTTATTTTGCCCATATCTTCGTATATACGCGTCCTAGAGCGAAAAGGACTTTAATTCGTAACACCCCAAAAAATTTAATAATCCACTCAAAACCTAAAAAAATTGCAATTTTGATATGAAAAAGTTATTTTGCCCATTTCTCCTTAAATATGCGTCCCAGGGCGAAATGGACTTTAATTCGTGACCACCCCCAAAAAATTGACAAATCCACCCAAAACCTAAAAAAATTTAAATTTTGATATGAAAAACTTATTTTGCCCATATCTCCTAAACTAAGCGCCCTAGAGCGAAAAGGACTTTAATTCATGACCACCCCCAAAAAAATTGAATAATCCTCCCAAAACCTAAAAAAATTGAATTTTTTATCTTAAAAAATTATTTTGCCCATATCTTCGTATATACGCGTCCTAGAGCGAAAAAGACTTTAATTCGTAACACCCCAAAAAATTTAATAATCCGCTCAAAACCTAAAAAAATTGCAATTTTTATATGAAAAAGTTATTTTGCCCATTTCTCCTTAAATATACGTCCGAGGGCGAAAAGGACTTTAATTCGTGACCACCCCCAAAAAAATTGACAAATCCACCCAAAACCTAAAAAAAATTAAATTTTGATATGAAAAACTTATTTTGCCCATATCTCCTAAACTAAGCGCCCTAGAGCGAAAAGGACTTTAATTCATGACCACCCCCAAAAAAATTGAATAATCCTCCCAAAACCTAAAAAAATTTAAATTTTTATCTGAAAAACTTATTTTGCCCATATCTTCGTATATACGCGTCCTAGAGCGAAAAAGACTTTAATTCGTAACACCCCAAAAAAATAAATAATCCGCTCAAAACCTAAAAAAAATTCAATTTTTATATGAAAAAGTTATTTTGCCCATTTCTCCTTAAATATACGTCCTAGGGCGAAAAGGACTTTAATTCGTGACCACCCCCAAAAAAATTGACAAATCCACCCAAAACCTAAAAAAATTTAAATTTTGATATGAAAAACTTATTTTGCCCATATCTCCTAAACTAAGCGCCCTAGAGCGAAAAGGACTTTAATTCATGACCACCCCCAAAAAAATTTAATAATCCTCCCAAAACCTAAAAAAATTGAATTTTTTATCTTAAAAAATTATTTTGCCCATATCTTTGTATGTACGCGTCCTAAAGCGAAAAGGACTTTAATTCGTAACACCCCAAAAAAATTAATAATCCGCTCAAAACCTAAAAAAAGTCCAATTTTTATATGAAAAAGTTATTTTGCCCATATCTCCTTAAATATACATCCTAGGGCGAAAAGGACTTTAATTCGTGACCAACCATAAAAAATTGACAAATCCACCCAAAACCTAAAAAAATTTAAATTTTGGTATGAAAAACTTATTTTGCCCATATCTCCTAAACTAAGCGCCCTAGCGCGAAAAGGACTTTAATTCATGACCACCCCCAAAAAAAAAATGAATAATCCTCCCAAAACCTAAAAAAATTTAAATTTTTATCTGAAAAACTTATTTTGCCCATATCTTCGTATATACGCGTCCTAGAGCGAAAAGGACTTTAATTCGTAACACCCCAAAAAATTTAATAATCCACTCAAAACCTAAAAAATTGCAATTTTTATATGAAAAGTTATTTTGCCCATATCTCCTCAAATATACGTCCTAGGGCGAAAAGGACTTTAATTCGTGACCACTCCCAAAAAATTGACAAATCCACCCAAAACCTAAAAAATTTAAATTTTGATATGAAAAACTTATTTTGCCCATATCTCCTAAACTAAGCGCCCTAGCGCGAAAAGGACTTTAATTCATGACCACCCCCAAAAAAATTGAATAATCCTCCCAAAACCTAAAAAAATTTAAATTTTTATCTGAAAAACTTATTTTGCCCATATCTTCGTATATACGCGTCCTAGAGCGAAAAGGACTTTAATTCGTAACACCCCAAAAAATTTAATAATCCGCTCAAAACCTAAAAAAATTGCAATTTTTATATGAAAAAGTTATTTTGCCCATTTCTCCTTAAATAAACGTCCTAGCGCGAAAAGGACTTTAATTCGTGACCACCCCCAAAAAAATTGACAAATCCACCCAAAACCTAAAAAATTTAAATTTTGATATGCAAAACTTATTTTGCCCATATCTCCTAAACTAAGCGCCCTAGCGCGAAAAGGACTTTAATTCATGACCACCCCAAAAAAAAAAATGAATAATCCTCCCAAAACCTAAAAAAATTGAATTTGTTATCTTAAAAAATTATTTTGCCCATATCTTCGTATGTACGCGTCCTAGAGCGAAAAGGACTTTAATTCGTAACACCCCAAAAAATTAAATAATCCGCTCAAAACCTAAAAAAATTGCAATTTTTATATGAAAAAGTTATTTTGCCCATATCTCCTTAAATATACGTCCTAGGGCGAAAAGGACTTTAATTCGTGACCACCCCCAAAAAATTGACAAATCCACCCAAAACCTAAAAAAATTTAAATTTTGGTATGAAAAACTTATTTTGCCCATATCTCCTAAACTAAGCGCCCTAGCGCGAAAAGGACTTTAATTCATGACCACCCCCAAAAAAAATTGAATAATCCTCCCAAAACCTAAAAAAATTAAATTTTTATCTGAAAAACTTATTTTGCCCATATCTTCGTATATACGCGTCCTAGAGCGAAAAGGACTTTAATTCGTAACACCCCAAAAAATTTAATAATCCACTCACAACCTAAAAAAAATTGCAATTTTTATATGAAAAAGTTATTTTGCCCAATCTCCTTAAATATGCGTCCTAGGGCGAAATGGACTTTAATTCGTGACCACCCCCAAAAAATTGACAAATCCACCCAAAACCTAAAAAAAATTAAATTTTGATATGAAAAACTTATTTTGCCCATATCTCCTAAACTAAGCGCCCTAGCGCGAAAGGACTTTAATTCATGACCACCCCCAAAAAAAGTGAATAATCCTCCCAAAACCTAAAAAAAATTGAAATTTTTATCTGAAAAACTTATTTTGCCCATATCTTCGTATGTACGCGTCCTAGAGCGAAAAGGACTTTAATTCGTAACACCCCAAGAAATTTAATAATCCGCTCAAAACCTAAAAAAAGTCAAATTTTTATATGAAAAATTTATTTTGCCCATATCTCCTTAAATATACGTCCTAGGGCGAAAAGGACTTTAATTCGTGACCACCCCCAAAAAATTGACAAATCCACCCAAAACCTAAAATAATTTAAATTTTGGTATGAAAAACTTATTTTGCCCATATCTCCTAAACTAAGCACCCTAGCGCGAAAAGGACTTTAATTCATGACCACCCCCAAAAAAAGTGAATAATCCTCCCAAAACCTAAAAAAATTGAAATTTTTATCTGAAAACCTTATTTTGCCCATATCTTCGTATATACGCGTCCTAGAGCGAAAAGGACTTTAATTCATAACACCCCAAGAAATTTAATAATCCGCTCAAAACCTAAAAAAAGTCCAATTTTTATATGAAAAAGTTATTTTGCCCATATCTCCTTAAATATACGTCCTAGGGCGAAAAGGACTTTAATTCGTGACCACCCCCAAAAAATTGACAAATCCACCCAAAACCTAAAAAAATTTAAATTTTGGTATGAAAAACTTATTTTGCCCATATCTCCTAAACTAAGCACCCTAGCGCGAAAAGGACTTTAATTCATGACCACCCCCACAAAAGTGAATAATCCTCCCAAAACCTAAAAAAATTGAAATTTTTATCTGAAAAACTTATTTTGCCCATATCTTCGTATATACGCGTCCTAGAGCGAAAAGGACTTTAATTCGTAACACCCCAAAAAATTTAATAATCCACTCAAAACCTAAAAAAATTGCAATTTTTATATGAAAAAGTTATTTTGCCCATTTCTCCTTAAATATACGTCCGAGGGCGAAAAGGACTTTAATTCGTGACCACCCCCAAAAAAATTGACAAATCCACCCAAAACCTAAAAAAAATTAAATTTTGATATGAAAAACTTATTTTGCCCATATCTCCTAAACTAAGCGCCCTAGCGCGAAAAGGACTCTAATTCATGACCACCCCCAAAAAAATTGAATAATCCTCCCAAAACCTAAAAAAATTGAATTTTTTATCTTAAAAAATTATTTTGCCCATATCTTCGTATATACGCGTCCTAGAGCGAAAAAGACTTTAAATCGTAACACCCCAAAAAATTTAATAATCCGCTCAAAACCTAAAAAAATTGCAATTTTTATATGAAAAAGTTATTTTGCCCATTTCTCCTTAAATATACGTCCGAGGGCGAAAAGGACTTTAATTCGTGACCACCCCCAAAAAAATTGACAAATCCACCCAAAACCTAAAAAAAATTAAATTTTGATATGAAAAACTTATTTTGCCCATATCTCCTAAACTAAGCGCCCTAGCGCGAAAATTCATGACCACCCCCAAAAAAATTGAATAATCCTCCCAAAACCTAAAAAAATTGAATTTTTTATCTTAAAAAATTATTTTGCCCATATCTTTGTATGTACGCTTCCTAAAGCGAAAAGGACTTTAATTCGTAACACCCCAAAAAATTTAATAATCCGCTCAAAACCTAAAAAAGTCCAATTTTTATATGAAAAAGTTATTTTGCCCATTTCTCCTTAAAAATACGTCCTAGGGCGAAAAGAACTTTAATTCGTGACCACCCCCAAAAAATTGACAAATCCACCCAAAACCTAAAAAAATTTAAATTTTGGTATGAAAAACTTATTTTGCCCATATCTCCTAAACTAAGCGCCCTAGCGCGAAAAGGACTCTAATTCATGACCACCCCCAATAAAATTGAATAATCCTCCCAAAACCTAAAAAAATTGAAATTTTTATCTGAAAACTTATTTTGCCCATATCTTCGTATATACGCGTCCTAGAGCGAAAAAGACTTTAATTCGTAACGCCCCAAAAAATTTAATAATCCGCTCAAAACCTAAAAAAATTGCAATTTTTATCTCCTTAAATATAGGTCCCATATCTCCTTAAATATACGCCCATATCTCCTTAAATATACGTCCTAGGGCGAAGAGGACTTTAATTCGTGACCACCCCCAAAAAATTGACAAATCCACCCAAAACCTAAAAAAATTTAAATTTTGGTATGAAAAACTTATTTTGCCCATATCTCCTAAACGAAGCGCCCTAGCGCGAAAAGGACTTTAATTCACGACCACCCCCAAAAAAATTGAATAATCCTCCCAAAACCTAAAAAAAATTAAATTTTTATCTGAAAAACTTATTTTGCCCATATCTTCGTATATACGCGTCCTAGAGCGAAAAGTTCTTAATTCGTAACACCCCAAAAAATTTAATAATCCACTCAAAACCTAAAAAAAATTGCAATTTTTATATGAAAAAGTTATTTTGCCCAATCTCCTTAAATATGCGTCCTAGGGCGAAATGGACTTTAATTCGTGACCACCCCCAAAAAATTGACAAA
This sequence comes from Haematobia irritans, assembly GCF_050003625.1. NCBI lineage: Eukaryota > Metazoa > Arthropoda > Insecta > Diptera > Muscidae > Haematobia > Haematobia irritans. Next base: position 70,328,796 of record NC_134400.1, on the reverse strand, counting down.
TCCACCCAAAACCTAAAAAAATTTAAATTTTGATATGAAAAACTTATTTTGCCCATATCTCCTAACCTAAGCGCCCTAGCGCGAAAAGGACCTTAATTCATGACCACCCCCAAAAAAATTGAATAATCCTCTCAAAACCTAATAAAATTGAACTTTTTATCTTAAAAAATTATTTTGCCCATATCTTCGTATGTACGCGTCCTAGAGCGAAAAGGACTTTAATTCGTAACACCCCAAGAAATTTAATAATCCGCTCAAAACCTAAAAAAGTCCAATTTTTATATGAAAAAGTTATTTTGCCCATATCTCCTTAAATATACGTCCTAGGGCGAAAAGGACTTTAATTCGTGACCACCCCCAAAAAATTGACAAATCCACCCAAAACCTAAAAAAATTTAAATTTTGGTATGAAAAACTTATTTTGCCCATATCTCCTAAACTAAGCGCCCTAGCGCGAAAAGGACTTTAATTCATGACCACCCCCAAAAAAATTGAATAATCCTCCCAAAACCTAAAAAAAATTGAAATTTTTATCTGAAAAATTTATTTTGCCCATATCTTCGTATATACGCGTCCTAGAGCGAAAAAGACTTTAATTCGTAACACCCCAAAAAATTTAATAATCCGCTCAAAACCTAAAAAAATTGCAATTTTTATATGAAAAAGTTATTTTGCCCATTTCTTCTTAAATATACGTCCTAGGGCGAAAAGGACTTTAATTCGTTACCACCCCCAAAAAAATTTCCAAATCCACCCAAAACCTAAAAAAAAATTTAAATTTTGATATGAAAAACTTATTTTGCCCATATCTCCTAAACTAAGCGCCCTAGCGCGAAAAGGACCTTAATTCATGACCACCCCCAAAAAAATTGAATAATCCTCTCAAAACCTAATAAAATTGAACTTTTTATCTTAAAAAATTATTTTGCCCATATCTTCGTATGTACGCGTCCTAGAGCGAAAAGGACTTTAATTCGTAACACCCCAAAAAAATTTAATAATCCGCTCAAAACCTAAAAAAGTCAAATTTTTATATGAAAAAGTTATTTTGCCCATATCTCCTTAAATATACATCCTAGGGCGAAAAGGACTTTAATTCGTGACCAACCATAAAAAATTGACAAATCCACCCAAAACCTAAAAAAATTTAAATTTTGGTATGAAAAACTTATTTTGCCCATATCTCCTAAACGAAGCGCCCTAGCGCGAAAAGGACTTTAATTCACGACCACCCCCAAAAAAATTGAATAATCCTCCCAAAACCTAAAAAAAAATTAAATTTTTATCTGAAAAACTTATTTTGCCCATATCTTCGTATATACGCGTCCTAGAGCGAAAAGTTCTTTAATTCGTAACACCCCAAAAAATTTAATAATCCACTCAAAACCTAAAAAAAATTGCAATTTTTATATGAAAAAGTTACTTTATATGAAAAGGACTTTAATTCGTAACACCCCAAAAAATTTAATAATCCACTCAAAACCTAAAAAAATTGCAATTTTTAAATGAAAAAGTTATTTTGCCCAATCTCCTTAAATATGCGTCCTAGGGCGAAATGGACTTTAATTCGTGACCACCCCCAAAAAATTGACAAATCCACCCAAAACCTAAAAAAATTTAAATTTTGATATGAAAAACTTATTTTGCCCATATCTCCTAAACTAAGCGCCCTAGCGCGAAAAGGACTTTAATTCATGACCACCCCCCAAAAAATTGAATAATCCTCCCAAAACCTAAAAAAATTGAAATTTTTATCTGAAAAACTTATTTTGTCCATATCGTCGTATATACGCGTCCTAGAGCGAAAAAGACTTTAATTCGTAACACCCCAAAAAATTTAATAATCCGCTCAAAACCTAAAAAAATTGCAATTTTTATATGAAAAAGTTATTTTGCCCATTTCTCCTTAAATATACGTCCTAGGGCGAGAAGGACTTTAATTCGTGACCACCCCCAAAAAAATTGACAAATCCACCCAAAACCAAAAAAAATTAAATTTTGATATGAAAAACTTATTTTGCCCATATCTCCTAAACTAAGCGCCCTAGAGCGACAAGGACTTTAATTCATGACCACCCCCAAAAAAATTGAATAATCCTCCCAAAACCTAAAAAAATTTAATTTTTTATCTTAAAAAATTATTTTGCCCATATCTTTGTATGTACGCGTCCTAAAGCGAAAAGGACTTTAATTCGTAACACCCCAAAAAAATTAATAATCCGCTCAAAACCTAAAAACGTCCAATTTTTATATGAAAAAGCTATTTTGCCCATTTCTCCTTAAAAATACGTCCTAGGGCGAAAAGGACTTTAATTCGTGACAACCCCCAAAAAATTGACAAATCCACCCAAAACCTAAAAAAATTTAAATTTTGGTATGAAAAACTTATTTTGCCCATATCTCCTAAACTAAGCGCCCTAGCGCGAAAAGGACTTTAATTCATGACCACCCCCAAAAAAATTGAATAATCCTCCCAAAACCTAAAAAAATTGAAATTTTTATCTGAAAAACTTATTTTGCCCATATCTTCGTATATACGCGTCCTAGAGCGAAAAAGACTTTAATTCGTAACACCCCAAAAAATTTAATAATCCGCTCAAAACCTAAAAAAATTGCAATTTTTATATGAAAAAGTTATTTTGCCCATTTCTTCTTAAATATACGTCCTAGGGCGAAAAGGACTTTAATTCGTGACCATCCCCAAAAAAATTGACAAATCCACCCAAAACCTAAAAAAATTTAAATTTTGATATGAAAAACTTATTTTGCCCATATCTCCTAAACTAAGCGCCCTAGCGCGAAAAGGACCTTAATTCATGACCACCCCCAAAAAAATTGAATAATCCTCTCAAAACCTAATAAAATTGAACTTTTTATCTTAAAAAATTATTTTGCCCATATCTTCGTATGTACGCGTCCTAGAGCGAAAAGGACTTTAATTCGTAACACCCCAAAAAATTTAATAATCCGCTCAAAACCTAAAAAAGTCAAATTTTTATATGAAAAAGTTATTTTGCCCATATCTCCTTAAATATACATCATAGGGCGAGAAGAACTTTAATTCGTGACCACCCCCAAAAAATTGACAAATCCACCCAAAACCTAAAAAAATCTAAATTTTGGTATGAAAAACTTACTTTGCCCATATCTCCTAAACTAAGCGCCCTAGCGCGAAAAGGACTTCAATTCATGACCACCCCCAAAAAAATTGAATAATCCTCCCAAAACCTAAAAAAATTGAAATTTTTATCTGAAAAACTTATTTTGCCCATATCTTCGTATATACGCGTCCTAGAGCGAAAAGGACTTTAATTCGTAACACCCCAAAAAATTTAATAATCCGCTCAAAACCTAAAAAAATTGCAATTTTTATCTCCTTAAATATACGTCCCATATCTCCTTAAATATACGCCCATATCTCCTTAAATATACGTCCTAGGGCGAAGAGGACTTTAATTCGTACCACCCCCAAAAAATTGACAAATCCACCCAAAACCTAAAAAAATTTAAATTTTGGTATGAAAAACTTATTTTGCCCATATCTCCTAAACGAAGCGCCCTAGCGCGAAAAGGACTTTAATTCACGACCACCCCCAAAAAAATTGAATAATCCTCCCAAAACCTAAAAAAAATTAAATTTTTATCTGAAAAACTTATTTTGCCCATATCTTCGTATATACGCGTCCTAGAGCGAAAAGTTCTTTAATTCGTAACACCCCAAAAAATTTAATAATCCACTCAAAACCTAAAAAAAAATGCAATTTTTATATGAAAAAGTTATTTTGCCCAATCTCCTTAAATATGCGTCCTAGGGCGAAATGGACTTTAATTCGTGACCACCCCCAAAAAATTGACAAATCCACCCAAAACCTAAAAAAATTTAAATTTTGATATGAAAAACTTATTTTGCCAATATCTCCTAAACTAAGCGCCCTAGCGCGAAAAGGACCTTAATTCATGACCACCCCCAAAAAAATTGAATAATCCTCTCAAAACCTAATAAAATTGAACTTTTTATCTTAAAAAATTATTTTGCCCATATCTTCGTATGTACGCGTCCTAGAGCGAAAAGGACTTTAATTCGTAACACCCCAAGAAATTTAATAATCCGCTCAAAACCTAAAAAAAGTCCAATTTTTATATGAAAAAGTTATTTTGCCCATATCTCCTTAAATATACGTCCTAGGGCGAAAAGGACTTTAATTCGTGACCACCCCCAAAAAATTGACAAATCCACCCAAAACCTAAAAAAATTTAAATTTTGGTATGAAAAACTTATTTTGCCCATATCTCCTAAACTAAGCGCCCTAGCGCGAAAAGGACTTTAATTCATGACCACCCCCACAAAAGTGAATAATCCTCCCAAAACCTAAAAAAATTTAAATTTTTATCTGAAAAACTTATTTTGCCCATATCTTCGTATATACGCGTCCTAGAGCGAAAAGGACTTTAATTCGTAACACCCCAAAAAATTTAATAATCCCCTCAAAACCTAAAAAAATTGCAATTTTTATATGAAAAAGTTATTTTGCCCAATCTCCTTAAATATGCGTCCTAGGGCGAAATGGACTTTAATTCGTGACCACCCCCAAAAAATTGACAAATCCACCCAAAACCTAAAAAAATTTAAATTTTGATATGAAAAACTTATTTTGCCCATATCTCCTAAACTAAGCGCCCTAGCGCGAAAAGGACTTTAATTCATGACCACCCCCCAAAAAATTGAATAATCCTCCCAAAACCTAAAAAAATTGAAATTTTTATCTGAAAAACTTATTTTGTCCATATCGTCGTATATACGCGTCCTAGAGCGAAAAGGACTTTAATTCGTAACACCCCAAAAAATTTAATAATCCACTCAAAACCTAAAAAAAATTGCAATTTTTATATGAAAAAGTTATTTTGCCCAATCTCCTTAAATATGCGTCCTAGGGCGAAATGGACTTTAATTCGTGACCACCCCCAAAAAATTGACAAATCCACCCAAAACCTAAAAAAAATTAAATTTTGATATGAAAAACTTATTTTGCCCATATCTCCTAAACTAAGCGCCCTAGCGCGAAAGGACTTTAATTCATGACCACCCCCAAAAAAAGTGAATAATCCTCCCAAAACCTAAAAAAAATTGAAATTTTTATCTGAAAAACTTATTTTGCCCATATCTTCGTATGTACGCGTCCTAGAGCGAAAAGGACTCTAATTCGTAACACCCCAAGAAATTTAATAATCCGCTCAAAACCTAAAAAAAGTCCAATTTTTATATGAAAAAGTTATTTTGCCCATATCTCCTTAAATATACGACCTAGGGCGAAAAGGACTTTAATTCGTGACCACCCCCAAAAAATTGACAAATCCACCCAAAACCTAAAAAAATTTAAATTTTGGTATGAAAAACTTATTTTGCCCATATCTCCTAAACTAAGCACCCTAGCGCGAAAAGGACTTTAATTCATGACCACCCCCAAAAAAAGTGAATAATCCTCCCAAAACCTAAAAAAATTGAAATTTTTATCTGAAAAACTTATTTTGCCCATATCTTCGTATATACGCGTCCTAGAGCGAAAAGGAATTTAATTCGTAACACCCCAAAAAATTTAATAATCCACTCAAAACCTAAAAAAATTGCAATTTTTATATGAAAAAGTTATTTTGCCCAATCTCCTTAAATATGCGTCCTAGGGCGAAATGGACTTTAATTCGTGACCACCCCCAAAAAATTGACAAATCCACCCAAAACCTAAAAAAATTTAAATTTTGATATGAAAAACTTATTTTGCCCATATCTCCTAAACTAAGCGCCCTAGCGCGAAAAGGACTTTAATTCATGACCATCCCCCAAAAAATTGAATAATCCTCCCAAAACCTAAAAAAATTGAAATTTTTATCTGAAAAACTTATTTTGCCCATATCTTCGTATATACGCGTCCTAGAGCGAAAAAGACTTTAATTCGTAACACCCCAAAAAATTTAATAATCCGCTCAAAACCTAAAAAATTGCAATTTTTATATGAAAAAGTTATTTTGCCCATTTCTCCTTAAATATACGTCCGAGGGCGAAAAGGACTTTAATTCGTGACCACCCCCAAAAAAATTGACAAATCCACCCAACACCTAAAAAAAATTAAATTTTGATATGAAAAACTTATTTTGCCCATATCTCCTAAACTAAGCGCCCTAGAGCGAAAAGGACTTTAATTCATGACCACCCCCAAAAAAATTGAATAATCCTCCCAAAACCTAAAAAAATTGAATTTTTTATCTTAAAAAATTATTTTGCCCATATCTTTGTATGTACGCGTCCTAAAGCGAAAAGGACTTTAATTCGTAACACCCCAAAAAATTTAATAATCCGCTCAAAACCTAAAACAGTCCAATTTTTATATGAAAAAGTTATTTTGCCCATTTCTCCTTAAAAATACGTCCTAGGGCGAAAAGGACTTTAATTCGTGACCACCCCCAAAAAATTGACAAATCCACCCAAAACCTAAAAAAATTTAAATTTTGGTATGAAAAACTTATTTTGCCCATATCTCCTAAACTAAGCGCCCTAGCGCGAAAAGGACTTTAATTCATGACCACCCCCCAAAAAATTGAATAATCCTCCCAAAACCTAAAAAAATTGAAATTTTTATCTGAAAAACTTATTTTGTCCATATCGTCGTATAAACGCGTCCTAGAGCGAAAAGGACTTTAATTCGTAACACCCCAAAAAATTTAATAATCCACTCAAAACCTAAAAAAAATTGCAATTTTTATATGAAAAAGTTATTTTGCCCAATCTCCTTAAATATGCGTCCTAGGGCGAAATGGACTTTAATTCGTGACCACCCCCAAAAAATTGACAAATCCACCCAAAACCTAAAAAAAATTAAATTTTGATATGAAAAACTTATTTTGCCCATATCTCCTAAACTAAGCGCCCTAGCGCGAAAGGACTTTAATTCATGACCACCCCCAAAAAAAGTGAATAATCCTCCCAAAACCTAAAAAAAATTGAAATTTTTATCTGAAAAACTTATTTTGCCCATATCTTCGTATGTACGCGTCCTAGAGCGAAAAGGACTTTAATTCGTAACACCCCAAGAAATTTAATAATCCGCTCAAAACCTAAAAAAAGTCCAATTTTTATATGAAAAAGTTATTTTGCCCATATCTCCTTAAATATACGTCCTAGGGCGAAAAGGACTTTAATTCGTGACCACCCCCAAAAAATTGACAAATCCACCCAAAACCTAAAAAAATTTAAATTTTGGTATGAAAAACTTATTTTGCCCATATCTCCTAAACTAAGCACCCTAGCGCGAAAAGGACTTTAATTCATGACCACCCAAAACCTAAAAAAAAATGAAATTTTTATCTGAAAAACTTATTTTGCCCATATCTTCGTATATACGCGTCCTAGAGCGAAAAGGACTTTAATTCGTAACACCCCAAAAAATTTAATAATCCACTCAAAACCTAAAAAAATTGCAATTTTTATATGAAAAAGTTATTTTGCCCAATCTCCTTAAATATGCGTCCTAGGGCGAAATGGACTTTAATTCGTGACCACCCCCAAAAAATTGACAAATCCACCCAAAACCTAAAAAAATTTAAATTTTGATATGAAAAACTTATTTTGCCCATATCTCCTAAACTAAGCGCCCTAGCGCGAAAAGGACTTTAATTCATGACCATCCCCCAAAAAATTGAATAATCCTCCCAAAACCTAAAAAAATTGAAATTTTTATCTGAAAAACTTATTTTGCCCATATCTTCGTATATACGCGTCCTAGAGCGAAAAAGACTTTAATTCGTAACACCCCAAAAAATTTAATAATCCGCTCAAAACCTAAAAAAATTGCAATTTTTATATGAAAAAGTTATTTTGCCCATTTCTCCTTAAATATACGTCCGAGGGCGAAAAGGACTTTAATTCGTGACCACCCCCAAAAAAATTGACAAATCCACCCAAAACCTAAAAAAAATTAAATTTTGATATGAAAAACTTATTTTGCCCATATCTCCTAAACTAAGCGCCCTAGAGCGAAAAGGACTTTAATTCATGACCACCCCCAAAAAAATTGAATAATCCTCCCAAAACCTAAAAAAATTGAATTTTTTATCTTAAAAAATTATTTTGCCCATATCTTTGTATGTACGCGTCCTAAAGCGAAAAGGACTTTAATTCGTAACACCCCAAAAAATTTAATAATCCGCTCAAAACCTAAAAAAGTCCAATTTTTATATGAAAAAGTTATTTTGCCCATTTCTCCTTAAAAATACGTCCTAGGGCGAAAAGGACTTTAATTCGTGACCACCCCCAAAAAATTGACAAATCCACCCAAAACCTAAAAAAATTTAAATTTTGGTATGAAAAACTTATTTTGCCCATATCTCCTAAACTAAGCGCCCTAGCGCGAAAAGGACTCTAATTCATGACCACCCCCAATAAAATTGAATAATCCTCCCAAAACCTAAAAAAATTGAAATTTTTATCTGAAAACTTATTTTGCCCATATCTTCGTATATACGCGTCCTAGAGCGAAAAAGACTTTAATTCGTAACACCCCAAAAAATTTAATAATCCGCTCAAAACCAAAAAAATTGCAATTTTTATATGAAAAAGTTATTTTGCCCATTTCTTCTTAAATATACGTCCTAGGGCGAAAAGGACTTTAATTCGTGACCACCCCCAAAAAAATTGACAAATCCACCCAAAACCTAAAAAAAATTAAAATTTTGATATGAAAAACCTCTTTTGCCCATATCTCCTAAACTAAGCGCCATAGAGCGAAAAGGACTTTAATTCATGACCACCCCCAAAAAAATTGAATAATCCTCCCAAAACCTAAAAAAATTGAATTTTTTATCTTAAAAAATTATTTTGCCCATATCTTTGTATGTACGCGTCCTAGAGCGAAAAGGACTTTAATTCGTAACATCCCGAAAAATTTTATAATCCGCTCAAAACCTAAAAAAGTCCAATTTTTATATGAAAAAGTTATTTTGCCCATATCTCCTTAAATATACATCATAGGGCGAAAAGAACTTTAATTCGTGACCAACCCCAAAAAATTGACAAATCCACCCAAAACCTAAAAAAATTTAAATTTTGGTATGAAAAACTTACTTTGCCCATATCTCCTAAACTAAGCGCCATAGAGCGAAAAGGACTTTAATTCATGACCACCCCCAAAAAAATTGAATAATCCTCCCAAAACCTAAAAAAATTGAATTTTTTATCTTAAAAAATTATTTTGCCCATATCTTTGTATGTACGCGTCCTAGAGCGAAAAGGACTTTAATTCGTAATACCCCAAAAAATTTAATAATCCGCTCAAAACCTAAAAAAGTCAAATTTTTATATGAAAAAGTTATTTTGCCCATATCTCCTTAAATATACATCATAGGGCGAAAAGAACTTTAATTCGTGACCACCCCCAAAAAATTGACAAATCCACCCAAAACCTAAAAAAATCTAAATTTTGGTATGAAAAACTTACTTTGCCCATATCTCCTAAACTAAGCGCCCTAGCGCGAAAAGGACTTCAATTCATGACCACCCCCAAAAAAATTGAATAATCCTCCCAAAACCTAAAAAAATTGAAATTTTTATCTGAAAAACTTATTTTGCCCATATCTTCGTATATACGCGTCCTAGAGCGAAAAGGACTTTAATTCGTAACACCCCAAAAAATTTAATAATCCGCTCAAAAGCTAAAAAAATTGCAATTTTTATCTCCTTAAATATACGTCCCATATCTCCTTAAATATACGCCCATATCTCCTTAAATATACGTCCTAGGGCGAAGAGGACTTTAATTCGTGACCACCCCCAAAAAATTGACAAATCCACCCAAAACCTAAAAAAATTGAAATTTTGGTATGAAAAACTTATTTTGCCCATATCTCCTAAACGAAGCGCCCTAGCGCGAAAAGGACTTTAATTCACGACCACCCCCAAAAAAATTGAATAATCCTCCCAAAACCTAAAAAAAATTAAATTTTTATCTGAAAAACTTATTTTGCCCATATCTTCGTATATACGCGTCCTAGAGCGAAAAGTTCTTTAATTCGTAACACCCCAAAAAATTTAATAATCCACTCAAAACATAAAAAAAATTGCAATTTTTATATGAAAAAGTTATTTTGCCCAATCTCCTTAAATATGCGTCCTAGGGCGAAATGGACTTTAATTCGTGACCACCCCCAAAAAATTGACAAATCCACCCAAAACCTAAAAAAATTTAAATTTTGATATGAAAAACTTATTTTGCCCATATCTCCTAAACTAAGCGCCCTAGCGCGAAAAGGACCTTAATTCATGACCACCCCCAAAAAAATTGAATAATCCTCTCAAAACCTAATAAAATTGAACTTTTTATCTTAAAAAATTATTTTGCCCATATCTTCGTATGTACGCGTCCTAGAGCGAAAAGGACTTTAATTCGTAACACCCCAAGAAATTTAATAATCCGCTCAAAACCTAAAAAAAGTCCAATTTTTATATGAAAAAGTTATTTTGCCCATATCTCCTTAAATATACGTCCTAGGGCGAAAAGGACTTTAATTCGTGACCACCCCCAAAAAATTGACAAATCCACCCAAAACCTAAAAAAAATTTAAATTTTGGTATGAAAAACTTATTTTGCCCATATCTCCTAAACTAAGCGCCCTAGCGCGAAAAGGACTTTAATTCATGACCACCCCCAAAAAAATTGAATAATCCTCCCAAAACCTAAAAAAAATTTAAATTTTTATCTGAAAAACTTATTTTGCCCATATGTCCTAGAGCGAAAAGGACTTTAATTCGTAACACCCCAAAAAATTTAATAATCCACTCAAAACCTAAAAAAATTGTAATTTTTATATGAAAAAGTTATTTTGCCCAATCTCCTTAAATATGCGTCCTAGGGCGAAATGGACTTTAATTCGTGACCACCCCCAAAAAATTGACAAATCCACCCAAAACCTAAAAAAATTTAAATTTTGATATGAAAAACTTATTTTGCCCATATCTCCTAAACTAAGCGCCCTAGCGCGAAAAGGACTTTAATTCATGACCATCCCCCAAAAAATTGAATAATCCTCCCAAAACCTAAAAAAATTGAAATTTTTATCTGAAAAACTTATTTTGCCCATATCTTCGTATATACGCGTCCTAGAGCGAAAAAGACTTTAATTCGTAACACCCCCAAAAATTTAATAATCCGCTCAAAACCTAAAAAAATTGCAATTTTTATATGAAAAAGTTATTTTGCCCATTTCTCCTTAAATATACGTCCGAGGGCGAAAAGGACTTTAATTCGTGACCACCCCCAAAAAAATTGACAAATCCACCCAAAACCTAAAAAAAATTAAATTTTGATATGAAAAACTTATTTTGCCCATATCTCCTAAACTAAGCGCCCTAGAGCGAAAAGGACTTTAATTCATGACCACCCCCAAAAAAATTGAATAATCCTCCCAAAACCTAAAAAAATTGAATTTTTTATCTTAAAAAATTATTTTGCCCATATCTTTGTATGTACGCGTCCTAAAGCGAAAAGGACTTTAATTCGTAACACCCCAAAAAATTTAATAATCCGCTCAAAACCTAAAAAAGTCCAATTTTTATATGAAAAAGTTATTTTGCCCATTTCTCCTTAAAAATACGTCCTAGGGCGAAAAGGACTTTAATTCGTGACCACCCCCAAAAAATTGACAAATCCACCCAAAACCTAAAAAAATTTAAATTTTGGTATGAAAAACTTATTTTGCCCATATCTCCTAAACTAAGCGCCCTAGCGCGAAAAGGACTCTAATTCATGACCACCCCCAATAAAATTGAATAATCCTCCCAAAACCTAAAAAAATTGAAATTTTTATCTGAAAACTTATTTTGCCCATATCTTCGTATATACGCGTCCTAGAGCGAAAAAGACTTTAATTCGTAACACCCCAAAAAATTTAATAATCCGCTCAAAACCTAAAAAAATTGCAATTTTTATATGAAAAAGTTATTTTGCCCATTTCTTCTTAAATATACGTCCTAGGGCGAAAAGGACTTTAATTCGTGACCACCCCCAAAAAAATTGACAAATCCACCCAAAACCTAAAAAAAATTAAAATTTTGATATGAAAAACCTCTTTTGCCCATATCTCCTAAACTAAGCGCCATAGAGCGAAAAGGACTTTAATTCATGACCACCCCCAAAAAAAATGAATAATCCTCCCAAAACCTAAAAAAATTGAATTTTTTATCTTAAAAAATTATTTTGCCCATATCTTTGTATGTACGCGTCCTAGAGCGAAAAGGACTTTAATTCGTAACATCCCGAAAAATTTTATAATCCGCTCAAAACCTAAAAAAGTCCAATTTTTATATGAAAAAGTTATTTTGCCCATATCTCCTTAAATATACATCATAGGGCGAAAAGAACTTTAATTCGTGACCAACCCCAAAAAATTGACAAATCCACCCAAAACCTAAAAAAATTTAAATTTTGGTATGAAAAACTTACTTTGCCCATATCTCCTAAACTAAGCGCCATAGAGCGAAAAGGACTTTAATTCATGACCACCCCCAAAAAAATTGAATAATCCTCCCAAAACCTAAAAAAATTGAATTTTTTATCTTAAAAAATTATTTTGCCCATATCTTTGTATGTACGCGTCCTAGAGCGAAAAGGACTTTAATTCGTAATACCCCAAAAAATTTAATAATCCGCTCAAAACCTAAAAAAGTCAAATTTTTATATGAAAAAGTTATTTTGCCCATATCTCCTTAAATATACATCATAGGGCGAAAAGAACTTTAATTCGTGACCACCCCCAAAAAATTGACAAATCCACCCAAAACCTAAAAAAATCTAAATTTTGGTATGAAAAACTTACTTTGCCCATATCTCCTAAACTAAGCGCCCTAGCGCGAAAAGGACTTCAATTCATGACCACCCCCAAAAAAATTGAATAATCCTCCCAAAACCTAAAAAAATTGAAATTTTTATCTGAAAAACTTATTTTGCCCATATCTTCGTATATACGCGTCCTAGAGCGAAAAGGACTTTAATTCGTAACACCCCAAAAAATTTAATAATCCGCTCAAAAGCTAAAAAAATTGCAATTTTTATCTCCTTAAATATAAATCCATATCTCCTTAAATATACGCCCATATCTCCTTAAATATACGTCCTAGGGCGAAGAGGACTTTAATTCGTGACCACCCCCAAAAAATTGACAAATCCACCCAAAACCTAAAAAAATTGAAATTTTGGTATGAAAAACTTATTTTGCCCATATCTCCTAAACGAAGCGCCCTAGCGCGAAAAGGACTTTAATTCACGACCACCCCCAAAAAAATTGAATAATCCTCCCAAAACCTAAAAAAAATTAAATTTTTATCTGAAAAATTAATTTTGCCCATATCTTCGTATATACGCGTCCTAGAGCGAAAAGTTCTTTAATTCGTAACACCCCAAAAAATTTAATAATCCACTCAAAACATAAAAAAAATTGCAATTTTTATATGAAAAAGTTATTTTGCCCAATCTCCTTAAATATGCGTCCTAGGGCGAAATGGACTTTAATTCGTGACCACCCCCAAAAAATTGACAAATCCACCCAAAACCTAAAAAAATTTAAATTTTGATATGAAAAACTTATTTTGCCCATATCTCCTAAACTAAGCGCCCTAGCGCGAAAAGGACCTTAATTCATGACCACCCCCAAAAAAATTGAATAATCCTCTCAAAACCTAATAAAATTGAACTTTTTATCTTAAAAAATTATTTTGCCCATATCTTCGTATGTACGCGTCCTAGAGCGAAAAGGACTTTAATTCGTAACACCCCAAGAAATTTAATAATCCGCTCAAAACCTAAAAAAATTGCAATTTTTATATGAAAAAGTTATTTTGCCCAATCTCCTTAAATATGCGTCCTAGGGCGAAATGGACTTTAATTCGTGACCACCCCCAAAAAATTGACAAATCCACCCAAAACCTAAAAAAATTTAAATTTTGATATGAAAAACTTATTTTGCCCATATCTCCTAAACTAAGCGCCCTAGCGCGAAAAGGACTTTAATTCATGACCACCCCCCAAAAAATTGAATAATCCTCCCAAAACCTAAAAAAATTGAAATTTTTATCTGAAAAACTTATTTTGTCCATATCGTCGTATATACGCGTCCTAGAGCGAAAAAGACTTTAATTCGTAACACCCCAAAAAATTTAATAATCCGCTCAAAACCTAAAAAAATTGCAATTTTTATATGAAAAAGTTATTTTGCCCATTTCTCCTTAAATATACGTCCTAGGGCGAGAAGGACTTTAATTCGTGACCACCCCCAAAAAAATTGACAAATCCACCCAAAACCAAAAAAAATTAAATTTTGATATGAAAAACTTATTTTGCCCATATCTCCTAAACTAAGCGCCCTAGAGCGACAAGGACTTTAATTCATGACCACCCCCAAAAAAATTGAATAATCCTCCCAAAACCTAAAAAAATTGAATTTTTTATCTTAAAAAATTATTTTGCCCATATCTTTGTATGTACGCGTCCTAAAGCGAAAAGGACTTTAATTCGTAACACCCCAAAAAATTAATAATCCGCTCAAAACCTAAAAACGTCCAATTTTTATATGAAAAAGCTATTTTGCCCATTTCTCCTTAAAAATACGTCCTAGGGCGAAAAGGACTTTAATTCGTGACCACCCCCAAAAAATTGACAAATCCACCCAAAACCTAAAAAAATTTAAATTTTGGTATGAAAAACTTATTTTGCCCATATCTCCTAAACTAAGCGCCCTAGCGCGAAAAGGACTTTAATTCATGACCACCCCCAAAAAAATTGAATAATCCTCCCAAAATCTAAAAAAATTGAAATTTTTATCTGAAAAACTTATTTTGCCCATATCTTCGTATATACGCGTCCTAGAGCGAAAAAGACTTTAATTCGTAACACACCAAAAAAATTTAATAATCCGCTCAAAACCTAAAAAAAGTCCAATTTTTATATGAAAAAGTTATTTTGCCCATATCTCCTTAAATATACGTCCTAGGGCGAAAAGGACTTTAATTCGTGACCACCCCCAAAAAATTGACAAATCCACCCAAAACCTAAAAAAATTTAAATTTTGGTATGAAAAACTTATTTTGCCCATATCTCCTAAACTAAGCGCCCTAGCGCGAAAAGGACTTTAATTCATGACCACCCCCAAAAAAATTGAATAATCCTCCCAAAACCTAAAAAAAATTTAAATTTTTATCTGAAAAACTTATTTTGCCCATATCTTCGTATATACGCGTCCTAGAGCGAAAAGGACTTTAATTCGTAACACCCCAAAAAAATTAATAATCCGCTCAAAACCTAAAAACGTCCAATTTTTATATGAAAAAGCTATTTTGCCCATTTCTCCTTAAAAATACGTCCTAGGGCGAATAGGACTTTAATTCGTGACCACCCCCAAAAAATTGACAAATCCACCCAAAACCTAAAAAAATGTAAATTTTGGTATGAAAAACTTATTTTGCCCATATCTCCTAAACTAAGCGCCCTAGCGCGAAAAGGACTTTAATTCATGACCACCCCCAAAAAAATTGAATAATCCTCCCAAAACCTAAAAAAATTGAAATTTTTATCTGAAAAACTTATTTTGCCCATATCTTCGTATATACGCGTCCTAGAGCGAAAAAGACTTTAATTCGTAACACCCCAAAAAATTTAATAATCCGCTCAAAACCTAAAAAAATTGCAATTTTTATATGAAAAAGTTATTTTGCCCATTTCTTCTTAAATATACGTCCTAGGGCGAAAATGACTTTAATTCGTGACCACCCCCAAAAAAATTGACAAATCCACCCAAAACCTAAAAAAAATTTAAATTTTGATATGAAAAACCTCTTTTGCCCATATCTCCTAAACTAAGCGCCATAGAGCGAAAAGGACTTTAATTCATGACCACCCCCAAAAAAATTGAATAATCCTCCCAAAACCTAAAAAAATTGAATTTTTTATCTTAAAAAATTATTTTGCCCATATCTTTGTATGTACGCGTCCTAGAGCGAAAAGGACTTTAATTCGTAACATCCCGAAAAATTTTATAATCCGCTCAAAACCTAAAAAAGTCCAATTTTTATATGAAAAAGTTATTTTGCCCATATCTCCTTAAATATACATCATAGGGCGAAAAGAACTTTAATTCGTGACCAACCCCAAAAAATTGACAAATCCACCCAAAACCTAAAAAAATTTAAATTTTGGTATGAAAAACTTACTTTGCCCATATCTCCTAAACTAAGCGCCCTAGCGCGAAAAGGACTTTAATTCATGACCACCCCCAAAAAAATTGAATAATCCTCCCAAAACCTAAAAAAATTGAAATTTTTATCTGAAAAACTTATTTTGCCCATATCTTCGTATATACGCGTCCTAGAGCGAAAAGGACTTTAATTCGTAACACCCCAAAAAATTTAATAATCCGCTCAAAACCTAAAAAAATTGCAATTTTTATATGAAAAACTTATTTTGCCCATATCTCCTAAACTAAGCGCCCTAGCGCGAAAAGGACTTTAATTCATGACCACCCCAAAAAAAAATGAATAATCCCCCCAAAACCTAAAAAAATTGAATTTTTTATCTTAAAAAATTATTTTGCCCATATCTTCGTATGTACGCGTCCTAGAGCGAAAAGGACTTTAATTCGTAACACCCCAAAAAATTTAATACTCCGCTCAAAACCTAAAAAAAGTCAAATTTTTATATGAAAAAGTTATTTTGCCCAATCTCCTTAAATATGCGTCCTAGGGCGAAATGGACTTTAATTTGTGACCACTCCCAAAAAATTGACAAATCCACCCAAAACCTAAAAAAATTTGAATTTTGGTATGAAAAATTTACTTTGCCCATATCTCCTAAACTAAGCGCCCTAGCGCGAAAAGGACTTTAATTCATGACCACCCACAAAAAAATTGAATTATCCTCCCAAAACCTAAAAAATAGAAATTTTTATCTGAAAAACTTATTTTGCCCATATCTTCGTATATACGCGTCCTAGAGCGAAAAGGACTTTAATTCGTAACACCCCAAAAAATTTAATAATCCACTCAAAACATAAAAAAATTGCAATTTTTATATGAAAACGTTATTGTGCCCAATCTCCTTAAATATGCGTCCTAGGGCGAAATGGACTTTAATTCGTGACCACCCCCAAAAAATTGACAAATCCACCCAAAACCTAAAAAAATTTAAATTTTGATATGAAAAACTTATTTTGCCCATATCTCCTAAACTAAGCGCCCTAGCGCGAAAAGGACTTTAATTCATGACCACCCCCAAAAAAATTGAATAATCCTCCCAAAATCTAATAAAATTGAATTTTTTATCTTAAAAAATTATTTTGCCCATATCTTCGTATATACGCGTCCTAGAGCGAAAAGGACTTTAATTCGTAACACCCCAAAAAATTTAATAATCCGCTCAAAACCTAAAAAAAGTCAAATTTTTATATGAAAAAGTTATTTTGCCCATATCTCCTTAAATATGCGTCCTAGAGCGAAATGGACTTTAATTCGTGACCACCCCCAAAAAATTGACAAATCCACCCAAAACCTAAAAAATTTTAAATTTTGATATGAAAAACTTATTTTGCACATATCTCCTAAATTAAGCGCCCTAGCGCAAAAAGGACTTTAATTCATGACCACCCCCAAAAAAATTGAATAATCCTCCCAAAACCTAAAAAAATTGAATTTTTTATCTTAAAAAATTATTTTGCCCATATCTTCCTATGTACGCGTCCTAGAGCGAAAAGGACTTTAATTCGTAACACCCCAAAAAATTTAATAATCCGCTCAAAACCTAAAAAAGGTCCAATTTTTATATGAAAAAGTTATTTTGCCCATATCTCCTTAAATATACATCCTAGGGCGAAAAGGACTTTAATTCGTGACCACCCCCAAAAAATTGACAAATCCACCCAAAACCTAAAAAAATTTAAATTTTGGTATGAAAAACTTATTTTGCCCATATCTCCTAAACTAAGCGCCCTAGCGCGAAAAGGACTTTAATTCGTGACCACCCCCAAAAAAATTGACAAATCCACCCAAAACCTAAAAAAATTTAAATTTTGATTTGAAAAACTTATTTTGCCCATATCTCCTAAACTAAGCGTCCTAGAGCGAAAAGGACTTTAATCCGTAACACCCCAAAAAATTTAATAATCCGCTCAAAACCTAAAAAAAAGTCAAATTTTTATATGAAAAAGTTATTTTGCCCATATCTCCTTAAATATACGTCCTAGGGCGAAAAGGACTTTAATTCGTGACCACCCCCAAAAAATTGACAAATCCACCCAAAACCTAAAAAAATTTAAATTTTGGTATGAAAAACTTATTTTGCCCATATCTCCTAAACTAAGCGCCCTAGCCCGAAAAGGACTTTAATTCATGACCACCCCCAAAAAAATTGAATAATCCTCCCAAAACCTAAAAAAATTTAAATTTTTATCTGAAAAACTTATTTTGCCCATATCTTCGTATATACGCGTCCTAGAGCGAAAAGGACTTTAATTCGTAACACCCCAAAAAATTTAATAATCCACTCAAAACCTAAAAAAAATTGCAATTTTTATATGAAAAAGTTATTTTGCCCAATCTCCTTAAATATGCGTCCTAGGGCGAAATGGACTTTAATTCGTGACCACCCCCAAAAAATTGACCAATTTTTATATGAAAAAGTTATTTTGCCCATATCTCCTTAAATATACATCCTAGGGCGAAAAGGACTTTAATTCGTGACCACCCCCAAAAAATTGACAAATCCACCCAAAACCTAAAAAAATTTAAATTTTGGTATGAAAAACTTATTTTGCCCATATCTCCTAAACTAAGCGCCCTAGCGCGAAAAGGACTTTAATTCGTGACCACCCCCAAAAAATTGACAAATCCACCCAAAACCTAAAAAAATTTAAATTTTGGTATGAAAAACTTATTTTGCCCATATCTCCTAAACTAAGCGCCCTAGCGCGAAAAGGACTTTAATTCGTGACCACCCCCAAAAAAATTGACAAATCCACCCAAAACCTAAAAAAATTTAAATTTTGATATGAAAAACTTATTTTGCCCATATCTCCTAAACTAAGCGTCCTAGAGCGAAAAGGACTTTAATCCGTAACACCCCAAAAAATTTAATAATCCGCTCAAAACCTAAAAAAAGTCAAATTTTTATATGAAAAAGTTATTTTGCCCATATCTCCTTATATATACGTCCTAGGGCGAAAAGGACTTTAATTCGTGACCACCCCCAAAAAATTGACAAATCCACCCAAAACCTAAAAAAATTTAAATTTTGGTATGAAAAACTTATTTTGCCCATATCTCCTAAACTAAGCGCCCTAGCCCGAAAAGGACTTTAATTCATGACCACCCCCAAAAAAATTGAATAATCCTCCCAAAACCTAAAAAAATTTAAATTTTTATCTGAAAAACTTATTTTGCCCATATCTTCGTATATACGCGTCCTAGAGCGAAAAGGACTTTAATTCGTAACACCCCAAAAAATTTAATAATCCACTCAAAACCTAAAAAAAATTGCAATTTTTATATGAAAAAGTTATTTTGCCCAATCTCCTTAAATATGCGTCCTAGGGCGAAATGGACTTTAATTCGTGACCACCCCCAAAAAATTGACAAATCCACCCAAAACCTAAAAAAATTTAAATTTTGGTATGAAAAATTTACTCTGCCCATATCTCCTAAACTAAGCGCCCTAGCGCGAAAAGGACTTTAATTCATGACCACCCCCAAAAAAATTGAATAATCCTCCCAAAACCTAAAAAAATTGAAATTTTTATCTGAAAAACTTACTTTGCCCATATCTTCGTATATACGCGTCCTAGAGCGAAAAGGACTTTAATTCGTAACACCCCAAAAAATTTAATAATCCGCTCAAAACCTAAAAAAAGTCCAATTTTTATATGAAAAAGTTATTTTGCCCATATCTCCTTAAATATACGTCCTAGGGCGAAAAGGACTTTAATTCGTGACCACCCCCAAAAAATTGACAAATCCACCAAAAACCTAAAAAAATTTAAATTTTGATATGAAAAACTTATTTTGCCCATATCTCCTAAACTAAACGCCCTAGCGCGAAAAGGACTTTAATTCATGACCACCCCCAAAAAAATTGAATAATCCTCCCAAAACCTAATAAAATCGAATTTTTTATCTTAAAAAATTATTTTGCCCATATCTTCGTATATACGCGTCCTAGAGCGAAAAGGACTTTAATTCGTAACACCCCAAAAAATTTAATAATCCGCTCAAAACCTAAAAAAAGTCCAATTTTTATATGAAAAAGTTATTTTGCCCATATCTCCTTAAATATACGTCCTAGGACGAAAAGGACTTTAATTCGTCACCACCCCCAAAAAATTGACAAATCCACCCAAAACCTAAAAAAATTTAAATTTTGGTATAAAAAACTTATTTTGCCCATATCTCCTAAACTAA
The DNA here is from genome assembly GCF_050003625.1 of Haematobia irritans. Classification (NCBI taxonomy): domain Eukaryota; kingdom Metazoa; phylum Arthropoda; class Insecta; order Diptera; family Muscidae; genus Haematobia; species Haematobia irritans. The sequence goes on along the minus strand of NC_134400.1, from coordinate 70,308,320 downwards.
GCGCCCTAGCGCGAAAAGGACTTTAATTCATGACCACCCCCAAAAAAATTTAATAATCCTCCCAAAACCTAAAAAAATTTAAATTTTTATCTGAAAAACTTATTTTGCCCATATCTTCGTATATACGCGTCCTAGAGCGAAAAGGACTTTAATTCGTAACACTCCAAAAAATTTAATAATCCACTCAAAACCTAAAAAAATTGCAATTTTTATATGAAAAAGTTATTTTGCCCAATCTCCTTAAATATGCGTCCTAGGGCGAAATGGACTTTAATTCGTGACCACCCCCAAAAAATTGACAAATCCACCCAAAACCTAAAAAAATTTAAATTTTGGTATGAAAAATTTACTTTGTCCATATCTCCTAAACTAAGCGCCCTAGCGCGAAAAAGACTTTAACTCGTGACCACCCCCAAAAAATTGACAAATCCACCCAAAACGTAAAAAAATTTAAATTTTGATATGAAAAACTTATTTTGCCCATATCTTCGTATGTACGCGTCCTAGAGCGAAAAGGACTTTAATTCGTAACACCCCAAAAAATTTAATAATCCGCTCAAAACCTAAAAAAAGTCCAATTTGTATATGAAAAAGTTATTTTGCCCATATCTTCGTATATACGCGTCCTAGAGCGAAAAGGACTTTAATTCGTAACACCCCAAAAAATTTAATAATCCACTCAAAACCTAAAAAATTGCAATTTTTATATGAAAAAGTTATTTTGCCCAATCTCCTTAAATATGCGTCCTAGGGCGAAATGGACTTTAATTCGTGACCAACCCCAAAAAAATTGACAAATCCACCCAAAACCTAAAAAAAATTAAATTTTGGTATGAAAAATTTACTTTGCCCATATCTCCTAAACTAAGCGCCCTAGAGCGAAAAGGACTTTAATTCATGACCACCCCCAAAAAAAATGAATAATCCCCCCAAAACCTAAAAAAATTGAATTTTTTATCTTAAAAAATTATTTTGCCCATATCTTCGTATGTACGCGTCCTAGAGCGAAAAGGACTTTAATTCGTAACACCCCAAAAAATTTAATACTCCGCTCAAAACCTAAAAAAAGTCAAATTTTTATATGAAAAAGTTATTTTGCCCAATCTCCTTAAATATGCGTCCTAGGGCGAAATGGACTTTAATTTGTGACCACTCCCAAAAAATTGACAAATCCACCCAAAACCTAAAAAAATTTGAATTTTGGTATGAAAAATTTACTTTGCCCATATCTCCTAAACTAAGCGCCCTAGCGCGAAAAGGACTTTAATTCATGACCACCCACAAAAAAATTGAATTATCCTCCCAAAACCTAAAAAATAGAAATTTTTATCTGAAAAACTTATTTTGCCCATATCTTCGTATATACGCGTCCTAGAGCGAAAAGGACTTTAATTCGTAACACCCCAAAAAATTTAATAATCCACTCAAAACATAAAAAAATTGCAATTTTTATATGAAAACGTTATTTTGCCCAATCTCCTTAAATATGCGTCCTAGGGCGAAATGGACTTTAATTCGTGACCACCCCCAAAAAATTGACAAATCCACCCAAAACCTAAAAAAATTTAAATTTTGGTATGAAAAATTTACTTTGTCCATATCTCCTAAACTAAGCGCCCTAGCGCGAAATGGACTTTAACTCGTGACCACCCCCAAAAAATTGACAAATCCACCCAAAACGTAAAAAAATTTAAATTTTGATATGAAAAACTTATTTTGCCCATATCTTCGTATGTACGCGTCCTAGAGCGAAAAGGACTTTAATTCGTAACACCCCAAAAAATTTAATAATCCGCTCAAAACCTAAAAAAAGTCCAATTTTTATATGAAAAAGTTATTTTGCCCATATCTTCGTATATACGCGTCCTAGAGCGAAAAGGACTTTAATTCGTAACACCCCAAAAAATTTAATAATCCACTCAAAACCTAAAAAATTGCAATTTTTATATGAAAAAGTTATTTTGCCCAATCTCCTTAAATATGCGTCCTAGGGCGAAATGGACTTTAATTCGTGACCACCCCCAAAAAAATTGACAAATCCACCCAAAACCTAAAAAAAATTAAATTTTGGTATGAAAAATTTACTTTGCCCATATCTCCTAAACTAAGCGCCCTAGAGCGAAAAGGACTTTAATTCATGACCACCCCCAAAAAAAATGAATAATCCCCCCAAAACCTAAAAAAATTGAATTTTTTATCTTAAAAAATTATTTTGCCCATATCTTCGTATGTACGCGTCCTAGAGCGAAAAGGACTTTAATTCGTAACACCCCAAAAAATTTAATACTCCGCTCAAAACCTAAAAAAAGTCAAATTTTTATATGAAAAAGTTATTTTGCCCAATCTCCTTAAATATGCGTCCTAGGGCGAAATGGACTTTAATTTGTGACCACTCCCAAAAAATTGACAAATCCACCCAAAACCTAAAAAAATTTGAATTTTGGTATGAAAAATTTACTTTGCCCATATCTCCTAAACTAAGCGCCCTAGCGCGAAAAGGACTTTAATTCATGACCACCCACAAAAAAATTGAATTATCCTCCCAAAACCTAAAAAATAGAAATTTTTATCTGAAAAACTTATTTTGCCCATATCTTCGTATATACGCGTCCTAGAGCGAAAAGGACTTTAATTCGTAACACCCCAAAAAATTTAATAATCCACTCAAAACATAAAAAAATTGCAATTTTTATATGAAAACGTTATTGTGCCCAATCTCCTTAAATATGCGTCCTAGGGCGAAATGGACTTTAATTCGTGACCACCCCCAAAAAATTGACAAATCCACCCAAAACCTAAAAAAATTTAAATTTTGATATGAAAAACTTATTTTGCCCATATCTCCTAAACTAAGCGCCCTAGCGCGAAAAGGACTTTAATTCATGACCACCCCCAAAAAAATTGAATAATCCTCCCAAAATCTAATAAAATTGAATTTTTTATCTTAAAAAATTATTTTGCCCATATCTTCGTATGTACGCGTCCTAGAGCGAAAAGGACTTTAATTCGTAACACCCCAAAAAATTTAATAATCCGCTCAAAACCTAAAAAAAGTCAAATTTTTATATGAAAAAGTTATTTTGCCCATATCTCCTTAAATATGCGTCCTAGAGCGAAATGGACTTTAATTCGTGACCACCCCCAAAAAATTGACAAATCCACCCAAAACCTAAAAAACTTTAAATTTTGATATGAAAAACTTATTTTGCACATATCTCCTAAACTAAGCGCCCTAGCGCGAAAAGGACTTTAATTCATGACCACCCCCAAAAAAATTGAATAATCCTCCCAAAACCTAAAAAAATTGAATTTTTTATCTTAAAAAATTATTTTGCCCATATCTTCCTATGTACGCGTCCTAGAGCGAAAAGGACTTTAATTCGTAACACCCCAAAAAATTTAATAATCCGCTCAAAACCTAAAAAAAGTCCAATTTTTATATGAAAAAGTTTTTTTGCCCATATCTCCTTAAATATACATCCTAGGGCGAAAAGGACTTTAATTCGTGACCACCCCCAAAAAATTGACAAATCCACCCAAAACCTAAAAAAATTTAAATTTTGGTATGAAAAACTTATTTTGCCCATATCTCCTAAACTAAGCGCCCTAGCGCGAAAAGGACTTTAATTCGTGACCACCCCCAAAAAAATTGACAAATCCACCCAAAACCTAAAAAAATTTAAATTTTGATTTGAAAAACTTATTTTGCCCATATCTCCTAAACTAAGCGTCCTAGAGCGAAAAGGACTTTAATCCGTAACACCCCAAAAAATTTAATAATCCGCTCAAAACCTAAAAAAAAGTCAAATTTTTATATGAAAAAGTTATTTTGCCCATATCTCCTTAAATATACGTCCTAGGGCGAAAAGGACTTTAATTCGTGACCACCCCCAAAAAATTGACAAATCCACCCAAAACCTAAAAAAATTTAAATTTTGGTATGAAAAACTTATTTTGCCCATATCTCCTAAACTAAGCGCCCTAGCCCGAAAAGGACTTTAATTCATGACCACCCCCAAAAAAATTGAATAATCCTCCCAAAACCTAAAAAAATTTAAATTTTTATCTGAAAAACTTATTTTGCCCATATCTTCGTATATACGCGTCCTAGAGCGAAAAGGACTTTAATTCGTAACACCCCAAAAAATTTAATAATCCACTCAAAACCTAAAAAAAATTGCAATTTTTATATGAAAAAGTTATTTTGCCCAATCTCCTTAAATATGCGTCCTAGGGCGAAATGGACTTTAATTCGTGACCACCCCCAAAAAATTGACCAATTTTTATATGAAAAAGTTATTTTGCCCATATCTCCTTAAATATACATCCTAGGGCGAAAAGGACTTTAATTCGTGACCACCCCCAAAAAATTGACAAATCCACCCAAAACCTAAAAAAATTTAAATTTTGGTATGAAAAACTTATTTTGCCCATATCTCCTAAACTAAGCGCCCTAGCGCGAAAAGGACTTTAATTCGTGACCACCCCCAAAAAATTGACAAATCCACCCAAAACCTAAAAAAATTTAAATTTTGGTATGAAAAACTTATTTTGCCCATATCTCCTAAACTAAGCGCCCTAGCGCGAAAAGGACTTTAATTCGTGACCACCCCCAAAAAAATTGACAAATCCACCCAAAACCTAAAAAAATTTAAATTTTGATATGAAAAACTTATTTTGCCCATATCTCCTAAACTAAGCGTCCTAGAGCGAAAAGGACTTTAATCCGTAACACCCCAAAAAATTTAATAATCCGCTCAAAACCTAAAAAAAGTCAAATTTTTATATGAAAAAGTTATTTTGCCCATATCTCCTTATATATACGTCCTAGGGCGAAAAGGACTTTAATTCGAGACCACCCCCAAAAAATTGACAAATCCACCCAAAACCTAAAAAAATTTAAATTTTGGTATGAAAAACTTATTTTGCCCATATCTCCTAAACTAAGCGCCCTAGCCCGAAAAGGACTTTAATTCATGACCACCCCCAAAAAAAATGAATAATCCTCCCAAAACCTAAAAAAATTTAAATTTTTATCTGAAAAACTTATTTTGCCCATATCTTCGTATATACGCGTCCTAGAGCGAAAAGGACTTTAATTCGTAACACCCCAAAAAATTTAATAATCCACTCAAAACCTAAAAAAAATTGCAATTTTTATATGAAAAAGTTATTTTGCCCAATCTCCTTAAATATGCGTCCTAGGGCGAAATGGACTTTAATTCGTGACCACCCCCAAAAAATTGACAAATCCACCCAAAACCTAAAAAAATTTAAATTTTGGTATGAAAAATTTACTCTGCCCATATCTCCTAAACTAAGCGCCCTAGCGCGAAAAGGACTTTAATTCATGACCACCCCCAAAAAAATTGAATAATCCTCCCAAAACCTAAAAAAATTGAAATTTTTATCTGAAAAACTTACTTTGCCCATATCTTCGTATATACGCGTCCTAGAGCGAAAAGGACTTTAATTCGTAACACCCCAAAAAATTTAATAATCCGCTCAAAACCTAAAAAAAGTCCAATTTTTATATGAAAAAGTTATTTTGCCCATATCTCCTTAAATATACGTCCTAGGGCGAAAAGGACTTTAATTCGTGACCACCCCCAAAAAATTGACAAATCCACCAAAAACCTAAAAAAATTTAAATTTTGATATGAAAAACTTATTTTGCCCATATCTCCTAAACTAAGCGCCCTAGCGCGAAAAGGACTTTAATTCATGACCACCCCCAAAAAAATTGAATAATCCTCCCAAAACCTAATAAAATTGAATTTTTTATCTTAAAAAATTATTTTGCCCATATCTTCGTATATACGCGTCCTAGAGCGAAAAGGACTTTAATTCGTAACACCCCAAAAAATTTAATAATCCGCTCAAAACCTAAAAAAAGTCCAATTTTTATATGAAAAAGTTATTTTGCCCATATCTCCTTAAATATACGTCCTAGGACGAAAAGGACTTTAATTCGTCACCACCCCCAAAAAATTGACAAATCCACCCAAAACCTAAAAAAATTTAAATTTTGGTATAAAAAACTTATTTTGCCCATATCTCCTAAACTAAGCGCCCTAGCGCGAAAAGGACTTTAATTCATGACCACCCCCAAAAAAATTGAATAATCCTCCCAAAACCTAAAAAAATTTAAATTTTTATCTGAAAAACTTATTTTGCCCATATCTTCGTATATACGCGTCCTAGAGCGAAAAGGACTTTAATTCGTAACACTCCAAAAAATTTAATAATCCACTCAAAACCTAAAAAAATTGCAATTTTTATATGAAAAAGTTATTTTGCCCAATCTCCTTAAATATGCGTCCTAGGGCGAAATGGACTTTAATTCGTGACCACCCCCAAAAAATTGACAAATCCACCCAAAACCTAAAAAAATTTAAATTTTGGTATGAAAAATTTACTTTGTCCATATCTCCTAAACTAAGCGCCCTAGCGCGAAATGGACTTTAACTCGTGACCACCCCCAAAAAATTGACAAATCCACCCAAAACGTAAAAAAATTTAAATTTTGATATGAAAAACTTATTTTGCCCATATCTTCGTATGTACGCGTCCTAGAGCGAAAAGGACTTTAATTCGTAACACCCCAAAAAATTTAATAATCCGCTCAAAACCTAAAAAAAGTCCAATTTTTATATGAAAAAGTTATTTTGCCCATATCTTCGTATATACGCGTCCTAGAGCGAAAAGGACTTTAATTCGTAACACCCCAAAAAATTTAATAATCCACTCAAAACCTAAAAAATTGCAATTTTTATATGAAAAAGTTATTTTGCCCAATCTCCTTAAATATGCGTCCTAGGGCGAAATGGACTTTAATTCGTGACCACCCCCAAAAAAATTGACAAATCCACCCAAAACCTAAAAAAAATTAAATTTTGGTATGAAAAATTTACTTTGCCCATATCTCCTAAACTAAGCGCCCTAGAGCGAAAAGGACTTTAATTCATGACCACCCCCAAAAAAATTGAATAATCCTCCCAAAACCTAAAAAAATTGAAATTTTTATCTGAAAAACTTATTTTGCCCATATCTTCGTATGTACGCGTCCTAGAGCGAAAAGGACTTTAATTCGTAACACCCCAAAAAATTTAATAATCCACTCAAAACCTAAAAAATTGCAATTTTTATACGAAAAAGTTATTTTGCCCAATCTCCTTAAATATGCGTCCTAGGGCGAAATGGACTTTAACTCGTGACCACCCCCAAAAAATTGACAAATCCACCCAAAACCTAAAAAAATGTAAATTTTGATATGAAAAACTTATTTTGCCCATTTGCCAAAAAATTTAATAATCCGCTCAAAACCTAAAAAATTGCAATTTTTATATGAAAAAGTTATTTTGCCCATTTCTCCTTAAATATACGTCCTAGGGCGAAAAGGACTTTAATTCGTGACCAACCCCAAAAAAATTGACAAATCCACCCAAAACCTAAAAAAATTTAAATTTTGATATGAAAAACTTATTTTGCCCATATCTCCTAAACTAAGCGCCCTAGCGCGAAAAGGACTTTAATTCATGACCACCCCCAAAAAAATTGAATAATCCTCCCAAAACCTAATAAAATTGAATTTTTTATCTTAAAAAATTATTTTGCCCATATTTTCGTATGTACGCGTCCTAGAGCGAAAAGGACTTTAATTCGTAACACCCCAAAAAATTTAATAATCCGCTCAAAACCTAAAAAAAGTCCAATTTTTATATGAAAAAGTTATTTTGCCCATATCTCCTTAAATATACGTCCTAGGGCGAAAAGGACTTTAATTCGTGACCACTCCCAAAAAATTGACAAATCCACCCAAAACCTAAAAAAAATTAAATTTTGGTATGAAAAACTTATTTTGCCCATATCTCCTAAACTAAGCGCCCTAGCGCGAAAAGGACTTTAATTCATGACCACCCCCAAAAAAATTGAATAATCCTCCCAAAACCTAAAAAAATTTACATTTTTATCTGAAAAACTTATTTCAAATTGTGGCGATTAAATTTAAAAAAATTAACAAAAACCTACATTTCTGGGATGTTTTAGAAAATAAAAACTACTTGCATTTGTAGTACTCGTCAAGAGCTTTTATTTGATACCAAAAAATCTAGAGCAGGTTTTGCACAGTGGGCACGGGTGTCCTATATTGTAACTTCGTGCAAACTAAGTTTCTTTTTGATAAAAATCGATATTTCTATGATGCTTTCGAATATAACAACCACTTGGATTTATAGTACTCGTCAAGAGTTTTCATTTGATACCAAAAAATCTCAAGCAGGTTTAGCACAGTGGGCGCTGGTGTGATATTTTCTAAAATTTCGCAAATTAATTTTACTTTTGCTTAAAACAATTTTTTTTGGGAAACTTTCGAAAATAACAACCACTTGCATTTATAGTACTCATCAAGAGCTTTCATTTGATACCAAAAAATCTAGAGCAGGTATTGCACAGTGGGCGCATTTCAGTTTTATTTCAAATTGTGGCGATTAAATTTAAAAAAAATTAACAAAAACCTACATTTCTGGGATGTTTTAGAAAATAAAAACTACTTGCATTTGTAGTACTTGTCAAGAGCTTTCATTTGATACCAAAAAATCTAGAGCAGGTTTTGCACAGTGGGCACGGGTGCCCTATATTGTAACTTCGTGCAAACTAAGTTTCTTTTTGATAAAAATCGATATTTCTGTGATGCTTTCGAATATAACAACCACTTGGATTTATAGTACTCATCAAGAGCTTTCATTTGATACCAAAAAATCTAGAGCAGGTATTGCACAGTGGGCCCGCGTGCACTATATTTTAAATTCTGACATATTAATTATATTTTTGATAAAAATCGATATTTCTATAATGCTTTCGAACATGAGAACCACTGGCGTTTATAGTACTCGTCAAGAGCTTTCATTTGATACCAAAAAATCTAGAGCAGGTTTTGCACAGTGGGCGCTGGTGCGATATTTTCTAAAATTTCGCAAATTAATTTTACTTTTGCTTAAAACAATTTTTTTGGGAAACTTTCGAAAATAAAAACCACTTGAATTCATAGTACTCATCAAGAGTTTTCATTTGATACCAAACACTGTAGAGCAGGTGTTGCACAGTGGGCCAATGTGCACTTTTTTTGAAATTCTAAAAAAGTAATTTTCTTTTTGATAAAAATCGATATTTTTATGATGCTTTCGAATATAACAACCACTTGGGTTTATAGTACTCGTCAAGAGCTTTCATTTGATACCAAAAAATCTAGAGCAGGTATTGCACAGTGGGCGCATTTCAGTTTTATTTCAAATTGTGGCGATTAAATTTAAAAAAAATTAACAAAAACCTACATTTCTGGGATGTTTTAGAAAATAAAAACTACTTGCATTTGTAGTACTCGTCAAGAGCTTTTATTTGATACCAAAAAATCTAGAGCAGGTTTTTCACAGTGGGCACGGGTGTCCTATATTGTAACTTCGTGCAAACTAAGTTTCTTTTTGATAAAAATCGATATTTCTATGATGCTTTCGAATATAACAACCACTTGGATTTATAGTACTCGTCAAGAGTTTTCATTTGATACCAAAAAATCTCAATCAGGTTTAGCACAGTGGGCGCTGGTGTGATATTTTCTAAAATTTCGCAAATTAATTTTACTTTTGCTTAAAACAATTTTTTTTGGGAAACTTTCGAAAATAACAACCACTTGCATTTATAGTACTCATCAAGAGCTTTCATTTGATACCAAAAAATCTAGAGCAGGTATTGCACAGTGGGCGCATTTCAGTTTTATTTCAAATTGTGGCGATTAAATTTAAAAAAAATTAACAAAAACCTACATTTCTGGGATGTTTTAGAAAATAAAAACTACTTGCATTTGTAGTACTTGTCAAGAGCTTTCATTTGATACCAAAAAATCTAGAGCAGGTTTTGCACAGTGGGCACGGGTGCCCTATATTGTAACTTCGTGCAAACTAAGTTTCTTTTTGATAAAAATCGATATTTCTGTGATGCTTTCGAATATAACAACCACTTGGATTTATAGTACTCATCAAGAGCTTTCATTTGATACCAAAAAATCTAGAGCAGGTATTGCACGGTGGGCCCGCGTGCACTATATTTTAAATTCTGACATATTAATTATATTTTTGATAAAAATCGATATTTCTATAATGCTTTCGAACATGAGAACCACTGGCGTTTATAGTACTCGTCAAGAGCTTTCATTTGATACCAAAAAATCTAGAGCAGGTTTTGCACAGTGGGCGCTGGTGCGATATTTTCTAAAATTTCGCAAATTAATTTTACTTTTGCTTAAAACAATTTTTTTGGGAAACTTTCGAAAATAAAAACCACTTGAATTCATAGTACTCATCAAGAGTTTTCATTTGATACCAAACACTGTAGAGCAGGTGTTGCACAGTGGGCCAATGTGCACTTTTTTTGAAATTCTAAAAAAGTAATTTTCTTTTTGATAAAAATCGATATTTTTATGATGCTTTCGAATATAACAACCACTTGGGTTTATAGTACTCGTCAAGAGCTTTCATTTGATACCCAAAAATCTAGAGCAGGTGTTGCACAGTGGGCCAATGTGCACTTTTTTGAAATTCTAAAAAAGTAATTTTCTTTTTGATAAAAATCGATATTTTTATGATGCTTTCGAACATGACAACCACTTGCGTTTATAGTACTCGTCAAGAGCTTTCATTTGATACCAAAAAATCTAGAGCAGGTATTGCACAGTGGGCGTAGTTTAACTTTATTTCAAGTTGGACAAACTGACTTTTAAAATATAGCTGCAAAACTAACATTTATGGGACGCTTTCGAACATGACAACCACTTGCATTTATAGTACTTGTCAAGATCTTTCGTTTAATATCAAAATAGTTTGCGCAAATATGTTGGAAAGTGCTGAATTTCATTAAATATTTCATCTCCTCAAATTGTAATTAACCCATTAGGTGCGCAGGCAAAAACTACCTGGTTTGTGTCTCGACTAGTTAAATTTACAATTTACCTTCACGCACATTGAAAAATTTACTTTGCCCATATCTCCTAAACTAAGCGCCCTAGCGCGAAAAGGACTTTAATTCGTGACCACCCCCAAAAAATTGACAAATCCACCCAAAACTTAAAAAATGTAAATTTTGATATGAAAAACTTATTTTGCCCATATCTCCTAAACTTAGCGCCCTAGCGCGAAAAGGACTTTAATTCATGACCACCCCCAAAAAAATTGAATAATCCTTCCAAAACCTAAAAAAATTGAAATTTTTATCTGAAAAACATATTTTGCCCATATCTTCGTATATACGCGTCCTAGAGCGAAAAGGACTTTAATTCGTAACACCCCAAAAAATTTAATAATCCGCTCAAAACCTAAAAAAATTGCAATTTTTATATGAAAAAGTTATTTTGCCCATTTCTCCTTAAATATACGTCCTAGGGCGAAAAGGACTTTAATTCGTGAGCAACCCCAAAAAAATTGACAAATCCACCCAAACCTAAAAAAATTTAAATTTTGATATGAAAAATTTATTTTGCCCATATCTCCTAAACTAAGCGCCCTAGCGCGAAAAGGACTTTAATTCATGACCACCCCAAAAAAAATTGAATAATCCTCCCAAAACCTAATAAAATTGAATTTTTTATCTTAAAAAATTATTTTGCCCATATCTTCGTATATACGCGTCCTAGAGCGAAAAGGACTTTAATTCGTAACACCCCAAAAAATTTAATAATCCACTCAAAACCTAAAAAAATTGCAATTTTTATATGAAAACGTTATTTTGCCCAATCTCCTTAAATATGCGTCCTAGGGCGAAATGGACTTTAATTCGTGACCACCCCCAAAAAATTGACAAATCCACCCAAAACCTAAAAAAATTTAAATTTTGGTATCAAAAATTTACTTTGCCCATATCTCCTAAACTAAGCGCCCTAGCGCGAAAAGGACTTTAATTCATGACCACCCCCAAAAAAATTGAATAATCCTCCCAAAACCTAAAAAAATTGAAATTTTTATCTGAAAAACTTATTTTGCCCATATCTTCGTATATACGCGTCCTAGAGCGAAAAGGACTTTAATTCGTAACACCCCAAAAAATTTAATAATCCGCTCAAAACCTAAAAAATTGCAATTTTTGTATGAAAAAGTTATTTTGCCCATTTCTCCTTAAATATACGTCCTAGGGCGAAAAGGACTTTAATTCGTGACCAACCCCAAAAAAATTGACAAATCCACCCAAAACCTAAAAAAAATTAAATTTTGATATGAAAAACTTATTTTGCCCATATCTCCTAAACTAAGCGCCCTAGCGCGAAAAGGACTTTAATTCATGACCACCCCCAAAAAAATTGAATAATCCTCCCAAAACCTAATAAAATTGAATTTTTTATCTTAAAAAATTATTTTGCCCATATCTTCGTATGTACGCGTCCTAGAGCGAAAAGGACTTTAATTCGTAACACCCCAAAAAATTTAATAGTCCGCTCAAAACCTAAAAAAAGTCCAATTTTTATATGAAAAAGTTATTTTGCCCATAGCTCCTTAAATATACATCCTAGGGCGAAAAGGACTTTAATTCGTGACCACCCCCAAAAAATTGACAAATCCACCCAAAACCTAAAAAACATTAAATTTTGGTATGAAAAACTTATGTTGCCCATATCTCCTAAACTAAGCGCCCTAGCGCGAAAAGGACTTTAATTCATGACCACCCCCAAAAAAATTGAATAATCCTCCCAAACCCTAAAAAAATTTAAATTTTTATCTGAAAAACTTATTTTGCCCATATCTTCGTATATACGCGTCCTAGAGCGAAAAGGACTTTAATTCGTAACACCCCAAAAAATTTAATAATCCACTCAAAACCTAAAAAAATTGCAATTTTATATGAAAAAGTTATTTTGCCCAATCTCCTTAAATATGCGTCCTAGGGCGAAATGGACTTTAATTCGTGACCACCCCCAAAAAATTGACAAATCCACCCAAAACCTAAAAAAAATTAAATTTTGGTATGAAAAATTTACTTTGCCCATATCTCCTAAACTAAGCGCCCTAGCGCGAAAAGGACTTTAATTCATGACCACCCACAAAAAAATTGAATTATCCTCCCAAAACCTAAAAAAATATAAATTTTTATCTGAAAAACTTATTTTGCCCATATCTTCGTATATACGCGTCCTAGAGCGAAAAGGACTTTAATTCGTAACACCCCAAAAAATTTAATAATCCACTCAAAACCTAAAAAATTGCAATTTTTATATGAAAACGTTATTTTGCCCATATCTCCTTAAATATGCGTCCTAGGGCGAAATGGACTTTAATTCGTGACCACACCCAAAAAATTGACAAATCCACCCAAAACCTAAAAAAATTTAAATTTTGATATGAAAAACTTATTTTGCCCATATTTCCTAAACTAAGCGCCCTAGCGCGAAAAGGACTTTAATTCATGACCACCCCCAAAAAAATTGAATAATCCTCCCAAAACCTAAAAAAAATTGCAATTTTTATCTGAAAAATTTATTTTGCCCATATCTTCGTATATACGCGTCCTAGAGCGAAAAGGACTTTAATTCGTAACACCCCAAAAAATTTAATAATCCGCTCAAAACCTAAAACAATTGCAATTTTGATATGAAAAAGTTATTTTGCCCATTTCTCCTTAAATATACGTCCTAAGGCGAAAAAGACTTTAATTCGTGACCACCCCCAAAAAAATTGACAAATCCACCCAAAACCTAAAAAATTTAAATTTTGATATGAAAAACTTATTTTGCCCGTATCTCCTAAACTAAGCGCCCTAGCGCGAAAAGGACTTTAATTCATGACCACCCCCAAAAAAATTGAATAATCCTCCCAAAACCTAATAAAATTGAATTTTTTATCTTAAAAAATTATTTTGCCCATATCTTCGTATGTACGCGTCCTAGAGCGAAAAGGACTTTAACTCGTAACACCCCAAAAAATTTAATAATCCGCTCAAAACCTAAAAAAAGTCCAATTTATATATGAAAAAGTTATTTTGCCCATATCTCCTTAAATATACGTCCTAGGGCGAAAAGGACTTTAATTCGTGACCACCCCCAAAAAATTGACAAATCCACCCAAAACCTAAAAAAATTTAAATTTTGGTATGAAAAACTTATTTTGCCCATGTCTCCTAAACTAAGCGCCCTAGCGCGAAAAGGACTTTAATTCATGACCACCCCCAAAAAAATTGAATAATCCTTCCAAAACCTAAAAAAATTTAAATTTTTATCTGAAAAACTTATTTTGCCCATATCTTCGTATATACGCGTCCTAGAGCGAAAAGGACTTTAATTCGTAACACCCCAAAAAATTTAATAATCCACTCAAAACCTAAAAAATTGCAATTTTTATATGAAAACGTTATTTTGCCCATATCTCCTTAAATATGCGTCCTAGGGCGAAATGGACTTTAATTCGTGACCACACCCAAAAAATTGACAAATCCACCCAAAACCTAAAAAAATTTAAATTTTGATATGAAAAACTTATTTTGCCCATATTTCCTAAACTAAGCGCCCTAGCGCGAAAAGGACTTTAATTCATGACCACCCCCAAAAAAATTGAATAATCCTCCCAAAACCTAAAAAAAATTGCAATTTTTATCTGAAAAATTTATTTTGCCCATATCTTCGTATATACGCGTCCTAGAGCGAAAAGGACTTTAATTCGTAACACCCCAAAAAATTTAATAATCCGCTCAAAACCTAAAACAATTGCAATTTTGATATGAAAAAGTTATTTTGCCCATTTCTCCTTAAATATACGTCCTAGGGCGAAAAAGACTTTAATTCGTGACCACCCCCAAAAAAATTGACAAATCCACCCAAAACCTAAAAAATTTAAATTTTGATATGAAAAACTTATTTTGCCCGTATCTCCTAAACTAAGCGCCCTAGCGCGAAAAGGACTTTAATTCATGACCACCCCCAAAAAAATTGAATAATCCTCCCAAAACCTAATAAAATTGAATTTTTTATCTTAAAAAATTATTTTGCCCATATCTTCGTATGTACGCGTCCTAGAGCGAAAAGGACTTTAACTCGTAACACCCCAAAAAATTTAATAATCCGCTCAAAACCTAAAAAAAGTCCAATTTATATATGAAAAAGTTATTTTGCCCATATCTCCTTAAATATACGTCCTAGGGCGAAAAGGACTTTAATTCGTGACCACCCCCAAAAAATTGACAAATCCACCCAAAACCTAAAAAAATTTAAATTTTGGTATGAAAAACTTATTTTGCCCATGTCTCCTAAACTAAGCGCCCTAGCGCGAAAAGGACTTTAATTCATGACCACCCCCAAAAAAATTGAATAATCCTTCCAAAACCTAAAAAAATTGAAATTTTTATCTGAAAAACTTATTTTGCCCATATCTTCGTATATACGCGTCCTAGAGCGAAAAGGACTTTAATTCGTAACACCCCAAAAAATTTAATAATCCACTCAAAACCTAAGAAAATTGCAATTTTTATATGAAAAAGTTATTTTGCCCAATCTCCTTAAATATGCGTCCTAGGGCGAAATGGACTTTAATTCGTGACCACCCCCAAAAAATTGACAAATCCACCCAAAACCTAAAAAATTTAAATTTTGATATGAAAAACTTATTTTGCCCATATCTCCTAAACTAAGCGCCCTAGCGCGAAAAGGACTTTAATTCATGACCACTAAAAAAAATGAAATTTTTATCTGAAAAACTTATTTTGCCCATATCTTCGTATATACGCGTCCTAGAGCGAAAAAGACTTTAATTCGTAACACCCCAAAAAATTTAATAATCCGCTCAAAACCTAAAAAAATTGCAATTTTTATATGAAAAAGTTATTTTGCCCATTTTTCCTTAAATATACGTCCTAGGGCGAAAAGGACTTTAATTCGTGACCACCCCCCAAAAAATTGACAAATCCACCCAAAACCTAAAAAAAATTAAATTTTGATATGAAAAACTTATTTTGCCCATATCTCCTAAACTAAGCGCCCTAGAGCGAAAAGGACTTTAATTCATGACCACCCCCAAAAAAATTGAATAATCCTCCCAAAACCTAAAAAAAATTGAATTTTTTATCTTAAAAAATTATTTTGCCCATATCTTCGTATGTACGCGTCCTAGAGCGAAAAGGACTTTAATTCGTAACACCCTAAAAAATTTAATAATCCGCTCAAAACCTAAAAAAGTCCATTTTTTATATGAAAAAGTTATTTTGCCCATATCTCTTTAAATATACATCCTAGGGCGAAAAGGACTTTAATTCGTGACTATCCCCAAAAAATTGACAAATCCAACCAAAATCTAAAAAAATTTAAATTTTGGTATGGAAAACTTATTTTGCCCATATCTCCTAAACTAAGCGGCCTAGCGCGAAAAGGACTTTAATTCATGACCACCCCCAAAAAAATTGAATAATCCTCCCAAAACCTAAAAAAATTTAAATTTTTATCTGAAAAACTTATTTTGCCCATATCTTCGTATATACGCATCCTAGAGCGAAAAGGACTTTAATTCGTAACACCCCAAAAAATTTAATAATCCACTCAAAACCTAAAAAAATTGCAATTTTTATATGAAAAAGTTATTTTGCCCAATCTCCTTAAATATGCGTCCTAGGGCGAAATGGACTTTAATTCGTGACCACCCCCAAAAAATTGACAAATCCACCCAAAACCTAAAAAAATTTAAATTTTGGTATGAAAAACTTACTTTGCCCATATCTCCTAAACTAAGCGCCCTAGCGCGAAAAGGACTTTAATTCATGACCACCCCCAAAAAAAATGAATAATCCTCCCAAAACCTAAAAAAATTGAAATTTTTATCTGAAAAATTTATTTTGCCCATATCTTCGTATATACGCGTCCTAGAGCGAAAAGGACTTTAATTCGTAACACCCCAAAAAATTTAATAATCCACTCAAAACCTAAGAAAATTGCAATTTTTATATGAAAAAGTTATTTTGCCCAATCTCCTTAAATATGCGTCCTAGGGCGAAATGGACTTTAATTCGTGACCACCCCCCAAAAAATTGACAAATCCACCCAAAACCTAAAAAAAATTAAATTTTGATATGAAAAACTTATTTTGCCCATATCTCCTAAACTAAGCGCCCTAGAGCGAAAAGGACTTTAATTCATGACCACCCCCAAAAAAATTGAATAATCCTCCCAAAACCTAAAAAAAATTGAATTTTTTATCTTAAAAAATTATTTTGCCAATATCTTCGTATGTACGCGTCCTAGAGCGAAAAGGACTTTAATTCGTAACACCCCAAAAAATTTAATAATCCGCTCAAAACCTAAAAAAAGTCCATTTTTTATATGAAAAAGTTATTTTGCCCATATCTCTTTAAATATACATCCTAGGGCGAAAAGGACTTTAATTCGTGACTATCCCCAAAAAATTGACAAATCCAACCAAAATCTAAAAAAATTTAAATTTTGGTATGAAAAACTTATTTTGCCCATATCTCCTAAACTAAGCGGCCTAGCGCGAAAAGGACTTTAATTCATGACCACCCCCAAAAAATTGAATAATCCTCCCAAAACCTAAAAAAATTTAAATTTTTATCTGAAAAACTTATTTTGCCCATATCTTCGTATATACGCGTCCTAGAGCGAAAAGGACTTTAATTCGTAACACCCCAAAAAATTTAATAATCCGCTCAAAACCTAAAAAAATTGCAATTTTTATATGAAAAAGTTATTTTGCCCATTTTTCCTTAAATATACGTCCTAGGGCGAAAAGGACTTTAATTCGTGACCACCCCCCAAAAAATTGACAAATCCACCCAAAACCTAAAAAAAATTAAATTTTGATATGAAAAACTTATTTTGCCCATATCTCCTAAACTAAGCGCCCTAGAGCGAAAAGGACTTTAATTCATGACCACCCCCAAAAAAATTGAATAATCCTCCCAAAACCTAAAAAAAATTGAATTTTTTATCTTAAAAAATTATTTTGCCCATATCTTCGTATGTACGCGTCCTAGAGCGAAAAGGACTTTAATTCGTAACACCCCAAAAAATTTAATAATCCGCTCAAAACCTAAAAAAGTCCATTTTTTATATGAAAAAGTTATTTTGCCCATATCTCTTTAAATATACATCCTAGGGCGAAAAGTACTTTAATTCGTGACTATCCCCAAAAAATTGACAAATCCAACCAAAATCTAAAAAAATTTAAATTTTGGTATGAAAAACTTATTTTGCCCATATCTCCTAAACTAAGCGGCCTAGCGCGAAAAGGACTTTAATTCATGACCACCCCCAAAAAAATTGAATAATCCTCCCAAAACCTAAAAAAATTTAAATTTTTATCTGAAAAACTTATTTTGCCCATATCTTCGTATATACGCGTCCTAGAGCGAAAAGGACTTTAATTCGTAACACCCCAAAAAATTTAATAATCCACTCAAAACCTAAAAAAATTGCAATTTTTATATGAAAAAGTTATTTTGCCCAATCTCCTTAAATATGCGTCCTAGGGCGAAATGGACTTTAATTCGTGACCACCCCCAAAAAATTGACAAATCCACCCAAAACCTAAAAAAATTTAAATTTTGGTATGAAAAACTTACTTTGCCCATATCTCCTAAACTAAGCGCCCTAGCGCGAAAAGGACTTTAATTCATGACCACCCCCAAAAAAAATGAATAATCCTCCCAAAACCTAAAAAAATTGAAATTTTTATCTGAAAAACTTATTTTGCCCATATCTTCGTATATACGCGTCCTAGAGCGAAAAGGACTTTAATTCGTAACACCCCAAAAAATTTAATAATCCACTCAAAACCTAAGAAAATTGCAATTTTTATATGAAAAAGTTATTTTGCCCAATCTCCTTAAATATGCGTCCTAGGGCGAAATGGACTTTAATTCGTGACCACCCCCCAAAAAATTGACAAATCCACCCAAAACCTAAAAAAAATTAAATTTTGATATGAAAAACTTATTTTGCCCATATCTCCTAAACTAAGCGCCCTAGAGCGAAAAGGACTTTAATTCATGACCACCCCCAAAAAAATTGAATAATCCTCCCAAAACCTAAAAAAAATTGAATTTTTTATCTTAAAAAATTATTTTGCCCATATCTTCGTATGTACGCGTCCTAGAGCGAAAAGGACTTTAATTCGTAACACCCCAAAAAATTTAATAATCCGCTCAAAACCTAAAAAAAGTCCATTTTTTATATGAAAAAGTTATTTTGCCCATATCTCTTTAAATATACATCCTAGGGCGAAAAGGACTTTAATTCGTGACTATCCCCAAAAAATTGACAAATCCAACCAAAATCTAAAAAAATTTAAATTTTGGTATGAAAAACTTATTTTGCCGCGGCCTAGCGCGAAAAGGACTTTAATTCATGACCACCCCCAAAAAAATTGAATAATCCTCCCAAAACCTAAACTAAGCGGCCTAGCGCGAAAAGGACTTTAATTCATGACCACCCCCAAAAAAATTGAATAATCCTCCCAAAACCTAAAAAAATTTAAATTTTTATCTGAAAAACTTATTTTGCCCATATCTTCGTATATACGCGTCCTAGAGCGAAAAGGACTTTAATTCGTAACACCCCAAAAAATTTAATAATCCGCTCAAAACCTAAAAAAATTGCAATTTTTATATGAAAAAGTTATTTTGCCCATTTTTCCTTAAATATACGTCCTAGGGCGAAAAGGACTTTAATTCGTGACCACCCCCCAAAAAATTGACAAATCCACCCAAAACCTAAAAAAAATTAAATTTTGATATGAAAAACTTATTTTGCCCATATCTCCTAAACTAAGCGCCCTAGAGCGAAAAGGACTTTAATTCATGACCACCCCCAAAAAAATTGAATAATCCTCCCAAAACCTAAAAAAAATTGAATTTTTTATCTTAAAAAATTATTTTGCCCATATCTTCGTATGTACGCGTCCTAGAGCGAAAAGGACTTTAATTCGTAACACCCCAAAAAATTTAATAATCCGCTCAAAACCTAAAAAAGTCCATTTTTTATATGAAAAAGTTATTTTGCCCATATCTCTTTAAATATACATCCTAGGGCGAAAAGGACTTTAATTCGTGACTATCCCCAAAAAATTGACAAATCCAACCAAAATCTAAAAAAATTTAAATTTTGGTATGAAAAACTTATTTTGCCCATATCTCCTAAACTAAGCGGCCTAGCGCGAAAAGGACTTTAATTCATGACCACCCCCAAAAAAATTGAATAATCCTCCCAAAACCTAAAAAAATTTAAATTTTTATCTGAAAAACTTATTTTGCCCATATCTTCGTATATACGCGTCCTAGAGCGAAAAGGACTTTAATTCGTAACACCCCAAAAAATTTAATAATCCACTCAAAACCTAAAAAAATTGCAATTTTTATATGAAAAAGTTATTTTGCCCAATCTCCTTAAATATGCGTCCTAGGGCGAAATGGACTTTAATTCGTGACCACCCCCAAAAAATTGACAAATCCACCCAAAACCTAAAAAAATTTAAATTTTGGTATGAAAAACTTACTTTGCCCATATCTCCTAAACTAAGCGCCCTAGCGCGAAAAGGACTTTAATTCATGACCACCCCCAAAAAAAATGAATAATCCTCCCAAAACCTAAAAAAATTGAAATTTTTATCTGAAAAACTTATTTTGCCCATATCTTCGTATATACGCGTCCTAGAGCGAAAAGGACTTTAATTCGTAACACCCCAAAAAATTTAATAATCCACTCAAAACCTAAGAAAATTGCAATTTTTATATGAAAAAGTTATTTTGCCCAATCTCCTTAAATATGCGTCCTAGGGCGAAATGGACTTTAATTCGTGACCACCCCCCAAAAAATTGACAAATCCACCCAAAACCTAAAAAAAATTAAATTTTGATATGAAAAACTTATTTTGCCCATATCTCCTAAACTAAGCGCCCTAGAGCGAAAAGGACTTTAATTCATGACCACCCCCAAAAAAATTGAATAATCCTCCCAAAACCTAAAAAAAATTGAATTTTTTATCTTAAAAAATTATTTTGCCCATATCTTCGTATGTACGCGTCCTAGAGCGAAAAGGACTTTAATTCGTAACACCCCAAAAAATTTAATAATCCGCTCAAAACCTAAAAAAAGTCCAATTTTTATATGAAAAAGTTATTTTGCCCATATCTCTTTAAATATACATCCTAGGGCGAAAAGGACTTTAATTCGTGACTATCCCCAAAAAATTGACAAATCCAACCAAAATCTAAAAAAATTTAAATTTTGGTATGAAAAACTTATTTTGCCCATATCTCCTAAACTAAGCGGCCTAGCGCGAAAAGGACTTTAATTCATGACCACCCCCAAAAAAATTGAATAATCCTCCCAAAACCTAAAAAAATTTAAATTTTTATCTGAAAAACTTATTTTGCCCATATCTTCGTATATACGCGTCCTAGAGCGAAAAGGACTTTAATTCGTAACACCCCAAAAAATTTAATAATCCACTCAAAACCTAAAAAAATTGCAATTTTTATATGAAAAAGTTATTTTGCCCAATCTCCTTAAATATGCGTCCTAGGGCGAAATGGACTTTAATTCGTGACCATCCCCAAAAAATTGACAAATCCACCCAAAACCTGAAAAATTTAAATTTTGGTATGAAAAACTTACTTTGCCCATATCTCCTAAACTAAGCGCCCTAGCGCGAAAAGGACTTTAATTCATGACCACCCCCAAAAAAAATGAATAATCCTCCCAAAACCTAAAAAAATTGAAATTTTTATCTGAAAAACTTATTTTGCCCATATCTTCGTATATACGCGTCCTAGAGCGAAAAGGACTTTAATTCGTAACACCCCAAAAAATTTAATAATCCGCTCAAAACCTAAAAAAATTGCAATTTTTATATGAAAAAGTTATTTTGCCCATATCTCCTTAAATATACGTCCTAGGGCGAAAAGGACTTTAATTCGTGACCACTCCCAAAAAATTGACAAATCCACCCAAAACCTAAAAAATTTAAATTTTGATATGAAAAACTTATTTTGCCCATATCTCCTAAACTAAGCGCCCTAGCGCGAAAAGGACTTTAATTCATGACCACCCCCAAAAAAATTGAATAATCCTCCCAAAACCTAAAAAAATTGAAATTTTTTATCTTAAAAAATTATTTTGCCCATATCTTCGTATGTACGCGTCCTAGAGCGAAAAGGACTTTAATTCGTAACACCCCAAAAAATTTAATAATCCGCTCAAAACCTAAAAAAAGTCCAATTTTTATATGAAAAAGTTATTTTGCCCATATCTCCTTAAATATACGTCCTAGGGCGAAAAGGACTTTAATTCGTGACCACCCCCAAAAAATTGACAAATCCACCCAAAACCTAAAAAAAATTAAATTTTGGTATGAAAAACTTATTTTGCCCATATCTCCTAAACTAAGCGCCCTAGCGCGAAAAGGACTTTAATTCATGACCACCCCCAAAAAAATTGAATAATCCTCCCAAAACCTAAAAAAATTTAAATTTTTATCTGAAAAACATATTTTGCCCATATCTTCGTATATACGCGTCCTAGAGCGAAAAGGACCTTAATTCGTAACACCCCAAAAAAATTAATAATCCACTCAAAACCTAAAAAATTGCAATTTTTATATGAAAAAGTTATTTTGCCCAATCTCCTTAAATATGCGTCCTAGGGCGAAATGGACTTTAATTCGTGACCACCCCAAAAAATTGACAAATCCACCCAAAACCTAAAAAAATTTTAATTTTGGTATGAAAAATTTACTTTGCCCATATCTCCTTAAATATGCGTCCTAGCGCGAAAAGGACTTTAATTCATCACCACCCCCAAAAAAATTGAATAAACTTCCCAAAACCTAAAAAATTTGAAATTTTTATCTGAAAAACTTATTTTGCTCATATCTTCGTATATACGCGTCCTAGAGCGAAAAAGACTTTAATTCGTAACACCCCAAAAAATTTAATAATCCGCTCAAAACCTAAAAAATTGCAATTTTTATATGAAAAAGTTATTTTCCCCATTTCTCCTTAAATATACGTCCTAGGGCGAAAAGGACTTTAATTCGTGACCACCCCCAAAAAAAATTGACAAATCCACCCAAAACCTAAAAAAATTAAATTTTGATATGAAAAACTTATTTTGCCCATATCTCCTAAACTAAGCGCCCTAGAGCGAAAAGGACTTTAATTCATGACCACCCCCAAAAAAATTGAATAATCCTCCCAAAACCTAAAAAAATTGAATTTTTTATCTTAAAAAATTATTTTGCCCATATCTTCGTATGAACGCGTCCTAGAGCGAAAAGGACTTTAATTCGTAACACCCCAAAAAATTTAATAATCCGCTCAAAACCTAAAAAAAGTCCAATTTTTATATGAAAAAGTTATTTTGCCCATATCTCCTTAAATATACATCCTAGGGCGAAAAGGACTTTAATTCGTGACCACCCCCAAAAAATTGACAAATCTACCCAAAACCTAAAAAAATTAAATTTTGATATGAAAAACTTATTTTGCCCATATCTCCTAAACTAAGCGCCCTAGCGCGAAAAGGACTTTAATTCATGACCACCCCCAAAAAAATTGAATAATCCTCCCAAAACCTAAAAAAATTGAAATTTTTATCTGAAAAACTTATTTTGCCCATATCTTCGTATATACGCGTCCTAGAGCGAAAAGGACTTTAATTCGTAACACCCCAAAAAATTTAATAATCCACTCAAAACCTAAAAAAATTGCAATTTTTATATGAAAAAGTTATTTTGCCCAATCTCCTTAAATATGCGTCCTAGGGCGAAATGGACTTTAATTCGTGACCACCCCAAAAAATTGACAAATCCACCCAAAACCTAAAAAAATTTTAATTTTGGTATGAAAAATTTACTTTGCCCATATCTCCTAAACTAAGCGCCCTAGCTCGAAAAGGACTTTAATTCATGACCACCCACAAAAAAATTGAATTATCCTCCCAAAACCTAAAAAAATTTAAATTTTGGTATGAAAAACTTATTTTGCCCATATCTTCGTATATACGCGTCCTAGAGCGAAAAGGACTTTAATTCGTAACACCCCACAAATTTAATAATCCACTTAAAACCAAAAAAAAAATGCAATTTTTATATGAAAACGTTATTTTGCCCAATCTCCTTAAATATGCGTCCTAGGGCGAAATGGACTTTAATTCGTGACCACCCCCAAAAAATTGACAAATCCACCCAAAACCAAAAAAAATTTAAATTTTGATATGAAAAACTTATTTTGCCCATATCTCCTAAACTAAGCGCCCTAGCGCGAAAAGGACTTTAAATCATGACCACCCCCAAAAAAATTGAATAATCCTCCCAAAACCTAAAAAAATTGAAATTTTTATCTGAAAAACTTATTTTGCCCATAGCTTCGTATATACGCGTCCTAGAGCGAAAAGGACATTAATTCGTAACACCCCAAAAAATTTAATAATCCGCTCAAAACCTAAAAAAATTGCAATTTTTATATGAAAAAGTTATTTTGCCCATTTCTCCTTAAATATACGTCCTAGGCCGAAAAGGACTTTAATTCGTGACCACCCCCAAAAAAATTGACAAATCCACCCAAAACCTAAAAAAATTTAAATTTTGATATGAAAAACTTATTTTGCCCATATCTCCTAAACTAAGCGCCCTAGAGCGAAAAGGACTTTAATTCATGATCACCCCCAAAAAAATTGAATAATCCTCCCAAAACCTAATAAAATTGAATTTTTTATCTTAAAAAATTATTTTGCCCATACCTTCGTATGTACGCGTCCTAGAGCGAAATGGACTTTAAGTCGTAACACCCCAAAAAATTTAATAATCCGCTCAAAACCTAACAAAAGTCCAATTTTTATATGAAAAAGTTATTTTGCCCATATCTCCATAAATATACGTCCTTGGGCGAAAAGGACTTTAATTCGTGACCACCCCCAAAAAATTGACAAATCCACCCAAAACCTAAAAAAATTGAATTTTTGGTATGAAAAACTTATTTTGCCCATATCTCCTAAACTAAGCGCCCTAGCGCGAAAAGGACTTTAATTCATGACCACCCCCAAAAAAATTGAATAATCCTCCCAAAACCTAAAAAAATTTAAATTTTTATCTGAAAAATTTATTTTGCCCATATCTTCGTATATACGCGTCCTAGAGCGAAAAGGATTTTAATTCGTAACACCCCAAAAAATTTAATAATCCACTCAAAACCTAAAAAAATTGCAAATTTTTATATGAAAAAGTTATTTTGCCCAATCTCCTTAAATATGCGTCCTAGGGCGAAATGGACTTTAATTCGTGACCACCTCCAAAAAATTGACAAATCCACCCAAAACCTAAAAAAATTTAAATTTTGATATGAAAAACTTATTTTGCCCATATCTCCTAAACTAAGCGCCCTAGCGCGAAAAGGACTTTAATTCATGACCACCCCCAAAAAAATTGAATAATCCTCCCAAAACCTAAAAAAATTGAAATTTTTATCTGAAAAATTTATTTTGCTCATATCTTCGTATATACGCGTCCTAGAGCGAAAAAGACTTTAATTCGTAACACCCCAAAAAATTTAATAATCCGCTCAAAACCTAAAAAAATTGCAATTTTTATATGACAAAGTTATTTTCCCCATTTCTCCTTAAATATACGTCCTAGGGCGAAAAGGACTTTAATTCGTGACCACCCCCAAAAAAAAATTGACAAATCCACCCAAAACCTAAAAAATTAAATTTTGATATGAAAAACTTATTTTGCCCATATCTCCTAAACTAAGCGCCCTAGAGCGAAAAGGACTTTAATTCATGACCACCCCCAAAAAAATTGAATAATCCTCCCAAAACCTAAAAAAATTGAATTTTTTATCTTAAAAAATTATTTTGCCCATATCTTCGTATGAACGCGTCCTAGAGCGAAAAGGACTTTAATTCGTAACACCCCAAAAAATTTAATAATCCGCTCAAAACCTAAAAAAAGTCCAATTTTTATATGAAAAAGTTATTTTGCCCATATCTCCTTAAATATACATCCTAGGGCGAAAAGGACTTTAATTCGTGACCACCCCCAAAAAATTGACAAATCTACCCAAAACCTAAAAAAATTAAATTTTGATATGAAAAACTTATTTTGCCCATATCTCCTAAACTAAGCGCCCTAGCGCGAAAAGGACTTTAATTCATGACCACCCCCAAAAAAATTGAATAATCCTCCCAAAACCTAAAAAAATTGAAATTTTTATCTGAAAAACTTATTTTGCCCATATCTTCGTATATACGCGTCCTAGAGCGAAAAGGACTTTAATTCGTAACACCCCAAAAAATTTAATAATCCGCTCAAAACCTAAAAAAATTGCAATTTTTATATGAAAAAGTTATTTTGCCCATATCTCCATAAATATACGTCCTTGGGCGAAAAGGACTTTAATTCGTGACCACCCCCAAAAAATTGACAAATCCACCCAAAACCTAAAAAAATTGAAATTTTGGTATGAAAAACTTATTTTGCCCATATCTCCTAAACTAAGCGCCCTAGCGCGAAAAGGACTTTAATTCATGACCACCCCCAAAAAAATTGAATAATCCTCCCAAAACCTAAAAAAATTTAAATTTTTATCTGAAAAATTTATTTTGCCTATATCTTCGTATATACGCGTCCTAGAGCGAAAAGGATTTTAATTCGTAACACCCCAAAAAATTTAATAATCCACTCAAAACCTAAAAAAATTGCAAATTTTTATATGAAAAAGTTATTTTGCCCAATCTCCTTAAATATGCGTCCTAGGGCGAAATGGACTTTAATTCGTGACCACCTCCAAAAAATTGACAAATCCACCCAAAACCTAAAAAAATTTAAATTTTGATATGAAAAACTTATTTTGCCCATATCTCCTAAACTAAGCGCCCTAGCGCGAAAAGGACTTTAATTCATGACCACCCCCAAAAAAATTGAATAATCCTCCCAAAACCTAAAAAAATTGAAATTTTTATCTGAAAAACTTATTTTGCTCATATCTTCGTATATACGCGTCCTAGCGCGAAAAAGACTTTAATTCGTAACACCCCAAAAAATTTAATAATCCGCTCAAAACCTAAAAAAATTGCAATTTTTATATGAAAAAGTTATTTTCCCCATTTCTCCTTAAATATACGTCCTAGGGCGAAAAGGACTTTAATTCGTGACCACCCCCAAAAAAAATTGACAAATCCACCCAAAACCTAAAAAAATTAAATTTTGATATGAAAAACTTATTTTGCCCATATCTCCTAAACTAAGCGCCCTAGAGCGAAAAGGACTTTAATTCATGACCACCCCCAAAAAAATTGAATAATCCTCCCAAAACCTAAAAAAATTGAACTTTTTATCTTAAAAAATTATTTTGCCCATATCTTCGTATGAACGCGTCCTAGAGCGAAAAGGACTTTAATTCGTAACACCCCAAAAAATTTAATAATCCGCTCAAAACCTAAAAAAAGTCCAATTTTTATATGAAAAAGTTATTTTGCCCATATCTCCTTAAATATACATCCTAGGGCGAAAAGGACTTTAATTCGTGACCACCCCCAAAAAATTGACAAATCTACCCAAAACCTAAAAAAATTAAACTTTGATATGAAAAACTTATTTTGCCCATATCTCCTAAACTAAGCGGCCTAGCGCGAAAAGGACTTTAATTCATGACCACCCCCAAAAAAATTGAATAATCCTCCCAAAACCTAAAAAAATTGAAATTTTTATCTGAAAAACTTATTTTGCCCATATCTTCGTATATACGCGTCCTAGAGCGAAAAGGACTTTAATTCGTAACACCCCAAAAAATATAATAATCCACTCAAAACCTAAAAAAATTGCAATTTTTATATGAAAAAGTTATTTTGTCCAATCTCCTTAAATATGCGTCCTAGGGCGAAATGGACTTTAATTCGTGACCACCCCCAAAAAATTGACAAATCCACCCAAAACCTAAAAAAAATTAAATTTTGGTATGAAAAACTTACTTTGCCCATATCTCCTAAACTAAGCGCCCTAGCGCGAAAAGGACTTTAATTCATGACCACCCCCAAAAAAATTGAATAATCCTCCCAAAACCTAAAAAAATTGAAATTTTTATCTGAAAAACTTATTTTGCCCATATCTTCGTATATACGCGTCCTAGAGCGAAAAGGACTTTAATTAGTAACACCCCAAAAAATTTAATAATCCGCTCAAAACCTAAAAAAATTGCAATTTTTAGATGAAAACGTTATTTTGCCCAATCTCCTTAAATATGCGTCCTAGGGCGAAATGGACTTTAATTCGTGACCACCCCCAAAAAATTGACAAATCCACCCGAAACCTAAAAAAATTTAAATTTTGATATGAAAAACTTATTTTGCCCATATCTCTTAACTAAGCGCCCTAGTGCGAAAAGGACTTTAATTCATGACCACCCCCAAAAAAAATGAGTAATCCTCCCAAAACCTAAAAAAATTGAATTTTTTATCTTAAAAAATTATTTTGCCCATATCTTCGTATGTACGCGTCCTAGAGCGAAAAGGACTTTAATTCGTAACACCCCAAAAAATTTAATAATCCGCTCAAAACCTAAAAAAAGTCCAATTTTTATATGAAAAAGTTATTTTGCTCATATCTCCTTAAATATGCGTCTTAGGGCGAAATGGACTTTAATTCGTGACCACGCCCAAAAAATTGACAAATCCACCCAAAACCTAAAAAAATTTAAATTTTGATATGAAAAACTTATTTTGCCCATATCTCCTAAACTAAGCGCCCTAGCGCGAAAAGGACTTTAATTCATGACCACCCCCAAAAAAATTGAATAATCCTCCCAAAACCTAAAAAAATTGAAATTTTTATCTGAAATACTTATTTTGCCCATATCTTCGTATATACGCGTCCTAGAGCGAAAAGGACTTTAATTCGTAACACCCCAAAAAATTTAATAATCCGCTCAAAACCTAAAAAAATTGCAATTTTTATATGAAAACGTTATTTTGCCCATTTCTCCTTAAATATACGTCCTAGGGCGAAAAGGACTTTAATTCGTGACCACCCCCAAAAAAATTGACAAATCCACCCAAAACCTAAAAAAATTTAAATTTTGATATGAAAAACTTATTTTGCCCATATCTTCGTATATACGCGTCCTAGAGCGAAAAGGACTTTAATTCGTAACACCCCAAAAAATTTAATAATCCACTCAAAACCTAAAAAAGTCCAATTTTTATATGAAAAAGTTATTTTGCCCATATCTCCTTAAATATACGTCCTAGGGCGAAAAGGACTTTAATTCGTGACCACCCCCAAAAAATTGAAAAATCCACCCAAAACCTAAAAAAAATTTAAATTTTGGTATGAAAAATTTACTTTGCCCATATCTCCTAAACTAAGCGCCCTAGCTCGAAAAGGACTTTAATTCGTGACCACCCCCAAAAAAATTGAATAATCCTTCCAAAACCTAAAAAAATTTAAATTTTTATCTGAAAAACTTATTTTGCCCATATCTTCGTATATACGCGTCCTAGAGCGAAAAGGACTTTAATTCGTAACACCCCAAAAAATTTAATAATCCACTCAAAACCTAAGAAAATTGCAATTTTTATATGAAAAAGTTATTTTGCCCAATCTCCTTAAATATGCGTCCTAGGGCGAAATGGAATTTAATTCGTGACCACCCCCAAAAAATTGACAAATCCACCCAAAACCTAAAAAAATTTAAATTTTGATATGAAAAACTTATTTTGCCCATATCTCCTAAACTAAGCGCCCTAGCGCGAAAAGGACTTTAATTCATGACCACTAAAAAAAAATGAAATTTTTATCTGAAAAACTTATTTTGCCCATATCTTCGTATATACGCATCCTAGAGCGAAAAAGACTTTAATTCGTAACACCCCAAAAAATTTAATAATCCGCTCAAAACCTAAAAAAATTGCAATTTTTATATGAAAAAGTTATTTTGCCCATTTTTCCTTAAATATACGTCCTAGGGCGAAAAGGACTTTAATTCGTGACCACCCCCCAAAAAATTGACAAATCCACCCAAAACCTAAAAAAATTTAAATTTTGATATGAAAAACTTATTTTGCCCATATCTCCTAAACTAAGCGCCCTAGAGCGAAAAGGACTTTAATTCATGACCACCCCCAAAAAAATTGAATAATCCTCCCAAAACCTAAAAAAAATTGAATTTTTTATCTTAAAAAATTATTTTGCCCATATCTTCGTATGTACGCGTCCTAGAGCGAAAAGGTCTTTAATTCGTAACACCCCAAAAAATTTAATAATCCGCTCAAAACCTAAAAAAGTCAATTTTTTATATGAAAAAGTTATTTTGCCCATATCTCCTTAAATATACATCCTAGGGCGAAAAGGACTTTAATTCGTGACTATCCCCAAAAAATTGACAAATCCAACCAAAATCTAAAAAAATTTAAATTTTGGTATGAAAAACTTATTTTGCCCATATCTCCTAAACTAAGCGGCCTAGCGCGAAAAGGACTTTAATTCATGACCACCCCCAAAAAAATTGAATAATCCTCCCAAAACCTAAAAAAATTTAAATTTTTATCTGAAAAACTTATTTTGCCCATATCTTCGTATATACGCGTCCTAGAGCGAAAAGGACTTTAATTCGTAACACCCCAAAAAATTTAATAATCCACTCAAAACCTAAAAAAATTGCAATTTTTATATGAAAAAGTTATTTTGCCCAATCTCCTTAAATATTCGTCCTAGGGCGAAATGGACTTTAATTCGTGACCACCCCCAAAAAATTGACAAATCCCCCCAAAACCTAAAAAAATTTAAATTTTGATATGAAAAACTTATTTTGCCCATATCTCCTAAACTAAGCGCCCTAGCTCGAAAAGGACTTTAATTCATGACCAACCACAAAAAAATTGAATTATCCTCCCAAAACCTAAAAAAATTGAAATTTTTATCTGAAAAACTTATTTTGCCCATATCTTCGTATATACGCGTCCTAGAGCGAAAAGGACTTTAATTCGTAACACCCCAAAAATTTAATAATCCAGTTAAAACCAAAAAAAAATTGCAATTTTTATATGAAAACGTTATTTTGCCCAATCTCCTTAAATGCGTCCTAGGGCGAAATGGACTTTAATTCGTGACCACCCCCAAAAAATTGACAAATCCACCCAAAACCTAAAAAAATTTAAATTTTGATATGAAAAACTTATTTTGCCCATATCTCCTAAACTAAGCGCCCTAGCGCGAAAAGGACTTTAAATCATGACCACCCCCAAAAAAATTGAATAATCCTCCCAAAACCTAAAAAAATTGAAATTTTTATCTGAAAAACTTATTTTGCCCATAGCTTCGTATATACGCGTCCTAGAGCGAAAAGGACATTAATTCGTAACACCCCAAAAAATTTAATAATCCGCTCAAAACCTAAAAAAATTGCAATTTTTATATGAAAAAGTTATTTTGCCCATTTCTCCTTAAATATACGTCCTAGGCCGAAAAGAACTTTAATTCGTGACCACCCCCAAAAAAATTGACAAATCCACCCAAAACCTAAAAAAATTTAAATTTTGATGTGAAAAACTTATTTTGCCCATATCTCCTAAACTAAGCGCCCTAGAGCGAAAAGGACTTTAATTCATGATCACCCCCAAAAAAATTGAATAATCCTCCCAAAACCTAATAAAATTGAATTTTTTATCTTAAAAAATTATTTTGCCCATATCTTCGTATGTACGCGTCCTAGAGCGAAAAGGACTTTAAGTCGTAACACCCCAAAAAATTTAATAATCCGCTCAAAACCTAACAAAAGTCCAATTTTTATATGAAAAAGTTATTTTGCCCATATCTCCATAAATATACGTCCTTGGGCGAAAAGGACTTTAATTCGTGACCACCCCCAAAAAATTGACAAATCCACCCAAAACCTAAAAAAATTGAAATTTTGGTATGAAAAACTTATTTTGCCCATATCTCCTAAACTAAGCGCCCTAGCGCGAAAAGGACTTTAATTCATGACCACCCCCAAAAAAATTGAATAATCCTCCCAAAACCTAAAAAAATTTAAATTTTTATCTGAAAAATTTATTTTGCCCATATCTTCGTATATACGCGTCGTAGAGCGAAAAGGATTTTAATTCGTAACACCCCAAAAAATTTAATAATCCACTCAAAACCTAAAAAAATTGCAAATTTTTATATGAAAAAGTTATTTTGCCCAATCTCCTTAAATATGCGTCCTAGGGCGAAATGGACTTTAATTCGTGACCACCTCCAAAAAATTGACAAATCCACCCAAAACCTAAAAAAATTTAAATTTTGATATGAAAAACTTATTTTGCCCATATCTCCTAAACTAAGCGCCCTAGCGCGAAAAGGACTTTAATTCATGACCACCCCCAAAAAAATTGAATAATCCTCCCAAAACCTAAAAAAATTGAAATTTTTATCTGAAAAACTTATTTTGCCCATATCTTCGTATATACGCGTCCTAGAGCGAAAAAGACTTTAATTCGTAACACCCCAAAAAATTTAATAATCCGCTCAAAACCTAAAAAAATTGCAATTTTTATATGAAAAAGTTATTTTCCCCATTTCTCCTTAAATATACGTCCTAGGGCGAAAAGGACTTTAATTCGTGACCACCCCCAAAAAAAATTGACAAATCCACCCAAAACCTAAAAAAATTAAATTTTGATATGAAAAACTTATTTTGCCCATATCTCCTAAACTAAGCGCCCTAGAGCGAAAAGGACTTTAATTCATGACCACCCCCAAAAAAATTGAATAATCCTCCCAAAACCTAAAAAAATTGAATTTTTTATCTTAAAAACTTATTTTGCCCATATCTTCGTATGAACGCGTCCTAGAGCGAAAAGGACTTTAATTCGTAACACCCCAAAAAATTTAATAATCCGCTCAAAACCTAAAAAAAGTCAAATTTTTATATGAAAAAGTTATTTTGCCCATATCTCCTTAAATATACATCCTAGGGCGAAAAGGACTTTAATTCGTGACCACCCCCAAAAAATTGACAAATCTACCCAAAACCTAAAAAAAATTAAATTTTGGTATGAAAAACTTATTTTGCCCATATCTCCTAAACTAAGCGCCCTAGCGCGAAAAGGACTTTAATTCATGACCACCCCCAAAAAAATTGAATAATCCTCCCAAAACCTAAAAAAATTGAAATTTTTATATGAAAAACTTATTTTGCCCATATCTTCGTATATACGCGTCCTAGAGCGAAAAGGACTTTAATTCGTAACACCCCAAAAAATTTAATAATCCACTCAAAACCTAAAAAAATTGCAATTTTTATATGAAAAAGTTATTTTGTCCAATCTCCTTAAATATGCGTCCTAGGGCGAAATGGACTTTAATTCGTGACCACCCCCAAAAAATTGACAAATCCACCCAAAACCTACAAAAATTTAAATTTTGGTATGAAAAACTTACTTTGCCCATATCTCCTAAACTAAGCGCCCTAGCGCGAAAAGGACTTTAATTCATGACCACCCCCAAAAAAATTGAATAATCCTCCCAAAACCTAAAAAAATTGAAATTTTTATCTGAAAAACTTATTTTGCCCATATCTTCGTATATACGCGTCCTAGAGCGAAAAGGACTTTAATTCGTAACACCCCAAAAAAATTTAATAATCCGCTCAAAACCTAAAAAAATTGCAATTTTTAGATGAAAACGTTATTTTGCCCAATCTCCTTAAATATGCGTCCTAGGGCGAAATGGACTTTAATTCGTGACCACCTCCAAAAAATTGACAAATCCACCCAAAACCTAAAAAAATTTAAATTTTGATATGAAAAACTTATTTTGCCCATATCTCCTAAACTAAGCGCCCTAGCGCGAAAAGGACTTTAATTCATGACCACCCCCAAAAAAATTGAATAATCCTCCCAAAACCTAAAAAAATTGAAATTTTTATCTGAAAAACTTATTTTGCCCATATCTTCGTATATACGCGTCCTAGAGCGAAAAAGACTTTAATTCGTAACACCCCAAAAAATTTAATAATCCGCTCAAAACCTAAAAAATTGCAATTTTTATATGAAAAAGTTATTTTCCCCATTTCTCCTTAAATATACGTCCTAGGGCGAAAAGGACTTTAATTCGTGACCACCCCCAAAAAAAATTGACAAATCCACCCAAAACCTAAAAAATTAAATTTTGATATGAAAAACTTATTTTGCCCATATCTCCTAAACTAAGCGCCCTAGAGCGAAAAGGACTTTAATTCATGACCACCCCCAAAAAAATTGAATAATCCTCCCAAAACCTAAAAAAATTGAATTTTTTATCTTAAAAAATTATTTTGCCCATATCTTCGTATGAACGCGTCCTAGAGCGAAAAGGACTTTAATTCGTAACACCCCAAAAAATTTAATAATCCGCTCAAAACCTAAAAAAAGTCCAATTTTTATATGAAAAAGATATTTTGCCCATATCTCCTTAAATATACATCCTAGGGCGAAAAGGACTTTAATTCGTGACCACCCCCAAAAAATTGACAAATCTACCCAAAACCTAAAGAAAATTAAATTTTGGTATGAAAAACTTATTTTGCCCATATCTCCTAAACTAAGCGCCCTAGCGCGAAAAGGACTTTAATTCATGACCACCCCCAAAAAATTGAATAATCCTCCCAAAACCTAAAAAAATTGAAATTTTTATCTGAAAAACTTATTTTGCCCATATCTTCGTATATACGCGTCCTAGAGCGAAAAGGACTTTAATTCGTAACACCCCAAAAAATTTAATAATCCACTCAAAACCTAAAAAAATTGCAATTTTTATATGAAAACGTTATTTTGCCCAATCTCCTTAAATATGCGTCCTAGGGCGAAATGGACTTTAATTCGTGACCACCCCCAAAAAATTGACAAATCCACCCAAAACCTAAAAAAATTTAAATTTTGGTATGAAAAACTTACTTTGCCCATATCTCCTAAACTAAGCGCCCTAGCGCGAAAAGGACTTTAATTCATGACCACCCCCAAAAAAATTGAATAATCCTCCCAAAACCTAAAAAAATTGAAATTTTTATCTGAAAAACTTATTTTGCCCATATCTTCGTATATACGCGTCCTAGAGCGAAAAGGACTTTAATTCGTAACACCCCAAAAAATTTAATAATCCGCTCAAAACCTAAAAAAATTGCAATTTTTATATGAAAACGTTATTTTGCCCAATCTCCTTAAATATGCGTCCTAGGGCGAAATGGACTTTAATTCGTGACCACCCCCAAAAAATTGACAAATCCACCCAAAACCTAAAAAAATTTAAATTTTGATATGAAAAACTTATTTTGCCCATATCTCTTAACTAAGCGCCCTAGTGCGAAAAGGACTTTAATTCATGACCACCCCCAAAAAAAATGAGTAATCCTCCCAAAACCTAAAAAAATTGAATTTTTTATCTTAAAAAATTATTTTGCCCATATCTTCGTATGTACGCGTCCTAGAGCGAAAAGGACTTTAATTCGTAACACCCCAAAAAATTTAATAATCCGCTCAAAACCTAAAAAAAGTCCAATTTTTATATGAAAAAGTTATTTTGCCCATATCTCCTTAAATATGCGTCCTAGGGCGAAATGGACTTTAATTCGTGACCACGCCCAAAAAATTGACAAATCCACCCAAAACCTAAAAAAATTTAAATTTTGATATGAAAAACTTATTTTGCCCATATCTCCTAAACTAAGCGCCCTAGCGCGAAAAGGACTTTAATTCATGACCACCCCCAAAAAGATTTAATAATCCTCCCAAAACCTAAAAAAATTGAAATTTTTATCTGAAAAACTTATTTTGCCCATATCTTCGTATATACGCATCCTAGAGCGAAAAGGACTTTAATTCGTAACACCCCCAAAAATTTAATAATCCGCTCAAAACCTAAAAAAATTGCAATTTTTATATGAAAACGTTATTTTGCCCATTTTAATTCGTGACCACCCCCAAAAAAATTGACAAATCCACCCAAAACCTAAAAAAATTTAAATTTTGATATGAAAAACTTATTTTGCCCATATCTCCTAAACTAAGCGCCCTAGCGCGAAAAGGACTTTAATTCGTAACACCCCAAAAAATTTAATAATCCACTCAAAACCTAAAAAAGTCCAATTTTTATATGAAAAAGTTATTTTGCCCATATCTCCTTAAATATACGTCCTAGGGCGAAAAGGACTTTAATTCGTGACCACCCCCAAAAAATTGAAAAATCCACCCAAAACCTAAAAAAATTTAAATTTTGGTATGAAAAATTTACTTTGCCCATATCTCCTAAACTAAGCGCCCTAGCTCGAAAAGGACTTTAATTCATGACCACCCCCAAAAAAATTGAATTATCCTCCCAAAACCTAAAAAATAGAAATTTTTATCTGAAAAACTTATTTTGCCCATATCTTCGTATATACGCGTCCTAGAGCGAAAAGGACTTTAATTCGTAACACCCCAAAAAATTTAATAATCCACTTAAAACCAAAAAAAATTGCAATTTTTATATGAAAACGTTATTTTGCCATTTCTCCTTAAATATGCGTCCTAGGGCGAAATGGACTTTAACTCGTGACCACCTCCAAAAAATTGACAAATCCACCCAAAACCTAAAAAAATTTAAATTTTGATATGAAAAACTTATTTTGCCCATATCT
This sequence comes from Haematobia irritans, assembly GCF_050003625.1. Classification (NCBI taxonomy): domain Eukaryota; kingdom Metazoa; phylum Arthropoda; class Insecta; order Diptera; family Muscidae; genus Haematobia; species Haematobia irritans. The sequence continues at coordinate 70,271,663 of NC_134400.1, read as the reverse complement.
CCTAAACTAAGCGCCCTAGCGCGAAAAGGACTTTAATTCATGACCACCCCCAAAAAAATTGAATAATCCTCCCAAAACCTAAAAAAATTGAAATTTTTATCTGAAAAACTTATTTTGCCCATATCTTCGTATATACGCGTCCTAGAGCGAAAAAGACTTTAATTCGTAACACCCCAAAAAATTTAATAATCCGCTCAAAACCTAAAAAAATTGCAATTTTTATATGAAAAAGTTATTTTCCCCATTTCTCCTTAAATATACGTCCTAGGGCGAAAAGGACTTTAATTCGTGACCACCCCCAAAAAAAATTGACAAATCCACCCAAAACCTAAAAACATTAAATTTTGATATGAAAAACTTATTTTGCCCATATCTCCTAAACTAAGCGCCCTAGAGCGAAAAGGACTTTAATTCATGACCACCCCCAAAAAAATTGAATAATCCTCCCAAAACCTAAAAAAATTGAAATTTTTATCTGAAAAACTTATTTTGCCCATATCTTCGTATATACGCGTCCTAGAGCGAAAAGGACTTTAATTCGTAACACCCCAAAAAATTTAATAATCCGCTCAAAACCTAAAAAAATTGCAATTTTTATATGAAAACGTTATTTTGCCCAATCTCCTTAAATATGCGTCCTAGGGCGAAATGGACTTTAATTCGTGACCACCCCCAAAAAATTGACAAATCCACCCAAAACCTAAAAAAATTTAAATTTTGGTATGAAAAACTTACTTTGCCCATATCTCCTAAACTAAGCGCCCTAGCGCGAAAAGGACTTTAATTCATGACCACCCCCAAAAAAATTGAATAATCCTCCCAAAACCTAAAAAAATTGAAATTTTTATCTGAAAAACTTATTTTGCCCATATCTTCGTATATACGCGTCCTAGAGCGAAAAGGACTTTAATTCGTAACACCCCAAAAAATTTAATAATCCGCTCAAAACCTAAAAAAATTGCAATTTTTATATGAAAACGTTATTTTGCCCAATCTCCTTAAATATGCGTCCTAGGGCGAAATGGACTTTAATTCGTGACCACCCCCAAAAAATTGACAAATCCACCCAAAACCTAAAAAAATTTAAATTTTGATATGAAAAACTTATTTTGCCCATATCTCTTAACTAAGCGCCCTAGTGCGAAAAGGACTTTAATTCATGACCACCCCCAAAAAAAATGAGTAATCCTCCCAAAACCTAAAAAAATTGAATTTTTTATCTTAAAAAATTATTTTGCCCATATCTTCGTATGTACGCGTCCTAGAGCGAAAAGGACTTTAATTCGTAACACCCCAAAAAATTTAATAATCCGCTCAAAACCTAAAAAAAGTCCAATTTTTATATGAGAAAGTTATTTTGCCCATATCTCCTTAAATATGCGTCCTAGGGCGAAATGGACTTTAATTCGTGACCACGCCCAAAAAATTGACAAATCCACCCAAAACCTAAAAAAATTTAAATTTTGATATGAAAAACTTATTTTGCCCATATCTCCTAAACTAAGCGCCCTAGCGCGAAAAGGACTTTAATTCATGACCACCCCCAAAAAAATTTAATAATCCTCCCAAAACCTAAAAAAATTGAAATTTTTATCTGAAAAACTTATTTTGCCCATATCTTCGTATATACGCATCCTAGAGCGAAAAGGACTTTAATTCGTAACACCCCCAAAAATTTAATAATCCGCTCAAAACCTAAAAAAATTGCAATTTTTATATGAAAACGTTATTTTGCCCATTTTAATTCGTGACCACCCCCAAAAAAATTGACAAATCCACCCAAAACCTAAAAAAATTTAAATTTTGATATGAAAAACTTATTTTGCCCATATCTCCTAAACTAAGCGCCCTAGCGCGAAAAGGACTTTAATTCGTAACACCCCAAAAAATTTAATAATCCACTCAAAACCTAAAAAAAGTCCAATTTTTATATGAAAAAGTTATTTTGCCCATATCTCCTTAAATATACGTCCTAGGGCGAAAAGGACTTTAATTCGTGACCACCCCCAAAAAATTGAAAAATCCACCCAAAACCTAAAAAAATTTAAATTTTGGTATGAAAAATTTACTTTGCCCATATCTCCTAAACTAAGCGCCCTAGCTCGAAAAGGACTTTAATTCATGACCACCCCCAAAAAAATTGAATTATCCTCCCAAAACCTAAAAAATAGAAATTTTTATCTGAACAACTTATTTTGCCCATATCTTCGTATATACGCGTCCTAGAGCGAAAAGGACTTTAATTCGTAACACCCCAAAAAATTTAATAATCCACTTAAAACCAAAAAAAATTGCAATTTTTATATGAAAACGTTATTTTGCCATTTCTCCTTAAATATGCGTCCTAGGGCGAAATGGACTTTAACTCGTGACCACCCCCAAAAAATTGACAAATCCACCCAAAACCTAAAAAAATTTAAATTTTGATATGAAAAACTTATTTTGCCCATATCTCCTAAACTAAGCGCCCTAGCGCGAAAAGGACTTTAATTCATGACCACCCCCAAAAAAATTGAATAATCCTCCCAAAACCTAAAAAAATTGAAATTTTTATCTGAAAAACTTATTTTGCCCATAGCTTCGTATATACGCGTCCTAGAGCGATAAGGACATTAATTCGTAACACCCCAAAAAATTTAATAATCCGCTCAAAACCTAAAAAAAATTGCAATTTTTATATGAAAATTTCTCCTTAAATATACGTCCTAGGGCGAAAAGGACTTTAATTCGTGACCACCCCCAAAAAAATTGACAAATCCACCCAAAACCTAAAAAAATTTAAATTTTGATATGAAAAACTTATTTTGCCCATATCTCCTAAACTAAGCGCCCTAGCGCGAAAAGGACTTTAATTCATGATCACCCCCAAAAAAATTGAATAATCCTCCCAAAACCTAATAAAATTGAATTTTTTATCTTAAAAAATTATTTTGCCCATATCTTCGTATGTACGCGTCCTAGAGCGAAAAGGACTTTAAGTCGTAACACCCCAAAAAATTTAATAATCCGCTCAAAACCTAAAAAAATTGCAATTTTTATATGAAAAAGTTATTTTGCCCAATCTCCTTAAATATGCGTCCTAGGGCGAAATGGACTTTAATTCGTGACCACCCCCAAAAAATTGACAAATCCACCCAAAACCTAAAAAAAATTAAATTTTGATATGAAAAACTTATTTTGCCCATATCTCCTAAACTAAGCGCCCTAGCGCGAAAAGGACTTTAATTCATGACCACCCCCAAAAAAATTGAATAATCCTCCCAAAACCTAAAAAAATTGAAATTTTTATCTGAAAAACTTATTTTGCCCATATCTTCGTATATACGCGTCCTAGAGCGAAAAAGACTTTAATTCGTAACACCCCAAAAAATTTAATAATCCGCTCAAAACCTAAAAAAATTGCAATTTTTATATGAAAAAGTTATTTTGCCCATTTCTCCTTAAATATACATCCTAGGGCGAAAAGGACTTTAATTCGTGACCACCCCCAAAAAATTGACAAATCTACCCAAAACCTAAAAAAAAATAAATTTTGGTATGAAAAATTTATTTTGCCCATATCTCCTAAACTAAGCGCCCTAGCGCGAAAAGGACTTTAATTCATGACCACCCCCAAAAAAATTGAATAATCCTCCCAAAACCTAAAAAAATTTAAATTTTTATCTGAAAAACTTATTTTGCGAAAAGGACTTTAATTCGTAACACCCCAAAAAATTTAACAATCCACTCAAACCTAAAAATATTGCAATTTTTATATGAAAAAGTTATTTTGCCCAATCTCCTTAAATATGCGTCCTAGGGCGAAATGGACTTTAATTCGTGACCACCCCCAAAAAATTGACAAATCCACCCAAAACCTAAAAAAATTTAAATTTTGGTATGAAAAATTTACTTTGCCCATATCTCCTAAACTAAGCGCCCTAGCGCGAAAAGGACTTTAATTCATGACCACCCCCAAAAAAATTGAATAATCCTCCCAAAACCTAAAAAAATTGAATTTTTTATCTTAAAAAATTATTTTGCCCATATCTTCGTATGTACGCGTCCTAGAGCGAAAAGGACTTTAAGTCGTAACACCCCAAAAAATTTAATAATCCGCTCAAAACCTAAAAAAAATTGCAATTTTTATATGAAAATTTCTCCTTAAATATACGTCCTAGGGCGAAAAGGACTTTAATTCGTGACCACCCCCAAAAAAATTGACAAATCCACCCAAAACCTAAAAAAATTTAAATTTTGGTATGAAAAATTTACTTTGCCCATATCTCCTAAACTAAGCGCCCTAGCGCGAAAAGGACTTTAATTCATGACCACCCCCAAAAAAATTGAATAATCCTCCCAAAACCTAAAAAAATTGAATTTTTTATCTTAAAAAATTATTTTGCCCATATCTTCGTATGTACGCGTCCTAGAGCGAAAAGGACTTTAATTCGTAACACCCCAAAAAATTTAATAATCCGCTCAAAACCTAAAAAAATTGCAATTTTTATATGAAAACGTTATTTTGCCCAATCTCCTTAAATATGCGTCCTAGGGCGAAAAGGACTTTAATTCGTAACCACTCCCAAAAAATTGACAAATCCACTCAAAACCTAAAAAATTTAAATTTTGATATGAATAACTTATTTTGCCCATATCTCCTAAACTAAGCGCCCTAGCGCGAAAAAGAATTTAATTCATGACCACCCCCAAAAAAATTGAATAATCCTCCCAAAACCTAAAAAAATTTAAATTTTTATCTGAAAAACTTATTTTGCCCATATCTTCGTATATACGCGTCCTAGAGCGAAAAGGACTTTAATTCGTAACACCCCAAAAAATTTAATAATCCGCTCAAAACCTAAAAAAATTGCAATTTTTATATGAAAAAGTAATTTTGCCCAATCTCCTTAAATATGCGTCCTAGGGCGAAATGGACTTTAATTCGTGACCACCCCCAAAAAATTGACAAATCCACCCAAAACCTAAAAAAATTTAAATTTTGATATGAAAAACTTATTTTGCCCATATCTCCTAAACTAAGCGCCCTAGCGCGAAAAGGACTTTAATTCATGACCACCCCCAAAAAAATTGAATAATCCTCCCAAAACCTAAAAAAATTGAAATTTTTATCTGAAAAACTTATTTTGCCCATATCTTCGTATATACGCGTCCTAGAGCGAAAAAGACTTTAATTCGTAACACCCCAAAAAATTTAATAATCCGCTCAAAACCTAAAAAAATTGCAATTTTTATATGAAAAAGTTATTTTGCCCATTTCTCCTTAAATATACATCCTAGGGCGAAAAGGACTTTAATTCGTGACCACCCCCAAAAAAAATTGACAAATCCACCCAAAACCTAAAAAAAATTAAATTTTGATATGAAAAACTTATTTTGCCCATATCTCCTAAACAAAGCGCCCTAGAGCGAAAAGGACTTTAATTCATGACCACCCCCAAAAAAATTGAATAATCCTCCCGAAACCTAAAAAAATTTAAATTTTTATCTGAAAAATTTATTTTGCCCATATCTTCGTATATACGCGTCCTAGAGCGAAAAGGATTTTAATTCGTAACACCCCAAAAAATTTAATAATCCACCCAAAACCTAAAAAATTGCAATTTTTATATGAAAAAGTAATTTTGCCCAATCTCCTTAAATATGCGTCCTAGGGCGAAATGGACTTTAATTCGTGACCACCCCCAAAAAATTGACAAATCCACCCAAAACCTAAAAAAATTTAAATTTTGTTATGAAAAACTTATTTTGCCCATATCTCCTAAACTAAGCGCCCTAGCGCGAAAAGGACTTTAATTCGTAACACCCCAAAAAATTTAATAATCCACTCAAAACCTAAAAAAAGTCCAATTTTTATATGAAAAAGTTATTTTGCCCATATCTCCTTAAATATACGTCCTAGGGCGAAAAGGACTTTAATTCGTGACCACCCCCAAAAAATTGAAAAATCCACCCAAAACCTAAAAAAAATTAAATTTTGGTATGAAAAATTTACTTTGCCCATATCTCGTAAACTAAGCGCCCTAGCTCGAAAAGGACTTTAATTCATGACCACCCCCAAAAAAATTGAATTATCCTCCCAAAACCTAAAAAATAGAAATTTTTATCTGAAAAACTTATTTTGCCCATATCTTCGTATATACGCGTCCTAGAGCGAAAAGGACTTTAATTCGTAACACCCCAAAAAATTTAATAATCCACTTAAAACCAAAAAAAATTGCAATTTTTATATGAAAACGTTATTTTGCCATTTCTCCTTAAATATGCGTCCTAGGGCGAAATGGACTTTAATTCGTGACCACCCCCAAAAAATTGACAAATCCACCCAAAACCTAAAAAAATTTAAAATTTGATATGAAAAACTTATTTTGCCCATATCTCCTAAACTAAGCGCCCTAGCGCGAAAAGGACTTTAATTCATGACCACCCCCAAAAAAATTGAATAATCCTCCCAAAACCTAAAAAAATTTTGCCCATAGCTTCGTATATACGCGTCCTAGAGCGATAAGGACATTAATTCGTAACACCCCAAAAAATTTAATAATCCGCTCAAAACCTAAAAAAAATTGCAATTTTTATATGAAAATTTCTCCTTAAATATACGTCCTAGGGCGAAAAGGACTTTAATTCGTGACCACCCCCAAAAAAATTGACAAATCCACCCAAAACCTAAAAAATTTTAAATTTTGATATGAAAAACTTATTTTGCCCATATCTCCTAAACTAAGCGCCCTAGCGCGAAAAGGACTTTAATTCATGATCACCCCCAAAAAAATTGAATAATCCTCCCAAAACCTAATAAAATTGAATTTTTTATCTTAAAAAATTATTTTGCCCATATCTTCGTATGTACGCGTCCTAGAGCGAAAAGGACTTTAAGTCGTAACACCCCAAAAAATTTAATAATCCGCTCAAAACCTAAAAAAATTGCAATTTTTATATGAAAAAGTTATTTTGCCCAATCTCCTTAAATATGCGTCCTAGGGCGAAATGGACTTTAATTCGTGACCACCCCCAAAAAATTGACAAATCCACCCAAAACCTAAAAAAAATTAAATTTTGATATGAAAAACTTATTTTGCCCATATCTCCTAAACTAAGCGCCCTAGCGCGAAAAGGACTTTAATTCATGACCACCCCCAAAAAAATTGAATAATCCTCCCAAAACCTAAAAAAATTGAAATTTTTATCTGAAAAACTTATTTTGCCCATATCTTCGTATATACGCGTCCTAGAGCGAAAAAGACTTTAATTCGTAACACCCCAAAAAATTTAATAATCCGCTCAAAACCTAAAAAAATTGCAATTTTTATATGAAAAAGTTATTTTGCCCATTTCTCCTTAAATATACATCCTAGGGCGAAAAGGACTTTAATTCGTGACCACCCCCAAAAAATTGACAAATCTACCCAAAACCTAAAAAAAAATAAATTTTGGTATGAAAAACTTATTTTGCCCATATCTCCTAAACTAAGCGCCCTAGCGCGAAAAGGACTTTAATTCATGACCACCCCCAAAAAAATTGAATAATCCTCCCAAAACCTAAAAAAATTTAAATTTTTATCTGAAAAACTTATTTTGCGAAAAGGACTTTAATTCGTAACACCCCAAAAAATTTAATAATCCACTCAAACCTAAAAATATTGCAATTTTTATATGAAAAAGTTATTTTGCCCAATCTCCTTAAATATGCGTCCTAGGGCGAAATGGACTTTAATTCGTGACCACCCCCAAAAAATTGACAAATCCACCCAAAACCTAAAAAAATTTAAATTTTGGTATGAAAAATTTACTTTGCCCATATCTCCTAAACTAAGCGCCCTAGCGCGAAAAGGACTTTAATTCATGACCACCCCCAAAAAAATTGAATAATCCTCCCAAAACCTAAAAAAATTGAATTTTTTATCTTAAAAAATTATTTTGCCCATATCTTCGTATGTACGCGTCCTAGAGCGAAAAGGACTTTAAGTCGTAACACCCCAAAAAATTTAATAATCCGCTCAAAACCTAAAAAAAATTGCAATTTTTATATGAAAATTTCTCCTTAAATATACGTCCTAGGGCGAAAAGGACTTTAATTCGTGACCACCCCCAAAAAAATTGACAAATCCACCCAAAACCTAAAAAAATTTAAATTTTGGTATGAAAAATTTACTTTGCCCATATCTCCTAAACTAAGCGCCCTAGCGCGAAAAGGACTTTAATTCATGACCACCCCCAAAAAAATTGAATAATCCTCCCAAAACCTAAAAAAATTGAATTTTTTATCTTAAAAAATTATTTTGCCCATATCTTCGTATGTACGCGTCCTAGAGCGAAAAGGACTTTAATTCGTAACACCCCAAAAAATTTAATAATCCGCTCAAAACCTAAAAAAATTGCAATTTTTATATGAAAACGTTATTTTGCCCAATCTCCTTAAATATGCGTCCTAGGGCGAAAAGGACTTTAATTCGTAACCACTCCCAAAAAATTGACAAATCCACTCAAAACCTAAAAAATTTAAATTTTGATATGAATAACTTATTTTGCCCATATCTCCTAAACTAAGCGCCCTAGCGCGAAAAAGAATTTAATTCATGACCACCCCCAAAAAAATTGAATAATCCTCCCAAAACCTAAAAAAATTTAAATTTTTATCTGAAAAACTTATTTTGCCCATATCTTCGTATATACGCGTCCTAGAGCGAAAAGGACTTTAATTCGTAACACCCCAAAAAATTTAATAATCCGCTCAAAACCTAAAAAAATTGCAATTTTTATATGAAAAAGTAATTTTGCCCAATCTCCTTAAATATGCGTCCTAGGGCGAAATGGACTTTAATTCGTGACCACCCCCAAAAAATTGACAAATCCACCCAAAACCTAAAAAAATTTAAATTTTGATATGAAAAACTTATTTTGCCCATATCTCCTAAACTAAGCGCCCTAGCGCGAAAAGGACTTTAATTCATGACCACCCCCAAAAAAATGAATAATCCTCCCAAAACCTAAAAAAATTGAAATTTTTATCTGAAAAACTTATTTTGCCCATATCTTCGTATATACGCGTCCTAGAGCGAAAAAGACTTTAATTCGTAACACCCCAAAAAATTTAATAATCCGCTCAAAACCTAAAAAAATTGCAATTTTTATATGAAAAAGTTATTTTGCCCATTTCTCCTTAAATATACATCCTAGGGCGAAAAGGACTTTAATTCGTGACCACCCCCAAAAAAAATTGACAAATCCACCCAAAACCTAAAAAAAATTAAATTTTGATATGAAAAACTTATTTTGCCCATATCTCCTAAACTAAGCGCCCTAGAGCGAAAAGGACTTTAATTCATGACCACCCCCAAAAAAATTGAATAATCCTCCCGAAACCTAAAAAAATTTAAATTTTTATCTGAAAAATTTATTTTGCCCATATCTTCGTATATACGCGTCCTAGAGCGAAAAGGATTTTAATTCGTAACACCCCAAAAAATTTAATAATCCACCCAAAACCTAAAAAATTGCAATTTTTATATGAAAAAGTAATTTTGCCCAATCTCCTTAAATATGCGTCCTAGGGCGAAATGGACTTTAATTCGTGACCACCCCCAAAAAATTGACAAATCCACCCAAAACCTAAAAAAATTTAAATTTTGTTATGAAAAACTTATTTTGCCCATATCTCCTAAACTAAGCGCCCTAGCGCGAAAAGGACTTTAATTCGTAACACCCTAAAAAATTTAATAATCCACTCAAAACCTAAAAAAAGTCCAATTTTTATATGAAAAAGTTATTTTGCCCATATCTCCTTAAATATACGTCCTAGGGCGAAAAGGACTTTAATTCGTGACCACCCCCAAAAAATTGAAAAATCCACCCAAAACCTAAAAAAAATTAAATTTTGGTATGAAAAATTTACTTTGCCCATATCTCCTAAACTAAGCGCCCTAGCTCGAAAAGGACTTTAATTCATGACCACCCCCAAAAAAATTGAATTATCCTCCCAAAACCTAAAAAATAGAAATTTTTATCTGAAAAACTTATTTTGCCCATATCTTCGTATATACGCGTCCTAGAGCGAAAAGGACTTTAATTCGTAACACCCCAAAAAATTTAATAATCCACTTAAAACCAAAAAAAATTGCAATTTTTATATGAAAACGTTATTTTGCCATTTCTCCTTAAATATGCGTCCTAGGGCGAAATGGACTTTAATTCGTGACCACCCCCAAAAAATTGACAAATCCACCCAAAACCTAAAAAAATTTAAAATTTGATATGAAAAACTTATTTTGCCCATATCTCCTAAACTAAGCGCCCTAGCGCGAAAAGGACTTTAATTCATGACCACCCCCAAAAAAATTGAATAATCCTCCCAAAACCTAAAAAAATTTTGCCCATAGCTTCGTATATACGCGTCCTAGAGCGATAAGGACATTAATTCGTAACACCCCAAAAAATTTAATAATCCGCTCAAAACCTAAAAAAAAATTGCAATTTTTATATGAAAATTTCTCCTTAAATATACGTCCTAGGGCGAAAAGGACTTTAATTCGTGACCACCCCCAAAAACATTGACAAATCCACCCAAAACCTAAAAAATTTTAAATTTTGATATGAAAAACTTATTTTGCCCATATCTCCTAAACTAAGCGCCCTAGCGCGAAAAGGACTTTAATTCATGATCACCCCCAAAAAAATTGAATAATCCTCCCAAAACCTAATAAAATTGAAATTTTTATCTTAAAAAATTATTTTGCCCATATCTTCGTATGTACGCGTCCTAGAGCGAAAAGGACTTTAAGTCGTAACACCCCAAAAAATTTAATAATCCGCTCAAAACCTAAAAAAATTGCAATTTTTATATGAAAAAGTTATTTTGCCCAATCTCCTTAAATATGCGTCCTAGGGCGAAATGGACTTTAATTCGTGACCACCCCCAAAAAATTGACAAATCCACCCAAAACCTAAAAAAAATTAAATTTTGATATGAAAAACTTATTTTGCCCATATCTCCTAAACTAAGCGCCCTAGCGCGAAAAGGACTTTAATTCATGACCACCCCCAAAAAAATTGAATAATCCTCCCAAAACCTAAAAAAATTGAAATTTTTATCTGAAAAACTTATTTTGCCCATATCTTCGTATATACGCGTCCTAGAGCGAAAAAGACTTTAATTCGTAACACCCCAAAAAATTTAATAATCCGCTCAAAACCTAAAAAAATTGCAATTTTTATATGAAAAAGTTATTTTGCCCATTTCTCCTTAAATATACATCCTAGGGCGAAAAGGACTTTAATTCGTGACCACCCCCAAAAAATTGACAAATCTACCCAAAACCTAAAAAAAAATAAATTTTGGTATGAAAAACTTATTTTGCCCATATCTCCTAAACTAAGCGCCCTAGCGCGAAAAGGACTTTAATTCATGACCACCCCCAAAAAAATTGAATAATCCTCCCAAAACCTAAAAAAATTTAAATTTTTATCTGAAAAACTTATTTTGCGAAAAGGACTTTAATTTGTAACACCCCAAAAAATTTAATAATCCACTCAAACCTAAAAATATTGCAATTTTTATATGAAAAAGTTATTTTGCCCAATCTCCTTAAATATGCGTCCTAGGGCGAAATGGACTTTAATTCGTGACCACCCCCAAAAAATTGACAAATCCACCCAAAACCTAAAAAAATTTAAATTTTGATATGAAAAATTTACTTTGCCCATATCTCCTAAACTAAGCGCCCTAGCGCGAAAAGGACTTTAATTCATGACCACCCCCAAAAAAATTGAATAATCCTCCCAAAACCTAAAAAAATTGAATTTTTTATCTTAAAAAATTATTTTGCCCATATCTTCGTATGTACGCGTCCTAGAGCGAAAAGGACTTTAAGTCGTAACACCCCAAAAAATTTAATAATCCGCTCAAAACCTAAAAAAAATTGCAATTTTTATATGAAAATTTCTCCTTAAATATACGTCCTAGGGCGAAAAGGAAAAAAATTATTTTGCCCATATCTTCGTATGTACGCGTCCTAGAGCGAAAAGGACTTTAATTCGTAACACCCCAAAAAATTTAATAATCCGCTCAAAACCTAAAAAAATTGCAATTTTTATATGAAAACGTTATTTTGCCCAATCTCCTTAAATATGCGTCCTAGGGCGAAAAGGACTTTAATTCGTAACCACTCCCAAAAAATTGACAAATCCACTCAAAACCTAAAAAATTTAAATTTTGATATGAATAACTTATTTTGCCCATATCTCCTAAACTAAGCGCCCTAGCGCGAAAAAGAATTTAATTCATGACCACCCCCAAAAAAATTGAATAATCCTCCCAAAACCTAAAAAAATTTAAATTTTTATCTGAAAAACTTATTTTGCCCATATCTTCGTATATACGCGTCCTAGAGCGAAAAGGACTTTAATTCGTAACACCCCAAAAAATTTAATAATCCGCTCAAAACCTAAAAAAATTGCAATTTTTATATGAAAACGTTATTTTGCCCATTTCTCCTTAAATATACGTCCTAGGGCGAAAAGGACTTTAATTCGTGACCACCCCCAAAAAAACTTGACAAATCCACCCAAAACCTAAAAAAATTAAACTTTGATATGAAAAACTTATTTTGCCCATATCTCCTAAACTAAGCGCCCTAGAGCGAAAAGGACTTTAATTCATGACCACCCCCAAAAAAATTGAATAATCCTCCCAAAACCTAAAAAAAATTAATTTTTTATCTTAAACAATTATTTTGCCCATAGCTTCGTATATACGCGTCCTAGAGCGAAAAGGACTTTAATTCGTAACACCCCAAAAAAATTTAATAATCCGCTCAAAACCTAAAAAAATTGCAATTTTTATATGAAAAAGTTATTTTGCCCATATCTCCTTAAATATACGTCCTAGGGCGAAAAGGACTTTAATTCGTGACCACCCCCAAAAAATTGACAAATCCACCCAAAACCTAAAAAAATTGAAATTTTGGTATGAAAAACTTATTTTGCCCATATCTCCTAAACTAAGCGCCCTAGCGCGAAAAGGACTTTAATTCATGACCACCCCCAAAAAAATTGAATAATCCTCCCAAAACCTAAAAAAATTTAAATTTTTATCTGAAAAATTTATTTTGCCCATATCTTCGTATATACGCGTCCTAGAGCGAAAAGGTTTTTAATACGTAACACCCCAAAAAATTTAATAATCCACCCAAAACCTAAAAAATTGAAATTTTTATATGAAAAAGTAATTTTGCCCAATCTCCTTAAATATGCGTCCTAGGGCGAAATGGACTTTAATTCGTGACCACCCCCAAAAAATTGACAAATCCACCCAAAACCTAAAAAAATTTAAATTTTGATATGAAAAACTTATTTTGCCCATATCTCCTAAACTAAGCGCCCTAGCGCGAAAAGGACTTTAATTCATGACCACCCCCAAAAAAATTGAATAATCCTCCCAAAACCTAAAAAAATTGAAATTTTTATCTGAAAAACTTATTTTGCCCATATCTTCGTATATACGCGTCCTAGAGCGAAAAAGACTTTAATTCGTAACACCCCAAAAAATTTAATAATCCGCTCAAAACCTAAAAAAATTGCAATTTTTATATGAAAAAGTTATTTTGCCCACTTCTCCTTAAATATACATCCTAGGGCGAAAAGGACTTTAATTCATGACCACCCCCAAAAAAAATTGACAAATCCACCCAAAACCTAAAAAAAATTAAATTTTGATATGAAAAACTTATTTTGCCCATATCTCCTAAACTAAGCGCCCTAGAGCGAAAAGGACTTTAATTCATGACCACCCCCAAAAAAATTTAATAATCCTCCCGAAACCTAAAAAAATTTAAATTTTTATCTAAAAAATTTATTTTGCCCATATCTTCGTATATACGCGTCCTAGAGCGAAAAGGATTTTAATTCGTAACACCCCAAAAAATTTAATAATCCACCCAAAACCTAAAAAATTGCAATTTTTATATGAAAAAGTAATTTTGCCCAATCTCCTTAAATATGCGTCCTAGGGCGAAATGGACTTTAATTCGTGACCACCCCCAAAAACTTGACAAATCCACCCAAAACCTAAAAAAATTTAAATTTTGATATGAAAAACTTATTTTGCCCATATCTCCTAAACTAAGCGCCCTAGCGCGAAAAGGACTTTAATTCATGACCACCCCCAAAAAAATTGAATAATCCTCCCAAAACCTAAAAAAATTGAAATTTTTATCTGAAAAACTTATTTTGCCCATATCTTCGTATATACGCGTCCTAGAGCGAAAAAGACTTTAATTCGTAACACCCCAAAAAATTTAATAATCCGCTCAAAACCTAAAAAAATTGCAATTTTTATATGAAAAAGTTATTTTGCCCATTTCTCCTTAAATATACGTCCTAGGGCGAAAAGGACTTTAATTCGTGACCACCCCCAAAAAAAATTGACAAATCCACCCAAAACCTAAAAAAAATTAAATTTTGATATGAAAAACTTATTTTGCCCATATCTCCTAAACTAAGCGCCCTAGAGCGAAAAGGACTTTAATTCATGACCACCCCCAAAAAAATTGAATAATCCTCCCGAAACCTAAAAAAATTGAATTTTTTATCTTAAAAAATTATTTTGCCCATATCTTCGTATGTACGCGTCCTAGAGCGAAAAGGACTTTAATTCGTAACACCCCAAAAAATTTAATAATCCGCTCAAAACCTAAAAAAGTCCAATTTTTATATGAAAAAGTTATTTTGCCCATATCTCCTTAAATATACATCCTAGGGCGAAAAGGACTTTAATTCGTGACCACCCCCAAAAAATTGACAAATCTACCCAAAACCTAAAAAAAAATAAATTTTGGTATGAAAAACTTATTTTTCCCATATCTCCTAAACTAAGCGCCCTAGCGCGAAACGGACTTTAATTCATGACCACCCCCAAAAAAATTGAATAATCCTCCCAAAACCTAAAAAAATTGAAATTTTTATCTGAAAAACTTATTTTGCCCATATCTTCGTATATACGCGTCCTAGAGCGAAAAGGACTTTAATTCGTAACACCCCAAAAAATTTAATAATCCGCTCAAAACCTAAAAAAAGTCCTATTTTTATATGAAAACGTTATTTTGCCCATATCTCCTTAAATATGCATCCTTGGGCGAAAAGGACTTTAATTCGTGACCACCCCCAAAAAATTGACAAATCTACCCAAAACCTAAAAAAAAATAAATTTTGGTATGAAAAACTTATTTTGCCCATATCTCCTAAACTAAGCGCCCTAGCGCGAAAAGGACTTTAATTCATGACCACCCCCAAAAAAATTGAATAATCCTCCCAAAACCTAAAAAAATCGAAATTTTTATCTGAAAAACTTATTTCGCCCATATCTTCGTATATACGCGTCCTAGAGCGAAAAGGACTTTAATTCGTAACACCCCAAAAAATTTAATAATCCGCTCAAAACCTAAAAAAATTGCAATTTTTATATGAAAACGTTATTTTGCCCAATCTCCTTAAATATGCGTCCTAGGGCGAAAAGGACTTTAATTCGTGACCACTCCCAAAAAATTGACAAATCCACTCAAAACCTAAAAAATTTAAATTTTGATATGAATAACTTATTTTGCCCATATCTCCTAAACTAAGCGCCCTAGCGCGAAAAGGACTTTAATTCATGACCACCCCCAAAAAAATTGAATAATCCTCCCAAAACCTAAAAAAATTGAAATTTTTATCTGAAAAATTTATTTTGCCCATATCTTCGTATATACGCGTCCTAGAGCGAAAAGGACTTTAATTCGTAACACCCCAAAAAATTTAATTACGCTCAAAACCTAAAAAAATTGCAATTTTTATATGAAAACGTTATTTTGCCCAATCTCCTTAAATATGCGTCCTAGGGCGAAAAGGACTTTAATTCGTGACCACTCCCAAAAAATTGACAAATCCACTCAAAACCTAAAAAATTTAAATTTTGATATGAATAACTTATTTTGCCCATATCTCCTAAACTAAGCGCCCTAGCGCGAAAAGGACTTTAATTCATGACCACCCCCAAAAAAATGAATAATCTTCCCAAAACCTAAAAAAATTGAATTCTTTATCTTAAAAAATTATTTTGCCCATATCTTCGTATGTACGCGTCCTAGAGCGAAAAGGACTTTAATTCGTAACACCCCAAAAAAATTAATAATCCGCTCAAAACCTAAAAAAAGTCCAATTTTTATATGAAAACGTTATTTTGCCCAATCTCCTTAAATATACGTCCTAGGGCGAAAAGGACTTTAATTCGTGACCACCCCCAAAAAATTGACAAATCCACCCAAAACCTAAAAAAATTGAAATTTTTATCTGAAAAACTTATTTTGCCCATATCTTCGTATATACGCGTCCTAGAGCGAAAAGGACTTTAATTCGTAACACCCCAAAAAATTTAATAATCCGCTCAAAACCTAAAAAAATTGCAATTTTTATATGAAAACGTTATTTTGCCCAATCTCCTTAAATATGCGTCCTAGGGCGAAATGGACTTTAATTCGTGACCACCCCCAAAAAATTGACAAATCCACCCAAAACCTAAAAAAATTTAAATTTTGGTATGAAAAACTTATTTTGCCCATATCTCCTAAACTAAGCGCCCTAGCGCGAAAAGGACTTTAATTCATGACCACCCCCAAAAAAATTGAATAATCCTCCCAAAACCTAAAAAAATTGAAATTTTTATCTGAAAAACTTATTTTGCCCATATCTTCGTATATACGCGTCCTAGAGCGAAAAGGACTTTAATTCGTAACACCCCAAAAAATTTAATAATCCGCTCAAAACCTAAAAAAATAGCAATTTTTATTTGAAAACGTTATTTTGCCCATTTCTCCTTAAATATACGTCCTAGGGCGAAAAGGACTTTAATTCGTGACCACCCCCAAAAAAATTTTCAAATCCACCCAAAACCTAAAAAAAATTAAATTTTGATATGAAAAACTTATTTTGCCCATATCTCCTAAACTAAGCGCCCTAGCACGAAAAGGACTTTAATTCATGACCACCCCCAAAAAAATTGAATAATCCTCCCAAAACCTAATAAAATTGAATTTTTTATCTTAAAAAATTATTTTGCCCATATCTTCGTATGTACGCGTCCTAGAGCGAAAAGGACTTTAATTCGTAACACCCCAAAAAAATTTAATAATCCTCCCAAAACCTAAAAAAAGTCCAATTTTTATATGAAAAAGTTATTTTGCCCATATCTCCTTAAATATACGTCCTAGCGCGAAAAGGACTTTAATTCGTGACCACCCCCAAAAAATTGACAAATCCACCCAAAACCTAAAAAATTTAAATTGTGGTATGAATAACTTATTTTGCCCATATCTCCTAAACTAAGCGCCCTAGCGCGAAAAGGACTTTAATTCATGACCACCCCCAAAAAAATTGAATAATCCTCCCAAAACCTAAAAAAATTTAAATTTTTATCTGAAAAACTTATTTTTCCCATATCTTCGTATATACGCGTCCTAGAGCGAAAAGGACTTTAATTCGTAACACCCCAAAAAAATTTAATAATCCGCTCAAAACCTAAAAAAATTGCAATTTTTATATGAAAAAGTTATTTTGCCCAATCTCCTTAAATATGCGTCCTAGGGCGAAATGGACTTTAATTCGTGACCACCCCCAAAAAATTGACAAATCCACCCAAAACCTAAAAAAATTTAAATTTTGATATGAAAAACTTATTTTGCCCATATCTCCTAAACTAAGCGCCCTAGCACGAAAAGGACTTTAATTCATGACCACCCTCAAAAAAATTGAATAATCCTCCCAAAACCTAAAAAAATTGAAATTTTTATCTGAAAAACTTATTTTGCCCATATATTCGTATATACGCGTCCTAGAGCGAAAAGGACTTTAATTCGTAACACCCCAAAAAATTTAATAATCCGCTCAAAACCTAAAAAAATTGCAATTTTTATATGAAAAAGTTATTTTGCCCATTTCTCCTTAAATATACGTCCTAGGGCGAAAAGGACTTTAATTCGTGACCACCCCCAAAAAATTGACAAATCCACCCAAAACCTAAAAAAATTTAAATTTTGATATGAAAAACTTATTTTGCCCATATCTCCTAAACTAAGCGCCCTAGAACGAAATGGACTTTAATTCATGACCACCCCCAAAAAAATTGAATAATCCTCCCAAAACCTAAAAAAATTGAATTTTTTATCTTAAAAAATTATTTAGCCCATATCTTCGTATGTACGCGTCCTAGAGCGAAAAGGACTTTAATTCGTAACACCCCAAAACATTTAATAATCCGCTCAAAACCTAAAAAAAGTCCAATTTTTATATGAAAAAGTTATTTTGCCCATATCTCCTTAAATACACAGAAAAAATATCACCAAAATATTTCCAATTAAAAAGTTAATTGAAGTTGAAAATTTTTTCAATTAATAAATTAATTGATACAATTAACTTTTTAATCATGATAGAAAATTAAGTTAATTAAGTCAATGATTGAACATTTTAAAATTTTTAATTAAAAAATTAATTGATACAATTAACTTTTTAATCAAATTCGGAAGACTAATTCAGTTAAAAAAAGTGCTGATTTTTTTTTTAAATTTTTAATTAAAAATGTATTTCAACCAATCATTTGTTAATCCAAATAAAAACTTTAAGCCAAGTCAGAAAGTAATTAAAAATAGTTACCTTTTTTAATTAATAAATTATTTGAGTTTTGCAATCAACATCAATTAAATTTTTAATTGAATCAATTAAAAAATTAATTGAAATTTGCTGAAAAAATCAATTAATTTTTTAATCAAGAATTTTTTCTATGCCCAATTAAAACTGTGATTGATACTATCATTTTCGTGATTGAAGACATTTCAATTAAAAAATTAATTGGATCAATTAATTTGGTGATTGAATCAGAAAAAAAATTTGTTGTGTGTATACGTCCTAGGGCGAAAAGGACTTTTATTCGTGACCACCCCCAAAAAATTGACAAATCCACCCAAAACCTAAAAAAATTTAAATTTTGGTATGAAAAACTTATTTTGCCCATATCTCCTAAACTAAGCGCCCTAGCGCGAAATGGACTTTAATTCATGACCACCCAAAAAAAAATGAATAATCCTCCCAAAACCTAAAAAAATTTAAATTTTTATCTGAAAAACTTATTTTTTTGTCCATATCTTCGTATATACGCGTCCTAGAGCGAACCGTCGAACGGAACGGACGTGTTTTTCAATAGCGGATAAACTCATCGTAATAGGTACCTACTACGAATTTCAAGTGTGGTGGGATATTAAGCCACCATGCAGCGAAATTCCAAGTCATCCACTGGGTTGCTAACTTCAGGGCCCAGTGGACGGGTATCGACTGGAGTTATAAATCTGGGCAATGACCAAGAGTTAGGCCCAATTAGTCGACCTGTAGACGGGTCGACAGGTGGCGACACTCTGACAAGTCGAACTTTTTCTAAGGTAACGACATCAAAAGGAGGTAATCCCTCACGAAAGAGATTCAAGGAACGCAGAAATGCTTTGTTTATCCTAAAGAAGTTAGGATCAGTCGACCCAAGCACGCTGTCGGCTAAACAAAGCGATTCCTTAAAATGGGCTCAAGGAATTCTTGAGACTGGAAAAAGGGAACGATCGCCGGATGAGCTGCCATCCTCCAAAAGGGATCAAAGATCGTTTGCCTCAGTTGCTAAAGATAGCCTTGTGATGGCTATCATTAATAAAGGAGCATTGGACGGTATGGTTCCAAAGCAAAAATGGGGGGAAATTGAGAATGCTCTGTCTGTCGTCTACTCACAGGTGCTGGAAAAGTTTCCCGGCCCAGATCCTCGACACCAAGAGGCTGGTTGGTATCAAGGACGATTTAAGCTAGTCGCATTTGAGGACCAGAGGTCTATAGAATGTTTTAAAGCTGCTCTGATACTAATTGGTGAAGTTTGGGAAGGAGCTGCTCTAGAGTTAGTCGAGAAGAAAGACATACCGGCTAGACCTAGAGCACGTGCCTGGATACCTGCAAACCCTTCTGACCCTGAATCTATTTTAAATAGACTGAAACGATGCAATCCAGATCTTCCAACAGCTGATTGGAAGGTTGGCCGTTTGGATGAAGTGGATGGACCAAGACGGCATGCAGTGTTTATATTGAACACTCAGTCTTTGCCACATCTGGCAAAGTCCCAGGGCCGTGTATGTTATGGCTTTCATTATATCCAAATGAAGGTGTATAAAAACGATCAGCTAAAGGATTCAGAAATGGACAAGCCTCTGTCTGAATCAGAAGTAAGCGGATCCTCTTGCGAAGTCGAGGGAGATACCAAAGTTGAAGACATGGATAGATACCGTATGCGTGAGGAGGCTTCTATTGCCTCAGAACTCACCAACGTCGAACCTATGGTTATTGCGAGAGTCACCGATATCTCTGAAGAGGACATTCTTGATGACTCGATTGAAGCGGCTGATGTGACGGTTGTTGAAAATCTCGATGGTCCTACGGATCCTCCAGATAAATCTTCATCATTGTAAGGCTGCATGTGCTGCCTTAAAAGTTCTCCTGATGAAAGGGGACATAGACATAGTTCTTATTCAAGAACCATATGTTTATAGAAACAAAATATGTGAATTAAGTACTCCGGGGTTCAAACTATTGCAGTATACTGGTAATGATGTAATTCGAGCCTGTATAATTGCTAAAAACGAGCTTAACTTGTTTCTGCTTCCTTCAATGTGCAATGCAGACACTGTCGTTGCCAATTTAGAAATAGCCAAATGCAAATATTGGGTATCTTCGGTCTATATGGGACATGACAGGGAGATGCCTCCATGTGCCGTTAAGACCTTAGTTGAGGAGTCACTGAAAACAAAGACGAAACTCATTATGGGATGCGATGCGAATGCTCATCATAGTATATGGGGAAGCAGTGATACTAATGCAAGGGGAGAGTCGCTAATAGAGTTTATTTTGCGTACTAATCTGGTAGTTTGCAACAAGGGAGATGCCCCAACCTTTGTCACTAAAAACAGGCAAGAGGTTTTGGACATCACCTTGGCCTCGCAAGAACTGAATGAAATGATATCTGAGTGGCATGTTTTAAGTGAACACAGCTTCTCAGATCATCGCTACATCAGTTTCCAATTTGATGTTCATATCACCAAGACCATATTTTCGCCAAATGTTAGGAAAGCTGACTGGAATAGGTATAGGGAATCGTTCAATATGATGATACCGGAAATAACAGAGACAAATATGAGAAATGTGCAAGATATCGAACACGCAGTGGAGCGGATTACTAAGGCCTTCAACATCTCACTGAAAGCTGCATGCCCTAGAGGAAAGCCAAGGGGGAAACATCGACCACCATGGTGGTCTACGGAATTAAGTAATATGAGGAAATCCTGCAGGAAGCTCTTTAACAAGGCAAAGTCCACCAGAGCCCCTGAGGACTGGGACGCTTACAAGAGGAATCTGAGAGGATACAAGCGAGAACTGAGAAAGGCTCAGCATAACTCTTGGAATGACTACTGCAGCAGTATTGAGAATACGTCCGAGGCTTCCAGACTACGGAAGGTTCTAGCATCCACCAACTCCGCTCCAGGTTTCATTAAAACATCGGAGGGAAATTGGACAACGTCCAGTGAGGAGACGCTGGAGGTGCTATTGGACACACATTTTCCTGGGAATCAGACGGTTGAACCATGTACTGGCGGTGCCACAGTTGCTCAGCGGTCGTTTCCTGTCGAGGAAATTGTATCGGAAACTAGAATAAGATGGGCGCTAAATAGCTTTGGACCATTCAAATCCCCCGGACCTGATGGAATTACTCCGGCGGAGTTACAAGCTGTAACTGACAAAATTATCCCCTGGTTGTCAGTGATATATAAAGGATGTATCAACTTATCATATATCCCAGGAAAGTGGAGGGAAACAAAAGTCGTTTTCATACCTAAAGCGGGAAAAGCCTCTCACTCGAGGGCGAAGGATTTCCGACCAATCAGCTTATCCTCATTCCTACTTAAGACTCTGGAGAGGATGATAGATATTTATCTTAGAACTAGCATCGATTCAAGGTTGTTCTCGAAAGGACAGCATGCATACTCGAAGGGCAGGTCTACTGAGACCGCACTACATGAACTAGTCAGCTTTATTGAAAGCTCAATATCTGTCAAAGAATACACAATCGTGGCGTTTCTAGACATCGAAGGGGCGTTCAATAATGTCCATCCGAGCTCGATATTAAATGGACTGACAACTCTGAATGTTGATCCATGTATACTCAGGCTGTTAGACGAACTGCTAATGAAGAGACGTATTTCAGCCACACTAGGACAAGCAAACATACAAAGGTATGTGAACAGAGGCACTCCCCAAGGAGGAGTTCTATCACCTCTTCTTTGGAATGTTGCTATAAATAGCCTTCTGGTTACTCTAGAAAAAGAAAGGATAAAAGTGGTTGCATACGCAGATGATGTGGCTCTGGCAGTCAGGGGAAAATTCCCATCCACAATCAGAGATATTATTCAGAGGGCCCTCCGGATGACTGAGAAATGGGCGAAAGACAATGGTCTTGGGGTAAATCCTGCAAAGACAGAATTAGTCATGTACTGCAACGATCGCAAAACTCCCACGGTTAGGCCTATTTCCTTAGGGGGTATTGAAATTCCCTTTGGTGAATGTGCAAAATACCTTGGCGTTATTTTGGACAGGAAGCTGAACTTTAAGCTTAATATTGAAGAAAGGGCGAGAAAGGCAACTGTAGCTTTGTACTCGTGCAAAAAGGCAATAGGAAAAAAGTGGGGACTGAAACCAAAAATTGTGCATTGGCTATACACGGCAGTGGTTAGACCTATAATGCTATATGGTGTTGTAGTCTGGTGGCCGGCACTTCAGAAACCGACTTGTTTAGATAAAGTTCAGCGTATGGCGTGTTTGTGTATTTCAGGCGCATTCAGCAAGACAGGAACAAATTCCCTTAATGTCGTGCTGCATCTATTGCCTTTAGACATTTTGGCCAAACAGTCAGCTGCAACAACGGCTGTGCGGTTGCGCGAACTATCGCTGTGGTCGGAAAAAGGTTACGGTCACAGTTCTGTCCTCAAAATAATGCCAGATGTGCCTAACGTAGTGGATTACACTTTGGCGAGTCCACTTTTCGACAAAAAGTTTGAGACTCTAATCCCCAACAGTGAGGCGTGGTGCACACAGACCTCGGGGAATAAAGAATATATAGATTTCTACACTGATGGCTCCAAATTGGATGGACAAGTGGGGTTCGGAGTATATTCTAATGATCTGGAACTTCGAATAGCGAAAAGATTACCTAATCACTGTAGTGTTTTTCAGGCTGAAATATTAGCAATAAGAGAGGTGGCGAATTGGCTGAGAAGTAATGTTCCAAAAAATGTGGGCATTAATATATACTCAGACAGTCAACCTGCAATAAAATCCTTGGACTCTGTGTTCCTCAACTCGAAAACGGCCATCGACTGCCGCAAATCTCTCAATGAGATGGCTGAGCAGTACAATATTCACCTAATATGGGTGCCTGGCCATAGGAACATACCGGGGAACTGCGAAGCGGATGAGTTGGCAAGGCTAGGGACTACCTTACATATTCCAGGGGAACTAGAATTTGTTGGTATGCCCCTAGCTACCTGCAAGCTCATGCTGCGTGAGAAGGCTGTTATGATGGCAAATGTTCGATGGGAGAATTGCAAGGGTTGTAACGACACCAAGCAAATATGGCCCCATTTCAACTTAAACCGCACACTAGATATGCTAATGTTCTCGAGACGTCAGATATCACTCCTGATATCTGCTATAACGGGTCGCTGTCTGATAGGCGATTTTGCAAAAACTATTGGCGCGAAGTATAATGACTATTGTATGAGCTGTCATGATGCGGAGGAAAAAGAATCAATTAAACACCTCTTGTGTGAGTGTCCTGCATTTTGTGTAAAGCGCAAGCAACTTTTAGGAGCATATAGCTTCAGATTACTGGCGGATCTGGAAAACGTTAACTTAAGCAGTCTGCTACTGTTTTTGGAACAATCTGGTTGGTTCAACAAAGAAAATAATCAAGAAGGTTCAGCGGTTAAAACTAGAAGTGCCCATATGTAATAGGTACTTTTAGTTAATGTGGTATCACAATGGACTGAATAGTCTAAGTGAGCCTGAATCTTAATCAGGCTGCCACCTTAACCTAACCTTAACCTAACCTAGAGCGAAAAGGACTTTAATTCGTAACACCCCAAAAAATTTAATAATCCGCTCAAAACCTAAAAAAATTGCAATTTTTATATGAAAAAGTTATTTTGCCCATTTCTCCTTAAATATACGTCCTAGGGCGAAAAGGACTTTAATTCGTGATCACCCCCAAAAAAATTGACAAATCCACCCAAAACCTAAAAAAATTTAAATTTTGATATGAAAAACTTATTTTGCCCATATCTCCTAAACTAAGCGCCCTAGCGCGAAAAGGACTTTAATTCATGACCACCCCCAAAAAAATTGAATAATCCTCCCAAAACCTAATAAAATTGAATTTTTTATCTTAAAAAATTATTTTGCATATCTTCGTATGTACGCGTCCTAGAGCGAAAATGACTTTAATTCATAACACCCCAAAAAATTTAATAATCCACTCAAAACCTAAAAAAATTGCAATTTTTATATGAAAAAGTTATTTTGCCCAATCTCCTTAAATATGCGTCCTAGGGCGAAATGGACTTTAATTCGTGACCACCCCCAAAAAATTTACAAATCCACCCAAAACCTAAAAAAATTTAAATTTTGGTATGAAAAACTTACTTTGCCCATATCTCCTAAACTAAGCGCCCTAGCGCGAAAAGGACTTTAATTCATGACCACCCCCAAAAAAATTGAATAATCCTCCCAAAACCTAAAAAAAATTTAAATTTTTATCTGAAAAACTTATTTTGCCCATATCTTCGTATATACGAGTCCTAGAGCGAAAAGGACTTTAATTCGTAACACCCCAAAAAATTTAATAATCCGCTCAAAACCTAAAAAAATTGCAATTTTTATATGAAAAAGTTATTTTGCCCATATCTCCTTAAATATACGTCCTAGGGCGAAAAGGACTTTAATTCGTGACCACTCCCAAAAAATTGACAAATCCACCCAAAACCTAAAAAATTTAAATTTTGATATGAAAAACTTATTTTGCCCATATCTCCTAAACTAAGCGCCCTAGCGCGAAAAGGACTTTAATTCATGACCACCCCCAAAAAAAATTGAATAATCCTCCCAAAACCTAAAAAAATTTAAATTTGTATCTGAAAAACTTATTTTGCCCATATCTTCGTATATACGCGTCCTAGAGCGAAAAGGACTTTAATTCGTAACACCCCAAAAAAATTAATAATCCGCTCAAAACCTAAAAAAATTGCAATTTTTATATGAAAAAGTTATTTTGCCCATTTCTCCTTAAATATACGTCCTAGGGCGAAAAGGACTTTAATTCGTGACCACCCCCAAAAAAATTGACAAATCCACCCAAAACCTAAAAAAATTTAAATTTTGATATGAAAAACTTATTTTGCCCATATCTCCTAAACTAAGCGCCCTAGCGCGAAAAGGACTTTAATTCATGACCACCCCCCAAAAAAATGAATAATCGCCCAAAACCTAAAAAAAATGAAATTTTTATCTGAAAAACTTATTTTGCCCATATCTTCGTATATACGCGTCCTAGAGCGAAAAAGACTTTAATTCGTAACACCCCAAAAAATTTAATAATCCGCTCAAAACCTAAAAAAATTGCAGTTTTTATATGAAAAAGTTATTTTGCCCATATCTCCTTAAATATACGTCCTAGTGCGAAAAGGATTAATTCGTGACCACTCCCAAAAAATTGACAAATCCACCCAAAACCTAAAAAATTTAAATTTTGATATGAAAAACTTATTTTGCCCATATCTCCTAAACTAAGCGCCCTAGCGCGAAAAGGATTCATGACCACCCCCCAAAAAATTAATAATCCTCCCAAAACCTAAAAAAATTGAATTTTTTATATTAAAAAATTATTTTGCCCATATCTTCGTATGTACGCGTCCTAGAGCGAAAAGGACTTTAATTCGTAACACCCCAAAAAATTTAATAATCCGCTCAAAACCTAAAAAAAGTCCAATTTTTATATGAAAAAGTTATTTTGCCCATATCTCCTTAAATACACAGAAAAAATATCACCAAAATATTTCCAATTAAAAAGTTAATTGAAGTTGAAAATTTTTTCAATTAATAAATTAATTGATACAATTAACTTTTTAATCATGATAGAAAATTAAGTTAATTAAGTCAATGATTGAACATTTTAAAATTTTTAATTAAAAAATTAATTGATACAATTAACTTTTTAATCAAATTCGGAAGACTAATTCAGTTAAAAAAAGTGCTGATTTTTTTTTTAAATTTTTAATTAAAAATGTATTTCAACCAATCATTTGTTAATCCAAATAAAAACTTTAAGCCAAGTCAGAAAGTAATTAAAAATAGTTACCTTTTTTAATTAATAAATTATTTGAGTTTTGCAATCAACATCAATTAAATTTTTAATTGAATCAATTAAAAAATTAATTGAAATTTGCTGAAAAAATCAATTAATTTTTTAATCAAGAATTTTTTCTATGCCCAATTAAAACTGTGATTGATACTATCATTTTCGTGATTGAAGACATTTCAATTAAAAAATTAATTGGATCAATTAATTTGGTGATTGAATCAGAAAAAAAATTTGTTGTGTGTATACGTCCTAGGGCGAAAAGGACTTTTATTCGTGACCACCCCCAAAAAATTGACAAATCCACCCAAAACCTAAAAAAATTTAAATTTTGGTATGAAAAACTTATTTTGCCCATATCTCCTAAACTAAGCGCCCTAGCGCGAAATGGACTTTAATTCATGACCACCCCAAAAAAAAATGAATAATCCTCCCAAAACCTAAAAAAATTTAAATTTTTATCTGAAAAACTTATTTTTTTGTCCATATCTTCGTATATACGCGTCCTAGAGCGAAAAGGACTTTAATTCGTAACACCCCAAAAAATTTAATAATCCGCTCAAAACCTAAAAAAATTGCAATTTTTATATGAAAAAGTTATTTTGCCCATTTCTCCTTAAATATACGTCCTAGGGCGAAAAGGACTTTAATTCGTGATCACCCCCAAAAAAATTGACAAATCCACCCAAAACCTAAAAAAATTTAAATTTTGATATGAAAAACTTATTTTGCCCATATCTCCTAAACTAAGCGCCCTAGCGCGAAAAGGACTTTAATTCATGACCACCCCCAAAAAAATTGAATAATCCTCCCAAAACCTAATAAAATTGAATTTTTTATCTTAAAAAATTATTTTGCATATCTTCGTATGTACGCGTCCTAGAGCGAAAATGACTTTAATTCATAACACCCCAAAAAATTTAATAATCCACTCAAAACCTAAAAAAATTGCAATTTTTATATGAAAAAGTTATTTTGCCCAATCTCCTTAAATATGCGTCCTAGGGCGAAATGGACTTTAATTCGTGACCACCCCCAAAAAATTTACAAATCCACCCAAAACCTAAAAAAATTTAAATTTTGGTATGAAAAACTTACTTTGCCCATATCTCCTAAACTAAGCGCCCTAGCGCGAAAAGGACTTTAATTCATGACCACCCCCAAAAAAATTGAATAATCCTCCCAAAACCTAAAAAAAATTTAAATTTTTATCTGAAAAACTTATTTTGCCCATATCTTCGTATATACGAGTCCTAGAGCGAAAAGGACTTTAATTCGTAACACCCCAAAAAATTTAATAATCCGCTCAAAACCTAAAAAAATTGCAATTTTTATATGAAAAAGTTATTTTGCCCATATCTCCTTAAATATACGTCCTAGGGCGAAAAGGACTTTAATTCGTGACCACTCCCAAAAAATTGACAAATCCACCCAAAACCTAAAAAATTTAAATTTTGATATGAAAAACTTATTTTGCCCATATCTCCTAAACTAAGCGCCCTAGCGCGAAAAGGACTTTAATTCATGACCACCCCCAAAAAAAATTGAATAATCCTCCCAAAACCTAAAAAAATTTAAATTTGTATCTGAAAAACTTATTTTGCCCATATCTTCGTATATACGCGTCCTAGAGCGAAAAGGACTTTAATTCGTAACACCCCAAAAAAATTAATAATCCGCTCAAAACCTAAAAAAATTGCAATTTTTATATGAAAAAGTTATTTTGCCCATTTCTCCTTAAATATACGTCCTAGGGCGAAAAGGACTTTAATTCGTGACCACCCCCAAAAAAATTGACAAATCCACCCAAAACCTAAAAAAATTTAAATTTTGATATGAAAAACTTATTTTGCCCATATCTCCTAAACTAAGCGCCCTAGCGCGAAAAGGACTTTAATTCATGACCACCCCCCAAAAAAATGAATAATCGCCCAAAACCTAAAAAAAATGAAATTTTTATCTGAAAAACTTATTTTGCCCATATCTTCGTATATACGCGTCCTAGAGCGAAAAAGACTTTAATTCGTAACACCCCAAAAAATTTAATAATCCGCTCAAAACCTAAAAAAATTGCAGTTTTTATATGAAAAAGTTATTTTGCCCATATCTCCTTAAATATACGTCCTAGTGCGAAAAGGATTAATTCGTGACCACTCCCAAAAAATTGACAAATCCACCCAAAACCTAAAAAATTTAAATTTTGATATGAAAAACTTATTTTGCCCATATCTCCTAAACTAAGCGCCCTAGCGCGAAAAGGATTCATGACCACCCCCCAAAAAATTAATAATCCTCCCAAAACCTAAAAAAATTGAATTTTTTATATTAAAAAATTATTTTGCCCATATCTTCGTATGTACGCGTCCTAGAGCGAAAAGGACTTTAATTCGTAACACCCCAAAAAATTTAATAATCCGCTCAAAACCTAAAAAAAGTCAAATTTTTATATGAAAAAGTTATTTTGCCCATATCTCCTTAAATATACGTCCTAGCGCGAAAAGGACTTTAATTCATGACCACCCCCAAAAAAATTGAATAATCCTCCCAAAACTTAAAAAAATTTCAATTTTTATCTGAAAAACTTATTTAGCCCATATCTTCGTATATACGCGTCCTAGAGCGAAAAGGACTTTAATTCGTAACACCCCAAAAAAAGTTATTTTGCCCAATCTCCTTAAATATGCGTCCTAGGGCGAAATGGACTTTAATTCGTGACCACCCCCAAAAAATTGACAAATCCACCCAAAACCTAAAAAAATTTAAATTTTGATATGAAAAATTTACTTTGCCCATATCTCCTAAACTAAGCGCCCTAGCGCGAAAAGGACTTTAATTCATGACCACCCACAAAAAAATTGAATTATCCTCCCAAAACCTAAAAAAATAGAAATTTTTATCTGAAAAACTTAAATTTATCTAATTTTTATCTGAAAAACTTAAAAAATTTAAATTTTGATATGAAAAACTTATTTTGCCCATATCTCCTAAACTAAGCGCCCTAGCGCGAAAAGAACTTTAATTCATGACCACCCCCAAAAAATTGAAGAATCCTCCCAAAACCTAAAAAAATTTAAATTTTTATATGACAAACTTATTTTGCCCATATCTTCGTATATACGCGTCCTAGAGCGAAAAGGACTTTAATTCGTAACACCCCAAAAAATTTAATAATCCACTCAAAACCTAAAAAAATTGCAATTTTTATATGAAAAAGTTATTTTGCCCAATCTCCTTAAATATGCGTCCTAGGGCGAAATGGACTTTAATTCGTGACCACCCCCAAAAAATTGACAAATCCACCCAAAACCTAAAAAAATTTAAATTTTGGTATGAAAAACTTACTTTGCCCATATCTCCTAAACTAAGCGCCCTAGCGCGAAAAGGACTTTAATTCATGACCACCCCCAAAAAAATTGAATAATCCTCCCAAAACCTAAAAAAATTGAAATTTTTATCTGAAAAACTTATTTTGCCCATATCTTCGTATATACGCGTCCTAGAGCGAAAAGGACTTTAATTCGTAACACCCCAAAAAATTTAATAATCCGCTCAAAACCTAAAAAAATTGCAATTTTTATATGAAAAAGTTATTTTGCCCATATCTCCTTAAATATACGTCCTAGGGCGAAAAGGACTTTAATTCGTGACCACTCCCAAAAAATTGACAAATCCACCCAAAACCTAAAAAATTTAAATTTTGATATGAAAAACTTATTTTGCCCATATCTCCTAAACTAAGCGCCCTAGCGCGAAAAGGACTTTAATTCATGACCACCCCCAAAAAAATTGAATAATCCTCCCAAAACCTAAAAAAATTGAAATTTTTATCTGAAAAACTTATTTTGCCCATATCTTCGTATATACGCGTCCTAGAGCGAAAAGGACTTTAATTCGTAACACCCCAAAAAATTTAATAATCCGCTCAAAACCTAAAAAAATTGCAATTTTTATATGAAAAAGTTATTTTGCCCATTTCTCCTTAAATATACGTCCTAGGGCGAAAAGGACTTTAATTCGTGACCACCCCCAAAAAAATTGACAAATCCACCCAAAACCTGAAAAAATTTATATTTTGATATGAAAAACTTATTTTGCCCATATCTCCTAAACTAAGCGCCCTAGCGCGAAAAGGACTTTAATTCATGACCACCCCCAAAAAAATTGAATAATCCTCCCAAAACCTAAAAAAATTGAAATTTTTATCTGAAAAACTTATTTTGCCCATATCTTCGTATATACGCGTCCTAGAGCGAAAAGGACTTTAATTCGTAACACCCCAAAAAATTTAATAATCCGCTCAAAACCTAAAAAAATTGCAATTTTTATATGAAAAAGTTATTTTGCCCATATCTCCTTAAATATACGTCCTAGGGCGAAAAGGACTTTAATTCGTGACCACTCCCAAAAAATTGACAAATCCACCCAAAACCTAAAAAATTTAAATTTTGATATGAAAAACTTATTTTGCCCATATCTCCTAAACTAAGCGCCCTAGAGCGAAAAGGACTTTAATTCATGACCACCCCCAAAAAAATTGAATAATCCTCCCAAAACCTAAAAAAATTGAAATTTTTATCTGAAAAACTTATTTTGCCCATATCTTCGTATATACGCGTCCTAGAGCGAAAAGGACTTTAATTCGTAACACCCCAAAAAATTTAATAATCCGCTCAAAACCTAAAAAAATTGCAATTTTTATATGAAAAAGTTATTTTGCCCATTTCTCCTTAAATATACGTCCTAGGGCGAAAAGGACTTTAATTCGTGACCACCCCCAAAAAAATTGACAAATCCACCCAAAACCTAAAAAAATTTAAATTTTGATATGAAAAACTTATTTTGCCCATATCTCCTAAACTAAGCGCCCTAGAGCGAAAAGGACTTTAATTCATGACCACCCCCAAAAAAATTGAATAATCCTCCCAAAACCTAAAAAAATTGAAATTTTTATCTGAAAAACTTATTTTGCCCATATCTTCGTATATACGCGTCCTAGAGCGAAAAGGACTTTAATTCGTAACACCCCAAAAAATTTAATAATCCGCTCAAAACCTAAAAAAATTGCAATTTTTATATGAAAAAGTTATTTTGCCCATATCTCCTTAAATATACGTCCTAGGGCGAAAAGGACTTTAATTCGTGACCACTCCCAAAAAATTGACAAATCCACCCAAAACCTAAAAAATTTAAATTTTGATATGAAAAACTTATTTTGCCCATATCTCCTAAACTAAGCGCCCTAGAGCGAAAAGGACTTTAATTCATGACCACCCCCAAAAAAATTGAATAATCCTCCCAAAACCTAAAAGAATTGAAATTTTTATCTGAAAAACTTATTTTGCCCATATCTTCGTATATACGCGTCCTAGAGCGAAAAGGACTTTAATTCGTAACACCCCAAAAAATTTAATAATCCACTCAAAACCTAAAAAAATTGCAATTTTTATATGAAAAAGTTCTTTTGCCCAATCTCCTTAAATATGCGTCCTAGGGCGAAATGGACTTTAATTCGTGACCACCCCCAAAAAATTGACAAATCCACCCATAACATAAAAAAATTTAAATTTTGGTATGAAACATTTACTTTGCCCATATCTCCTAAACTAAGCGCCCTAGCGCGAAAAGGACTTTGATTCATGACCACCCACAAAAAAATTGAATTATCCTCCCAAAACCTAAAAAAATAGAATTTTTTATCTGAAAAACTTATTTTGCCCATATCTTCGTATATACGCGTCCTAGAGCGAAAAGGACTTTAATTCGTAACACCCCAAAAAATTTAATAATCCACTCAAAACCTAAGAAAATTGCAATTTTTATATGAAAACGTTATTGTGCCCAATCTCCTTAAATATGCGTCCTAGGGCGAAATGGACTTTAATTCGTGACCACCCCCAAAAAATTGACAAATCCACCCAAAACCTAAAAAAATTTAAATTTT
Organism: Haematobia irritans; assembly: GCF_050003625.1. NCBI lineage: Eukaryota > Metazoa > Arthropoda > Insecta > Diptera > Muscidae > Haematobia > Haematobia irritans. The sequence goes on along the minus strand of NC_134400.1, from coordinate 70,239,213 downwards.
GATATGAAAAACTTATTTTGCCCATATCTCCTAAACTAAGCGCCCTAGCGCGAAAAGGACTTTAATTCATGACCACCCCCAAAAATATTGAATAATCCTCCCAAAACCTAAAAAAATTGAAATTTTTATCTGAAAAACTTATTTTGCACATATCTTCGTATATACGCGTCCTAGAGCGAAAAGGACTTTAATTCGTAACACCCCAAAAAATTTAATAATCCGCTCAAAACCTAAAAAAATTGCAATTTTTATATGAAAAAGTTATTTTGCCCATTTCTCCTTAAATATACGTCCTAGGGCGAAAAGGACTTTAATTCGTGACCACCCCCAAAAAATTGACAAATCCACCCAAAACCTAAAAAAAATTAAATTTTGGTATGAAAAACTTACTTTGCCCATATCTCCTAAACTAAGCGCCCTAGCGCGAAAAGGACTTTAATTCATGACCACCCCCAAAAAATTGAATAATCCTCCCAAAACCTAATAAAATTGAATTTTTTATCTTAAAAAATTATTTTGCCCATATCTTCGTATGTACGCGTCCTAGAGCGAAAAGGACTTTAATTCGTAACACCCCAAAAAAATTAATAATCCGCTCAAAACCTAAAAAAAGTCCAATTTTTATATGAAAAAGTTATTTTGCCCATATCTCCTTAAATATACGTCCTAGGGCGAAAAGGACATTAATTCGTGACCACCCCCAAAAAATTGACAAATCCACCCAAAACCTAAAAAAATTTAAATTTTGGTATGAAAAACTTATTTTGCCCATATCTCCTAAACTAAGCGCCCTACCGAGAAAATGACTTTAATTCATGACCACCCCCAAAAAAAATGAATAATCCTCCCAAAACCTAAAAAAATTTAAATTTTTATCTGAAAAACTTATTTTGCCCATATCTTCGTATATACGCGTCCTAGAGCGAAAAGGACTTTAATTCGTAACACCCCAAAAAATTTAATAATCCACTCAAAACCTAAAAAAATTCCAATTTTTATATGAAAAAGTTATTTTGTCCAATCTCCTTAAATATGCGTCCTAGGGCGAAATGGACTTTAATTCGTGACCACCCCCAAAAAATTGACAAATCCACCCAAAACATAAAAAAAATTAAATTTTGGTATGAAAAACTTACTTTGCCCATATCTCCTAAACTAAGCGCCCTAGCGCGAAAAGGACTTTAATTCATGACCACCCCAAAAAAATTGAATAATCCTCCCAAAACCTAAAAAAATTGAAATTTTTATGTGAAAAACTTGTTTTGCCCATATCTTCGTATATACGCGTCCTAGAGCGAAAAAGACTTTAATTCGTAACACCCCAAAAAATTTAATAATCCGCTCAAAACCTAAAAAAATTGCAATTTTTATATGAAAACGTTATTTTGCCCAATCTCCTTAAATATGCGTCCTAGGGCGAAATGGACTTTAATTCGTGACCACCCCCAAAAAATTGACAAATCCACCCAAAACCTAAAAAAATTTAAATTTTGATATGAAAAACTTATTTTGCCCATATCTCCTAAACTAAGCGCCCTAGAGCGAAAAGGACTTTAATTCATGACCACCCCCAAAAAAATTGAATAATCCTCCCAAAACCTAAAAAAATTGAAATTTTTATCTGAAAAACTTATTTTGCCCATATCTTCGTATATACGCGTCCTAGAGCGAAAAGGACTTTAATTCGTAACACCCCAAAAAATTTAATAATCCGCTCAAAACCTAAAAAAATTGCAATTTTTATATGAAAAAGTTATTTTGCCCATATCTCCTTAAATATACGTCCTAGGGCGAAAAGGACTTTAATTCGTGACCACTCCCAAAAAATTGACAAATCCACCCAAAACCTAAAAAATTTAAATTTTGATATGAAAAACTTATTTTGCCCATATCTCCTAAACTAAGCGCCCTAGAGCGAAAAGGACTTTAATTCATGACCACCCCCAAAAAAATTGAATAATCCTCCCAAAACCTAAAAGAATTGAAATTTTTATCTGAAAAACTTATTTTGCCCATATCTTCGTATATACGCGTCCTAGAGCGAAAAGGACTTTAATTCGTAACACCCCAAAAAATTTAATAATCCACTCAAAACCTAAAAAAATTGCAATTTTTATATGAAAAAGTTCTTTTGCCCAATCTCCTTAAATATGCGTCCTAGGGCGAAATGGACTTTAATTCGTGACCACCCCCAAAAAATTGACAAATCCACCCATAACATAAAAAAATTTAAATTTTGGTATGAAACATTTACTTTGCCCATATCTCCTAAACTAAGCGCCCTAGCGCGAAAAGGACTTTGATTCATGACCACCCACAAAAAAATTGAATTATCCTCCCAAAACCTAAAAAAATAGAATTTTTTATCTGAAAAACTTATTTTGCCCATATCTTCGTATATACGCGTCCTAGAGCGAAAAGGACTTTAATTCGTAACACCCCAAAAAATTTAATAATCCACTCAAAACCTAAGAAAATTGCAATTTTTATATGAAAACGTTATTGTGCCCAATCTCCTTAAATATGCGTCCTAGGGCGAAATGGACTTTAATTCGTGACCACCCCCAAAAAATTGACAAATCCACCCAAAACCTAAAAAAATTTAAATTTTGATATGAAAAACTTATTTTGCCCATATCTCCTAAACTAAGCGCCCTAGCGCGAAAAGGACTTTAATTCATGACCACCCCCAAAAATATTGAATAATCCTCCCAAAACCTAAAAAAATTGAAATTTTTATCTGAAAAACTTATTTTGCACATATCTTCGTATATACGCGTCCTAGAGCGAAAAGGACTTTAATTCGTAACACCCCAAAAAATTTAATAATCCGCTCAAAACCTAAAAAAATTGCAATTTTTATATGAAAAAGTTATTTTGCCCATTTCTCCTTAAATATACGTCCTAGGGCGAAAAGGACTTTAATTCGTGACCACCCCCAAAAAATTGACAAATCCACCCAAAACCTAAAAAAAATTAAATTTTGGTATGAAAAACTTACTTTGCCCATATCTCCTAAACTAAGCGCCCTAGCGCGAAAAGGACTTTAATTCATGACCACCCCCAAAAAATTGAATAATCCTCCCAAAACCTAATAAAATTGAATTTTTTATCTTAAAAAATTATTTTGCCCATATCTTCGTATGTACGCGTCCTAGAGCGAAAAGGACTTTAATTCGTAACACCCCAAAAAAATTAATAATCCGCTCAAAACCTAAAAAAAGTCCAATTTTTATATGAAAAAGTTATTTTGCCCATATCTCCTTAAATATACGTCCTAGGGCGAAAAGGACATTAATTCGTGACCACCCCCAAAAAATTGACAAATCCACCCAAAACCTAAAAAAATTTAAATTTTGGTATGAAAAACTTATTTTGCCCATATCTCCTAAACTAAGCGCCCTACCGAGAAAATGACTTTAATTCATGACCACCCCCAAAAAAAATGAATAATCCTCCCAAAACCTAAAAAAATTTAAATTTTTATCTGAAAAACTTATTTTGCCCATATCTTCGTATATACGCGTCCTAGAGCGAAAAGGACTTTAATTCGTAACACCCCAAAAAATTTAATAATCCACTCAAAACCTAAAAAAATTCCAATTTTTATATGAAAAAGTTATTTTGTCCAATCTCCTTAAATATGCGTCCTAGGGCGAAATGGACTTTAATTCGTGACCACCCCCAAAAAATTGACAAATCCACCCAAAACATAAAAAAAATTAAATTTTGGTATGAAAAACTTACTTTGCCCATATCTCCTAAACTAAGCGCCCTAGCGCGAAAAGGACTTTAATTCATGACCACCCCAAAAAAATTGAATAATCCTCCCAAAACCTAAAAAAATTGAAATTTTTATGTGAAAAACTTGTTTTGCCCATATCTTCGTATATACGCGTCCTAGAGCGAAAAAGACTTTAATTCGTAACACCCCAAAAAATTTAATAATCCGCTCAAAACCTAAAAAAATTGCAATTTTTATATGAAAACGTTATTTTGCCCAATCTCCTTAAATATGCGTCCTAGGGCGAAATGGACTTTAATTCGTGACCACCCCCAAAAAATTGACAAATCCACCCAAAACCTAAAAAAATTTAAATTTTGATATGAAAAACTTATTTTACCCATATCTCCTAAACTAAGCGCCCTAGCGCGAAAAGGACTTTAATTCATGACCCCCCCAAAAAAATTGAATAATCCTCCCAAAACCTAAAAAAATTGAAATTTTTATCTGAAAAACTTATTTTGCCCATATCTTCGTATATACGCGTCCTAGAGCGAAAAGGACTTTAATTCGTAACACCCCAAAAATTTAATAATCCGCTCGAAACCTAAAAAAAATGCAGTTTTTATATGAAAAAGTTATTTTGCCCATTTCTCCTTAAATATACGTCCTAGGGCGAAAAGGACTTTAATTCGTGACCACCCCCAAAAAAATTGACAAATCCACCCAAAACCTAAAAAAATTTAAATTTTGATATGAAAAACTTATTTTGCCCATATCTCCTAAACTAAGCGCCCTAGCGCGAAAAGGACTTTAATTCATGACCACCCCCAAAAAAATTGAATAATCCTCCCACAACCTAATAAAATTGAATTTTTTATCTTAAAAAATTATTTTGCCCATATCTTCGTATGTACGCGTCCTAGAGCGAAAAGGACTTTAATTCGTAACACCCCAAAAAAAGTTATTTTGCCCAATCTCCTTAAATATGCGTCCTAGGGCGAAATGGACTTTAATTCGTGACCACCCCCAAAAAATTGACAAATCCACCCAAAACCTAAAAAAATTTAAATTTTGATATGAAAAACTTATTTTGCCCATATCTCCTAAACTAAGCGCCCTAGCGCGAAAAGGACTTTAATTCATGACCACCCCCAAAAAAATTGAATAATCCTCCCAAAACCTAAAAAAATTGAAATTTTTATCTGAAAAACTTATTTTGCCCATATCTTCGTATATATGCGTCCTAGAGCGAAAAAGACTTTAATTTGTAACACCCCAAAAAATTTAATAATCCGCTCAAAACCTAAAAAATTGCAATTTTTATATGAAAAAGTTATTTTGACCATTTCTCCTTAAATATACGTCCTAGGGCGTAACACCCCAAAAAATGTAATAATCCGCTCAAAACGTCAAAAAAGTCAAATTTTTATATGAAAAAGTTATTTTGCCCATATCTCCTTAAATATACATCCTAGGGCGAAAAGGACTTTAATTCGTGACCACCCCCAAAAAATTGACAAATCCACCCAAAACCTAATAAAACTTAAATTTTGGTATGAAAAACTTATTTTGCCCATATCTCCTAAACTAAGCGCCCTAGCGCGAAAAGGACTTTAATTCATGACCACCCCCAAAAAAATTGAATAATCCTCCCAAAACCTAAAAAAATTGAAATTTTTATCTGAAAAACTTATTTTGCCCATATCTTCGTATATATGCGTCCTAGAGCGAAAAAGACTTTAATTTGTAACACCCCAAAAAATTTAATAATCCGCTCAAAACCTAAAAAATTGCAATTTTTATATGAAAAAGTTATTTTGCCCATTTCTCCTTAAATATACGTCCTAGGGCGAAAAGGACTTTAATTCGTGACCACCCCCAAAAAAATTGACAAATCCACCCAAAACCTAAAAAAATTTAAATTTTGATATGAAAAACTTATTTTGCCCATATCTCCTAAACTAAGCGCCCTAGCGCGAAAAGGACTTTAATTCATGACCACCCCCAAAAAAATTGAATAATCCTCCCAAAACCTAAAAAAATTGAATTTTTTATCTTAAAAAATTATTTTGCCCATATCTTCGTATGTACGCGTCCTACAGCGAAAAGGACTTTAATTGCCCATATCTCCTTAAATATACGTTCTAGGGCGAAAAGGACATTAATTCGTGACCACCCCCAAAAAATTGACAAATCCACCCAAAACCTAAAAAAATTTAAATTTTGGTATGAAAAACTTATTTTGCCCATATCTCCTAAACTAAGCGCCCTACCGAGAAAATGACTTTAATTCATGACCACCCCCAAAAAAAATGAATAATCCTCCCAAAACCTAAAAAAATTTAAATTTTTATCTGAAAAACTTATTTTGCCCATATCTTCGTATATACGCGTCCTAGAGCGAAAAGGACTTTAATTCGTAACACCCCAAAAAATTTAATAATCCACTCAAAACCTAAAAAAATTCCAATTTTTATATGAAAAAGTTATTTTGTCCAATCTCCTTAAATATGCGTCCTAGGGCGAAATGGACTTTAATTCGTGACCACCCCCAAAAAATTGACAAATCCACCCAAAACATAAAAAAAATTAAATTTTGGTATGAAAAACTTACTTTGCCCATATCTCCTAAACTAAGCGCCCTAGCGCGAAAAGGACTTTAATTCATGACCACCCCAAAAAAATTGAATAATCCTCCCAAAACCTAAAAAAATTGAAATTTTTATGTGAAAAACTTGTTTTGCCCATATCTTCGTATATACGCGTCCTAGAGCGAAAAAGACTTTAATTCGTAACACCCCAAAAAATTTAATAATCCGCTCAAAACCTAAAAAAATTGCAATTTTTATATGAAAACGTTATTTTGCCCAATCTCCTTAAATATGCGTCCTAGGGCGAAATGGACTTTAATTCGTGACCACCCCCAAAAAATTGACAAATCCACCCAAAACCTAAAAAAATTTAAATTTTGATATGAAAAACTTATTTTACCCATATCTCCTAAACTAAGCGCCCTAGCGCGAAAAGGACTTTAATTCATGACCCCCCCAAAAAAATTGAATAATCCTCCCAAAACCTAAAAAAATTGAAATTTTTATCTGAAAAACTTATTTTGCCCATATCTTCGTATATACGCGTCCTAGAGCGAAAAGGACTTTAATTCGTAACACCCCAAAAATTTAATAATCCGCTCGAAACCTAAAAAAAATGCAGTTTTTATATGAAAAAGTTATTTTGCCCATTTCTCCTTAAATATACGTCCTAGGGCGAAAAGGACTTTAATTCGTGACCACCCCCAAAAAAATTGACAAATCCACCCAAAACCTAAAAAAATTTAAATTTTGATATGAAAAACTTATTTTGCCCATATCTCCTAAACTAAGCGCCCTAGCGCGAAAAGGACTTTAATTCATGACCACCCCCAAAAAAATTGAATAATCCTCCCACAACCTAATAAAATTGAATTTTTTATCTTAAAAAATTATTTTGCCCATATCTTCGTATGTACGCGTCCTAGAGCGAAAAGGACTTTAATTCGTAACACCCCAAAAAAAGTTATTTTGCCCAATCTCCTTAAATATGCGTCCTAGGGCGAAATGGACTTTAATTCGTGACCACCCCCAAAAAATTGACAAATCCACCCAAAACCTAAAAAAATTTAAATTTTGATATGAAAAACTTATTTTGCCCATATCTCCTAAACTAAGCGCCCTAGCGCGAAAAGGACTTTAATTCATGACCACCCCCAAAAAAATTGAATAATCCTCCCAAAACCTAAAAAAATTGAAATTTTTATCTGAAAAACTTATTTTGCCCATATCTTCGTATATATGCGTCCTAGAGCGAAAAAGACTTTAATTTGTAACACCCCAAAAAATTTAATAATCCGCTCAAAACCTAAAAAATTGCAATTTTTATATGAAAAAGTTATTTTGCCCATTTCTCCTTAAATATACGTCCTAGGGCGAAAAGGACTTTAATTCGTGACCACCCCCAAAAAAATTGACAAATCCACCCAAAACCTAAAAAAATTTAAATTTTGATATGAAAAACTTATTTTGCCCATATCTCCTAAACTAAGCGCCCTAGCGCGAAAAGGACTTTAATTCATGACCACCCCCAAAAAAATTGAATAATCCTCCCAAAACCTAAAAAAATTGAATTTTTTATCTTAAAAAATTATTTTGCCCATATCTTCGTATGTACGCGTCCTACAGCGAAAAGGACTTTAATTCGTAACACCCCAAAAAATGTAATAATCCGCTCAAAACGTAAAAAAGTCCAATTTTTATATGAAAAAGTTATTTTGCCCATATCTCCTTAAATATACATCCTAGGGCGAAAAGGACTTTAATTCGTGACCACCCCCAAAAAATTTACAAATCCACCCAAAACCTAAAAAAATTTAAATTTTGGTATGAAAAACTTATTTTGCCCATATCTCCTAAACTAAGCGCCCTAGAGCGAAAAGGACTTTAATTCATGACCACCCCCAAAAAAATTGAATAATCCTCCCAAAACCTAAAAAAATTGAATTTTTTTATCTTAAAAAATTATTTTGCCCATATCTTCGTATATACGCGTCCTAGAGCGAAAAGGACTTTAATTCGTAACACCCCAAAAAATTTAATAATCCGCTCAAAACCTAAAAAAATTGAAATTTTTATATGAAAAAGTTATTTTGTCCAATCTCCTTAAATATGCGTCCTAGGGCGAAATGGACTTTAATTCGTGATCACCCCCAAAAAATTGACAAATCCACCCAAAACCTAAAAAATTTAAATTTTGATATGAAAAATTTACTTTGCTATTGGCGAAAAGGACTTTAATTCGTAACACCCCAAAAAATTTAATAATCCGCTCAAAACGTAAAAAAAGTCCAATTTTTATATGAAAAAGTTATTTTGCCCATATCTCCTTAAATATGCGTCCTAGGGCGAAATGGACTTTAATTCGTGACCACCCCCAAAAAATTGACAAATCCACCCAAACCATAAAAAAATTTAAATTTTGGTATGAAAAGCTTATTTTGCCCATATCTCCTAAACTAAGCGCCCTAGCGCGAAAAGGACTTTAATTCATGACCACCCTCAAAAAAATTGAATAATCCTCCCAAAACCTAAAAAATTGCAATTTTTATCTGAAAAACTTATTTTACCCATATCTTCGTATATACGCGTCCTAGAGCGAAAAGGACTTTAATTCGTAACACCCCAACAAATTTAATAATCCGCTCGAAACCTAAAAAAATTGCAATTTTTATATGAAAAAGTTATTTTGACCATATCTCCTTAAATATACGCCCTAGGGCGAAAAGGACATTAATTCGTGACCACCCCCAAAAAATTGACAAATCCACCCAAAACCTAAAAAAATTTAAATTTTGGTATGAAAAACTTATTATGCCCATATCTCCTAAACTAAGCGCCCTAGCGCGAAAAGGACTTTAATTCATGACCACCCCCAAAAAAATTGAATAATCCTCCCAAAACCTAAAAAAATTTAAATTTTTATCTGAAAAATTTATTTTGCCCATATCTTCGTATAAACGCGTCCTAGAGCGAAAAGGACTTTAATTCGTAACACCCCAAAAAAAGTTATTTTGCCCAATCTCCTTAAATATGCGTCCTAGGGCGAAATGGACTTTAATTCGTGACCACCCCCAAAAAATTGACAAATCCACCCAAACCTTAAAAAAATTTAAATTTTGATATGAAAAACTTATTTTGCCCATATCTCCTAAACTAAGCGCCCTAGCGCGAAAAGGACTTTAATTCATGACCACCCTCAAAAAAATTGAATAATCCTCCCAAAACCTAAAAAAATTGCAATTTTTATCTGAAAAACTTATTTTACCCATATCTTCGTATATACGCGTCCTAGAGCGAAAAAGACTTTAATTCGTAACACCCCAAAAAATTTAATAATCCGCTCGAAACCTAAAAAAATTGCAATTTTTATATGAAAAAGTTATTTTGCCCATTTCTCCTTAAATATACGTCATAGGGCGAAAAGGACTTTAATTCGTGACCACCCCCAAAAAAATTGACAAATCCGCCCAAAACCTAAAAAAATTTAAATTTTGATATGAAAAACTTATTTTGCCCATATCTCCTAAACTAAGCGCCCTAGCGCGAAAAGGACTTTAATTCATGACCACCCCCAAAAAAATTGAATAATCCTCCCAAAACCTAATTAAATTGAATTTTTTATCTTAAAAAATTATTTTGCCCATATCTTCGTATATACGCGTCCTAGAGCGAAAAGGACTTTAATTCGTAACACCCCAAAAAATTTAATAATCCGCTCAAAACCTAAAAAAAGTCCAATTTTTATATGAAAAAGTTATTTTGCCCATATCTCCTTAAATGTACATCCTAGGGCGAAAAGGACTTTAATTCGTGACCACCCCCAAAAAATTTACAAATCCACCCAAAACCTAAAAAAATTTAAATTTTGGTATGAAAAACTTATTTTGCCCATATCTCCTAAACTAAGCGCCCTAGCGCGAAAAGGACTTTAATTCATGACCACCCCCAAAAAAATTGAATAATCCTCCCAAAACCTAAAAAAATTGAAATTTTTATCTGAAAAACTTATTTTGCCCATATCTTCGTATATACGCGTCCTAGAGCGAAAAGGACTTTAATTCGTAACACCCCAAAAAATTTAATAATCCGCTCAAAACCTAAAAAAATTGCAATTTTTATATGAAAAAGTTATTTTGTCCAATCTCCTTAAATATGCGTCCTAGGGCGAAATGGACTTTAATTCGTGACCACCCCCAAAAAATTGACAAATCCACCCAAAACCTAAAAAAATTGCAATTTTTATCTGAAAAACTTATTTTACCCATATCTTCGTATATACGCGTCCTAGAGCGAAAAAGACTTTAATTCGTAACACCCCAAAAAATTTAATAATCCGCTCGAAACCTAAAAAAATTGCAATTTTTATATGAAAAAGTTATTTTGCCCATTTCTCCTTAAATATACGTCATAGGGCGAAAAGGACTTTAATTCGTGACCACCCCCAAAAAAATTGACAAATCCGCCCAAAACCTAAAAAAATTTAAATTTTGATATGAAAAACTTATTTTACCCATATCTTCGTATATACGCGTCCTAGAGCGAAAAAGACTTTAATTCGTAACACCCCAAAAAATTTAATAATCCGCTCGAAACCTAAAAAAATTGCAATTTTTATATGAAAAAGTTATTTTGCCCATTTCTCCTTAAATATACGTCATAGGGCGAAAAGGACTTTAATTCGTGACCACCCCCAAAAAAATTGACAAATCCGCCCAAAACCTAAAAAAATTTAAATTTTGATATGAAAAACTTATTTTGCCCATATCTCCTAAACTAAGCGCCCTAGCGCGAAAAGGACTTTAATTCATGACCACCCCCAAAAAAATTGAATAATCCTCCCAAAACCTAATTAAATTGAATTTTTTATCTTAAAAAATTATTTTGCCCATATCTTCGTATATACGCGTCCTAGAGCGAAAAGGACTTTAATTCGTAACACCCCAAAAAATTTAATAATCCGCTCAAAACCTAAAAAAAGTCCAATTTTTATATGAAAAAGTTATTTTGCCCATATCTCCTTAAATGTACATCCTAGGGCGAAAAGGACTTTAATTCGTGACCACCCCCAAAAAATTTACAAATCCACCCAAAACCTAAAAAAATTTAAATTTTGGTATGAAAAACTTATTTTGCCCATATCTCCTAAACTAAGCGCCCTAGCGCGAAAAGGACTTTAATTCATGACCACCCCCAAAAAAATTGAATAATCCTCCCAAAACCTAAAAAAATTGAAATTTTTATCTGAAAAACTTATTTTGCCCATATCTTCGTATATACGCGTCCTAGAGCGAAAAGGACTTTAATTCGTAACACCCCAAAAAATTTAATAATCCGCTCAAAACCTAAAAAAATTGCAATTTTTATATGAAAAAGTTATTTTGTCCAATCTCCTTAAATATGCGTCCTAGGGCGAAATGGACTTTAATTCGTGACCACCCCCAAAAAATTGACAAATCCACCCAAAACCTAAAAAAATTTAAATTTTGATATGAAAAATTTACTTTGCTATTGGCGAAAAGGACTTTAATTCGTAACACCCCAAAAAATTTAATAATCCGCTCAAAACGTAAAAAAAGTCCAATTTTTATATGAAAAAGTTATTTTGCCCATATCTCCTTAAATATACATCCTAGGGCGAAAAGGACTTTAATTCGTGACCACCCCCAAAAAATTTACAAATCCACCCAAAACCTAAAAAAATTTAAATTTTGGTATGAAAAACTTATTTTGCCCATATCTCCTAAACTAAGCGCCCTAGCGCGAAAAGGACTTTAATTCATGACCACCCACAAAAAAATTGAATTATCCTCCCAAAACCTTAAAAAAATAGAAATTTTTATCTGAAAAACTTATTTTGCCCATATCTCCGTATATACGCGTCCTAGAGCGAAAAGGACTTTAATTCGTAACACCCCAAAAAATTTAATAATCCACCCAAAACCTAAAAAAATTGCAATTTTTATATGAAAACGTTATTTTGCCCAATCTCCTTAAATATGCGTCCTAGGGCGAAATGGACTTTAATTCGTGACCACCCCCAAAAAATTGACAAATCCACCCAAACCATAAAAAAATTTAAATTTTGATATGAAAAACTTATTTTGCCCATATCTCCTAAACTAAGCGCCCTAGCGCGAAAAGGACTTTAATTCATGACCACCCTCAAAAAAATTGAATAATCCTCCCAAAACCTAAAAAATTGCAATTTTTATCTGAAAAACTTATTTTACCCATATCTTCGTATATACGCGTCCTAGAGCGAAAAGGACTTTAATTCGTAACACCCCAACAAATTTAATAATCCGCTCGAAACCTAAAAAAATTGCAATTTTTATATGAAAAAGTTATTTTGACCATATCTCCTTAAATATACGCCCTAGGGCGAAAAGGACATTAATTCGTGACCACCCCCAAAAAAATTGACAAATCCACCCAAAACCTAAAAAAATTTAAATTTTGGTATGAAAAACTTATTATGCCCATATCTCCTAAACTAAGCGCCCTAGCGCGAAAAGGACTTTAATTCATGACCACCCCCAAAAAAATTGAATAATCCTCCCAAAACCTAAAAAAATTTAAATTTTTATCTGAAAAACTTATTTTGCCCATATCTTCGTATAAACGCGTCCTAGAGCGAAAAGGACTTTAATTCGTAACACCCCAAAAAAAGTTATTTTGCCCAATCTCCTTAAATATGCGTCCTAGGGCGAAATGGACTTTAATTCGTGACCACCCCCAAAAAATTGACAAATCCACCCAAACCTTAAAAAAATTTAAATTTTGATATGAAAAACTTATTTTGCCCATATCTCCTAAACTAAGCGCCCTAGCGCGAAAAGGACTTTAATTCATGACCACCCTCAAAAAAATTGAATAATCCTCCCAAAACCTAAAAAAATTGCAATTTTTATCTGAAAAACTTATTTTACCCATATCTTCGTATATACGCGTCCTAGAGCGAAAAGGACTTTAATTCGTAACACCCCAAAAAATTTAATAATCCGCTCGAAACCTAAAAAAATTGCAATTTTTATATGAAAAAGTTATTTTGCCCATTTCTCCTTAAATATACGTCATAGGGCGAAAAGGACTTTAATTCGTGACCACCCCCAAAAAAATTGACAAATCCACCCAAAACCTAAAAAAATTTAAATTTTGATATGAAAAACTTATTTTGCCCATATCTCCTAAACTAAGCGCCCTAGCGCGAAAAGGACTTTAATTCATGACCACCCCCAAAAAAATTGAATAATCCTCCCAAAACCTAATAAAATTGAATTTTTTATCTTAAAAAATTATTTTGCCCATATCTTCGTATGTACGCGTCCTAGAGCGAAAAGGACTTTAATTCGTAACACCCCAAAAAATTTAATAATCCGCTCAAAACCTAAAAAAAGTCCAATTTTTATATGAAAAAGTTATTTTGCCCATATCTCCTTAAATATACATCCTAGGGCGAAAAGGACTTTAATTCGTGACCACCCCCAAAAAATTGACAAATCCACCCAAAACCTAAAAAAATTTAAATTTTGGTATGAAAAACTTATTTTCCCCATATATCCTAAACTAAGCGCCCTAGCGCGAAAAGGACTTTAATTCATGACCACCCCCAAAAAATTTGAATAATCCTCCCAAAACCTAAAAAAATTGAAATTTTTATCTGAAAAACTTATTTTGCCCATATCTTCGTATATACGCGTCCTAGAGCGAAAAGGACTTTAATTCGTAACACCCCAAAAAATTTAATAATCCACTCAAAACCTAAAAAAATTGCAATTTTTATATGAAAAAGTTATTTTGCCCAATCTCCTTAAATATGCGTCCTAGGGCGAAATGGACTTTAATTCGTGACCACCCCCAAAAAATTGACAAATCCACCCAAAACCTAAAAAAATTTAAATTTTGGTATGAAAAACTTACTTTGCCCATACCTCCTAACCTAAGCGCCCTAGCGCGAAAAGGACTTTAATTCATGACCACCCCCAAAAAAATTGAATAATCCTCCCAAAACCTAAAAAAATTGAAATTTTTATCTGAAAAACTTATTTTGCCCATATCTTCGTATATACGCGTCCTAGAGCGAAAAGGACTTTAATTCGTAACACCCCAAAAAATTTAATAATCCGCTCAAAACCTAAAAAAATTTAAATTTTTATCTGAAAAACTTATTTTGCCCATATCTCCTTAAATATACGTCCTAGGGCGAAAAGGACTTTAATTCGTGACCACTCCCAAAAAATTGACAAATCCACACAAAACCAAAAAAAATTAAATTTTGATATGAAAAACTTATTTTGCCCATATCTCCTAAACTAAGCGCCCTAGCGCGAAAAGGACTTTGATTCATGACCACCCCCAAAAAAATTGAATAATCCTCCCAAAACCTAAAAAAATTTAAATTTTTATCTGAAAAACTTATTTTGCCCATATCTTCGTATATACGCGTCCTAGAGCGAAAAGGACTTTAATTCGTAACACCCCAAAAAATTTAATAATCCGCTCAAAACCTAAAAAAATTGCAATTTTTATATGAGAAAGTTATTTTGCCCATTTCTCCTTAAATATACGTCCTAGGGCGAAAAGGACTTTAATTCGTGACCACCCCCAAAAAAATTGAAAAATCCACCCAAAACCTAAAAAAATTTAAATTTTGATATGAAAAACATATTTTGCCCATATCTCCTAAACTAAGCGCCCTAGCGCGAAAAGGACTTTAATTCATGACCACCCCAAAAAAAAAAAAATGAATAATCCTCCCAAAACCTAAAAAATTGAATTTTTTATCTTAAAAAATTATTTTGCCCATATCTTCGTATGTACGCGTGCTAGAGCGAAAAGGACTTTAATTCGTAACACCCCAAAAAATTTAATAATCCGCTCAAAACCTAAAAAAAGTCAAATTTTTATATGAAAAAGTTATTTTGCCCATATCTCCTTAAATATACATCCTAGGGCGAAAAGGTCTTTAATTCGTGACCACCCCCAAAAAATTGACAAATGTACCCAAAACCTAAAAAAATTTAAATTTTGGTATGAAAAACTTATTTTGCCCATATCTCCTAAACTAAGCGCCCTAGCGCGAAAAGGACTTTAATTCATGACCACCCCCAAAAAAATTGAATAATCCTCCCAAAACCTAAAAAAATTTAAATTTTTATCTGAAAAACTTATTTTGCCCATATCTTCGTATATACGCGTCCTAGAGCGAAAGGGTCTTTAATTCGTAACACCCCAAAAAATTTAATAATCCACTCAAAACCTAAAAAAATTGCAATTTTTATATGAAAAAGTTATTTTGCCCAATCTTCTTAAATATGCGTCCTAGGGCGAAATGGACTTTAATTCGTGACCACCCCCAAAAAATTGACAAATCCACCCAAAACCTAAAAAAATTTAAATTTTGGTATGAAAAACTTACTTTGCCCATATCTCCTAAACTAAGCGCCCTAGCGCGAAAAGGACTTTAATTCATGACCACCCCCAAAAAAATTGAATAATCCTCCCAAAACCTACAAAAATTTAAATTTTTATCTGAAAAACTTATTTTGCCCATATCTTCGTATATACGCGTCCTAGAGCGAAAAGGACTTTAATTCGTAACACCCCAAAAAATTTAATAATCCGCTCAAAACCTAAAAAAAATTGCAATTTTTATATGAAAAAGTCATTTTGCCCATATCTCCTTTAATATACGTCCTAGTGCGAAAAGGACTTTAATTCGTGACCACTCCCAAAAAATTGACAAATCCACCCAAAACCTAAAAAATTTAAATTTTGATATGAAAAACTTATTTTGCCCATATCTCCTAAACTAAGCGCCCTAGCGCGAAAAGGACTTTAATTCATGACCACCCCCAAAAAAAATGAATAATCCTCCCAAAACCTAAAAAAATTGAATTTTTTATCTTAAAAAATTATTTTGCCCATATCTTCGTATGTACGCGTCCTAGAGCGAAAAGGACTTTAATTCGTAACACCCCAAAAAATTTAATAACCCACTCAAAACCTAAAAAAATTGCAATTTTTATATGAAAAAGTTATTTTGCCCAATCTCCTTAAATATGCGTCCTAGGGCGAAATGGACTTTAATTCGTGACCACCCCCAAAAAATTGACAAATCCACCCAAAACCTAAAAAAATTTAAATTTTGGTATGAAAAACTTACTTTGCCCATATCTCCTAAACTAAGCGCCCTAGCGCGAAAAGGACTTTAATTCATGACCACCCCCAAAAAAATTGAATAATCCTCCCAAAACCTAAAAAAATGGAAATTTTTATCTGAAAAACTTATTTTGCCCATATCTTCGTATATACGCGTGCTAGAGCGAAAAGGACTTTAATTCGTAACACCCCAAAAAAATTTAATAATCCGCTCAAAACCTAAAAAAAGTCCAATTTTTATATGAAAAACTTATTTTGCCCATATCTCCTAAACTAAGCGCCCTAGCGCGAAAAGGACTTTAATTCATGACCACCCCCAAAAAAATTGAATAATCCTCCCAAAACCTAAAAAAATTTAAATTTTTATAGGAAAAACTTATTTTGCTCATATCTTCGTATATACGCGTCCTAGAGCGAAAAGGTCTTTAATTCGTAACACCCCAAAAAATTTAATAATCCGCTCAAAACCTAAAAAAAATTGCAATTTTTATATGAAAAAGTTATTTTGCCCATTTCTCCTTAAATATACGTCCTAGGGCGAAAAGGATTTTAATTCGTGACCACCCCCAAAAAAATTGACAAATCCACCCAAAACCTAAAAAAATTTGAATTTTGATATGAAAAACTTATTTTGCCCATATCTCCTAAACTAAGCGCCCTAGCGCGAAAAGGACTTTAATTCATGACCACCCCCAAAAAAATTGAATAATCCTCCCAGAACCTAATAAAATTGAATTTTTTATCTTAAAAAATTATTTTGCCCATATCTTCGTATGTACGCGTCCTAGAGCGAAAAGGACTTTAATTCGTAACACCCCAAAAAATTTAATAATCCACTCAAAACCTAAAAAAAAGAAGGACTTTAATTCATGACCACCCCCAAAAAAATTAAATAATCCTCCCACAACCTAAAAAAATTTAAATTTTTATCTGAAAAACTTATTTTGCCCATATCTTCGTATATACGCGTCCTAGAGCAAAAAGGACTTTAATTCGTAACACCCCAAAAAATTTAATAATCCGCTTAAAACCTAAAAAAATTGCAATTTTTATATGAAAAAGTTATTTTGCCCATTTCTCCTTAAATATACGTCCTAGGGCGAAAAGGATTTTAATTCGTGACCACCCCCAAAAAAATTGACAAATCCACCCAAAACCTAAAAAAATTTAAATTTTGATATGAAAAACTTATTTTGCCCATATCTCCTAAACTAAGCGCCCTAGCGCGAAAAGGACTTTAATTCATGACCACCCCCAAAAAAATTGAATAATCCTCCCAAAACCTAATAAAATTGAATTTTTTATCTTAAAAAATTATTTTGCCCATATCTTCGTATGTACGCGTCCTAGAGCGAAAAGGACTTTAATTCGTAACACCCCAAAAAATTTAATAATCCACTCAAAACCTAAAAAAATTGCAATTTTTATATGAAAAAGTTATTTTGCCCAATCTCCTTAAATATTCGTCCTAGGGCGAAATGGACTTTAATTCGTGACCACCCCAAAAAAAAAATTGAATAATCCTCCCAAAACCTAAAAAAATTAAAATTTTTATCTGAAAAACTTATTTTGCCCATATCTTCGTATATACGCGTGCTAGAGCGAAAAGGACTTTAATTCGTAACACCCCAAAAAATTTAATAATCCGCTCAAAACCTAAAAAAATTGCAATTTTTATATGAAAAAGTTATTTTGCCCATTTCTCCTTAAATATACGTCCTAGGGCGAAAAGGATTTTAATTCGTGACCACCCCCAAAAAAAATGACAAATCCACCCAAAACCTAAAAAAATTTAAATTTTGATATGAAAAACTTATTTTGCCCATATCTCCTAAACTAAGCGCCCTAGCGCGAAAAGGACTTTAATTCATGACCACCCCCAAAAAAATTGAATAATCCTCCCAAAACCTAATAAAATTGAATTTTTTATCTTAAAAAATTATTTTGCCCATATCTTCGTATGTACGCGTCCTAGAGCGAAAAGGACTTTAATTCGTAACACCCCAAAAAATTTAATAATCCACTCAAAACCTAAAAAAATTGCAATTTTTATATGAAAAAGTTATTTTGCCCAATCTCCTTAAATATTCGTCCTAGGGCGAAATGGACTTTAATTCGTGACCACCCCAAAAAAAAATTGAATAATCCCCCCAAAACCTAAAAAAATTAAAATTTTTATCTGAAAAACTTATTTTGCCCATATCTTCGTATATACGCGTGCTAGAGCGAAAAGGACTTTAATTCGTAACACCCCAAAAAATTTAATAATCCGCTCAAAACCTAAAAAAAGTCAAATTTTTATATGAAAAACTTATTTTGCCCATATCTCCTAAACTAAGCACCCTAGCGCGAAAAGGACTTTAATTCATGACCACCCCCAAAAAAATTGAATAATCCTCCCAAAACCTAAAAAAATTTAAATTTTTATCGGAAAAACTTATTTTGCTCATATCTTCGTATATACGCGTCCTAGAGCGAAAAGGACTTTAATTCGTAACACCCCAAAAAATTTAATAATCCGCTCAAAACCTAAAAAAGTCCAATTTTTATATGAAAAAGTTATTTTGCCCATTTCTCCTTAAATATACGTCCTAGGGCGAAAAGGATTTTAATTCGTGACCACCCCCAACAAAATTGACAAATCCACCCAAAACCTAAAATAATTTAAATTTTGATATGAAAAACTTATTTTGCCCATATCTCCTAAACTAAGCGCCCTAGCGCGAAAAGGACTTTAATTCATGACCACCCCCAAAAAAATTGAATAATCCTCCCAAAACCTAATAAAATTGAATTTTTTATCTTAAAAAATTATTTTGCCCATATCTTCGTATGTACGCGTCCTAGAGCGAAAAGGACTTTAATTCGTAACACCCCAAAAAATTTAATAATCCACTCAAAACCTAAAAAAATTGCAATTTTTATATGAAAAAGTTATTTTGCCCATTTCTCCTTAAATATACGTCCTAGGGCGAAAAGGACTTTAATTCGTGACCACCCCCAAAAAAATTGACAAATCCACCCAAAACCTAAAAAAATTTAAAATTTGATATGAAAAACTTATTTTGCCCATATCTCCTAAACTAAGCGCCCTAGCGCGAAAAGGACTTTAATTCATGACCACCCCCACAAAAATTGAATAATCCTCCCAAAACCTAAAAAAATTGAAATTTTTATCTGAAAAACTTAGTTTGCCCATATCTTTGTATATACGCGTCCTAGAGCGAAAAAGACTTTAATTCGTAACACCCCAAACAATTTAATAATCCACTCAAAACCTAAAAAAATTGCAATTTTTATATGAAAAAGTTATTTTGCCCATTTCTCCTTAAATATACGTCCTAGGGCGAAAAGGACTTTAATTCGTGACCACCCCCAAAAAAATTGACAAATCCACCCAAAACCTAAAAAAATTTAAATTTTTGTATGAAAAACTTATTTTGCCCATATCTCCTAAACTAAGCGCCCTAGCGCGAAAAGGACTTTAATTCACGACCACCCCCAAAAAAATTGAATAATCCTCCCAAAACCTAAAAAAAATTAAATTTTTATCTGAAAAAATTATTTTGCCCATATCTTCGTATATAAGCGTCCTAGAGCGAAAAGGACTTTAATTCGTAACACCCCAAAAAATTTAATAATCCACTCAAAACCTAAAAAAATTGCAATTTTTATATGAAAAAGTTATTTTGCCCAATCTCCTTAAATATGCGTCCTAGGGCGAAATGGACTTTAATTCGTGACCACCCCAAAAAAATTGACAAATCCACCCAAAACCTAAAAAAATTTAAATTTTGATGTGAAAAACTTATTTTGCCCATATCTCCTAAACTAAGCGCCCTAGCGCGAAAAGGACTTTAATTCATGACCACCCCCAAAAAAAATGAATAATCCTCCCAAAACCTAAAAAAATTGAATTTTTTATCTTAAAAAATTATTTTGCCCATATCTTCGTATGTACGCGTCCTAGAGCGAAAAGGACTTTAATTCGTAACACCCCAAAAAATTTAATAATCCGCTCAAAACCTAAAAAAAGTCAAATTTTTATATGAAAAAGTTATTTTGCCCATATCTCCTTAAATATACGTCCTAGGGCGAAAAGGACTTTAATTCGTGACCACCCCCAAAAAATTGACAAATCCACCCAAAACCTAAAAAAATTTAAATTTTGGTATGAAAAGCTTATTTTTCCCATATCTCCTAAACTAAGCGCCCTAGCGCGAAAATGACTTTAATTCATGACCACACCCAAAAAAATTGAATAATCCTCCCAAAACCTAAAAAAATTTAAATTTTTATCTGAAAAACTTGTTTTGCCCATATCTTCGTATATACGCGTCCTAGAGCGAAAAGGACTTTAATTCGTAACACCCCAAAAAATTTAATAATCCACTCAAAACCTAAAAAAATTGCAATTTTTATATGAAAAAGTTATTTTGCCCAATCTCCTTAAATATGCGTCCTAGGGCGAAAAGGACTTTAATTCGTGACCACCCCCAAAAAATTGAGAAATCCACCCAAAACCTAAAAAAATTTAAATTTTGATATGAAAAACTTATTTTGCCCATATCTCCTAAACTAAGCGCCCTAGCGCGAAAAGGACTTTAATTCATGACCACCCCCAAAAAAATTGAATAATCCTCCCAAAACCTAAAAAAATTTAAATTTTTATCTGAAAAACTTATTTTGCCCATATCTTCGTATATACGCGTCCTAGAGCGAAAAGGACTTTAATTCGTAACACCCCAAAAAATTTAATAATCCACTCAAAACCTAAAAAAATTGCAATTTTTATATGAAAAAGTTATTTTGCCCAATCTCCTTAAATATGCGTCCTAGGGCGAAATGGACTTTAATTCGTGACCACCCCCAAAAAATTGACAAATCCATCCAAAACCTAAAAAAATTTAAATTTTGGTATGAAAAACTTACTTTGCCCATATCTCCTAAACTAAGCGCCCTAGCGCGAAAAGGACTTTAATTCACGACCACCCCAAAAAAATTGAATAATCCTCCCAAAACCTAAAAAAAATTAAATTTTTATCTGAAAAAATTATTTTGCCCATATCTTCGTATATACGCGTCCTAGAGCGAAAAGGACTTTAATTCGTAACACCCCAAAAAATTTAATAATCCACTCAAAACCTAAAAAATTGCAATTTTTATATGAAAAAGTTATTTTGCCCAATCTCCTTAAATATGCGTCCTAGGGCGAAATGGACTTTAATTCGTGACCACCCCAAAAAAATTGACAAATCCACCCAAAACCTAAAAAAATTTAAATTTTGATGTGAAAAACTTATTTTGCCCATATCTCCTAAACTAAGCGCCCTAGCGCGAAAAGGACTTTAATTCATGACCACCCCAAAAAAAAATGAATAATCCTCCCAAAACCTAAAAAAATTGAATTTTTTATCTTAAAAAATTATTTTGCCCATATCTTCGTATGTACGCGTCCTAGAGCGAAAAGGACTTTAATTCGTAACACCCCAAAAAATTTAATAATCCCCTCAAAACCTAAAAAAAGTCAAATTTTTATATGAAAAAGTTATTTTGCCCATATCTCCTTAAATATACGTCCTAGGGCGAAAAGGACTTTAATTCGTGACCACCCCCAAAAAATTGACAAATCCACCCAAAACCTAAAAAAATTTAAATTTTGGTATGAAAAGCTTATTTTTCCCATATCTCCTAAACTAAGCGCCCTAGCGCGAAAATGACTTTAATTCATGACCACACCCAAAAAAATTGAATAATCCTCCCAAAACCTAAAAAAATTTAAATTTTTATCTGAAAAACTTGTTTTGCCCATATCTTCGTATATACGCGTCCTAGAGCGAAAAGGACTTTAATTCGTAACACCCCAAAAAATTTAATAATCCACTCAAAACCTAAAAAAATTGCAATTTTTATATGAAAAAGTTATTTTGCCCAATCTCCTTAAATATGCGTCCTAGGGCGAAAAGGACTTTAATTCGTGACCACCCCCAAAAAATTGAGAAATCCACCCAAAACCTAAAAAAATTTAAATTTTGATATGAAAAACTTATTTTGCCCATATCTCCTAAACTAAGCGCCCTAGCGCGAAAAGGACTTTAATTCATGACCACCCCCAAAAAAATTGAATAATCCTCCCAAAACCTAAAAAAATTTAAATTTTTATCTGAAAAACTTATTTTGCCCATATCTTCGTATATACGCGTCCTAGAGCGAAAAGGACTTTAATTCGTAACACCCCAAAAAATTTAATAATCCACTCAAAACCTAAAAAAATTGCAATTTTTATATGAAAAAGTTATTTTGCCCAATCTCCTTAAATATGCGTCCTAGGGCGAAATGGACTTTAATTCGTGACCACCCCCAAAAAATTGACAAATCCATCCAAAACCTAAAAAAATTTAAATTTTGGTATGAAAAACTTACTTTGCCCATATCTCCTAAACTAAGCGCCCTAGCGCGAAAAGGACTTTAATTCACGACCACCCCCAAAAAAATTGAATAATCCTCCCAAAACCTAAAAAAAATTAAATTTTTATCTGAAAAAATTATTTTGCCCATATCTTCGTATATACGCGTCCTAGAGCGAAAAGGACTTTAATTCGTAACACCCCAAAAAATTTAATAATCCACTCAAAACCTAAAAAAATTGCAATTTTTATATGAAAAAGTTATTTTGCCCAATCTCCTTAAATATGCGTCCTAGGGCGAAATGGACTTTAATTCGTGACCACCCCAAAAAAATTGACAAATCCACCCAAAACCTAAAAAAATTTAAATTTTGATGTGAAAAACTTATTTTGCCCATATCTCCTAAACTAAGCGCCCTAGCGCGAAAAGGACTTTAATTCATGACCACCCCAAAAAAAAATGAATAATCCTCCCAAAACCTAAAAAAATTGAATTTTTTATCTTAAAAAATTATTTTGCCCATATCTTCGTATGTACGCGTCCTAGAGCGAAAAGGACTTTAATTCGTAACACCCCAAAAAATTTAATAATCCCCTCAAAACCTAAAAAAAGTCAAATTTTTATATGAAAAAGTTATTTTGCCCATATCTCCTTAAATATACGTCCTAGGGCGAAAAGGACTTTAATTCGTGACCACCCCCAAAAAATTGACAAATCCACCCAAAACCTAAAAAAATTTAAATTTTGGTATGAAAAGCTTATTTTTCCCATATCTCCTAAACTAAGCGCCCTAGCGCGAAAATGACTTTAATTCATGACCACACCCAAAAAAATTGAATAATCCTCCCAAAACCTAAAAAAATTTAAATTTTTATCTGAAAAACTTGTTTTGCCCATATCTTCGTATACACGCGTCCTAGAGCGAAAAGGACTTTAATTCGTAACACCCCAAAAAATTTAATAATCCACTCAAAACCTAAAAAATTGCAATTTTTATATGAAAAAGTTATTTTGCCCAATCTCCTTAAATATGCGTCCTAGGGCGAAAAGGACTTTAATTCGTGACCACCCCCAAAAAATTGAGAAATCCACCCAAAACCTAAAAAAATTTAAATTTTGATATGAAAAACTTATTTTGCCCATATCTCCTAAACTAAGCGCCCTAGCGCGAAAAGGACTTTAATTCATGACCACCCCCAAAAAAATTGAATAATCCTCCCAAAACCTAAAAAAATTTAAATTTTTATCTGAAAAACTTATTTTGCCCATATCTTCGTATATACGCGTCCTAGAGCGAAAAGGACTTTAATTCGTAACACCCCAAAAAATTTAATAATCCACTCAAAACCTAAAAAAATTGCAATTTTTATATGAAAAAGTTATTTTGCCCAATCTCCTTAAATATGCGTCCTAGGGCGAAATGGACTTTAATTCGTGACCACCCCCAAAAAATTGACAAATCCATCCAAAACCTAAAAAAATTTAAATTTTGGTATGAAAAACTTACTTTGCCCATATCTCCTAAACAAAGCGCCCTAGCGCGAAAAGGACTTTAATTCATGACCACCCCCAAAAAAAATGAATAATCCTCCCAAAACCTAAAAAAATTTAAATTTTTATCTGAAAAACTTATTTTGCCCATATCTTCGTATATACGCGTCCTAGAGCGAAAAGGACTTTAATTCGTAACACCCCAAAAAATTTAATAATCCACTCACAACCTAAAAAAATTGCAATTTTTATATGAAAAAGTTATTTTGCCCAATCTCCTTAAATATACATCCTAGGGCGAAAAGGACTTTAATTCGTGACCACCCCCAAAAAATTGACAAATCCATCCAAAACCTAAAAAAATTTAAATTTTGGTATGAAAAACTTACTTTGCCCATATCTCCTAAACTAAGCGCCCTAGCGCGAAAAGGACTTTAATTCATGACCACCCCAAAAAAAAATTGAATAATCCTCCCAAAACCTAAAAAAATTTAAATTTTTATCTGAAAATTTATTTTGCCCATATCTTCGTATATTCGCGTCCTAGAGCGAAAAAGACTTTAATTCGTAACACCCCAAAAAATTTAATAATCCGCTCAAAACCTAAAAAATTGCAAT
Source organism: Haematobia irritans (assembly GCF_050003625.1). Taxonomy (NCBI): domain Eukaryota; kingdom Metazoa; phylum Arthropoda; class Insecta; order Diptera; family Muscidae; genus Haematobia; species Haematobia irritans. The sequence continues at coordinate 70,214,217 of NC_134400.1, read as the reverse complement.
TTTTATATGAAAAAGTTATTTTGCCCATTTCTCCTTAAATATACATCCTAGGGCGAAAAGGACTTTAATTCGTGACCACCCCCAAAAAATTGACAAATCCACCCAAAACCTGAAAAAATTTAAATTTTGGTATGAAAAACTTATTTTGCCCATATCTCCTAAACTAAGCGCCCTAGCGCGAAAAGGACTTTAATTCATGACCACCCCCAAAAAAATTGAATAATCCTCCCAAAACCTAAAAAAATTTAAATTTTTATCTGAAAAACTTATTTTGCCCATATCTTCGTATATACGCGTCCTAGAGCGAAAAGGACTTTAATTCGTAACACCCCAAAAAATTTAATAATCCACTCAAAACCTAAAAAAATTGCAATTTTTATATGAAAAAGTTATTTTTCCCATATCTCCTTAAATATACGTCCTAGGGCGAAAAGGACTTTAATTCGTGACCACCCCCAAAAAATTGACAAATCCACCCAAAACCTAAAAAAATTTAAATTTTGGTATGAAAAGCTTATTTTTCCCATATCTCCTAAACTAAGCGCCCTAGCGCGAAAATGACTTTAATTCATGACCACACCCAAAAAAATTGAATAATCCTCCCAAAACCTAAAAAAATTTAAATTTTTATCTGAAAAACTTGTTTTGCCCATATCTTCGTATATACGCGTCCTAGAGCGAAAAGGACTTTAATTCGTAACACCCCAAAAAATTTAATAATCCACTCAAAACCTAAAAAAATTGCAATTTTTATATGAAAAAGTTATTTTGCCCAATCTCCTTAAATATGCGTCCTAGGGCGAAAAGGACTTTAATTCGTGACCACCCCCAAAAATTTGACAAATCCACCCAAAACCTAAAAAAATTGAAATTTTGGTATGAAAAACTTATTTTGCCCATATCTCCTAAACTAAGCGCCCTAGCGCGAAAAGGACTTTAATTCATGACCACCCCCAAAAAAATTGAATAATCCTCCCAAAACCTAAAAAAATTTAAATTTTTATCTGAAAAACTTATTTTGCCCATATCTTCGTATATACGCGTCCTAGAGCGAAAAGGACTTTAATTCGTAACACCCCAAAAATTTAATAATCCACTCAAAACCTAAAAAAATTGCAATTTTTATATGAAAAAGTTATTTTGCCCAATCTCCTTAAATATGCGTCCTAGGGCGAAATGGACTTTAATTCGTGACTACCCCCAAAAAATTGACAAATCCACCCAAAACCTAACAAAATTTAAATTTTGATATGAAAAACTTATTTTGCCCATATCTCCTAAACTAAGCGCCCTAGCGCGAAAAGGACTTTAATTCATGACCACCCCCAAAAAAAGTGAATAATCCTCCCAAAACCTAAAAAAATTTAAATTTTTATCTGAAAAATTTATTTTGCCCATATCTTCGTATATACGCGTCCTAGAGCGAAAAGGACTTTAATTCGTAACACCACAAAAAATTAATAATCCGCTCAAAACCTAAAAAATTGCAATTTTTATATGAAAAAGTTATTTTGCCCATTTCTCCTTAAATATACGTATTTTGCCCATATCTCCTTAAATATACGTCCTAGGGCGAAAAGGACTTTAATTCGTGACCACCCCCAAAAAATTGAGAAATCCACCCAAAACCTAAAAAAATTTAAATTTTGATATGAAAAACTTATTTTGCCCATATCTCCTAAACTAAGCGCCCTAGCGCGAAAAGGACTTTAATTCATGACCACCCCCAAAAAAATTGAATAATCCTCCCAAAACCTAAAAAAATTTAAATTTTTATCTGAAAAACTTATTTTGCCCATATCTTCGTATATACGCGTCCTAGAGCGAAAAGGACTTTAATTCGTAACACCCCAAAAAATTTAATAATCCACTCAAAACCTAAAAAAATTGCAATTTTTATATGAAAAAGTTATTTTGCCCAATCTCCTTAAATATGCGTCCTAGGGCGAAATGGACTTTAATTCGTGACCACCCCCAAAAAATTGACAAATCCATCCAAAACCTAAAAAAATTTAAATTTTGGTATGAAAAACTTACTTTGCCCATATCTCCTAAACTAAGCGCCCTAGCGCGAAAAGGACTTTAATTCATGACCACCCCCAAAAAAAATTGAATAATCCTCCCAAAACCTAAAAAAATTTAAATTTTTATCTGAAAAACTTATTTTGCCCATATCTTCGTATATACGCGTCCTAGAGCGAAAAGGACTTTAATTCGTAACACCCCAAAAAATTTAATAATCCACTCAAAACCTAAAAAAATTGCAATTTTTATATGAAAAAGTTATTTTGCCCAATCTCCTTAAATATGCGTCCTAGGGCGAAATGGACTTTAATTCGTGACCACCCCCAAAAAATTGACAAATCCATCCAAAACCTAAAAAAATTTAAATTTTGGTATGAAAAACTTACTTTGCCCATATCTCCTAAACTAAGCGCCCTAGCGCGAAAAGGACTTTAATTCATGACCACCCCCAAAAAAAATTGAATAATCCTCCCAAAACCTAAAAAAATTTAAATTTTTATCTGAAAAACTTATTTTGCCCATATCTTCGTATATTCGCGTCCTAGAGCGAAAAAGACTTTAATTCGTAACACCCCAAAAAATTTAATAATCCGCTCAAAACCTAAAAAATTGCAATTTTTATATGAAAAAGTTATTTTGCCCATTTCTCCTTAAATATACATCCTAGGGCGAAAAGGACTTTAATTCGTGACCACCCCCAAAAAATTGACAAATCCACCCAAAACCTAAAAAAATTTAAATTTTGGTATGAAAAACTTATTTTGCCCATATCTCCTAAACTAAGCGCCCTAGCGCGAAAAGGACTTTAATTCATGACCACCCCCAAAAAAATTGAATAATCCTCCCAAAACCTAAAAAAATTTAAATTTTTATCTGAAAAACTTATTTTGCCCATATCTTCGTATATACGCGTCCTAGAGCGAAAAGGACTTTAATTCGTAACACCCCAAAAAATTTAATAATCCACTCAAAACCTAAAAAAATTGCAATTTTTATATGAAAAAGTTATTTTGCCAAATCTTCTTAAATATGCGTCCTAGGGCGAAATGGACTTTAATTCGTGACCACCCCCAAAAAATTGACAAATCCATCCAAAACCTAAAAAAATTTAAATTTTGGTATGAAAAACTTACTTTGCCCATATCTCCTAAACTAAGCGCCCTAGCGCGAAAAGGACTTTAATTCATGACCACCCCCAAAAAAATTGAATAATCCTCCCAAAACCTAAAAAAATTGAAATTTTTATCTGAAAAACATATTTTGCCCATATCTTCGTATATACGCGTCCTAGAGCGAAAAGGACTTTAATTCGTAACACCCCAAAAAATTTAATAATCCGCTCAGAACCTAACAAAATTGCAATTTTTATATGAAAAAGTTATTTTGCCCATTTCTCCTTAAATATACGTCCTAGGGCGAAAAGGTCTTTAATTCGTAACCACCCCCAAAAAAATTGACAAATCCACCCAAAACCTAAAAAAATTTAAATTTTGATATGAAAAACTTATTTTGCCCATATCTCCTAAACTAAGCGCCCTAGCGCGAAAAGAACTTTTATTCGTGACCACCCCCAAAAAAAATTGAATAATCCTCCCAAAACCTAAAAAAATTTAAATTTTTATCTGAAAAACTTATTTTGCCCATATCTTCGTATATACGCGTGCTAGAGCGAAAAGGACTTTAATTCGTAACACCCCAAAAAATTTAATAATCCGCTCAAAACCTAAAAAAAGTCCAATTTTTATATGAAAAACTTATTTTGCCCATATCTCCTAAACTAAGCGCCCTAGCGCGAAAAGGACTTTAATTCATGACCACCCCCAAAAAAATTGAATAATCCTCCCAAAACCTAAAAAAATTTAAATTTTTATCTGAAAAACTTATTTTGCCCATATCTTCGTATATACGCGTCCTAGAGCGAAAAGGACTTTAATTCGTAACACCCCAAAAAAATTTAATAATCCGCTCAAAACCTAAAAAAATTGCAATTTTTATATGAAAAAGTTATTTTGCCCATTTCTGCTTAAATATACGTCCGAGGGCGAAAAGGATTTTAATTCGTGACCACCCCCAAAAAAATTGACAAATCCACCCAAAACCTAAAAAAATTTAAATTTTGATATGAAAAACTTATTTTGCCCATATCTCCTAAACTAAGTGCCATAGCGCGAAAAGGACTTTAATTCATGACCACCCCCAAAAAAATTGAATAATTCTCCCAAAACCTAATAAAATTGAATTTTTTATTTTTAAAATTTTTTTTGCCCATATCTTCGTATGTACGCGTCCTAGAGCGAAAAGGACTTTAATTCGTAACACCCCAAAAAAATTTAATAATCCACTCAAAACCTAAAAAAATTGCAATTTTTATATGAAAAAGTTATTTTGCCCATTTCTCCTTAAATATACGTCCTAGGGCGAAAAGGACTTTAATTCGTAACACCCCAAAAAATTTAATAATCCACTCAAAACCTAAAAAAATTGCAATTTTTATATGAAAAAGTTATTTTGCCCAATCTCCTTAAATATGCGTCCTAGGGCGAAATGGACTTTAATTCGTGACCACCCCCAAAAAATTGACAAATCCACCCAAAACCTAAAAAAATTTAAAATTTGATATGAAAAACTTATTTTGCCCATATCTCCTAATCTAAGCGCCCTAGCGCGAAAAGGACTTTAATTCATGACCACCCTCAAAAAAATTGAATAATCCTCCCAAAACCTAAAAAAATTGAAATTTTTATCTGAAAATCTTATTTTGCCCATATCTTCGTATATACGCGTCCTAGAGCGAAAAGGTCTTTAATTCGTAACACCCCAAAAAATTTAATAATCCACTCAAAACCTAAAAAAATTGCAATTTTTATATGAAAAAGTTATTTTGCCCAATCTTCTTAAATATGCGTCCTAGGGCGAAATGGACTTTAATTCGTGACCACCCCCAAAAAATTGACAAATCCATCCAAAACCTAAAAAAATTTAAATTTTGGTATGAAAAACTTACTTTGCCCATATCTCCTAAACTAAGCGCCCTAGCGCGAAAAGGACTTTAATTCATGACCACCCCCAAAAAAATTGAATAATCCTCCCAAAACCTAAAAAAATTGAAATTTTTATCTGAAAAACTTATTTTGCCCATATCTTCGTATATACGCGCCCTAGAGCGAAAAGGACTTTAATTCGTAACACCCCAAAAAATTTAATAATCCGCTCAAAACCTAACAAAATTGCAATTTTTATATGAAAAAGTTATTTTGCCCATTTCTCCTTAAATATACGTCCTAGGGCGAAAAGGTCTTTAATTCGTAACCACCCCCAAAAAAATTGACAAATCCACCCAAAACCTAAAAAAATTTAAATTTTGATATGAAAAACTTATTTTGCCCATATCTCCTAAACTAAGCGCCCTAGCGCGAAAAGAACTTTTATTCGTGACCACCCCCAAAAAAAATTGAATAATCCTCCCAAAACCTAAAAAAATTTAAATTTTTATCTGAAAAACTTATTTTGCCCATATCTTCGTATATACGCGTGCTAGAGCGAAAAGGACTTTAATTCGTAACACCCCAAAAAATTTAATAATCCGCTCAAAACCTAAAAAAAGTCCAATTTTTATATGAAAAACTTATTTTGCCCATATCTCCTAAACTAAGCGCCCTAGCGCGAAAAGGACTTTAATTCATGACCACCCCCAAAAAAATTGAATAATCCTCCCAAAACCTAAAAAAATTTAAATTTTTATCTGAAAAACTTATTTTGCCCATATCTTCGTATATACGCGTCCTAGAGCGAAAAGGACTTTAATTCGTAACACCCCAAAAAAATTTAATAATCCGCTCAAAACCTAAAAAAATTGCAATTTTTATATGAAAAAGTTATTTTGCCCATTTCTGCTTAAATATACGTCCTAGGGCGAAAAGGATTTTAATTCGTGACCACCCCCAAAAAAATTGACAAATCCACCCAAAACCTAAAAAAATTTAAATTTTGATATGAAAAACTTATTTTGCCATATCTCCTAAACTAAGTGCCATAGCGCGAAAAGGACTTTAATTCATGACCACCCCCAAAAAAATTGAATAATTCTCCCAAAACCTAATAAAATTGAATTTTTTATTTTTAAAATTTTTTTTGCCCTATCTTCGTATGTACGCGTCCTAGAGCGAAAAGGACTTTAATTCGTAACACCCCAAAAAAATTTAATAATCCACTCAAAACCTAAAAAAATTGCAGTTTTTATATGAAAAAGTTATTTTGCCCATTTCTCCTTAAATATACGTCCTAGGGCGAAAAGGACTTTAATTCGTGACCACCCCCAAAAAAATTGACAAATCCACCCAAAACCTAAAAAAATTTAAATTTTGGTATGAAAAACTTATTTTGCCCATATCTCCTAAACTAAGCGCCCTAGCGCGAAAAGGACTTTAATTCATGACCACCCCCAAAAAAATTGAATAATCCTCCCAAAACCTAAAAAAATTTAAATTTTTATCTGAAAAACTTATTTTGCCCATATCTTCGTATATACGCGTCCTAGAGCGAAAAGGACTTTAATTCGCAACACCCCAAAAAATTTAATAATCCACTCAAAACCTAAAAAAATTGCAATTTTTATATGAAAAAGTTAGTTTGCCCAATCTCCTTAAATATGCGTCCTAGGGCGAAATGGACTTTAATTCGTGACCACCCCAAAAAAATTGACAAATCCACCCAAAACCTAAAAAAATTTAAATTTTGGTATGAAAAATTTACTTTGCCCATATCTCCTAAACTAAGCGCCCTAGCGCGAAAAGGACTTTAATTCATGACCACCCCCAAAAAAATTGAATAATCCTCCCAAAACCTAAAAAAATTGAAATTTTTATCTGAAAAACTTATTTTGCCCATATCTTCGTATATACGCGTGCTAGAGCGAAAAGGACTTTAATTCGTAACACCCCAAAAAATTTAATAATCCGCTCAAAACCTAAAAAAAGTCCAATTTTTATATGAAAAACTTATTTTGCCCATATCTCCTAAACTAAGCGCCCTAGCGCGAGAAGGGCTTTAATTCATGACCACCCCCAAAAAAATTGAATAATCCTCTCAAAACCTAAAAAAATTTAAATTTTTATCTGAAAAACTTATTTTGCCCATATCTTCGTATATACGCGTCCTAAAGCGAAAAGGACTTTAATTCGTAACACCCCAAAAAATTTAATAATCCGCTCAAAACCTAAAAAAATTGCAATTTTTATATGAAAAAGTTATTTTTCCCATTTCTCCTTAAATATACGTCCTAGGGCGAAAAGGACTTTAATTCGTGACCAACCCCAAAAAAATTGACAAATCCACCCAAAACCTAAAAAAATTTAAATTTTGATATGAAATACTTATTTTGCCCATATCTCCTAAACTAAGCGCCCAGCGCGAAAAGAAAGGACTTTAATTCATGACCACCCCCAAAAAAATTGAATAATCCTCCCAAAACCTAATAAAATTGAATTTTTTATCTTAAAAAATTATTTTGCCCATATCTTCGTATATACGCGTCATAGAGCGAAAAGGACTTTAATTCGTAACACCCCAAAAAATTTAATAATCCGCTCAAAACCTACAAAAAGTCCAATTTTTATATGAAAAACTTATTTTGCCCATATCTCCTAAACTAAGCGCCCTAGCGCGAGAAGGGCTTTAATTCATGACCACCCCCAAAAAAATTGAATAATCCTCTCAAAACCTAAAAAAATTTAAATTTTTATCTGAAAAACTTACTTTGCCCATATCTTCGTATATACGCGTCCTAGAGCGAAAAGGACTTTAATTCGTAACACCCCAAACAATTTAATAATCCGTTCAAAACCTAAAAAAATTGCAATTTTTATATGAAAAAGTTATTTTGCCCAATCTCCTTAAATATGCGTCCTAGGGCGAAATGGACTTTAATTCGTGACCACCCCCAAAAAAATTGACAAATCCACCCAAAACCTAAAAAAATTTAAATTTTGATATGAAAAACTTATTTTGCCCATATCTCCTAAACTAAGCGCCATAGCGCGAAAAGGACTTTAATTCATGACCACCCCCAAAAAAATTGAATAATCCTCCCAAAACCTAAAAAAATTGAAATTTTTATCTGAAAAACTTATTTTGCCAATATCTTCGTATATACGCGTGCTAGAGCGAAAAGGACTTTAATTCGTAACACCCCAAAAAATTTAATAATCCGCTCAAAACCTACAAAAAGTCCAATTTTTATATGAAAAACTTATTTTGCCCATATCTCCTAAACTAAGCGCCCTAGCGCGAGAAGGGCTTTAATTCATGACCACCCCCAAAAAAATTGAATAATCCTCTCAAAACCTAAAAAAATTTAAATTTTTATCTGAAAAACTTACTTTGCCCATATCTTCGTATATACGCGTCCTAGAGCGAAAAGGACTTTAATTCGTAACACCCCAAACAATTTAATAATCCGTTCAAAACCTAAAAAAATTGCAATTTTTATATGAAAAAGTTATTTTGCCCAATCTCCTTAAATATGCGTCCTAGGGCGAAATGGACTTTAATTCGTGACCACCCCCAAAAAAATTGACAAATCCACCCAAAACCTAAAAAAATTTAAATTTTGATATGAAAAACTTATTTTGCCCATATCTCCTAAACTAAGCGCCATAGCGCGAAAAGGACTTTAATTCATGACCACCCCCAAAAAAATTGAATAATCCTCCCAAAACCTAATAAAATTGAATTTTTTATTTTTAAAATTTTTTTTGCCCATATCTTCGTATGTACGCGTCCTAGAGCGAAAAAGACTTTAATTCGTAACACCCCAAAAAATTTAATAATCCGCTCAAAACCTAAAAAAATTGCAATTTTTATATGAAAAAGTTATTTTGCCCATTTCTGCTTAAATATACGTCCTAGGGCGAAAAGGATTTTAATTCGTGACCACCCCCAAAAAAATTGACAAATCCACCCAAAACCAAAAAAAATTTAAATTTTGATATGAAAAACTTATTTTGCCCATATCTCCTAAACTAAGCGCCATAGCGCGAAAAGGACTTTAATTCATGACCACCCCCAAAAAAATTGAATAATCCTCCCAAAACCTAATAAAATTGAATTTTTTATTTTTAAAATTTTTTTTGCCCATATCTTCGTATGTACGCGTCCTAGAGCGAAAAGGACTTTAATTCGTAACACCCCAAAAAATTTAATAATCCACTCAAAACCTAAAAAAATTGCAATTTTTATATGAAAAAGTTATTTTGCCCAATCTCCTTAAATATGCGTCCTAGGGCGAAATGGACTTTAATTCGTGACCACCCCCAAAAAATTGACAAATCCACCCAAAACCTAAAAAAATTTAAAATTTGATATGAAAAACTTATTTTGCCCATATCTCCTAATCTAAACGCCCTAGCGCGAAAAGGACTTTAATTCATGACCACCCTCAAAAAAATTGAATAATCCTCCCAAAACCTAAAAAAATTGAAATTTTTATCTGAAAATCTTATTTTGCCCATATCTTCGTATATACGCATCCTAGAGCGAAAAGGACTTTAATTCGTAACACCCCAAAAAATTTAATAATCCACTCAAAACCTAAAAAAATTGCAATTTTTATATGAAAAAGTTATTTTGCCCATTTCTCCTTAAATATACGTCCTAGGGCGAAAAGGACTTTAATTCGTGACCACCCCCAAAAAAATTGACAAATCCACCCAAAACCTAAAAAAATTTAAAATTTGATATGAAAAACTTATTTTGCCCATATCTCCTAAACTAAGCGCCCTAGCGCGAAAAGGACTTTAATTCATGACCACCCCCAAAAAATTGAATAATCCTCCCAAAACCTAAAAAAATTGAAATTTTTATCTGAAAAACTTAGTTTGCCCATATCTTTGTATATACGCGTCCTAGAGCGAAAAAGACTTTAATTCGTAACACCCCAAACAATTTAATAATCCACTCAAAACCTAAAAAAATTGCAATTTTTATATGAAAAAGTTATTTTGCCCATTTCTCCTTAAATATACGTCCTAGGGCGAAAAGGACTTTAATTCGTGACCACCCCCAAAAAAATTGACAAATCCACCCAAAACATAAAAAAAATTTAAATTTTGGTATGAAAAACTTATTTTGCCCATATCTCCTAAACTAAGCGCCTTAGCGCGAAAAGGACTTTAATTCATGACCACCCCCAAAAAAATTGAATAATCCTCCCAAAACCTAAAAAAATTTAAATTTTTATCTGAAAAACTTATTTTGCCCATATCTTCGTATATACGCGTCCTAGAGCGAAAAGGACTTTAATTCGTAACACCCTAAAAAATTTAATAATGAAAACCTAAAAAAATTGCAATTTATATTAAAAAGTTATTTTGCCCATTTCTCCTTAAATATACGTCCTAGGGCGAAAAGGACTTTAATTCGTGACCACCCCCAAAAAAATTGACAAATCCACCCAAAACCTAAAAAAATTTAAATTTTGATATGAAAAACTTATTTTGCCCATATCTCCTAAACTAAGCGCCCTAGCGCGAAAAGGACTTTAATTCATGACCACCCCCAAACAAAATGAATAATCCTCCCAAAACCTAAAAAAATTGAATTTTTTATCTTAAAAAATTATTTTGCCCATGTCTTCGTATGTACGCGTCCTAGAGCGAAAAGGACTTTAATTCGTAACACCCCAAAAAATTTAATAATCCGCTCAAAACCTAAAAAAAGTCCAATTTTTATATGAAAAAGTTATTTTGCCCATATCTCCTTAAATATACGTACTAGGGCGAAAAGGACTTTAATTCGTGACCACCCCCAAAAAATTGACAAATCCACCCAAAACCTAAAAAAATTGAAATTTTGGTATGAAAAACTTATTTTGCCCATATCTCCTAAACTAAGCGCCCTAGCGCGAAAAGGACTTTAATTCATGACCACCCCCAAAAAAATTGAATAATCCTCCCAAAACCTAAAAAAATTTAAATTTTTTCTGAAAAACTTATTTTGCCCATATCTTCGTATGTACGCGTCCTAGAGCGAAAAGGACTTTAATTCGTGACCACCCCCAAAAAAATTGACAAATCCACCCAAAACCTAAAAAAATTTAAATTTTGATATGAAAAACTTATTTTGCCCATATCTCCTAAACTAAGCGCCCTAGCGCGAAAAGGACTTTAATTCATGACCACCCCAAAAAAATGAATAATCCTCCCAAAATCTAAAAAAATTGAATTTTTTATCTTAAAAAATTATTTTGCCCATATCTTCGTATGTACGCGTCCTAGAGCGAAAAGGACTTCAATTCGTAACACCCCAAAAAATTTAATAATCCACTCAAAACCTAAAAAATTGCAATTTTTATATGAAAACGTTATTTTGCCCCATCTCCTTAAATATGCGTCCTAGGGCGAAATGGACTTTAATTCGTGACCACCCCCAAAAAATTGAAAAATCCACCCAAAACCTAAAAAAATTTAAATTTTGATATGAAAAACTTATTTTGCCATATCTCCTAAACTAAGCGCCCTAGCGCGAAAAAGGCTTTAATTCATGACCACCCCCAAAAAAATTTAATAATCCTCCCAAAACCTAAAAAATTGAAATTTTTATCTGAAAAACTTATTTTGCCCATATCTTCGTATATACGCGTCCTAGAGCGAAAAGGACTTTAATTCGTAACACCCCAAAAAATTTAATAATCCGCTCAAAACCTAAAAAAATTGCAATTTTTATATGAAAAAGTTATTTTTCCCATTTCTCCTTAAATATACGTCCTAGGGCGAAAAGGACTTTAATTCGTGACCAACCCCAAAAAAATTGACAAATCCACCCAAAACCTAAAAAAATTTAAATTTTGATATGAAAAACTTATTTTGCCCACATCTCCTAAACTAAGCGCCCTAGCGCGAAAAGGACTTTAATTCATGACCACCCAAAAAAAAAAAATGAATAATCCTCCCAAAATCTAAAAAAATTGAATTTTTTATCTTAAACAATTATTTTGCCCATATCTTCGTATGTACGCGTCCTAGAGCGAAAAGGACTTCAATTCGTAACACCCCAAAAAATTTAATAATCCACTCAAAACCTAAAAAATTGCAATTTTTATATGAAAACGTTATTTTGCCCCATCTCCTTAAATATGCGTCCTAGGGCGAAATGGACTTTAATTCGTGACCACCCCCAAAAAATTGAAAAATCCACCCAAAACCTAAAAAAATTTAAATTTTGATATGAAAAACTTATTTTGCCATATCTCCTAAACTAAGCGCCCTAGCGCGAAAAAGGCTTTAATTCATGACCACCCCCAAAAAAATTGAATAATCCTCCCAAAACCTAATAAAATTGAATTTTTTATCTTAAAAAATTATTTTGCCCATATCTTCGTATGTACGCGTCCTAGAGCGAAAAGGACTTTAATTCGTAACACCCCAAAAAATTTAATAATCCGCTCAAAACGTAAAAATAGTCCAATTTTTATATGAAAAAGTTATTTTGCCCATATCTCCTTAAATATACGTCCTAGGGCGAAAAGGACTTTAATTCGTGGCCACCCCCAAAAAATTTACAAATCCACCCAAAACCTAAAAAAATTTAAATGTTGGTATGAAAAACTTATTTTGCCCATATCTCCTAAACTAAGCGCCCTAGCGCGAAAAGGACTTTAATTCATGACCACCTCCAAAAAAATTGAATAATCCTCCCAAAACCTAAAAAAATTGAAATTTTTATCTGAAAAATTTATTTTGCCCATATCTTCGTATATACGCGTCATAGAGCGAAAAGGACTTTAATTCGTAACACCCCAAAAAATTTAATAATCCACTCAAAACCTAAAAAATTGCAATTTTTATATGAAAAAGTTATTTTGCCCAATCTCCTTAAATATGCGTCCTAGGGCGAAATGGACTTTAATTCGTGACCACCCCCAAAAAATTGACAAATCCACCCAAAACCTAAAAAAATTTAAATTTTGGTATGAAAAACTTACTTTGCCCATATCTCCTAAACTAAGCGCCCTAGCGCGAAAAGGACTTTAATTCATGACCACCCCCAAAAAAATTGAATAATCCTCCCAAAACCTAAAAAAATTGAAATTTTTATCTGAAAAACTTATTTTGCCCATATCTTCGTATATACGCGTCCTAGAGCGAAAAGGACTTTAATTCGTAACACCCCAAAAAATTTAATAATCCACTCAAAACCTAAAAAAATTGCAATTTTTATATGAAAAAGTTATTTTGCCCAATCTCCTTAAATATGCGTCCTAGGGCGAAATGGACTTTAATTCGTGACCACCCCCAAAAAATTGACAAATCCACCCAAAACCTTAAAAAATTTAAATTTTGGTATGAAAAACTTATTTTGCCCATATCTCCTAAACTAAGCGCCCTAGCGCGAAGCCACCGTGGTGCAATGGTTAGCATGCCCGCCTTGCATACACAAGGTCGTGGATTCGATTCCTGCTACGACCGAACACCAAAAAGTTTTTCAGCGGTGGATTATCCCACCTCAGTAATGCTGGTGACATTTCTGAGGGTTTCAAAGCTTCTCTAAGTGGTTTCACTAGAATGTGGAACGCCGTTCGGACTCGGCTATAAAAAGGAGGTCCCTTGTCATTGAGTTTAACATGGAATCGGGCAGCACTCAGTGATAAGAGAGAAGTTCACCACTGTGGTATCACAATGGACTGAATAGTCTAAGTGAGCCTGATACATCGGGCTGCCACATAACCTAACCTAACCTAGCGCGAAAAGAACTTTAATTCGTGACCACCCCCAAAAAAATTGAATAATCCTCCCAAAACCTAAAAAAATTTAAATTTTTATCTGAAAAACTTATTTTGCCCATATCTTCGTATATACGCGTGCTAGAGCGAAAAGGACTTTAATTCGTAACACCCCAAAAAATTTAATAATCCGCTCAAAACCTAAAAAAAGTCCAATTTTTATATGAAAAACTTATTTTGCCCATATCTCCTAAACTAAGCGCCCTAGCGCGAAAAGGACTTTAATTCATGACCACCCCCAAAAAAATTGAATAATCCTCCCAAAACCTAAAAATATTTAAATTTTTATCTGAAAAACTTATTTTGCCCATATCTTCGTATATACGCGTCCTAGAGCGAAAAGGACTTTAATTCGTAACACCCCAAAAAATTTAATAATCCGCTCAAAACCTAAAAAAAATTGCAATTTTTATATGAAAAAGTCATTTTGCCCATTTCTCCTTAAATATACGTCCTAAGGCGAAAAGGATTTTAATTCGTGACCACCCCCAAAAAAATTGACAAATCCACCCAAAACCTAAAAAAATTTAAATTTTGATATGAAAAACTTATGTTGCCCATATCTCCTAAACTAAGCGCCCTAGCGCGAAAAGGACTTTAATTCATGACCACCCCCAAAAAAATTGAATAATCCTCCCAAAACCTAATAAAATTGAATTTTTTATTTTTAAAAATTTTTTTCCCATATCTTCGTATGTACGCGTCCTAGAGCGAAAAGGACTTTAATTCGTAACACCCCAAAAAATTTAATAATCCACTCAAAACCTAAAAAATTTGCAATTTTTATATGAAAAAGTTATTTTGCCCAATCTCCTTAAATATGCGTCCTAGGGCGAAATGGACTTTAATTCGTGACCACCCCCAAAAAATTGACAAATCCACCCAAAACCTAAAAAAATTTAAAATTTGATATGAAAAACTTATTTTGCCCATATCTCCTAAACTAAGCGCCCTAGCGCGAAAAGAACTTTAATTCGTGACCACCCCCAAAAAAATTGAATAATCCTCCCAAAACCTAAAAAAATTGAAATTTTTATCTGAAAAACTTATTTTGCCCATATCTTCGTATATACGCGTGCTAGAGCGAAAAGGACTTTAATTCGTAACACCCCAAAAAATTTAATAATCCGCTCAAAACCTAAAAAAAGTCCAATTTTTATATGAAAAACTTATTTTGCCCATATCTCCTAAACTAAGCGCCCTAGCGCGAGAAGGGCTTTAATTCATGACCACCCCCAAAAAAATTGAATAATCCTCTCAAAACCTAAAAAAATTTAAATTTTTATCTGAAAAACTTATTTTGCCCATATCTTCGTATATACGCGTCCTAAAGCGAAAAGGACTTTAATTCGTAACACCCCAAAAAATTTAATAATCCGCTCAAAACCTAAAAAAATTGCAATTTTTATATGAAAAAGTTATTTTTCCCATTTCTCCTTAAATATACGTCCTAGGGCGAAAAGGACTTTAATTCGTGACCAACCCCAAAAAAATTGACAAATCCACCCAAAACCTAAAAAAATTTAAATTTTGATATGAAATACTTATTTTGCCCATATCTCCTAAACTAAGCGCCCAGCGCGAAAAGAAAGGACTTTAATTCATGACCACCCCCAAAAAAATTGAATAATCCTCCCAAAACCTAATAAAATTGAATTTTTTATCTTAAAAAATTATTTTGCCCATATCTTCGTATATACGCGTCATAGAGCGAAAAGGACTTTAATTCGTAACACCCCAAAAAATTTAATAATCCACTCAAAACCTAAAAAATTGCAATTTTTATATGAAAAAGTTATTTTTCCCATTTCTCCTTAAATATACGTCCTAGGGCGAAAAGGACTTTAATTCGTGACCAACCCCAAAAAAATTGACAAATCCACCCAAAACCTAAAAAAATTTAAATTTTGGTATGAAAAACTTACTTTGCCCATATCTCCTAAACTAAGCGCCCTAGCGCGAAAAGAACTTTAGTTCGTGACCACCCCCAAAAAAAAATTGAATAATCCTCCCAAAACCTAAAAAAATTGAAATTTTTATCTGAAAAACTTATTTTGCCCATATCTTCGTATATACGCGTGCTAGAGCGAAAAGGACTTTAATTCGTAACACCCCAAAAAATTTAATAATCCGCTCAAAACCTAAAAAAAGTCCAATTTTTATATGAAAAACTTATTTTGCCCATATCTCCTAAACTAAGCGCCCTAGCGCGAAAAGGACTTTAATTCATGACCACCCCCAAAAAAATTGAATAATCCTCCCAAAACCTAAAAATATTTAAATTTTTATCTGAAAAACTTATTTTGCCAATATCTTCGTATATACGCGTCCTAGAGCGAAAAGGACTTTAATTCGTAACACCCCAAAAAATTTAATAATCCGCTCAAAACGTAAAAAAATTGCAATTTTTATATGAAAAAGTTATTTTGCCCATTTCTCCTTAAATATACGTCCTAAGGCGAAAAGGATTTTAATTCGTGACCACCCCCAAAAAATTGACAAATCCACCCAAAACCTAAAAAAATTTAAAATTTGATATAAAAAACTTATTTTGCCCATATCTCCTAAACTAAGCGCCCTAGCGCGAAAAGAACTTTAATTCGTGACCACCCCCAAAAAAATTGAATAATCCTCCCAAAACCTAAAAAAATTGAAATTTTTATCTGAAAAACTTATTTTGCCCATATCTTCGTATATACGCGTGCTAGAGCGAAAAGGACTTTAATTCGTAACACCCCAAAAAATTTAATAATCCGCTCAAAACCTAAAAAAAGTCCAATTTTTATATGAAAAACTTATTTTGCCCATATCTCCTAAACTAAGCGCCCTAGCGCGAGAAGGGCTTTAATTCATGACCACCCCCAAAAAAATTGAATAATCCTCTCAAAACCTAAAAAAATTTAAATTTTTATCTGAAAAACTTATTTTGGCCATATCTTCGTATATACGCGTCCTAAAGCGAAAAGGACTTTAATTCGTAACACCCCAAAAAATTTAATAATCCGCTCAAAACCTAAAAAAATTGCAATTTTTATATGAAAAAGTTATTTTGCCCATTTCTCCTTAAATATACGTCCTAGGGCGAAAAGGATTTTAATTCGTGACCAACCCCAAAAAAATTGACAAATCCACCCAAAACCTAAAAAAATTTAAATTTTGATATGAAAAACTTATTTTGCCCATATCTCCTAAACTCAGCGCCCTAGCGCGAAAAGGACTTTAATTCATGACCACCCCCAAAAAAATTGAATAATCCTCCCAAAACCTAATAAAATTGAATTTTTTATCTTAAAAAATTATTTTGCCCATATCTTCGTATGTACGCGTCCTAGAGCGAAAAGGACTTTAATTCGTAACACCCCAAAAAATTTAATAATCCGCTCAAAACCTAAAAAAGTCCAATTTTTATATGAAAAAGTTATTTTGCCCATATCTCCTTAAATATGCGTCCTAGGGCGAAAAGGACTTTAATTCGTGACCACCCCCAAAAAAATTGACAAATCCACCCAAAACCTAAAAAAAATTTAAATTTTGGTATGAAAAACTTATTTTGCCCATATCTCCTAAACTAAGCGCCCTAGCGCGAAAAGGACTTTAATTCATGACCACCCCCAAAAAAATTGAATAATCCTCCCAAAACCTAAAAAAATTTAAATTTTTATCTGAAAAACTTATTTTGCCCATATCTTCGTATATACGCGTCCTAGAGCGAAAAGGACTTTAATTCGTAATACCCCAAAAAATTTAATAATCCACTTAAAACCTAAAAAAATTGCAATTTTTATATGAAAAAGTTATTTTGCCCAATCTCCTTAAATATGCGTCCTAGGGCGAAATGGACTTTAATTCGTGACCACCCCCAAAAAATTGACAAATCCACCCAAAACCTTAAAAAATTTAAATTTTGGTATGAAAAACTTATTTTGCCCATATCTCCTAAACTAAGCGCCCTAGCGCGAAAAGGACTTTAATTCATGACCACCCCCAAAAAAATTGAATAATCCTCCCAAAACCTAATAAAATTGAATTTTTTATTTTTAAAATTTTTTTTTTTCCCATATCTTCGTATGTACGCGTCCTAGAGCGAAAAGGACTTTAATTCGTAACACCCCAAAAAATTTAATAATCCACTCAAAACCTAAAAAATTGCATTTTTTATATGAAAAAGTTATTTTGCCCAATCTCCTTAAATATGCGTCCTAGGGCGAAATGGACTTTAATTCGTGACCACCCCCAAAAAATTGACAAATCCACCCAAAACCTAAAAAAATTTAAAATTTGATATGAAAAACTTATTTTGCCCATATCTCCTAAACTAAGCGCCCTAGCGCGAAAAGAACTTTAATTCGTGACCACCCCCAAAAAAATTGAATAATCCTCCCAAAACCTAAAAAAATTGAAATTTTTATCTGAAAAACTTGTTTTGCCCATATCTTCGTATATACGCATGCTAGAGCGAAAAGGACTTTAATTCGTAACACCCCAAAAAATTTAATAATCCGCTCAAAACCTAAAAAAAGTCCAATTTTTATATGAAAAACTTATTTTGCCCATATCTCCTAAACTAAGCGCCCTAGCGCGAGAAGGGCTTTAATTCATGACCACCCCCAAAAAAATTGAATAATCCTCTCAAAACCTAAAAAAATTTAAATTTTTATCTGAAAAACTTATTTTGCCCATATCTTCGTATATACGCGTCCTAAAGCGAAAAGGACTTTAATTCGTAACACCCCAAAAAATTTAATAATCCGCTCAAAACCTAAAAAAATTGCAATTTTTATATGAAAAAGTTATTTTGCCCATTTCTCCTTAAATATACGTCCTAGGGCGAAAAGGATTTTAATTCGTGACGAACCCCAAAAAAATTGACAAATCCACCCAAAACCTAAAAAAATTTAAATTTTGATATGAAAAACTTATTTTGCCCATATCTCCTAAACTAAGCGCCCTAGCGCGAAAAGGACTTTAATTCATGACCACCCCCAATATCTCCTTAAATATACGTCCTAGGGCGAAAAGGACTTTAATTCGTGACCACCCCCAAAAAAATTGACAAATCCACCCAAAACCTAAAAAAATTTAAATTTTGGTATGAAAAACTTATTTTGCCCATATCTCCTAAACTAAGCGCCCTAGCGCGAAAAGGACTTTAATTCATGACCACCCCCAAAAAAATTGAATAATCCTCCCAAAACCTAAAAAAATTGAAATTTTTATCTGAAAAACTTATTGTGCCCACATCTTCCTATATATACGCGTCCTAGAGCGAAAAGGACTTTAATTCGTAACACCCCAAAAAATTTAATAATCCACTCAAAACCTAAAAAATTGCAATTTTTATATGAAAACGTTATTTTGCCCCATCTCCTTAAATATGCGTCCTAGGGTGAAATGGACTTTAATTCGTGACCACCCCCAAAAAATTGACAAATCAACCCAAAACCTAAAAAAATTTAAATTTTGATATGAAAAACTTATTTTGCCATATCTCCTAAACTAATCGCCCTAGCGCGAAAAGGGCTTTAATTCATGACCACCCCCAAAAAAATTTAATAATCCTCCCAAAACCTAAAAAATTGAAATTTTTATGTGAAAAACTTATTTTGCCCATATCTTCGTATATACGCGTCCTAGAGCGAAAAGGACTCTAATTCGTAACACCCCAAAAAATTTAATAATCCGCTCAAGACCTAAAAAAATTGCAATTTTTATATGAAAAAGTTATTTTGCCCATTTCTCCTTAAATATACGTCCTAGGGCGAAAAGGACTTTAATTCGTGACCACCCCCAAAAAAATTGACAAATCCACCCAAAACCTAAAAAAATTTAAATTTTGATATGAAAAACTTATTTTGCCCATATCAACTAAACTAAGCGCCCTAGCGCGAAAAGAACTTTAATTCGTGACCACCCCCAAAAAAATTGAATAATCCTCCCAAAACCTAAAAAAATTGAAATTTTTATCTGAAAAACTTATTTTGCCCATATATTCGTATATACGCGTGCTAGAGCGAAAAGGACTTTAATTCGTAACACCCCAAAAAAATTAATAATCCGCTCAAAACCTAAAAAAAGTCCAATTTTTATATGAAAAACTTATTTTGCCCATATCTCCTAAACTAAGCGCCCTAGCGCGAGAAGGGCTTTAATTCATGACCACCCCCAAAAAAATTGAATAATCCTCTCAAAACCTAAAAAAATTTAAATTTTTATCTGAAAAACTTATTTTGCCCATATCTTCGTATATACGCGTCCTAAAGCGAAAAGGACTTTAATTCGTAACACCCCAAAAAATTTAATAATCCGCTCAAAACCTAAAAAAATTGCAATTTTTATATGAAAAAGTTATTTTGCCCATTTCTCCTTAAATATACGTCCTAGGGCGAAAAGGATTTTAATTCGTGACCAACCCCAAAAAAATTGACAAATCCACCCAAAACCTAAAAAAATTTAAATTTTGGTATGAAAAACTTATTTTGCCCATATCTCCTAAACTAAGAGCCCTAGCGCGAAAAGGACTTTAATTCATGACCACCCCCAAAAAAATTGAATAATCCTCCCAAAACCTAATAAAATTGAAATTTTTATCTGAAAAACTTATTTTGCCCATATCTTTGTATATACGCGTCCTAGAGCGAAAAAGACTTTAATTCGTAACACCCCAAACAATTTAATAATCCACTCAAAACCTAAAAAAATTGCAATTTTATATGAAAAAGTTATTTTGCCCATTTCTCCTTAAATATACGTCCTAGGGCGAAAAGGACTTTAATTCGTGACCACCCCCAAAAAAATTGACAAATCCACCCAAAACCTAAAAAAATTTAAATTTTGGTATGAAAAACTTATTTTGCCCATATCTCCTAAACTAAGCGCCCTAGCGCGAAAAGGACTTTAATTCATGACCACCCCCAAAAAAATTGAATAATCCTCCCAAAACATAAAAAAATTTAAATTTTTATCTGAAAAACTTATTTTGCCCATATCTTCGTATATACGCGTCCTAGAGCGAAAAGGACTTTAATTCGTAACACCCTAAAAAATTTAATAATCCGCTCAAAACCTAAAAAAATTGCAATTTTTATATGAAAAAGTTATTTTGCCCAATCTCCTTAAATATGCGACCTAGGGCGAAATGGACTTTAATTCGTGACCACCCCAAAAAAATTGACAAATCCACCCAAAACCTAAAAAAAATTAAATTTTGGTATGAAAAACTTACTTTGCCCATATCTCCTAAACTAAGCGCCCTAGCGCGAAAAGGACTTTAATTCATGACCACCCCCAAAAAAATTGAATAATCCTCCCAAAACCTAAAAAAATTGAAATTTTTATCTGAAAAACTTATTTTGCCCATATCTTCGTATATACGCGTCCTAGCGCGAAAAGGACTTTAATTCGTAACACCCCAAAAAATTTAATAACCCGCTCAAAACCTAAAAAAAGTCCAATTTTTATATGAAAAAGTTATTTTGCCCATATCTCCTTAAATATACGTCCTAGGGCGAAAAGGACTTTAATTCGTGACCACCCCCAAAAAATTGACAAATCCACCCAAAACCTAAAAAAATTGAAATTTTGGTATGAAAAACTTATTTTGCCCATATCTCCTAAACTAAGCGCCCTAGCGCGAAAAGGACTTTAATTCATGACCACCCCCAAAAAAATTGAATAATCCTCCCAAAACCTAAAAAAATTTAAATTTTTATCTGAAAAACTTATTTTGCCCATATCTTCGTATATACGCGTCCTAGAGCGAAAAGGACTTTAATTCGTAACACCCCAAAAAATTTAATAATCCACTCAAAACCTAAAAAAATTGCAATTTTTATATGAAAAAGTTATTTTGCCCATTTCTCCTTAAATATGCGTCCTAGGGCGAAATGGACTTTAATTCGTGACCACCCCCAAAAAATTGACAAATCCACCCAAAACCTAAAAAAATTTAAATTTTGGTATGAAAAATTTACTTTGCCCATATCTCCTAAACTAAGCTCCCTAGCGCGACAAGGACTTTAATTCATGACCACCCACAAAAAAATTGAATTATCCTCCCAAAACCTAAAAAAATAGAAATTTTTATCTGAAAAACTTATTTTGCCCACATCTTCCTATATATACGCGTCCTAGAGCGAAAAGGACTTTAATTGGTAACACCCCAAAAAATTTAATAATCCACTCAAAACCTAAAAAAATTGCAATTTTTATATGAAAACGTTATTTTGCCCCATCTCCTTAAATATGCGTCCTAGGGCGAAATGGACTTTAATTCGTGACCACCCCCAAAAAATTGACAAATCCACCCAAAACCTAAAAAAATTTAAATTTTGATATGAAAAACTTATTTTGCCATATCTCCTAAACTAAGCGCCCTAGCGCGAAAAGGGCTTTAATTCTTGACCACCCCCAAAAAAATTTAATAATCCTCCCAAAACCTAAAAAATTGAAATTTTTATCTGAAAAACTTATTTTGCCCATATCTTCGTATATACGCGTCCTAGAGTGAAAAGGACTTTAATTCGTAACACCCCAAAAAATTTAATAATCCGCTCAAAACCTAAAAAATTGCAATTTTTATATGAAAAAGTTATTTTTCCCATTTCTCTTTAAATATACGTCCTAGGGCGAAAAGGACTTTAATTCGTGACCAACCCCAAAAAAATTGACAAATCCACCCAAAACCTAAAAAAAATTAAATTTTGATATGAAAAACTTATTTTGCCCATATCTCCTAAACTAAGCGCCCTAGCGCGAAAAGAAGGGACTTTAATTCATGACCACCCCCAAAAAAATTGAATAATCCTCCCAAAACCTAATAAAATTGAATTTTTTATCTTAAAAAATTATTTTGCCCATATCTTCGTATGTACGCGTCCTAGAGCGAAAAGGACTTTAATTCGTAACACCCCAAAAAATTTAATAATCCGCTCAAAACCTAAAAAAGTCCAATTTTTATATGAAAAAGTTATTTTGCCCATATCTCCTTAAATATACGTCCTAGGGCGAAAAGGACTTTAATTCGTGACGACCCCCAAAAAAATTGACAAATCCACCCAAAACCTAAAAAAAATTTAAATTTTGGTATGAAAAACTTATTTTGCCCATATCTCCTAAACTAAGCGCCCTAGCGCGAAAAGGACTTTAATTCATGACCACCCCCAAAAAAATTGAATAATCCTCCCAAAACCTAAAAAAATTGAAATTTTTATCTGAAAGACTTATTTTGCCCATATCTTTGTATATACGCGTCCTAGAGCGAAAAAGACTTTAATTCGTAACACCCCAAACAATTTAATAATCCACTCAAAACCTAAAAATGGTCCTATTTTTATATGAAAAAGTTATTTTGCCCATTTCTCCTTAAATATACGTCCTAGGGCGAAAAGGACTTTAATTCGTGACCACCCCCAAAAAAATTGACAAATCCACCCAAAACCTAAAAAAAATTTAAATTTTGGTATGAAAAACTTATTTTGCCCATATCTCCTAAACTAAGCGCCCTAGCGCGAAAAGGACTTTAATTCGTAACACCCCAAAAAATTTAATAATCCACTCAAAACCTAAAAAATTGCAATTTTTATAGGTTTTTATTTTGCCCAATCTCCTTAAATATGCGTCCTAGGGCGAAATGGACTTTAATTCGTGACCACCCCAAAAAAATTGACAAATCCACCCAAAACCTAAAAAAATTTAAATTTTGGTATGAAAAACTTACTTTGCCCATATCTCCTAAACTAAGCGCCCTAGCGCGAAAAGGACTTTAATTCATGACCACCCCCAAAAAAATTGAATAATCCTCCCAAAACCTAAAAAAATTGAAATTTTTATCTGAAAAACTTATTTTGCCCATATCTTCGTATGTACGCGTCCTAGAGCGAAAAGGACTTTAATTCGTAACACCCCAAAAAATTTAATAATCCGCTCAAAACCTAAAACAAAGTCCAATTTTTATATGAAAAAGTTATTTTGCCCATATCTCCTTAAATATACGTCCTAGGGCGAAAAGGACTTTAATTCGTGACCACCCCCAAAAAATTGACAAATCCACCCAAAACCTAAAAAAATTGAAATTTTGGTATGAAAAACTTCTTTTGCCCATATCTCCTAAACTAAGCGCCCTAGCGCGAAAAGGACTTTAATTCATGACCACCCCCAAAAAAATTGAATAATCCTCCCAAAACCTAAAAAAATTGAAATTTTTATCTGAAAAACTTATTTTGCCCATATCTTCGTATATACGCGTCCTAGAGCGAAAAGGACTTTAATTCGTAACACCCCAAAAAATTTAATAATCCGCTCAAAACCTAAAAAAAAGTCCAATTTTTATATGAAAAAGTTATTTTGCCCATATCTCCTTAAATATACGTCCTAGGGCGAAAAGGACTTTAATTCGTGACCACCCCCAAAAAATTGACAAATCCATCCAAAACCTAAAAAAAATTAAATTTTGATATGAAAAACTTATTTTGCCCATATCTCCTAAACTAAGCGCCCTAGCGCGAAAAGAAAGGACTTTAATTCATGACCACCCCCAAAAAAATTGAATAATCCTCCCAAAACCTAATAAAATTGAATTTTTTATCTTAAAAAATTATTTTGCCCATATCTTCGTATGTAAAAATTTAATAATCCGCTCAAAACCTAAAAAAAGTCAAATTTTTATATGAAAAAGTTATTTTGCCCATATCTCCTTAAATATACATCCTAGGGCGAAAAGGACTTTAATTCGTGACCACCCCCAAAAAATTGACAACTCCACCCAAAACCTAAAAAAATTTAAATTTTGGTATGAAAAACTTATTTTGCCCATATCTCCTAAACTAAGCGCCCTAGCGCGAAAAGGACTTTAATTCATGACCACCCCCAAAAAAATTGAATAATCCTCCCAAAACCTAAAAAAATTTAAATTTTTATCTGAAAAACTTATTTTGCCCATATCTTCGTATATACGCGTCCTAGAGCGAAAAGGACTTTAATTCGTAACACCCCAAAAAATTTAATAATCCACTCAAACCCTAAAAAATTGCAATTTTTATATGAAAAAGTTATTTTGCCCAATCTCCTTAAATATGCGTCCTAGGGTGAAATGGACTTTAATTCGTGACCACCCCCAAAAAATTGACAAATCCACCCAAAACCTAAAAAAATTTAAATTTTGGTATGAAAAATTTACTTTGCCAATATCTCCTAAACTAAGCGCCCTAGCGCGAAAAGGACTTTAATTCATGAGTACCCACAAAAAAATTGAATTATCCTCCCAAAACCTAAAAAAATAGAAATTTTTATCTGAAAAACTTATTTTGCCCATATCTTCGTATATACGCGTCCTAGAGCGAAAAGGACTTTAATTCGTAACACCCCAAAAAATTTAACAATCCACTCAAAACCTAAAAAAATTGCAATTTTTATATGAAAAAGTTATTTTTCCTATTTCTCCTTAAATATACGTCCTAGGGCGAAAAGGACTTTAATTCGTGACCAACCCCAAAAAAATTGACAAATCCACCCAAAACCTAAAAAAATTTAAATTTTGATATGAAAAACTTATTTTGCCCATATCTCCTAAACTAAGCGCCCTAGCGCGAAAAGAAAGGACTTTAATTCATGACCACCCCCAAAAAAATTGAATAATCCTCCCAAAACCTAATAAAAATGAATTTTTTATCTTAAAAAATTATTTTTCCCATATCTTCGTATGTACGCGTCCTAGAGCGAAAAGGACTTTAATTCGTAACACCCCAAACAATTTAATAATCCACTCAAAACCTAAAAAAATTGCAATTTTATATGAAAAAGTTATTTTGCCCATTTCTCCTTAAATATACGTCCTAGGGCGAAAAGGACTTTAATTCGTGACCACCCCCAAAAAAATTGACAAATCCACCCAAAACCTAAAAAAATTTAAATTTTGGTATGAAAAACTTATTTTGCCCATATCTCCTAAACTAAGCGCCCTAGCGCGAAAAGGACTTTAATTCATGACCACCCCCAAAAAAATTGAATAATCCTCCCAAAACATAAAAAAATTTAAATTTTTATCTGAAAAACTTATTTTGCCCATATCTTCGTATATACGCGTCCTAAAGCGAAAAGGACTTTAATTCGTAACACCCCAAAAAATTTAATAATCCGCTCAAAACCTAAAAAAATTGCAATTTTTATATGAAAAAGTTATTTTGCCCATTTCTCCTTAAATATACGTCCTAGGGCGAAAAGGATTTTAATTCGTGACCAACCCCAAAAAAATTGACAAATCCACCCAAAACCTAAAAAAATTTAAATTTTGGTATGAAAAACTTATTTTGCCCATATCTCCTAAACTAAGAGCCCTAGCGCGAAAAGGACTTTAATTCATGACCACCCCCAAAAAAATTGAATAATCCTCCCAAAACCTAATAAAATTGAAATTTTTATCTGAAAAACTTATTTTGCCCATATCTTTGTATATACGCGTCCTAGAGCGAAAAAGACTTTAATTCGTAACACCCCAAACAATTTAATAATCCACTCAAAACCTAAAAAAATTGCAATTTTATATGAAAAAGTTATTTTGCCCATTTCTCCTTAAATATACGTCCTAGGGCGAAAAGGACTTTAATTCGTGACCACCCCCAAAAAAATTGACAAATCCACCCAAAACCTAAAAAAATTTAAATTTTGGTATGAAAAACTTATTTTGCCCATATCTCCTAAACTAAGCGCCCTAGCGCGAAAAGGACTTTAATTCATGACCACCCCCAAAAAAATTGAATAATCCTCCCAAAACATAAAAAAATTTAAATTTTTATCTGAAAAACTTATTTTGCCCATATCTTCGTATATACGCGTCCTAGAGCGAAAAGGACTTTAATTCGTAACACCCTAAAAAATTTAATAATCCGCTCAAAACCTAAAAAAATTGCAATTTTTATATGAAAAAGTTATTTTGCCCAATCTCCTTAAATATGCGACCTAGGGCGAAATGGACTTTAATTCGTGACCACCCCAAAAAAATTGACAAATCCACCCAAAACCTAAAAAAAATTAAATTTTGGTATGAAAAACTTACTTTGCCCATATCTCCTAAACTAAGCGCCCTAGCGCGAAAAGGACTTTAATTCATGACCACCCCCAAAAAAATTGAATAATCCTCCCAAAACCTAAAAAAATTGAAATTTTTATCTGAAAAACTTATTTTGCCCATATCTTCGTATATACGCGTCCTAGCGCGAAAAGGACTTTAATTCGTAACACCCCAAAAAATTTAATAACCCGCTCAAAACCTAAAAAAAGTCCAATTTTTATATGAAAAAGTTATTTTGCCCATATCTCCTTAAATATACGTCCTAGGGCGAAAAGGACTTTAATTCGTGACCACCCCCAAAAAATTGACAAATCCACCCAAAACCTAAAAAAATTGAAATTTTGGTATGAAAAACTTATTTTGCCCATATCTCCTAAACTAAGCGCCCTAGCGCGAAAAGGACTTTAATTCATGACCACCCCCAAAAAAATTGAATAATCCTCCCAAAACCTAAAAAAATTTAAATTTTTATCTGAAAAACTTATTTTGCCCATATCTTCGTATATACGCGTCCTAGAGCGAAAAGGACTTTAATTCGTAACACCCCAAAAAATTTAATAATCCACTCAAAACCTAAAAAAATTGCAATTTTTATATGAAAAAGTTATTTTGCCCATTTCTCCTTAAATATGCGTCCTAGGGCGAAATGGACTTTAATTCGTGACCACCCCCAAAAAATTGACAAATCCACCCAAAACCTAAAAAAATTTAAATTTTGGTATGAAAAATTTACTTTGCCCATATCTCCTAAACTAAGCTCCCTAGCGCGACAAGGACTTTAATTCATGACCACCCACAAAAAAATTGAATTATCCTCCCAAAACCTAAAAAAATAGAAATTTTTATCTGAAAAACTTATTTTGCCCACATCTTCCTATATATACGCGTCCTAGAGCGAAAAGGACTTTAATTGGTAACACCCCAAAAAATTTAATAATCCACTCAAAACCTAAAAAAATTGCAATTTTTATATGAAAACGTTATTTTGCCCCATCTCCTTAAATATGCGTCCTAGGGCGAAATGGACTTTAATTCGTGACCACCCCCAAAAAATTGACAAATCCACCCAAAACCTAAAAAAATTTAAATTTTGATATGAAAAACTTATTTTGCCATATCTCCTAAACTAAGCGCCCTAGCGCGAAAAGGGCTTTAATTCTTGACCACCCCCAAAAAAATTTAATAATCCTCCCAAAACCTAAAAAATTGAAATTTTTATCTGAAAAACTTATTTTGCCCATATCTTCGTATATACGCGTCCTAGAGTGAAAAGGACTTTAATTCGTAACACCCCAAAAAATTTAATAATCCGCTCAAAACCTAAAAAATTGCAATTTTTATATGAAAAAGTTATTTTTCCCATTTCTCTTTAAATATACGTCCTAGGGCGAAAAGGACTTTAATTCGTGACCAACCCCAAAAAAATTGACAAATCCACCCAAAACCTAAAAAAAATTAAATTTTGATATGAAAAACTTATTTTGCCCATATCTCCTAAACTAAGCGCCCTAGCGCGAAAAGAAGGGACTTTAATTCATGACCACCCCCAAAAAAATTGAATAATCCTCCCAAAACCTAATAAAATTGAATTTTTTATCTTAAAAAATTATTTTGCCCATATCTTCGTATGTACGCGTCCTAGAGCGAAAAGGACTTTAATTCGTAACACCCCAAAAAATTTAATAATCCGCTCAAAACCTAAAAAAGTCCAATTTTTATATGAAAAAGTTATTTTGCCCATATCTCCTTAAATATACGTCCTAGGGCGAAAAGGACTTTAATTCGTGACGACCCCCAAAAAAATTGACAAATCCACCCAAAACCTAAAAAAAATTTAAATTTTGGTATGAAAAACTTATTTTGCCCATATCTCCTAAACTAAGCGCCCTAGCGCGAAAAGGACTTTAATTCATGACCACCCCCAAAAAAATTGAATAATCCTCCCAAAACCTAAAAAAATTGAAATTTTTATCTGAAAGACTTATTTTGCCCATATCTTTGTATATACGCGTCCTAGAGCGAAAAAGACTTTAATTCGTAACACCCCAAACAATTTAATAATCCACTCAAAACCTAAAAATGGTCCTATTTTTATATGAAAAAGTTATTTTGCCCATTTCTCCTTAAATATACGTCCTAGGGCGAAAAGGACTTTAATTCGTGACCACCCCCAAAAAAATTGACAAATCCACCCAAAACCTAAAAAAAATTTAAATTTTGGTATGAAAAACTTATTTTGCCCATATCTCCTAAACTAAGCGCCCTAGCGCGAAAAGGACTTTAATTCGTAACACCCCAAAAAATTTAATAATCCACTCAAAACCTAAAAAATTGCAATTTTTATAGGTTTTTATTTTGCCCAATCTCCTTAAATATGCGTCCTAGGGCGAAATGGACTTTAATTCGTGACCACCCCAAAAAAATTGACAAATCCACCCAAAACCTAAAAAAATTTAAATTTTGGTATGAAAAACTTACTTTGCCCATATCTCCTAAACTAAGCGCCCTAGCGCGAAAAGGACTTTAATTCATGACCACCCCCAAAAAAATTGAATAATCCTCCCAAAACCTAAAAAAATTGAAATTTTTATCTGAAAAACTTATTTTGCCCATATCTTCGTATGTACGCGTCCTAGAGCGAAAAGGACTTTAATTCGTAACACCCCAAAAAATTTAATAATCCGCTCAAAACCTAAAACAAAGTCCAATTTTTATATGAAAAAGTTATTTTGCCCATATCTCCTTAAATATACGTCCTAGGGCGAAAAGGACTTTAATTCGTGACCACCCCCAAAAAATTGACAAATCCACCCAAAACCTAAAAAAATTGAAATTTTGGTATGAAAAACTTCTTTTGCCCATATCTCCTAAACTAAGCGCCCTAGCGCGAAAAGGACTTTAATTCATGACCACCCCCAAAAAAATTGAATAATCCTCCCAAAACCTAAAAAAATTGAAATTTTTATCTGAAAAACTTATTTTGCCCATATCTTCGTATATACGCGTCCTAGAGCGAAAAGGACTTTAATTCGTAACACCCCAAAAAATTTAATAATCCGCTCAAAACCTAAAAAAAAGTCCAATTTTTATATGAAAAAGTTATTTTGCCCATATCTCCTTAAATATACGTCCTAGGGCGAAAAGGACTTTAATTCGTGACCACCCCCAAAAAATTGACAAATCCATCCAAAACCTAAAAAAAATTAAATTTTGATATGAAAAACTTATTTTGCCCATATCTCCTAAACTAAGCGCCCTAGCGCGAAAAGAAAGGACTTTAATTCATGACCACCCCCAAAAAAATTGAATAATCCTCCCAAAACCTAATAAAATTGAATTTTTTATCTTAAAAAATTATTTTGCCCATATCTTCGTATGTAAAAATTTAATAATCCGCTCAAAACCTAAAAAAAGTCAAATTTTTATATGAAAAAGTTATTTTGCCCATATCTCCTTAAATATACATCCTAGGGCGAAAAGGACTTTAATTCGTGACCACCCCCAAAAAATTGACAACTCCACCCAAAACCTAAAAAAATTTAAATTTTGGTATGAAAAACTTATTTTGCCCATATCTCCTAAACTAAGCGCCCTAGCGCGAAAAGGACTTTAATTCATGACCACCCCCAAAAAAATTGAATAATCCTCCCAAAACCTAAAAAAATTTAAATTTTTATCTGAAAAACTTATTTTGCCCATATCTTCGTATATACGCGTCCTAGAGCGAAAAGGACTTTAATTCGTAACACCCCAAAAAATTTAATAATCCACTCAAACCCTAAAAAATTGCAATTTTTATATGAAAAAGTTATTTTGCCCAATCTCCTTAAATATGCGTCCTAGGGCGAAATGGACTTTAATTCGTGACCACCCCCAAAAAATTGACAAATCCACCCAAAACCTAAAAAAATTTAAATTTTGGTATGAAAAATTTACTTTGCCAATATCTCCTAAACTAAGCGCCCTAGCGCGAAAAGGACTTTAATTCATGAGTACCCACAAAAAAATTGAATTATCCTCCCAAAACCTAAAAAAATAGAAATTTTTATCTGAAAAACTTATTTTGCCCATATCTTCGTATATACGCGTCCTAGAGCGAAAAGGACTTTAATTCGTAACACCCCAAAAAATTTAACAATCCACTCAAAACCTAAAAAAATTGCAATTTTTATATGAAAAAGTTATTTTTCCTATTTCTCCTTAAATATACGTCCTAGGGCGAAAAGGACTTTAATTCGTGACCAACCCCAAAAAAATTGACAAATCCACCCAAAACCTAAAAAAATTTAAATTTTGATATGAAAAACTTATTTTGCCCATATCTCCTAAACTAAGCGCCCTAGCGCGAAAAGAAAGGACTTTAATTCATGACCACCCCCAAAAAAATTGAATAATCCTCCCAAAACCTAATAAAAATGAATTTTTTATCTTAAAAAATTATTTTTCCCATATCTTCGTATGTACGCGTCCTAGAGCGAAAAGGACTTTAATTCGTAACACCCCAAAAAATTTAATAATCCGCTCAAAACCTAAAAATAGTCCAATTTTTATATGAAAAAGTTATTTTGCCCATATCTCCTTAAATATACGTCCTAGGGCGAAAAGGACTTTAATTCGTGGCCACCCCCAAAAAATTGACAAATCCACCCAAAACCTAAAAAAATTTAAATTTTGGTATGAAAAACTTATTTTGCCCATATCTCCTAAACTAAGCGCCCTAGCGCGAAAAGGACTTTAATTCTTGACCACCCCCAAAAAATTGAATAATCCTCCCAAAACCTAAAAAAATTGAAATTTTTATCTGAAAAACTTATTTTGCCCATATCTTCGTATATACGCGTCCTAGAGCGAAAAGGACTTTAATTCGTAACACCCCAAAAAATTTAATAATCCACTCAAAACCTAAAAAATTGCAATTTTTATATGAAAAAGTTATTTTGTCCAATCTCCTTAAATATGCGTCCTAGGGCGAAATGGACTTTAATTCGTGACCACCCCCAAAAAATTGACAAATCCACCCAAAACCTAAAAAAATTTAAATTTTCACATGAAAAACTTATTTTGCCCATATCTCCTAAACTAAGCGCCCTAGCGCGAAAAGGACTTTAATTCATGACCACCCCCAAAAAAATTGAATAATCCTCCCAAAACCTAAAAAAATTTAATAATCCGCTCAAAACCTAAAAATGGTCCTATTTTTATATGAAAAAGTTATTTTGCCCATATCTCCTTAAATATACGTCCTAGGGCGAAAAGGACTTTAATTCGTGACCACCCCCAAAAAATTGACAAATCCACCCAAAACCTAAAAAAATTTAAATTTTGGTATGAAAAACTTATTTTGCCCATATCTCCTAAACTAAGCGCCCTAGCGCGAAAAGGACTTTAATTCATGACCACCCCCAAAAAAATTGAATAATCCTCCCAAAACCTAAAAAAATTTAAATTTTTATCTGAAAAACTTATTTTGCCCATATCTTCGTATATACGCGTCCTAGAGCGAAAAGGACTTTAATTCGTAACACCCCAAAAAATTTAATAATCCACTCAAAACCTAAAAAAATTGCAATTTTTATATGAAAAAGTTATTTTGCCCAATCTCCTTAAATATGCGTCCTAGGGCGAAAAGGACTTTAATTCGTGACCACCCCCCAAAAAATTGACAAATCCACCCAAAACCTAAAAAAATTTAAATTTTGGTATGAAAAACTTATGTTGACCCAAAAAAATTGAATAATCCTCCCAAAACCTAAAAAATTGAAAATTTTTATCTGAAAAACTTATTTTGCCCATATCTTCGTATGTACGCGTCCTAGAGCGAAAAGGACTTTAATTCGTAACACCCCAAAAAATTTAATAATCCGCTCAAAACCTAAAAAAAGTCCAATTTTTATATGAAAAAGTTATTTTGCCCATATCTCCTTAAATATACGTCCTAGGGCGAAAAGGACTTTAATTCGTGACCACCCCCAAAAAATTGACAAATCCACCCAAAACCTAAAAAAAATTTAAATTTTGGTATGAAAAACTTATTTTGCCCATATCTCCTAAACTAAGCGCCCTAGCGCGAAAAGGACTTTAATTCATGACCACCCCCAAAAAAATTGAATAATCCTCCCAAAACCTAAAAAAATTTAAATTTTTATCTGAAAAACTTATTTTGCCCATATCTTCGTATATACGCGTCCTAGAGCGAAAAGGACTTTAATTCGTAACACCCCAAAAAATTTAATAATCCACTCAAAACCTAAAAAAATTGCAATTTTTATATGAAAAAGTTATTTTGCCCAATCTCCTTAAATATGCGTCCTAGGGCGAAATGGACTTGAATTCGTGACCACCCCCAAAAAATTGACAAATCCACCCAAAACCTAAAAAAATTTTAATTTTGGTATGAAAAATTTACTTTGCCCATATCTCCTAAACTAAGCGCCCTAGCGCGAAAAGGACTTTAATTCATGACCACCCACAAAAAAATTGAACTATCCTCCCAAAACCTAAAAAATAGAAATTTTTATCTGAAAAACTTATTTTGCCCATATCTTCGTATATACGCGTCCTAGAGCGAAAAGGACTTTAATTCGTAACACCCCAAAAAATTTAATAATCCGCTCAAAACCTAAAAAAAGTCCAATTTTTATATGAAAACGTTATTTTGCCCAATCTCCTTAAATATGCGTCCTAGGGCGAAATGGACTTTAATTCGTGACCACCCCCAAAAAAATGACAAATCCACCCAAAACCTAAAAAACTTTAAATTTTGGTATGAAAAACTTATTTTGCCCATATCTCCTAAACTAAGCGCCCTAGCGCGAAAAGGACTTTAATTCATGACCACCCCCAAAAAAATTGAATAATCCTCCCAAAACCTAATATAATTGAATTTTTATCTGAAAAACTTATTTTGCCCATATCTTCGTATGTACGCGTCCTAGAGCGAAAAGGACTTTAATTCGTAACACCCCAAAAAATTTAATAATCCGCTCAAAACCTAAAAAAAGTCCAATTTTTATATGAAAAAGTTATTTTGCCCATATCTCCTTAAATATACATCCTAGGGCGAAAAGGACTTTAATTCGTGACCACCCCCAAAAAATTGACAAATCCACCCAAAACCTAAAAAAATTTAAATTTTGGTATGAAAAACTTATTTTGCCCATATCTCCTAAACTAAGCGCCCTAGCGCGAAAAGGACTTTAATTCATGACCACCCCCAGAAAAATTGAATAATCCTCCCAAAACCTAAAAAAATTGAAATTTTTATCTGAAAAACTTATTTTGCCCATATCTTCGTATATACGCGTCCTAGAGCGAAAAGGACTTTAATTCGTAACACCCCAAAAAATTTAATAATCCACTCAAAACCTAAAAAAATTGCAATTTTTATATGAAAAAGTTATTTTGCCCAATCTCCTTAAATATGCGTCCTAGGGCGAAATGGACTTTAATTCGTGACCACCCCCAAAAAATTGACAAATCCACCCAAAACCTAAAAAAATTTAAATTTTGGTATGAAAAACTTATTTTGCCCATATCTCCTAAACTAAGCGCCCTAGCGCGAAAAGGACTTTAATTCATGACCACCCCCAAAAAAAATGAATAATCCTCCCAAAACCTAAAAAAATTGAATTTGTATCTTAAAAAATTATTTTGCCCATATCTTCGTATGTACGCGTCCTAGAGCGAAAAGGACTTTAATTCGTAACACCCCAAAAAATTTAATAATCCGCTCAAAACCTAAAAAAGTCCAATTTTTATATGAAAAAGTTATTTTGCCCATATCTCCTTAAATATACATCCTAGGGCGAAAAGGACTTTAATTCGTGACCACCCCCAAAAAATTGACAACTCCACCCAAAACCTAAAAAAATTTAAATTTTGGTATGAAAAGCTTATTTTGCCCATATCTCCTAAACTAAGCGCCCTAGCGCGAAAAGGACTTTAATTCATGACCACCCCCAAAAAAATTGAATAATCCTCCCAAAACCTAAAAAAATTTAAATTTTTATCTGAAAAACTTATTTTGCCCATATCTTCGTATATACGCGTCCTAGAGCGAAAAGGACTTTAATTCGTAACACCCCAAAAAATTTAATAATCCACTCAAACCCTAAAAAATTGCAATTTTTATATGAAAAAGTTATTTTGCCCAATCTCCTTAAATATGCGTCCTTGGGCGAAATGGACTTTAATTCGTGACCACCCCCAAAAAATTGACAAATCCACCCAAAACCTAAAAAAATTTAAATTTTGGTATGAAAAATTTACTTTGCCAATATCTGCTAAACTAAGCGCCCTAGCGCGAAAAGGACTTTAATTCATGAGTACCCACAAAAAAATTGAATTATCCTCCCAAAACCTAAAAAAATAGAAATTTTTATCTGAAAAACTTATTTTGCCCATATCTTCGTATATACGCGTCCTAGAGCGAAAAGGACTTTAATTCGTAACACCCCAAAAAATTTAATAATCCACTCAAAACCTAAAAAAATTTCAATTTTTATATGAAAAAGTTATTTTTCCTATTTCTCCTTAAATATACGTCCTAGGGCGAAAAGGACTTTAATTCGTGACCAACCCCAAAAAAATTGACAAATCCACCCAAAACCTAAAAAAATTTAAATTTTGATATGAAAAACTTATTTTGCCCATATCTCCTAAACTAAGCGCCCTAGCGCGAAAAGAAAGGACTTTAATTCATGACCACCCCAAAAAAAATTGAATAATCCTCCCAAAACCTAATAAAATTGAATTTTTTATCTTAAAAAATTATTTTTCCCATATCTTCGTATGTACGCGTCCTGGAGCGAAAAGGACTTTAATTCGTAACACCCCAAAAAATTTAATAATCCGCTCAAAACCTAAAAATAGTCCAATTTTTATATGAAAAAGTTATTTTGCCCATATCTCCTTAAATATACGTCCTAGGGCGAAAAGGACTTTAATTCGTGGCCACCCCCAAAAAATTGACAAATCCACCCAAAACCTAAAAAAATTTAAATTTTGGTATGAAAAACTTATTTTGCCCATATCTCCTAAACTAAGCGCCCTAGCGCGAAAAGGACTTTAATTCATGACCACCCCCAAAAAATTGAATAATCCTCCCAAAACCTAAAAAAATTGAAATTTTTATCTGAAAAACTTATTTTGTCCATATCTTCGTATATACGCGTCCTAGAGCGAAAAGGACTTTAATTCGTAACACCCCAAAAAATTTAATAATCCACTCAAAACCTAAAAAATTGCAATTTTTATATGAAAAAGTTATTTTGCCCAAACTCCTTAAATATGCGTCCTAGGGCGAAATGGACTTTAATTCGTGACCACCCCCAAAAAATTGACAAATCCACCCAAAACCTAAAAAAATTTAAATTTTCACATGAAAAACTTATTTTGCCCATATCTCCTAAACTAAGCGCCCTAGCGCGAAAAGGACTTTAATTCATGACCACCCCCAAAAAAATTGAATAATCCTCCCAAAACCTAAAAAAATATAATAATCCGCTCAAAACCTAAAAATGGTCCTATTTTTATATGAAAAAGTTATTTTGCCCATATCTCCTTAAATATACGCCCTAGGGCGAAATGGACTTTAATTCGTGACCACCCCCAAAAAATTGACAAATCCACCCAAAACCTAAAAAAATTTAAATTTTGGTATGAAAAACTTATTTTGCCCATATCTCCTAAACTAAGCGCCCTAGCGCGAAAAGGACTTTAATTCATGACCACCCCCAAAAAAATTGAATAATCCTCCCAAAACCTAAAAAAATTTAAATTTTTATCTGAAAAACTTATTTTGCCCATATCTTCGTATATTCGCGTCCTAGAGCGAAAAGGACTTTAATTCGTAACACCCCAAAAAATTTAATAATCCACTCAAAACCTAAAAAAAATGCAATTTTTATATGAAAAAGTTATTTTGCCCAATCTCCTTAAATATGCGTCCTAGGGCGAAAAGGACTTTAATTCGTGACCACCCCCCAAAAAATTGACAAATCCACCCAAAACCTAAAAAAATTTAAATTTTGGTATGAAAAACTTATTTTGACCCAAAAAAATTGAATAATCCTCCCAAAACCTAAAAAATTGAAAATTTTTATCTGAAAAACTTATTTTGCCCATATCTTCGTATGTACGCGTCCTAGAGCGAAAAGGACTTTAATTCGTAACACCCCAAAAAATTTAATAATCCGCTCAAAACCTAAAAAAGTCCAATTTTTATATGAAAAAGTTATTTTGCCCATATCTCCTTAAATATACGTCCTAGAGCGAAAAGGACTTTAATTCGTGACCACCCCCAAAAAATTGACAAATCCACCCAAAACCTAAAAAAAATTTAAATTTTGGTATGAAAAACTTATTTTGCCCATATCTCCTAAACTAAGCGCCCTAGCGCGAAAAGGACTTTAATTCATGACCACCCCAAAAAAAATTGAATAATCCTCCCAAAACCTAAAAAAATTTAAATTTTTATCTGAAAAACTTATTTTGCCCATATCTTCGTATATACGCGTCCTAGAGCGAAAAGGACTTTAATTCGTAACACCCCAAAAAATTTAATAATCCACTCAAAACCTAAAAAAATTGCAATTTTTATATGAAAAAGTTATTTTGCCCAATCTCCTTAAATATGCGTCCTAGGGCGAAATGGACTTTAATTCGTGACCACCCCCAAAAAATTGACAAATCCACCCAAAACCTAAAAAAATTTTAATTTTGGTATGAAAAATTTACTTTGCCCATATCTCCTAAACTAAGCGCCCTAGCGCGAAAAGGACTTTAATTCATGACCACCCCCAAAAAAATTGAATAATCCTCCCAAAACCTAAAAAAATAGAAATTTTTATCTGAAAAACTTATTTTGCCCATATCTTCGTATATACGCGTCCTAGAGCGAAAAGGACTTTAATTCGTAACACCCCAAAAAATTTAATAATCCGCTCAAAACCTAAAAAAAGTCCAATTTTTATATGAAAACGTTATTTTGCCCAATCTCCTTAAATATGCGTCCTAGGGCGAAATGGACTTTAATTCGTGACCACCCCCAAAAAAAATGACAAATCCACCCAAAACCTAAAAAACTTTAAATTTCGGTATGAAAAACTTATTTTGCCCATATCTCCTAAACTAAGCGCCCTAGCGCGAAAAGGACTTTAATTCATGACCACCCCCAAAAAAATTGAATAATCCTCCCAAAACCTAAAAAAATTTAAATTTTTATCTGAAAAATTTATTTTGCCCATATCTTCGTATATACGCGTCCTAGAGCGAAAAGGACTTTAATTCGTAACACCCCAAAAAATTTAATAATCCACTCAAAACCTAAAAAAATTGCAATTTTTATATGAAAAAGTTATTTTGCCCAATCTCCTTAAATATGCGTCCTAGGGCGAAATGGACTTTAATTCGTGACCACCCCCAAAAAATTGACAAATCCACCCAAAACCTAAAAAAAATTTAATTTTGGTATGAAAAATTTACTTTGCCCATATCTCCTAAACTAAGCGCCCTAGCGCGAAAAGGACTTTAATTCATGACCACCCACAAAAAAATTGAACTATCCTCCCAAAACCTAAAAAAATAGAAATTTTTATCTGAAAAACTTATTTTGCCCATATCTTCGTATATACGCGTCCTAGAGCGAAAAGGACTTTAATTCGTAACACCCCAAAAAATTTAATAATCCGCTCAAAACCTAAAAAAAGTCCAATTTTTATATGAAAACGTTATTTTGCCCAATCTCCTTAAATATGCGTCCTAGGGCGAAATGGACTTTAATTCGTGACCACCCCCAAAAAAAATGACAAATCCACCCAAAACCTAAAAAACTTTAAATTTCGGTATGAAAAACTTATTTTGCCCATATCTCCTAAACTAAGCGCCCTAGCGCGAAAAGGACTTTAATTCATGACCACCCCCAAAAAAATTGAATAATCCTCCCAAAACCTAATATAATTGAATTTTTATCTGAAAAACTTATTTTGCCCATATCTTCGTATGTACGCGTCCTAGAGCGAAAAGGACTTTAATTCGTGACCACCCCCAAAAAATTGACAAATCCACCCAAAACCTAAAAAAATTTAAATTTTGGTATGAAAAACTTATTTTGCCCATATCTCCTAAACTAAGCGCCCTAGCGCGAAAAGGACTTTAATTCATGACCACCCCCAGAAAAATTGAATAATCCTCCCAAAACCTAAAAATATTTAAATTTTTATCTGAAAAACTTATTTTGCCCATATCTTCGTATATACGCGTCCTAGAGCGAAAAGGACTTTAATTCGTAACAAAAAATTTAATAATCCACTCAAAACCTAAAAAAATTGCAATTTTTATATGAAAAAGTTATTTTGCCCAATCTCCTTAAATATGCGTCCTAGGGCGAAATGGACTTTAATTCGTGACCACCCCCAAAAAATTGACAAATCCACCCAAAACCTAAAAAAATTTAAATTTTGGTATGAAAAACTTATTTTGCCCATATCTCCTAAACTAAGCGCCCTAGCGCGAAAAGGACTTTAATTCATGACCACCCCCAAAAA
The DNA here is from genome assembly GCF_050003625.1 of Haematobia irritans. Classification (NCBI taxonomy): domain Eukaryota; kingdom Metazoa; phylum Arthropoda; class Insecta; order Diptera; family Muscidae; genus Haematobia; species Haematobia irritans. The sequence continues at coordinate 70,174,808 of NC_134400.1, read as the reverse complement.
AAAATGAATAATCCTCCCAAAACCTAAAAAAATTGAATTTTTATCTTAAAAAATTATTTTGCCCATATCTTCGTATGTACGCGTCCTAGAGCGAAAAGGACTTTAATTCGTAACACCCCAAAAAATTTAATAATCCGCTCAAAACCTAAAAAAGTCCAATTTTTATATGAAAAAGTTATTTTGCCCATATCTCCTTAAATATACGTCCTAGGGCGAAAAGGACTTTAATTCGTGACCACCCCCAAAAAATTGACAAATCCACCCAAAACCTAAAAAAAATTTAAATTTTGGTATGAAAAACTTATTTTGCCCATATCTCCTAAACTAAGCGCCCTAGCGCGAAAAGGACTTTAATTCATGACCACCCCCAAAAAAATTGAATAATCCTCCCAAAACCTAAAAAAATTTAAATTTTTATCTGAAAAACTTATTTTGCCCATATCTTCGTATATACGCGTCCTAGAGCGAAAAGGACTTTAATTCGTAACACCCCAAAAAATTTAATAATCCACTCAAAACCTAAAAAAATTGCAATTTTTATATGAAAACGTTATTTTGCCCAATCTCCTTAAATATGCGTCCTAGGGCGAAATGGACTTTAATTCGTGACCACCCCCAAAAAATTGACAAATCCACCCAAAACCTAAAAAAAAATTAAATTTTGATATGAAAAACTTATTTTGCCCATATCTCCTAAACTACGCGCCCTAGCGCGAAAAGGATTTTAATTCATGACCATCCCCAAAAAAATTGACAAATCCTCCCAAAACCTAAAAAATTTAAATTTTTATCGGAAAAACTTATTTGGCCCATATCTTCGTTTATACGCGTCCTAGAGCGAAAAGGACTTTAATTCGTAACACCCCAAAAAATTTAATAATCCGCTCAAAACCTAAAAAAATTGCAATTTTTATATGAAAAAGTTATTTTGCCCATTTCTCCTTAAATATACGTCCTAGGGCGAAAAGGACTTTAATTCGTGACCACCCCCAAAAAAATTGACAAATCCACCCAAAACCTAAAAAAATTTAAATTTTGATATGAAAAACTTATTTTGCCCATATCTCCTAAACTAAGCGCCCTAGCGTGAAAAGGACTTTAATTCATGACCACCCCCAAAAAAATTGAATAATCCTCCCAAAACCTAATAAAATTGAATTTTTTATCTTAAAAAATTATTTTGCCAATATCTTCGTATGTACGCGTCCTAGAGTGAAAAGGACTTTAATTCGTAACACCCCAAATAATTTAATAATCCGCTCAAAACCTAAAAAAAGTCCAATTTTTATATGAAAAAGTTATTTTGCCCATATCTCCTTAAATATACGTCCTAGGGCGAAAAGGACTTTAATTCGTGACCACTCCCAAAAAATTGACAAATCCACCCAAAACCTAAAAAATTTAAATTTTGATATGAAAAACTTATTTTGCCCATATCTCCTAAACTAAGCGCCCTAGCGCGAAAAGGACTTCAATTCATGACCACCCCCAAAAAAATTGAATAATCCTCCCAAAACCTAAAAAAATTGAAATTTTTATCTGAAAAACTTATTTTGCCCATATCTTCGTATATACGCGTCCTAGAGCGAAAAGGACTTTAATTCGTAACACCCCAAAAAATTTAATAATCCGCTCAAAACCTAAAAAAATTGCAATTTTTATATGAAAAAGTTATTTTGCCCATATCTCCTTAAATATACGTCCTAGGGCGAAAAGGACTTTAATTCGTGACCACTCCCAAAAAATTGACAAATCCACCCAAAACCTAAAAAATTTAAATTTTGATATGAAAAACGTATTTTGCCCATATCTCCAAAACTAAGCGCCCTAGCGTGAAAAGGACTTCAATTCATGACCACCCCCAAAAAAATTGAATAATCCTCCCAAAACCTAAAAAAATTGAAATTTTTATCTGAAAAACTTATTTTGCCCATATCTTCGTATATACGCGTCCTAGAGCGAAAAGGAGTTTAATTCGTAACACCCCAAAAATTTTAATAATCCGCTCAAAACCTAAAAAAATTGCAATTTTTATATGAAAAAGTTATTTTGCCCATATCTCCTTAAATATACGTCCTAGGGCGAAAAGGACTTTAATTCGTGACCACTCCCAAAAAATTGACAAATCCACCCAAAACCTAAAAAATTTAAATTTTGATATGAAAAACTTATTTTGCCCATATCTCCTAAACTAAGCGCCCTAGCGCGAAAAGGACTTCAATTCATGACCACCCCCAAAAAAATTGAATAATCCTCCCAAAACCTAAAAAAATTGAAATTTTTATCTGAAAAACTTATTTTGCCCATATCTTCGTATATACGCGTCCTAGAGCGAAAAGGACTTTAATTCGTAACACCCCAAAAAATTTAATAATCCGCTCAAAACCTAAAAAAAGTCCAAATTTTATATGAAAAAGTTATTTTGCCCATATCTCCTTAAATATACATCCTAGGGCGAAAAGGACTTTAATTCGGGACCACCCCCAAAAAATTGACAAATCCACCCAAAACCTAAAAAAATTTAAATTTTGGTATGAAAAACTTATTTTGCCCATATCTACTAAACTAAACGCCCTAGCGCGAAAAGGACTTTAATTCATGACCACCCCCAAAAAAATTGAATAATCCTCCCAAAACCTAAAAAAAATTAAATTTTTATCTGAAAAACTTATTTTGCCCATATCTTCGTATATACGCGTCCTAGAGCGAAAAGGTCTTTAATTCGTAACACCCCAAAAAATTTAATAATCCACTCAAAACCTAAAAAAATTGCAATTTTTATATGAAAAAGTTATTTTGCCCATTTCTCCTTAAATATGCGTCCTAGGGCGAAATGGACTTTAATTCGTGACCACCCCCCAAAAAATTGACAAATCCACCCAAAACCTAAAAAAATTTAAATTTTGGTATGAAAAACTTACTTTGCCCATATCTCCTAAACTAAGCGCCCTAGCGCGAAAAGGACTTTAATTCATGACCACCCCCAAAAAAATTGAATAATCCTCCCACAACCTAAAAAAATTGAAATTTTTATCTGAAAAACTTATTTTGCCCATATCTTCGTATATACGCGTCCTAGAGCGAAAAGGACTTTAATTCGTAACACCCCAAAAAATTTAATAATCCGCTCAAAACCTAAAAAAAGTCCAATTTTTATATGAAAAAGTTATTTTATCCATATCTCCTTAAATATACGTCCTAGGGCGAAAAGGACTTTAATTCGTGACCACTCCCAAAAAATTGACAAATCCACCCAAAACCTAAAAAATTTAAATTTTGATATGAAAAACTTATTTTGCCCATATCTCCTAAACTAAGCGCCCTAGCGCGAAAAGGACTTCAATTCATGACCACCCCCAAAAAAATTGAATAATCCTCCCAAAACCTAAAAAATTGAAATTTTTATCTGAAAAACTTATTTTGCCCATATCTTCGTATATACGCGTCCTAGAGCGAAAAGGACTTTAATTCGTAACACCCCAAAAAATTTAATAATCCGCTCAAAACCTAAAAAAATTGCAATTTTTATATGAAAAAGTTATTTTGCCCATATCTCCTTAAATATACGTCCTAGGGCGAAAAGGACTTTAATTCGTGACCACTCCCAAAAAATTGACAAATCCACCCAAAACCTAAAAAATTTAAATTTTGATATGAAAAACTTATTTTGCCCATATCTCCAAAACTAAGCGCCCTAGCGTGAAAAGGACTTCAATTCATGACCACCCCCAAAAAAATTGAATAATCCTCCCAAAACCTAAAAAAATTGAAATTTTTATCTGAAAAACTTATTTTGCCCATATCTTCGTATATACGCGTCCTAGAGCGAAAAGGAGTTTAATTCGTAACACCCCAAAAAATTTAATAATCCGCTCAAAACCTAAAAAAATTGCAATTTTTATATGAAAAAGTTATTTTGCCCATATCTCCTTAAATATACGTCCTAGGGCGAAAAGGACTTTAATTCGTGACCACTCCCAAAAAATTGACAAATCCACCCAAAACCTAAAAAATTTAAATTTTGATATGAAAAACTTATTTTGCCCATATCTCCTAAACTAAGCGCCCTAGCGCGAAAAGGACTTCAATTCATGACCACCCCCAAAAAAATTGAATAATCCTCCCAAAACCTAAAAAAATTGAAATTTTTATCTGAAAAACTTATTTTGCCCATATCTTCGTATATACGCGTCCTAGAGCGAAAAGGACTTTAATTCGTAACACCCCAAAAAATTTAACAATCCGCTCAAAACCTAAAAAAGTCAAATTTTTATATGAAAAAGTTATTTTGCCCATATCTCCTTAAATATACATCCTAGGGCGAAAAGGACTTTAATGCGTGACCACCCCCAAAAAATTGACAAATCCACCCAAAACCTAAAAAAATTTAAATTTTGGTATGAAAAACTTATTTTGCCCATATCTACTAAACTAAACGCCCTAGCGCGAAAAGGACTTTAATTCATGACCACCCCCAAAAAAATTGAATAATCCTCCCAAAACCTAAAAAAAATTAAATTTTTATCTGAAAAACTTATTTTGCCCATATCTTCGTATATACGCGTCCTAGAGCGAAAAAGTCTTTAATTCGTAACACCCCAAAAAATTTAATAATCCACTCAAAACCTAAAAAAATTGCAATTTTTATATGAAAAAGTTTTTTTGCCCATTTCTCCTTAAATATGCGTCCTAGGGCGAAATGGACTTTAATTCGTGACCACCCCCAAAAAATTGACAAATCCACCCAAAACCTAAAAAAATTTAAATTTTGGTATGAAAAACTTACTTTGCCCATATCTCCTAAACTAAGCGCCCTAGCGCGAAAAGGACTTTAATTCATGACCACCCCCAAAAAATTGAATAATCCTCCCACAACCTAAAAAAAATGAAATTTTTATCTGCAAAACTTATTTTGCCCATATCTTCGTATATACGCGTCCTAGAGCGAAAAGGACTTTAATTCGTAACACCCCAAAAAATTTAATAATCCGCTCAAAACCTAAAAAAATTGCAATTTTTATATGAAAAAGTTATTTTGCCCATATCTCCTTAAATATACGTCCTAGGGCGAAAAGGACTTTAATTCGTGACCACTCCCAAAAATTTGACAAATCCACCCAAAACCTAAAAAATTTAAATTTTGATATGAAAAACTTATTTTGCCCATATCTCCTAAACTAAGCGCCCTAGCGCGAAAAGGACTTCAATTCATGACCACCCCCAAAAAAATTGAATAATCCTCCCAAAACCTAAAAAAATTGAAATTTTTATCTGAAAAACTTATTTTGCCCATATCTTCGTATATACGGGTCCTAGAGCGAAAAGGACTTTAATTCGTTACACCCCAAAAAATTTAATAATCCGCTCAAAACCTAAAAAATTGCAATTTTTATATGAAAAAGTTATTTTGCCCATTTCTCCTTAAATATACGTCCTAGGGCGAAAAGGACTTTAATTCGTGACCACCCCCAAAAAAATTGACAAATCCACCCAAAACCTAAAAAAATTTAAATTTTAATATGAAAAACTTATTTTGCCCATATCTCCTAAACTAAGCGCCCTAGAGCGAAAAGGACTTTAATTCATGACCACCCCCAAAAAAATTGAATAATCCTCCCAAAACCTAAAAAAATTGAATTTTTTATCTTAAAAAATTATTTTGCCCATATCTTCGTATGTACGCGTCCTAGAGCGAAAAGGACTTTAATTCGTAACACCCCAAAAAATTTAATAATCCACTCAAAACCTAAAAAAATTGCAATTTTTATATGAAAAAGTTATTTTGCCCATTTCTCCTTAAATATGCGTCCTAGGGCGAAATGGACTTTAATTCGTGACCACCCCCCAAAAAATTGACAAATCCACCCAAAACCTAAAAAAATTTAAATTTTGGTATGAAAAACTTACTTTGCCCATATCTCCTAAACTAAGCGCCCTAGCGCGAAAAGGACTTTAATTCATGACCACCCCCAAAAAAATTGAATAATCCTCCCACAACCTAAAAAAATTGAAATTTTTATCTGAAAAACTTATTTTGCCCATATCTTCGTATATACGCGTCCTAGAGCGAAAAGGACTTTAATTCGTAACACCCCAAAAAATTTAATAATCCGCTCAAAACCTAAAAAAAGTCCAATTTTTATATGAAAAAGTTATTTTGCCCATATCTCCGTAAATATACGTCCTAGGGCGAAAAGGACTTTAATTCGTGACCACTCCCAAAAAATTGACAAATCCACCCAAAACCTAAAAAATTTAAATTTTGATATGAAAAACTTATTTTGCCCATATCTCCTAAACTAAGCGCCCTAGCGCGAAAAGGACTTCAATTCATGACCACCCCCAAAAAAATTGAATAATCCTCCCAAAACCTAAAAAAATTGAAATTTTTATCTGAAAAACTTATTTTGCCCATATCTTCGTATATACGCGTCCTAGAGCGAAAAGGACTTTAATTCGTAACACCCCAAAAAATTTAATAATCCGCTCAAAACCTAAAAAAATTGCAATTTTTATATGAAAAAGTTATTTTGCCCATATCTCCTTAAATATACGTCCTAAGGCGAAAAGGACTTTAATTCGTGACCACTCCCAAAAAATTGACAAATCCACCCAAAACCTAAAAAATTTAAATTTTGATATGAAAAACTTATTTTGCCCATATCTCCAAAACTAAGCGCCCTAGCGTGAAAAGGACTTCAATTCATGACCACCCCCAAAAAAATTGAATAATCCTCCCAAAACCTAAAAAAATTGAAATTTTTATCTGAAAAACTTATTTTGCCCATATCTTCGTATATACGCGTCCTAGAGCGAAAAGGAGTTTAATTCGTAACACCCCAAAAAATTTAATAATCCGCTCAAAACCTAAAAAAATTGCAATTTTTATATGAAAAAGTTATTTTGCCCATATCTCCTTAAATATACGTCCTAGGGCGAAAAGGACTTTAATTCGTGACCACCCCCAAAAAATTGACAAATCCACCCAAAACCTAAAAAATTTAAATTTTAATATGAAAAACTTATTTTGCCCATATCTCCTAAACTAAGCGCCCTAGCGCGAAAAGGACTTCAATTCATGACCACCCCCAAAAAAATTGAATAATCCTCCCAAAACCTAAAAAAATTGAAATTTTTATCTGAAAAACTTATTTTGCCCATATCTTCGTATATACGCGTCCTAGAGCGAAAAGGACTTTAATTCGCAACACCCCAAAAAATTTAATAATCCGCTCAAAACCTAAAAAAGTCAAATTTTTATATGAAAAAGTTATTTTGCCCATATCTCCTTAAATATACATCCTAGGGCGAAAAGGACTTTAATGCGTGACCACCCCCAAAAAATTGACAAATCCACCCAAAACCTAAAAAAATTTAAATTTTGGTATGAAAAACTTACTTTGCCCATATCTACTAAACTAAACGCCCTAGCGCGAAAAGGACTTTAATTCATGACCACCCCCAAAAAAATTGAATAATCCTCCCAAAACCTAAAAAAAATTAAATTTTTATCTGAAAAACTTATTTTGCCCATATCTTCGTATATACGCGTTCTAGAGCGAAAAGGTCTTTAATTCGTAACACCCCAAAAAATTTAATAATCCACTCAAAACCTAAAAAAATTGCAATTTTTATATGAAAAAGTTTTTTTGCCCATTTCTCCTTAAATATGCGTCCTAGGGCGAAATGGACTTTAATTCGTGACCACCCCCAAAAAATTGACAAATCCACCCAAAACCTAAAAAAATTTAAATTTTGGTATGAAAAACTTACTTTGCCCATATCTCCTAAACTAAGCGCCCTAGCGCGAAAAGGACTTTAATTCATGACCACCCCCAAAAAATTGAATAATCCTCCCACAACCTAAAAAAATTGAAATTTTTATCTGCAAAACTTATTTTGCCCATATCTTCGTATATACGCGTCCTAGAGCGAAAAGGACTTTAATTCGTAACACCCCAAAAAATTTAATAATCCGCTCAAAACCTAAAAAAATTGCAATTTTTATATGAAAAAGTTATTTTGCCCATATCTCCTTAAACATATTTATACGTCCTAGGGCGAAAAGGACTTTAATTCGTGACCACTCCCAAAAATTTGACAAATCCACCCAAAACCTAAAAAATTTAAATTTTGATATGAAAAACTTATTTTGCCCATATCTCCTAAACTAAGCGCCCTAGCGCGAAAAGGACTTCAATTCATGACCACCCCCAAAAAAATTGAATAATCCTCCCAAAACCTAAAAAAATTGAAATTTTTATCTGAAAAACTTATTTTGCCCATATCTTCGTATATACGGGTCCTAGAGCGAAAAGGACGTTAATTCGTTACACCCCAAAAAAATTTTTAATCCGCTCAAAACCTAAAAAAATTGCAATTTTTATATGAAAAAGTTATTTTGCCCATTTCTCCTTAAATATACGTCCTAGGGCGAAAAGGACTTTAATTCGTGACCACCCCCAAAAAAATTGACAAATCCACCCAAAACCTAAAAAAATTTAAATTTTAATATGAAAAACTTATTTTGCCCATATCTCCTAAACTAAGCGCCCTAGCGCGAAAAGGACTTTAATTCATGACCAACCCCAAAAAAAATGAATAATCCTCCCAAAACCTAAAAAAATTGAATTTTTTATCTTAAAAAATTATTTTGCCCATATCTTCGTATGTACGCGTCCTAGAGCGAAAAGGACTTTAATTCGTAACACCCCAAAAAATTTAATAATCCGCTCAAAACCTAAAAAAAGTCCAATTTTTATATGAAAAAGTTATTTTGCCCATATCTCCTTAAATATACGTCCTAGGGCGAAAAGGACTTTAATTCGTGACCACCCCAAAAAAATTGACAAATCCACCCAAAACCTAAAAAAATTTAAATTTTGATAGGTTAGGTTAGGTTAGGTTAAAGTGGCAGCCCGATTAAATTTCAGGCTCACTTAGACTATTCAGTCCATTGTGATACCACATTTAACTAAAAGTACCTATTACATATGGGCACTTCTAGTCTTAACCACTGAACCTTCTATATTATTTACTTTTGTGGAACCAACCAGATTGCTCCAAAAACATTAACAAACTGCTTAAGTTAACGTTTTCCAGGTCAGCCAGTAATCTAAAGCTATATGCTCCTAAAATTCGCTTACGCCTTACACAAAAAGCAGGACACTCACACAAGAGGTGTTTAATTGATTCCTTTTCCTCCACGTCATGACAGCTTATACAATAGTCATTATACTTCGCACCTATAGTTTTTGCAAATTCGCCTATCAGGCAGCGACCCGTTATAGCAGATATTAGGAGTGCTATCTGACGCCTTGAGAACACTAGCATATCTAGTGTGCGGTTTAAGTTTAAATGGGGCCATATTTGCTTGGTGTCGTTACAACCCTTGCAATTTTCCCATCGAATATTGGCCATCATAACAGCCTTCTCACGCAGTACGAGCTTGCAGGTGGCCAGAGGCATACCAACAGATTCTAGTTCCCCTGGAATATGTAAGGTAGTTCCTAGCCTTGCTAACACATCTGCTTCACAGTTCCCCGGTATGTTCCTATGACCAGGCACCCATATTAGGTGAATATTGTACTGCTCAGCCATCTCGTTGAGAGATTTGCGGCAGTCTATGGCCGTTTTTGAGTTAAGGAACACAGAGTCCAAGGATTTTATTGCAGGTTGACTGTCTGAGTATATATTAATGCCAATATTTGTTGGAACATTACTTCTCAGCCAATTCACCACCTCTCTTATTGCCAATATTTCAGCCTGAAAACACTACAGTGATTAGGTAATCTTTTCGCTATTCGAATTTCCAGATCTTTAGAATATACTCCGAACCCCACTTGTCCATTCAATTTGGAGCCATCAGTATAGAAATCTATATATCTTTTATTCCCCGGGGTCTGTGTACACCACGCCTCACTGTTGGGAATTAGAGTTTCAAACTTTTTGTCGAAAAGTGGTTTTGCCAGGGTGTAATCCACTACGTTAGGCACATCTGGCATTACTTTGAGGACCGAACTATGACCGTACATTTTTTCCGACCACAGCGATAGCTCGCGCAACCGCACAGCCGTTGTTGCAGCTGACTGTTTGGCCAAAATGTCTAAAGGCAATAGATGTAGCATGACATTAAGGGAGTCTGTTCCTGTCTTACTAAATGCGCCTGAGATACATAAGCTCGCCATACGCTGAACTTTATCTAAACAAGTCGGTTTCTGAAGTGCCGGCCACCAGACTACAACACCATATAGCATTATAGGTCTAACCACTGCCGTGTATAGCCAATGCACAATTTTTGGTCTTAGTCCCCACTTTTTCCCTATTGCCTTTTTGCACGAGTACAAAGCTACCGTGGCTTTTCTCGCCCTCTCTTCAATATTAAGCCTAAAATTCAGCTTCCTGTCCAAACTAACGCCAAGGTATTTTGCACACTCACCAAAGGGAATTTCAGTACCCCCTAAGGAAATGGGCCTAACTGTGGGAGTTTTGCGATCTTTGCAGTACATGACTATTTCTGTCTTTGCTGGATTTACACCAAGACCATTATCTTTCGCCCATTTCTCAGTCATCCGGAGAGCTCTCTGTATAATATCTCTGATTGTGGATGGGAATTTTCCCCTGACTGCCAGCGCCACATCATCTGCGTATGCCACCACTTTTATCCTTTCTTTTTCTAGAGAAACTAGAAGGTTGTTTATAGCAACATTCCAAAGAAGAGGTGATAGAACTCCTCCTTGGGGAGTGCCTCTGTTCACATACCTTTGTATGTTTGCTTGCCCTAGTGTGGCTGAAATACGTCTCTTCATTAGAAGTTCGTCTAACAGCCTAAGAATACCTGGATCAACATTCAGAGTTGTCAGTCCATTTAATATCGAGCTCGGATGGATATTATTGAACGCCCCTTCGATGTCTAGAAACGCCACGATTGTGTATTCTTTGACAGATAGTAAGCTTTCAATAAAGCTGACCAGTTCATGCAATGCGGTCTCAGTAGACCTGCCCTTCGAGTATGCATGCTGTCGTTTCGAGAGCAAACCTGAATCCACGGTAGTTCTAAGATACATGTCTATCATCCTCTCCAGGGTCTTAAGTAGGAATGAGGATAAGCTGATTGGTCGGAAATCCTTCGCACTCGAGTGAGAGGCTTTTCCTGCTTTAGGTATGAAGACGACTTTTGTTTCCCTCCACTTTTCTGGAATATATGCTAAGTTTACACATTGTTTATATATCACCGTCAACCAGGGGATAATTCTTCCAGCCACTGCCTGTAACTCCGCCGGAGTAATTCCATCAGTACCGGGGGATTTGAATGGTCCAAAGCTATTTAAAGCCCATTTTATTCTAGATTCCGACACAATTTCCTCGATAGGAAATGATCGCTGAGCCTCTGTTACACCGCCGGAACATGGTTCAACCGTCTGATTTCCAGGGAAGTGTGTGTCCAAAAGTACCTCCAACGTCTCCTCACTGGACGTTGTCCAATTTCCCTCCGATGTTTTAATGAAACCTGGAGCGGTGTTAGTGGATGCTAGTACCTTCCGTAGTCTGGAAGCCTCTGACGTATTCTCAATACTGCTACAGTAATCATCCCAAGAGTTTTGTTGAGACCTTCTCAGTTCTCGTTTATATTCTCTCAGATTCATCTTGTAAGTGTCCCAATCCTCCGGAGCTCTTGTGGACTTTGCTTTGTTAAAGAGCTTCCTGCAGGATTTCCTCATATTACTTAACTCCGTAGTCCACCATGGCGGCCGATTTTTTCCCCTTGGCTTTCCTCTAGGGCATGCAGCTTTCAGTGAAATGTTGAAGGCCTTAGTAATCCGCTCCACTGCGTGTTCGATATCTTGCACAGTGCCCATATTTGTCTCCGGCACTTCCGGTATCATCAAATTGAACGATTCCCTATACCTATTCCAATCAGCTTTCCTAACATTTGGCGGAAATATGGTCTTTGAAGTACGAACAGCCAATCTGAAACTGATGTAGCGATGATCTGAGAAGCTATGTTCCCTCAAAACTTGCCACTCAGATATCTTCTCATTCAGTTCCGGAGAGGTCAACGTTACGTCCAAAACCTCTTGTCTGTTCCTGGTGACGAAGGTTGGTGCATCTCCCTTATTGCAAACTACCAGGTTAGTACGCAAAATAAACTCTATTAGCGACTCTCCCCTTGCATTAGTATCACTACTTCCCCAAATACTATGATGTGCATTTGCATCGCATCCCATAATGAGTTTTGTCTTTGTTTTTAGTGACTCCTCAACTAAGGTCTTAACGGCACAGGGTGGCATATCCCTATCATGTCCCATGTAGACCGAAGATACCCAATATTTGCATGTGGATATCTCTAGACTGGCTACGACAGTGTCTGCATTGCTCAATGAAGGAAGCAGAAACAAGTTTAGTTCGTTTTTAGCAATTATACATGCTCGATTTATATCGTTACCGGTATTATGCAAAAGTTTGAAACCCGGAGTGCTTAATTCACAGATCTTGTTCTTATATATGTATGGTTCTTGAATAAGAACTATATCTATGTCTCCTTTCATCAGGAGAACTTTTAAGGCAGCACAAGCGGCCTTACAATTTTGATATGAAAAACTTATTTTGCCCATATCTCCTAAACTAAGCGCCCTAGAGCGAAAAGGACTTTAATTCATGACCACCCCCAAAAAAATTGAATAATCCTCCCAAAACCTAAAAAAATTGAAATTTTTATCTGAAAAACTTATTTTGCCCATATCTTCGTATATACGCGTCCTAGAGCGAAAAGGTCTTTAATTCGTAACACCCCAAAAAATTTAATAATCCACTCAAAACCTAAAAAAATTGCAATTTTTATATGAAAAAGTTATTTTGCCCAATCTCCTTAAATATGCGTCCTAGGGCGAAATGGAATGGATTCGTGACCACCCCCAAAAAATTGACAAATCCACCCAAAACCTAAAAAAAATTAAATTTTGATATGAAAAACTTATTTTGCCCATATCTCCTAAACTAAGCGCCCTAGCGCGAAAAGGACTTTAATTCATGACCACCCCCAAAAAAATTGAATAATCCTCCCAAAACCTAAAAAAAATTGAAATTTTTATCTGAAAAACTTATTTTGCCCATATCTTCGTATATACGCGTCCTAGAACGAAAAGGACTTTAATTCGTAACACCCCAAAAAAATTTAATAATCCGCTCAAAACCTAAAAAAATTGCAATTTTTATATGAAAAAGTTATTTTGCCCATATCTCCTTAAATATACGTCCTAGGGCGAAAAGGACTTTAATTCGTGACCACTCCCAAAAAATTGACAAATCCACCCAAAACCTAAAAAATTTAAATTTTGATATGAAAAACTTATTTTGCCCATATCTCCTAAACGAAGCGCCCTAGCGCGAAAAGGACTTCAATTCATGACCACCCCCAAAAAAAATTGAATAATCCTCCCAAAACCTAAAAAAATTGAAATTTTTATCTGAAAAACTTATTTTGCCCATATTTTCGTATATACGCGTCCTAGAGCGAAAAGGACTTTATTTCGTAACAACCCAAAAAATTTAATAATCCACTCAAAACCTAAAAAAATTGCAATTTTTATATGAAAAAGTTATTTTGCCCATTTCTCCTTAAATATACGTCCTAGGGCGAAAAGGACTTTAATTCGTGACCACCCCCAAAAAAATTGACAAATCCACCCAAAACCTAAAAAAATTTAAATTTTAATATGAAAAACTTATTTTGCCCATATCTCCTAAACTAAGCGCCCTAGCGCGAAAAGGACTTCAATTCATGACCACCCCCAAAAAAAATTGAATAATCCTCCCAAAACCTAAAAAAAATTGAAATTTTTATATGAAAAAGTTATTTTGCCCATATCTCCTTAAATATACGTCCTAGGGCGAAAACGACTTTAATTCGTGACCACTCCCAAAAAATTGACAAATCCACCCAAAACCTAAAAAATTTAAATTTTGATATGAAAAACTTATTTTGCCCATATCTCCTAAACTAAACGCCCTAGCGCGAAAAGGACTTTAATTCATGACCACCCCCAAAAAAATTGAATAATCCTCCCAAAACCTAAAAAAAATTGAAATTTTTATCTGAAAAACTTATTTTGCCCATATCTTCGTATATACGCGTCCTAAAGCGAAAAGGACTTTAATTCGTAACACCCCAAAAAATTTAATAATCCGCTCAAAACCTAAAAAAATTGCAATTTTTTTATGAAAAAGTTATTTTGCCCATATCTAAATATACGTCCTAGGGCGAAAAGGACTTTAATTCGTGACCACTCCCAAAAAATTGACAAATCCACCCAAAACCTAAAAAATTTAAATTTTGATATGAAAAACTTATTTTGCCCATATCTCCTAAACTAAGCGCCCTAGCGCGAAAAGGACTTCAATTCATGACCACCCCCAAAAAAAATTGAATAATCCTCCCAAAACCTAAAAAAATTGAAATTTTTATCTGAAAAACTTATTTTGCCCATATCTTCGTATATACGGGTCCTAGAGCGAAAGGGACTTTAATTCGTTACACCCCAAAAAATTTAATAATCCGCTCAAAACCTAAAAAAATTGCAATTTTTATATGAAAAAGTTATTTTGCCCATTTCTCCTTAAATATACGTCCTAGGGCGAAAAGGACTTTAATTCGTGACCACCCCCAAAAAATTGACAAATCCACCCAAAACCTAAAACAATTTAAATTTTGGTATGAAAAACTTATTTTGCCCATATCTCCTAAACTAAACGCCCTAGCGCGAAAAGGACTTTAATTCATGACCACCCCCAAAAAAATTGAATAATCCTCCCAAAACCTAAAAAAAATTGAAATTTTTATCTGAAAAACTTATTTTGCCCATATCTTCGTATATACGCGTCCTAGAGCGAAAAGGACTTTAATTCGTAACACCCCAAAAAATTTAATAATCCGCTCAAAACCTAAAAAAATTGCAATTTTTATATGAAAAAGTTATTTTCCCCATTTCTCCTTAAATATACGTCCTAGGGCGAAAAGGACTTTAATTCGTGACCACCCCCAAAAAAATTGACAAATCCACCCAAAACCTAAAAAAATTTAAATTTTAATATGAAAAACTTATTTTGCCCATATCTCCTAAACTAAGCGCCCTAGCGCGAAAAGGACTTTAATTCATGACCAACCCCAAAAAAAATGAATAATCCTCCCAAAACCTAAAAAAATTGAATTTTTTATCTTAAAAAATTATTTTGCCCATATCTTCGTATGTACGCGTCCTAGAGCGAAAAGGACTTTAATTCGTAACACCCCAAAAAATTTAATAATCCGCTCAAAACCTAAAAAAAGTCCAATTTTTATATGAAAAAGTTATTTTGCCCATATCTCCTTAAATATACGTCCTAGGGCGAAAAGGACTTTAATTCGTGACCACCCCAAAAAAATTGACAAATCCACCCAAAACCTAAAAAAATTAAATTTTTATCTGAAAAACTTATTTTGCCCATATCTTCGTATATACGCGTCCTAGAGCGAAAAAGTCTTTAATTCGTAACACCCCAAAAAATTTAATAATCCACTCAAAACCTAAAAAAATTGCAATTTTTATATGAAAAAGTTTTTTTGCCCATTTCTCCTTAAATATGCGTCCTAGGGCGAAATGGACTTTAATTCGTGACCACCCCCAAAAAATTGACAAATCCACCCAAAACCTAAAAAAATTTAAATTTTGGTATGAAAAACTTACTTTGCCCATATCTCCTAAACTAAGCGCCCTAGCGCGAAAAGGACTTTAATTCATGACCACCCCCAAAAAATTGAATAATCCTCCCACAACCTAAAAAAAATGAAATTTTTATCTGCAAAACTTATTTTGCCCATATCTTCGTATATACGCGTCCTAGAGCGAAAAGGACTTTAATTCGTAACACCCCAAAAAATTTAATAATCCGCTCAAAACCTAAAAAAATTGCAATTTTTATATGAAAAAGTTATTTTGCCCATATCTCCTTAAATATACGTCCTAGGGCGAAAAGGACTTTAATTCGTGACCACTCCCAAAAATTTGACAAATCCACCCAAAACCTAAAAAATTTAAATTTTGATATGAAAAACTTATTTTGCCCATATCTCCTAAACTAAGCGCCCTAGCGCGAAAAGGACTTCAATTCATGACCACCCCCAAAAAAATTGAATAATCCTCCCAAAACCTAAAAAAATTGAAATTTTTATCTGAAAAACTTATTTTGCCCATATCTTCGTATATACGGGTCCTAGAGCGAAAAGGACTTTAATTCGTTACACCCCAAAAAATTTAATAATCCGCTCAAAACCTAAAAAAATTGCAATTTTTATATGAAAAAGTTATTTTGCCCATTTCTCCTTAAATATACGTCCTAGGGCGAAAAGGACTTTAATTCGTGACCACCCCCAAAAAAATTGACAAATCCACCCAAAACCTAAAAAAATTTAAATTTTAATATGAAAAACTTATTTTGCCCATATCTCCTAAACTAAGCGCCCTAGAGCGAAAAGGACTTTAATTCATGACCACCCCCAAAAAAATTGAATAATCCTCCCAAAACCTAAAAAAATTGAATTTTTTATCTTAAAAAATTATTTTGCCCATATCTTCGTATGTACGCGTCCTAGAGCGAAAAGGACTTTAATTCGTAACACCCCAAAAAATTTAATAATCCACTCAAAACCTAAAAAAATTGCAATTTTTATATGAAAAAGTTATTTTGCCCATTTCTCCTTAAATATGCGTCCTAGGGCGAAATGGACTTTAATTCGTGACCACCCCCCAAAAAATTGACAAATCCACCCAAAACCTAAAAAAATTTAAATTTTGGTATGAAAAACTTACTTTGCCCATATCTCCTAAACTAAGCGCCCTAGCGCGAAAAGGACTTTAATTCATGACCACCCCCAAAAAAATTGAATAATCCTCCCACAACCTAAAAAAATTGAAATTTTTATCTGAAAAACTTATTTTGCCCATATCTTCGTATATACGCGTCCTAGAGCGAAAAGGACTTTAATTCGTAACACCCCAAAAAATTTAATAATCCGCTCAAAACCTAAAAAAAGTCCAATTTTTATATGAAAAAGTTATTTTGCCCATATCTCCGTAAATATACGTCCTAGGGCGAAAAGGACTTTAATTCGTGACCACTCCCAAAAAATTGACAAATCCACCCAAAACCTAAAAAATTTAAATTTTGATATGAAAAACTTATTTTGCCCATATCTCCTAAACTAAGCGCCCTAGCGCGAAAAGGACTTCAATTCATGACCACCCCCAAAAAAATTGAATAATCCTCCCAAAACCTAAAAAAATTGAAATTTTTATCTGAAAAACTTATTTTGCCCATATCTTCGTATATACGCGTCCTAGAGCGAAAAGGACTTTAATTCGTAACACCCCAAAAAATTTAATAATCCGCTCAAAACCTAAAAAAATTGCAATTTTTATATGAAAAAGTTATTTTGCCCATATCTCCTTAAATATACGTCCTAGGGCGAAAAGGACTTTAATTCGTGACCACTCCCAAAAAATTGACAAATCCACCCAAAACCTAAAAAATTTAAATTTTGATATGAAAAACTTATTTTGCCCATATCTCCAAAACTAAGCGCCCTAGCGTGAAAAGGACTTCAATTCATGACCACCCCCAAAAAAATTGAATAATCCTCCCAAAACCTAAAAAAATTGAAATTTTTATCTGAAAAACTTATTTTGCCCATATCTTCGTATATACGCGTCCTAGAGCGAAAAGGAGTTTAATTCGTAACACCCCAAAAAATTTAATAATCCGCTCAAAACCTAAAAAAATTGCAATTTTTATATGAAAAAGTTATTTTGCCCATATCTCCTTAAATATACGTCCTAGGGCGAAAAGGACTTTAATTCGTGACCACCCCCAAAAAATTGACAAATCCACCCAAAACCTAAAAAATTTAAATTTTAATATGAAAAACTTATTTTGCCCATATCTCCTAAACTAAGCGCCCTAGCGCGAAAAGGACTTCAATTCATGACCACCCCCAAAAAAATTGAATAATCCTCCCAAAACCTAAAAAAATTGAAATTTTTATCTGAAAAACTTATTTTGCCCATATCTTCGTATATACGCGTCCTAGAGCGAAAAGGACTTTAATTCGCAACACCCCAAAAAATTTAATAATCCGCTCAAAACCTAAAAAAGTCAAATTTTTATATGAAAAAGTTATTTTGCCCATATCTCCTTAAATATACATCCTAGGGCGAAAAGGACTTTAATGCGTGACCACCCCCAAAAAATTGACAAATCCACCCAAAACCTAAAAAAATTTAAATTTTGGTATGAAAAACTTACTTTGCCCATATCTACTAAACTAAACGCCCTAGCGCGAAAAGGACTTTAATTCATGACCACCCCCAAAAAAATTGAATAATCCTCCCAAAACCTAAAAAAAATTAAATTTTTATCTGAAAAACTTATTTTGCCCATATCTTCGTATATACGCGTTCTAGAGCGAAAAGGTCTTTAATTCGTAACACCCCAAAAAATTTAATAATCCACTCAAAACCTAAAAAAATTGCAATTTTTATATGAAAAAGTTTTTTTGCCCATTTCTCCTTAAATATGCGTCCTAGGGCGAAATGGACTTTAATTCGTGACCACCCCCAAAAAATTGACAAATCCACCCAAAACCTAAAAAAATTTAAATTTTGGTATGAAAAACTTACTTTGCCCATATCTCCTAAACTAAGCGCCCTAGCGCGAAAAGGACTTTAATTCATGACCACCCCCAAAAAATTGAATAATCCTCCCACAACCTAAAAAAATTGAAATTTTTATCTGCAAAACTTATTTTGCCCATATCTTCGTATATACGCGTCCTAGAGCGAAAAGGACTTTAATTCGTAACACCCCAAAAAATTTAATAATCCGCTCAAAACCTAAAAAAATTGCAATTTTTATATGAAAAAGTTATTTTGCCCATATCTCCTTAAACATATTTATACGTCCTAGGGCGAAAAGGACTTTAATTCGTGACCACTCCCAAAAATTTGACAAATCCACCCAAAACCTAAAAAATTTAAATTTTGATATGAAAAACTTATTTTGCCCATATCTCCTAAACTAAGCGCCCTAGCGCGAAAAGGACTTCAATTCATGACCACCCCCAAAAAAATTGAATAATCCTCCCAAAACCTAAAAAAATTGAAATTTTTATCTGAAAAACTTATTTTGCCCATATCTTCGTATATACGGGTCCTAGAGCGAAAAGGACGTTAATTCGTTACACCCCAAAAAATTTAATAATCCGCTCAAAACCTAAAAAAATTGCAATTTTTATATGAAAAAGTTATTTTGCCCATTTCTCCTTAAATATACGTCCTAGGGCGAAAAGGACTTTAATTCGTGACCACCCCCAAAAAAATTGACAAATCCACCCAAAACCTAAAAAAATTTAAATTTTAATATGAAAAACTTATTTTGCCCATATCTCCTAAACTAAGCGCCCTAGCGCGAAAAGGACTTTAATTCATGACCAACCCCAAAAAAAATGAATAATCCTCCCAAAACCTAAAAAAATTGAATTTTTTATCTTAAAAAATTATTTTGCCCATATCTTCGTATGTACGCGTCCTAGAGCGAAAAGGACTTTAATTCGTAACACCCCAAAAAATTTAATAATCCGCTCAAAACCTAAAAAAAGTCCAATTTTTATATGAAAAAGTTATTTTGCCCATATCTCCTTAAATATACGTCCTAGGGCGAAAAGGACTTTAATTCGTGACCACCCCAAAAAAATTGACAAATCCACCCAAAACCTAAAAAAATTTAAATTTTGATAGGTTAGGTTAGGTTAGGTTAAAGTGGCAGCCCGATTAAATTTCAGGCTCACTTAGACTATTCAGTCCATTGTGATACCACATTTAACTAAAAGTACCTATTACATATGGGCACTTCTAGTCTTAACCACTGAACCTTCTATATTATTTACTTTTGTGGAACCAACCAGATTGCTCCAAAAACATTAACAAACTGCTTAAGTTAACGTTTTCCAGGTCAGCCAGTAATCTAAAGCTATATGCTCCTAAAATTCGCTTACGCCTTACACAAAAAGCAGGACACTCACACAAGAGGTGTTTAATTGATTCCTTTTCCTCCACGTCATGACAGCTTATACAATAGTCATTATACTTCGCACCTATAGTTTTTGCAAATTCGCCTATCAGGCAGCGACCCGTTATAGCAGATATTAGGAGTGCTATCTGACGCCTTGAGAACACTAGCATATCTAGTGTGCGGTTTAAGTTTAAATGGGGCCATATTTGCTTGGTGTCGTTACAACCCTTGCAATTTTCCCATCGAATATTGGCCATCATAACAGCCTTCTCACGCAGTACGAGCTTGCAGGTGGCCAGAGGCATACCAACAGATTCTAGTTCCCCTGGAATATGTAAGGTAGTTCCTAGCCTTGCTAACACATCTGCTTCACAGTTCCCCGGTATGTTCCTATGACCAGGCACCCATATTAGGTGAATATTGTACTGCTCAGCCATCTCGTTGAGAGATTTGCGGCAGTCTATGGCCGTTTTTGAGTTAAGGAACACAGAGTCCAAGGATTTTATTGCAGGTTGACTGTCTGAGTATATATTAATGCCAATATTTGTTGGAACATTACTTCTCAGCCAATTCACCACCTCTCTTATTGCCAATATTTCAGCCTGAAAACACTACAGTGATTAGGTAATCTTTTCGCTATTCGAATTTCCAGATCTTTAGAATATACTCCGAACCCCACTTGTCCATTCAATTTGGAGCCATCAGTATAGAAATCTATATATCTTTTATTCCCCGGGGTCTGTGTACACCACGCCTCACTGTTGGGAATTAGAGTTTCAAACTTTTTGTCGAAAAGTGGTTTTGCCAGGGTGTAATCCACTACGTTAGGCACATCTGGCATTACTTTGAGGACCGAACTATGACCGTACATTTTTTCCGACCACAGCGATAGCTCGCGCAACCGCACAGCCGTTGTTGCAGCTGACTGTTTGGCCAAAATGTCTAAAGGCAATAGATGTAGCATGACATTAAGGGAGTCTGTTCCTGTCTTACTAAATGCGCCTGAGATACATAAGCTCGCCATACGCTGAACTTTATCTAAACAAGTCGGTTTCTGAAGTGCCGGCCACCAGACTACAACACCATATAGCATTATAGGTCTAACCACTGCCGTGTATAGCCAATGCACAATTTTTGGTCTTAGTCCCCACTTTTTCCCTATTGCCTTTTTGCACGAGTACAAAGCTACCGTGGCTTTTCTCGCCCTCTCTTCAATATTAAGCCTAAAATTCAGCTTCCTGTCCAAACTAACGCCAAGGTATTTTGCACACTCACCAAAGGGAATTTCAGTACCCCCTAAGGAAATGGGCCTAACTGTGGGAGTTTTGCGATCTTTGCAGTACATGACTATTTCTGTCTTTGCTGGATTTACACCAAGACCATTATCTTTCGCCCATTTCTCAGTCATCCGGAGAGCTCTCTGTATAATATCTCTGATTGTGGATGGGAATTTTCCCCTGACTGCCAGCGCCACATCATCTGCGTATGCCACCACTTTTATCCTTTCTTTTTCTAGAGAAACTAGAAGGTTGTTTATAGCAACATTCCAAAGAAGAGGTGATAGAACTCCTCCTTGGGGAGTGCCTCTGTTCACATACCTTTGTATGTTTGCTTGCCCTAGTGTGGCTGAAATACGTCTCTTCATTAGAAGTTCGTCTAACAGCCTAAGAATACCTGGATCAACATTCAGAGTTGTCAGTCCATTTAATATCGAGCTCGGATGGATATTATTGAACGCCCCTTCGATGTCTAGAAACGCCACGATTGTGTATTCTTTGACAGATAGTAAGCTTTCAATAAAGCTGACCAGTTCATGCAATGCGGTCTCAGTAGACCTGCCCTTCGAGTATGCATGCTGTCGTTTCGAGAGCAAACCTGAATCCACGGTAGTTCTAAGATACATGTCTATCATCCTCTCCAGGGTCTTAAGTAGGAATGAGGATAAGCTGATTGGTCGGAAATCCTTCGCACTCGAGTGAGAGGCTTTTCCTGCTTTAGGTATGAAGACGACTTTTGTTTCCCTCCACTTTTCTGGAATATATGCTAAGTTTACACATTGTTTATATATCACCGTCAACCAGGGGATAATTCTTCCAGCCACTGCCTGTAACTCCGCCGGAGTAATTCCATCAGTACCGGGGGATTTGAATGGTCCAAAGCTATTTAAAGCCCATTTTATTCTAGATTCCGACACAATTTCCTCGATAGGAAATGATCGCTGAGCCTCTGTTACACCGCCGGAACATGGTTCAACCGTCTGATTTCCAGGGAAGTGTGTGTCCAAAAGTACCTCCAACGTCTCCTCACTGGACGTTGTCCAATTTCCCTCCGATGTTTTAATGAAACCTGGAGCGGTGTTAGTGGATGCTAGTACCTTCCGTAGTCTGGAAGCCTCTGACGTATTCTCAATACTGCTACAGTAATCATCCCAAGAGTTTTGTTGAGACCTTCTCAGTTCTCGTTTATATTCTCTCAGATTCATCTTGTAAGTGTCCCAATCCTCCGGAGCTCTTGTGGACTTTGCTTTGTTAAAGAGCTTCCTGCAGGATTTCCTCATATTACTTAACTCCGTAGTCCACCATGGCGGCCGATTTTTTCCCCTTGGCTTTCCTCTAGGGCATGCAGCTTTCAGTGAAATGTTGAAGGCCTTAGTAATCCGCTCCACTGCGTGTTCGATATCTTGCACAGTGCCCATATTTGTCTCCGGCACTTCCGGTATCATCAAATTGAACGATTCCCTATACCTATTCCAATCAGCTTTCCTAACATTTGGCGGAAATATGGTCTTTGAA
Source organism: Haematobia irritans (assembly GCF_050003625.1). Classification (NCBI taxonomy): domain Eukaryota; kingdom Metazoa; phylum Arthropoda; class Insecta; order Diptera; family Muscidae; genus Haematobia; species Haematobia irritans. Next base: position 70,151,916 of record NC_134400.1, on the reverse strand, counting down.
GTACGAACAGCCAATCTGAAACTGATGTAGCGATGATCTGAGAAGCTATGTTCCCTCAAAACTTGCCACTCAGATATCTTCTCATTCAGTTCCGGAGAGGTCAACGTTACGTCCAAAACCTCTTGTCTGTTCCTGGTGACGAAGGTTGGTGCATCTCCCTTATTGCAAACTACCAGGTTAGTACGCAAAATAAACTCTATTAGCGACTCTCCCCTTGCATTAGTATCACTACTTCCCCAAATACTATGATGTGCATTTGCATCGCATCCCATAATGAGTTTTGTCTTTGTTTTTAGTGACTCCTCAACTAAGGTCTTAACGGCACAGGGTGGCATATCCCTATCATGTCCCATGTAGACCGAAGATACCCAATATTTGCATGTGGATATCTCTAGACTGGCTACGACAGTGTCTGCATTGCTCAATGAAGGAAGCAGAAACAAGTTTAGTTCGTTTTTAGCAATTATACATGCTCGATTTATATCGTTACCGGTATTATGCAAAAGTTTGAAACCCGGAGTGCTTAATTCACAGATCTTGTTCTTATATATGTATGGTTCTTGAATAAGAACTATATCTATGTCTCCTTTCATCAGGAGAACTTTTAAGGCAGCACAAGCGGCCTTACAATTTTGATATGAAAAACTTATTTTGCCCATATCTCCTAAACTAAGCGCCCTAGAGCGAAAAGGACTTTAATTCATGACCACCCCCAAAAAAATTGAATAATCCTCCCAAAACCTAAAAAAATTGAAATTTTTATCTGAAAAACTTATTTTGCCCATATCTTCGTATATACGCGTCCTAGAGCGAAAAGGTCTTTAATTCGTAACACCCCAAAAAATTTAATAATCCACTCAAAACCTAAAAAAATTTCAATTTTTATATGAAAAAGTTATTTTGCCCAATCTCCTTAAATATGCGTCCTAGGGCGAAATGGAATGGATTCGTGACCACCCCCAAAAAATTGACAAATCCACCCAAAACCTAAAAAAAATTAAATTTTGATATGAAAAACTTATTTTGCCCATATCTCCTAAACTAAGCGCCCTAGCGCGAAAAGGACTTTAATTCATGACCACCCCCAAAAAAATTGAATAATCCTCCCAAAACCTAAAAAAAATTGAAATTTTTATCTGAAAAACTTATTTTGCCCATATCTTCGTATATACGCGTCCTAGAACGAAAAGGACTTTAATTCGTAACACCCCAAAAAAATTTAATAATCCGCTCAAAACCTAAAAAAATTGCAATTTTTATATGAAAAAGTTATTTTGCCCATATCTCCTTAAATATACGTCCTAGGGCGAAAAGGATTTTAATTCGTGACCACTCCCAAAAAATTGACAAATCCACCCAAAACCTAAAAAATTTAAATTTTGATATGAAAAACTTATTTTGCCCATATCTCCTAAACGAAGCGCCCTAGCGCGAAAAGGACTTCAATTCATGACCACCCCCAAAAAAAATTGAATAATCCTCCCAAAACCTAAAAAAATTGAAATTTTTATCTGAAAAACTTATTTTGCCCATATTTTCGTATATACGCGTCCTAGAGCGAAAAGGACTTTATTTCGTAACAACCCAAAAAATTTAATAATCCACTCAAAACCTAAAAAAATTGCAATTTTTATATGAAAAAGTTATTTTGCCCATTTCTCCTTAAATATACGTCCTAGGGCGAAAAGGACTTTAATTCGTGACCACCCCCAAAAAAATTGACAAATCCACCCAAAACCTAAAAAAATTTAAATTTTAATATGAAAAACTTATTTTGCCCATATCTCCTAAACTAAGCGCCCTAGCGCGAAAAGGACTTCAATTCATGACCACCCCCAAAAAAAATTGAATAATCCTCCCAAAACCTAAAAAAAATTGAAATTTTTATATGAAAAAGTTATTTTGCCCATATCTCCTTAAATATACGTCCTAGGGCGAAAACGACTTTAATTCGTGACCACTCCCAAAAAATTGACAAATCCACCCAAAACCTAAAAAATTTAAATTTTGATATGAAAAACTTATTTTGCCCATATCTCCTAAACTAAACGCCCTAGCGCGAAAAGGACTTTAATTCATGACCACCCCCAAAAAAATTGAATAATCCTCCCAAAACCTAAAAAAAATTGAAATTTTTATCTGAAAAACTTATTTTGCCCATATCTTCGTATATACGCGTCCTAAAGCGAAAAGGACTTTAATTCGTAACACCCCAAAAAATTTAATAATCCGCTCAAAACCTAAAAAAATTGCAATTTTTTTATGAAAAAGTTATTTTGCCCATATCTAAATATACGTCCTAGGGCGAAAAGGACTTTAATTCGTGACCACTCCCAAAAAATTGACAAATCCACCCAAAACCTAAAAAATTTAAATTTTGATATGAAAAACTTATTTTGCCCATATCTCCTAAACTAAGCGCCCTAGCGCGAAAAGGACTTCAATTCATGACCACCCCCAAAAAAAATTGAATAATCCTCCCAAAACCTAAAAAAATTGAAATTTTTATCTGAAAAACTTATTTTGCCCATATCTTCGTATATACGGGTCCTAGAGCGAAAGGGACTTTAATTCGTTACACCCCAAAAAATTTAATAATCCGCTCAAAACCTAAAAAAATTGCAATTTTTATATGAAAAAGTTATTTTGCCCATTTCTCCTTAAATATACGTCCTAGGGCGAAAAGGACTTTAATTCGTGACCACCCCCAAAAAATTGACAAATCCACCCAAAACCTAAAACAATTTAAATTTTGGTATGAAAAACTTATTTTGCCCATATCTCCTAAACTAAACGCCCTAGCGCGAAAAGGACTTTAATTCATGACCACCCCCAAAAAAATTGAATAATCCTCCCAAAACCTAAAAAAAATTGAAATTTTTATCTGAAAAACTTATTTTGCCCATATCTTCGTATATACGCGTCCTAGAGCGAAAAGGACTTTAATTCGTAACACCCCAAAAAATTTAATAATCCGCTCAAAACCTAAAAAAATTGCAATTTTTATATGAAAAAGTTATTTTCCCCATTTCTCCTTAAATATACGTCCTAGGGCGAAAAGGACTTTAATTCGTGACCACCCCCAAAAAAATTGACAAATCCACCCAAAACCTAAAAAAATTTAAATTTTAATATGAAAAACTTATTTTGCCCATATCTCCTAAACTAAGCGCCCTAGCGCGAAAAGGACTTTAATTCATGACCAACCCCAAAAAAAATGAATAATCCTCCCAAAACCTAAAAAAATTGAATTTTTTATCTTAAAAAATTATTTTGCCCATATCTTCGTATGTACGCGTCCTAGAGCGAAAAGGACTTTAATTCGTAACACCCCAAAAAATTTAATAATCCGCTCAAAACCTAAAAAAAGTCCAATTTTTATATGAAAAAGTTATTTTGCCCATATCTCCTTAAATATACGTCCTAGGGCGAAAAGGACTTTAATTCGTGACCACCCCAAAAAAATTGACAAATCCACCCAAAACCTAAAAAAATTTAAATTTTGATAGGTTAGGTTAGGTTAGGTTAAAGTGGCAGCCCGATTAAATTTCAGGCTCACTTAGACTATTCAGTCCATTGTGATAACACATTTAACTAAAAGTACCTATTACATATGGGCACTTCTAGTCTTAACCACTGAACCTTCTCTATTATTTACTTTTGTGGAACCAACCAGATTGCTCCAAAAACATTAACAAACTGCTTAAGTTAACGTTTTCCAGGTCAGCCAGTAATCTAAAGCTATATGCTCCTAAAATTCGCTTACGCCTTACACAAAAAGCAGGACACTCACACAAGAGGTGTTTAATTGATTCCTTTTCCTCCACGTCATGACAGCTTATACAATAGTCATTATACTTCGCACCTATAGTTTTTGCAAATTCGCCTATCAGGCAGCGACCCGTTATAGCAGATATTAGGAGTGCTATCTGACGCCTTGAGAACACTAGCATATCTAGTGTGCGGTTTAAGTTTAAATGGGGCCATATTTGCTTGGTGTCGTTACAACCCTTGCAATTTTCCCATCGAATATTGGCCATCATAACAGCCTTCTCACGCAGTACGAGCTTGCAGGTGGCCAGAGGCATACCAACAGATTCTAGTTCCCCTGGAATATGTAAGGTAGTTCCTAGCCTTGCTAACACATCTGCTTCACAGTTCCCCGGTATGTTCCTATGACCAGGCACCCATATTAGGTGAATATTGTACTGCTCAGCCATCTCGTTGAGAGATTTGCGGCAGTCTATGGCCGTTTTTGAGTTAAGGAACACAGAGTCCAAGGATTTTATTGCAGGTTGACTGTCTGAGTATATATTAATGCCAATATTTGTTGGAACATTACTTCTCAGCCAATTCACCACCTCTCTTATTGCCAATATTTCAGCCTGAAAACACTACAGTGATTAGGTAATCTTTTCGCTATTCGAATTTCCAGATCTTTAGAATATACTCCGAACCCCACTTGTCCATTCAATTTGGAGCCATCAGTATAGAAATCTATATATCTTTTATTCCCCGGGGTCTGTGTACACCACGCCTCACTGTTGGGAATTAGAGTTTCAAACTTTTTGTCGAAAAGTGGTTTTGCCAGGGTGTAATCCACTACGTTAGGCACATCTGGCATTACTTTGAGGACCGAACTATGACCGTACATTTTTTCCGACCACAGCGATAGCTCGCGCAACCGCACAGCCGTTGTTGCAGCTGACTGTTTGGCCAAAATGTCTAAAGGCAATAGATGTAGCATGACATTAAGGGAGTCTGTTCCTGTCTTACTAAATGCGCCTGAGATACATAAGCTCGCCATACGCTGAACTTTATCTAAACAAGTCGGTTTCTGAAGTGCCGGCCACCAGACTACAACACCATATAGCATTATAGGTCTAACCACTGCCGTGTATAGCCAATGCACAATTTTTGGTCTTAGTCCCCACTTTTTCCCTATTGCCTTTTTGCACGAGTACAAAGCTACCGTGGCTTTTCTCGCCCTCTCTTCAATATTAAGCCTAAAATTCAGCTTCCTGTCCAAACTAACGCCAAGGTATTTTGCACACTCACCAAAGGGAATTTCAGTACCCCCTAAGGAAATGGGCCTAACTGTGGGAGTTTTGCGATCTTTGCAGTACATGACTATTTCTGTCTTTGCTGGATTTACACCAAGACCATTATCTTTCGCCCATTTCTCAGTCATCCGGAGAGCTCTCTGTATAATATCTCTGATTGTGGATGGGAATTTTCCCCTGACTGCCAGCGCCACATCATCTGCGTATGCCACCACTTTTATCCTTTCTTTTTCTAGAGAAACTAGAAGGTTGTTTATAGCAACATTCCAAAGAAGAGGTGATAGAACTCCTCCTTGGGGAGTGCCTCTGTTCACATACCTTTGTATGTTTGCTTGCCCTAGTGTGGCTGAAATACGTCTCTTCATTAGAAGTTCGTCTAACAGCCTAAGAATACCTGGATCAACATTCAGAGTTGTCAGTCCATTTAATATCGAGCTCGGATGGATATTATTGAACGCCCCTTCGATGTCTAGAAACGCCACGATTGTGTATTCTTTGACAGATAGTGAGCTTTCAATAAAGCTGACCAGTTCATGCAATGCGGTCTCAGTAGACCTGCCCTTCGAGTATGCATGCTGTCGTTTCGAGAGCAAACCTGAATCCACGGTAGTTCTAAGATACATGTCTATCATCCTCTCCAGGGTCTTAAGTAGGAATGAGGATAAGCTGATTGGTCGGAAATCCTTCGCACTCGAGTGAGAGGCTTTTCCTGCTTTAGGTATGAAGACGACTTTTGTTTCCCTCCACTTTTCTGGAATATATGCTAAGTTTACACATTGTTTATATATCACCGTCAACCAGGGGATAATTCTTCCAGCCACTGCCTGTAACTCCGCCGGAGTAATTCCATCAGTACCGGGGGATTTGAATGGTCCAAAGCTATTTAAAGCCCATTTTATTCTAGATTCCGACACAATTTCCTCGATAGGAAATGATCGCTGAGCCTCTGTTACACCGCCGGAACATGGTTCAACCGTCTGATTTCCAGGGAAGTGTGTGTCCAAAAGTACCTCCAACGTCTCCTCACTGGACGTTGTCCAATTTCCCTCCGATGTTTTAATGAAACCTGGAGCGGTGTTAGTGGATGCTAGTACCTTCCGTAGTCTGGAAGCCTCTGACGTATTCTCAATACTGCTACAGTAATCATCCCAAGAGTTTTGTTGAGACCTTCTCAGTTCTCGTTTATATTCTCTCAGATTCATCTTGTAAGTGTCCCAATCCTCCGGAGCTCTTGTGGACTTTGCTTTGTTAAAGAGCTTCCTGCAGGATTTCCTCATATTACTTATAAGACTTTTCAAAGAAACGATCTTTTATTTTCAATTTCTTAACACAAATTAAAATTTTATTTTTCTCTCTCCCATACATATTTCAAAAGGGTTCCTTTTCTATTTTTCATTTCAAATTTGAATTCTTTAATCTCCAAAGTTTATTTTTCAGCAGTGCTTACAACTCGGCCACGCTCCACTACTCACGTCCTCGTGAGGAATCTGAAAAACAAATGCGATTAGATTTGTACATAATAAGGATTAGTTTATTCAGAGTTGTGATTGTCACATTCAAATAGCTTCATTTTATCTGCGGATGCGACACCTTCGTATGGTTTGCGGGATCTTTTAGATCCAGGCATATCTTTTATAATATATCTGTCGTTACCTAAATATTTGTAAATCTGATATGGCCCAGAGTATTTGGGACTCAACTTACGTTTCCCTCCCGTGGCTTTTGTGTTCCTAATTAACACTAGCTGCCCGGACTTAAACTCTCTGCATTTCTTTTTCTTTTGGTCATATTTATATTTTTGATAGTTCTGGCTTCTTTCAATGGCTGCTTTTGCCTCATTCCTATGTAAAGAAACATCATGTAATTCCCCATTGGAAATTTCGCAACTTAGAAAGGAATCATGTTTTCCTCTTGGAAGATATCCAAATAAAAGTTCGTTAGGTGTCTTTCCAGTTGCCTTGTTAACAGTTGAATTTAAACCCCACTGAATATCAGTAATACACTCATCCCATTTCATCTCGTCAGTAGTAGAAGAACTCAGTGCCGACAGTATCGTTCTGTTATATCTTTCTGCTTGCCCATTTGCTCTGGGCGTTGCAGTAGCATTATGTACAACTTTTATTCCGTACTTATGTGAGAAATTTTTAAATTTGTGACTAGTGAAAGTACTTGCTCTGTCACAAACAATTCTTCGTGGTGTACCAAATATACCCATGAATTCATTTAAAAATGTTATAAATGGATCAACTTTTGTACTTTGGACCGGTCTAAGGAAAACAAATTTGGTAAATCCATCGACTAGCACAATAATATACATATTCCTATGGATACTCCTTGCAAAAGGGCCAATATGGTCGACGTGGACTGTATCAAATGGCACATTTATCTTCTCTATTGGATGTAGTTGCCCTGCTTGTTTTCCTGGTGGAACCTTATTGTAGGCACACGGAAGGCAACATGAAATGTAGCGGTTAACGTAACGCTTCATATCCGGAAACCAGTATTTGCTTTGAATACCGGACAAAGTTTTATCAAGTGAGAAATGGCCGTTTTTATCGTGATGGTTAAACACAATTTCCCGCCTATAACTTTGTGGGACTACCCACTTACATCCCGTATTTGTTCTCCTGTACAATCTTCCCTTCTTCAACTCATACTCCTTGTGAATTTGTTCACTTTCTTTATCCTTTGGAATATTTCCGAGTGTTTCGATTAGAAACTTACAACGATCATCCTTAAGTTGCACAGCCAAAACCCAATCCACATCTGAAATATCTATTTGTAATACCTCTAATGGACTAGACTCGATGGGATTTCTACTCAGTGCGTCTACGTGAGCCATGTGGTTACCAGGACGATATTCGACCGTAAAACTATATTCCTGCAATGTAAGCCACCATCTACCTATTCTTGGTACTAAATCTCGCTTTGAAAATGCAGTTCTTAAAGCAGAGCAGTCCGTTAATATCTTAAATTCAATACCAAGTAAATATATCCTAAAGTGTCTCACCGCATAAACTACAGCTAATGTTTCTAATTCATAAGAATGATAGCGTTGCTCTTCTTTTGATGTGGAATGACTGAAATACGATACGGGTTTTAAATTACCGTCTGTCTGTTTTTGAAGCAATACCGCTCCAACGCCCCATTTACATGCATCGGTGTGCAGCTCGGTATACAACTTACTATCATATAAAACTAATATTGGTCGCTTTGTCAATTTTTGTTTTAGCTCTATAAATGCTTTATTCTGTTCGCTACCCCAAACGAAATCCACCCCTTTTCTAATTAAATTTTGAATTGGCCTTGCAATAAGTGCGAACTGCCCTATGAATTTGCGAAAGTAATTGGCCAACCCCAAAAACTGACGTACTTCATGTACATTTGTAGGCGTAGGAAACTCAGATACCGCCTTTATTTTCTCCAATCCTGGTTTAATCCCACCTGCATTAATATCAAAGCCTAAATATTTGATGGACTCTTGTAAAAAGAAACACTTCTTCAGTTTAAGTGTCACTCCGTTATCACCCAACCGTTTTAATATAATTTCTAAATTACGAAAACCCGTTTCAATTGTATCAGTTGGAATTAAAATGTCGTCCATATAAACCATTGCTGTTGTAAATCTTAATTCCCCTAAAACCTTATTCATGGTTCTCTGAAAAACAGCCGGCGCATTTACTAAACCAAATGGCATCCTTAGAAATTCATAATGTCCATCTGGTGTAATAAAAGCAGTCTTCTGAGAGGAGTCCTTATCCATCGAGATTTGATAGTAACCACTTGCACAATCTAGGCTAGTGAAATATCTACCACCTCTTAATCTATCAATTTCATCATCCATCCTGGGCATTGGAAACATTTCTTTTATAGTTTTCCGATTCAGAGCTCTGAAATCAATGCACATTCTGTATTCCCCCGTTTTCTTTTTGACTAAAAGAATAGGGCTAGAATACGATGATGATGAGTCCTGAATGAGGTGAGCATCTTTTAACTCTTTGATCATTTCTCGAACGACTTCCCTCTCAGACCAAGACATCCGATATGGTTTATATGATACTGGAGTATCATCAGTTAGTGTTATTTTCATTTCTGAATGTTTTATGTTTCCCAATTCCGATAACTGCTCAGCAAAGCAGTGCCTGTACTTATTTAATAATGACACTAAACGTGTAACATGAGCCTCATCCAAGCCTATTGCCTGTTTAGCTATTTCAGGTTCAGTGAAATTTCTAAATTTTCCAGGTTCGTCTATAATATCCAAAGAATAACAGGGGTACGTCTCCGTGTCGTCCAATTTACAAACATATACTCGGCTGATAAGCGACCCTTTCTTAAGGTGGAGGTCTGTGTTGGATAGATTACACACAAAAATGATCCCTTCTTTACCTAAGACACACCCCATTGCCCAAAACTGTGCATTAGGTTTATCGACAAGTAGATCATCCATATAAAAGCTTGTATTTGCATTTTCTTCCGTTACAACGTCAATAAAATATGAATGATTCTTAGGTATTGTCACATCTTCATTCACAAACAACGAATATTTTATCTTAGGGTATTCGATTTCGGGTAATTCTGGACTAAACCTTGTCGTTATTATCACAACGTTATTTTTCACCGTCATAACAATATTTGGATGATTAATGAAAGCTCTCCCGATTAAAACATCGAAAATCTGTGCCCAATCTGGAACAATGAATAATTCAACAAAAATAGAGGCCTTGTCTACCTCGACATCACAAGACGTTTTGGATAATATGTGTACCACTGATCCTCCGTAACCAGTAACATGTACATTACACTCAGTAAGTTCCACGTCTAATAGACGGGCACACGATTTCTTAATTAAGATAAGTGAGCTACCGGTATCAATAAATCCATTAAATTCGATATGATTAATTTTACATTTTACAAAATAACAATTACATGCAGCTGTCCCCTTGCTTTCATTTTGAACAGCGAATATAGAAGACTTACCATTTTTCTTTAAACAATCTCGCGATAAATGGCCCCATTTCTTACATTGATCACATTTCTTCGTTGGAAGTTTGCATTTGCTGGCGTAATGGCCTTTGGTTTTGCAGTTGTAACAGATAATTTCTTTTGCATCACCTACTATTGTGATCGAACGTCCCTCAATTTTGCGAGCCTTTGAAGGGGGTTCGCTAGTGCTTGGAAAAGTCGATAAATAATGTCCAAATAGATCTTCTGGAGAAACGAAACGACCAGCTCTTGCACCAATTTGTAGACTTCCTTTTGGAAGTCCATCGATAATGCAAGAAACAGCATCACTTCCAGAGATCTTGCACACATCTGCTAGCATTTTCTTTTCGAAGTAATAGTTTGCCATAGTTTCATCTGGTTGTTTTACTCGATTTACAAACCGTTTGAGGTTCTCAGCAAAGTCTCGATAATCAGGAAATGATTGAATAACCAAATTTTTCCATTCAGTCCATGTGGATACATATGATTGCAAGTTTTCAAACCAAGATCGAGCTAAACCTTTTAGCTTATTTTGCAATGCAAAGATTTTACTTCTTTCATCCCAACCATTCAATTCCCCAATCTGGTCAATTTTTTGTATCCACATTGTGGCGGACATATTTACCATTCCCGGCTCGAAGTAAGGGATACAATCTATATTCATATGGCTATGATTCGTTGCTCGTGTTGGTGTTCGCTCACTCAATGTTCTAACTAGGCTTTCAAGCGACTGCATCCGCAAAAAGATTTCCGATTGAGATATTCCTGCATCTCCATGATCTGTACTACTTAAATAGCAGCGTTCTCTTTCGTTGTCTTGATCTGCTGTGCTTCGTCCTATTTCGGGACGTTGTGCATTCATATTCGCCCTTCGATTTCTATTGGACATCCCACCGCTGTCACCAATTATAAGACTTTTCAAAGAAACGATCTTTTATTTTCAATTTCTTAACACAAATTAAAATTTTATTTTTCTCTCTCCCATACATATTTCAAAAGGGTTCCTTTTCTATTTTTCATTTCAAATTTGAATTCTTTAATCTCCAAAGTTTATTTTTCAGCAGTGCTCCGTAGTCCACCATGGCGGCCGATTTTTTCCCCTTGGCTTTCCTCTAGGGCATGCAGCTTTCAGTGAAATGTTGAAGGCCTTAGTAATCCGCTCCACTGCGTGTTCGATATCTTGCACAGTGCCCATATTTGTCTCCGGCACTTCCGGTATCATCAAATTGAACGATTCCCTATACCTATTCCAATCAGCTTTCCTAACATTTGGCGGAAATATGGTCTCTGAAGTACGAACAGCCAATCTGAAACTGATGTAGCGATGATCTGAGAAGCTATGTTCCCTCAAAACTTGCCACTCAGATATCTTATCATTCAGTTCCGGAGAGGTCAACGTTACGTCCAAAACCTCTTGTCTGTTCCTGGTGACGAAGGTTGGTGCATCTCCCTTATTGCAAACTACCAGGTTAGTACGCAAAATAAACTCTATTAGCGACTCTCCCCTTGCATTAGTATCACTACTTCCCCAAATACTATGATGTGCATTTGCATCGCATCCCATAATGAGTTTTGTCTTTGTTTTTAGTGACTCCTCAACTAAGGTCTTAACGGCACAGGGTGGCATATCCCTATCATGTCCCATGTAGACCGAAGATACCCAATATTTGCATGTGGATATCTCTAGACTGGCTACGACAGTGTCTGCATTGCTCAATGAAGGAAGCAGAAACAAGTTTAGTTCGTTTTTAGCAATTATACATGCTCGATTTATATCGTTACCGGTATTATGCAAAAGTTTGAAACCCGGAGTGCTTAATTCACAGATCTTGTTCTTATATATGTATGGTTCTTGAATAAGAACTATATCTATGTCTCCTTTCATCAGGAGAACTTTTAAGGCAGCACAAGCGGCCTTACAATTTTGATATGAAAAACTTATTTTGCCCATATCTCCTAAACTAAGCGCCCTAGAGCGAAAAGGACTTTAATTCATGACCACCCCCAAAAAAATTGAATAATCCTCCCAAAACCTAAAAAAATTGAAATTTTTATCTGAAAAACTTATTTTGCCCATATCTTCGTATATACGCGTCCTAGAGCGAAAAGGTCTTTAATTCGTAACACCCCAAAAAATTTAATAATCCACTCAAAACCTAAAAAAATTGCAATTTTTATATGAAAAAGTTATTTTGCCCAATCTCCTTAAATATGCGTCCTAGGGCGAAATGGAATGGATTCGTGACCATAATCCGCTCAAAACCTAAAAAAATTGCAATTTTTATATGAAAAAGTTATTTTGCCCATTTCTCCTTAAATATACGTTCTAGGGCGAAAAGGACTTTAATTCGTGACCACCCCCAAAAAATTGACAAATCCACCCAAAAGCTAAACAAATTTAAATTTTGATATGAAAAACTTATTTTGCCCATATCTCCTAAACTAAGCGCCCTAGCGCGAAAAGGACTTTAATTCATGACCACCCCCAAAAAAATTGAATAATCCTCCCAAAACCTAAAAAAAATTGAAATTTTTATCTGAAAAACTTATTTTGCCCATATCTTCGTATATACGCGTCCTAGAGCGAAAAGGTCTTTAATTCGTAACACCCCAAAAAATGTAATAATCCACTCAAAACCTAAAAAAATTGCAATTTTTATATGAAAAAGTTATTTTGCCCAATCTCCTTAAATATGCGTCCTAGGGCGAAATGGAATGGATTCGTGACCACCCCCAAAAAATTGACAAATCCACCCAAAACCTAAAAAAAATTAAATTTTGGTATGAAAAACTGACTTTGCCCATATCTCCTAAACTAAGCGCCCTAGCGCGAAAAGGACTTTAATTCATGACCACCCCCAAAAAAATTGAATAATCCTCCCAAAACCTAAAAAAATTGAAATTTTTATCTGAAAAACTTATTTTGCCCATATCTTCGTATATACGCGTCCTAGAGCGAAAAGGACTTTAATTCGTAACACCCCAAAAAAATTTAATAATCCGCTCAAAACCTAAAAAAATTGCAATTTTTATATGAAAAAGTTATTTTGCCCATATCTCCTTAAATATACGTCCTAGGGCGAAAAGGACTTTAATTCGTGACCACTCCCAAAAAATTGACAAATCCACCCAAAACCTAAAAAATTTAAATTTTGATATGAAAAACTTATTTTGCCCATATCTCCTAAACGAAGCGCCCTAGCGCGAAAAGGACTTCAATTCATGACCACCCCCCAAAAAAATTGAATAATCCTCCCAAAACCTAAAAAAATTGAAATTTTTATCTGAAAAACTTATTTTGCCCATATCTTCGTATATACGCGTCCTAGAGCGAAAAGGACTTTATTTCGTAACAACCCAAAAAATTTAATAATCCACTCAAAACCTAAAAAAAGTCCAATTTTTATATGAAAAAGTTATTTTGCCCATATCTCCTTAAATATACATCCTAGGGCGAAAAGGACTTTAATTCGTGACCACCCCCAAAAAATTGACAAATCCACCCAAAACCTAAAAAAATTTAAATTTTGGTATGAAAAACTTATTTTGCCCATATCTCCTAAACTAAACGCCCTAGCGCGAAAAGGACTTTAATTCATGACCACCCCCAAAAAAATTGAATAATCCTCCCAAAACCTAAAAAAAATTGAAATTTTTATCTGAAAAACTTATTTTGCCCATATCTTCGTATATACGCGTCCTAAATCGAAAAGGACTTTAATTCGTAACACCCCAAAAAATTTAATAATCCGCTCAAAACCTAAAAAAATTGCAATTTTTTTATGAAAAAGTTATTTTGCCCATATCTCCTTAAATATACGTCCTAGGGCGAAAAGGACTTTAATTCGTGACCACTCCCAAAAAATTGACAAATCCACCCAAAACCTAAAAAATTTAAATTTTGATATGAAAAACTTATTTTGCCCATATCTCCTAAACTAAGCGCCCTAGCGCGAAAAGGACTTCAATTCATGACCACCCCCAAAAAAAATTGAATAATCCTCCCAAAACCTAAAAAAATTGAAATTTTTATCTGAAAAACTTATTTTGCCCATATCTTCGTATATACGGGTCCTAGAGCGAAAGGGACTTTAATTCGTTACACCCCAAAAAATTTAATAATCCGCTCAAAACCTAAAAAAATTGCAATTTTTATATGAAAAAGTTATTTTGCCCATTTCTCCTTAAATATACGTCCTAGGGCGAAAAGGACTTTAATTCGTGACCACCCCCAAAAAAATTGACAAATCCACCCAAAACCTAAAAAAATTTAAATTTTAATATGAAAAACTTATTTTGCCCATATCTCCTAAACTAAGCGCCCTAGCGCGAAAAGGACTTTAATTCATGACCAACCCCAAAAAAATTAATAATCCTCCCAAAACCTAAAAAAATTGAATTTTTTATCTTAAAAAATTATTTTGCCCATATCTTCGTATATACGCGTCCTAGAGCGAAAAGGACTTTATTTCGTAACAACCCAAAAAATTTAATAATCCACTCAAAACCTAAAAAAAGTCAAATTTTTATATGAAAAAGTTATTTTGCCCATATCTCCTTAAATATACATCCTAGGGCGAAAAGGACTTTAATTCGTGACCACCCCCAAAAAATTGACAAATCCACCCAAAACCTAAAACAATTTAAATTTTGGTATGAAAAACTTATTTTGCCCATATCTCCTAAACTAAACGCCCTAGCGCGAAAAGGACTTTAATTCATGACCACCCCCAAAAAAATTGAATAATCCTCCCAAAACCTAAAAAAAATTGAAATTTTTATCTGAAAAACTTATTTTGCCCATATCTTCGTATATACGCGTCCTAGAGCGAAAAGGTCTTTAATTCGTAACACCCCAAAAAATGTAATAATCCACTCAAAACCTAAAAAAATTGCAATTTTTATATGAAAAAGTTATTTTGCCCAATCTCCTTAAATATGCGTCCTAGGGCGAAATGGAATGGATTCGTGACCACCCCCAAAAAATTGACAAATCCACCCAAAACCTAAAAAAAATTAAATTTTGGTATGAAAAACTGACTTTGCCCATATCTCCTAAACTAAGCGCCCTAGCGCGAAAAGGACTTTAATTCATGACCACCCCCCAAAAAATTGAATAATCCTCCCAAAACCTAAAAAAATTGAAATTTTTATCTGAAAAACTTATTTTGCCCATATCTTCGTATATACGCGTCCTAGAGCGAAAAGGACTTTAATTCGTAACACCCCAAAAAAATTTAATAATCCGCTCAAAACCTAAAAAAATTGCAATTTTTATATGAAAAAGTTATTTTGCCCATATCTCCTTAAATATACGTCCTAGGGCGAAAAGGACTTTAATTCGTGACCACTCCCAAAAAATTGACAAATCCACCCAAAACCTAAAAAATTTAAATTTTGATATGAAAAACTTATTTTGCCCATATCTCCAAAACGAAGCGCCCTAGCGCGAAAAGGACTTCAATTCATGACCACCCCCAAAAAAAATTGAATAATCCTCCCAAAACCTAAAAAAATTGAAATTTTTATCTGAAAAACTTATTTTGCCCATATCTTCGTATATACGCGTCCTAGAGCGAAAAGGAGTTTATTTCGTAACAACCCAAAAAATTTAATAATCCACTCAAAACCTAAAAAAAGTCCAATTTTTATATGAAAAAGTTATTTTGCCCATATCTCCTTAAATATACATCCTAGGGCGAAAAGGACTTTAATTCGTGACCACCCCCAAAAAATTGACAAATCCACCCAAAACCTAAAAAAATTTAAATTTTGGTATGAAAAACTTATTTTGCCCATATCTCCTAAACTAAACGCCCTAGCGCGAAAAGGACTTTAATTCATGACCACCCCCAAAAAAATTGAATAATCCTCCCAAAACCTAAAAAAAATTGAAATTTTTATCTGAAAAACTTATTTTGCCCATATCTTCGTATATACGCGTCCTAAAGCGAAAAGGACTTTAATTCGTAACACCCCAAAAAATTTAATAATCCGCTCAAAACCTAAAAAAATTGCAATTTTTTTATGAAAAAGTTATTTTGCCCATATCTCCTTAAATATACGTCCTAGGGCGAAAAGGACTTTAATTCGTGACCACTCCCAAAAAATTGACAAATCCACCCAAAACCTAAAAAATTTAAATTTTGATATGAAAAACTTATTTTGCCCATATCTCCTAAACTAAGCGCCCTAGCGCGAAAAGGACTTCAATTCATGACCACCCCCAAAAAAAATTGAATAATCCTCCCAAAACCTAAAAAAATTGAAATTTTTATCTGAAAAACTTATTTTGCCCATATCTTCGTATATACGGGTCCTAGAGCGAAAGGGACTTTAATTCGTTACACCCCAAAAAATTTAATAATCCGCTCAAAACCTAAAAAAATTGCAATTTTTATATGAAAAAGTTATTTTGCCCATTTCTCCTTAAATATACGTCCTAGGGCGAAAAGGACTTTAATTCGTGACCACCCCCAAAAAAATTGACAAATCCACCCAAAACCTAAAAAAATTTAAATTTTAATATGAAAAACTTATTTTGCCCATATCTCCTAAACTAAACGCCCTAGCGCGAAAAGGACTTTAATTCATGACCACCCCCAAAAAAATTGAATAATCCTCCCAAAACCTAAAAAATTTAAATTTTTATCTGAAAAACTTATTTTGCCCATATCTTCGTATATACGCGTCCTAGAGCGAAAAGGACTTTAATTCGTAACACCACAAAAAATTTAATAATCCACTCAAAACCTAAAAAAATTGCAATTTTTATATGAAAAAGTTATTTTGCCCAATCTCCTTAAATATGCGTCCTAGGGCGAAATGGACTTTAATTCGTGACCACCCCCAAAAAATTGACAAATCCACCCAAAACCTAAAAAAATTTAAATTTTGGTATGAAAAACTTACTTTGCCCATATCTCCTAAACTAAGCGCCCTAGCGCGAAAAGGACTTTAATTCATGACCACCCCCAAAAAAATTGAATAATTCTCCCAAAACCTAAAAAAATTGAAATTTTTATCTGAAAAACTTATTTTGCCCATATCTTCGTATATACGCGTCCTAGAGCGAAAAGGACTTTAATTCGTAACATCCCAAAAAATTTAATAATCCGCTCAAAACCTAAAAAAATTGAAATTTTTATATGAAAAAGTTATTTTGCCCATTTCTCCTTAAATATACGTCCTAGGGCGAAAAGGACTTTAATTCGTGACCACCCCCAAAAAATTGACAAATCCACCCAAAACCTAAAAAAATTTAAATTTTGGTATGAAAAACTTACTTTGCCCATATCTCCTAAACTAAGCGCCCTAGCGCGAAAAGGACTTTAATTCATGACCACCCCCAAAAAAATTGAATAATCCTCCCAAAACCTAAAAAAAATTGAAAATTTTATCTGAAAAACTTATTTTGCCCATATCTTCGTATATACGCGTCCTAGAGCGAAAAGGTCTTTAATTCGTAACACCCCAAAAAATGTAATAATCCACTCAAAACCTAAAAAAATTGCAATTTTTATATGAAAAAGTTATTTTGCCCAATCTCCTTAAATATGCGTCCTAGGGCGAAATGGAATGGATTCGTGACCACCCCCAAAAAATTGACAAATCCACCCAAAACCTAAAAAAAATTAAATTTTGGTATGAAAAACTGACTTTGCCCATATCTCCTAAACTAAGCGCCCTAGCGCGAAAAGGACTTTAATTCATGACCACCCCCAAAAAAATTGAATAATCCTCCCAAAACCTAAAAAAATTGAAATTTTTATCTGAAAAACTTATTTTGCCCATATCTTCGTATATACGCGTCCTAGAGCGAAAAGGACTTTAATTCGTAACACCCCAAAAAAATTTAATAATCCGCTCAAAACCTAAAAAAATTGCAATTTTTATATGAAAAAGTTATTTTGCCCATATCTACTTAAATATACGTCCTAGGGCGAAAAGGACTTTAATTCGTGACCACTCCCAAAAAATTGACAAATCCACCCAAAACCTAAAAAATTTAAATTTTGATATGAAAAACTTATTTTGCCCATATCTCCTAAACGAAGCGCCCTAGCGCGAAAAGGACTTCAATTCATGACCACCCCCAAAAAAAATTGAATAATCCTCCCAAAACCTAAAAAAATTGAAATTTTTATCTGAAAAACTTATTTTGCCCATATCTTCGTATATACGCGTCCTAGAGCGAAAAGGAGTTTATTTCGTAACAACCCAAAAAATTTAATAATCCACTCAAAACCTAAAAAAAGTCCAATTTTTATATGAAAAAGTTATTTTGCCCATATCTCCTTAAATATACATCCTAGGGCGAAAAGGACTTTAATTCGTGACCACCCCCAAAAAATTGACAAATCCACCCAAAACCTAAAAAAATTTAAATTTTGGTATGAAAAACTTATTTTGCCCATATCTCCTAAACTAAACGCCCTAGCGCGAAAAGGACTTTAATTCATGACCACCCCCAAAAAAATTGAATAATCCTCCCAAAACCTAAAAAAAATTGAAATTTTTATCTGAAAAACTTATTTTGCCCATATCTTCGTATATACGCGTCCTAAAGCGAAAAGGACTTTAATTCGTAACACCCCAAAAAATTTAATAATCCGCTCAAAACCTAAAAAAATTGCAATTTTTTTATGAAAAAGTTATTTTGCCCATATCTCCTTAAATATACGTCCTAGGGCGAAAAGGACTTTAATTCGTGACCACTCCCAAAAAATTGACAAATCCACCCAAAACCTAAAAAATTTAAATTTTGATATGAAAAACTTATTTTGCCCATATCTCCTAAACTAAGCGCCCTAGCGCGAAAAGAACTTCAATTCATGACCACCCCCAAAAAAAATTGAATAATCCTCCCAAAACCTAAAAAAATTGAAATTTTTATCTGAAAAACTTATTTTGCCCATATCTTCGTATATACGGGTCCTAGAGCGAAAGGGACTTTAATTCGTTACACCCCAAAAAATTTAATAATCCGCTCAAAACCTAAAAAAATTGCAATTTTTATATGAAAAAGTTATTTTGCCCATTTCTCCTTAAATATACGTCCTAGGGCGAAAAGGACTTTAATTCGTGACCACCCCCAAAAAAATTGACAAATCCACCCAAAACCTAAAAAAATTTAAATTTTAATATGAAAAACTTATTTTGCCCATATCTCCTAAACTAAGCGCCCTAGCGCGAAAAGGACTTTAATTCATGACCAACCCCAAAAAAATGAATAATCCTCCCAAAACCTAAAAAAATTGAATTTTTTATCTTAAAAAATTATTTTGCCCATATCTTCGTATGTACACGTCCTAGAGCGAAAAGGACTTTAATTCGTAACACCCCAAAAAATTTAATAATCCGCTCAAAACCTAAAAAAAGTTCAATTTTTATATGAAAAAGTTATTTTGCCCATATCTCCTTAAATATACGTCCTAGGGCGAAAAGGACTTTAATTCGTGACCACCCCCAAAAAATTGACAAATCCACCCAAAACCTAAAAAAATTTAAATTTTGGTATGAAAAACTTATTTTGCCCATATCTCCTAAACTAAGCGCCCTAGCGCGAAAAGGACTTTAATTAATGACCACCCCCCAAAAAAATGAATACTCCTCCCAAAACCTACAAAAATTTAAATTTTTATCTGAAAAACTTATTTTGCCCATATCTTCGTATATACGCGTCCTAGAGCGAAAAGGACTTTATTTCGTAACAACCCAAAAAATTTAATAATCCACTCAAAACCTAAAAAAAGTCCAATTTTTATATGAAAAAGTTATTTTGCCCATATCTCCTTAAATATACATCCTAGGGCGAAAAGGACTTTAATTCGTGACCACCCCCAAAAAATTGACAAATCCACCCAAAACCTAAAACAATTTAAATTTTGGTATGAAAAACTTATTTTGGTATGAAAAACTTACTTTGCCCATATCTCCTAAACTAAGCGCCCTAGCGCGAAAAGGACTTTGATTCATGACCACCCCCAAAAAAATTGAATAATCCTCCCAAAACCTAAAAAAATTGAAATTTTTATCTGAAAAACTTATTTTGCCCATATCTTCGTATATACGCGTCCTAGCGCGAAAAGGACTTTAATTCGTAACACCCCAAAAAATTTAATAATCCGCTCAAAACCTAAAAAAATTGCAATTTTTATATGAAAAAGTTATTTTGCCCATATCTCCTTAAATATACGTCCTAGGGCGAAAAGGACTTTAATTCGTGACCACTCCCAAAAAATTGACAAATCCACCCAAAACCTAAAAAATTTAAATTTTGATATGAAAAACTTATTTTGCCCATATCTCCTAAACTAAGCGCCCTAGCGCGAAAAGGACTTCAATTCATGACCACCCCCAAAAAAATTGAATAATCCTCCCAAAACCTAAAAAAATTGAAATTTTTATCTGAAAAACTTATTTTGCCCATATCTTCGTATATACGCGTCCTAGAGCGAAAAGGACTTTAATTCGTAACACCCCAAAAAATTTAATAATCCGCTCAAAACCTAAAAAAAGTCCAATTTTTATATGAAAAATTTTTTTTGCCAATATCTCCTTAAATATACATCCTAGGGCGAAAAGGACTTTAATTCGTGACCACCCCCAAAAAATTGACAAATCCACCCAAAACCTAAAAAAATTTAAATTTTGGTATGAAAAACTTATTTTACCCTTATCTCCTAAACTAAACGCCCTAGCGCGAAAAGGACTTTAATTCATGACCACCCCCAAAAAAATTGAATAATCCTCCCAAAACCTAAAAAATTTAAATTTTTATCTGAAAAACTTATTTTGCCCATATCTTCGTATATACGCGTCCTAGAGCGAAAAGGACTTTAATTCGTAACACCACAAAAAAATTAATAATCCACTCAAAACCTAAAAAAATTGCAATTTTTATATGAAAAAGTTATTTTGCCCAATCTCCTTAAATATGCGTCCTAGGGCGAAATGGACTTTAATTCGTGACCACCCCCAAAAAATTGACAAATCCACCCAAAACCTAAAAAAATTTAAATTTTGGTATGAAAAACTTACTTTGCCCATATCTTCTAAACTAAGCGCCCTAGCGCGAAAATGACTTTCATTCATGACCACCCCCAAAAAAATTGAATAATCCTCCCAAAACCTAAAAAAATTGAAATTTTTATCTGAAAAACTTATTTTGCCCATATCTTCGTATATACGCGTCCTAGAGCGAAAAGGACTTTAATTCGTAACACCCCAAAAAATTTAATAATCCGCTCAAAACCTAAAAAAATTGCAATTTTTATATGAAAAAGTTATTTTGCCCATTTCTCCTTAAATATACGTCCTAGGGCGAAAAGGACTTTAATTCGTGACCACCCCCAAAAAATTGACAAATCCACCCAAAAGCTAAACAAATTTAAATTTTGATATGAAAAACTTATTTTGCCCATATCTCCTAAACTAAGCGCCCTAGCGCGAAAAGGACTTTAATTCATGACCACCCCCAAAAAAATTGAATAATCCTCCCAAAACCTAAAAAAAATTGAAATTTTTATCTGAAAAACTTATTTTGCCCATATCTTCGTATATACGCGTCCTAGAGCGAAAAGGTCTTTAATTCGTAACACCCCAAAAAATGTAATAATCCACTCAAAACCTAAAAAAATTGCAATTTTTATATGAAAAAGTTATTTTGCCCAATCTCCGTAAATATGCGTCCTAGGGCGAAATGGAATGGATTCGTGACCACCCCCAAAAAATTGACAAATCCACCCAAAACCTAAAAAAAATTAAATTTTGGTATGAAAAACTGACTTTGCCCATATCTCCTAAACTAAGCGCCCTAGCGCGAAAAGGACTTTAATTCATGACCACCCCCAAAAAAATTGAATAATCCTCCCAAAACCTAAAAAAATTGAAATTTTTATCTGAAAAACTTATTTTGCCCATATCTTCGTATATACGCGTCCTAGAGCGAAAAGGACTTTAATTCGTAACACCCCAAAAAATTTAATAATCCGCTCAAAACCTAAAAAAATTGCAATTTTTTTATGAAAAAGTTATTTTGCCCATATCTCCTTAAATATACGTCCTAGGGCGAAAAGGACTTTAATTCGTGACCACTCCCAAAAAATTGACAAATCCACCCAAAACCTAAAAAATTTAAATTTTGATATGAAAAACTTATTTTGCCCATATCTCCTAAACTAAGCGCCCTAGAGCGAAAAGGACTTCAATTCATGACCACCCCCAAAAAAAATTGAATAATCCTCCCAAAACCTAAAAAAATTGAAATTTTTATCTGAAAAACTTATTTTGCCCATATCTTCGTATATACGGGTCCTAGAGCGAAAGGGACTTTAATTCGTTACACCCCAAAAAATTTAATAATCCGCTCAAAACCTAAAAAAATTGCAATTTTTATATGAAAAAGTTATTTTGCCCATTTCTCCTTAAATATACGTCCTAGGGCGAAAAGGACTTTAATTCGTGACCACCCCCAAAAAAATTGACAAATCCACCCAAAACCTAAAAAAATTTAAATTTTAATATGAAAAACTTATTTTGCCCATATCTCCTAAACTAAGCGCCCTAGCGCGAAAAGGACTTTAATTCATGACCAACCCCAAAAAAATTAATAATCCTCCCAAAACCTAAAAAAATTGAATTTTTTATCTTAAAAAATTATTTTGCCCATATCTTCGTATATACGCGTCCTAGAGCGAAAAGGACTTTATTTCGTAACAACCCAAAAAATTTAGTAATCCACTCAAAACCTAAAAAAAGTCCAATTTTTATATGAAAAAGTTATTTTGCCCATATCTCCTTAAATATACATCCTAGGGCGAAAAGGACTTTAATTCGTGACCACCCCCAAAAAATTGACAAATCCACCCAAAACCTAAAACAATTTAAATTTTGGTATGAAAAACTTATTTTGCCCATATCTCCTAAACTAAACGCCCTAGCGCGAAAAGGACTTTAATTCATGACCACCCCCAAAAAAATTGAATAATCCTCCCAAAACCTAAAAAAAATTGAAATTTTTATCTGAAAAACTTATTTTGCCCATATCTTCGTATATACGCGTCCTAGAGCGAAAAGGACTTTAATTCGTAACACCCCAAAAAATTTAATAATCCGCTCAAAACCTAAAAAAATTGCAATTTTTATATGAAAAAGTTATTTTGCCCATTTCTCCTTAAATATACGTCCTAGGGCGAAAAGGACTTTAATTCGTGACCACACCCAAAACCTAAAAAAATTTAAATTTTGGTATGAAAAACTTACTTTGCCCATATCTCCTAAACTAAGCGCCCTAGCGCGAAAAGGACTTTAATTCATGACCACCCCCAAAAAAATTGAATAATCCTCCCAAAACCTAAAAAAAATTGAAATTTTTATCTGAAAAACTTATTTTGCCCATATCTTCGTATATACGCGTCCTAGAGCGAAAAGGTCTTTAATTCGTAACACCCCAAAAAATGTAATAATCCACTCAAAACCTAAAAAAATTGCAATTTTTATATGAAAAAGTTATTTTGCCCAATCTCCTTAAATATGCGTCCTAGGGCGAAATGGAATGGATTCGTGACCACCCCCAAAAAATTGACAAATCCACCCAAAACCTAAAAAAAATTAAATTTTGGTATGAAAAACTGACTTTGCCCATATCTCCTAAACTAAGCGCCCTAGCGCGAAAAGGACTTTAATTCATGACCACCCCCAAAAAAATTGAATAATCCTCCCAAAACCTAAAAAAATTGAAATTTTTATCTGAAAAACTTATTTTGCCCATATCTTCGTATATACGCGTCCTAGAGCGAAAAGGACTTTAATTCGTAACACCCCAAAAAAATTTAATAATCCGCTCAAAACCTAAAAAAATTGCAATTTTTATATGAAAAAGTTATTTTGCCCATATCTCCTTAAATATACGTCCTAGGGCGAAAAGGACTTTAATTCGTGACCACTCCCAAAAAATTGACAAATCCACCCAAAACCTAAAAAATTTAAAATTTGATATGAAAAACTTATTTTGCCCATATCTCCTAAACTAAGCGCCCTAGCGCGAAAAGGACTTCAATTCATGACCACCCCCAAAAAAAATTGAATAATCCTCCCAAAACCTAAAAAAATTGAAATTTTTATCTGAAAAACTTATTTTGCCCATATCTTCGTATATACGCGTCCTAGAGCGAAAAGGAGTTTATTTCGTAACAACCCAAAAAATTTAATAATCCACTCAAAACCTAAAAAAAGTCCAATTTTTATATGAAAAAGTTATTTTGCCCATATCTCCTTAAATATACATCCTAGGGCGAAAAGGACTTTAATTCGTGGCCACCCCCAAAAAATTGACAAATCCACCCAAAACCTAAAAAAATTTAAATTTTGGTATGAAAAACTTATTTTGCCCATATCTCCTAAACTAAACGCCCTAGCGCGAAAAGGACTTTAATTCATGACCACCCCCAAAAAAATTGAATAATCCTCCCAAAACCTAAAAAAAATTGAAATTTTTATCTGAAAAACTTATTTTGCCCATATCTTCGTATATACGCGTCCTAAAGCGAAAAGGACTTTAATTCGTAACACCCCAAAAAATTTAATAATCCGCTCAAAACCTAAAAAAATTGCAATTTTTTTATGAAAAAGTTATTTTGCCCATATCTCCTTAAATATACGTCCTAGGGCGAAAAGGACTTTAATTCGTGACCACTCCCAAAAAATTGACAAATCCACCCAAAACCTAAAAAATTTAAATTTTGATATGAAAAACTTATTTTGCCCATATCTCCTAAACTAAGCGCCCTAGCGCGAAAAGGACTTCAATTCATGACCACCCCCAAAAAAAATTGAATAATCCTCCCAAAACCTAAAAAAATTGAAATTTTTATCTGAAAAACTTATTTTGCCCATATCTTCGTATATACGGGTCCTAGAGCGAAAGGGACTTTAATTCGTTACACCCCAAAAAATTTAATAATCCGCTCAAAACCTAAAAAAATTGCAATTTTTATATGAAAAAGTTATTTTGCCCATTTCTCCTTAAATATACGTCCTAGGGCGAAAAGGACTTTAATTCGTGACCACCCCCAAAAAAATTGACAAATCCACCCAAAACCTAAAAAAATTTAAATTTTAATATGAAAAACTTATTTTGCCCATATCTCCTAAACTAAGCGCCCTAGCGCGAAAAGGACTTTAATTCATGACCAACCCCAAAAAAATGAATAATCCTCCCAAAACCTAAAAAAATTGAATTTTTTATCTTAAAAAATTATTTTGCCCATATCTTCGTATGTACACGTCCTAGAGCGAAAAGGACTTTAATTCGTAACACCCCAAAAAATTTAATAATCCGCTCAAAACCTAAAAAAAGTTCAATTTTTATATGAAAAAGTTATTTTGCCCATATCTCCTTAAATATACGTCCTAGGGCGAAAAGGACTTTAATTCGTGACCACCCCCAAAAAATTGACAAATCCACCCAAAACCTAAAAAAAATTAAATTTTGGTATGAAAAACTTATTTTGCCCATATCTCCTAAACTAAGCGCCCTAGCGCAAAAGGACTTTAATTCATGACCACCCCCCAAAAAAATGAATACTCCTCCCAAAACCTACAAAAATTTAAATTTTTATCTGAAAAACATATTTTGCCCATATCTTCGTATATACGCGTCCTAGAGCGAAAAGGACTTTATTTCGTAACAACCCAAAAAATTTAATAATCCACTCAAAACCTAAAAAAAGTCCAATTTTTATATGAAAAAGTTATTTTGCCCATATCTCCTTAAATATACATCCTAGGGCGAAAAGGACTTTAATTCGTGACCACCCCCAAAAAATTGACAAATCCACCCAAAACCTAAAACAATTTAAATTTTGGTATGAAAAACTTATTTTGCCCATATCTCCTAAACTAAACGCCCTAGCGCGAAAAGGACTTTAATTCATGACCACCCCCAAAAAAATTGAATAATCCTCCCAAAACCTAAAAAAAATTGAAATTTTTATCTGAAAAACTTATTTTGCCCATATCTTCGTATATACGCGTCCTAAAGCGAAAAGGACTTTAATTCGTAACACCCCAAAAAATTTAATAATCCGCTCAAAACCTAAAAAAATTGCAATTTTTTTATGAAAAAGTTATTTTGCCCATATCTCCTTAAATATACGTCCTAGGGCGAAAAGGACTTTAATTCGTGACCACTCCCAAAAAATTGACAAATCCACCCAAAACCTAAAAAATTTAAATTTTGATATGAAAAACTTATTTTGCCCATATCTCCTAAACTAAGCGCCCTAGCGCGAAAAGGACTTCAATTCATGACCACCCCCAAAAAAATTGAATAATCCTCCCAAAACCTAAAAAAATTGAAATTTTTATCTGAAAAACTTATTTTGCCCATATCTTCGTATATACGGGTCCTAGAGCGAAAGGGACTTTAATTCGTTACACCCCAAAAAATTTAATAATCCGCTCAAAACCTAAAAAAATTGCAATTTTTATATGAAAAAGTTATTTTGCCCATTTCTCCTTAAATATACGTCCTAGGGCGAAAAGGACTTTAATTCGTGACCACCCCCAAAAAAATTGACAAATCCACCCAAAACCTAAAAAAATTTAAATTTTAATATGAAAAACTTATTTTGCCCATATCTCCTAAACTAAGCGCCCTAGCGCGAAAAGGACTTTAATTCATGACCAACCCCAAAAAAATGAATAATCCTCCCAAAACCTAAAAAAATTGATTTTTTTATCTTAAAAAATTATTTTGCCCATATCTTCGTATGTACACGTCCTAGAGCGAAAAGGACTTTAATTCGTAACACCCCAAAAAATTTAATAATCCGCTCAAAACCTAAAAAAAGTTCAATTTTTATATGAAAAAGTTATTTTGCCCATATCTCCTTAAATATACGTCCTAGGGCGAAAAGGACTTTAATTCGTGACCACCCCCAAAAAATTGACAAATCCACCCAAAACCTAAAAAAATTTAAATTTTGGTATGAAAAACTTATTTTGCCCATATCTCCTAAACTAAGCGCCCTAGCGCGAAAAGGACTTTAATTCATGACCACCCCCCAAAAAAATGAATACTCCTCCCAAAACCTACAAAAATTTAAATTTTTATCTGAAAAACTTATTTTGCCCATATCTTCGTATATACGCGTCCTAGAGCGAAAAGGACTTTAATACGTAACACCCCAAAAAATTTAATAATCCACTCAAAACCTAAAAAAATTGCAATTTTTATATGAAAAAGTTATTTTGCCCAATCTCCGTAAATATGCGTCCTAGGGCGAAATGGACTTTAATTCGTGACCACCCCCAAAAAATTGACAAATCCACCCAAAACCTAAAAAATTTAAATTTTGGTATGAAAAACTTATTTTGCCCATATCTCCTAAACTAAGCGCCCTAGCGCGAAAAGGACTTTAATTCATGACCACCCCCAAAAAAATTGAATAATCCTCCCAAAACCTAAAAAATTTAAATTTTTATCTGAAAAACTTATTTTGCCCATATCTTCGTATATACGCGTCCTAGAGCGAAAAGGACTTTAATTCATAACACCACAAAAAATTTAATAATCCACTCAAAACCTAAAAAAATTGCAATTTTTATATGAAAAAGTTATTTTGCCCAATCTCCTTAAATATGCGTCCTAGGGCGAAATGGACTTTAATTCGTGACCACCCCCAAAAAATTGACAAATCCACCCAAAACCTAAAAAAATTTAAATTTTGGTATGAAAAACTTACTTTGCCCATATCTCCTAAACTAAGCGCCCTAGCGCGAAAAGGACTTTAATTCATGACCACCCCCAAAAAAATTGAATAATCCTCCCAAAACCTAAAAAAATTGAAATTTTTATCTGAAAAACTTATTTTGCCCATATCTTCGTATATACGCGTCCTAGAGCGAAAAGGACTTTAATTCGTAACACCCCAAAAAATTTAATAATCCACTCAAAACCTAAAAAAATTGCAATTTTTATATGAAAAAGTTATTTTGCCCATTTCTCCTTAAATATACGTCCTAGGGCGAAAAGGACTTTAATTCGTGACCACCCCCAAAAAATTGACAAATCCACCCAAAACCTAAAAAAATTTAAATTTTGGTATGAAAAACTTATTTTGCCCATATCTCCTAAACTAAACGCCCTAGCGCGAAAAGGATTTTAATTCATGACCACCCCCAAAAAAATTGAATAATCCTCCCAAAACCTAAAAAAATTAAATTTTTATCTTAAAAAATTATTGTGCCCATATCTTTGTATGTACGCGTCCTAGAGCGAAAAGGACTTTAATTCGTAACACCCCAAAAAATTTAATAATCCGCTCAAAACCTAAAAAAGTCCAATTTTTATATGAAAAAGTTATTTTGCCCATATCTCCTTAAATATACATCCTAGGGCGAAAAGGACTTTAATTCGTGACCACCCCCAAAAAATTGACAAATCCACCCAAAATCTAAAAAAATTTAAATTTTGGTATGAAAAACTTATTTTGCCCATATCTCCTAAACTAAGCGCCCTAGCGCGAAAAGGACTTTAATTCATGACCACCCCCAAAAAAATTGAATAATCCTCCCAAAACCTAAAAAATTTAAATTTTTATCTGAAAAACTTATTTTGCCCATATCTTCGTATATACGCGTCCTAGAGCGAAAAGGACTTTAATTCGTAACACCCCAAAAAATTTAATAATCCACTCAAAACCTAAAAAAATTGCAATTTTTATATGAAAAAGTTATTTTGCCCATTTCTCCTTAAATATACGTCCTAGGGCGAAAAGGACTTTAATTCGTGACCACCCCCAAAAAATTGACAAATCCACCCAAAACCTAAAAAAATTTAAATTTTGGTATGAAAAACTTATTTTGCCCATATCTCCTAAACTAAACGCCCTAGCGCGAAAAGGATTTTAATTCATGACCACCCCAAAAAAATTGAATAATCCTCCCAAAACCTAAAAAAATTAAAATTTTATCTTAAAAAATTATTTTGCCCATATCTTTGTATGTACGCGTCCTAGAGCGAAAAGGACTTTAATTCGTAACACCCCAAAAAATTTAATAATCCGCTCAAAACCTAAAAAAGTCCAATTTTTATATGAAAAAGTTATTTTGCCCATATCTCCTTAAATATACATCCTAGGGCGAAAAGGACTTTAATTCGTGACCACCCCCAAAAAATTGACAAATCCACCCAAAATCTAAAAAAAATTTAAATTTTGGTATGAAAAACTTATTTTGCCCATATCTCCTACACTAAGCGCCCTAGCGCAAAAGGACTTTAATTCATGACCACCCCCCAAAAAAATGAATACTCCTCCCAAAACCTACAAAAATTTAAATTTTTATCTGAAAAACTTATTTTGCCCATATCTTCGTATATACGCGTCCTAGAGCGAAAAGGACTTTATTTCGTAACAACCCAAAAAATTTAATAATCCACTCAAAACCTAAAAAAAGTCCAATTTTTATATGAAAAAGTTATTTTGCCCATATCTCCTTAAATATACATCCTAGGGCGAAAAGGACTTTAATTCGTGACCACCCCCAAAAAATTGACAAATCCACCCAAAACCTAAAACAATTTAAATTTTGGTATGAAAAACTTATTTTGCCCATATCTCCTAAACTAAACGCCCTAGCGCGAAAAGGACTTTAATTCATGACCACCCCCAAAAAAATTGAATAATCCTCCCAAAACCTAAAAAAAATTGAAATTTTTATCTGAAAAACTTATTTTGCCCATATCTTCGTATATACGCGTCCTAAAGCGAAAAAGACTTTAATTCGTAACACCCCAAAAAATTTAATAATCCGCTCAAAACCTAAAAAAATTGAAATTTTTTTATGAAAAAGTTATTTTGCCCATATCTCCTTAAATATACGTCCTAGGGCGAAAAGGACTTTAATTCGTGACCACTCCCAAAAAATTGACAAATCCACCCAAAACCTAAAAAATTTAAATTTTGATATGAAAAACTTATTTTGCCCATATCTCCTAAACTAAGCGCCCTAGCGCGAAAAGGACTTCAATTCATGACCACCCCCAAAAAAATTGAATAATCCTCCCAAAACCTAAAAAAATTGAAATTTTTATCTGAAAAACTTATTTTGCCCATATCTTCGTATATACGGGTCCTAGAGCGAAAGGGACTTTAATTCGTTACACCCCAAAAAATTTAATAATCCGCTCAAAACCTAAAAAAATTGCAATTTTTATATGAAAAAGTTATTTTGCCCATTTCTCCTTAAATATACGTCCTAGGGCGAAAAGGACTTTAATTCGTGACCACCCCCAAAAAAATTGACAAATCCACCCAAAACCTAAAAAAATTTAAATTTTAATATGAAAAACTTATTTTGCCCATATCTCCTAAACTAAGCGCCCTAGCGCGAAAAGGACTTTAATTCATGACCAACCCCAAAAAAATGAATAATCCTCCCAAAACCTAAAAAAATTGAATTTTTTATCTTAAAAAATTATTTTGCCCATATCTTCGTATGTACACGTCCTAGAGCGAAAAGGACTTTAATTCGTAACACCCCAAAAAATTTAATAATCCGCTCAAAACCTAAAAAAAGTTCAATTTTTATATGAAAAAGTTATTTTGCCCATATCTCCTTAAATATACGTCCTAGGGCGAAAAGGACTTTAATTCGTGACCACCCCCAAAAAATTGACAAATCCACCCAAAACCTAAAAAAATTTAAATTTTGGTATGAAAAACTTATTTTGCCCATATCTCCTAAACTAAGCGCCCTAGCGCGAAAAGGACTTTAATTCATGACCACCCCCCAAAAAAATGAATACTCCTCCCAAAACCTACAAAAATTTAAATTTTTATCTGAAAAACTTATTTTGCCCATATCTTCGTATATACGCGTCCTAGAGCGAAAAGGACTTTAATACGTAACACCCCAAAAAATTTAATAATCCACTCAAAACCTAAAAAAATTGCAATTTTTATATGAAAAAGTTATTTTGCCCAATCTCCGTAAATATGCGTCCTAGGGCGAAATGGACTTTAATTCGTGACCACCCCCAAAAAATTGACAAATCCACCCAAAACCTAAAAAATTTAAATTTTGGTATGAAAAACTTATTTTGCCCATATCTCCTAAACTAAGCGCCCTAGCGCGAAAAGGACTTTAATTCATGACCACCCCCAAAAAAATTGAATAATCCTCCCAAAACCTAAAAAATTTAAATTTTTATCTGAAAAACTTATTTTGCCCATATCTTCGTATATACGCGTCCTAGAGCGAAAAGGACTTTAATTCATAACACCACAAAAAATTTAATAATCCACTCAAAACCTAAAAAAATTGCAATTTTTATATGAAAAAGTTATTTTGCCCAATCTCCTTAAATATGCGTCCTAGGGCGAAATGGACTTTAATTCGTGACCACCCCCAAAAAATTGACAAATCCACCCAAAACCTAAAAAAATTTAAATTTTGGTATGAAAAACTTACTTTGCCCATATCTCCTAAACTAAGCGCCCTAGCGCGAAAAGGACTTTAATTCATGACCACCCCCAAAAAAATTGAATAATCCTCCCAAAACCTAAAAAAATTGAAATTTTTATCTGAAAAACTTATTTTGCCCATATCTTCGTATATACGCGTCCTAGAGCGAAAAGGACTTTAATTCGTAACACCCCAAAAAATTTAATAATCCACTCAAAACCTAAAAAAATTGCAATTTTTATATGAAAAAGTTATTTTGCCCATTTCTCCTTAAATATACGTCCTAGGGCGAAAAGGACTTTAATTCGTGACCACCCCCAAAAAATTGACAAATCCACCCAAAACCTAAAAAAATTTAAATTTTGGTATGAAAAACTTATTTTGCCCATATCTCCTAAACTAAACGCCCTAGCGCGAAAAGGATTTTAATTCATGACCACCCCCAAAAAAATTGAATAATCCTCCCAAAACCTAAAAAAATTAAATTTTTATCTTAAAAAATTATTGTGCCCATATCTTTGTATGTACGCGTCCTAGAGCGAAAAGGACTTTAATTCGTAACACCCCAAAAAATTTAATAATCCGCTCAAAACCTAAAAAAGTCCAATTTTTATATGAAAAAGTTATTTTGCCCATATCTCCTTAAATATACATCCTAGGGCGAAAAGGACTTTAATTCGTGACCACCCCCAAAAAATTGACAAATCCACCCAAAATCTAAAAAAATTTAAATTTTGGTATGAAAAACTTATTTTGCCCATATCTCCTAAACTAAGCGCCCTAGCGCGAAAAGGACTTTAATTCATGACCACCCCCAAAAAAATTGAATAATCCTCCCAAAACCTAAAAAATTTAAATTTTTATCTGAAAAACTTATTTTGCCCATATCTTCGTATATACGCGTCCTAGAGCGAAAAGGACTTTAATTCGTAACACCCCAAAAAATTTAATAATCCACTCAAAACCTAAAAAAATTGCAATTTTTATATGAAAAAGTTATTTTGCCCATTTCTCCTTAAATATACGTCCTAGGGCGAAAAGGACTTTAATTCGTGACCACCCCCAAAAAATTGACAAATCCACCCAAAACCTAAAAAAATTTAAATTTTGGTATGAAAAACTTATTTTGCCCATATCTCCTAAACTAAACGCCCTAGCGCGAAAAGGATTTTAATTCATGACCACCCCAAAAAAATTGAATAATCCTCCCAAAACCTAAAAAAATTAAAATTTTATCTTAAAAAATTATTTTGCCCATATCTTTGTATGTACGCGTCCTAGAGCGAAAAGGACTTTAATTCGTAACACCCCAAAAAATTTAATAATCCGCTCAAAACCTAAAAAAGTCCAATTTTTATATGAAAAAGTTATTTTGCCCATATCTCCTTAAATATACATCCTAGGGCGAAAAGGACTTTAATTCGTGACCACCCCCAAAAAATTGACAAATCCACCCAAAATCTAAAAAAAATTTAAATTTTGGTATGAAAAACTTATTTTGCCCATATCTCCTACACTAAGCGCCCTAGCGCAAAAGGACTTTAATTCATGACCACCCCCCAAAAAAATGAATACTCCTCCCAAAACCTACAAAAATTTAAATTTTTATCTGAAAAACTTATTTTGCCCATATCTTCGTATATACGCGTCCTAGAGCGAAAAGGACTTTATTTCGTAACAACCCAAAAAATTTAATAATCCACTCAAAACCTAAAAAAAGTCCAATTTTTATATGAAAAAGTTATTTTGCCCATATCTCCTTAAATATACATCCTAGGGCGAAAAGGACTTTAATTCGTGACCACCCCCAAAAAATTGACAAATCCACCCAAAACCTAAAACAATTTAAATTTTGGTATGAAAAACTTATTTTGCCCATATCTCCTAAACTAAACGCCCTAGCGCGAAAAGGACTTTAATTCATGACCACCCCCAAAAAAATTGAATAATCCTCCCAAAACCTAAAAAAAATTGAAATTTTTATCTGAAAAACTTATTTTGCCCATATCTTCGTATATACGCGTCCTAAAGCGAAAAAGACTTTAATTCGTAACACCCCAAAAAATTTAATAATCCGCTCAAAACCTAAAAAAATTGAAATTTTTTTATGAAAAAGTTATTTTGCCCATATCTCCTTAAATATACGTCCTAGGGCGAAAAGGACTTTAATTCGTGACCACTCCCAAAAAATTGACAAATCCACCCAAAACCTAAAAAATTTAAATTTTGATATGAAAAACTTATTTTGCCCATATCTCCTAAACTAAGCGCCCTAGCGCGAAAAGGACTTCAATTCATGACCACCCCCAAAAAAATTGAATAATCCTCCCAAAACCTAAAAAAATTGAAATTTTTATCTGAAAAACTTATTTTGCCCATATCTTCGTATATACGGGTCCTAGAGCGAAAGGGACTTTAATTCGTTACACCCCAAAAAATTTAATAATCCGCTCAAAACCTAAAAAAATTGCAATTTTTATATGAAAAAGTTATTTTGCCCATTTCTCCTTAAATATACGTCCTAGGGCGAAAAGGACTTTAATTCGTGACCACCCCCAAAAAAATTGACAAATCCACCCAAAACCTAAAAAAATTTAAATTTTAATATGAAAAACTTATTTTGCCCATATCTCCTAAACTAAGCGCCCTAGCGCGAAAAGGACTTTAATTCATGACCAACCCCAAAAAAATGAATAATCCTCCCAAAACCTAAAAAAATTGAATTTTTTATCTTAAAAAATTATTTTGCCCATATCTTCGTATGTACACGTCCTAGAGCGAAAAGGACTTTAATTCGTAACACCCCAAAAAATTTAATAATCCGCTCAAAACCTAAAAAAAGTTCAATTTTTATATGAAAAAGTTATTTTGCCCATATCTCCTTAAATATACGTCCTAGGGCGAAAAGGACTTTAATTCGTGACCACCCCCAAAAAATTGACAAATCCACCCAAAACCTAAAAAAATTTAAATTTTGGTATGAAAAACTTATTTTGCCCATATCTCCTAAACTAAGCGCCCTAGCGCGAAAAGGACTTTAATTCATGACCACCCCCAAAAAAATTGAATAATCCTCCCAAAACCTAAAAAATTTAAATTTTTATCTGAAAAACTTATTTTGCCCATATCTTCGTATATACGCGTCCTAGAGCGAAAAGGACTTTAATTCATAACACCACAAAAAATTTAATAATCCACTCAAAACCTAAAAAAATTGCAATTTTTATACGAAAAAGTTATTTTGCCCAATCTCCTTAAATATGCGTCCTAGGGCGAAATGGACTTTAATTCATGACCACCCCCAAAAAAATTGAATAATCCTCCCAAAACCTAAAAAATTTAAATTTTTATCTGAAAAACTTATTTTGCCCATATCTTCGTATATACGCGTCCTAGAGCGAAAAGGACTTTAATTCGTAACATCCCAAAAAATTTAATAATCCGCTCAAAACCTAAAAAAATTGCAATTTTTATATGAAAAAGTTATTTTGCCCATTTCTCCTTAAATATACGTCCTAGGGCGAAAAGGACTTTAATTCGTGACCACACCCAAAACCTAAAAAAATTTAAATTTTGGTATGAAAAACTTACTTTGCCCATATCTCCTAAACTAAGCGCCCTAGCGCGAAAAGGACTTTAATTCATGACCACCCCCAAAAAAATTGAATAATCCTCCCAAAACCTAAAAAAATTGAAATTTTTATCTGAAAAACTTATTTTGCCCATATCTTCGTATATACGCGTCCTAGAGCGAAAAGGACTTTAATTCGTAACACCCCAAAAAATTTAATAATCCACTCAAAACCTAAAAAAATTGCAATTTTTATATGAAAAAGTTATTTTGCCCATTTCTCCTTAAATATACGTCCTAGGGCGAAAAGGACTTTAATTCGTGACCACCCCCAAAAAATTGACAAATCCACCCAAAACCTAAAAAAATTTAAATTTTGGTATGAAAAACTTATTTTGCCCATATCTCCTAAACTAAACGCCCTAGCGCGAAAAGGATTTTAATTCATGACCACCCCCAAAAAAATTGAATAATCCTCCCAAAACCTAAAAAAATTAAATTTTTATCTTAAAAAATTATTGTGCCCATATCTTTGTATGTACGCGTCCTAGAGCGAAAAGGACTTGAATTCGTAACACCCCAAAAAATTTAATAATCCGCTCAAAACCTAAAAAAGTCCAATTTTTATATGAAAAAGTTATTTTGCCCATATCTCCTTAAATATACATCCTAGGGCGAAAAGGACTTTAATTCGTGACCACCCCCAAAAAATTGACAAATCCACCCAAAATCTAAAAAAATTTAAATTTTGGTATGAAAATCTTATTTTGCCCATATCTCCTAAACTAAGCGCCCTAGCGCGAAAAGGACTTTAATTCATGACCACCCCCAAAAAAATTGAATAATCCTCCCAAAACCTAAAAAATTTAAATTTTTATCTGAAAAACTTATTTTGCCCATATCTTCGTATATACGCGTCCTAGAGCGAAAAGGACTTTAATTCGTAACACCCCAAAAAATTTAATAATCCACTCAAAACCTAAAAAAATTGCAATTTTTATATGAAAAAGTTATTTTGCCCAATCTCCTTAAATATGCGTCCTAGGGCGAAATGGACTTTAATTCGTGACCACCCCCAAAAAATTGACAAATCCACCCAAAACCTAAAAAAATTTAAATTTTGGTATGAAAAACTTACTTTGCCCATATCTCCTAAACTAAGCGCCCTAGCGCGAAAAGGACTTTAATTCATGACCACCCCCAAAAAAATTGAATAATCCTCCCAAAACCTAAAAAAATTGAAATTTTTATCTGAAAAACTTATTTTGCCCATATCTTCGTATATACGCGTCCTAGAGCGAAAAGGACTTTAATTCGTAACACCCCAAAAAATTTAATAATCCGCTCAAAACCTAAAAAAATTGCAATTTTTATATGAAAAAGTTATTTTGCCCATTTCTCCTTAAATATACGTCCTAGGGCGAAAAGGACTTTAATTCGTGACCACCCCCAAAAAATTGACAAATCCACCCAAAACCTAAAAAAATTTAAATTTTGGTATGAAAAACTTACTTTGCCCATATCTCCTAAACTAAGCGCCCTAGCGCGAAAAGGACTTTAATTCATGACCACCCCCAAAAAAATTGAATAATCCTCCCAAAACCTAAAAAAATTGAAATTTTTATCTGAAAAACTTATTTTGCCCATATCTTCGTATATACGCGTCCTAGAGCGAAAAGGTCTTTAATTCTTAACACCCCAAAAAATTTAATAATCCACTCAAAACCTAAAAAAATTGCAATTTTTATATGAAAAAGTTATTTTGCCCAATCTCCTTAAATATGCGTCCTAGGGCGAAATGGAATGGATTCGTGACCACCCCCAAAAAATTGACAAATCCACCCAAAAGCTAAAAAAAATTAAATTTTGGTATGAAAAACTGACTTTGCCCATATCTCCTAAACTAAGCGCCCTAGCGCGAAAAGGACTTTAATTCATGACCACCCCCAAAAAAATTGAATAATCCTCCTAAAACCTAAAAAAATTGAAATTTTTATCTGAAAAACTTATTTTGCCCATATCTTCGTATATACGCGTCCTAGAGCGAAAAGGACTTTAATTCGTAACACCCCAAAAAATTTAATAATCCGCTCAAAACCTAAAAAAATTGCAATTTTTATATGAAAAAGTTATTTTGCCCATATCTCCTTAAATATGCGTCCTAGGGCGAAAAGGACTTTAATTCGTGACCACTCCCAAAAACTTGACAAATCCACCCAAAACCTAAAAAATTTAAATTTTGATATGAAAAACTTATTTTGCCCATATCTCCTAAACGAAGCGCCCTAGCGCGAAAAGGACTTCAATTCATGACCACCCCCAAAAAAAATTGAATAATCCTCCCAAAACCTAAAAAAATTGAAATTTTTATCTGAAAAACTTATTTTGCCCATATCTTCGTATATACGCGTCCTAGAGCGAAAAGGACTTTATTTCGTAACACCCCAAAAAATTTAATAATCCGCTCAAAACCTAAAAAAAGTCCAATTTTTATATGAAAAAGTTATTTTGCCCATATCTCCTTAAATATACATCCTAGGGCGAAAAGGACTTTAATTCGCGACCACCCCCAAAAAATTGACAAATCCACCCAAAACCTAAAAAAATTTAAATTTTGGTATGAAACACTTATTTTGCCCATATCTCCTAAACTAAACGCCCTAGCGCGAAAAGGACTTTAATTCATGACCACCCCCAAAAAAATTGAATAATCCTCCCGAAACCTAAAAAAAATTGAAATTTTTATCTGAAAAACTTATTTTGCTCATATCTTCGTATATACGCGTCCTAAAGCGAAAAGGACTTTAATTCGTAACACCCCAAAAAATTTAATAATCCGCTCAAAACCTAAAAAAATTGCAATTTTTTTATGAAAAAGTTATTTTGCCCATATCTCCTTAAATATACGTCCTAGGGCGAAAAGGACTTTAATTCGTGACCACTCCCAAAAAATTGACAAATCCACCCAAAACCTAAAAAATTTAAATTTTGATATGAAAAACTTATTTTGCCCATATCTCCTAAACTAAGCGCCCTAGCGCGAAAAGGACTTCAATTCATGACCACCCCCAAAAAAATTGAATAATCCTCCCAAAACCTAAAAAAATTGAAATTTTTATCTGAAAAACTTATTTTGCCCATATCTTCGTATATACGGGTCCTAGAGCGAAAAGGACTTTATTCGTTACACCCCAAAAAATTTAATAATCCGCTCAAAAGCTAAAAAAATTGCAATTTTTATATGAAAAAGTTATTTTGCCCATTTCTCCTTAAATATACGTCCTAGGGCGAAAAGGACTTTAATTCGTGACCACCCCCAAAAAAATTGACAAATCCACCCAAAACCTAAACAAAACCTAAAAAAGGTCTTTAATTCGTAACACCCCAAAAAATTTAATAATCCACTCAA
Source organism: Haematobia irritans (assembly GCF_050003625.1). Taxonomy (NCBI): domain Eukaryota; kingdom Metazoa; phylum Arthropoda; class Insecta; order Diptera; family Muscidae; genus Haematobia; species Haematobia irritans. The sequence goes on along the minus strand of NC_134400.1, from coordinate 70,113,413 downwards.
AACCTAAAAAAATTGCAATTTTTATATGAAAAAGTTATTTTGCCCAATCTCCTTAAATATGCGTCCTAGGGCGAAATGGAATGGATTCGTGACCACCCCCAAAAAATTGACAAATCCACCCAAAACCTAAAAAATTTAAATTTTGATATGAAAAACTTATTTTGCCCATATCTCCTAAACGAAGCGCCCTAGCGCGAAAAGGACTTCAATTCATGACCACCCCCAAAAAAAATTGAATAATCCTCCCAAAACCTAAAAAAATTGAAATTTTTATCTGAAAAACTTATTTTGCCCATATCTTCGTATATACGCGTCCTAGAGCGAAAAGGACTTTATTTCGTAACACCCCAAAAAATTTAATAATCCGCTCAAAACCTAAAAAAAGTCCAATTTTTATATGAAAAAGTTATTTTGCCCATATCTCCTTAAATATACATCCTAGGGCGAAAAGGACTTTAATTCGCGACCACCCCCAAAAAATTGACAAATCCACCCAAAACCTAAAAAAATTTAAATTTTGGTATGAAACACTTATTTTGCCCATATCTCCTAAACTAAGCGCCCTAGCGCGAAAAGGACTTTAATTCATGACCACCCCCAAAAAAATTGAATAATCCTCCCGAAACCTAAAAAAAATTGAAATTTTTATCTGAAAAACTTATTTTGCTCATATCTTCGTATATACGCGTCCTAAAGCGAAAAGGACTTTAATTCGTAACACCCCAAAAAATTTAATAATCCGCTCAAAACCTAAAAAAATTGCAATTTTTTTATGAAAAAGTTATTTTGCCCATATCTCCTTAAATATACGTCCTAGGGCGAAAAGGACTTTAATTCGTGACCACTCCCAAAAAATTGACAAATCCACCCAAAACCTAAAAAATTTAAATTTTGATATGAAAAACTTATTTTGCCCATATCTCCTAAACTAAGCGCCCTAGCGCGAAAAGGACTTCAATTCATGACCACCCCCAAAAAAATTGAATAATCCTCCCAAAACCTAAAAAAATTGAAATTTTTATCTGAAAAACTTATTTTGCCCATATCTTCGTATATACGGGTCCTAGAGCGAAAAGGACTTTATTCGTTACACCCCAAAAAATTTAATAATCCACTCAAAAGCTAAAAAAATTGCAATTTTTATATGAAAAAGTTATTTTGCCCATTTCTCCTTAAATATACGTCCTAGGGCGAAAAGGACTTTAATTCGTGACCACCCCCAAAAAAATTGACAAATCCACCCAAAACCTAAACAAAACCTAAAAAAGGTCTTTAATTCGTAACACCCCAAAAAATTTAATAATCCACTCAAAACCTAAAAAAATTGCAATTTTTATATGAAAAAGTTATTTTGCCCAATCTCCTTAAATATGCGTCCTAGGGCGAAATGGAATGGATTCGTGACCACCCCCAAAAAATTGACAAATCCACCCAAAAGCTAAAAAAAATTAAATTTTGGTATGAAAAACTGACTTTGCCCATATCTCCTAAACTAAGCGCCCTAGCGCGAAAAGGACTTTAATTCATGACCACCCCCAAAAAAATTGAATAATCCTCCCAAAACCTAAAAATATTGAAATTTTTATCTGAAAAACTTATTTTGCCCATATCTTCGTATATACGCGTCCTAGAGCGAAAAGGACTTTAATTCGTAACACCCCAAAAAATTTAATAATCCGCTCAAAACCTAAAAAAATTGCAATTTTTATATGAAAAAGTTATTTTGCCCATATCTCCTTAAATATACGTCCTAGGGCGAAAAGGACTTTAATTCGTGACCACTCCCAAAAAATTGACAAATCCACCCAAAACCTAAAAAATTTAAATTTTGATATGAAAAACTTATTTTGCCCATATCTCCTAAACGAAGCGCCCTAGCGCGAAAAGGACTTCAATTCATGACCACCCCCCAAAAAAATTGAATAATCCTCCCAAAACCTAAAAAAATTGAAATTTTTATCTGAAAAACTTATTTTGCCCATATCTTCGTATATACGCGTCCTAGAGCGAAAAGGACTTTATTTCGTAACACCCCAAAAAATTTAATAATCCGCTCAAAAGCTAAAAAAATTGCAATTTTTATATGAAAAAGTTATTTTGCCCATATCTCCTTAAATTTACATCCTAGGGCGAAAAGGACTTTAATTCGTGACCACCCCCAAAAAATTGACAAATCCACCCAAAACCTAAAAAAATTTAAATTTTGGTATGAAAAACTTATTTTGCCCATATCTCCTAAACTAAACGCCCTAGCGCGAAAAGGACTTTAATTCATGACCACCCCCAAAAAAAATTGAATAATCCTCCCAAAACCTAAAAAAAATTAAAATTTTTATCTGAAAAACTTATTTTGCCCATATCTTCGTATATACGCGTCCTAAAGCGAAAAGGACTTTAATTCGTAACACCCCAAAAAATTTAATAATCCGCTCAAAACCTAAAAAAATTGCAATTTTTTTATGAAAAAGTTATTTTGCCCATATCTCCTTAAATATACGTCCTAGGGCGAAAAGGACTTTAATTCGTGACCACTCCCAAAAAATTGACAAATCCACCCAAAACCTAAAAAATTTAAATTTTGATATGAAAAACTTATTTTGCCCATATCTCCTAAACTAAGCGCCCTAGCGCGAAAAGGACTTCAATTCATGACCACCCCCAAAAAAATTGAATAATCCTCCCAAAACCTAAAAAAATTGAAATTTTTATCTGAAAAACTTATTTTGCCCATATCTTCGTATATACGCGTCCTAGAGCGAAAAGGTCTTTAATTCGTAACACCCCAAAAAATTTAATAATCCACTCAAAACCTAAAAAAATTGCAATTTTTATATGAAAAAGTTATTTTGCCCAATCTCCTTAAATATGCGTCCTAGGGCGAAATGGAATGGATTCGTGACCACCCCCAAAAAATTGACAAATCCACCCAAAAGCTAACAAAAATTAAATTTTGGTATGAAAAACTGACTTTGCCCATATCTCCTAAACGAAGCGCCCTAGCGCGAAAAGGACTTCAATTCATGACCACCCCCAAAAAAATTGAATAATCCTCCCAAAACCTAAAAAAATTGAAATTTTTATCTGAAAAACTTATTTTGCCCATATCTTCGTATATACGCGTCCTAGAGCGAAAGGGACTTTAATTCGTAACACCCCAAAAAATTTAATAATCCGCTCAAAACCTAAAAAAATTGCAATTTTTATATGAAAAAGTTATTTTGCCCATATCTCCTTAAATATACGTCCTAGGGCGAAAAGGACTTTAATTCGTGACCACTCCCAAAAAATTGACAAATCCACCCAAAACCTAAAAAATTTAAATTTTGATATGAAAAACTTATTTTGCCCATATCTCCTAAACGAAGCGCCCTAGCGCGAAAAGGACTTCAATTCATGACCACCCCCAAAAAAAATTGAATAATCCTCCCAAAACCTAAAAAAATTGAAATTTTTATCTGAAAAACTTATTTTGCCCATATCTTCGTATATACGCGTCCTAGAGCGAAAAGGACTTTATTTCGTAACACCCCAAAAAATTTAATAATCCGCTCAAAACCTAAAAAAAGTCCAATTTTTATATGAAAAAGTTATTTTGCCCATATCTCCTTAAATATACATCCTAGGGCGAAAAGGACTTTAATTCGTGACCACCCCCAAAAAATTGACAAATCCACCCAAAACCTAAAAAAATTTAAATTTTGGTATGAAAAACTTATTTTGCCCATATCTCCTAAACTAAACGCCCTAGCGCGAAAAGGACTTTAATTCATGACCACCCCCAAAAAAATTGAATAATCCTCCCAAAACCTAAAAAAAATTGAAATTTTTATCTGAAAAACTTATTTTGCCCATATCTTCGTATATACGCGTCCTAAAGCGAAAAGGACTTTAATTCGTAACACCCCAAAAAATTTAATAATCCGCTCAAAACCTAAAAAAATTGCAATTTTTTTATGAAAAAGTTATTTTGCCCATATCTCCTTAAATATACGTCCTAGGGCGAAAAGGACTTTAATTCGTGACCACTCCCAAAAAATTGACAAATCCACCCAAAACCTAAAAAATTTAAATTTTGATATGAAAAACTTATTTTGCCCATATCTCCTAAACTAAGCGCCCTAGCGCGAAAAGGACTTCAATTCATGACCACCCCCAAAAAAATTGAATAATCCTCCCAAAACCTAAAAAAATTGAAATTTTTATCTGAAAAATTTATTTTGCCCATATCTTCGTATATACGGGTCCTAGAGCGAAAAGGACTTTATTCGTTACACCCCAAAAAATTTAATAATCCGCTCAAAACCTAAAAAAAGTCCAATTTTTATATGAAAAAGTTATTTTGCCCATATCTCCTTAAATATACATCCTAGGGCGAAAAGGACTTTAATTCGTGACCACCCCCAAAAAATTGACAAATCCACCCAAAACCTAAAAAAATTTAAATTTTGGTATGAAAAACTTATTTTGCCCATATCTCCTAAACTAAACGCCCTAGCGCGAAAAGGACATTAATTCATGACCACCCCCAAAAAAATTGAATAATCCTCCCAAAACCTAAAAAAAATTGAAATTTTTATCTGAAAAACTTATTTTGCCCATATCTTCGTATATACGCGTCCTAAAGCGAAAAGGACTTTAATTCGTAACACCCCAAAAAATTTAATAATCCGCTCAAAACCTAAAAAAATTGCAATTTTTTTATGAAAAAGTTATTTTGCCCATATCTCCTTAAATATACGTCCTAGGGCGAAAAGGACTTTAATTCGTGACCACTCCCAAAAAATTGACAAATCCACCCAAAACCTAACAAATTTAAATTTTGATATGAAAAACTTATTTTGCCCATATCTCCTAAACTAAGCGCCCTAGCGCGAAAAGGACTTTAATTCATGACCAACCCCAAAAAAAATGAATAATCCTCCCAAAACCTAAAAAAATTGAATTTTTTATCTTAAAAAATTATTTTGCCCATATCTTCGTATGTACACGTCCTAGAGCGAAAAGGACTTTAATTCGTAACACCCCAAAAATTTAATAATCCGCTCAAAACCTAAAAAAAATTGCAATTTTTATATGAAAAGGTTATTTTGCCCATATCTCCTTAAATATACGTCCTAGGGCGAAAAGGACTTTAATTCGTGACCACCCCCAAAAAATTGACAAATCCACCCAAAACCTAAAAAATTTAAATTTTGATATGAAAAACTTATTTTGCCCATATCTCCTAAACGAAGCGCCCTAGCGCGAAAAGGACTTCAATTCATGACCACCCCCCAAAAAAATTGAATAATCCTCCCAAAACCTAAAAAAATTGAAATTTTTATCTGAAAAACTTATTTTGCCCATATCTTCGTATATACGCGTCCTAGAGCGAAAAGGACTTTATTTCGTAACACCCCAAAAAATTTAATAATCCGCTCAAAAGCTAAAAAAATTGCAATTTTTATATGAAAAAGTTATTTTGCCCATATCTCCTTAAATTTACATCCTAGGGCGAAAAGGACTTTAATTCGTGACCACCCCCAAAAAATTGACAAATCCACCCAAAACCTAAAAAAATTTAAATTTTGGTATGAAAAACTTATTTTGCCCATATCTCCTAAACTAAACGCCCTAGCGCGAAAAGGACTTTAATTCATGACCACCCCCAAAAAAAATTGAATAATCCTCCCAAAACCTAAAAAAAATTAAAATTTTTATCTGAAAAACTTATTTTGCCCATATCTTCGTATATACGCGTCCTAAAGCGAAAAGGACTTTAATTCGTAACACCCCAAAAAATTTAATAATCCGCTCAAAACCTAAAAAAATTGCAATTTTTTTATGAAAAAGTTATTTTGCCCATATCTCCTTAAATATACGTCCTAGGGCGAAAAGGACTTTAATTCGTGACCACTCCCAAAAAATTGACAAATCCACCCAAAACCTAAAAAATTTAAATTTTGATATGAAAAACTTATTTTGCCCATATCTCCTAAACTAAGCGCCCTAGCGCGAAAAGGACTTCAATTCATGACCACCCCCAAAAAAATTGAATAATCCTCCCAAAACCTAAAAAAATTGAAATTTTTATCTGAAAAACTTATTTTGCCCATATCTTCGTATATACGCGTCCTAGAGCGAAAAGGTCTTTAATTCGTAACACCCCAAAAAATTTAATAATCCACTCAAAACCTAAAAAAATTGCAATTTTTATATGAAAAAGTTATTTTGCCCAATCTCCTTAAATATGCGTCCTAGGGCGAAATGGAATGGATTCGTGACCACCCCCAAAAAATTGACAAATCCACCCAAAAGCTAACAAAAATTAAATTTTGGTATGAAAAACTGACTTTGCCCATATCTCCTAAACGAAGCGCCCTAGCGCGAAAAGGACTTCAATTCATGACCACCCCCAAAAAAATTGAATAATCCTCCCAAAACCTAAAAAAATTGAAATTTTTATCTGAAAAACTTATTTTGCCCATATCTTCGTATATACGCGTCCTAGAGCGAAAGGGACTTTAATTCGTAACACCCCAAAAAATTTAATAATCCGCTCAAAACCTAAAAAAATTGCAATTTTTATATGAAAAAGTTATTTTGCCCATATCTCCTTAAATATACGTCCTAGGGCGAAAAGGACTTTAATTCGTGACCACTCCCAAAAAATTGACAAATCCACCCAAAACCTAAAAAATTTAAATTTTGATATGAAAAACTTATTTTGCCCATATCTCCTAAACGAAGCGCCCTAGCGCGAAAAGGACTTCAATTCATGACCACCCCCAAAAAAAATTGAATAATCCTCCCAAAACCTAAAAAAATTGAAATTTTTATCTGAAAAACTTATTTTGCCCATATCTTCGTATATACGCGTCCTAGAGCGAAAAGGACTTTATTTCGTAACACCCCAAAAAATTTAATAATCCGCTCAAAACCTAAAAAAAGTCCAATTTTTATATGAAAAAGTTATTTTGCCCATATCTCCTTAAATATACATCCTAGGGCGAAAAGGACTTTAATTCGTGACCACCCCCAAAAAATTGACAAATCCACCCAAAACCTAAAAAAATTTAAATTTTGGTATGAAAAACTTATTTTGCCCATATCTCCTAAACTAAACGCCCTAGCGCGAAAAGGACTTTAATTCATGACCACCCCCAAAAAAATTGAATAATCCTCCCAAAACCTAAAAAAAATTGAAATTTTTATCTGAAAAACTTATTTTGCCCATATCTTCGTATATACGCGTCCTAAAGCGAAAAGGACTTTAATTCGTAACACCCCAAAAAATTTAATAATCCGCTCAAAACCTAAAAAAATTGCAATTTTTTTATGAAAAAGTTATTTTGCCCATATCTCCTTAAATATACGTCCTAGGGCGAAAAGGACTTTAATTCGTGACCACTCCCAAAAAATTGACAAATCCACCCAAAACCTAAAAAATTTAAATTTTGATATGAAAAACTTATTTTGCCCATATCTCCTAAACTAAGCGCCCTAGCGCGAAAAGGACTTCAATTCATGACCACCCCCAAAAAAATTGAATAATCCTCCCAAAACCTAAAAAAATTGAAATTTTTATCTGAAAAATTTATTTTGCCCATATCTTCGTATATACGGGTCCTAGAGCGAAAAGGACTTTATTCGTTACACCCCAAAAAATTTAATAATCCGCTCAAAACCTAAAAAAAGTCCAATTTTTATATGAAAAAGTTATTTTGCCCATATCTCCTTAAATATACATCCTAGGGCGAAAAGGACTTTAATTCGTGACCACCCCCAAAAAATTGACAAATCCACCCAAAACCTAAAAAAATTTAAATTTTGGTATGAAAAACTTATTTTGCCCATATCTCCTAAACTAAACGCCCTAGCGCGAAAAGGACATTAATTCATGACCACCCCCAAAAAAATTGAATAATCCTCCCAAAACCTAAAAAAAATTGAAATTTTTATCTGAAAAACTTATTTTGCCCATATCTTCGTATATACGCGTCCTAAAGCGAAAAGGACTTTAATTCGTAACACCCCAAAAAATTTAATAATCCGCTCAAAACCTAAAAAAATTGCAATTTTTTTATGAAAAAGTTATTTTGCCCATATCTCCTTAAATATACGTCCTAGGGCGAAAAGGACTTTAATTCGTGACCACTCCCAAAAAATTGACAAATCCACCCAAAACCTAACAAATTTAAATTTTGATATGAAAAACTTATTTTGCCCATATCTCCTAAACTAAGCGCCCTAGCGCGAAAAGGACTTTAATTCATGACCAACCCCAAAAAAAATGAATAATCCTCCCAAAACCTAAAAAAATTGAATTTTTTATCTTAAAAAATTATTTTGCCCATATCTTCGTATGTACACGTCCTAGAGCGAAAAGGACTTTAATTCGTAACACCCCAAAAATTTAATAATCCGCTCAAAACCTAAAAAAAATTGCAATTTTTATATGAAAAGGTTATTTTGCCCATATCTCCTTAAATATACGTCCTAGGGCGAAAAGGACTTTAATTCGTGACCACCCCCAAAAAATTGACAAATCCACCCAAAACCTAAAAAATTTAAATTTTGATATGAAAAACTTATTTTGCCCATATCTCCTAAACTAAGAGCCCTAGCGCGAAAAGGACTTTAATTCATGAACACCCCACAAAAAAATGAATAATCCTCCCAAAACTTACAAAAATTTAAATTTTTATCTGAAAAACTTATTTTGCCCATATCTTCGTATATACGCGTCCTAGAGCGAAAAGGACTTTAATTCGTAACACCCCAAAAAATTTAATAATCCGCTCAAAACCTAAAAAAAGTCAAATTTTTATATGAAAAAGTTATTTTGCCCATATCTCCTTAAATTTACATCCTAGGGCGAAAAGGACTTTAATTCGTGACCACCCCCAAAAAATTGACAAATCCACCCAAAACCTAAAAAAATTTAAATTTTGGTATGAAAAACTTATTTTGCCCATATCTCCTAAACTAAACGCCCTAGCGCGAAAAGGACTTTAATTCATGACCACCCCCAAAAAAATTGAATAATCCTCCCAAAACCTAAAAAAAATTAAAATTTTTATCTGAAAAACTTATTTTGCCCATATCTTCGTATATACGCGTCCTAAAGCGAAAAGGACTTTAATTCGTAACACCCCAAAAAATTTAATAATCCGCTCAAAACCTAAAAAAATTGCAATTTTTTTATGAAAAAGTTATTTTGCCCATATTTCCTTAAATATACGTCCTAGGGCGAAAAGGACTTTAATTCGTGACCACTCCCAAAAAATTGACAAATCCACCCAAAACCTAAAAAATTTAAATTTTGATATGAAAAACTTATTTTGCCCATATCTCCTAAACTAAGCGCCCTAGCGCGAAAAGGACTTCAATTCATGACCACCCCCAAAAAAATTGAATAATCCTCCCAAAACCTAAAAAAATTGAAATTTTTATCTGAAAAACTTATTTTGCCCATATCTTCGTATATACGCGTCCTAGAGCGAAAAGGTCTTTAATTCGTAACACCCCAAAAAATTTAATAATCCACTCAAAACCTAAAAAAATTGCAATTTTTATATGAAAAAGTTATTTTGCCCAATCTCCTTAAATATGCGTCCTAGGGCGAAATGGAATGGATTCGTGACCACCCCCAAAAAATTGACAAATCCACCCAAAAGCTAACAAAAATTAAATTTTGGTACGAAAAACTGACTTTGCCCATATCTCCTAAACTAAGCGCCCTAGCGCGAAAAGGACTTTAATTAATGACCACCCCCAAAAAAATTGAATAATCCTCCCAAAACCTAAAAAAATTGAAATTTTTATGTGAAAAACTTATTTTGCCCATATCTTCGTATATACGCGTCCTAGAGCGAAAAGGACTTTAATTCGTAACACCCCAAAAAATTTAATAATCCGCTCAAAACCTAAAAAAATTGCAATTTTTATATGAAAAAGTTATTTTGCCCATATCTCCTTAAATATACGTCCTAGGGCGAAAAGGACTTTAATTCGTGACCACTCCCAAAAAATTGACAAATCCACCCAAAACCTAAAAAATTTAAATTTTGATATGAAAAACTTATTTTGCCCATATCTCCTAAACGAAGCGCCCTAGCGCGAAAAGGACTTCAATTCATGACCACCCCCAAAAAAAATTGAATAATCCTCCCAAAACCTAAAAAAATTGAAATTTTTATCTGAAAAACTTATTTTGCCCATATCTTCGTATATACGCGTCCTAGAGCGAAAAGGACTTTATTTCGTAACACCCCAAAAAATTTAATAATCCGCTCAAAACCTAAAAAAAGTCCAATTTTTATATGAAAAAGTTATTTTGCCCATATCTCCTTAAATATACATCCTAGGGCGAAAAGGACTTTAATTCGTGACCACCCCCAAAAAATTGACAAATCCACCCAAAACCTAAAAAAATTTAAATTTTGGTATGAAAAACTTATTTTGCCCATATCTCCTAAACTAAACGCCCTAGCGCGAAAAGGACTTTAATTCATGACCACCCCCAAAAAAATTGAATAATCCTCCCAAAACCTAAAAAAAATTGAAATTTTTATCTGAAAAACTTATTTTGCCCATATCTTCGTATATACGCGTCCTAAAGCGAAAAGGACTTTAATTCGTAACACCCCAAAAAATTTAATAATCCGCTCAAAACCTAAAAAAATTGCAATTTTTTTATGAAAAAGTTATTTTGCCCATATCTCCTTAAATATACGTCCTAGGGCGAAAAGGACTTTAATTCGTGACCACTCCCAAAAAATTGACAAATCCACCCAAAACCTAAAAAATTTAAATTTTGATATGAAAAACTTATTTTGCCCATATCTCCTAAACTAAGCGCCCTAGCGCGAAAAGGACTTCAATTCATGACCACCCCCAAAAAAATTGAATAATCCTCCCAAAACCTAAAAAAATTGAAATTTTTATCTGAAAAACTAATTTTGCCCATATCTTCGTATATACGGGTCCTAGAGCGAAAAGGACTTTATTCGTTACACCCCAAAAAATTTAATAATCCGCTCAAAACCTAAAAAAATTGCAATTTTTATACGAAAAAGTTATTTTGCCCATTTCTCCTTAAATATACGTCCTAGGGCGAAAAGGACTTTAATTCGTGACCACCCCCAAAAAAATTGACAAATCCACCCAAAACCTAAACAAAACCTAAAAAAGGTCTTTAATTCGTAACACCCCAAAAAATTTAATAATCCACTCAAAACCTAAAAAAATTGCAATTTTTATATGAAAAAGTTATTTTGCCCAATCTCCTTAAATATGCGTCCTAGGGCGCAATGGAATGGATTCGTGACCACCCCCAAAAAATTGACAAATCCACCCAAAAGCTAAAAAAATTAAATTTTGGTATGAAAAACTGACTTTGCCCATATCTCCTAAACTAAGCGCCCTAGCGCGAAAAGGACTTTAATTCATGACCACCCCCAAAAAAATTGAATAATCCTCCCAAAACCTAAAAAAATTGAAATTTTTATCTGAAAAACTTATTTTGCCCATATCTTCGTATATACGCGTCCTAGAGCGAAAAGGACTTTAATTCGTAACACCCCAAAAAATTTAATAATCCGCTCAAAACCTAAAAAAATTGCAATTTTTATATGAAAAAGTTATTTTGCCCATATCTCCTTAAATATACGTCCTAGGGCGAAAAGGACTTTAATTCGTGACCACTCCCAAAAAATTGACAAATCCACCCAAAACCTAAAAAATTTAAATTTTGATATGAAAAACTTATTTTGCCCATATCTCCTAAACGAAGCGCCCTAGCGCGAAAAGGACTTCAATTCATGACCACCCCCAAAAAAGTGAATAATCCTCCCAAAACCTAAAAAAATTGAAATTTTTATCTGAAAAACTTATTTTGCCCATATCTTCGTATATACGCGTCCTAGAGCGAAAAGGACTTTATTTCGTAACACCCCAAACAATTTAATAATCCGCTCAAAACCTAAAAAAAGTCCAATTTTTATATGAAAAAGTTATTTTGCCCATATCTCCTTAAATATACATCCTAGGGCGAAAAGGACTTTAATTCGTGACCACCCCCAAAAAATTGACAAATCCACCCAAAACCTAAAAAAATTTAAATTTTGGTATGAAAAACTTATTTTGCCCATATCTCCTAAACTAAACGCCCTAGCGCGAAAAGGACATTAATTCATGACCACCCCCAAAAAAATTGAATAATCCTCCCAAAACCTAAAAAAAATTGAAATTTTTATCTGAAAAACTTATTTTGCCCATATCTTCGTATATACGCGTCCTAAAGCGAAAAGGACTTTAATTCGTAACACCCCAAAAAATTTAATAATCCGCTCAAAACCTAAAAAAATTGCAATTTTTTTATGAAAAAGTTATTTTGCCCATATCTCCTTAAATATACGTCCTAGGGCGAAAAGGACTTTAATTCGTGACCACTCCCAAAAAATTGACAAATCCACCCAAAACCTAACAAATTTAAATTTTGATATGAAAAACTTATTTTGCCCATATCTCCTAAACTAAGCGCCCTAGCGCGAAAAGGACTTTAATTCATGACCAACCCCAAAAAAATGAATAATCCTCCCAAAACCTAAAAAAATTGAATTTTTTATCTTAAAAAATTATTTTGCCCATATCTTCGTATGTACACGTCCTAGAGCGAAAAGGACTTTAATTCGTAACACCCCAAAAATTTAATAATCCGCTCAAAACCTAAAAAAAATTGCAATTTTTATATGAAAAGGTTATTTTGCCCATATCTCCTTAAATATACGTCCTAGGGCGAAATGGACTTTAATAAGTGACCACCCCCAAAAAATTGACAAATCCACCCAAAACCTAAAAAAAAATTAAATTTTGGTATGAAAAATTTACTTTGCCCATATCTCCTAAACTAAGCGCCCTAGCGCGAAAAGGACTTTAATTCATGACCACCCACAAAAAAATTGAATTATCCTCCCAAAACCTAAAAAAATAGAAATTTTTATCTGAAAAACTTATTTTGCCCATATCTTCGTATATACGCGTCCTAGAGCGAAAAGGACTTTAATTCGTAACACCCCAAAAAATTTAATAATCTGCTCAAAACCTAAAAAAAATTGCAATTTTTATATGAAAAAGTTATTTTGCCCATTTCTCCTTAAATATACGATCTAGGGCGAAAAGGACTTTAATTCGTGACCACCCCCAAAAAAATTGACAAATCCACCCAAAACCTAAAAAAATTTAAATTTTGATATGAAAAACTTATTTTGCCCATATCTCCTAAACTAAGCGCCCTAGCTCGAAAAGGACTTTAATTCATGACCACCCCCAAAAAAATTGAATAATCCTCCCAAAACCTAAAAAAATTGAAATTTTTATCTGAAAAACTTATTTTGCCCATATCTTCGTATGTACGCGTCCTAGAGCGAAAAGGACTTTAATTCGTAACACCCCAAAAAATTTAATAATCCGCTCAAAACCTAAAAAAGTCAAATTTTTATATGAAAAAGTTATTTTGCCCATATCTCCTTACCACCCCCAAAAAATTGACAAATCCACCCAAAACCTAAAAAAATTTAAATTTTGGTATGAAAAACTTACTTTGCCCATATCTCCTAAACTAAGCGCCCTAGCGCGAAAAGGACTTTAATTCATGACCACCCCCAAAAAAATTGAATAATCCTCCCAAAACCTAAAACAATTGAAATTTTTATCTGAAAAACTTATTTTGCCCATATCTTCGTATATACGCGTCCTAGAGCGAAAAGGACTTTAATTCGTAACACCCCAAAAAATTTAATAATCCACTCAAAACCTAAAAAAATTGCAATTTTTATATGAAAACGTTATTTTGGCCAATCTCCTTAAATATGCGTCCTAGGGCGAAAAGGACTTTAATTCGTGACCACCCCCAAAAAATTGACAAATCCACCCAAAACCTAAAAAAATTTAAATTTTGATATGAAAAACTTATTTTGCCCATATCTCCTAAACTAAGCGCCCTAGCTCGAAAAGGACTTTAATTCATGACCACCCCCAAAAAAATTGAATAATCCTCCCAAAACCTAAAAAAATTGAAATTTTTATCTGAAAAACTTATTTTGCCCATATCTTCGTATGTACGCGTCCTAGAGCGAAAAGGACTTTAATTCGTAACACCCCAAAAAATTTAATAATCCGCTCAAAACCTAAAAAAAGTCCAATTTTTATATGAAAAAGTTATTTTGCCAATATCTCCTTAAATATACGTCCTAGGGCGAAAAGGACTTTAATTCGTGACCACCCCCAAAAAATTGATAAATTCACCCAAAACCTAAAAAAATTTAAATTTTGATATGAAAAACTTATTTTGCCCATATCTCCTAAACTAAGCGCCCTAGCTCGAAAAGAACTTTAATTCATGAACACCCCCAAAAAAATTGAATAATCCTCCCAAAACCTAAAAAAATTGAAATTTTTATCTGAAAAACTTATTTTGCCCATATCTTCGTATATACGCGTCCTAGAGCGAAAAGAACTTTAATTCGTAACACCCCAAAAAATTTAATAATCCGCTCAAAACCTAAAAAAATTGCAATATTTATATGAAAACGTTATTTTGGCCAATCTCCTTAAATATGCGTCCTAGGGCGAAATGGACTATAATTCGTGACCACCCCCAAAAAATTGACAAATCCACCCAAAACCTAAAAAAATTTAAATTTTGATATGAAAAACTTATTTTGCCCATATCTCCTAAACTAAGCGCCCTAGCGCGAAAAGGACTTTAATTCATGACCACCCCCAAAAAAGTGAATAATCCTCCCAAAACCTAAAAAAATTGAAATTTTTATCTGAAAAACTTATTTTGCCCATATCTTCGTATATACGCGTCCTAGAGCGAAAAGGACTTTAATTCGTAACACCCCAAAAAATTTAATAATCTGCTCAAAACCTAAAAAAATTGCAATTTTTATATGAAAAAGTTATTTTGCCCATTTCTCCTTAAATATACGATCTAGGGCGAAAAGGACTTTAATTCGTGACCACCCCCAAAAAAATTGACAAATCCACCCAAAACCTAAAAAAATTTAAATTTTGATATGAAAAACTTATTTTGCCCATATCTCCTAAACTAAGCGCCCTAGCGCGAAAAGGACTTTAATTCATGACCACCCCCAAAAAAATTGAATAATCCTCCCAAAACCTAATAAAATTGAATTTTTTATCTTAAAAAATTATTTTGCCCATATCTTCGTATGTACGCGTCCTAGAGCGAAAAGGACTTTAATTCGTAACACCCCAAAAAATTTAATAATCCGCTCAAAACCTAAAAAAGTCAAATTTTTATATGAAAAAGTTATTTTGCCCATATCTCCTTACCACCCCCAAAAAATTGACAAATCCACCCAAAACCTAAAAAAATTTAAATTTTGGTATGAAAAACTTACTTTGCCCATATCTCCTAAACTAAGCGCCCTAGCGCGAAAAGGACTTTAATTCATGACCACCCCCAAAAAAATTGAATAATCCTCCCAAAACCTAAAAAAATTGAAATTTTTATCTGAAAAACTTATTTTGCCCATATCTTCGTATATACGCGTCCTAGAGCGAAAAGGACTTTAATTCGTAACACCCCAAAAAATTTAATAATCCACTCAAAACCTAAAAAAATTGCAATTTTTATATGAAAACGTTATTTTGGCCAATCTCCTTAAATATGCGTCCTAGGGCGAAAAGGACTTTAATTCGTGACCACCCCCAAAAAATTGACAAATCCACCCAAAACCTAAAAAAATTTAAATTTTGATATGAAAAACTTATTTTGCCCATATCTCCTAAACTAAGCGCCCTAGCTCGAAAAGGACTTTAATTCATGACCACCCCCAAAAAAATTGAATAATCCTCCCAAAACCTAAAAAAATTGAAATTTTTATCTGAAAAACTTATTTTGCCCATATCTTCGTATGTACGCGTCCTAGAGCGAAAAGGACTTTAATTCGTAACACCCCAAAAAATTTAATAATCCGCTCAAAACCTAAAAAAGTCCAATTTTTATATGAAAAAGTTATTTTGCCAATATCTCCTTAAATATACGTCCTAGGGCGAAAAGGACTTTAATTCGTGGCCACCCCCAAAAAATTGATAAATTCACCCAAAACCTAAAAAAATTTAAATTTTGATATGAAAAACTTATTTTGCCCATATCTCCTAAACTAAGCGCCCTAGCTCGAAAAGAACTTTAATTCATGAACACCCCCAAAAAAATTGAATAATCCTCCCAAAACCTAAAAAAATTGAAATTTTTATCTGAAAAACTTATTTTGCCCATATCTTCGTATATACGCGTCCTAGAGCGAAAAGAACTTTAATTCGTAACACCCCAAAAAATTTAATAATCCGCTCAAAACCTAAAAAAATTGCAATATTTATATGAAAAAGTTATTTTGCCCATTTCTCCTTAAATATACGTCCTAGGGCGAAAAGGACTTTAATTCGTGACCACCCCCAAAAAAATTGACAAATCCACCCAAAACCTCAAAAAAAATAAATTTTTGATATGAAAAACTTATTTTGCCCATATCTCCTAAACTAAACGCCCTAGAGCGAAAAGGACTTTAATTCATGACCACCCCCAAAAAAATTGAATAATCCTCCCAAAACCTAAAAAAATTGAATTTTTTATCTTAAAAAATTATTTTGCCCATATCTTCGTATGTACGCGTCCTAGAGCGAAAAGGACTTTAATTCGTAACACCCCAAAAAATTTAATAATCCGCTCAAAACCTAAAAAAATTGCACTTTTTATATGAAAACGTTATTTTGGCCAATCTCCTTAAATATGCGTCCTAGGGCGAAATGGACTATAATTCGTGACCACCCCCAAAAAATTGACAAATCCACCCAAAACCTAAAAAAATTTAAATTTTGATATGAAAAACTTATTTTGCCCATATCTCCTAAACTAAGCGCCCTAGCGCGAAAAGGACTTTAATTCATGACCACCCCCAAAAAAGTGAATAATCCTCCCAAAACCTAAAAAAATTGAAATTTTTATCTGAAAAACTTATTTTGCCCATATCTTCGTATATACGCGTCCTAGAGCGAAAAGGACTTTAATTCGTAACACCCCAAAAAATTTAATAATCTGCTCAAAACCTAAAAAAAATTGCAATTTTTATATGAAAAAGTTATTTTGCCCATTTCTCCTTAAATATACGATCTAGGGCGAAAAGGACTTTAATTCGTGACCACCCCCAAAAAAATTGACAAATCCACCCAAAACCTAAAAAAATTTAAATTTTGATATGAAAAACTTATTTTGCCCATATCTCCTAAACTAAACGCCCTAGAGCGAAAAGGACTTTAATTCATGACCACCCCCAAAAAAATTGAATAATCCTCCCAAAACCTAAAAAAATTGAATTTTTTATCTTAAAAAATTATTTTGCCCATATCTTCGTATGTACGCGTCCTAGAGCGAAAAGGACTTTAATTCGTAACACCCCAAAAAATTTAATAATCCGCTCAAAACCTAAAAAAAGTCCAATTTTTATATGAAAAAGTTATTTTGCCCATATCTCCTTAAATATACATCCTAGGGCGAAAAGGACTTTAATTCGTGACCACCCCCCAAAAAATTGACAAATCCACCCAAAACCTAAAAAAATTTAAATTTTGGTATGAAAAACTTATTTTGCCCATATCTCCTAATCTAAGCGCCCTAGCGCGAAAAGGACTTTAATTCATGACCACCCCAAAAAAATTGAGTAATCCTCCCAAAACCTAAAAAATTTAAATTTTTATCTGAAAAACTTATTTTGCCCATATCTTCGTATATACGCGTCCTAGAGCGAAAAGGACTTTAATTCGTAACAACCCAACAAATTTAATAATCCGCTCAAAACCTAAAAAAAATGCGATTTTTATATGAAAAAGTTATTTTGCCCAATCTCCTTAAATATGCGTCCTAGGGCGAAATGGACTTTAATTCGTGACCATCCCCAAAAAATTGACAAATCCACCCAAAACCTAAAAAAATTTAAATTTTGATATGAAAAACTTATTTTGCCCATATCTCCTAAACTAAGCGCCCTAGCGCGAAAAGGACTTTAATTCATGACCACCCCAAAAAAATTGAATAATCCTCCGAAAACCTGAAAAAAATTAGATTTTTATCTGAAAAACTTATTTTGCCCATATCTTCGTATATACGCGTCCTAGAGCGAAAAGGACTTTAATTCGTAACACCCCAACAAATTTAATAATCCGCTCAAAACCTAAAAAAATTGCGATTTTTATATGAAAAAGTTATTTTGCCCAATCTCCTTAAATATGCGTCCTAGGGCGAAATGGACTTTAATTCGTGACCACCCCCAAAAAATTGACAAATCCACCCAAAACCTAAAAAAATTTAAATTTTGATATGAAAAACTTATTTTGCCCATATCTCCTAAACTAAGCGCCCTAGCGCGAAAAGGACTTTAATTCATGACCACCCCCAAAAAAATTGAATTATCTTCCCAAAACCTAAAAAAATAGAAATTTTTATCTGAAAAACTTATTTTGCCCATATCTTCGGACTGGGACGCTTACAAGAAGAATCTGAGAGGATACAAGCGAGAACTGAGAAAGGCTCAGCATAACTCTTGGAATGCTTACTGCAGCAGTATTGAGAATACGTCCGAGGCTTCCAGACTATGGAAGGTTCTAGCATCCACCAACTCCGCTCCAGGTTTCATTAAAACATCGGAGGGCAATTGGACAACGTCCAGTGAGGAGACGCTGGAGGTACTATTGGACACACATTTTCCTGGAAATCAGACGGTTGAACCATGTACTGGCGGTGCCACAGTTGCTCAGCGGTCGTTTCCTGTCGAGGAAATTGTATCGGAAACTAGAATAAGATGGGCGCTAAATAGCTTTGGACCATTCAAATCCCCTGGACCTGATGGAATTACTCCGGCGGAGTTACAAGCTGTAACTGACAAAATTATCCCCTGGTTGTCGGTGATATATAAAGGATGTATCAACTTATCATATATCCCAGGAAAGTGGAGGGAAACAAAAGTCGTTTTCATACCTAAAGCGGGAAAAGCCTCTCACTCGAGGGCGAAGGATTTCCGACCAATCAGCTTATCCTCATTCCTACTTAAGACTCTGGAGAGGATGATAGATATTTATCTTAGAACTAGCATCGATTCAAGTTTGTTTTCGAAACGACAGCATGCATACTCGAAGGGCAGGTCTACTGAGACCGCACTACATGAACTAGTCAGCTTTATTGAAAGCTCACTATCTGTCAAAGAATACACAATCGTGGCGTTTCTAGACATCGAAGGGGCGTTCAATAATGTCCATCCGAGCTCGATATTAAATGGACTGACAACTCTGAATGTTGATCCATGTATACTCAGGCTGTTAGACGAACTGCTAATGAAGAGACGTATTTCAGCCACACTAGGACAAGCAAACATACAAAAGTATGTGAACAGAGGCACTCCTCAAGGAGGAGTTCTATCACCTCTTCTTTGGAATGTTGCTATAAACGACCTTCTGGTTTCCCTAGAAAAAGAAAGGATACAAGTGATGGCATACGCAGATGATGTGGCGATAGCAGTCAGGGGAAAATTCCCATCAACAATTAGAGATATTATACAGAGAGCCCTCCGGATGACTGAGAAATGGGCGAAAGATAATGGTCTTGGGGTAAATCCTGCAAAGACAGAAATAGTCATGTACTGCAAAGATCGCAAAACTCCCACGGTTAGGCCCATTTCCTTAGGGGGTATTGAAATTCCCTTTAGGGAGTGTGCAAAATACCTTGGCGTTATTTTGGACAGGAAGCTGAACTTTAAGCTTAATATTGAAGAAAGGGCGAGGAAAGCAACGGTAGCTTTATACTCGTGCAAAAAGGCAATAGGGAAAAAGTGGGGACTAAAACCAAAAATTGTACATTGGCTATACACGGCAGTGGTTAGACCTATAATGCTATATGGTGTTGTAGTCTGGTGGCCGGCACTTCACCAGCCGACAAGTTTAGACAAAGTTCAGCGTATGGCGTGCTTGTGTATCTCAGGTGCATTCAGCAAGACAGGAACAAACTCCCTTAATGTCATACTGCATCTATTGCCTTTAGACATTTTGGCCAAACAGTCAGCTGCAACAACGGCTGTGCGGTTGCGCGAGCTATCGCTGTGGTCGGAAAAAAGTTACGGTCACAGTTCGGTCCTCAAAATAATGCCAGATGTGCCTAACGTAGTGGATTACACTTTGGCGAGCCCACTTTTCGACAAAAAGTTTGAGACTCTAATTCCCAACAGTGAGGCGTGGTGTACACGGACCCCGGGGAATAAAAGATATATAGATTTCTACACTGATGGCTCCAAATTGGATGGCCAAGTGGGTTTCGGAGTATATTCTAAAGATCTGGAACTTCGAATAGCGAAAAGATTACCTGATCACTGTAGTGTTTTTCAGGCTGAAATATTAGCAATAAGAGAGGTGGCGAATTGGCTGAGAAGTAATGTTCCAAAAAATGTGGGCATTAATATATACTCAGACAGTCAACCTGCAATAAAATCCTTGGACTCTGTGTTCCTCAACTCAAAAACGGCCATCGATTGCCGCAAATCTCTCAATGAGATGGCTGAGCAGTACAATATTCACCTAATATGGGTGCCTGGCCATAGGAACATACCGGGGAACTGCGAAGCGGATGAGTTGGCAAGGCTAGGGACTACCTTACATATTCCAGGGGAACTAGAATTTGTTGGTATGCCCCTAGCTACCTGCAAGCTCATGCTGCGTGAGAAGGCTGTTATGATGGCAAATGTTCGATGGGAGAATTGCAAGGGTTGTAACGACACCAAGCAAATATGGCCCCATTTCAACTTAAACCGCACACTAGATATGCTAATGTTCTCGAGACGTCAGATATCACTCCTGATATCTGCTATAACGGGTCGCTGCCTGATAGGAGATTTTGCAAAAACTATTGGCGCGAAGTATAATGACTATTGTATGAGCTATCATGATGCGGAGGAAAAAGAATCAATTAAACACCTCTTGTGTGAGTGTCCTGCATTTTGTGTAAAGCGCAAGCAACTTTTAGGAGCATATAGCTTCAGATTACTGGCGGATCTGGAAAACGTTAACTTAAGCAGTCTGCTAATATTTTTGGAACAATCTGGTTGGTTCAACAAAGAAAAATAATCAAGAAGGTTCAGCGGTTAAAACTAGAAGTGCCCATATGTAATAGGTACTTTTAGTTAATGTGGTATCACAATGGACTGAATAGTCTAAGTAAGCCTGAATCTTAATCGGGCTGCCACTTTAACCTAACCTAACCTAACCTAACCTAACCTAACCTAACCTTCGTATATACGTGTCCTAAA
Organism: Haematobia irritans; assembly: GCF_050003625.1. Taxonomy (NCBI): domain Eukaryota; kingdom Metazoa; phylum Arthropoda; class Insecta; order Diptera; family Muscidae; genus Haematobia; species Haematobia irritans. The sequence goes on along the minus strand of NC_134400.1, from coordinate 70,092,054 downwards.
ACGAAAAGGACTTTAATTCGTAACACCCCAAAAAAATTTAATAATCCACTCAAAACCTAAAAAAATTGCAATTTTTATATAAAAACGTTATTTTGCCCAATCTCCTTAAATATGCGTCCTAGGGCGAAATGCACTTTAATTCGTGACCACCCCCAAAAAATTGACAAATCCACCCAAAACCTAAAAAAATTTAAATTTTGATATGAAAAACTTATTTTGCCCATATCTCCTAAACTAAGCGCCCTAGCGCGAAAAGGACTTTAATTCATGACCACCCCCAAAAAAATTGAATAATCCTCCCAAAACCTAAAAAAATTGAAGTTTTTATCTGAAAAACTTATTTTGCCCATATCTTCGTATATTCGCGTCCTAGAGCGAAAAGGACTTTAATTCGTAACACCCCAAAAAATTTAATAATCCGCTCAAACCTAAAAAAATTGCAATTTTTATATGAAAAAGTTATTTTGCCCATTTCTCCTTAAATATACGTCCTAGGGCGAAAAGGACTTTAATTCGTGACCACCCCCAAAAAAATTGACAAATCCACCCAAAACCTAAAAAAATTTAAATTTTGATATGAAAAACTTATTTTGCCCATATCTCCTAAACTAAGCGCCCTAGCGCGAAAAGGACTTTAATTCATGACCACCCCCAAAACAATTGAATAATCCTCCCAAAACCTAATAAAATTGAATTTTTTAACTTAAAAAATTATTTTGCCCATATCTTCGTATGTACGCGTCCTAGAGCGAAAAGGACTTTAATTCGTAACACCCCAAAAAAATTAATAATCCACTCAAAACCTAAAAAAATTGCAATTTTTATATGAAAAAGTTATTTTGCCCAATCTCCTTAAATATGCGTCCTAGGGCGAAATGGACTTTAATTCGTGACCACCCCCAAAAAATTGCCAAATCCACCCAAAACCTAAAAAAATTTAAATTTTGATATGAAAAACTTATTTTGCCCATATCTCCTAAACTAAGCGCCCTAGCGCGAAAAGGACTTTAATTCATGACCACCCCCAAAAAAATTGAATAATCGAATTGAAAAATTGAATTTTGCCCATATCTTCGTATATACGTGTCCTAGAGCGAAAAGGACTTTAATTCGTGACCACACCCAAATAAATTGACAAATCCACCCAAAACCTAAAAAAATTTAAATTTTGATATGAAAAACTTATTTTGCCCATATCTCCTAAACTAAGCGCCCTAGCGCGAAAAGGACTTTAATTCATGACCACCCCCAAAAAAATTGAATAATCCTCCCAAAACCTAAAAAAATTGAATTTTTTAAATTAAAAAATTATTTTGCACATATCTTCGTATGTACGCGTCCTAGAGCGAAAAGGACTTTAATTCGTAACACCCCAAAACATTTAATAATCCGCTCAAAACCTAAAAAAAGTCCAATTTTTATATGAAAAAGTTATTTTGCCCATATCTCCTTATACATCCTAGGGCGAAAAGGACTTTAAAAATTGAATAATCCTCCCAAAACCTAAAAAAATTGAAATTTTTATCTGAAAAACTTATTTTGCCCATATCTTCGTATATACGCGTCCTAGAGCGAAAAGGACTTTAATTCGTAACACCCCAAAAAATTTAATAATCCGCTCAAAACCTAAAAAAATTGCAATTTTTATATGAAAAAGTAATTTTGCCCAATCTCCTTAAATATGCGTCCTAGGGCGAAATGGACTTTAATTCGTGACCACCCCCAAAAAATTGACAAATCCACCCAAAACCTAAAAAAATTTAAATTTTGATATGAAAAACTTATTTTGTCCATATCTCCTAAACTAAGCACCCCAGCGCGAAAAGGACTTTAATTCATGACCACCCCCAAAAAATTGAATAATCCTCCCAAAACCTAAAAAAATTGAAATTTTTATCTGAAAAACTTATTTTTCCCATATCTTCGTATATACGCGTCCTAGAGCGAAAAGGACTTTAATTCGTAACACCCCAAAAAATTTAATAATCCGCTCAAAACCTAAAAAATTGCAATTTTTATATGAAAAAGTTATTTTGCCCATTTCTCCTTAAATATACGTCCTATGGCGAAAAGGACTTTAATTCGTGACCACCCCCAAAAAAATTGACAAATCCACCCAAAACCTAAAAAAATTTAAATTTTGATATGAAAAACTTATTTTGCCCGTATCTCCTAAACTAAGCGCCCTAGCGCGAAAAGGACTTTAATTCATGACCACCCCCAAAAAAATTGAATAATCCTCCCAAAACCTAAAAAAAATTAATTTTTTATCTTAAACAATTATTTTGCCCATAGCTTCGTATATACGCGTCCTAGAGCGAAAAGGACTTTAATTCGTAACACCCCAAAAAAATTTAATAATCCGCTCAAAACCTAAAAAAATTGCAATTTTTATATGAAAAAGTTATTTTGCCCATATCTCCTTAAGTATGCGTCCTAGGGCGAAATGGACTTTAATTCGTGACCACCCCCAAAAAAATTGACAACTCCACCCAAAACCTAAACAAAATTAAATTTTGATATGAAAAACTTATTTGCCCATATCTCCTAAACTAAGCGCCCTAGCGCGAAAAGGACTTTAATTCATAACCACCCCCAAAAAAATTGACTAATCCTCCTAAACCCTAAAACAATTGAAATTTTTATCTGAAAAACTTATTTTGCCCATATCTTCGTATATACGCGTCCTAGAGCGAAAAGGACTTTAATTCGTAACACCCCAAAAAATTTAATAATCCACTCAAAACCTAAAAAAATTGCAATTTTTATATGAAAAAGTTATTTTGCCCAATCTCCTTAAATATGCGTCCTAGGGCGAAATGGACTTTAATTCGTGACCACCCCCAAAAAATTGCCAAATCCACCCAAAACCTAAAAAAATTTAAATTTTGATATGAAAAACTTATTTTGCCCATATCTCCTAAACTAAGCGCCCTAGCGCGAAAAGGACTTTAATTCATGACCACCCCCAAAAAAATTGAATAATCGAATTGAAAAATTGAATTTTGCCCATATCTTCGTATATACGTGTCCTAGAGCGAAAAGGACTTTAATTCGTGACCACACCCAAATAAATTGACAAATCCACCCAAAACCTAAAAAAATTTAAATTTTGATATGAAAAACTTATTTTGCCCATATCTCCTAAACTAAGCGCCCTAGCGCGAAAAGGACTTTAATTCATGACCACCCCCAAAAAAATTGAATAATCCTCCCAAAACCTAAAAAAATTGAATTTTTTAAATTAAAAAATTATTTTGCACATATCTTCGTATGTACGCGTCCTAGAGCGAAAAGGACTTTAATTCGTAACACCCCAAAACATTTAATAATCCGCTCAAAACCTAAAAAAAGTCCAATTTTTATATGAAAAAGTTATTTTGCCCATATCTCCTTATACATCCTAGGGCGAAAAGGACTTTAAAAATTGAATAATCCTCCCAAAACCTAAAAAAATTGAAATTTTTATCTGAAAAACTTATTTTGCCCATATCTTCGTATATACGCGTCCTAGAGCGAAAAGGACTTTAATTCGTAACACCCCAAAAAATTTAATAATCCGCTCAAAACCTAAAAAAATTGCAATTTTTATATGAAAAAGTAATTTTGCCCAATCTCCTTAAATATGCGTCCTAGGGCGAAATGGACTTTAATTCGTGACCACCCCCAAAAAATTGACAAATCCACCCAAAACCTAAAAAAATTTAAATTTTGATATGAAAAACTTATTTTGTCCATATCTCCTAAACTAAGCACCCTAGCGCGAAAAGGACTTTAATTCATGACCACCCCCAAAAAATTGAATAATCCTCCCAAAACCTAAAAAAATTGAAATTTTTATCTGAAAAACTTATTTTTCCCATATCTTCGTATATACGCGTCCTAGAGCGAAAAGGACTTTAATTCGTAACACCCCAAAAAATTTAATAATCCGCTCAAAACCTAAAAAATTGCAATTTTTATATGAAAAAGTTATTTTGCCCATTTCTCCTTAAATATACGTCCTATGGCGAAAAGGACTTTAATTCGTGACCACCCCCAAAAAAATTGACAAATCCACCCAAAACCTAAAAAAATTTAAATTTTGATATGAAAAACTTATTTTGCCCGTATCTCCTAAACTAAGCGCCCTAGCGCGAAAAGGACTTTAATTCATGACCACCCCCAAAAAAATTGAATAATCCTCCCAAAACCTAAAAAAAATTAATTTTTTATCTTAAACAATTATTTTGCCCATAGCTTCGTATATACGCGTCCTAGAGCGAAAAGGACTTTAATTCGTAACACCCCAAAAAAATTTAATAATCCGCTCAAAACCTAAAAAAATTGCAATTTTTATATGAAAAAGTTATTTTGCCCATATCTCCTTAAGTATGCGTCCTAGGGCGAAATGGACTTTAATTCGTGACCACCCCCAAAAAAATTGACAACTCCACCCAAAACCTAAACAAAATTAAATTTTGATATGAAAAACTTATTTGCCCATATCTCCTAAACTAAGCGCCCTAGCGCGAAAAGGACTTTAATTCATAACCACCCCCAAAAAAATTGACTAATCCTCCTAAACCCTAAAACAATTGAAATTTTTATCTGAAAAACTTATTTTGCCCATATCTTCGTATATACGCGTCCTAGAGCGAAAAGGACTTTAATTCGTAACACCCCAAAAAATTTAATAATCCACTCAAAACCTAAAAAAATTGCAATTTTTATATGAGAAGTTATTTTGCCCATATCTCCTTAAATATGCGTCCTACGGCGAAATGGACTTTAATTCGTGACCACCCCCAAAAAAATTGACAAATCCACCCAAAACCTAAAAAAATTTAAATTTTGATATGAAAAACTTATTTGCCCATATCTCCTAAACTAAGCGCCCTAGCGCGAAAAGGACTTTAATTCATGACCACCCCCAAAAAAATTGAATAATCCTCCGAAAACCTAAAAAAATTGAAATTTTTATCTTAAAAATTTATTTCGCCCATATCTTCGTATGTACGCGTCCTAAGCGAAAAGGACTTTAATTCGTAACACCCCAAAAAATTTAATAATCCGCTCAAAACCTAAAAAAATTGCAATTTTTATATGAAAAAGTTATTTTGCCCAATCTCCTTAAATATGCGTCCTAGGGCGAAATGGACTTTAATTCGTGACCACCCCCAAAAAATTGACAAATCCACCCAAAACCTAAAAAAATTTAAATTTTGATATGAAAAACTTATTTTGCCTAGCGCGAAAAGGACTTTAATTCATGACCACCCCAAAAAAATTGAATAATCCTCCCTAAACCTAAAAAAATTGAAATGTTTATCTGAAAAACTTATTTTGCCCATATCTTCGTATATACGCGTCCTAGAGCGAAAAGGACTTTAATTCGTAACACCCCAAAAAATTTAATAATCCGCTCAAAAAAAAAAATTGACAAATCCACCCAAAACCTAAAAAAATTTAAATTTTGATATGAAAAACTTATTTTGCCCATATCTCCTAAACTAAGCTCCCTAGCGCGAAAAGGACTTTAATTCATGACCACCCACAAAAAAATTGAATTATCCTCCCAAAGCCTAAAAAAATAGACATTTTTATCTGAAAAACTTATTTTGCCCATATCTTCGTATATAATCGTCCTAGAGCGAAAAGGACTCTAATTCGTAACACCCCAAAAAATTTAATAATCCACTCAAAACCTAAAAAAATTGCAATTTTTATATGAAAACGTTATTTTGCCCAATCTCCTTAAATATGCGTCCTAGGGCGAAATGGACTTTAATTCGTGACCACCCCCAAAAAATTGACAAATCCACCCAAAACCTAAAAAAATTTAAATTTTGATATGAAAAATTTACTTTGCCCATATCTCCTAAACTAAGCGCCCAGAGCAAAAAGGACTTTAATTCATGACCCAAAACCTAAAAAAATTGAAATTTTTATCTGAAAAACTTATTTTGCCCATATCTTCGTATATACGCGTCCTAGAGCGAAAAGGACTTTATTTCGTAACACCCCAAAAAATTTAATAATCCGCTCAAAACCTAAACAAATTGCAATTTTTATATGAAACATTTATTTGCCCATATCTCCTTAAATATACGTTCTAGGGCGAAAAGGACTTTAATTCGTGACCACACCCAAAAAATTGACAAATCCACCCAAAACCGAAAAAAAATTTAAATTTTGATATGAAAAACTTATTTTGCCCATATCTCCTAAACTAAGCGCCCAGTGCAAAAAGGACTTTAATTCATGACCCAAAACCTAAAAAAATTGAAATTTTTATCTGAAAAACTTATTTTGCCCATATCTTCGTATATACGCGTCCTAGAGCGAAAAGGACTTTAATTCGTAACACCCCAAAAAATTTAATAATCCACTCAAAACCTAAAACAATTGCAATTTTTATATGAAAACGTTATTTTGCCCAATCTCCTTAAATATGCGTCCTAGGGCGAAATGGACTTTAATTCGTGACCACCCCCAAAAAATTGACAAATCCACCCAAAACCTAAAAAAATTTAAATTTTGGTATGAAAAACTTATTTTGCCCATATCTCCTAAACTAAGCGCCCTAGCGCGAAAAGGACTTTAATTCATGACCACCCCCAAAAAAATTGAATAATCCTCCCAAAACCTAATAAAATTGAATTTTTTATCTTAAAAAATTATTTTGCCCATATCTTCGTATGTACGCGTCCTAGAGCGAAAAGGACTTTAATTCGTAACACCCCAAAAAATTTAATAATCCGTTCAAAACCTAAAAAAATTGCAATTTTTATATGAAAAAGTTATTTTGCCCATTTCTCCTTAAATATACGTCCTAGGGCGAAATGGACTTTAATTCGTGACCACCCCAAAAAAATTGACAAATCCACCCAAAACCTAAAAAAAATTAAATTTTGATATGAAAAACTTATTTTGCCCATATCTCCTAAACTAAGAGCCCTAGAGCGAAAAGGACTTTAATTCATGGCCACCCCCAAAAAAAATTTAATAATCCTCCCAAAACCTAAAAAAATTGAAATTTTTATCTGAAAAACTTATTTTGCCCATATCTTCGTATATACGCGTCCTAGAGCGAAAAGGACTTTAATTCGTAACACCCCAAAAAATTTAATAATCCGCTCAAAAAAAAAAAAAATTGACAAATCCACCCAAAACCTAAAAAAATTTAAATTTTTATATGAAAAACTTATTTTGCCCATATCTCCTAAACTAAGCGCCCTAGCGCGAAAAGGACTTTAATTCATGACCACCCCCAAAAAAATTGAATAATCCTCCCAAAACCTAAAAAAATTGAATTTTTTATCTTAAAAAATTATTTTGCCCATATCTTCGTATGTACGCGTCCTAGAGCGAAAAGGACTTTAATTTGTAACACCCCAAAAAATTTAATAATCCGCTCAAAACCTACAAAAATTCCAATTTTTATATGAAAAAGTTATTTTGCCCATATCTCCTTAAATATACGTCCTAAGGCGAAAAGGACTTTAATTCGTGACCACCCCCAAAAAATTGACAAATCCACCCAAAACCTAAAAAAATTTAAATTTTGATATGAAAAACTAATTTTGCCCATATCTCCTAAACTAAGCTCCCTAGCGCGAAAAGGACTTTAATTCATGACCACCCACAAAAAAATTGAATTATCCTCCCAAAGCCTAAAAAAATAGAAATTTTTATCTGAAAAACTTATTTTGCCCATATCTTCGTATATAATCGTCCTAGAGCGAAAAGGACTCTAATTCGTAACACCCCAAAAAATTTAATAATCCACTCAAAACCTAAAAAAATTGCAATTTTTATATGAAAACGTTATTTTGCCCAATCTCCTTAAATATGCGTCCTAGGGCGAAATGGACTTTAATTCGTGACCACCCCCAAAAAATTGACAAATCCACCCAAAACCTAAAAAAATTTAAATTTTGATATGAAAAACTTACTTTGCCCATATCTCCTAAACTAAGCGCCCAGTGCAAAAAGGACTTTAATTCATGACCCAAAACCTAAAAAAATTGAAATTTTTATCTGAAAAACTTATTTTGCCCATATCTTCGTATATACGCGTCCTAGATCGAAAAGGACTTTATTTCGTAACACCCCAAAAAATTTAATAATCCGCTCAAAACCTAAACAAATTGCAATTTTTATATGAAACATTTATTTGCCCATATCTCCTTAAATATACGTTCTAGGGCGAAAAGGACTTTAATTCGTGACCACACCCAAAAAATTGACAAATCCACCCAAAACCGAAAAAAAATTTAAATTTTGATATGAAAAACTTATTTTGCCCATATCTCCTAAACTAAGCGCCCTAGCGCGAAAAGGACTTTAATGCATGACCACCTCCAAAAAAAAATGGAAAAATCCTCCCAAAACCTAAAAAAATTGAAATTTTTATCTGAAAAACTTATTTTGCCCATATCTTCGTATATACGCGTCCTAGAGCGAAAAGGACTTTAATTCGTAACACCCCAAAAAATTTAATAATCCACTCAAAACCTAAAACAATTGCAATTTTTATATGAAAACGTTATTTTGCCCAATCTCCTTAAATATGCGTCCTAGGGCGAAATGGACTTTAATTCGTGACCACCCCCAAAAAATTGACAAATCCACCCAAAACCTAAAAAAATTTAAATTTTGGTATGAAAAACTTATTTTGCCCATATCTCCTAAACTAAGCGCCCTAGCGCGAAAAGGACTTTAATTCATGACCACCCCCAAAAAAATTGAATAATCCTCCCAAAACCTAATAAAATTGAATTTTTTATCTTAAAAAATTATTTTGCCCATATCTTCGTATGTACGCGTCCTAGAGCGAAAAGGACTTTAATTCGTAACACCCCAAAAAATTTAATAATCCGTTCAAAACCTAAAAAAATTGCAATTTTTATATGAAAAAGTTATTTTGCCCATATCTCCTTAAATATACGTCCTAAGGCGAAAAGGACTTTAATTCGTGACCACCCCCAAAAAATTGACAAATCCACCCAAAACCTAAAAAAATTTAAATTTTGATATGAAAAACTAATTTTGCCCATATCTCCTAAACTAAGCTCCCTAGCGCGAAAAGGACTTTAATTCATGACCACCCACAAAAAAATTGAATTATCCTCCCAAAGCCTAAAAAAATAGAAATTTTTATCTGAAAAACTTATTTTGCCCATATCTTCGTATATAATCGTCCTAGAGCGAAAAGGACTCTAATTCGTAACACCCCAAAAAATTTAATAATCCACTCAAAACCTAAAAAAATTGCAATTTTTATATGAAAACGTTATTTTGCCCAATCTCCTTAAATATGCGTCCTAGGGCGAAATGGACTTTAATTCGTGACCACCCCCAAAAAATTGACAAATCCACCCAAAACCTAAAAAAATTTAAATTTTGATATGAAAAACTTACTTTGCCCATATCTCCTAAACTAAGCGCCCAGTGCAAAAAGGACTTTAATTCATGACCCAAAACCTAAAAAAATTGAAATTTTTATCTGAAAAACTTATTTTGCCCATATCTTCGTATATACGCGTCCTAGATCGAAAAGGACTTTATTTCGTAACACCCCAAAAAATTTAATAATCCGCTCAAAACCTAAACAAATTGCAATTTTTTTATGAAACATTTATTTGCCCATATCTCCTTAAATATACGTTCTAGGGCGAAAAGGACTTTAATTCGTGACCACACCCAAAAAATTGACAAATCCACCCAAAACCGAAAAAAAATTTAAATTTTGATATGAAAAACTTATTTTGCCCATATCTCCTAAACTAAGCGCCCTAGCGCGAAAAGGACTTTAATGCATGACCACCTCCAAAAAAAAATGGAAAAATCCTCCCAAAACCTAAAAAAATTTAAATTTTTATCTGAAAAACTTATTTTGCCCATATCTTCGTATATACGCGTCCTAGAGCGAAAAGGACTTTAATTCGTAACACCCCAAAAAATTTAATAATCCACTCAAAACCTAAAACAATTGCAATTTTTATATGAAAACGTTATTTTGCCCAATCTCCTTAAATATGCGTCCTAGGGCGAAATGGACTTTAATTCGTGACCACCCCCAAAAAATTGACAAATCCACCCAAAACCTAAAAAAATTTAAATTTTGGTATGAAAAACTTATTTTGCCCATATCTCCTAAACTAAGCGCCCTAGCGCGAAAAGGACTTTAATTCATGACCACCCCCAAAAAAATTGAATAATCCTCCCAAAACCTAATAAAATTGAATTTTTTATCTTAAAAAATTATTTTGCCCATATCTTCGTATGTACGCGTCCTAGAGCGAAAAGGACTTTAATTCGTAACACCCCAAAAAATTTAATAATCCGTTCAAAACCTAAAAAAATTGCAATTTTTATATGAAAAAGTTATTTTGCCCATTTCTCCTTAAATATACGTCCTAGGGCGAAATGGACTTTAATTCGTGACCACCCCAAAAAAAATTGACAAATCCACCCAAAACCTAAAAAAAATTAAATTTTGATATGAAAAACTTATTTTGCCCATATCTCCTAAACTAAGCGCCCTAGCGCGAAAAGGACTTTAATGCATGACCACCTCCAAAAAAAATGGAAAAATCCTCCCAAAACCTAATAAAATTGAATTTTTTATCTTAAAAAATTATTTTGCCCATATCTTCGTATATACGCGTCCTAGAGCGAAAAGGACTTTAATTCGTAACACCCCAACAAATGTAATAATCCACTCAAAACCTAAAAAATTGCAATTTTTATATGAAAAAGTTATTTTGCCCATATCTCCTTAAGTATGCGTCCTAGGGCGAAATGGACTTTAATTCGTGACCACCCCCAAAAAAATTGACAACTCCACCCAAAACCTAAACAAAATTAAATTTTGATATGAAAAACTTATTTGCCCATATCTCCTAAACTAAGCGCCCTAGCGCGAAAAGGACTTTAATTCATAACCACCCCCAAAAAAATTGACTAATCCTCCTAAACCCTAAAACAATTGAAATTTTTATCTGAAAAACTTATTTTGCCCATATCTTCGTATATACGCGTCCTAGAGCGAAAAGGACTTTAATTCGTAACACCCCAAAAAATTTAATAATCCACTCAAAACCTAAAAAAATTGCAATTTTTATATGAGAAGTTATTTTGCCCATATCTCCTTAAATATGCGTCCTACGGCGAAATGGACTTTAATTCGTGACCACCCCCAAAAAAATTGACAAATCCACCCAAAACCTAAAGAAATTTAAATGTTGATATGAAAAACTTATTTGCCCATATCTCCTAAACTAAGCGCCCTAGCGCGAAAAGGACTTTAATTCATGACCACCCCCAAAAAAATTGAATAATCCTCCGAAAACCTAAAAAAATTGAAATTTTTATCTGAAAAATTTATTTCGCCCATATCTTCGTATGTACGCGTCCTAAGCGAAAAGGACTTTAATTCGTAACACCCCAAAAAATTTAATAATCCACTCAAAACCTAAAAAAATTGCAATTTTTATATGAAAAAGTTATTTTGCCCATATCTCCTTAAATATGCTTCCTAGGGCGAAATGGACTTTAATTCGTGACCATCCCCAAAAAATTGACAAATCCACCCAAAACCTAAAAAAATTTAAATTTTGATATGAAAAACTTATTTTGCCCATATCTCCTAAACTAAGCGCCCTAGCGCGAAAAGGACTTTAATTCATGACCACCCCAAAAAAATTGAATAATCCTCCCAAAACCTAAAAAAATTGAAATTTTTATCTGAAAAACTTATTTTGCCCATATCTTCGTATATACGCGTCCTAGAGCGAAAAGGACTTTAATTCGTAACACCCCAAAAAATTTAATAATCCACTCAAAACCTACAAAAATTGAAATTTTTATCTGAAAAACTTATTTTGCCCATATCTTCGTATATACGTGTCCTAGAGCGAAAAGGACTTTAATTCGTAACACCCCAAAAAATTTAATAATCCACTCAAAACCTAAAAAAATGCAATTTTTATATGAAAAAGTTATTGTGCCCATATCTCCTTAAATATGCATCCTAGGGCGAAATGGACTTTAATTCGTGACCAACCCCAAAAAATTGACAAATCCACCCAAAACCTAAAAAAATTTAAATTTTGATATGAAAAACTTATTTGGCCCATATCTCCTAAACTAAGCGCCCTAGCGCGAAAAGGACTTTAATTCATGACCACCCCCATAAAAATTGAATAATCCTCCCAAAACCTAAAAAAATTGAAATTTTTATCTGAAAAACTTATTTTGCCCATATCTTCGTATGTACGCGTCCTAGAGCGAAGAGGACTTTAATTCGTAACACCCCAAAAAATTTAATAATCCGCTCAAAACCTAAAAACATTGAATTTTTTATCTTAAAAAATTATTTTGCCCATATCTTCGTATATACGCGTCCTAGAGCGAAAAAGACTTTAATTCGTAACACCCCAAAAAATTTAATAATCCGCTCAAAACCTACAAAAAGTCCAATTTTTATATGAAAAAGCTATTTTGCCCATATCTCCTTAAATATACGTCCTAAGGCGAAAAGGACTTTAATTCGTGACCACCCCCAAAAAATTGACAAATCCACCCAAAACCTACAAAAATTTAAATTTTGGTATGAAATACTTATTTTGCCCATATCTCCTAAACTAAGCGCCCTAGCGCGAAAAGGACTTTAATTCATGACCACCCCAAAAAAAATTGAATAATCCTCCCAAAACCTAAAAAAATTTAAATTTTTATCTGAAAAACTTATTTTGCCCATATCTTCGTATATACGCGTCCTAGAGCGAAAAGGACTTTAATTCGTAACACCCCAAAAAATTTAATAATCCGCTCAAAACCTAAAAAAATTAAATTTTTTATCTTAAAAAATTATTTTGCCCATATCTTCGTATGTACGCGTCCTAGAGCGAAGAGGACTTTAATTCGTAACACCCCAAAAAATTTAATAATCCGCTCAAAACCTACAAAAAGTCCAATTTTTATATGAAAAAGTTATTTTGCCCAATCTCCTTAAATATGCGTCCTAGGGCGAAATGAACTTTAATTCGTGACCACCCCCAAAAAATTGACAAATCCACCCAAAACCTAAAAAAAATTAAATTTTGGTATGAAAAACTTACTTTGCCCATATCTCCTAAACTAAGCGCCCAGTGCAAAAAGGACTTTAATTCATGACCACCCCCCAAAAAATTGAATAATCCTCCCAAAACCTAAAAAAATTTAAATTTTTATCTGAAAAACTTATTTTGCCCATATCTTCGTATATACGCGTTCTAGAGCGAAAAGGACTTTAATTCGTAACAACCCAAAAAATTTAATAATCCGCTCAAAACCTAAAAAAATTGCAATTTTTATATGAAAAAGTAATTTTGCCCAATCTCCTTAAATATGCGTCCTAGGGCGAAATGGACTTTAATTCGTGACCACCCCCAAAAAATTGACAAATCCACCCAAAACCTAAAAAAATTTAAATTTTGATATGAAAAACTTATTTTGTCCATATCTCCTAAACTAAGCACCCTAGCGCGAAAAGGACTTTAATTCATGACCACCCCCAAAAAATTGAATAATCCTCCCAAAACCTAAAAAAATTGAAATTTTTATCTGAAAAACTTATTTTGCCCATATCTTCGTATATACGCGTCCTAGAGCGAAAAGGACTTTAATTCGTAACACCCCAAAAAATTTAATAATCCGCTCAAAACCTAAAAAATTGCAATTTTTATATGAAAAAGTTATTTTGCCCATTTCTCCTTAAATATACGTCCTAGGGCGAAAAGGACTTTAATTCGTGACCACCCCCAAAAAAATTGACAAATCCACCCAAAACCTAAAAAAATTTAAATTTTGATATGAAAAACTTATTTTGCCCGTATCTCCTAAACTAAGCGCCCTAGCGCGAAAAGGACTTTAATTCATGACCACCCCCAAAAAAATGGAAAAATCCTCCCAAAACCTAATAAAATTGAATTTTTTATCTTAAAAAATTATTTTGCCCATATCTTCGTATATACGCGTCCTAGAGCGAAAAGGACTTTAATTCGTAACACCCCAAAAAATGTAATAATCCACTCAAAACCTAAAAAATTGCAATTTTTATATGAAAAAGTTATTTTGCCCATATCTCCTTAAGTATGCGTCCTAGGGCGAAATGGACTTTAATTCGTGACCACCCCCAAAAAAATTGACAACTCCACCCAAAACCTAAACAAAATTAAATTTTGATATGAAAAACTTATTTGCCCATATCTCCTAAACTAAGCGCCCTAGCGCGAAAAGGACTTTAATTCATAACCACCCCCAAAAAAATTGACTAATCCTCCTAAACCCTAAAACAATTGAAATTTTTATCTGAAAAACTTATTTTGCCCATATCTTCGTATATACGCGTCCTAGAGCGAAAAGGACTTTAATTCGTAACACCCCAAAAAATTTAATAATCCACTCAAAACCTAAAAAAATTGCAATTTTTATATGAGAAGTTATTTTGCCCATATCTCCTTAAATATGCGTCCTACGGCGAAATGGACTTTAATTCGTGACCACCCCCAAAAAAATTGACAAATCCACCCAAAACCTAAAGAAATTTAAATTTTGATATGAAAAACTTATTTGCCCATATCTCCTAAACTAAGCGCCCTAGCGCGAAAAGGACTTTAATTCATGACCACCCCCAAAAAAATTGAATAATCCTCCGAAAACCTAAAAAAATTGAAATTTTTATCTGAAAAATTTATTTCGCCCATATCTTCGTATGTACGCGTCCTAAGCGAAAAGGACTTTAATTCGTAACACCCCAAAAAATTTAATAATCCACTCAAAACCTAAAAAAATTGCAATTTTTATATGAAAAAGTTATTTTGCCCATATCTCCTTAAATATGCTTCCTAGGGCGAAATGGACTTTAATTCGTGACCATCCCCAAAAAATTGACAAATCCACCCAAAACCTAAAAAAATTTAAATTTTGATATGAAAAACTTATTTTGCCCATATCTCCTAAACTAAGCGCCCTAGCGCGAAAAGGACTTTAATTCATGACCACCCCAAAAAAATTGAATAATCCTCCCAAAACCTAAAAAAATTGAAATTTTTATCTGAAAAACTTATTTTGCCCATATCTTCGTATATACGCGTCCTAGAGCGAAAAGGACTTTAATTCGTAACACCCCAAAAAATTTAATAATCCACTCAAAACCTACAAAAATTGAAATTTTTATCTGAAAAACTTATTTTGCCCATATCTTCGTATATACGTGTCCTAGAGCGAAAAGGACTTTAATTCGTAACACCCCAAAAAATTTAATAATCCACTCAAAACCTAAAAAAATGCAATTTTTATATGAAAAAGTTATTGTGCCCATATCTCCTTAAATATGCATCCTAGGGCGAAATGGACTTTAATTCGTGACCAACCCCAAAAAATTGACAAATCCACCCAAAACCTAAAAAAATTTAAATTTTGATATGAAAAACTTATTTGGCCCATATCTCCTAAACTAAGCGCCCTAGCGCGAAAAGGACTTTAATTCATGACCACCCCCATAAAAATTGAATAATCCTCCCAAAACCTAAAAAAATTGAAATTTTTATCTGAAAAACTTATTTTGCCCATATCTTCGTATGTACGCGTCCTAGAGCGAAGAGGACTTTAATTCGTAACACCCCAAAAAATTTAATAATCCGCTCAAAACCTAAAAACATTGAATTTTTTATCTTAAAAAATTATTTTGCCCATATCTTCGTATATACGCGTCCTAGAGCGAAAAAGACTTTAATTCGTAACACCCCAAAAAATTTAATAATCCGCTCAAAACCTACAAAAAGTCCAATTTTTATATGAAAAAGCTATTTTGCCCATATCTCCTTAAATATACGTCCTAAGGCGAAAAGGACTTTAATTCGTGACCACCCCCAAAAAATTGACAAATCCACCCAAAACCTACAAAAATTTAAATTTTGGTATGAAATACTTATTTTGCCCATATCTCCTAAACTAAGCGCCCTAGCGCGAAAAGGACTTTAATTCATGACCACCCCAAAAAAAATTGAATAATCCTCCCAAAACCTAAAAAAATTTAAATTTTTATCTGAAAAACTTATTTTGCCCATATCTTCGTATATACGCGTCCTAGAGCGAAAAGGACTTTAATTCGTAACACCCCAAAAAATTTAATAATCCGCTCAAAACCTAAAAAAATTAAATTTTTTATCTTAAAAAATTATTTTGCCCATATCTTCGTATGTACGCGTCCTAGAGCGAAGAGGACTTTAATTCGTAACACCCCAAAAAATTTAATAATCCGCTCAAAACCTACAAAAAGTCCAATTTTTATATGAAAAAGTTATTTTGCCCAATCTCCTTAAATATGCGTCCTAGGGCGAAATGAACTTTAATTCGTGACCACCCCCAAAAAATTGACAAATCCACCCAAAACCTAAAAAAAATTAAATTTTGGTATGAAAAACTTACTTTGCCCATATCTCCTAAACTAAGCGCCCAGTGCAAAAAGGACTTTAATTCATGACCACCCCCCAAAAAATTGAATAATCCTCCCAAAACCTAAAAAAATTTAAATTTTTATCTGAAAAACTTATTTTGCCCATATCTTCGTATATACGCGTTCTAGAGCGAAAAGGACTTTAATTCGTAACAACCCAAAAAATTTAATAATCCGCTCAAAACCTAAAAAAATTGCAATTTTTATATGAAAAAGTAATTTTGCCCAATCTCCTTAAATATGCGTCCTAGGGCGAAATGGACTTTAATTCGTGACCACCCCCAAAAAATTGACAAATCCACCCAAAACCTAAAAAAATTTAAATTTTGATATGAAAAACTTATTTTGTCCATATCTCCTAAACTAAGCACCCTAGCGCGAAAAGGACTTTAATTCATGACCACCCCCAAAAAATTGAATAATCCTCCCAAAACCTAAAAAAATTGAAATTTTTATCTGAAAAACTTATTTTGCCCATATCTTCGTATATACGCGTCCTAGAGCGAAAAGGACTTTAATTCGTAACACCCCAAAAAATTTAATAATCCGCTCAAAACCTAAAAAATTGCAATTTTTATATGAAAAAGTTATTTTGCCCATTTCTCCTTAAATATACGTCCTATGGCGAAAAGGACTTTAATTCGTGACCACCCCCAAAAAAATTGACAAATCCACCCAAAACCTAAAAAAATTTAAATTTTGATATGAAAAACTTATTTTGCCCGTATCTCCTAAACTAAGCGCCCTAGCGCGAAAAGGACTTTAATTCATGACCACCCCCAAAAAAATTGAATAATCCTCCCAAAACCTAAAAAAAATTAATTTTTTATCTTAAACAATTATTTTGCCCATAGCTTCGTATATACGCGTCCTAGAGCGAAAAGGACTTTAATTCGTAACACCCCAAAAAAATTTAATAATCCGCTCAAAACCTAAAAAAATTGCAATTTTTATATGAAAAAGTTATTTTGCCCATATCTCCTTAAGTATGCGTCCTAGGGCGAAATGGACTTTAATTCGTGACCACCCCCAAAAAAATTGACAACTCCACCCAAAACCTAAACAAAATTAAATTTTGATATGAAAAACTTATTTGCCCATATCTCCTAAACTAAGCGCCCTAGCGCGAAAAGGACTTTAATTCATGACCACCCCCAAAAAAATTGAATAATCCTCCGAAAACCTAAAAAAATTGAAATTTTTATCTTAAAAATTTATTTCGCCCATATCTTCGTATGTACGCGTCCTAAGCGAAAAGGACTTTAATTCGTAACACCCCAAAAAATTTAATAATCCGCTCAAAACCTAAAAAAATTGCAATTTTTATATGAAAAAGTTATTTTGCCCAATCTCCTTAAATATGCGTCCTAGGGCGAAATGGACTTTAATTCGTGACCACCCCCAAAAAATTGACAAATCCACCCAAAACCTAAAAAAATTTAAATTTTGATATGAAAAACTTATTTTGCCTAGCGCGAAAAGGACTTTAATTCATGACCACCCCAAAAAAATTGAATAATCCTCCCTAAACCTAAAAAAATTGAAATGTTTATCTGAAAAACTTATTTTGCCCATATCTTCGTATATACGCGTCCTAGAGCGAAAAGGACTTTAATTCGTAACACCCCAAAAAATTTAATAATCCGCTCAAAAAAAAAATTGACAAATCCACCCAAAACCTAAAAAAATTTAAATTTTGATATGAAAACTTATTTTGCCCATATCTCCTAAACTAAGCGCCCTAGCGCGAAAAGGACTTTAATTCATGACCACCCCCAAAAAAATTGAATAATCCTCCCAAAACCTAAAAAAATTGAATTTTTTATCTTAAAAAATTATTTTGCCCATATCTTCGTATGTACGCGTCCTAGAGCGAAAAGGACTTTAATTTGTAACACCCCAAAAAATTTAATAATCCGCTCAAAACCTACAAAAATTCCAATTTTTATATGAAAAAGTTATTTTGCCCATATCTCCTTAAATATACGTCCTAAGGCGAAAAGGACTTTAATTCGTGACCACCCCCAAAAAATTGACAAATCCACCCAAAACCTAAAAAAATTTAAATTTTGGTATGAAAAACTTATTTTGCCCATATCTCCTAAACTAAGCTCCCTAGCGCGAAAAGGACTTTAATTCATGACCACCCACAAAAAAATTGAATTATCCTCCCAAAGCCTAAAAAAATAGACATTTTTATCTGAAAAACTTATTTTGCCCATATCTTCGTATATAATCGTCCTAGAGCGAAAAGGACTCTAATTCGTAACACCCCAAAAAATTTAATAATCCACTCAAAACCTAAAAAAATTGCAATTTTTATATGAAAACGTTATTTTGCCCAATCTCCTTAAATATGCGTCCTAGGGCGAAATGGACTTTAATTCGTGACCACCCCCAAAAAATTGACAAATCCACCCAAAACCTAAAAAAATTTAAATTTTGATATGAAAAATTTACTTTGCCCATATCTCCTAAACTAAGCGCCCAGTGCAAAAAGGACTTTAATTCATGACCCAAAACCTAAAAAAATTGAAATTTTTATCTGAAAAACTTATTTTGCCCATATCTTCGTATATACGCGTCCTAGAGCGAAAAGGACTTTATTTCGTAACACCCCAAAAAATTTAATAATCCGCTCAAAACCTAAACAAATTGCAATTTTTATATGAAACATTTATTTGCCCATATCTCCTTAAATATACGTTCTAGGGCGAAAAGGACTTTAATTCGTGACCACACCCAAAAAATTGACAAATCCACCCAAAACCGAAAAAAAAATTAAATTTTGATATGAAAAACTTATTTGCCCATATCTCCTAAACTAAGCGCCCAGTGCAAAAAGGACTTTAATTCATGACCCAAAACCTAAAAAAATTGAAATTTTTATCTGAAAAACTTATTTTGCCCATATCTTCGTATATACGCGTCCTAGAGCGAAAAGGACTTTAATTCGTAACACCCCAAAAAATTTAATAATCCACTCAAAACCTAAAACAATTGCAATTTTTATATGAAAACGTTATTTTGCCCAATCTCCTTAAATATGCGTCCTAGGGCGAAATGGACTTTAATTCGTGACCACCCCCAAAAAATTGACAAATCCACCCAAAACCTAAAAAAATTTAAATTTTGGTATGAAAAACTTATTTTGCCCATATCTCCTAAACTAAGCGCCCTAGCGCGAAAAGGACTTTAATTCATGACCACCCCCAAAAAAATTGAATAATCCTCCCAAAACCTAATAAAATTGAATTTTTTATCTTAAAAAATTATTTTGCCCATATCTTCGTATGTACGCGTCCTAGAGCGAAAAGGACTTTAATTCGTAACACCCCAAAAAATTTAATAATCCGTTCAAAACCTAAAAAAATTGCAATTTTTATATGAAAAAGTTATTTTGCCCATTTCTCCTTAAATATACGTCCTAGGGCGAAATGGACTTTAATTCGTGACCACCCCAAAAAAATTGACAAATCCACCCAAAACCTAAAAAAAATTAAATTTTGATATGAAAAACTTATTTTGCCCATATCTCCTAAACTAAGAGCCCTAGAGCGAAAAGGACTTTAATTCATGGCCACCCCCAAAAAAAATTTAATAATCCTCCCAAAACCTAAAAAAATTGAAATTTTTATCTGAAAAACTTATTTTGCCCATATCTTCGTATATACGCGTCCTAGAGCGAAAAGGACTTTAATTCGTAACACCCCAAAAAATTTAATAATCCGCTCAAAAAAAAAAAAAATTGACAAATCCACCCAAAACCTAAAAAAATTTAAATTTTTATATGAAAAACTTATTTTGCCCATATCTCCTAAACTAAGCGCCCTAGCGCGAAAAGGACTTTAATTCATGACCACCCCCAAAAAAATTGAATAATCCTCCCAAAACCTAAAAAAATTGAATTTTTTATCTTAAAAAATTATTTTGCCCATATCTTCGTATGTACGCGTCCTAGAGCGAAAAGGACTTTAATTTGTAACACCCCAAAAAATTTAATAATCCGCTCAAAACCTACAAAAATTCCAATTTTTATATGAAAAAGTTATTTTGCCCATATCTCCTTAAATATACGTCCTAAGGCGAAAAGGACTTTAATTCGTGACCACCCCCAAAAAATTGACAAATCCACCCAAAACCTAAAAAAATTTAAATTTTGATATGAAAAACTAATTTTGCCCATATCTCCTAAACTAAGCTCCCTAGCGCGAAAAGGACTTTAATTCATGACCACCCACAAAAAAATTGAATTATCCTCCCAAAGCCTAAAAAAATAGAAATTTTTATCTGAAAAACTTATTTTGCCCATATCTTCGTATATAATCGTCCTAGAGCGAAAAGGACTCTAATTCGTAACACCCCAAAAAATTTAATAATCCACTCAAAACCTAAAAAAATTGCAATTTTTATATGAAAACGTTATTTTGCCCAATATCCTTAAATATGCGTCCTAGGGCGAAATGGACTTTAATTCGTGACCACCCCCAAAAAATTGACAAATCCACCCAAAACCTAAAAAAATTTAAATTTTGATATGAAAAACTTACTTTGCCCATATCTCCTAAACTAAGCGCCCAGTGCAAAAAGGACTTTAATTCATGACCCAAAACCTAAAAAAATTGAAATTTTTATCTGAAAAACTTATTTTGCCCATATCTTCGTATATACGCGTCCTAGAGCGAAAAGGACTTTATTTCGTAACACCCCAAAAAATTTAATAATCCGCTCAAAACCTAAACAAATTGCAATTTTTATATGAAACATTTATTTGCCCATATCTCCTTAAATATACGTTCTAGGGCGAAAAGGACTTTAATTCGTGACCACACCCAAAAAATTGACAAATCCACCCAAAAGCGAAAAAAAATTTAAATTTTGATATGAAAAACTTATTTTGCCCATATCTCCTAAACTAAGCGCCCTAGCGCGAAAAGGACTTTAATGCATGACCACCTCCAAAAAAAAAAATGGAAAAATCCTCCCAAAACCTAAAAAAATTTAAATTTTTATCTGAAAAACTTATTTTGCCCATATCTTCGTATATACGCGTCCTAGAGCGAAAAGGACTTTAATTCGTAACACCCCAAAAAATTTAATAATCCACTCAAAACCTAAAACAATTGCAATTTTTATATGAAAACGTTATTTTGCCCAATCTCCTTAAATATGCGTCCTAGGGCGAAATGGACTTTAATTCGTGACCACCCCCAAAAAATTGACAAATCCACCCAAAACCTAAAAAAATTTAAATTTTGGTATGAAAAACTTATTTTGCCCATATCTCCTAAACTAAGCGCCCTAGCGCGAAAAGGACTTTAATTCATGACCACCCCCAAAAAAATTGAATAATCCTCCCAAAACCTAATAAAATTGAATTTTTTATCTTAAAAAATTATTTTGCCCATATCTTCGTATGTACGCGTCCTAGAGCGAAAAGGACTTTAATTCGTAACACCCCAAAAAATTTAATAATCCGTTCAAAACCTAAAAAAATTGCAATTTTTATATGAAAAAGTTATTTTGCCCATTTCTCCTTAAATATACGTCCTAGGGCGAAATGGACTTTAATTCGTGACCACCCCAAAAAAATTGACAAATCCACCCAAAACCTAAAAAAAATTAAATTTTGATATGAAAAATTTACTTTGCCCATATCTCCTAAACTAAGAGCCCTAGAGCGAAAAGGACTTTAATTCATGGCCACCCCCAAAAAAAAATTAATAATCCTCCCAAAACCTAAAAAAATTGAAATTTTTATCTGAAAAACTTATTTTGCCCATATCTTCGTATATACGCGTCCTAGAGCGAAAAGGACTTTAATTCGTAACACCCCAAAAAATTTAATAATCCGCTCAAAAAAAAAATTGACAAATCCACCCAAAACCTAAAAAAATTTAAATTTTGATATGAAAAACTTATTTTGCCCATATCTCCTAAACTAAGCCCCCTAGCGCGAAAAGGACTTTAATTCATGACCACCCCCAAAAAAAATGAATAATCCTCCCAAAACCTAAAAAAATTGAATTTTTTATCTTAAAAAATTATTTTGCCCATATCTTCGTATGTACGCGTCCTAGAGCGAAAAGGTCTTTAATTCGTAACACCCCAAAAAATTTAATAATCCGCTCAAAACCTAAAAAAAGTCCAATTTTTATATGAAAAAGTTATTTTGCCCATATCTCCTTAAATATACGTCCTAGGGCGAAAAGGACTTTAATTCGTGACCACCCCCAAAAAATTGACAAATCCACCCAAAACCTAAAAAAATTAAATTTTGGTATGAAAAACTTATTTTGCCCATATCTCCTAAACTAAGCGCCCTAGCGCGAAAAGGACTTTAATTCATGACCACCCCCAAAAAAATTGAATAATCCTCCCAAAACCTAAAAAATTTTAAATTTTTATCTGAAAAACTTATTTTGCCCATATCTTCGTATATACGCGTCCTAGAGCGAAAAGGACTTTAATTCGTAACACCCCAAAAAATTTAATAATCCACTCAAAACCTAAAAAATTGCAATTTTTATATGAAAAAGTTATTTTGCCCAATCTCCTTAAATATGCGTCCTAGGGCGAAATGGACTTTAATTCGTGACCACCCCCAAAAAATTGACAAATCCACCCAAAACCTAAAAAAATTTAAATTTTGATATGAAAAACTTATTTTGCCTAGCGCGAAAAGGACTTTAATTCATGACCACCCAAAAAAAAAATGAATAATCCTCCCTAAACCTAAAAAAATTGAAATTTTTATCTGAAAAACTTATTTTGCCCATATCTTCGTATATACGCGTCCTAGAGCGAAAAGGACTTTAATTCGTAACACCCCAAAAAATTTAATAATCCGCTCAAAACCCAAAAAATTGCAATTTTTATATGAAAAAGGTCTTTTGCCCATTTCTCCTTAAATATACGTCCTAGGGCGAAAAAGACTTTAATTCGTGACCACCCCCCAAAAAATTGACAAATCCACCCAAAATCTAAAAAAATTTAAATTTTGATATGAAAAATTTATTTTGCCCATATCTCCTAAACTAAGCTCCCTAGCGCGAAAAGGACTTTAATTCATGACCACCCACAAAAAAATTGAATTATCCTCCCAAAGCCTAAAAAAATAGAAATTTTTATCTGAAAAACTTATTTTGCCCATATCTTCGTATATAATCGTCCTAGAGCGAAAAGGACTCTAATTCGTAACACCCCAAAAAATTTAATAATCCACTCAAAACCTAAAAAAATTGCAATTTTTATATGAAAACGTTATTTTGCCCAATCTCCTTAAATATGCGTCCTAGGGCGAAATGGACTTTAATTCGTGACCACGCCCAAAAAATTGACAAATCCACCCAAAACCTAAAAAAATTTAAATTTTGATATGAAAAACTTACTTTGCCCATATCTCCTAAACTAAGCGCCCAGTGCAAAAAGGACTTTAATTCATGACCCAAAACCTAAAAAAATTGAAATTTTTATCTGAAAAACTTATTTTGCCCATATCTTCGTATATACGCGTCCTAGAGCGAAAAGGACTTTAATTCGTAACACCCCAAAAAGTTTAATAATCCGCTCAGAACCTAAACAAATTGCAATTTTTATATGAAACATTTATTTGCCCATATCTCCTTAAATATACGTTCTAGGGCGAAAAGGACTTTAATTCGTGACCACACCCAAAAAATTGACAAATCCACCCAAAACCGAAAAAAAATTTAAATTTTGATATGAAAAACTTATTTTGCCCATATCTCCTAAACTAAGCGCCCTAGCGCGAAAAGGACTTTAATGCATGACCACCTCCAAAAAAAATGGAAAAATCCTCCCAAAACCTAAAAAAAATTAAATTTTTATCTGAAAAACTTATTTTGCCCATATCTTCGTATATACGCGTCCTAGAGCGAAAAGGACTTTAATTCGTAACACCCCAAAAAATTTAATAATCCACTCAAAACCTAAAACAATTGCAATTTTTATATGAAAACGTTATTTTGCCCAATCTCCTTAAATATGCGTCCTAGGGCGAAATGGACTTTAATTCGTGACCACCCCCAAAAAATTGACAAATCCACCCAAAACCTAAAAAAATTTAAATTTTGATATGAAAAACTTATTTTGTCCATATCTCCTAAACTAAGCACCCTAGCGCGAAAAGGACTTTAATTCATGACCACCCCCAAAAAATTGAATAATCCTCCCAAAACCTAAAAAAATTGAAATTTTTATCTGAAAAACTTATTTTGCCCATATCTTCGTATATACGCGTCCTAGAGCGAAAAGGACTTTAATTCGTAACACCCCAAAAAATTTAATAATCCGCTCAAAACCTAAAAAATTGCAATTTTTATATGAAAAAGTTATTTTGCCCATTTCTCCTTAAATATACGTCCTAGGGCGAAAAGGACTTTAATTCGTGACCACCCCCAAAAAAATTGACAAATCCACCCAAAACCTAAAAAAATTTAAATTTTGATATGAAAAACTTATTTTGCCCGTATCTCCTAAACTAAGCGCCCTAGCGCGAAAAGGACTTTAATTCATGACCACCCCCAAAAAAATGGAAAAATCCTCCCAAAACCTAATAAAATTGAATTTTTTATCTTAAAAAATTATTTTGCCCATATCTTCGTATATACGCGTCCTAGAGCGAAAAGGACTTTAATTCGTAACACCCCAAAAAATGTAATAATCCACTCAAAACCTAAAAAATTGCAATTTTTATATGAAAAAGTTATTTTGCCCATATCTCCTTAAGTATGCGTCCTAGGGCGAAATGGACTTTAATTCGTGACCACCCCCAAAAAAATTGACAACTCCACCCAAAACCTAAACAAAATTAAATTTTGATATGAAAAACTTATTTGCCCATATCTCCTAAACTAAGCGCCCTAGCGCGAAAAGGACTTTAATTCATAACCACCCCCAAAAAA
Organism: Haematobia irritans; assembly: GCF_050003625.1. Lineage (NCBI taxonomy): Eukaryota > Metazoa > Arthropoda > Insecta > Diptera > Muscidae > Haematobia > Haematobia irritans. The sequence goes on along the minus strand of NC_134400.1, from coordinate 70,066,638 downwards.
ATTGACTAATCCTCCTAAACCCTAAAACAATTGAAATTTTTATCTGAAAAACTTATTTTGCCCATATCTTCGTATATACGCGTCCTAGAGCGAAAAGGACTTTAATTCGTAACACCCCAAAAAATTTAATAATCCACTCAAAACCTAAAAAAATTGCAATTTTTATATGAGAAGTTATTTTGCCCATATCTCCTTAAATATGCGTCCTACGGCGAAATGGACTTTAATTCGTGACCACCCCCAAAAAAATTGACAAATCCACCCAAAACCTAAAGAAATTTAAATTTTGATATGAAAAACTTATTTGCCCATATCTCCTAAACTAAGCGCCCTAGCGCGAAAAGGACTTTAATTCATGACCACCCCCAAAAAAATTGAATAATCCTCCGAAAACCTAAAAAAATTGAAATTTTTATCTTAAAAATTTATTTCGCCCATATCTTCGTATGTACGCGTCCTAAGCGAAAAGGACTTTAATTCGTAACACCCCAAAAAATTTAATAATCCACTCAAAACCTAAAAAAATTGCAATTTTTATATGAAAAAGTTATTTTGCCCATATCTCCTTAAATATGCTTCCTAGGGCGAAATGGACTTTAATTCGTGACCATCCCCAAAAAATTGACAAATCCACCCAAAACCTAAAAAAATTTAAATTTTGATATGAAAAACTTATTTTGCCCATATCTCCTAAACTAAGCGCCCTAGCGCGAAAAGGACTTTAATTCATGACCACCCCAAAAAAATTGAATAATCCTCCCAAAACCTAAAAAAATTGAAATTTTTATCTGAAAAACTTATTTTGCCCATATCTTCGTATATACGCGTCCTAGAGCGAAAAGGACTTTAATTCGTAACACCCCAAAAAATTTAATAATCCACTCAAAACCTACAAAAATTGAAATTTTTATCTGAAAAACTTATTTTGCCCATATCTTCGTATATACGTGTCCTAGAGCGAAAAGGACTTTAATTCGTAACACCCCAAAAAATTTAATAATCCACTCAAAACCTAAAAAAATGCAATTTTTATATGAAAAAGTTATTGTGCCCATATCTCCTTAAATATGCATCCTAGGGCGAAATGGACTTTAATTCGTGACCAACCCCAAAAAATTGACAAATCCACCCAAAACCTAAAAAAATTTAAATTTTGATATGAAAAACTTATTTGGCCCATATCTCCTAAACTAAGCGCCCTAGCGCGAAAAGGACTTTAATTCATGACCACCCCCATAAAAATTGAATAATCCTCCCAAAACCTAAAAAAATTGAAATTTTTATCTGAAAAACTTATTTTGCCCATATCTTCGTATGTACGCGTCCTAGAGCGAAGAGGACTTTAATTCGTAACACCCCAAAAAATTTAATAATCCGCTCAAAACCTAAAAACATTGAATTTTTTATCTTAAAAAATTATTTTGCCCATATCTTCGTATATACGCGTCCTAGAGCGAAAAAGACTTTAATTCGTAACACCCCAAAAAATTTAATAATCCGCTCAAAACCTACAAAAAGTCCAATTTTTATATGAAAAAGCTATTTTGCCCATATCTCCTTAAATATACGTCCTAAGGCGAAAAGGACTTTAATTCGTGACCACCCCCAAAAAATTGACAAATCCACCCAAAACCTACAAAAATTTAAATTTTGGTATGAAATACTTATTTTGCCCATATCTCCTAAACTAAGCGCCCTAGCGCGAAAAGGACTTTAATTCATGACCACCCCAAAAAAAATTGAATAATCCTCCCAAAACCTAAAAAAATTTAAATTTTTATCTGAAAAACTTATTTTGCCCATATCTTCGTATATACGCGTCCTAGAGCGAAAAGGACTTTAATTCGTAACACCCCAAAAAATTTAATAATCCGCTCAAAACCTAAAAAAATTAAATTTTTTATCTTAAAAAATTATTTTGCCCATATCTTCGTATGTACGCGTCCTAGAGCGAAGAGGACTTTAATTCGTAACACCCCAAAAAATTTAATAATCCGCTCAAAACCTACAAAAAGTCCAATTTTTATATGAAAAAGTTATTTTGCCCAATCTCCTTAAATATGCGTCCTAGGGCGAAATGAACTTTAATTCGTGACCACCCCCAAAAAATTGACAAATCCACCCAAAACCTAAAAAAAATTAAATTTTGGTATGAAAAACTTACTTTGCCCATATCTCCTAAACTAAGCGCCCAGTGCAAAAAGGACTTTAATTCATGACCACCCCCCAAAAAATTGAATAATCCTCCCAAAACCTAAAAAAATTTAAATTTTTATCTGAAAAACTTATTTTGCCCATATCTTCGTATATACGCGTTCTAGAGCGAAAAGGACTTTAATTCGTAACAACCCAAAAAATTTAATAATCCGCTCAAAACCTAAAAAAATTGCAATTTTTATATGAAAAAGTTATTTTGCCCATACCTCCTTATATATACGTTCTAGGGCGAAAAGGACTTTAATTCGTGACCACTCCCAAAAAATTGACAAATCCACCCAAAACCTAAAAAAATTTAAATTTTGATATGAAAAACCTATTTTGCCCATATCTCCTAAACTAAGCGCCCTAGCGCGAAAAGGACTTTAATTCATGACCACCCCCAAAAAAATTGAATAATCCTCCCAAAATCTAAAAAAATTGAAATTTTTATCTGAAAAACTTATTTTGCTCATATCTTCGTATATACGCGTCCTAGAGCGAAAAGGACTTTAATTCGTAACACCCCAAAAAATTTAATAATCCACTTAAAACCTAAAAAAATTGCAAATTTTATATGAAAAAGTTATTTTGCCCATATCTCCTTAAATATGCGTCCTAGGGCGAAATAGACTTTAATTCGTGACCACCCACAAAAAAATTGACAAATCCACCCAAAACCTAAAAAATTTAAATTTTGATATGAAAAACTTATTTTGCCCATATCTCCTAAACCAAGCGCCCTAGCGCGAAAATGATTTTAATTCATAACCACCCCCAAAAAAATTGACTAATCCTCCTAAACCCTAAAAAAGTTGAAATTTTTATCTGAAAAACTTATTTTGCCCATATCTTCGTATATACGCGTCCTAGAGCGAAAAGGACTTTAATTCGTAACACCCCAAAAAATTTAATAATCCACCCAAAACCTACAAAAATTGCAATTTTATATGAGAAGTTATTTTGCCCATATCTCCTTAAATATGCGTCCTAGGGCGAAATGGACTTTAATTCGTGACCACCCCCAAAAAAATTGACAACTTCACCCAAAACCTAAACAAAATTAAATTTTGATATGAAAAACTTATTTGCCCATATCTCCTAAACTAAGCGCCCTAGCGCAAAAAGGACTTTAATTCATAACCACCCCCAAAAAAATTGACTAATCCTCCTAAACCCTAAAACAATTGAAATTTTTATCTGAAAAACTTATTTTGCCCATATCTTCGTATATACGCGTCCTAGAGCGAAAAGGACTTTAATTCGTAACACCCCAAAAAATTTAATAATCCACTCAAAACCTAAAAAAATTGCAATTTTTATATGAGAAGTTATTTTGCCCATATCTCCTTAAATATGCGTCCTACGGCGAAATGGACTTTAATTCGTGACCACCCCCAAAAAAATTGACAAATCCACCCAAAACCTAAAAAAATTTAAATTTTGATATGAAAAACTTATTTGCCCATATCTCCTAAACTAATCGCCCTAGCGCGAAAAGGACTTTAATTCATGACCACCCCCAAAAAAATTGAATAATCCTCCGAAAACCTAAAAAAATTGAAATTTTTATCTTAAAAATTTATTTCGCCCATATCTTCGTATGGACGCGTCCTACCACCATGGTGGTCTACGGAGTTAGGTAATATGAGGAAATCGTGCAGGAAGCTCTTTAACAAAGCAAAGTCCACCAGAGCTCCTGTGGATTGGGACGCTTACAAGAAGAATCTGAGAGGATACAAGCGAGAACTGAGAAAGGCTCAGCATAACTCTTGGAATGATTACTGCAGCAGCATTGAGAATACGTCCGAGGCTTCCAGACTACGGAAGGTGCTAGCATCCACGAGCTCCGCTCCAGGTTTCATTAAAACATCGGAGGGCAATTGGACAACGTCCAGTGAGGAGACGCTGGAGGTACTATTGGACACACATTTTCCCGGAAATCAGACGGTTGAACCATGCACTGGCGGTGCCACAGTGGCTCAGCGGTCGTTTCCTATCGAGGAAATTGTATCAGAATCTAGAATAAAATGGGCGTTAAATAGCTTTGGATCATTCAAATCCCCCGGACCTGATGGAATTACTCCGCCGGAGTTAAAAGCGGTGGCTGACAGAATTATCCCCTGGTTGTCGGCGATATATATAGGATGTATCAACTTAGCATATATTCCACGAAAGTGGAGAGAATCAAAAGTCGTTTTCATACCTAAAGCGGGAAAAGCCTCTCACTCGAATGCGAAGGATTTCCGACCAATCAGCTTATCATCATTCCTACTTAAGACTCTGGAGAGGATGATAGATATTTATCTTAGAACTAGCGTGGATTCAAATTTGCTCTCGAAACGACAGCATGCATACTCGAAGGGCAGGTCTACTGAGACCGCATTGCATGAACTAGTCAGCTTTATTGAAAGCTCACTATCTGTCAAAGAATACACAATCGTGGCATTTCTAGACATCGAAGGGGCGTTCAATAACGTCCATCCGAGCTCGATATTAAATGGACTGACAACTCTGAATGGTGATCCAGGTATACTTAGGCTGTTAGACGAACTTCTAAGGAAGAGACGCATTTCAGCCACACTAGGACAAGCAAACATACAAAGGTATGTGAACAGAGGCACTCCTCAAGGAGGAGTTCTATCACCTCTTCTTTGGAATGTTGCTATAAACGACCTTCTGGTTTCCCTAGAAAAAGAAAGGATACAAGTGGTGGCATACGCAGATGATGTGGCGCTAGCAGTCAGGGGAAAATTCCCATCAACAGTTAGAGATATTATACAGAGAGCCCTCCGGATGACTGAGAAATGGGCGAAAGATAATGGTCTTGGGGTAAATCCTGCAAAGACAGAAATAGTCATGTACTGCAAAGATCGCAAAACTCCCACGGTTAGGCCCATTTCCTTAGGGGGTATTGAAATTCCCTTTAGGGAGTGTGCAAAATACCTTGGCGTTATTTTGGACAGGAAGCTGAACTTTAAGCTTAATATTGAAGAAAGGGCGAGGAAAGCAACGGTAGCTTTATACTCGTGCAAAAAGGCAATAGGGAAAAATTGGGGACTAAAACCAAAAATTGTACATTGGCTATACACGGCAGTGGTTAGACCTATAATGCTATATGGTGTTGTAGTCTGGTGGCCGGCACTTCACCAGCCGACAAGTTTAGACAAAGTTCAGCGTATGGCGTGCTTGTGTATCTCAGGTGCATTCAGCAAGACAGGAACAAACTCTCTTAATGTCATACTGCATCTATTGCCTTTAGACATTTTAGCCAAACAGTCAGCTGCAACAACGGCTGTGCGGTTGCGCGAGCTATCGCTGTGGTCGGAAAAAAGTTACGGTCACAGTTCGGTCCTCAAAATAATGCCAGATGTGCCTAACGTAGTGGATTACACTTTGGCGAGTCCACTTTTCGACAAAAAGTTTGAGACTCTAATTCCCAACAGTGAGGCGTGGTGTACACGGACCCCGGGGAATAAAAGATATATAGATTTCTACACTGATGGCTCCAAATTGGATGGCCAAGTGGGTTTTGGAGTATATTCTAAAGATCTGGAACTTCGAATAGCGAAAAGATTACCTGATCACTGTAGTGTTTTTCAGGCTGAAATATTAGCAATAAGAGAAGTGGTGAATTGGCTGAGAAGTAATGCTCCAAGCAATATTGGCATTAATATATACTCAGACAGTCAACCTGCAATCAAATCCTTGGACTCTGTGTTCCTCAACTCGAAAACGGCCATCGACTGCCGTAAATCTCTCAATGAGATGGCTGAGCAGCACAATATTCACCTAATATGGGTGCCTGGCCATAGGAACATACCGGGGAACTGCGAAGCAGATGAGATAGCAAGGCTAGGAACTACCTTACATATTCCAGGGGAACTAGAATCTGTTGGTGTGCCTCTGGCTACCTGCAAGCTCTTACTGCGTGAGAAGGCTGTCATGATGGCAAATGTTCGATGGGAGAATTGTAAGGGTTGTAACGACACCAAGCAAATATGGCCCCATTTAAACTTAAACCGCACACTAGATATGCTAGTGTTCTCGAGACGCCAGATATCACTCCTGATATCTGCTATAACGGGTCGCTGCCTGATAGGCGATTTTGCAAAAACTATTGGTGCGAAGTATAATGACTATTGTATGAGCTGTCATTATGCGGAGGAAAAGGAATCAATAAAACACCTCTTGTGTGAGTGTCCTGCATTTTGTGTAAGGCGTAAGCAAATTTTAGGGGCCTATAGCTTCAGATTACTAGCGGACCTGGAAAACGTTAACTTAAGCAGTCTGCTAATGTTTTTGGAACAATCTGGTTGGTTCAACAGAAGCAAATGATCGAGAAGGTTCAACGGTTAAAACTAGAAGTGCCCATATGTAATAGGTACTTTTAGTTAATGTGGTATTACAATCGACTGAATAGTCTAAGTGAGCCTGAATCTTAATCGGGCTGCCACTTTAACCTAACCTAACCTACGCGTCCTAAGCGAAAAGGACTTTAATTCGTAACACCCCAAAAAATTTAATAATCCACTCAAAACCTAAAAAAATTGCAATTTTTATATGAAAAAGTTATTTTGCCCATATCTCCTTAAATATGCTTCCTAGGGCGAAATGGACTTTAATTCGTGACCATCCCCCAAAAAATTGACAAATCCACCCAAAACCTAAAAAAATTTAAATTTTGATATGAAAAACTTATTTTGCCCATATCTCCTAAACTAAGCGCCCTAGCGCGAAAAGGACTTTAATTCATGACCACCCCAAAAAAATTGAATAATCCTCCGAAAACCTAAAAAAATTGAAATTTTTATCTGAAAAACTTATTTTGCCCATATCTTCGTATATACGCGTCCTAGAGCGAAAAGGACTTTAATTCGTAACACCCCAAAAAATTTAATAATCCACTCAAAACCTAAAAAATTGCAATTTTTATATGAAAAAGTTATTTTGCCCATATCTCCTTAAATATGCATCCTAGGGCGAAATGGACCTTAATTCGTGACCAACCCCAAAAAATTGACAAATCCACCCAAAACCTAAAAAAAATTTAAATTTTGATATGAAAAACTTATTTGGCCCATATCTCCTAAACTAAGCGCCCTAGCGCGAAAAGGACTTTAATTCATGACCACCCCCATAAAGATTGAATAATCCTCCCAAAACCTAAAAAAAATTGAAATTTTTATCTGAAAAACTTATTTTGCCCATATCTTCGTATGTACGCGTCCTAGAGCGAAGAGGACTTTAATTCGTAACACCCCAAAAAATTTAATAATCCGCTCAAAACCTACAAAAAGTCCAATTTTTATATGAAAAAGTTATTTTGCCCATATCTCCTTAAATATACGTCCTAAGGCGAAAAGGACTTTAATTCGTGACCACCCCCAAAAAATTGACAAATCCACCCAAAACCTAAAAAAATTTAAATTTTTGGTATGAAAAACTTATTTTGCCCATATCTCTTAAACTAAGCGCCCTAGCGCGAAAAGGACTTTAATTCATGACCACCCCAAAAAAAATTGAATAATCCTCCCAAAACCTAAAAAAATTTAAATTTTTATCTGAAAAACTTATTTTGCCCATATCTTCGTATATACGCGTCCTAGAGCGAAAAGGACTTTAATTCGTAACACCCCAAAAAATTTAATAATCCGCTCAAAACCTAAAAAAATTGAATTTTTTATCTTAAAAATTATTTTGCCCATATCTTGGTATGTACGCGTCCTAGAGCGAAGAGGACTTTAATTCGTAACACCCCAAAAAATTTAATAATCCGCTCAAAACCTACAAAAAGTCCAATTTTTATATGAAAAAGTTATTTTGCCCAATCTCCTTAAATATGCGTCCTAGGGCGAAATGGACTTTAATTCGTGACCACCCCCAAAAAATTGACAAATCCACCCAAAACCTAAAAAAAATTAAATTTTGATATGAAAAACCTATTTTGCCCATATCTCCTAAACTAAGCGCCCTAGCGCGAAAAGGACTTTAATTCATGACCACCCCCAAAAAAATTGAATAATCCTCCCAAAATCTAAAAAAATTGAAATTTTTATCTGAAAAACTTATTTTGCTCATATCTTCGTATATACGCGTCCTAGAGCGAAAAGGACTTTAATTCGTAACACCCCAAAAAATTTAATAATCCACTCAAAACCTAAAAAAATTGCAATTTTTATATGAAAAAGTTATTTTGCCCATATCTCCTTAAATATGCGTCCTAGGGCGAAATGGACTTTAATTCGTGACCACCCACAAAAAATTGACAAATCCACCCAAAACCTAAAAAATTTAAATTTTGATTTGAAAAACTTATTTTGCCCATATCTCCTAAACCAAGCGCCCTAGCGCGAAAATGACTTTAATTCATAACCACCCCCAAAAAAATTGACTAATCCTCCTAAACCCTAAAAAAATTGAAATTTTTATCTGAAAAACTTATTTTGCCCATATCTTCGTATATACGCGTCCTAGAGCGAAAAGGACTTTAATTCGTAACACCCCAAAAAATTTAATAATCCACTCAAAACCTACAAAAATTGCAATTTTATATGAGAAGTTATTTTGCCCATATCTCCTTAAATATGCGTCCTAGGGCGAAATGGACTTTAATTCGTGACCACCCCCAAAAAAATTGACAAATCCACCCAAAACCTAAAAAAAATTAAATTTTGATATGAAAAACTTATTTGCCCATATCTCCTAAACTAAGCGCCCAAGCGTGAAAAGGCCTTTAATTCATGACCACCCCCAAAAAAATTGAATAATCCTCCCAAAACCTAAAAAAATATAATTTTTTATCTTAAAAATTTATTTCGCCCATATCTTCGTATGTACGCGTCCTAAGCGAAAAGGACTTTAATTCGTAACACCCCAAAAAATTTAATAATCCACTCAAAACCTAAAAAAATTGCAATTTTTATATGAAAAAGTTATTTTGCCCATATCTCCTTAAATATGCGTCCTAGGGCGAAATGGACTTTAATTCGTGACCACCCCCAAAAAATTGACAAATCCACCCAAAACCTAAAAAAATTTAAATTTTGATATGAAAAACTTATTTTGCCCATATCTCCTAAACTAAGCGCCCTAGCGCGAAAAGGACTTTAATTCATGACCACCCCAAAAAAATTGAATAATCCTCCCAAAACCTAAAAAAATTGAAATTTTTATCTGAAAAACTTATTTTGCCCATATCTTCGTATATACGCGTCCTAGAGCGAAAAGGACTTTAATTCGTAACACCCCAAAAAATTTAATAATCCACTCAAAACCTAAAAAAATTGCAATTTTTATATGAAAAAGTTATTTTGCCCATATCTTCGTATATACGCGTCCTAGAGCGAAAAGGACTTTAATTCGTAACACCCCAAAAATTTAATAATCCAGTCAAAACCTAAAAAAATTGCAATTTTTATATGAAAAAGTTATTTGCCCATATCTCCTAAACTAAGCGCCCTAGCGCGAAAAGGACTTAAATTCATGACCACCCCAAAAAAATTGAATAATCCTCCCAAAACCTAAAAAAATTGAAATTTTTATCTGAAAAACTTATTTTGCCCATATCTTCGTATATACGCGTCCTAGAGCGAAAAGGACTTTAATTCGTAACACCCCAAAAAATTTAATAATCCACCCAAAACCTAAAAAAATTTAAATTTTGATATGAAAAACTTATTTTGCCCATATCTTCGTATATACGCGTCCTAGAGCGAAAAGGACTTTAATTCGTAACACCCCAAAAAATTTAATAATCCACCCAAAACCTAAAAAAATTAAATTTTGATATGAAAAACTTATTTGCCCATATCTCCTAAACTAAGCGCCCTAGCGCGAAAAGGACTTAAATTCATGACCACCCCAAACAAAATTGAATAATCCTCCCAAAACCTAAAAAAAATGAAATTTTTACCTGAAAAACTTATTTTGTGACCACCCCCAAAAAATTGACAAATCCACCCAAAACCTAAAAAAAATTTAAATTTTGATATGAAAAACTTATTTTGCCCATATCTCCTAAACTAAGCGCCCTAGCACGAAAAGGACTTTAATTCATGACCACCCCCAAAAAAATTGAATAATCCTCCCAAAACCTAAAAAAATTGAAATTTTTATCTGTAAAACTTATTTTGCCCATATCTTCGTATATACGCGTCCTAGAGCGAAAAGGACTTTAATTCGTAGCACCCCAAAAAATTTAATAATCCGCTCAAAACCTAAAAAAATTGCAATTTTTATATGAAAAAGTTATTTTGCCCATATCTCCTTAAATATACGTTTAGGGCGAAAAGGACTTTAATTGGTGACCATACCCAAAAACTTGACAAATCCACCCAAAACCGAAAAAAATTTAAATTTTGATATGAAAAACTTATTTTGCCCATATCTCCTAAACTAAGCGCCCTAGCGCGAAAAGGACTTTAATTCATGACTACCCCCAAAAAAATTGAATAATCCTCCCAAAACGTAAAAAAATTGAAATTTTTATCTGAAAAACTTATTTTGCCCATATCTCCGTATATACGCGTCCTAGAGCGAAAAGGACTTTAATTCGTAACACCCCAAAAATTTAATAATCCAGTCAAAACCTAAAAAAATTGCAATTTTTATATGAAAAAGTTATTTTGCCCATATCTCCTTAAATATGCGTCCTAGGGCGAAATGGACTTTAATTCGTGACCAACCCCAAAATATTGACAAATCCACCCAAAACCTAAAAAAATTTAAATTTTGATATGAAAAACTTATTTTGCCCATATCTCCTAAACTAAGCGCCCTAGCGCGAAAAGGACTTTAATTCATGACCACCCCCATAAAAATTGAATAATCCTCCCAAAACCTAAAAAAATTGAAATTTTTATCTGAAAAACTTATTTTGCCCATATCTTCGTATATACGCGTCCTAGAGCGAAAAGGACTTTAACTCGTAACACCCCAAAAAATTTAATAATCCACTCAAAACCTAAAAAAATTGCAATTTTTATATGAAAAAGTTATTTTGCCCATATCTCCTTAAATATGCGTCCTAGGGCGAAATGGACTTTAATTCGTGACCACCCCCAAAAAAATTGACAAATCCACCCAAAACCTAAAAAAATTAAATTTTGATATGAAAAACTTATTTTGCCCATATCTCCTAAACTAAGCGCCCTAGCGCGAAAAGGACTTTAATTCATGACCACCCCAAAAAAAATTGAATAATCCTCCCAAAACCTAAAAAAATTGAAATTTTTATCTGAAAAACTTATTTTGCCCATATCTCCTAAACTAAGCGCCCTAGCGCGAAAAGGACTTTAATTCATGACCACCCCTAAAAAAATTGAATAATCCTCCCAAAACCTAAAAAAATTAAAATTTTTATCTGAAAATCTTATTTTGCCCATATCTTCGTATATACGCGTCCTAGAGCGAAGAGGACTTTAATTCGTAACACCCCAAAAAATTTAATAATCCGCTCAAAACCTAAAAAATTGCAATTTTTATATGAAACAGTTATTTTGCCCATATCTCCTTAAATATACGTCCTAGGGCGAAAAGGACTTTAATTCGTGACCACCCCCAAAAAATTGACAAATCCACCCAAAACCTAAAAAAATTTAAATTTTGATATGAAAAACTTATTTGCCCATATCTCCTAAACTAAGCGCCCTAGCGCGAAAAGGACTTAAATTCATGGCCACCCCCAAACAAAATTGAATAATCCTCCCAAAACCTAAAAAAAAATGAAATTTTTACCTGAAAAACTTATTTTGTGACCACCCCCAAAAAATTGACAAATCCACCCAAAACCTAAAAAAAAATTAAATTTTGATATGAAAAACTTATTTTGCCCATATCTCCTAAACTAAGCGCCCTAGCACGAAAAGGACTTTAATTCATGACCACCCCCAAAAAAATTGAATAATCCTCCCAAAACCTAAAAAAATTGAAATTTTTATCTGAAAATCTTATTTTGCCCATATCTTCGTATATACGCGTCCTAGAGCGAAAAGGACTTTAATTCGTAACACCCCAAAAAATTTAATAATCCGCTCAAAACCTAAAAAAATTGCAATTTTTATATGAAAAAGTTATTTTGCCCATATCTCCTTAAATATACGTCCTAGGGCGAAAAGGACTTTAATTCGTGACCACACCCAAAAAATTGACAAATCCACCCAAAACCTAAAAAAAATTAAATTTTGATATTAAAAACTTATTTTTGCCCATATCTCCTAAACTAAGCGCCCTAGCGCGAAAAGGACTTTAATTCATGACCACCCCCCAAAAAAATTGAATTATCCTCCCAAAACCTAAAAAAATTGAAATTTTTATCTGAGAAACTTATTTTGCCCATATCTTTGTATATACGCGTCCTAGAGCGAAAAGGACTTTAATTCGTAACACCCCAAAAAATTTAATAATCCACTCAAAACCTAAAAAAATTGCAATTTTTATATGAAAAAGTTATTTTGCCCATATCTCCTTAAATATACGTTTAGGGCGAAAAGGACTTTAATTGGTGACCATACCCAAAAACTTGACAAATCCACCCAAAACCGAAAAAAATTTAAATTTTGATATGAAAAACTTATTTTGCCCATATCTCCTAAACTAAGCGCCCTAGCGCGAAAAGGACTTTAATTCATGACTACCCCCAAAAAAATTGAATAATCCTCCCAAAACGTAAAAAAATTGACATTTTTATCTGAAAAACTTATTTTGCCCATATCTCCGTATATACGCGTCCTAGAGCGAAAAGGACTTTAATTCGTAACACCCCAAAAAAATAATAATCCGCTCAAAACCTAAAAAAATTGCATTTTTTATATGAAAAAGTTATTTTGCCCATATCTCCTTAAATATACGTCCTAGGGCGAAAAGGACTTTAATTCGTGACCACCCCCAAAAAATTGACAAATCCACCCAAAACCTAAAAAAATTTAAATTTTGATATGAAACACTTATTTTGCCCATATCTCCTAAACTAAGCGCCCTAGCGCGAAAAGGACTTTAATTCATGACCACCCCCAAAAAAATGAATAATCCTCCCAAACCCTAAAAAAAATTAAATTTTTATCTGAGAAACTTATTTTGCCCATATCTTCGTATATACGCGTCCTAGAGCGAAAAGGACTTTAATTCGTAACACCCCAAAAAATTTAATAATCCGCTCAAAACTTATAAAATTGCAATTTTTATATGAAAAAGTTATTTTGCCCATATCTCCTTAAATATGCGTCCTAGGGCGAAATGGACTTTAATTCGTGAACACCCCCAAAAAATTGACAAATCCACACAAAACCTAAAAAAAATTTAAATTTTGATATGAAAAACTTATTTTGCCCATATCTCCTAAACTAAGCGCCCTAGCGCGAAAAGGATTTAATTCATGACCACCCCCAACAAAATTGAATAATCCTCCCAAAACCTAAAAAAATTGAAATTTTTATCTGAAAAACTTATTTTGCCCATATCTTCGTATATACGCGTCCTAGAGCGAAAAGGACTTTAATTCGTAACACCCCAAAAAATTTAATAATCCACTCAAAACCTAAAAAAATTGCAATTTTTATATGAAAAAGTTATTTTGCCCATATCTCCTTAAATATGCGTCCTAGGGCGAAATGGACTTTAATTCGTGACCACCCCCAAAAAATTGACAAATCCACCCAAAAGCTAAAAAAATTTAAATTTTGATATGAAAAACTTATTTTGCCCATATCTCCCAAACCAAGCGCCCTAGCGCGAAAAGGACTTTAATTTATGACCACCCCCAAAAAAATTGAATAATCCTCCCAAAACCTAAAAAAAGTGAAATTTTTATCTGAAAAACTTATTTTGCCCATATCTTCGTATATACGCGTCCTAGAGCGAAAAGGACTTTAATTCGTAGCACCCCAAAAAATTTAATAATCCACTCAAAACCTAAAAAAAATGCAATTTTTATATGAAAAAGTTATTTTGCCCATATCTCCTTAAATATACGTTTAGGGCGAAAAGGACTTTAATTCGTTACCACACCCAAAAACTTGACAAATCCACCCAAAACCTAAAAAAATTTAAATTTTGATATGAAAAACTTATTTTGCCCATATCTCCTAAACTAAGCGCCCTAGCGCGAAAAGGACTTTAATTCATGACTACCCCCAAAAAAATTGAATAATCCTCCCAAAACCTAAAAAATTGAAATTTTTATCTGAAAAACTTATTTTGCCCATACCTCCGTATATACGCGTCCTAGAGCGAAAAGGACTTTAATTCGTAACACCCCAAAAAAAATAATAATCCGCTCAAAACCTAAAAAAATTGCAATTTTTATATGAAAAAGTTATTTTGCCCATATCTCCTTAAATATACGTCCTAGGGCGAAAAGGACTTTAATTCGTGACCACCCCCAAAAAATTGACAAATCCACCCAAAACCTAAAAAAATTTAAATTTTGATATGAAACACTTATTTTGCCCCTATCTCCTAAACTAAGCGCCCTAGCGCGAAAAGGACTTTAATTCATGACCACCCCCAAAAAAATTAATAATCCAAAACCTAAAAAAAATTAAATTTTTATCTGAGAAACTTATTTTGCCCATATCTTCGTATATACGCGTCCTAGAGCGAAAAGGACTTTAATTCGTAACACCCCAAAAAATTTAATAATCCACTCAAAACCTAAAAAAATTGCAATTTTTATATGAAAAAGTTATTTTGCCCATATCTCCTTAAATATACGTCCTAGGGCGAAAAGGACTTTAATTCGTGACCACCCCCAAAAAATTGTCAAATCCACCCAAAACCTAAAAAAATTTAAATTTTGATACGAAAAACTTATTTTGCCCATATCTCCTAAACTAAGCGCCCTAGCGCGTAAAGGACTTTAATTCATGACCACCCCCAAAAAAAATCAATAATCCTCCCAAAACCTAAAAAATTGAAATTTTTATCTGAGAAACTTATTTTGCCCATATCTTCGTATATACGCGTCCTAGAGCGAAAAGGACTTTAATTCGTAACACCCCAATAAATTTAATAATCCGCTCAAAACTTATAAAAATTGCAATTTTTGTACGAAAAAGTTATTTTGCCCATATCTCCTTAAATATGCGTCCTAGGGCGAAATGGACTTTAATTCGTGAACACCCCCAAAAAATTGACAAATCCACACAAAACCTAAAAAAATTTAAATTTTGATATGAAAAACTTATTTTGCCCATATCTCCTAAACTAAGCGCCCTAGCGCGAAAAGGACTTTAATTCATGACCACCCCCAAAAAAAATTGAATAATTCTCCCAAAACCTAAAAAAATTGAAATTTTTATCTGAAAAACTTATTTTGGCCATATCTTCGTATATACGCGTCCTAGAGCGAAAAGGACTTTAATTCGTAACACCCCAAAAAATTTAATAATCCACTCAAAACCTAAAAAAATTGCAATTTTTATATGAAAAAGTTATTTTGCCCATATCTCCTTAAATATACGTCCTAGGGCGAAAAGGACTTTAATTCGTGACCACCCCCAAAAAATTGTCAAATCCACCCAAAACCTAAAAAAATTTAAATTTTGATACGAAAAACTTATTTTGCCCATATCTCCTAAACTAAGCGCCCTAGCGCGTAAAGGACTTTAATTCATGACCACCCCCAAAAAAAATCAATAATCCTCCCAAAACCTAAAAAATTGAAATTTTTATCTGAGAAACTTATTTTGCCCATATCTTCGTATATACGCGTCCTAGAGCGAAAAGGACTTTAATTCGTAACACCCCAATAAATTTAATAATCCGCTCAAAACTTATAAAAATTGCAATTTTTGTACGAAAAAGTTATTTTGCCCATATCTCCTTAAATATGCGTCCTAGGGCGAAATGGACTTTAATTCGTGAACACCCCCAAAAAATTGACAAATCCACACAAAACCTAAAAAAATTTAAATTTTGATATGAAAAACTTATTTTGCCCATATCTCCTAAACTACGCGCCCTAGCGCGAAAAGGATTTAATTCATGACCACCCCCAATAAAATTGAATAATCCTCCCAAAACCTAAAAAAATTGAAATTTTTATCTGAAAATCTTATTTTGCCCATATCTTCGTATATACGCGTCCTAGAGCGAAAAGGACTTTAATTCGTAACACCCCAAAAAATTTAATAATCCGCTCAAAACCTAAAAAAATTGCAATTTTTATATGAAAAAGATATTTTGCCCATATCTCCTTAAATATACGTCCTAGGGCGAAAAGGACTTTAATTCGTGACCACCCCCAAAAAATTGACAAATCCACCCAAAGCCTAAAAAAATTTAAATTTTGATATGAAAAACTTATTTTGCCCATATCTCCTAAACTAAGCGCCCTAGCGCGAAAAGGACTTTAATTCATGACCACCCCCAAAAAAAATTGAATAATTCTCCCAAAACCTAAAAAAATTGAAATTTTTATCTGAAAAACTTATTTTGGCCATATCTTCGTATATACGCGTCCTAGAGCGAAAAGGACTTTAATTCGTAACACCCCAAAAAATTTAATAATCCGCTCAAAACCTAAAAAAATTGCAATTTTTATATGAAAAAGTTATTTTGCCCATAACTCCTTAAATATACGTCCTAGGGCGAGAAGGACTGTAATTCGTAACCACACCCAAAAAATTGACAAATCCACCCAAAACCTAAAAAAAAATTTAAATTTTGATATGAAAATCTTATTTTGCCCATATCTCCTAAACTAAGCGCCCTAGCGCGAAAAGGGCTTTAATTCATGACCACCCCCAAAAAAAATTGAATAATCCTCCCAAAACCTAAAAAAAAATGAAATTTTTATCTGAAAAACTTATTTTGCCCATATCTTCGTATATACGCGTCCTAGAGCGAAAAGGACTTTAATTCGTAACACCCCAAAAAATTTAATAATCCGCTCAAAACCTAACAAATTGCAATTTTTATATGAAAAAGTTATTTTGCCCATAACTCCTTAAATATACGTCCTAGGGCGAAAAGGACTTTAATTCGTGACCACACGCAAAAAATTGACAAATCCACCCAAAACCTAAAAAAAATTTAAATTTTGATATGAACAACTTATTTTGCCCATATCTCCTAAACTAAGCGCCCTAGCGCGAAAAGGACTTTAATTCATGACCACCCAAAAAAAAATGAATAATCCTCCCAAAACCTAAAAAAATTGAAATTTTTATCTGAAAAATTTATTTTGCCGTATATACGCGTCCTACAGCGAAAAGGCTTTAATTCGTAACATCCCAAATAATTTAATAATCCGCTCAAAACCTAAAGAAATTGCAATTTTTATATGAAAAAGTTATTTTGCTCATATCTCCTAAACAAAGCGGCATAGCGCGAAAAGGACTTTAATTCATGACCATCCCCAAAAAAATTTAATAATCCTCCCAAAACCTAAAAAAATTGAAATTTTTATCTGAAAAATTTATTTTGCCCATTTTTTGGTATATACGCGTCCTACAGCGAAAAGGCTTTGATTCGTAACATCCCAAAAAATTTAATAATCCGCTCAAAACCCCAAAAAATTGCAATTTTTATATGAAAAAGTTATTTATTTATTTATTTATTTACATATTTAGATTATAATTAAAAATTACAAACTAAATTAATTAGGGCTATGGCAACGGCGGCCTTAAGCACAATGGAACATAAAAAGTCATTTAAACTTAACTAAATAGAATGCATCAAATTTGTTTGTCTAAGGAATTCAAGAAGTTTCTGTGTGTTATCATTGTCTTCATAATTTAAAACCAATGAAGGTTTCTGAGAGTTAAATATTTCAGTTCTAATTTTGTGGAGATTTGAGCATATATCCAATATATGCTCAACATCAACATCTTCCACATGACAAAGAGGGCAATCGGTCGGGTTATTTCTATCCATGTATTTTTGATGTGTGATCAACGTATGTCCGAGTCTTAGTCGTACGATTTTGGTCATTTCATATCTGTCAATATTAGCATGGGCAAGTTTCTTAATTGTATTTTTCTTAACGTTTACCTTTTTGTACCATTCTGTGGTATTATTCAGTCCAAAGTGAACTTTCTCTCTAAGTTTGGAATTTAATAACCGGTTGATATCTCTTGTATTAAAGTTTGGTATCATTGATACTGGCGATGATTTGGCACTACGTGCCATAGAATCCGCATATTCATTTCCGATTATTCCCACATGACCGGGAATCCACATAATTTTTATATTTGGATAATGGTCAATCAATTCTCCTCTAATATGGGATGGATAGTAATCACGATTGTTGATATTCTTGATTGCATCAATGGCTGATAAAGAATCCGTGCAAATTATGTGTTTCTCATCTATGTCTTTAATGTATTGTATGGCTTTAAAAATTGCTATAATCTCTGCAGTAAATACAGAGCTATAATAAGGTAATAATGATGTGGTAATGGTACTGTCAATTTTAGTCACGCTGAATGCGGTACTAAATTCATCCTTTGATCCGTCCGTGTATAAAAATTTATATTCTTGCAGTTTGTTTTGTATTTCTTTAAAATTCTGTTGATATATTTCTTGCGGTGTATTGTCCTTTCTGTGTAAACGTAATGATTCTATTATAGAATCCTGTAAATGCCATGGGGGATTTTTGAATTTATCAACGGATAATGGCTTATAGGGTAAGTCATATCGCCTGCAAATTCGAATAACTTTCTGATTAGTCGATTCAATTCTCGTAGGTCTTTTCCTTCTAAAAATCTTTTTCAAGTGCGAATGATTGGGCGTGCTGTAAGAGTATAATATTGATTTATATAGCTTTGCTGTAGCATGTGATCTAAGGTCCTCGATAGAGGGCATTTCAGCTTCAAAATATAAATTACGGATTGGGGTTGATTTGAATCATTGGCGTAGCTAGGGGGGTGCTGGGGGGGGCTATGCCCCCCCAGAATAGTTCTTGCCCCCCCCCAGAATAATCAAAGCTACAGTTGTTTTATATTTTAATTCAAGCTTTGCGATGTGTTTAATCCAATTAAGATTGTGGCAGAGAGAGTATGTTAAGCATATTTTTTAGTATTGATATTTACATTACAACTAAAAACACGTAATAAAAACACTAAAAGGAAACTTGAGACGTACATTTTCAAAAATAGTCAATTTATAACTACGTTGATTAAAATCATGAATCGTCACATGCCCAATTTACCATCTAAAATCGTCAAAATCACGAAAAATCCACAGAGTTGGCACCGCTGCTCTCGACAGTTGCTTCGTTGTATTCTGTTCTCAGAGAATTTTTAAAAACTAATCGAAGATAGACGTTTTATAATATTCAATTTATTTTTTGCCTTTTATTTAATTTTTTATTCTTAGTATTTTTTATACACGATGAATATGTTAAGTTTATGTTTTGCTGTATGATTTCTAGTCCTGTTTTAAAACACACATTTTAAATAAAATATTTTTCAAACACATACTTAAAGCAATGCTTTTTTTTTGTTATATTAAATAATGGTAAGTTGCTATTTGATTATTTATAGCGGTGTCGTGGAACCGGCTCCCACACACAATAAAATATTTTTTGTCTTCAACCATGAAATTAATTGATCTAATTAATTATACCCTTCACCACTACTGTGGTACAGGGTATAATAAGTTTGTGCATTTGTATATAACGCCAAGAAATAGTGGTCATAGACCCATCTTTTAGTATACCGATCGGGTAAGAATTAAAATCTGAGTCGATTTAGCGATGTCCGTCTGTCTGTCTGTCTGTCCGTCCGTCTGTCTGTATATGTAATTTTGTGCACAAAGTACAGCTCGCAATTTAAGTCCGATCGTCCTCAAATTTGGCATAGGGCCGTTTCTTGAGACAGAGACAATTGCTATTGGTTTTGGAAAAAATCGGTTCAGATTTAGATATAGCTGCCATATATAATTATCTACGATGTGGTCATAGTTAG
The DNA here is from genome assembly GCF_050003625.1 of Haematobia irritans. Classification (NCBI taxonomy): domain Eukaryota; kingdom Metazoa; phylum Arthropoda; class Insecta; order Diptera; family Muscidae; genus Haematobia; species Haematobia irritans. The sequence continues at coordinate 70,046,533 of NC_134400.1, read as the reverse complement.
CGTGTTTATCAACCGATTTTCTTGAAATACTGTACATCCAAATATTTAATGAATCTCGCAAATCTTGCAAAATATCAGCCAAATCGGTTCAGATTTAGATATAGCTACCATATATATCTTTCGTCCGATTTAGACTCATATGACCACAGAGCCCAAAGTTTACTACCGATCTTCATGAAATATTGCACAGAGGGTAGAATTGGCATTCTACCAATGCTTGGTACACTTGATTGAAATCGGTTCACATTTAGATATAGCTCCCATATATATCTTTCGTCCGATTTGAACTTATATGGCCTCAAAATCCAGGGTTTTGCCGTGATTTGCTTCAAATTTCGCACAAGGAGTACGTTTAGTAGTATAGGTAATTGTGCCAAATTTGGTTGAAATCGATTCAGATTTAGATATGGCTCCCATATATATCTCCCGTCCGATTTGCACTCATATGACCTGGGGGCCCAAAGTTATACTCCCATTTACGTGAAATTTCGCATAGATAGCAGAATTATTATTCTAACTATGCATGTCAAATTTAGTCAAAATTGGTTCAGATTGTATATAGCTCCCATATATACGTACACCAGAGTTGGGGAAATATGGTCGACTGTTTCATATTTTAGACCCATTTTCAATGGGATTTTCCTCCAATTGACTGGATAGTTTCCACAGAGAATACAAATATGGCCAAAATTCTCACAGTTTACACAAAATTCTGTGATGATTTCCCCATATCTTAGCCATATCCTACACACTGCAATGCCAAAATTTCCACAGAACGGATGAGTTTTAAATAAGGCTCCAAGTCGCCCTACACATATCTTGGCGAGATCTAACCAATATCCTTGTAAAATCGCCACTGCTGAGTAGCAAAAATTGTAAATATTACTCTAATTGTCCTATATCTCGAATACATATGTATCGCCTGAAAAATCATAAATCTCTTTTGTACAATTGCATTAAAATTTCTCTCGCTTCATATTTCCCATATTTTTTACTAACATTGTGTATCATCCCAGGGCGTTAGCCGATTTAAATTTTAATTCTAGAGTTTTTGTAGAAGTACAAAAAATTGTTTCCATTAAAAGTATTTGTATCTGGAAATGCAAACCTTTATATAGCTCCCAGCAAATTTTAAGTAGTTGAGATGGTAACACAAATGTTTGTCTACATAGTGGTGAAGGGTATAATATAGTCGGTTCCGCCCGACTTTAGACTTTACTTACTTGTTTTTAATTGAAATGTATTCAATCAAAAAAAAAAAATGATAGTATCAATCATCAAAGCCAATTAAAAAATTAATTGATTCAACTAATTTTTGTGGTTGATTTTTTTTTTGTTTTGATTGATTTTGCTGCATATTGCCTTTAACACCGCAATAAAATTGAGGATGTATAGTTTTATCAATAGGCGTAATTTATCGCTTCGGAAATTTCGACAAAATTGTGAAGGGTGTCTGGGGGGGGGGCATAGCCCCCCCCAGAGAAAATTTCTAGCTCCGCCAATGATTTGAATGCTCCTAGCGCTACACGTATACTGCTGTTGTATATAGCCTTTACCTTGTCTAAGTTTCTCTTGGTTGTATAACCGTAAAGGTAGATACCATAAACTATTTTACTTCTAATCATCGCATTAATAACTCCTAGAATTGAAAGGATGTCACATTTGAACTTTAATGAAGAAAGACATTTAATTATATCTAACCGCTTCATTAGAGAGGAAATTAAGTGTTCTATGTGTGATAGCCATTTGTATCGAGAGTCAATAGTAACTCCCAAAATCTTCAGAGACTGGACTTGTTCGATAGAATTATTGCGTAAAGGAACAGATATAGTGCAAATACGTTTCCGACATATGTGTAGATGCTTACTTTTCGGTATCGAAAGTCGAGCACCAGAATACTTGGACCAATCAGATATTTCACGAAAAACAGGATCTAAGTTGCATCTATTGGATCGTCCTCGGAACTCTTTTATAATTAAAAAATCATCTGCATATGCACAAAATGAAATATCCTTATAAAGAGTAAGCTTGGAACATAATTTTTCGTAAGATATTAAAAATAAAATAACTGAGATAGGCGAACCCTGGGGTATTCCATTGCTCAAACTGAAAGTATCAGATGTATTATTTCCTATTTTAACCCAAAATTCCCTCTTAGTCATGAAATTAAAAATATATTTAATTATGTTTGGTCCCAGCTTCCATTCCTTAAGCTGGTCAATAATCGTATGCACACCAATTCTATCGAATGCCTTAGCAAAATCTAATGATATTATGGATAAGTGTCCCTTCCTTGAAAGCGAATCAGTAATCAGATTATCTACATAAAGTAGATTATCAGCTACTGACTTTCCTTGTCTAAATGCGATTTGTTGACTACTAATAAGTTTGTTTGTATTAACAAACCACCATAGTCTTTTCGCAACAATTTTATCAAGAACCTTTGAAAAACATGAGTTTAGGGATATGGGTCTATAGCTAGTCAGTATGTCTTTGCTGGAATTAGGTTTCAAAACCGGAGTTACAAGACTTCGCTTGTAGGACTGAGGTATATAGCTATGGAAAATATTATCGAATAACCCACATAGTCTCCTCTTAACGTCATACGGTAAATTCTTATTCATAGCATAATTTACGCGATCCTCTCCTGGAGTCCATCCCTAAAACTTTCAATAACCGAGTTCATCTCTAAATAGGTTATGTTCCCATCTATAATACGAGACCTTCGGAGGGGTACGTAATCAATAGATAAGTCTATAGCTGATTTCCGTTCTTTAAAAGTTTGATCAAAATTGTTATCCCTTGACTCATTAGACCAATAATTTCCAAACAAATTCGCAATCTCTACTTTGTCGGTAATTCCTCTGTCAGGCTCATTTTCTGCTCTGATACAATGAATACCAGCTCGCATTTTGACGCCACACAAGCGCCTTATATTTCTCCATACCGTCGAAGTGGAAGTCTTAGAATTAATTTCTGAAGTGAACTTCTCTAAGCTTAATCGCTTAGATAATTTCAATTCCCGTTTAAAAATAGCGTTTGCCCGTTTAAAATTAATAACATTAACACTCGATATGTCCCTTTTAACAATGTTCCACATTCTATTTCGCTCCTTCTTTAATTTTTCTAGCTTTTTATTCCACCAAGGAACTTGAAAACTACTCTGTCTATTATGGTTTTGTGGTATGGAAATATTTGCGGCACGATGTATAATCCTAGTCAAATTTGCTGCCTCCTTATTTACTTCTTCAGATATAGGAATTTCTGCGCTAAACCTGCTGACGCTTTCCATATAAGCATCTCAGTTTGCTAGATCCGTCTTAAATCTGGGCTTAAGTCTAATATTTTTACTAAATTCTCGAGGGAAAAGTGTGGTCAAAATCGGATAATGATCACTCCCGTGCAAATCATTTAAGATTTGCCACTGACTGTCCAAAGCTAGTCTTGGAGAACAAAATGTCAAATCAATATGAGTAAACGTACTATGAGTGGTAAAATGTGTTGGACTGCCGTCGTTGAGCAAAATGTAATTAGAATCATTTAAAAATGAGGAAATTTTATTACCTCTACTATTATTGGCCGAAGATCCCCAAAGGCGATTCCAGCCGTTAAAATCTCCAACTACAAAATGTTGTTGGTTAGAATTTGGAAAAAGTTCTTCTAGAGTGTCCTTGTCAAAAGTCGTACTAGGAGAAAAATAAGCCGATGTCATCATAAATTTTACTTTCGACTCTACAGTTATCGAAACTATATCAAAATTCGACTCCATGTCGTGTACATTATGCTGAATTTGAGCATGGACCAGAATTGCTGAACCTCCATAAGAATTATCAGAACTATTTTTACTATAAAGTGTGTAATTTAAAGGCACTGGAATTCCCATTGTAGTTTGTAAATATGTTTCCTGCAAAGCAATGATGTGTGGGCTATGAGACTTAATGATAAGTTGCAATTCTTGATAATTATTTAAATATCCTTTCATGTTCCACTGAATTATTTTTAATGACATTATAAACTATATATATAAAAAAGAAAACTATTTAAAATATACTAACTAAAGTAAGTTATGTAATAAAAAATTAAAAAGTAAATTCTATGTGATATCAAAAATTTCTTCACCATCTGATAAAAGAATGTCCATTGGCAGCGGAGACTTCATTGGCGTGCTTTTTATTTTCGACGCTTTAGTTGTTGGTGTTGTTGTTGTCTTTCGAAGTTTGGCTTTGAGCTCCAATTGTTTTCGTCTAGACAAATTCTTGGGTGCAATTTTTATTGCTGATGATTTCAATGGGGTTGTGTGCTTTGTTGTTGTTGTAGCTGTGTGTGGTGTACTGCTTGGAGTAGGTTGGCTATGGTTTGAACAACTGGTATGAGTGGACATGTTCGATGGGGGCATGGAGCCCGATGCAAGGTTTGATGACGTCATACTTTTATCAAACATATCAATGTTGCTATAGCTAACCGATGGTCGGACTACAGAAGCGAAGGAAGTGTGGGTTTGATGTCTTTCGTGATATATTTCTCTTGCTTTTTTTGTTGTCGAATTTTTTAGTTGTTTTTATTGCTTGGATCTCTTTCTCTTTTAAGAATATTGGACATTTTTTATCCATTGTGTTGTGGTTCTTATTCTCCATATTATGGGCATCACAATTGATGCAGCGTTTCTCATTTTGACACAATTCGTTTTTCTCTGGATCTGTATGGAATGGCAAAGAGCAATTGCAGCATTTTTGCTCTGCATTACAATATTTTGTTGGGTGACCAAATTTAAAACACTTGAAACATCTCAGGGGAAAGGGAATAAATGTACGAACAAGCGTAATTTCGTAACCAACCTTTACTTCTTCTGGGTGTTCTGGCTTCGAAAATGTAAGAATGATAAGTCCCGTTTCATTTAATCGCTCACCATCTTTTCTCATTATTTTTCTTATCTCAGAGACACTCTGAGGCTTCATTTCTTCAAGAATTTCTTCATCTTTCGTACCAATCAAATCACTTGCATATATAACGCCTTAAGAACTGTTCAAATATTCGTGTTCTTTGACTTCTACTTCAATGGAGGGGGTAAGAGATGTAAGCTGCACGAGTTTGGTTGCTTGAGTTAAGTTTTTGGTTTTTAGCAAAATGTTACCATTTCTTAATTTTTTGCAACTTTCAATTTCACCATTACAAACATAGTCAATTGTTTTCTTTAACAAGAATGGGGAAACTTGAGATAATGTATTATTTTCACTATTAACTCTGCTCATTACAAATATTTTGGTCCCATAGAAATGTTTTTTAATTTCTTTGTCTTGTCAATCCTCATTGAGAGATTAGGGTCAGGTGGTTCACCCATTTTGTATCACAAATTTAACATAAAAATTGAATATCTTCTTTTTTAACTATTTGTGTTTTTTCCTTTTTATTTAAAAATCCAATTTTTTTGTTTTCAGAAACACTTCACTTATTTATCTTTTGTTATTCTTTCACACGTAATTCCTTTCTCACTTTATTAGATATTTTTTTGTTTTTCTTAAAATTTAAACTGAAAGAGAGTTTTATAACGGTTCTCTACTAATTAATTGCCGACGGCACAATCAGTGTATTCAAGCGCGACTTATGACTGCTCACGAAGAAGGTCAAAGACAGACTGATATGAAAAAGTTATTTTGCCCGTATCTCCTTAAATATGCGTCCTAGAGCGAAAAGGACTTTAATTCGTGACCACACCCAAAAAATTGACAAATCCACCCAAAACCTAAAAAAATTTAAATTTTGATATGAAAAACTTATTTTGCCCATATCTCCTAAACTAAGCGCCCTAGCGCGAAAAGGACTTTAATTCATGACCACTCCCAAAAAAATTGAATAATCCTCCCAAAACCAAAAAAATTTAAATTTTTATCTGAAAAACTTATGTTACCCATATCTTCGTATATACGCGTCCTAGAGCGAAAAGGACTTTAATTCGTAACACCCCATAAAATTTAATAATCCACGCAAAACCTAAAAAAATTGCAATTTTTATATGAAAAAGTTATTTTGCCCATATCTCCTTAAGGACGCATATTCCTAGGGCGAAATGGACTTTATTCGTGACCAGCCCCAAAAAATTGACAAATCCACCCAAAAACTAAAAAAATTTCAATTTTGATATGAAAAACTTATTTTGCCCATATCTCCTAAACTAAGCACCCTAGCGCGAAAAGGACTTTTATTCATGACCACCCCCAAAAAAATTGAATAATCCTCCCAAAACCTAAAAAAATTGAAATTTTTATCTGAAAAACTTATTTTGCCCATATCTTCGTATATACGCGTCCTAGAGCGAAAAGGACTTTAATTCGTAACACCCCAAAAAATTTAATAATCCGCTCAAAACCTAAAAAAATTGCAATTTTTATATGAAAAAGTTATTTTGCCCATATCTCCTTAAATATACGTCCTAGGGCGAAGGGACTTTAATTCATGACCACCCCAAAAAAATTGAATAATCCACCCAAAACCTAAAAAAATTGAAATTTTTATCTGAAAAACTTATTTTGCCCATATCTTCGTATATACGCGTCCTAGAGCGAAAAGGACTTTAATTCGTAACACCCCAAAAAATTTAATAATCCACTCAAAACCTAAAAAAAATTGCAATTTTTATATGAAAAAGTTATTTTGTCCATATCTCCTTAAATATGCGTCCTAGTGCGAAATTGACTTTAATTCGTGACCACCACCAAAAAATTGACAAATCCACCCAAAACCGAAAAAATTTAAATTTTGATATGAAAAACTTATTTTTGCCCATATCTCCTAAACTTAGCGCCCTAGCGCGAAAAGGACTTTAATTCATGACCACCCCCAAAAAAATTGAATAATCCTCCCAAAATCTAAAAAAATTGAAATTTTTATCTGAAAAACTTATTTTGGCCATATCTTCGTATATACGCGTCCTAGAGCGAAAAGGACTTTAATTCGTAACACCCCAAAAAATTTAATAATCCGCCCAAAACCTAAAAAAATTGCAATTTTTATATGAAAAAGTTATTTTGCCCATATCTCCTTAAATATACATCCTAGGGCGAAAAGGACTTTAATTCGTGACCACCCCCAAAAATTTGACAAATCCACCCAAAACCTAAAAAAATTAAATTTTGATATGAAAAAGTTATTTTGCCCATATCTCCTAAACTAAGCGCCCTAGCGCGAATAGGACTTTAATTCATGACCACCCCCAAAAAAATTGAATAATCCTCCCAAAACCTAAAAAAATGAAATTTTTATCTGAAAAACTTATTTTGCCCATATCTTCGTATATACGCGTCCTAGAGCGAAAAGGACTTTAATTCGTAACACCCCAAATTTAATAATCCGCTCAAAACCTATAAAAATTTCAATTTTTATATGAAAAAGTTATTTTTCCCATATCTCCTTAAATATATATGTCCTAGGACGAAAATGACTTTAATTCGTGACCACACCCAAAAAATTGACAAATCCACCCAAAACCTAAACAAACTTTAAATTTTGATATGAAAAACTTATTTTGCCCATATCTCCTAAACTAAGCGCCCTAGCGCGAAAAGGACTTTAATTCATGACCACCCCCCAAAAAATTTGAATAATCCTTCCAAAACCTAAAAAAAATTAAATTTTTATCTGAAAAACTTATTTTGCCCATATCTTCGTATATACGCGTCCTAGAGCGAAAAGGACTTTAATTCGTAACACCCCAAAAAATTTAATAATCCACTCAAAACCTAAAAAAATTGCAATTTTTATATGAAAAAGTTATTTTGCCCATATCTCCTTAAGGACGCATATTCCTAGGTCGAAATGGACTTTATTCGTGACCAGCCCCAAAAAATTGACAAATCCATCCAAAAACTAAAAAAATTTAAATTTTTATATGAAAAACTTATTTTGCCCATATCTCCTAAACTAAGCACCCTAGCGCGAAAAGGACTTTTATTCATGACCACCCCCAAAAAAATTGAATAATCCTCCCAAAACCTAAAAAAATTGAAATTTTTATCTGAAAAACTTATTTTGCCCATATCTTCGTATATACGCGTCCTAGAGCGAAAAGGACTTTAATTCGTAACACCCCAAAAAATTTAATAATCCGCTCAAAACCTAAAAAAATTGCAATTTTTATATGAAAAAGTTATTTTGCCCATATCTCCTTAAATATGCGTCCTAGTGCGAAATTGACTTTAATTCGTGACCACCACCAAAAAATTGACAAATCCACCCAAAACCGAAAAAATTTAAATTTTGATATGAAAAACTTATTTTTGCCCAAATCTCCTAAACTTAGCGCCCTAGCGCGAAAAGGACTTTAATTCATGACCACCCCCAAAAAAATTGAATAATCCTCCCAAAATCTAAAAAAATTGAAATTTTTATCTGAAAAACTTATTTTGGCCATATCTTCGTATATACGCGTCCTAGAGCGAAAAGGACTTTAATTCGTAACACCCCAAAAAATTTAATAATCCGCCCAAAACCTAAAAAAATTGCAATTTTTATATGAAAAAGTTATTTTGCCCATATCTCCTTAAATATACATCCTAGGGCGAAAAGGACTTTAATTCGTGACCACCCCCAAAAAATTGACAAATCCACCCAAAACCTAAAAAAATTAAATTTTGATATGAAAAAGTTATTTTGCCCATATCTCCTAAACTAAGCGCCCTAGCGCGAAAAGGACTTTAATTCATGACCACCCCCAAAAAAATTGAATAATCCTCCCAAAACCTAAAAAAATTAAATTTTTATCTGAAAAACTTATTTTGCCCATATCTTCGTATATACGCGTCCTAGAGCGAAAAGGTCTTTAATTCGTAACACCCCAAATTTAATAATCCGCTCAAAACCTATAAAAATTTCAATTTTTATATGAAAAAGTTATTTTGCCCATATCTCCTTAAATATATATGTCCTAGTACGAAAAGGACTTTAATTCGTGACCACACCCAAAAAATTGACAAATCCACCCAAAACCTAAACAAACTTTAAATTTTGATATGAAAAACTTATTTTGCCCATATCTCCTAAACTAAGCGCCCTAGCGCGAAAAGGACTTTAATTCATGACCACCCCCCAAAAAAATTGAATAATCCTTCCAAAACCTAAAAAAATTTAAATTTTTATCTGAAAAACTTATTTTGCCCATATCTTCGTATATACGCGTCCTAGAGCGAAAAGGACTTTAATTCGTAACACCCCAAAAAATTTAATAATCCACTCAAAACCTAAAAAAATTGCAATTTTTATATGAAAAAGTTATTTTGCCCATATCTCCTTAAGGACGCATATTCCTAGGTCGAAATGGACTTTATTCGTGACCAGCCCCAAAAAATTGACAAATCCATCCAAAACTAAAAAAATTTAAATTTTTATATGAAAAACTCATTTTGCCCATATCTCCTAAACTAAGCACCCTAGCGCGAAAAGGACTTTTATTCATGACCACCCCCAAAAAAATTGAATAATCCTCCCAAAACCTAAAAAAATTGAAATTTTTATCTGAAAAACTTATTTTGCCCATATCTTCGTATATACGCGTCCTAGAGCGAAAAGGACTTTAATTCGTAACACCCCAAAAAATTTAATAATCCGCTCAAAACCTAAAAAAATTGCAATTTTTATATGAAAAAGTTATTTTGCCCATATCTCCTTAAATATACGTCCTAGGGCGAAAATGACTTTAATTCATGACCACCCCAAAAAATTGAATAATCCACCAAAAACCTAAAAAATTGAAATTTTTATCTGAAAAACTTATTTTGCCCATATCTTCGTATATACGCGTCCTAGAGCGAAAAGGACTTTAATTCGTAACACCCCAAAAATTTTAATAATCCACTCAAAACCTAAAAAAATTGCAATTTTTATATTAAAAAGTTATTTTGCCCATAACTCCTTAAATATACGTCCTAGGTCGAAAAGGACTTTAATTCGTGACCACACCCAAAAAATTGACAAATCCACCCAAAACCTAAAAAAAATTAAATTTTGATATGAAAAATTTATTTTGCCCATATCTCCTAAACAAAGCGCCCTAGCGCGAAAAGGACTTTAATTCATGACCACCCCCAAAAAAATTGAATAATCCTCCCAAAATCTAAAAAAATTTAAATTTTTATCTGAAAAACTTATTTTGGCCATATCTTCGTATATACGCGTCCTAGAGCGAAAAGGACTTTAATTCGTAACACCCCAAAAAATTTAATAATCCGCTCAAAACCTAAAAAATTGCAATTTTTATATGAAAAAGTTATTTTGCCCATAACTCCTTAAATATACGTCCTAGGTCGAAAAGGACTTTAATTCGTGACCACACCCAAAAAATTGACAAATCCACCCAAAACCTAAAAAAAATTAAATTTTGATATGAAAAATTTATTTTGCCCATATCTCCTAAACAAAGCGCCCTAGCGCGAAAAGGACTTTAATTCATGACCACCCCCAAAAAAATTTAATAATCCTCCCAAAACCTAAAAAAATTGAAATTTTTATCTGAAAAACTTATTTTGCCCATATCTTCGTATATACGCGTCCTAGAGCGAAAAGGCTTTAATTCATAACACCCCAGAAAATGTAATAATCCGCTCAAAACCCAAAAAAATTGCAATTTTTATATGAAAAAGTTATTTTGCCCATATCTCCTTAAATATACGTCCTAGGGTGAAAAGGACTTTAATTCGTGACCACACCCAAAAAATTGACAAATCCACCCAAAACCTAAAAAAATTTAAATTTTGATATGAAAAACTTATTTTGCCCATATCTCCTAAACTAATCGCCCTAGCGCGAAAAGGACTTTAATTCATGACCACCCCCAAAAAAATTGAATAATCCTCCCAAAACCTAAAAAAATTGAAATTTTTATCTGAACAATTTATGTTACCCATATCTTCGTATATACGCGTCCTAGAGCGAAAAGGACTTTAATTCGTAACACCCCAAAAAATTTAATAATCCACTCAAAACCTAAAAAAAATGCAATTTTTATATGAAAAAGTAATTTTGCCCACATCTCCTTAAATATGCGTCCTAGGGCGAAATGGACTTTAATTCGTGACCACCCCCAAAAAATTGACAAATCCACCCAAAACTTAAAAAAAATTAAATTTTGATATGAAAAAGTTATTTTGCCCATATCTCCTTAAATATACGTCCTAGCGCGAAAAGGACTTTAATTCATGACCACCCCTAAAAAAATTGAATAATCCTCCCAAAACCTAAAAAAATTGAAATTTTTATCTGAAAAACTTATTTTGCCCATATCTTCGTATATACGCGTCCTAGAGCGAAAAGGACTTTAATTCGTAACACCTCAAAAAATTTAATAATCCGCTCAAAACCTAAAAAAATTGCAATTTTTATATGAAAAAGTTATTTTGCCCATATCTCCTTAAATATATACGTCCTAGGACGAAAAGGACTTTAATTCGTGACCACACCCAAAAAATTGACAAATCCACCCAAAACCTAAAAAAAAGTTAAATTTTGATATGAAAAACTTATTTTGCCCATATCTCCTAAACTAAGCGCCCTAGCGCGAAAAGGACTTTAATTCATGACCACCCCATAAAAATTGAATAATCCTCCCAAAACCTAACAAAATTGAAATTTTTATCTGAAAAACTTATTTTGCCCATATCTTCGTATATACGCGTCCTAGAGCGAAAAGGACTTTAATTCGTAACACCCCAAAAAAATTAATAATCCGCTCAAAACCTAAAAAATTGCAATTTTTATATGAAAAAGTTATTTTGCCCATATCTCCTTAAATATACGTCCTAGGGCGAAAAGGACTTTAATTCGTGACCACATCCCAAAAATTGACAAATCCACCCAAAACCTAAAAAAAATTTAAATTTTGATATGAAAAACTTATTTTGCCCATATCTCCTAAACTAAGCGCCCTAGCGCGAAAAGGACTTTAATTCATGACCACCCCCAAAAATATTGAATAATCCTCCCAAAACCTAACAAAATTGAAATTTTTATCTGAAAAACTTATTTTTTCCCATATCTTCGTATATACGCGTCCTAGAGCGAAAAGGACTTTAATTCGTAACACCCCAAAAAAATTAATAATCCGCTCAAAACCTAAAAAAATGACAATTTTTATATGAAAAATTTATTTTGCCCATATCTCCTTAAATATACGTCCTAGGGCGAAAAGGACTTTAATTCGTGACCACACCCCAAAAATTGACAAATCCACCCAAAACCTAAAAAAAATTTAAATTTTGATATGAAAGACTTATTTTGCCCATATCTTCGTATATACGCGTCCTAGAGCGAAAAGGACTTTAATTCGTAACACCCCAAAAAATTTAATAATCCACTCAAAACCTAAAAAAATTGCAATTTTTATATGAAAAAGTTATTTTGCCCATATCTCCTTAAATATGCGTCCTAGTGCGAAATTGACTTTAATTCGTGACCACCATCAAAAAATTGACAAATCCAGCCAAAACCTAAAAAAATTTAAATTTTGATATGAAAAACTTTGTTTTGCCCATATCTCCTAAACTAAGCGCCCTAGCGCGAAAAGGACTTTAATTCATGACCACCCCCAAAAAAAATTAATAATCCTCCCAAAATCTAAAAAAATTTAAATTTTTATCTGAAAAACTTATTTTGGCCATATCTTCGTATATACGCGTCCTAGAGCGAAAAGGCCTTTAATTCGTAACACCCCAAAAAATTTAATAATCCGCTCAAAACCTAAAAAATTGCAATTTTTATATGAAAAAGTTATTTTGCCCATAACTCCTTAAATATACGTCCTAGGTCGAAAAGGACTTTAATTCGTGACCACACCCAAAAATTGACAAATCCACCCAAAACCTAAAAAAAAAATTAAATTTTGATATGAAAAATTTATTTTGCCCATATCTCCTAAACTAAGCGCCCTAGCGCGGAAAGGACTTTAATTCATGACCACCCCCAAAAAAATTGAATAATCCTCCCAAAACCTAAAAAAATTGAAATTTTTATCTGAAAAACTTATTTTGCCCATATCTTCGTATATACGCGTCCTAGAGCGAAAAGGACTTTAATTCGTAACACCCCAAAAAATTTAATAATCCGCTCAACACCTAAAAAAATTGCAATTTTTATATGAAAAAGTTATTTTGCCCATATCTCCTTAAATATATACGTCCTAGGACGAAAAGGACTTTAATTCGTGACCACACCCAAAAAATTGACAAATCCACCCAAAACCTAAAAAAAAGTTAAATTTTGATATGAAAAACTTATTTTGCCCATATATCCTAAACTAAGCGCCCTAGCGCGAAAAGGACTTTAATTCATGACCACCCCAAAAAAATTGAATAATCCTCCCAAAATCTAAAAAAATTGAAATTTTTATCTGAAAAACTTATTTTGGCCATATCTTCGTATATACGCGTCCTAGAGCGAAAAGGACTTTAATTCGTAACACCCCAAAAAATTTAATAATCCGCTCAAAACCTAAAAAAATGACAATTTTTATATGAAAAAGTTATTTTGCCCATAACTTCTTAAATATACGTCCTAGGTCGAAAAGGACTTTAATTCGTGACCACACCCAAAAAATTGACAAATCCACCCAAAACCTAAAAAAAATTAAATTTTGATATGAAAAATTTATTTTGCCCATATCTCCTAAACTAAGCGCCCTAGCGCGGAAAGGACTTTAATTCATGACCACCCCCAAAAAAATTGAATAATCCTCCCAAAACCTAAAAAAATTGAAATTTTTATCTGAAAAACTTATTTTGCCCATATCTTCGTATATACGCGTCCTAGAGCGAAAAGGACTTTAATTCGTAACACCCCAAAAAATTTAATAATCCGCTCAACACCTAAAGAAATTGCAATTTTTATATGAAAAAGTTATTTTGCCCATATCTCCTTAAATATACGTCCTAGGACGAAAAGAACTTTAATTCGTGACCACCCCCAAAAAATTGACAAATCCACCCAAAACCTAAAAAAATATAAATTTTGATATGAAAAACTTATTTTGCCCATATCTCCTAAACAAAGCGCCCTAGCGCGAAAAGGACTTTAATTCATGACCACCCCCAAAAAAATTTAATAATCCTCCCAAAACCTAAAAAAATTGAAATTTTTATCTGAAAAACTTATTTTGCCCATATCTTCGTATATACGCGTCCTAGAGCGAAAAGGCTTTAATTCATAACACCCCAGAAAATGTAATAATCCGCTCAAAACCCAAAAAAATTGCAATTTTTATATGAAAAAGTTATTTTGCCCATATCTCCTTAAATATACGTCCTAGGGTGAAAAGGACTTTAATTCGTGACCACACCCAAAAAATTTACAAATCCACCCAAAACCTAAAAAAATTTAAATTTTGATATGAAAAACTTATTTTGCCCATATCTCCTAAACTAATCGCCCTAGCGCGAAAAGGACTTTAATTCATGACCACCCCCAAAAAAATTGAATAATCCTCCCAAAACCTAAAAAAATTGAAATTTTTATCTGAAAAATTTATGTTACCCATATCTTCGTATATACGCGTCCTAGAGCGAAAAGGACTTTAATTCGTAACACCCCAAAAAATTTAATAATCCACTCAAAACCTAAAAAAAATGCAATTTTTATATGAAAAAGTAATTTTGCCCACATCTCCTTAAATATGCGTCCTAGGGCGAAATGGACTTTAATTCGTGACCACCCCCAAAAAATTGACAAATCCACCCAAAACTTAAAAAAAATTAAATTTTGATATGAAAAAGTTATTTTGCCCATATCTCCTTAAATATACGTCCTAGCGCGAAAAGGACTTTAATTCATGACCACCCCTAAAAAAATTGAATAATCCTCCCAAAACCTAAAAAAATTGAAATTTTTATCTGAAAAACTTATTTTGCCCATATCTTCGTATATACGCGTCCTAGAGCGAAAAGGACTTTAATTCGTAACACCCCAAAAAAATTAATAATCCGCTCAAAACCTAAAAAATTGCAATTTTTATATGAAAAAGTTATTTTGCCCATATCTCCTTAAATATACGTCCTAGGGCGAAAAGGACTTTAATTCGTGACCACATCCCAAAAATTGACAAATCCACCCAAAACCTAAAAAAAATTTAAATTTTGATATGAAAAACTTATTTTGCCCATATCTTCGTATATACGCGTCCTAGAGCGAAAAGGACTTTAATTCGTAACACCCCAAAAAATTTAATAATCCACTCAAAACCTAAAAAAATTGCAATTTTTATATGAAAAAGTTATTTTGCCCATATCTCCTTAAATATGCGTCCTAGTGCGAAATTGACTTTAATTCGTGACCACCATCAAAAAATTGACAAATCCAGCCAAAACCTAAAAAAATTTAAATTTTGATATGAAAAACTTTGTTTTGCCCATATCTCCTAAACTAAGCGCCCTAGCGCGAAAAGGACTTTAATTCATGACCACCCCCAAAAAAATTGAATAATCCTCCCAAAATCTAAAAAAATTTAAATTTTTATCTGAAAAACTTATTTTGGCCATATCTTCGTATATACGCGTCCTAGAGCGAAAAGGACTTTAATTCGTAACACCCCAAAAAATTTAATAATCCGCTCAAAACCTAAAAAATTGCAATTTTTATATGAAAAAGTTATTTTGCCCATAACTCCTTAAATATACGTCCTAGGTCGAAAAGGACTTTAATTCGTGACCACACCCAAAAAATTGACAAATCCACCCAAAACCTAAAAAAAATTTAATTTTGATATGAAAAATTTATTTTGCCCATATCTCCTAAACAAAGCGCCCTAGCGCGAAAAGGACTTTAATTCATGACCACCCCCAAAAAAATTTAATAATCCTCCCAAAACCTAAAAAAATTGAAATTTTTATCTGAAAAACTTATTTTGCCCATATCTTCGTATATACGCGTCCTAGAGCGAAAAGGCTTTAATTCATAACACCCCAGAAAATGTAATAATCCGCTCAAAACCCAAAAAAATTGCAATTTTTATATGAAAAAGTTATTTTGCCCATATCTCCTTAAATATACGTCCTAGGGTGAAAAGGACTTTAATTCGTGACCACACCCAAAAAATTGACAAATCCACCCAAAACCTAAAAAAATTTAAATTTTGATATGAAAAACTTATTTTGCCCATATCTCCTAAACAAAGCGCCCTAGCGCGAAAAGGACTTTAATTCATGACCACCCCCAAAAAAATTGAATAATCCTCCCAAAACCTAAAAAAATTGAAATTTTTATCTGAAAAACTTATTTTGCCCATATCTTCGTATATACGCGTCCTAGAGCGAAAAGGCTTTAATTCATAACACCCCAGAAAATGTAATAATCCGCTCAAAACCCAAAAAAATTGCAATTTTTATATGAAAAAGTTATTTTGCCCATATCTCCTTAAATATACGTCCTAGGGTGAAAAGGACTTTAATTCGTGACCACACCCAAAAAATTGACAAATCCACCCAAAACCTAAAAAAATTTAAATTTTGATATGAAAAACTTATTTTGCCCATATCTCCTAAACTAATCGCCCTAGCGCGAAAAGGACTTTAATTCATGACCACCCCCAAAAAAATTGAATAATCCTCCCAAAACCTAAAAAAATTGAAATTTTTATCTGAAAAATTTATGTTACCCATATCTTCGTATATACGCGTCCTAGAGCGAAAAGGACTTTAATTCGTAACACCCCAAAAAATTTAATAATCCACTCAAAACCTAAAAAAAATGCAATTTTTATATGAAAAAGTAATTTTGCCCACATCTCCTTAAATATGCGTCCTAGGGCGAAATGGACTTTAATTCGTGACCACCCCCAAAAAATTGACAAATCCACCCAAAACTTAAAAAAATTTAAATTTTGATATGAAAAAGTTATTTTGCCCATATCTCCTTAAATATACGTCCTAGCGCGAAAAGGACTTTAATTCATGACCACCCCTAAAAAAATTGAATAATCCTCCCAAAACCTAAAAACATTGAAATTTTTATCTGAAAAACTTATTTTGCCCATATCTTCGTATATACGCGTCCTAGAGCGAAAAGGACTTTAATTCGTAACACCTCAAAAAATTTAATAATCCGCTCAAAACCTAAAAAAATTGCAATTTTTATATGAAAAAGTTATTTTGCCCATATCTCCTTAAATATACGTCCTAGGTCGAAAAGGACTTTAATTCGTGACCACACCCAAAAAATTGACAAATCCACCCAAAACCTAAAAAAAAGTTAAATTTTGATATGAAAAACTTATTTTGCCCATATCTCCTAAACTAAGCGCCCTAGCGCGAAAAGGACTTTAATTCATGACCACCCCAAAAAAATTGAATAATCCTCCCAAAATCTAAAAAAATTGAAATTTTTATCTGAAAAACTTATTTTGGCCATATCTTCGTATATACGCGTCCTAGAGCGAAAAGGACTTTAATTCGTAACACCCCAAAAAATTTAATAATCCGCCCAAAACCTAAAAAAATGACAATTTTTATATGAAAAAGTTATTTTGCCCATAACACCTTAAATATACGTCCTAGGTCGAAAAGGACTTTAATTCGTGACCACACCCAAAAAATTGACAAATCCACCCAAAACCTAAAAAAAATTAAATTTTGATATGAAAAATTTATTTTGCCCATATCTCCCAAACTAAGCGCCCTAGCGCGGAAAGGACTTTAATTCATGACCACCCCCAAAAAAATTGAATAATCCTCCCAAAACCTAAAAAAATTGAAATTTTTATCTGAAAAACTTATTTTGCCCATATCTTCGTATATACGCGTCCTAGAGCGAAAAGGACTTTAATTCGTAACACCCCAAAAAATTTAATAATCCGCTCAACACCTAAAGAAATTGCAATTTTTATATGAAAAAGTTATTTTGCCCATATCTCCTTAAATATACGTCCTAGGACGAAAAGAACTTTAATTCGTGACCACCCCCAAAAAATTGACAAATCCACCCAAAACCTAAAAAAATATAAATTTTGATATGAAAAACTTATTTTGCCCATATCTCCTAAACAAAGCGCCCTAGCGCGAAAAGGACTTTAATTCATGACCACCCCCAAAAAAATTTAATAATCCTCCCAAAACCTAAAAAAATTGAAATTTTTATCTGAAAAACTTATTTTGCCCATATCTTCGTATATACGCGTCCTAGAGCGAAAAGGACTTTAATTCGTAACACCCCAAAAAATTTAATAATCCACTCAAAACCTAAAAAAAATGCAATTTTTATATGAAAAAGTAATTTTGCCCATATCTCCTTAAATATGCGTCCTAGGGCGAAATGGACTTTAATTCGTGACCACCCCCAAAAAATTGACAAATCCACCCAAAACTTAAAAAAATTTAAATTTTGATATGAAAAAGTTATTTTGCCCATATCTCCTTAAATATACGTCCTAGCGCGAAAAGGACTTTAATTCATGACCACCCCTAAAAAAATTGAATAATCCTCCCAAAACCTAAAAACATTGAAATTTTTATCTGAAAAACTTATTTTGCCCATATCTTCGTATATACGCGTCCTAGAGCGAAAAGGACTTTAATTCGTAACACCTCAAAAAATTTAATAATCCGCTCAAAACCTAAAAAAATTGCAATTTTTATATGAAAAAGTTATTTTGCCCATATCTCCTTAAATATATACGTCCTAGGACGAAAAGGACTTTAATTCGTGACCACACCCAAAAAATTGACAAATCCACCCAAAACCTAAAAAAAAGTTAAATTTTGATATGAAAAACTTATTTTGCCCATATCTCCTAAACTAAGCGCCCTAGCGCGAAAAGGACTTTAATTCATGACCACCCCAAAAAAATTGAATAATCCTCCCAAAATCTAAAAAAATTGAAATTTTTATCTGAAAAACTTATTTTGGCCATATCTTCGTATATACGCGTCCTAGAGCGAAAAGGACTTTAATTCGTAACACCCCAAAAAATTTAATAATCCGCCCAAAACCTAAAAAAATGACAATTTTTATATGAAAAAGTTATTTTGCCCATAACTCCTTAAATATACGTCCTAGGTCGAAAAGGACTTTAATTCGTGACCACTCCCAAAAAATTGACAAATCCACCCAAAACCTAAAAAAAATTAAATTTTGATATGAAAAATTTATTTTGCCCATATCTCCCAAACTAAGCGCCCTAGCGCGGAAAGGACTTTAATTCATGACCACCCCCAAAAAAATTGAATAATCCTCCCAAAACCTAAAAAAATTGAAATTTTTATCTGAAAAACTTATTTTGCCCATATCTCCTAAACTAAGCGACCTAGAGCGAAAAGGACTTTAATTCGTAACACCCCAAAAAATTTAATAATCCGCTCAACACCTAAAGAAATTGCAATTTTTATATGAAAAAGTTATTTTGCCCATATCTCCTTAAATATACGTCCTAGGACGAAAAGAACTTTAATTCGTGACCACCCCCAAAAAATTGACAAATCCACCCAAAACCTAAAAAAATATGAATTTTGATATGAAAAACTTATTTTGCCCATATCTCCTAAACAAAGCGCCCTAGCGCGAAAAGGACTTTAATTCATGACCACTCCCAAAAAAATTTAATAATCCTCCCAAAACCTAAAAAAATTGAAATTTTTATCTGAAAAACTTATTTTGCCCATATCTTCGTATATACGCGTCCTAGAGCGAAAAGGCTTTAATTCATAACACCCCAGAAAATGTAATAATCCGCTCAAAACCCAAAAAAATTGCAATTTTTATATGAAAAAGTTATTTTGCCCATATCTCCTTAAATATACGTCCTAGGGTGAAAAGGACTTTAATTCGTGACCACACCCAAAAAATTGACAAATCCACCCAAAACCTAAAAAAATTTAAATTTTGATATGAAAAACTTATTTTGCCCATATCTCCTAAACTAATCGCCCTAGCGCGAAAAGGACTTTAATTCATGACCACCCCAAAAAAATTGAATAATCCTCCCAAAACCTAAAAAAATTGAAATTTTTATCTGAAAAATTTATGTTACCCATATCTTCGTATATACGCGTCCTAGAGCGAAAAGGACTTTAATTCGTAACACCCCAAAAAATTTAATAATCCACTCAAAACCTAAAAAAAATGCAATTTTTATATGAAAAAGTAATTTTGCCCACATCTCCTTAAATATGCGTCCTAGGGCGAAATGGACTTTAATTCGTGACCACCCCCAAAAAATTGACAAATCCACCCAAAACTTAAAAAAAATTAAATTTTGATATGAAAAAGTTATTTTGCCCATATCTCCTTAAATATACGTCCTAGCGCGAAAAGGACTTTAATTCATGACCACCCCTAAAAAAATTGAATAATCCTCCCAAAACCTAAAAAAATTGAAAATTTTATCTGAAAAACTTATTTTGCCCATATCTTCGTATATACGCGTCCTAGAGCGAAAAGGACTTTAATTCGTAACACCCCAAAAAAATTAATAATCCGCTCAAAACCTAAAAAATTGCAATTTTTATATGAAAAAGTTATTTTGCCCATATCTCCTTAAATATACGTCCTAGGGCGAAAAGGACTTTAATTCGTGACCACATCCCAAAAATTGACAAATCCACCCAAAACCTAAAAAAAATTTAAATTTTGATATGAAAAACTTATTTTGCCCATATCTCCTAAACTAAGCGCCCTAGCGCGAAAAGGACTTTAATTCATGACCACCCCCAAAAATATTGAATAATCCTCCCAAAACCTAACAAAATTGAAATTTTTATCTGAAAAACTTATTTTTTCCCATATCTTCGTATATACGCGTCCTAGAGCGAAAAGGACTTTAATTCGTAACACCCCAAAAAAATTAATAATCCGCTCAAAACCTAAAAAAATGACAATTTTTATATGAAAAATTTATTTTGCCCATATCTCCTTAAATATACGTCCTAGGGCGAAAAGGACTTTAATTCGTGACCACACCCCAAAAATTGACAAATCCACCCAAAACCTAAAAAAAATTTAAATTTTGATATGAAAAACTTATTTTGCCCATATCTTCGTATATACGCGTCCTAGAGCGAAAAGGACTTTAATTCGTAACACCCCAAAAAATTTAATAATCCACTCAAAACCTAAAAAAATTGCAATTTTTATATGAAAAAGTTATTTTGCCCATATCTCCTTAAATATGCGTCCTCGTGCGAAATTGACTTTAATTCGTGACCACCATCAAAAAATTGACAAATCCAGCCAAAACCTAAAAAAATTTAAGTTTTGATATGAAAAACTTTGTTTTGCCCATATCTCCTAAACTAAGCGCCCTAGCGCGAAAAGGACTTTAATTCATGACCACCCCCAAAAAAATTGAATAATCCTCCCAAAATCTAAAAAAATTTAATTTTTTATCTGAAAAACTTATTTTGGCCATATCTTCGTATATACGCGTCCTAGAGCGAAAAGGACTTTAATTCGTAACACCCCAAAAAATTTAATAATCCGCTCAAAACCTAAAAAATTGCAATTTTTATATGAAAAAGTTATTTTGCCCATAACTCCTTAAATATACGTCCTAGGTCGAAAAGGACTTTAATTCGTGACCACACCCAAAAATTGACAAATCCACCCAAAACCTAAAAAAAAAATTAAATTTTGATATGAAAAATTTATTTTGCCCATATCTCCTAAACTAAGCGACCTAGCGCGGAAAGGACTTTAATTCATGACCACCCCCAAAAAAATTGAATAATCCTCCCAAAACCTAAAAACATTGAAATTTTTATCTGAAAAACTTATTTTGCCCATATCTTCGTATATACGCGTCCTAGAGCGAAAAGGACTTTAATTCGTAACACCCCAAAAAATTTAATAATCCACTCAAAACCTAAAAAAATTGCAATTTTTATATGAAAAAGTTATTTTGCCCATATCTCCTTAAATATGCGTCCTCGTGCGAAATTGACTTTAATTCGTGACCACCATCAAAAAATTGACAAATCCAGCCAAAACCTAAAAAAATTTAAGTTTTGATATGAAAAACTTTGTTTTGCCCATATCTCCTAAACTAAGCGCCCTAGCGCGAAAAGGACTTTAATTCATGACCACCCCCAAAAAAATTGAATAATCCTCCCAAAATCTAAAAAAATTTAATTTTTTATCTGAAAAACTTATTTTGGCCATATCTTCGTATATACGCGTCCTAGAGCGAAAAGGACTTTAATTCGTAACACCCCAAAAAATTTAATAATCCGCTCAAAACCTAAAAAATTGCAATTTTTATATGAAAAAGTTATTTTGCCCATAACTCCTTAAATATACGTCCTAGGTCGAAAAGGACTTTAATTCGTGACCACACCCAAAAATTGACAAATCCACCCAAAACCTAAAAAAAAAATTAAATTTTGATATGAAAAATTTATTTTGCCCATATCTCCTAAACTAAGCGACCTAGCGCGGAAAGGACTTTAATTCATGACCACCCCCAAAAAAATTGAATAATCCTCCCAAAACCTAAAAACATTGAAATTTTTATCTGAAAAACTTATTTTGCCCATATCTTCGTATATACGCGTCCTAGAGCGAAAAGGACTTTAATTCGTAACACCTCAAAAAATTTAATAATCCGCTCAAAACCTAAAAAAATTGCAATTTTTATATGAAAAAGTTATTTTGCCCATATCTCCTTAAATATACGTCCTAGCGCGAAAAGGACTTTAATTCATGACCACCCCTAAATAAATTGAATAATCCTCCCAAAACCTAAAAACATTGAAATTTTTATCTGAAAAACTTATTTTGCCCATATCTTCGTATATACGCGTCCTAGAGCGAAAAGGACTTTAATTCGTAACACCTCAAAAAATTTAATAATCCGCTCAAAACCTAAAAAAATTGCAATTTTTATATGAAAAAGTTATTTTGCCCATATCTCCTTAAATATATACGTCCTAGGACGAAAAGGACTTTAATTCGTGACCACACCCAAAAAATTGACAAATCCACCCAAAACATAAAAAAAGCTAAATTTTGATATGAAAAACTTATTTTGCCCATATCTCCTAAACTAAGCGCCCTAGCGCGAAAAGGACTTTAATTCATGACCACCCCAAAAAAATTGAATAATCCTCCCAAAACCTAACAAAATTGAAATTTTTATCTGAAAAACTTATTTTGCCCATATCTTCGTATATACGCGTCCTAGAGCGAAAAGGACTTTAATTCGTAACACCCCAAAAAAATTAATAATCCGCTCAAAACCTAAAAAATTGCAATTTTTATATGAAAAAGTTATTTTGCCCATATCTCCTTAAATATACGTCCTAGGGCGAAAAGGACTTTAATTCGTGACCACATCCCAAAAATTGACAAATCCACCCAAAACCTAAAAAAAATTTAAATTTTGATATGAAAAACTTATTTTGCCCATATCTCCTAAACTAAGCGCCCTAGCGCGAAAAGGACTTTAATTCATGACCACCCCCAAAAATATTGAATAATCCTCCCAAAACCTAACAAAATTTAAATTTTTATCTGAAAAACTTATTTTTTCCCATATCTTCGTATATACGCGTCCTAGAGCGAAAAGGACTTTAATTCGTAACACCCCAAAAAAATTAATAATCCGCTCAAAACCTAAAAAAATGACAATTTTTATATGAAAAATTTATTTTGCCCATATCTCCTTAAATATACGTCCTAGGGCGAAAAGGACTTTAATTCGTGACCACACCCCAAAAATTGACAAATCCACCCAAAACCTAAAAAAAATTTAAATTTTGATATGAAAAACTTATTTTGCCCATATCTTCGTATATACGCGTCCTAGAGCGAAAAGGACTTTAATTCGTAACACCCCAAAAAATTTAATAATCCACTCAAAACCTAAAAAAATTGCAATTTTTATATGAAAAAGTTATTTTGCCCATATCTCCTTAAATATACGTCCTAGGGCGAAAATGACTTTAATTCGTGACCACCCCCAAAAAATTGACAAATCCACCCAAAACCTAAAAATATTTAAATTTTGATATGAAAAACTTATTTTGCCCATATCTCCTAAACTAAGCCCTCTAGCGCGAAAAGGACTTTAATTCATGACCACCCCCAAAAAAATTGAATAATCCTCCCAAAACCTAAAAAAATTGAAATTTTTATCTGAAAAACTTATTTTGCCCATATCTTCGTATATACGCGTCCTAGAGCGAAAAGGACTTTAAATCGTAACACCCCAAAAAATTTAATAATCCACTCAAAACCTAAAAAAATTGCAATTTTTATATGAAAAAGTTATATTGCCCATATCTCCTTAAATATACGTCCTAGAGCCAAAATGACTTTAATTCGTGACCACCCCCAAAAAATTGACAAATCCACCCAAAACCTAAAAGAATTTAAATTTTGATATGAAAAACTTATTTTGCCCATATCTCCTAAACTAAGCGCCCTAGCGCGAAAAGGACTTTAATTCATGACCACCCCCAAAAAAATTGAATAATCCTCCCAAAACCTAAAAAAATTTAAATTTTTATCTGAAAAACTTATTTTGCCCATATCTTCGTATATACGCGTCCTAGAGCGAAAATGACTTTAATTCGTAACACCCCAAAAAATTTAATAAACCGCTCAAAACCTGAAAAAATTGCAATTTTTATATGGAAAAGTTATTTTGCCCATATCTCCTTAAATATACGTCCTAGGGCGAAAAGGACTTTAATTCGTGACCACACCCAAAAAATTGACAAATCCAACCAAAACCTAAAAAAAATTAAAATTTTGATATGAAAAACTTATTTTGCCCATATCTCCTAAACTAAGCGCCCTAGCGCGAAAAGGACTTTAATTCATGACCACCCCCAAAAAAATTGAATAATCCTCCCAAAACCTAAAAAAATTGAAATTTTTATCTGAAAAACTTATTTTGCCCATATCTTCGTATATACGCGTCCTAGAGCGAAAAGGACTTTAATTCGTAACACCCCATAAAATATAATAATCCACTCAAAACCTAAAAAAATTGCAATTTTTATATGAAAAAGTTATTTTGCCCATACCTCCTTAAATATACGTCCTAGGGCGAAAAGGACTTTAATTCGTGACCACACCCAAAAAATTGACAAATCCACCCAAAACCTAAAAAAAATTTAAATTTTGATATGAAAAACTTATTTTGCACATACCTCCTAAACTAAGCGCCCTAGCGCGAAAAGGACTTTAATTCATGACCACCCCAAAAAAATTGAATAATCCTCATAAAACCTAAAAAAAATTGAAATTTTTATCTGAAAAACTTATTTTGCCCATATCTTCGTATATACGCGTCCTAGAGTGAAAAGGACTTTAATTCGTAACACCCCAAAAAATTTAATAATCCACTCAAAACCTAAAAAAAACAATTTTTATATGAAAATGTTATTTTGCCAATATCTCCTTAAATGCACGTCCTAGGGCGAAAAGAACTTTAATTCGTGACCACCCCCAAAAAATTGACAAATCCACCCAAAACCTAAAAAAATTTAAATTTTGAAATGAAAAACTTATTTTGCACATATCTCCTAAACTAATCTCCCTAGCGCGAAAAGGACTTTAATTCATGACCACCCCCAAAAAATTGAATAATCCTCCCAAAACCTAAAAAAATTGAAATTTTTATCTGAAAAACTTATTTTGCCCATATCTTCGTATATACGCGTCCTAGAGCGAAAAGGACTTTAATTCGTAACACCCCATAAAATATAATAATCCACTCAATACCTAACAAAATTGCAATTTTTATATGAAAAAGTTATTTTGCCCATACCTCCTTAAATATACGTCCTAGGGCGAAAAGGACTTTAATTCGTGACCACACCCAAAAAATTGACAAATCCACCCAAAACCTAAAAAAAATTTAAATTTTGATATGAAAAACTTATTTTGCCCATACCTCCTAAACTAAGCGCCCTAGCGCGAAAAGGACTTTAATTCATGACCACCCCAAAAAAATTTAATAATCCTCCTAAAACCTAAAAAAATTGAAATTTTTATCTGAAAAACTTATTTTGCCCATATCTTCGTATATACGCGTCCTAGAGTGAAAATGACTTTAATTCGTAACACCCCAAAAAATTTAATAATCCACTCAAAACCTAAAAAAAGCAATTTTTATATGAAAAAGTTATTTTGCCCATATCTCCTTAAATGCACGTCCTAGGGCGAAAAGAACTTTAATACATGACCACCCCCAAAAAATTGACAAATCCACCCTAAACCTAAAAAAATTTAAATGTTGATATGAAAAACTTATTTTGCACATATCTCCTAAACTAATCTCCCTAGCGCGAAAAGGACTTTAATTCATGACCACCCCCAAAAAATTGAATAATCCTCCCAAAACCTAAAAAAATTGAAATTTTTATCTGAAAAACTTATTTTGCCCATATCTTCGTATATACGCGTCCTAGAGCGAAAAGGACTTTAATTCGTAACACCCCATAAAATATAATAATCCACTCAATACCTAACAAAATTGCAATTTTTATATGAAAAAGTTATTTTGCCCATACCTCCTTAAATATACGTCCTAGGGCGAAAAGGACTTTAATTCGTGACCACACCCAAAAAATTGACAAATCCACCCAAAACCTAAAAAAAATTTAAATTTTGATATGAAAAACTTATTTTGCCCATACCTCCTAAACTAAGCGCCCTAGCGCGAAAAGGACTTTAATTCATGACCACCCCAAAAAAATTTAATAATCCTCCTAAAACCTAAAAAAAATGAAATTTTTATCTGAAAAACTTATTTTGCCCATATCTTCGTATATACGCGTCCTAGAGTGAAAATGACTTTAATTCGTAACACCCCAAAAAATTTAATAATCCACTCAAAACCTAAAAAAAGCAATTTTTATATGAAAAAGTTATTTTGCCCATATCTCCTTAAATGCACGTCCTAGGGCGAAAAGAACTTTAATACATGACCACCCCCAAAAAATTGACAAATCCACCCTAAACCTAAAAAAATTTAAATGTTGATATGAAAAACTTATTTTGCCCATATCTCCTAAACTAAGCGCCTTGGCGCGAAAAGGACTTTAATTCATGACCACCCCCAAAAAAAATTGAATAATCCTCCCAAAACCTAAAAAAATTGAAATTTTTATCTGAAAAACTTATTTTGCCCATATCTTCGAATATACGCGTCCTAGAGCGAAAAGGACTTTAATTCGTAACACCCCAAAAAAATTTAATAATCCACTCAAAACCTAAAAAAATTGCAATTTTTATATGAAAAAGTTATTTTGCCCACATCTCCTTAAATATGCGTCCTAGGGCAAAATGGACTTTAATTCGTGACCACCCCCAAAAAATTGACAAATCCACCCAAAACCTAAAAAAATTTACATTTTGATATGAAAAAGTTATTTTGCCCATATCTCCTAAACTAAGCGCCCTAGCGCGAAAAGGACTTTAATTCATGACCACCCCCAAAAAAATTGAATAATCCTCCCAAAACCTAAAAAAATTGAAATTTTTATCTGAAAACTTATTTTGCCCATATCTTCGTATATACGCGTCCTAGAGCGAAAAGGACTTTAATTCGTAACACCCCAAAAATTTAATAATCCGCTCAAAACCTAAAAAAATTGCAATTTTTATATGAAAAAGTTATTTTGCCCATTTCTCCTTAAATATACGTCCTAGGACGAAAAGGACTTTAATTCGTGACCACACCCAAAAAATTGAATAATCCACCCAAAACCTAAAAAAAATTTAAATTTTGATATGAAAAACTTATTTTGCCTATATCTCCTAAACTAAGCGCCCTAGCGCGAAAAGGACTTTAATTCATGACCACCCCAAAAAAATTTAATAATCCTCCCAAAACCTAACAAAATTGAAATTTTTATCTGAAAAACTTATTTTGCCCATATCTTCGTATATACGCGTCCTAGAGCGAAAAGGACTTTAATTCGTAACACCCCAAAAAATTTAATAATCCGCTCAAAACCTAAAAAAATTGCAATTTTTATATGAAAAAGTTATTTTGCCCATATCTCCTTAAATATACGTCCTAGGGCGAAAATGACTTTAATTCGTGACCACCCCCAAAAAATTGACAAATCCACCCAAAACCTAAAAATATTTAAATTTTGATATGAAAAACTTATTTTGCCCATATCTCCTAAACTAAGCCCTCTAGCGCGAAAAGGACTTTAATTCATGACCACCCCCAAAAAAATTGAATAATCCTCCCAAAACCTAAAAAAATTGAAATTTTTATCTGAAAAACTTATTTTGCCCATATCTTCGTATATACGCGTCCTAGAGCGAAAAGGACTTTAAATCGTAACACCCCAAAAAATTTAATAATCCACTCAAAACCTAAAAAAATTGCAATTTTTATATGAAAAAGTTATATTGCCCATATCTCCTTAAATATACGTCCTAGAGCCAAAATGACTTTAATTCGTGACCACCCCCAAAAAATTGACAAATCCACCCAAAACCTAAAAGAATTTAAATTTTGATATGAAAAACTTATTTTGCCCATATCTCCTAAACTAAGCGCCCTAGCGCGAAAAGGACTTTAATTCATGACCACCCCCAAAAAAATTGAATAATCCTCCCAAAACCTAAAAAAATTGAAATTTTTATCTGAAAAACTTATTTTGCCCATATCTTCGTATATACGCGTCCTAGAGCGAAAATGACTTTAATTCGTAACACCCCAAAAAATTTAATAAACCGCTCAAAACCTGAAAAAATTGCAATTTTTATATGGAAAAGTTATTTTGCCCATATCTCCTTAAATATACGTCCTAGGGCGAAAAGGACTTTAATTCGTGACCACACCCAAAAAATTGACAAATCCAACCAAAACCTAAAAAAAATTAAAATTTTGATATGAAAAACTTATTTTGCCCATATCTCCTAAACTAAGCGCCCTAGCGCGAAAAGGACTTTAATTCATGACCACCCCCAAAAAAATTGAATAATCCTCCCAAAACCTAAAAAAATTGAAATTTTTATCTGAAAAACTTATTTTGCCCATATCTTCGTATATACGCGTCCTAGAGCGAAAAGGACTTTAATTCGTAACACCCCATAAAATATAATAATCCACTCAAAACCTAAAAAAATTGCAATTTTTATATGAAAAAGTTATTTTGCCCATACCTCCTTAAATATACGTCCTAGGGCGAAAAGGACTTTAATTCGTGACCACACCCAAAAAATTGACAAATCCACCCAAAACCTAAAAAAAATTTAAATTTTGATATGAAAAACTTATTTTGCACATACCTCCTAAACTAAGCGCCCTAGCGCGAAAAGGACTTTAATTCATGACCACCCCAAAAAAATTGAATAATCCTCATAAAACCTAAAAAAAATTGAAATTTTTATCTGAAAAACTTATTTTGCCCATATCTTCGTATATACGCGTCCTAGAGTGAAAAGGACTTTAATTCGTAACACCCCAAAAAATTTAATAATCCACTCAAAACCTAAAAAAAACAATTTTTATATGAAAATGTTATTTTGCCCATATCTCCTTAAATGCACGCCCTAGGGCGAAAAGAACTTTAATTCGTGACCACCCCCAAAAAATTGACAAATCCACCCAAAACCTAAAAAAATTTAAATTTTGAAATGAAAAACTTATTTTGCACATATCTCCTAAACTAATCTCCCTAGCGCGAAAAGGACTTTAATTCATGACCACCCCCAAAAAATTGAATAATCCTCCCAAAACCTAAAAAAATTGAAATTTTTATCTGAAAAACTTATTTTGCCCATATCTTCGTATATACGCGTCCTAGAGCGAAAAGGACTTTAATTCGTAACACCCCATAAAATATAATAATCCACTCAATACCTAACAAAATTGCAATTTTTATATGAAAAAGTTATTTTGCCCATACCTCCTTAAATATACGTCCTAGGGCGAAAAGGACTTTAATTCGTGACCACACCCAAAAAATTGACAAATCCACCCAAAACCTAAAAAAAATTTAAATTTTGATATGAAAAACTTATTTTGCCCATACCTCCTAAACTAAGCGCCCTAGCGCGAAAAGGACTTTAATTCATAACCACCCCAAAAAAATTTAATAATCCTCCTAAAACCTAAAAAAATTGAAATTTTTATCTGAAAAACTTATTTTGCCCATATCTTCGTATATACGCGTCCTAGAGTGAAAATGACTTTAATTCGTAACACCCCAAAAAATTTAATAATCCACTCAAAACCTAAAAAAAGCAATTTTTATATGAAAAAGTTATTTTGCCCATATCTCCTTAAATGCACGTCCTAGGGCGAAAAGAACTTTAATACATGACCACCCCCAAAAAATTGACAAATCCACCCTAAACCTAAAAAAATTTAAATGTTGATATGAAAAACTTATTTTGCCCATATCTCCTAAACTAAGCGCCTTGGCGCGAAAAGGACTTTAATTCATGACCACCCCCAAAAAAAATTGAATAATCCTCCCAAAACCTAAAAAAATTGAAATTTTTATCTGAAAAACTTATTTTGCCCATATCTTCGAATATACGCGTCCTAGAGCGAAAAGGACTTTAATTCGTAACACCCCAAAAAAATTTAATAATCCACTCAAAACCTAAAAAAATTGCAATTTTTATATGAAAAAGTTATTTTGCCCACATCTCCTTAAATATGCGTCCTAGGGCAAAATGGACTTTAATTCGTGACCACCCCCAAAAAATTGACAAATCCACCCAAAACCTAAAAAAATTTACATTTTGATATGAAAAAGTTATTTTGCCCATATCTCCTAAACTAAGCGCCCTAGCGCGAAAAGGACTTTAATTCATGACCACCCCCAAAAAAATTGAATAATCCTCCCAAAACCTAAAAAAATTGAAATTTTTATCTGAAAACTTATTTTGCCCATATCTTCGTATATACGCGTCCTAGAGCGAAAAGGACTTTAATTCGTAACACCCCAAAAATTTAATAATCCGCTCAAAACCTAAAAAAATTGCAATTTTTATATGAAAAAGTTATTTTGCCCATTTCTCCTTAAATATACGTCCTAGGACGAAAAGGACTTTAATTCGTGACCACACCCAAAAAATTGAATAATCCACCCAAAACCTAAAAAAAATTTAAATTTTGATATGAAAAACTTATTTTGCCTATATCTCCTAAACTAAGCGCCCTAGCGCGAAAAGGACTTTAATTCATGACCACCCCAAAAAAATTGAATAATCCTCCCAAAACCTAACAAAATTGAAATTTTTATCTGAAAAACTTATTTTGCCCATATCTTCGTATATACGCGTCCTAGAGCGAAAAGGACTTTAATTCGTAACACCCCAAAAAATTTAATAATCCGCTCAAAACCTAAAAAAATTGCAATTTTTATATGAAAAAGTTATTTTGCCCATATCTCCTTAAATATACGTCCTAGGGCGAAAAGGAATTTAATTCGTGACCACTCCCAAAAAATTGACAAATCCACCCAAAACCTAAAAAAAATTAAATTTTGATATGAAAAAGTTATTTTGCCCATATCTCCTAAACTAAGCGCCCTAGCGCGAAAAGGACTTTAATTCATGACCACCCCCAAAAAAATTGAATAATCCTCCCAAAACCTAAAAAAATTGAAATTTTTATCTGAAAACTTATTTTGCCCATATCTTCGTATATACGCGTCCTAGAGCGAAAAGGACTTTAATTCGTAACACCCCAAAAATTTAATAATCCGCTCAAAACCTAAAAAAAATGCAATTTTTATATGAAAAAGTTATTTTGCCCATATCTCCTTAAATATACGTCCTAGGACGAAAAGGACTTTAATTCGTGACCACACCCAAAAAATTGAATAATCCACCCAAAACCTAAAAAAAATTTAAATTTTGATATGAAAAACTTATTTTGCCTATATCTCCTAAACTAAGCGCCCTAGCGCGAAAAGGACTTTAATTCATGACCACCCCAAAAAAATTGAATAATCCTCCCAAAACCTAACAAAATTGAAATTTTTATCTGAAAAACTTATTTTGCCCATATCTTCGTATATACGCGCCCTAGAGCGAAAAGGACTTTAATTCGTAACACCCCAAAAAAATTAATAATCCGCTCAAAACCTAAAAAAATTGCAATTTTTATATGAAAAAGTTATTTTGCCCATATCTCCTTAAATATACATCCCAGGGCGAAAAGGACTTTAATTCGTGACCACTCCCAAAAAATTGACAAATCCACCCAAAACCTAACAAAAATTAAATTTTGATATGAAAAACTTATTTTGCCCATATCTCCTAAAGTAAGCGCCCTAGCGCGAAAAGGACTTTAATTCATGACCACCCCCAAAAAAATTGAATAATCCTCCCAAAACCTAAAAAAAATTGAAATTTTTATCTGAAAAACTTCTTTTGCCATATCTTCGTATATACGCGTCCTAGAGCGAAAAGGACTTTAATTCGTAACACCCCAAAAAAATTAATAATCAGCTCAAAACCTGAAAAAATTGCAATTTTTATATGGAAAAGTTATTTTGCCCATATCTCCTTAAATATACGTCCTAGGGCGAAAAGGACTTTAATTCGTGACCACACCCAAAAAATTGACAAATCCAACCAAAACCTAAAAAAAATTTAAATTTTGATATAAAAAACTTATTTTGCCCATATCTCATAAACTAAGCGCACTAGCGCGAAAAGGACTTTAATTCATGACCACCCCCAAAAAAAATTGAATAATCCTCCCAAAACCTAAAAAAATTGAAATTTTTATCTGAAAAACTTATTTTGCCCATATCTTCGTATATACGCGTCCTAGAGCGAAAAGGACTTTAATTCGTAACACCCCATAAAATATAATAATCCACTCAAAACCTAAAAAAATTGCAATTTTTATATGAAAAAGTTATTTTGCCCATACCTCCTTAGATATACGTCCTAGGGCGAAAAGGACTTTAATTCGTGACCACACCCAAAAAATTGACAAATCCACCCAAAACCTAAAAAAAATTTAAATTTTGATATGAAAAACTTATTTTGCACATACCTCCTAAACTAAGCGCCCTAGCGCGAAAAGGACTTTAATTCATGACCACCCCAAAAAAATTGAATAATCCTCCTAAAACCTAAAAAAATTGAAATTTTTATCTGAAAAACTTATTTTGCCCATATCTTCGTATATACGCGTCCTAGAGTGAAAAGGACTTTAATTCGTAACACCCCAAAAAATTTAATAATCCACTCAAAACCTAAAAAAAGCAATTTTTATATGAAAATGTTATTTTGCCCATATCTCCTTAAATGCACGTCCTAGGGCGAAAAGAACTTTAATTCGTGACCACCCCCAAAAAATTGACAAATCCACCCAAAACCTAAAAAAATTTAAATTTTGATATGAAAAACTTATTTTGCACATATCTCCTAAACTAATCGCCCTAGCGCGAAAAGGACTTTAATTCATGACCACCCCCAAAAAATTGAATAATCCTCCCAAAACCTAAAAAAATTGAAATTTTTATCTGAAAAACTTATTTTGCCCATATCTTCGTATATACGCGTCCTAGAGCGAAAAGGACTTTAATTCGTAACACCCCATAAAATATAATAATCCACTCAAAACCTAAAAAAATTGCAATTTTTATATGAAAAAGTTATTTTGCCCATACCTCCTTAAATATACGTCCTAGGGCGAAAAGGACTTTAATTCGTGACCACACCCAAAAAATTGACAAATCCACCCAAAACCTAAAAAAAATTTAAATTTTGATATGAAAAACTTATTTTGCACATATCTCCTAAACTAATCGCCCTAGCGCGAAAAGGACTTTAATACATGACCACCCCCAAAAAATTGACAAATCCACCCTAAACCTAAAAAAATTTAAATGTTGATATGAAAAACTTATTTTGCCCATATCTCCTAAACTAAGCGCCCTAGCGCGAAAAGGACTTTAATTCATGACCACCCCCAAAAAAATTGAATAATCCTCCCAAAACCTAAAAAAATTGAAAATTTTATCTGAAAAACTTATTTTGCCCATATCTTCGTATATACGCGTCCTAGAGCGAAAATGACTTTAATTCGTAACACCCCAAAAAATTTAATAAACCGCTCAAAACCTGAAAAAATTGCAATTTTTATATGGAAAAGTTATTTTGCCCATATCTCCTTAAATATACGTCCTAGGGCGAAAAGGACTTTAATTCATGAACACACCCAAAAAATTGACAAATCCAACCAAAACCTAAAAAAAAATTTAAATTTTGATATGAAAAACTTATTTTGCCCATATCTCCTAAACTAAGCGCCCTAGCGTGAAAAGGACTTTAATTCATGACCACCCCCCAAAAAATTGAATAATCCTCCCAAAACCTAAAAAAATTGAAATTTTTATCTGAAAAACTTATTTTGCCCATATCTTCGTATATACGCGTCCTAGAGCGAAAAGGACTTTAATTCGTAACACCCCATAAAATATAATAATCCACTCAAAACCTAAAAAAATTGCAATTTTTATATGAAAAAGTTATTTTGCCCATACCCCCTTAAATATACCTCCTAGGGCGAAAAGGACTTTAATTCGTGACCACACCCAAAAAATTGACAAATCCACCCAAAACCTAAAAAAAATTTAAATTTTGATATGAAAAACTTATTTTGCACATACCTCCTAAACTAAGCGCCCTAGCGCGAAAAGGACTTTAATTCATGACCACCCCAAAAAAATTGAATAATCCTCCTAAAACCTAAAAAAATGAAATTTTTATCTGAAAAACTTATTTTGCCCATATCTTCGTATATACGCGTCCTAGAGTGAAAAGGACTTTAATTCGTAACACCCCAAAAAATTTAATAATCCACTCAAAACCTAAAAAAAGCAATTTTTATATGAAAATGTTATTTTGCCCATATCTCCTTAAATGCACGTCCTAGGGCGAAAAGAACTTTAATTCGTGACCACCCCCAAAAAATTGACAAATCCACCCAAAACCTAAAAAAATTTAAATTTTGATATGAAAAACTTATTTTGCACATATCTCCTAAACTAATCGCCCTAGCGCGAAAAGGACTTTAATTCATGACCACCCCCAAAAAATTGAATAATCCTCCCAAAACCTAAAAAAATTGAAATTTTTATCTGAAAAACTTATTTTGCCCATATCTTCGTATATACGCGTCCTAGAGCGAAAAGGACTTTAATTCGTAACACCCCATAAAATATAATAATCCACTCAAAACCTTAAAAAAATTGCAATTTTTATATGAAAAAGTTATTTTGCCCATACCTCCTTAAATATACGTCCTAGGGCGAAAAGGACTTTAATTCGTGACCACACCCAAAAAATTGACAAATCCACCCAAAACCTAAAAAAAATTTAAATTTTGATATGAAAAACTTATTTTGCCCATACCTCCTAAACTAAGCGCCCTAGCGCGAAAAGGACTTTAATTCATGACCACCCCAAAAAAATTGAATAATCCTCCTAAAACCTAAAAAAATTGAAATTTTTATCTGAAAAACTTATTTTGCCCATATCTTCGTATATACGCGTCCTAGAGTGAAAAGGACTTTAATTCGTAACACCCAAAAAAATTTAATAATCCACTCATAACCTAAAAAAATTGCAATTTTTATATGAAAAAGTTATTTTGCCCATATCTCCTTAAATGCACGTGCTAGGGCGAAAAGAACTTTAATTCGTGACCACCCCCAAAAAATTGACAAATCCACCCAAAACCTAAAAAAATTTAAATTTTGATATGAAAAACTTATTTTGCACATATCTCCTAAACTAATCGCCCTAGCGCGAAAAGGACTTTAATTCATGACCACCCCCAAAAAATTGAATAATCCTCCCAAAACCTAAAAAAATTGAAATTTTTATCTGAAAAACTTATTTTGCCCATATCTTCGTATATACGCGTCCTAGAGCGAAAAGGACTTTAATTCGTAACACCCCATAAAATATAATAATCCACTCAAAACCTTAAAAAAATTGCAATTTTTATATGAAAAAGTTATTTTGCCCATACCTCCTTAAATATACGTCCTAGGGCGAAAAGGACTTTAATTCGTGACCACACCCAAAAAATTGACAAATCCACCCAAAACCTAAAAAAAATTTAAATTTTGATATGAAAAACTTATTTTGCCCATACCTCCTAAACTAAGCGCCCTAGCGCGAAAAGGACTTTAATTCATGACCACCCCAAAAAAATTGAATAATCCTCCTAAAACCTAAAAAAATTGAAATTTTTATCTGAAAAACTTATTTTGCCCATATCTTCGTATATACGCGTCCTAGGGTGAAAAGGACTTTAATTCGTAACACCCCAAAAAATTTAATAATCCACTCAAAACCTAAAAAAAACAATTTTTATATGAAAAAGTTATTTTGCCCATATCTCCTTAAATGCACGTCCTAGGGCGAAAAGAACTTTAATTCGTGACCACCCCCAAAAAATTGACAAATCCACCCAAAACCTAAAAAAATTTAAATTTTGATATGAAAAACTTATTTTGCACATATCTCCTAAACTAATCGCCCTAGCGCGAAAAGGACTTTAATACATGACCACCCCCAAAAAATTGACAAATCCACCCTAAACCTAAAAAAATTTAAATGTTGATATGAAAAACTTATTTTGCCCATATCTCCTAAACTAAGCGCCCTAGCGCGAAAAGGACTTTAATTCATGACCACCCCCAAAAAAAATTGAATAATCCTCCCAAAACCTAAAAAAAAATGAAATTTTTATCTGAAAAACTTATTTTGCCCATATCTTCGTATATACGCGTCCTAGAGCGAAAAGGACTTTAATTCGTAACACCCAAAAAAATTTAATAATCCACTCATAACCTAAAAAAATTGCAATTTTTATATGAAAAAGTTATTTTGCCCATATCTCCTTAAATATGCGTCCTAGGGCGAAATGGACTTTAATTCGTGACCACCCCCAAAAAATTGACAAATCCACCCAAAACCAAAAAAAAATTAAATTTTGATACGAAAAACTTATTTAGCCCATATCTCCTAAACTAATCGCCCTAGCGCGAAAAGGACTTTAATTCATGACCACCCCCAAAAAAATTGAATAATCCTCCCAAAACCTAAAAAAATTGAAATTTTTATCTGAAAATCTTATTTTGCCCATATCTTCGTCTATACGCGTCCTAGAGCGAAAAGGACTTTAATTCGTAACACCCCAAAAAAATTAATAATCAGCTCAAAACCTAAAAAAATTGCAATTTTTATATGAAAAAGTTATTTTGCCCATATCTCCTTAAATATACGCCCTAGGGCGAAAAGGACTTTAATTCGTGGCCACCCCCAAAAAATTGAGAAATCCACCCAAAATCTAAAAAAATTTAAATTTTGATATGAAAAACTTATTTTGCCCATAAGCGCCCTAGTGCGAAAAGGACTTTAATTCATGACCACCCCCAAAAAAATTGAATAATCCTCCCAAAACCTAAAAAAATTTAAATTTTTATCTGAAAAACTTATTTTGCCCATATCTTCGTATATACGCGTCCTAGAGCGAAAAGGACTTTAATTCGTAACACCCCAAAAAATTTAATAATCCACTCAAAACCTAAAAAAAGTTCAATTTTTATATGAAAAAGGTTTTTTGCCCATATCTCCTTAAATATGCGTCCTAGGGCGAAATGGACTTTAATTCGTGATCACCCCCCAAAAAATTGACAAATCCACCCAAAACCTAAAAAAATTAAAATTTTGATATGAAAAACTTATTTTGCCCATATCTCCTAAACTAAGCGCCCTAGCGCGAAAAGGACTTTAATTCATGACCACCCCTAAAAAAATTGAATAATCCTCCCAAAACCTAAAAAAATTGAAATTTTTATCTGAAAAACTTATTTTGCCCATATCTTCGTATATACGCGTCCTAGAGCGAAAAGGACTTTAATTCGTAACACCCCAAAAAATTTAATAATCCGCTCAAAACCTAAAAAACTTGCAATTTTTATATGAAAAAGTTATTTTGCCCATATCTCCTTAAATATACGTCCTAGGCCGAAAAGGACTTTAACTCGTGACCACCCCCAAAAAATTGACAAATCCACCAAAAACCTAAAAAAAATTAAATGTTGATATGAAAAACTTATTTTGCCCCTATCTCCTAAACTAAGCGCCCTAGCGCGAAAAGGACTTTAATTCATGACCACCCCCAAAAAAATTGAATAATCCTCCCAAAACCTAAAAAAATTGAAATTTTTATCTGAAAAACTTAGTTTGCCCATATCTTCGTATATACGCGCCCTAGAGCGAAAAGGACTTTAATTCGTAACACCCAAAAAAAATTTAATAATCCACTCAAAACCTAAAAAAATTGCAATTTTTATATGAAAAAGTTATTTTGCCCATATCTCCTTAAATATGCGTCCTAGGGCGAAATGGACTTTAATTCGTGACCACCCCCAAAAAATTGACAAATCCACCCAAAACCTAAAAAAAATTAAATTTTCATATGAAAAACTTATTTAGCCCATATCTCCTAAACTAATCGCCCTAGCGCGAAAAGGACTTTAATTCATGACCACCCCCAAAAAAATTGAATAATCCTCCCAAAACCTAAAAAAATTGAAATTTTTATCTGAAAATCTTATTTTGCCCATATCTTCGTATATACGCGTCCTAGAGCGAAAAGGACTTTAATTCGTAACACCCCAAAAAAATTAATAATCAGTTCAAAACCTAAAAAAATTGCAATTTTTATATGAAAAAGTTATTTTGCCCATATCTCCTTAAATATACGCCCTAGGGCGAAAAGGACTTTAATTCGTGACCACCCCCAAAAAATTGAAAAATCCACCCAAAACCTTAAAAAATTTAAATTTTGATATGAAAAACTTATTTTGCCCATATCTCCTAAACTAAGCGCCCTAGCGCGAAAAGGACTTTAATTCATGACCACCCCCAAAAAAATTGAATAATCCTCCCAAAACCTAAAAAAATGTACATTTTTATCTGAAAAACTTATTTTGCCCATATCTCCTAAACTAAGCGCCCTAGCGCGAAAAGGACTTTAATTCATGACCACCCCCAAAAAAATTGAATAATCCTCCCAAAACCTAAAAAAATTTAAATTTTTATCTGAAAAACTTATTTTGCCAATATCTTCGTATATACGCGTCCTAGAGCGAAAAGGACTTTAATTCGTAACACCCCAAAAAAAATAATAATCAGCTCAAAACCTAAAAAAATTGCAATTTTTATATGAAAAAGTTATTTTGCCCATATCTCCTTAAATATACGTCCTAGGGCGAAAAGGACTTTAATTCGTGACCACCCCCAAAAAATTGAGAAATCCACCCAAAACCTAAAAAATTTAAATTTTGATATGAAAAACTTATTTTGCCCATATCTCCTAAACTAAGCGCCCTAGCGCGAAAAGGACTTTAATTCATGACCACCCCCAAAAAAATTGAATAATCCTCCCAAAACCTAAAAAAATTGAAAATTTTATCTGAAAAACTTCTTTTGCCCATATCTTCGTATATACGCGTCCTAGAGCGAAAAGGACTTTAATTCGTAACACCCCAAAAAAATTAATAATCAGCTCAAAACCTAAAAAAATGGCAATTTTTATATGAAAAAGTTATTTTGCCCATATCTCCTTAAATATACGCCCTAGGGCGAAAAGGACTTTAATTCGTGACCACCCCCAAAAAATTGAGAAATCCACCCAAAACCTAAAAAAAATTTAAATTTTGATATGAAAAACTTATTTTGCCCATATCTCCTAAACTAAGCGCCCTAGCGCGAAAAGGACTTTAATTCATGACCACCCCCAAAAAAATTGAATAAATCTCCCAAAACCTAAAAAAATTTAAATTTTTATCTGAAAAACTTATTTTGCCCATATCTTCGTATATACGCGTCCTAGCGCGAAAAGGACTTTAATTCATGACCACCCCCAAAAAAATTGAATAATCCTCCCAAAACCTAAAAAAATTGAAATTTTTATCTGAAAAACTTATTTTGCCCATATCTTCGTATATACGCGTCCTAGAGCGAAAAGGACTTTAATTCGTAACACCCCAAAAAAATTAATAATCAGCTCAAAACCTAAAAAAATTGCAATTTTTATATGAAAAAGTTATTTTGCCCATATCTCCTTAAATATACGTCCTAGGGCGAAAAGGACTTTAATTCGTGACCATCCCCAAAAAATTGACAAATCCACCCAAAACCTAAAAACAATTTAAATTTTGATATGAAAAACTTATTTTGCCCATATCTCCTAAACTGAGCGCCTTAGCGCGAAAAGGACTTTAATTCATGACCACCCCCAAAAAAATTGAATAATCCTCCCAAAACCTAAAAAAATGAACATTTTATCTGAAAAACTTCTTTTGCCCATATCTTCGTATATACGCGTCCTAGAGCGAAAAGGACTTTAATTCGTAACACCCCAAAAAATTTAATAATCCGCTCAAAACCTAAAAAAATTGCAATTTTTATATGAAAAAGTTATTTTGCCCATATCTCCTTAAATATACGTCCTAGGGCGAAAAGGACTTTAATTCGTGACCACCCCCAAAAAATTGAGAAATCCACCCAAAACCTAAAAAAAAATTAAATTTTGATATGAAAAACTTATTTAGCCCATATCTCCTAAACTAATCGCCCTAGCGCGAAAAGGACTTTAATTCATGACCACCCCCAAAAAAATTGAATAATCCTCCCAAAACCTAAAAAAATTGAAATTTTTATCTGAAAAACTTATTTTGCCCATATCTTCGTATATACGCGTCCTAGAGCGAAAAGGACTTTAATTCGTAACACCCCAAAAAAATTAATAATCAGCTCAAAACCTAAAAAAATTGCAATTTTTATATGAAAAAGTTATTTTGCCCATATCTCCTTAAATATACGTCCTAGGGCGAAAAGAACTTTAATTCGTGACCACCCCCAAAAAATTGAGAAATCCACCCAAAACCTAAAAAAATTTAAATTTTGATATGAAAAACTTATTTTGCCCATATCTCCTAAACTAAGCGCCCTAGCGTGAAAAGGACTTTAATTCATGACCACCCCCAAAAAAATTGAATAATCCTCCCAAAACCTAAAAAAATTGAAAATTTTATCTGAAAAACTTCTTTTGCCCATATCTTCGTATATACGCGCCCTAGAGCGAAAAGGACTTTAATTCGTAACACCCCAAAAAATTTAATAATCCGCTCAAAACCTAAAAAAATTGCAATTTTTATATGAAAAAGTTATTTTGCCCATATCTCCTTAAATATACGTCCTAGGGCGAAAAGGACTTTAATTCGTGACCACCCCCAAAAAATTGAGAAATCCACCCAAAACCTAAAAAAATTTAAATTTTGATATGAAAAACTTATTTTGCCCATATCTCCTAAACTAAGCGCCCTAGCGCGAAAAGGACTTTAATTCATGACCACCCCCAAAAAAATTTAATAATCCTCCCAAAACCTAAAAAAATTTAAATTTTGATATGAAAAACTTATTTTGCCATATCTTCGTATATACGCGTCCTAGAGCGAAAAGGACTTTAATTCGTAACACCCCAAAAAATTTAATAATCCACTCAAAACCTAAAAAAATGCAATTTTTATATGAAAAAGTTATTTTGCCCATATCTCCTTAAATATGCGTCCTAGGGCGAAATGGACTTTAATTCGTGACCACCCCCAAAAAATTGACAAATCCACCCAAAACCTAAAAAAAATTAAATTTTGATATGAAAAACTTATTTTGCCCATATCTCCTAAACTAAGCGCCCTAGCGCGAAAAGGACTTTAATTCATGACCACCCCCAAAAAAATTGAATAATCCTCCCAAAACCTAAAAAAATTTAAATTTTGATATGAAAAACTTATTTTGCCATATCTTCGTATATACGCGTCCTAGAGCGAAAAGGACTTTAATTCGTAACACCCCAACAAATTTAATAATCCACTCAAAACCTAAAAAAATTGCAATTTTTATCTGAAAAACTTATTTTGCCTATATCTTCGTATATACGCGTCCTAGAG
Source organism: Haematobia irritans (assembly GCF_050003625.1). Lineage (NCBI taxonomy): Eukaryota > Metazoa > Arthropoda > Insecta > Diptera > Muscidae > Haematobia > Haematobia irritans. The sequence goes on along the minus strand of NC_134400.1, from coordinate 70,004,591 downwards.
CAAAAAGGACTTTAATTCGTAACACCCCAAAAAATTTAATAATCCGCTCAAAACCTAAAAAAAATTGCAATTTTTATATGAAAAAATTATTTTGCCCATATCTCCTTAAATATACGTCCTAGGGCGAAAAGGACTTTAATTCGTGACCACCCCCAAAAAATTGAGAAATCCACCCAAAAACTAAAAAAATTTAAATTTTGATATGAAAAACTTATTTTGCCCATATCTCCTAAACTAAGCGCCCTAGCGTGAAAAGGACTTTAATTCATGACCACCCCCAAAAAAATTGAATAATCCTCCCAAAACCTAAAAAAATTGAAAATTTTATCTGAAAAACTTATTTTGCCCATATCTTCGTATATACGCGTCCTAGAGCGAAAAGGACTTTAATTCGTAACACCACAACAAATTAAATAATCCGCTCAAAACCTAAAAAATTGCAATTTTTATATGAAAAAGTTATTTTGCCCATATCTCCTAAACTAAGCGCCCTAGCGCGAAAAGGACTTTAATTCGTGACCACCCCAAAAAATTGACAAATCCACCCAAAACCTAAAAAAAATTGCAATTTTTATATGAAAAAATTATTTTGCCCATATCTCCTTAAATATACGTCCTAGGGCGAAAAGGACTTTAATTCGTAACACCCCAACAAATTTAATAATCCGCTCAAAACCTAAAAAATTGCAATTTTTATATGAAAAAGTTATTTTGCCCATATCTCCTTAAATATACGTACTAGGGCGAAAAGGACTTTAATTCGTGACCACCCCAAAAAATTGACAAATCCACCCAAAACCTAAAAAAATTGAAATTTTTATCTGAAAAACTTATTTTGCCCATATCTCCTAAACTAAGCGCCCTAGCGCGAAAAGGACTTTAATTCATGACCACCCCCAAAAAAATTGAATAATCCTCCCAAAACCTAAAAAAATTTAAATTTTGATATGAAAAACTTATTTTGCCATATCTTCGTATATACGCGTCCTAGAGCGAAAAGGACTTTAATTCGTAACACCCCAAAAAATTTAATAATCCACTCAAAACCTAAAAAAAATGCAATTTTTATATGAAAAAGTTATTTTGCCCATATCTCCTTAAATATGCGTCGTAGGGCGAAATGGACTTTAATTCGTGACCACCCCCAAAAAATTGACAAATCCACCCAAAACCTAAAAAAAATTAAATTTTGATATGAAAAACTTATTTTGCCCATATCTCCTAAACTAAGCGCCCTAGCGCGAAAAGGACTTTAATTCATGACCACCCCCAAAAAAATTGAATAATCCTCCCAAAACCTAAAAAAATTTAAATTTTGATATGAAAAACTTATTTTGCCATATCTTCGTATATACGCGTCCTAGAGCGAAAAGGACTTTAATTCGTAACACCCCAAAAAATTTAATAATCCACTCAAAACCTAAAAAAATTGCAATTTTTATCTGAAAAACTTATTTTGCCTATATCTTCGTATATACGCGTCCTAGAGCGAAAAGGACTTTAATTCGTAACACCCCAAAAAATTTAATAATCCGCTCAAAACCTAAAAAAAAATGCCATTTTTATATGAAAAAATTATTTTGCCCATATCTACTTAAATATACGTCCTAGGGCGAAAAGGACTTTAATTCGTGACCACCCCCAAAAAATTGAGAAATCCACCCAAAACCTAAAAAAATTTAAATTTTGATATGAAAAACTTATTTTGCCCATATCTCCTAAACTAAGCGCCCTAGCGTGAAAAGGACTTTAATTCATGACCACCCCCAAAAAAATTGAATAATCCTCCCAAAACCTAAAAAAATTGAAAATTTTATCTGAAAAACTTATTTTGCCCATATCTTCGTATATACGCGTCCTAGAGCGAAAAGGACTTTAATTCGTAACACCCCAACAAATTAAATAATCCGCTCAAAACCTAAAAAATTGCAATTTTTATATGAAAAAGTTATTTTGCCCATACCTCCTAAACTAAGCGCCCTAGCGCGAAAAGGACTTTAATTCGTGACCACCCCAAAAAATTGACAAATCCACCCAAAACCTAAAAAAAATTGCAATTTTTATATGAAAAAATTATTTTGCCCATATCTCCTTAAATATACGTCCTAGGGCGAAAAGGACTTCAATTCGTAACACCCCAACAAATTTAATAATCCGCTCAAAACCTAAAAAATTGCAATTTTTATATGAAAAAGTTATTTTGCCCATATCTCCTTAAATATACGTCCTAGGGCGAAAAGGACTTTAATTCGTGACCACCCCAAAAAATTGACAAATCCACCCAAAACCTAAAAAAATTTAAATTTTGATATGAAAAACTTATTTTGCCAATATCTCCTAAACTAAGCACCCTAGTGCGAAAAGGACTTTAATTCATGACCACCCCCAAAAAAAATTGAATAATCCTCCCAAAACCTAAAAAAATTGAAATTTTTATCTGAAAAACTTATTTTGCCCATATCTTCGTTTATACGCGTCCTAGAGCGAAATGGACTTTAATTCGTAACACCCCAAAAAATTTAATAATCCGCTCAAGACCTAAAAAAATTGCAATTTTTATTTGAAAAAGTTATTTTGCCCATATCTCCTTAAATATACGTCCTAGGGCGCAAAGGACTTTAATTCGTGATTACCCCCAAAAAATTGATAAATCCACCCAAAACCTAAAAAAAAATTTAATTTTGATATGAAAAACTTATTTTGCCCATATCTCCTAAACCAAGCGCCCTAGCGCGGAAAGGACTTTAATTCATGACCAACCCCAAAAAACATGAATAATCCCAACAAAACCTAAAAAAATTGAAATTTTTATCTGAAAAACTTATTTTGCCCATATCTTCGTATATACGCGTCCTAGAGCGAAAAGGACTTTAATTCGTAACACCCCAAAAAATTTAATAATCCACTCAAAACCTAAAAAAATTGCAATTTTTATATGAAAAAGTTACTTTGCCCATATCTCCTTAAATATACGTCCTAGGGCGAAAAGGACTTTAATTCGTGACCACCCCCAAAAAGTTGACAAATCCACCCAAAACCTAAAAAAATTTAAATTTTGATATGAAAAACTTATTTTGCCCATATCTCCTAAAACAAGCGCCCTAGCGCTTGTTTTAGGAGATATGACCCCCCCCAAAAAAAAATTGAATAATCCTCCCAAAACCTAAAAAAAAATGAAATTTTTATCTGAAAACTTATTTTGCCCATATCTTCGTATATACGCGTTCTAGAGCGAAAAGGACTTTAATTCGTAACACCCCAAAAAATTTAATAATCCGCTCAAAACCTAAAAAAAATGAAATTTTTATATGAAAAAGTTATTTTGCCCATATCTCCTTAATTATACGTCCTAGGGCGAAAAGGCCTTTAATTCGTGACCACCCAAAAAAAAATTAAATTTTGATATGAAAATCTTATTTTGCCCATATCTCCTAAACTAAGCGCCCTAGCGCGAAAAGGACTTTAATTCATGACCACCCCCAAAAAAATTGAATAATCCTCCCAAAACCTAAAAAATTTAAATTTTTATCTGAAAAACTTATTTTGCCCATATCTTCGTATATACGCGTCCTAGAGCGAAAAGGACTTTAATTCGTAACACCCCAAAAAATTTAATAATCCCCTCAAAACCTAAAACAATTGCAATCTCCTTAAATATACGTCCTAGGGCGAAAAGGACTTTAATTCGTGACCACCCCCAAAAAATTGACAAATCCACCCAAAACCTAAAAAAATTTAAATTTTGATATGAAAAACTTATTTTGCCCATATCTCCTAAACTAAGCGCCCTAGCGCGAAAAGGACTTTAATTCATGACCAACCCCAAAAAAATTGAATAATCCTCCCAAAACCTAAAAAAATTGAAAAATTTTATCTGAAAAACTTATTTTGCCCATATATTCGTATATACGCGTCCTAGAGCGAAAAGGACTTTAATTCGTAACACCCCAAAAAATTTAATAATCCGCTCAAAACCTAAAAAAATTGCAATTTTTATATGAAAAAGTTATTTTGCCCATATCTCCTTAAATATACGTCCTAGGGCGAAAAGGACTTTAATTCGTGACCACCCCCAAAAAATTGACAAATCCACCCAAAACCTAAAAAAATTTAAATTTTGATATGAAAAACTTATTTTGCCCATATCTCCTAAACTAAGCGCCCTAGCGCGAAAAGGACTTTAATTCATGACCACCCCCAAAAAAATTGAATAATCCTCCCAAAACCTAAAAAAAAAATTGAAATTTTTATCTGAAAAACTTATTTTGCCCATATCTTCGTATATACGCGTCCTAGAGCGAAAAGGACTTTAATTCGTAACACCCCAAAAAATTTAAGAATCCGCTCAAAACCTAAAAAAATTGCAATTTTTATATGAAAAAGTTATTTTGCCCATATCTCCTTAAATATACGTCCTAGGGCGCAAAGGACTTTAATTCGTGACCACCCCCAAAAAATTGACAAATCCACCCAAAACCTAAAAAAAATTAAATTTTGATATGAAAAACTTATTTTGCCCATATCTCCTAAACCAAGAGCCCTAGCGCGAAAAGGACTTTAATTCATGACCACCCCCAAACAACTTGAATAATCCTAACAAAATCTAAAAAAATTGGAATTTTTATCTGAAAAACTTATTTTGCCCATATCTTCGTATATACGCGTCCTAGAGCGAAAAGGACTTTAATTCGTAACACCCCAAAAAATTTAATAATCCGCTCAAAACCTAAAAAAAATGAAATTTTTTATGAAAAAGTTATTTTGCCCATACCTCCTAAACTAAGCGCCCTAGCGCGAAAAGGACTTTAATTCGTGACCACCCCAAAAAATTGACAAATCCACCCAAAACCTAAAAAAAATTGCAATTTTTATATGAAAAAATTATTTTGCCCATATCTCCTTAAATATACGTCCTAGGGCGAAAAGGACTTCAATTCGTAACACCCCAACAAATTTAATAATCCGCTCAAAACCTAAAAAATTGCAATTTTTATATGAAAAAGTTATTTTGCCCATATCTCCTTAAATATACGTCCTAGGGCGAAAAGGACTTTAATTCGTGACCACCCCAAAAAATTGACAAATCCACCCAAAACCTAAAAAAATTTAAATTTTGATATGAAAAACTTATTTTGCCAATATCTCCTAAACTAAGCACCCTAGTGCGAAAAGGACTTTAATTCATGACCACCCCCAAAAAAAATTGAATAATCCTCCCAAAACCTAAAAAAATTGAAATTTTTATCTGAAAAACTTATTTTGCCCATATCTTCGTTTATACGCGTCCTAGAGCGAAATGGACTTTAATTCGTAACACCCCAAAAAATTTAATAATCCGCTCAAGACCTAAAAAAATTGCAATTTTTATTTGAAAAAGTTATTTTGCCCATATCTCCTTAAATATACGTCCTAGGGCGCAAAGGACTTTAATTCGTGATTACCCCCAAAAAATTGATAAATCCACCCAAAACCTAAAAAAAAATTTAATTTTGATATGAAAAACTTATTTTGCCCATATCTCCTAAACCAAGCGCCCTAGCGCGGAAAGGACTTTAATTCATGACCAACCCCAAAAAACATGAATAATCCCAACAAAACCTAAAAAAATTGAAATTTTTATCTGAAAAACTTATTTTGCCCATATCTTCGTATATACGCGTCCTAGAGCGAAAAGGACTTTAATTCGTAACACCCCAAAAAATTTAATAATCCACTCAAAACCTAAAAAAATTGCAATTTTTATATGAAAAAGTTACTTTGCCCATATCTCCTTAAATATACGTCCTAGGGCGAAAAGGACTTTAATTCGTGACCACCCCCAAAAAGTTGACAAATCCACCCAAAACCTAAAAAAATTTAAATTTTGATATGAAAAACTTATTTTGCCCATATCTCCTAAAACAAGCGCCCTAGCGCGAAAAGGACTTTAATTCATGACCCCCCCCAAAAAAAAATTGAATAATCCTCCCAAAACCTAAAAAAAAATGAAATTTTTATCTGAAAACTTATTTTGCCCATATCTTCGTATATACGCGTTCTAGAGCGAAAAGGACTTTAATTCGTAACACCCCAAAAAATTTAATAATCCGCTCAAAACCTAAAAAAAATGAAATTTTTATATGAAAAAGTTATTTTGCCCATATCTCCTTAATTATACGTCCTAGGGCGAAAAGGCCTTTAATTCGTGACCACCCAAAAAAAAATTAAATTTTGATATGAAAATCTTATTTTGCCCATATCTCCTAAACTAAGCGCCCTAGCGCGAAAAGGACTTTAATTCATGACCACCCCCAAAAAAATTGAATAATCCTCCCAAAACCTAAAAAATTTAAATTTTTATCTGAAAAACTTATTTTGCCCATATCTTCGTATATACGCGTCCTAGAGCGAAAAGGACTTTAATTCGTAACACCCCAAAAAATTTAATAATCCCCTCAAAACCTAAAACAATTGCAATCTCCTTAAATATACGTCCTAGGGCGAAAAGGACTTTAATTCGTGACCACCCCCAAAAAATTGACAAATCCACCCAAAACCTAAAAAAATTTAAATTTTGATATGAAAAACTTATTTTGCCCATATCTCCTAAACTAAGCGCCCTAGCGCGAAAAGGACTTTAATTCATGACCAACCCCAAAAAAATTGAATAATCCTCCCAAAACCTAAAAAAATTGAAAAATTTTATCTGAAAAACTTATTTTGCCCATATATTCGTATATACGCGTCCTAGAGCGAAAAGGACTTTAATTCGTAACACCCCAAAAAATTTAATAATCCGCTCAAAACCTAAAAAAATTGCAATTTTTATATGAAAAAGTTATTTTGCCCATATCTCCTTAAATATACGTCCTAGGGCGAAAAGGACTTTAATTCGTGACCACCCCCAAAAAATTGACAAATCCACCCAAAACCTAAAAAAATTTAAATTTTGATATGAAAAACTTATTTTGCCCATATCTCCTAAACTAAGCGCCCTAGCGCGAAAAGGACTTTAATTCATGACCACCCCCAAAAAAATTGAATAATCCTCCCAAAACCTAAAAAAAAAATTGAAATTTTTATCTGAAAAACTTATTTTGCCCATATCTTCGTATATACGCGTCCTAGAGCGAAAAGGACTTTAATTCGTAACACCCCAAAAAATTTAAGAATCCGCTCAAAACCTAAAAAAATTGCAATTTTTATATGAAAAAGTTATTTTGCCCATATCTCCTTAAATATACGTCCTAGGGCGCAAAGGACTTTAATTCGTGACCACCCCCAAAAAATTGACAAATCCACCCAAAACCTAAAAAAAATTAAATTTTGATATGAAAAACTTATTTTGCCCATATCTCCTAAACCAAGAGCCCTAGCGCGAAAAGGACTTTAATTCATGACCACCCCCAAACAACTTGAATAATCCTAACAAAATCTAAAAAAATTGGAATTTTTATCTGAAAAACTTATTTTGCCCATATCTTCGTATATACGCGTCCTAGAGCGAAAAGGACTTTAATTCGTAACACCCCAAAAAATTTAATAATCCGCTCAAAACCTAAAAAAAATGAAATTTTTTATGAAAAAGTTATTTTGCCCATATCTCCTTAAATATGTGTCCTAGGGCGAAATGGACTTTAATTCGTGACCACCCCCAAAAAATTGACAAATGCACCCAAAACCTAAAAAAATTTAAATTTTGATATGAAAAACTTATTTTGCCCATATCTCCTAAACTAAGCGCCCTAGCGCGAAAAGGACTTTAATTCATGACCACCCCCAAAAAAATTGAACAATCCTCCCAAAACCTAAAAAAATTGAAATTTTTATCTGAAATCTTATTTTGCCCATATCTTCGTATATACGCGTCCTAGAGCGAAAATGACTTTAATTCGTAACACCCCAAAAAATTTTATAATCCGCTCAAAACCTCAAAAAATTGCAATTTTTATATGAAAAAGTTATTTTGCTCATATCTCCTTAAATATACGTCCTAGAGCGAAAAGGACTTTAATTCGTGACCACCCCCAAAAAATTGACAAATCCACCCAAAACCTAAAAAAATTTAAATTTTGATATGAAAAACTTATTTTGCCCATATCTCCTAAACTAAGCGCCCTAGCGCGAAAAGGACTTTAATTCATGACCACCCCCAAAAAAATTGAATAATCCTCCCAAAACCTAAAAAAATTGAAATTTTTATCTGAAAAACTTATTTTGCCCATATCTTCGTATATACGCGTCCTAGAGCGAAAAGGACTTTAATTCGTAACACCCCAAAAAATTTAATAATCCGCTCAAAACCTAAAAAAAATGAAATTTTTATATGAAAAAGTTATTTTGCCCATATCTCCTTAAATATACGTCCTAGCGCGAAAAGGACTTTAATTCGTGACCACCCCAAAAAAAAAATTAAATTTTGATATGAAAACCTTATTTTGCCCATATCTCCTAAACTAAGCGCCCTAGCGCGAAAAGGACTGTAATTCATGACCACCCCCAAAAAAATTGAATAATCCTCCCAAAACCTAAAAAAATTGAAATTTTTATCTGAAAAACTTATTTTGCCCATATCTTCGTATATACGCGTCCTAGAGCGAAAAGGACTTTAATTCGTAACACCCCAAAAAATTTAATAATCCGCTCAAAACCTCAAAAAATTGCAATTTTTATATGAAAAAGTTATTTTGCTCATATCTCCTTAAATATACGTCCTAGAGCGAAAAGGACCTTAATTCGTGACCACACCCAAAAAATTGACAAATCCACCCAAAACCTAAAAAAAATTTAAATTTTGATATGAAAAACTTATTTTGCCCATATCTCCTAAACTAAGCGCCCTAGCGCGAAAAGGACTTTAATTCATGACCACCCCCAAAAAAATTGAATAATCCTCCCAAAACCTAAAAAAATTGACATTTTTATATGAAAAACTTATTTTGCCCATATCTTCGTATATACGCGTCCTAGAGCGAAAAGGACTTTAATTCGTAACACCCCAAAAAATTTAATAATCCGCTCAAAACCTAAAAAAATGAAATTTTTATATGAAAAAGTTATTTTGCCCATATCTCCTTAAATATACGTCCTAGGGCGAAAAGGACTTTAATTCGTGACCACCCCAAAAAAAAATAAATTTTGATATGAAAATCTTATTTTGCCCATATCTCCTAAACTAAGCGCCCTAGCGCGAAAAGGACTGTAATTCATGACCACCCCCAAAAAAATTGAATAATCCTCCCAAAACCTAAAAAAATTTAAATTTTTATCTGAAAAACGTATTTTGCCCATATCTTCGTATATACGCGTCCTAGAGCGAAAAGGACTTTAATTCGTAACACCCCAAAAAATTTAATAATCCCCTCAAAACCTAAAAAAAATTGCAATCTCCTTAAATATACGTCCTAGGGCGAAAAGGACTTTAATTCGTGACCACCCCCAAAAAATTGATAAATCCACCCAAAACCTAAAAAAATTTAAATTTTGATATGAAAAACTTATTTTGCCCATATCTCCTAAACTAAGCGCCCTAGCGCGAAAAGGACTTTAATTCATGACCAACCCCAAAAAAATTGAATAATCCTCCCAAAACCTAAAAAAATTGAAAAATTTTATCTGAAAAACTTATTTTGCCCATATATTCGTATATACGCGTCCTAGAGCGAAAAGGACTTTAATTCGTAACACCCCAAAAAATTTAATAATCCGCTCAAAACCTAAAAAAATTGCAATTTTTATATGAAAAAGTTATTTTGCCCATATCTCCTTAAATATACGTCCTAGGGCGAAAAGGACTTTAATTCGTGACCACCCCCAAAAAATTGACAAATCCACCCAAAACCTAAAAAAAATTAAATTTTGATATGAAAAACTTATTTTGCCCATATCTCCTAAAGTAACACCCCAAAAAATTTAATAATCCACTCAAAACCTCAAAAAATTGCAATTTTTATATGAAAAAGTTATTTTGCTCATATCTCCTTAAATATACGTCCTAGAGCGAAAAGGACCTTAATTCGTGACCACACCCAAAAAATTGACAAATCCACCCAAAACCTAAAAAAAATTAAATTTTGATATGAAAAACTTATTTTGCCCATATCTCCTAAACTAAGCGCCCTAGCGCGAAAAGGACTTTAATTCATGACCACCCCCAAAAAAATTGAATAATCCTCCCAAAACCTAAAAAAATTGACATTTTTATATGAAAAACTTATTTTGCCCATATCTTCGTATATACGCGTCCTAGAGCGAAAAGGACTTTAATTCGTAACACCCCAAAAAATTTAATAATCCGCTCAAAACCTAAAAAAAATGAAATTTTTATATGAAAAAGTTATTTTGCCCATATCTCCTTAAATATACGTCCTAGGGCGAAAAGGACTTTAATTCGTGACCACCCCAAAAAAAAATTAAATTTTGATATGAAAATCTTATTTTGCCCATATCTCCTAAACTAAGCGCCCTAGCGCGAAAAGGACTGTAATTCATGACCACCCCCAAAAAAATTGAATAATCCTCCCAAAACCTAAAAAAATTGAAATTTTTATCTGAAAAACTTATTTTGCCCATATCTTCGTATATACGCGTCCTAGAGCGAAAAGGACTTTAATTCGTAACACCCCAAACAATTTAATAATCCCCTCAAAACCTAAAAAAATTGCAATCTCCCTTAATATACGTCCTAGGGCGAAAAGGACTTTAATTCGTGACCACCCCCAAAAAATTGACAAATCCACCCAAAACCTAAAAAATTTTAAATTTTGATATGAAAAACTTATTTTGCCCATATCTCCTAAACTAAGCGCCCTAGCGCGAAAAGGACTTTAATTCATGACCAACCCCAAAAAAATTGAATAATCCTCCCAAAACCTAAAAAAATTGAAAAATTTTATCTGAAAAACTTATGTTGCCCATATATTCGTATATACGCGTCCTAGAGCGAAAAGGACTTTAATTCGTAACACCCCACAAAATTTAATAATCCGCTCAAAACCTAAAAAAATTGCAATTTTTATATGAAAAAGTTATTTTGCCCATATCTCCTTAAATATACGTCCTAGGGCGAAAAGGACTTTAATTCGTGACCACCCCCAAAAAATTGACAAATCCACCCAAAACCTAAAAAAATTTAAATTTTGATATGAAAAACTTATTTTGCCCATATCTCCTAAACTAAGCGCCCTAGCGCGAAAAGGACTTTAATTCATGACCACCCCCAAAAAAATGTAATAATCCTCCCAAAACCTAAAAAAAAATTGAAATTTTTATCTGAAAAACTTATTTTGCCCATATCTTCGTATATACGCGTCCTAGAGCGAAAAGGACTTTAATTCGTAACACCCCAAAAAATTTAATAATCCGCTCAAAACCTAAAAAAATTGCAATTTTTATATGAAAAAGTTATTTTGCCCATATCTCCTTAAATATACGTCCTAGGGCGCAAAGGACTTTAATTCGTGACCACCCCCAAAAAATTGACAAATCCACCCAAAACCTAAAAAAAATTAAATTTTGATATGAAAAACTTATTTTGCCCATATCTCCTAAACCAAGCGCCCTAGCGCGAAAAGGACTTTAATTCATGACCACCCCCAAAAAACTTGAATAATCCTAACAAAACCTAAAAAAAATGAAATTTTTATCTGAAAAACTTATTTTGCCCATATCTTCGTATATACGCGTCCTAGAGCGAAAAGGACTTTAATTCGTAACACCCCAAAAAATTTAATAATCCGCTCAAAACCTAAAAAAAATGAAATTTTTATATGAAAAAGTTATTTTGCCCATATCTCCCATATCTGACGAAAAGGACTTTAATTCATGACCACCCCCAAAAAACTTGAATAATCCTAACAAAACCTAAAAAAAATGAAATTTTTATCTGAAAAACTTATTTTGCCCATATCTTCGTATATACGCGTCCTAGAGCGAAAAGGACTTTAATTCGTAACACCCCAAAAAATTTAATAATCCGCTCAAAACCTAAAAAAAAATGAAATTTTTATATGAAAAAGTATATTGCCCATATCTCCTTAAATATACGTCCTAGGGCGAGAAGGACTTTAATTCGTGACCACCCCAAAAAAATTTTAATTTTGATATGAAAATCTTATTTTGCCCATATCTCCTAAACTAAGCGCCCTAGCGCGAAAAGGACTTTAATTCATGACCACCCCCAAAAAAATTGAATAATCCTCCCAAAACCTAAAAAAATTGAAATTTTTATCTGAAAAACTTATTTTGCCCATATCTTCGTATATACGCGTCCTAGAGCGAAAAGGACTTTAATTCGTAACACCCCAAAAAATTTAATAATCCCCTCAAAACCTAAAAAAATTGCAATCTCCTTAAATATACGTCCTAGGGCGAAAAGGACTTTAATTCGTGATCACCCCCAAAAAATTGACAAATCCACCCAAAACCTAAAAAAATTTAAATTTTGATATGAAAAACTTATTTTGCCCATATCTCCTAAACTAAGCGCCCTAGCGCGAAAAGGACTTTAATTCATGACCAACCCCAAAAAAATTGAATAATCCTCCCAAAACCTAAAAAAAATGAAAAATTTTATCTGAAAAATTTATTTTGCCCATATATTCGTATATACGCGTCCTAGAGCGAAAAGGACTTTAATTCGTAACACCCCAAAAAATTTAATAATCCGCTCAAAACCTAAAAAAATTGCAATTTTTATATGAAAAAGTTATTTTGCCCATATCTCCTTAAATATACGTCCTAGGGCGAAAAGGACTTTAATTCGTGACCACCCCCAAAAAATTGACAAATCCACCCAAAACCTAAAAAAATTTAAATTTTGATATGAAAAACTTATTTTGCCCATATCTCCTAAACTAAGCGCCCTAGCGCGAAAAGGACTTTAATTCATGACCACCCCCAAAAAACTTGAATAATCCTAACAAAACCTAAAAAAATTGAAATTTTTATCTGAAAAACTTATTTTGCCCATATCTTCGTATATACGCGTCCTAGAGCGAAAAGGACTTTAATTCGTAACACCCCAAAAAATTTACTAATCCACTCAAAACCTAAAAAAATTGCAATTTTTATATGAAAAAGTTATTTTGCCCATATCTCCATAAATATGTGTCCTAGGGCGAAATGGACTTTAATTCGTGACCACCCCCAAAAAATTGACAAATGCACCCAAAACCTAAAAAAATTTAAATTTTGATATGAAAAACTTATTTTGCCCATATCTCCTAAACTAAGCGCCCTAGCGCGAAAAGGACTTTAATTCATGACCACCCCCAACAAAATTGAATAATCCTCCCAAAACCTAAAAAAAAATTGAAATTTTTATCTGAAAAACTTATTTTGCCCATATCTTCGTATATACGCGTCCTAGAGCGAAAAGGACTTTAATTCTTAACACCCCAAAAAATTTAATAATCCTAAAAAAATTGCAATTTTTATATGAAAAAGTTATTTTGCCCATATCTCCTTAAATATACGTCCTAGGGCGAAAAGGACTTTAATTCGTGACCACCCCCAAAAAATTGACAAATCCACCCAAAACCTAAAAAAAATTTAAATTTTGATATGAAAAACTTATTTTGCCCATATCTCCTAAACCAAGCGCCCTAGCGCGAAAAGGACTTTAATTCATGACCACCCCCAAAAAACTGAATAATCCTAACAAAACCTAAAAAAATTGAAATTTTTATCTGAAAAACTTATTTTGCCCAAATCTTCGTATATACGCGTCCTAGAGCGAAAAGGACTTTAATTCGTAACACCCCAAAAAATTTACTAATCCACTCAAAACCTAAAAAAATTGCAATTTTTATATGAAAAAGTTATTTTGCCCATATCTCCATAAATATGTGTCCTAGGGCGAAATGGACTTTAATTCGTGACCACCCCCAAAAAATTGACAAATGCACCCAAAACCTAAAAAAATTTAAATTTTGATATGAAAAACTTATTTTGCCCATATCTCCTAAACTAAGCGCCCTAGCGCGAAAAGGACTTTAATTCATGACCACCCCCAAAAAAATTGAATAATCCTCCCAAAACCTAAAAAAATTGAAATTTTTATCTGAAATTCTTATTTTGCCCATATCTTCATATATACGCGTCCTAGAGCGAAAAGGACTTTAATTCGTAACACCCCAAAAAATTTAATAATCCACTCAAAACCTAAAAAAATTGCAATTTTTATATGAAAAAGTTACTTTGCCCATATCTAATTAAATATACGTCCTAGGGCGAAAAGGACTTTAATTCGTGACCACCCACAAAAAATTGACAAATGCACCCAAAACCTAAAAAAATTTAAATTTTGATATGAAAAACTTATTTTGCCCATATCTCCTAAACTAAGCGCGAAAAGGACTTTAATTCATGACCACCCCAAAAAAAAATTGAATAATCCTCCCAAAACCTAAAAAAATTGAAATTTTTATCTGAAAATCTTATTTTGCCCATATCTTCGTATATACGCGTTCTAGAGCGAAAAGGACTTTAATTCGTAACACCCCAAAAAATTTAATAATCCGCTCAAAACCTAAAAAATTGCAATTTTTATATGAAAAAGTTATTTTGCCCATATCTCCTTAAATATACGTCCTAGGGCGAAAAGGACCTTAATTCGTGACCACACCCAAAAAATTGACAAATCCACCCGAAACCTAAAAAAATTTAAATTTTGATATGAAAAACTTATTTTGCACATATCTCCTAAACTAAGCGCCCTAGCGCGAAAAGGACTTTAATTCATGACCACCCCCAAAAAAATTGAATAATCCTCCCAAAACCTAAAAAAATTTAAATTTTTATATGAAAAACTTATTTTGCCCATATCTTCGTATATACGCGTCCTAGAGCGAAAAGGACTTCAATTCGTAACACCCCAAAAAATTTAATAATCCGCTCAAAACCTAAAAAAATTGAAATTTGTATCTGAAAAACTTATTTTGCCCATATCTTCGTATATACGCGTCCTAGAGCGAAAAGGACTTTAATTCGTAACACCCCAAAAAATTTAATAATCCCCTCAAAACCTAAAAAAATTGCAATCTCCTTAAATATGCGTCCTAGGGCGAAAAGGACTTTAATTCGTGACCACGCCCAAAAAATTGACAAATCCACCCAAAACCTAAAAAAAATTTAAATTTTGATATGAAAAACTTATTTTGCCCATATCTCCTAAACTAAGCGCCCTAGCGCGAAAAGGACTGTAATTCATGACCACCCCCAAAAAAATTGAATAATCCTCCCAAAACCTAAAAAAATTGAAATTTTTATCTGAAAAACTTATTTTGCCCATATCTTCGTATATACGCGTCCTAGAGCGAAAAGGACTTTAATTCGTAACACCCCAAAAAATTTAATAATCCACTCAAAACCTAGGTTAGGTTAGGTTAAAGTGGCAGCCCGATTAAATTTCAGGCTCACTTAGACTATTCAGTCCATTGTGATACCACATTTAACTAAAAGTACCTATTACATATGGGCACTTCTAGTCTTAACCACTGAACCTTCTCTATTATTTACTTTTGTGGAACCAACCAGATTGCTCCAAAAACATTAACAAACTGCTTAAGTTAACGTTTTCCATGTCAGCCAGTAATCTAAAGCTATATGCTCCTAAAATTCGCTTACGCCTTACACAAAAAGCAGGACACTCACACAAGAGGTGTTTAATTGATTCCTTTTCCTCCACGTCATGACAGCTTATACAATAGTCATTATACTTCGCACCTATAGTTTTTGCAAATTCGCCTATCAGGCAGCGACCCGTTATAGCAGATATTAGGAGTGCTATCTGACGCCTTGAGAACACTAGCATATCTAGTGTGCGGTTTAAGTTTAAATGGGGCCATATTTGCTTGGTGTCGTTACAACCCTTGCAATTTTCCCATCGAATATTGGCCATCATAACAGCCTTCTCACGCAGTAAGAGCTTGCAGGTGGCCAGAGGCATACCAACAGATTCTAGTTCCCCTGGAATATGTAAGGTAGTTCCTAGCCTTGCTAACACATCTGCTTCACAGTTCCCCGGTATGTTCCTATGACCAGGCACCCATATTAGGTGAATATTGTACTGCTCAGCCATCTCGTTGAGAGATTTGCGGCAGTCTATGACCGTTTTTGAGTTAAGGAACACAGAGTCCAAGGATTTTATTGCAGGTTGACTGTCTGAGTATATATTAATGCCAATATTTGTTGGAACATTACTTCTCAGCCAATTCACCACCTCTCTTATTGCCAATATTTCAGCCTGAAAAACACTACAGTGATTAGGTAATCTTTTCGCTATTCGAATTTCCAGATCTTTAGAATATACTCCGAACCCCACTTGTCCATTCAATTTGGAGCCATCAGTATAGAAATCTATATATCTTTTATTCCCCGGGGTCTGTGTACACCACGCCTCACTGTTGGGAATTAGAGTTTCAAACTTTTTGTCGAAAAGTGGTTTTGCCAGGGTGTAATCCACTACGTTAGGCACATCTGGCATTACTTTGAGGACCGAACTATGACCGTACATTTTTTCCGACCATAGCGATAGCTCGCGCAACCGCACAGCCGTTGTTGCAGCTGACTGTTTGGCCAAAATGTCTAAAGGCAATAGATGTAGCATGACATTAAGGGAGTCTGTTCCTGTCTTACTAAATGCGCCTGAGATACATAAGCTCGCCATACGCTGAACTTTATCTAAACAAGTCGGTTTCTGAAGCGCCGGCCACCAGACTACAACACCATATAGCATTATAGGTCTAACCACTGCCGTGTATAGCCAATGCACAATTTTTGGTCTTAGTCCCCACTTTTTCCCTATTGCCTTTTTGCACGAGTACAAAGCTACCGTAGCTTTTCTCGCCCTCTCTTCAATATTAAGCCTAAAATTCAGCTTCCTGTCCAAAATAACGCCAAGGTATTTTGCACACTCACCAAAGGAAATTTCAGTACCCCCTAAGGAAATGGGCCTAACCGTGGGAGTTTTGCGATCTTTGCAGTACATGACTATTTCTGTCTTTGCTGGATTTACACCAAGACCATTATCTTTCGCCCATTTCTCAGTCATCCGGAGAGCTCTCTGTATAATATCTCTGATTGTGGATGGGAATTTTCCCCTGACTGCTAGCGCCACATCATCTGCGTATGCCACTACTTTTATCCTTTCTTTTTCTAGAGAAAACAAAAGGTTGTTTATAGCAACATTCCAAAGAAGAGGTGATAGAACTCCTCCTTGGGGTGTGCCTCTGTTCACATACCTTTGTATGTTTGCTTGCCCTAGTGTGGCTGAAATACGTCTCTTCATTAGAAGTTCGTCTAACAGCCTAAGTATACCTGGATCAACATTCAGAGTTTTCAGTCCATTTAATATCGAGCTCGGATGGACATTATTGAACGCCCCTTCGATGTCTAGAAACGCCACGATTGTGTATTCTTTGACAGATAGTGAGCTTTCAATAAAGCTGACCAGTTCATGCAATGCGGTCTCAGTAGACCTGCCCTTCGAGTATGCATGCTGTCGTTTCGAGAGCAAACCTGAATCCACGCTAGTTCTAAGATACATGTCTATCATCCTCTCCAGGGTCTTAAGTAGGAATGAGGATAAGCTGATTGGTCGGAAATCCTTCGCACTCGAGTGAGAGGCGTTTCCTGCTTTAGGTATGAAGACGACTTTTGTTTCCCTCCACTTTTCTGGAATATATGCTAAGTTTACACATTGTTTATAGATCACCGTCAACCAGGGGATAATTCTTTCAGCCACTGCCTGTAACTCCGCCGGAGTAATTCCATCAGGTCCGGGGGATTTGAATGGTCCAAAGCTATTTAAAGCCCATTTTATTCTAGATTCCGACACAATTTCCTCGATAGGAAATGATCGCTGAGCCTCTGTTACACCGCCGGAACATGGTTCAACCGTCTGATTTCCAGGGAAGTGTGTGTCCAAAAGTACCTCCAACGTCTCCTCACTGGACGTTGTCCAATTTCCCTCCGATGTTTTAATGAAACCTGGAGCGGTGTTAGTGGACGCTAGTACCTTCCGTAGTCTGGAAGCCTCTGACGTATTCTCAATACTGCTACAGTAATCATCCCAAGAGTTTTGTTGAGACCTTCTCAGTTCTCGTTTATATTCTCTCAGATTCATCTTGTAAGTGTCCCAATCCTCCGGAGCTCTTGTGGACTTTGCTTTGTTAAAGAGCTTCCTGCAGGATTTCCTCATATTACTTAACTCCGTAGTCCACCATGGCGGCCGATTTTTTCCCCTTGGCTTTCCTCTAGGGCATGCAGCTTTCAGTGAAATGTTGAAGGCCTTAGTAATCCGCTCCACTGCGTGTTCGATATCTTGCACAGTGCTCATATTTGTATCCGGCACTTCCGGTATCATCAAATTGAACGATTCCCTATACCTATTCCAATCAGCTTTCCTAACATTTGGCGGAAATATGGTCTTTGAAGTACGAACAGCCAATCTGAAACTGATGTAGCGATGATCTGAGAAGCTATGTTCCCTCAAAACTTGCCACTCAGATATCTTATCATTCAGTTCCGGAGAGGTCAACGTTACGTCCAAAACCTCTTGTCTGTTCCTGGTGACGAAGGTTGGTGCATCTCCCTTATTGCAAACTACCAGGTTAGTACGCAAAATAAACTCTATTAGCGACTCTCCCCTTGCATTAGTATCACTACTTCCCCAAATACTATGATGTGCATTTGCATCGCATCCCATAATGAGTTTTGTCTTTGTTTTTAGTGACTCATCAACTAAGGTCTTAACGGCACAGGGTGGCATATCCCTATCATGTCCCATGTAGACCGAAGATACCCAATATTTGCATGTGGATATCTCTAGACTGGCTACGACAGTGTGTGCATTGCTCAATGAAGGAAGCAGAAACAAGTTTAGTTCGTTTTTAGCAATTATACATGCTCGATTTATATCGTTACCGGTATTATGCAAAAGTTTGAAACCCGGAGTGCTTAATTCACAGATCTTGTTCTTATATATGTATGGTTCTTGAATAAGAACTATATCTATGTCTCCTTTCATCAGGAGAACTTTTAAGGCAGCACAAGCGGCCTTACAATGGTGAAGATTTATCTGGAGGAACCGTAGAACCATCCAAATTTTCAACCACCGTCACATCAGCCGCTTCAATTGAGTCATCAAGGGCTTCCTCTTCACAGATATCGGTGACTCTCGCAACAATCCGCGGTTCAGCTTTGGTGAGGCTTGAGCCTGTAGAAACTTCCCGCATATGATTTTCGCCATAGTCTGCAGGTTTTATGTCTCCTTCGGCTTCGCTAGGAGACTTTTTCACTGCTGACTCTACCGGAGGCTTGTCCGTTTCGGTATCCTTTGGCTGATCGCTTTTGTATACCTTCATATGGATATCATGAAAGCCATAACTTACGCGTCCTTGGGTCTGGGCTAGATGTTGCAGCGACTCTATGTTTAATATAAACACCGCATGTCGTCTTGGTCCATCCACCTCATCCAAACGACCAACCTTCCAATCGGCGGTTGGAAGATCTGGGTTACATTCTTTTAGTCTCTCTAGTATTGACTCAGGATCAGGAGGGTTTGCCGGTATCCATGCATGTGCTCTAGGTTTAGCCGGTATGTCTTTTTTATCGACTAACTCCAAAGCGGCTCCTTCCCAAACTTCACCAATTAGCATCAATGCAGCTTTAAAGCAATCCATAGACCTCTGGTCTGCAAAAGCTATTAACTTATATCGTCCTTGATACCATCCAGCATCTTGCCGTCGAGGACTTGGTCCGGGAAACTTTTTTCGCACCTCTGAGTAGACACCAGACATCGCGTTCTCAATTTCCCCCCATTTTTGCCTTGGAATCATACCGTCCAATGCTCCTTTATTAATAATAGCCATCACAAGGCTGTCTTTTGCAACTGAGGCAAACGATCTTTGATCCCGTTTAGAGGATGGTAGCTCATCCGGTGATCGTTCCCTTTTTCCAGCTTCAAGAATTCCTTGAGCCCATTTTAAGGAATCACTTTGCTTAGCCGACAACGTGCTTGGGTCGACTGATCCTAATTTCTTTAGGATAAACAAAGCATTTCTTCGTTCCTTGAATCTCTTTCGAGAGGGATTGCCTCCTTTTGATGTCGTCACCTTAGAAAAGGTTCGACTTGCCAAAATGTCACCGCCAGTCGACCCGTCTACAGGTCGACTAATTGGGCCTGACTCTTGGTCGCTGCCCAAATTTATAACTTCAGTCGTTACCCGTCCACTGGGCCCTGAAGTTAGCAACCCAGTGGATGACTTTGAATTTCGCTGCATGGTGGTTTAGTATTTCCACCACACGTGAAATTCGTAATAAGTACTTATTACGATGAAATCCTCCGCTATTAGAAAACACGTCCGTTCAGTTCAACGGTTGAATTTAGATCTTGCCCATATCTAATTAAATATACGTCCTAGGGCGAAAAGGACTTTAATTCGTGACCACCCCCAAAAAATTGACAAATGCACCCAAAACCTAAAAAAATTTAAATTTTGATATGAAAAACTTATTTTGCCCATATCTCCTAAACTAAGCGCGAAAAGGACTTTAATTCATGACCACCCCAAAAAAAAATTGAATAATCCTCCCAAAACCTAAAAAAATTGAAATTTTTATCTGAAAATCTTATTTTGCCCATATCTTCGTATATACGCGTTCTAGAGCGAAAAGGACTTTAACTCGTAACACCCCAAAAAATTTAATAATCCGCTCAAAACCTAAAAAATTGCAATTTTTATATGAAAAAGTTATTTTGCCCATATCTCCTTAAATATACGTCCTAGGGCGAAAAGGACTTTAATTCGTGACCACACCCAAAAAATTGACAAATCCACCCGAAACCTAAAAAAAATTTAAATTTTGATATGAAAAACTTATTTTGCACATATCTCCTAAACTAAGCGCCCTAGCGCGAAAAGGACTTTAATTCATGACCACCCCCAAAAAAATTGAATAATCCTCCCAAAACCTAAAAAAATTTAAATTTTTATATGAAAAACTTATTTTGCCCATATCTTCGTATATACGCGTCCTAGAGCGAAAAGGACTTCAATTCGTAACACCCCAAAAAATTTAATAATCCGCTCAAAACCTAAAAAAATTGAAATTTGTATCTGAAAAACTTATTTTGCCCATATCTTCGTATATACGCGTCCTAGAGCGAAAAGGACTTTAATTCGTAACACCCCAAAAAATTTAATAATCCCCTCAAAACCTAAAAAAATTGCAATCTCCTTAAATATGCGTCCTAGGGCGAAAAGGACTTTAATTCGTGACCACGCCCAAAAAATTGACAAATCCACCCAAAACCTAAAAAAAATTTAAATTTTGATATGAAAAACTTATTTTGCCCATATCTCCTAAACTAAGCGCCCTAGCGCGAAAAGGACTGTAATTCATGACCACCCCCAAAAAAATTGAATAATCCTCCCAAAACCTAAAAAAATTGAAATTTTTATCTGAAAAACTTATTTTGCCCATATCTTCGTATATACGCGTCCTAGAGCGAAAAGGACTTTAATTCGTAACACCCCAAAAAATTTAATAATCCACTCAAAACCTAAAAAAATTGCAATTTTTATATGAAAAAGTTATTTTGCCCATATCTCCTTAAATATGTGTCCTAGGGCGAAATGGACTTTAATTCGTGACCACCCCCAAAAAATTGACAAATGCACCCAAAACCTAAAAAATTTAAATTTTGATATGAAAAACTTATTTTGCCCATATCTCCTAAACTAAGCGCCCTAGCGCGAAAAGGACTTTAATTCATGACCACCCCAAAAAAATTGAATAATCCTCCCAAAACCTAAAAAAATTGAAATTTTTATCTGAAAATCTTATTTTGCCCATATCTTCGTATATAAGCGTCCTAGAGCGAAAAGGACTTTAATTCGTAACACCCCAAAAAATTTAATAATCCGCTCAAAACCTAAAAAAATTGCAATTTTTATATGAAAAAGTTACTTTGCCCATATCTCCTTAAATATACGTCCTAGGGCGAAAAGGACTTTAATTCATGACCACCCCCAAAAAATTGACAAATCCACCCAAAACCTAAAAAAATTTAAATTTTGATATGAAAAACTTATTTTGCCCATATCTCCTAAACCAAGCGCCCTAGCGCGAAAAGGACTTTAATTCGACCACCCCAAAAAAAAAATTGAATAATCCTCCCAAAACCTAAAAAAATTGAAATTTTTATATGAAAAACTTATTTTGCCCATATCTTCGTATATACGCGTCCTAGAGCGAAAAGGACTTTAATTCGTAACACCCCAAAAAATTTACTAATCCGCTCAAAACCTAAAAAAATGAAATTTTTATATGAAAAAGTTATTTTGCACATATCTCCTTAAATATACGTCCTAGGGCGAAAAGGACTTTAATTCGTGACCACCCCAAAAAAAATTTAAATTTTGATATGAAAAACTTATTTTGCCCATATCTCCTAAACCAAGCGCCCTAGCGCGAAAAGGACTTTAATTCGACCACCCCAAAAAAAAAATTGAATAATCCTCCCAAAACCTAAAAAAATTGAAATTTTTATCTGAAAAACTTATTTTGCCCATATCTTCGTATATACGCGTCCTAGAGCGAAAAGGACTTTAATTCGTAACACCCCAAAAATTTTAATAATCCCCTCAAAACCTAAAAAAATTGCAATCTCCTTAAATATACGTCCTAGGGCGAAAAGGACTTTAATTCGTGACCACCCCCAATTGATAAATCCACCCAAAACCTAAAAAAATTTAAATTTTGATATGAAAAACTTATTTTGCTTATATCTCCTAAACTAAGCGCCCTAGCGCGAAAAGGACTTTAATTCATGACCACCCCAAAAAAAAATTGAATAATCCTCCCAAAACCTAAAAAAAAATGAAATTTGTATCTGAAAAACTTATTTTGCCCATATCTTCGTATATACGCGTCCTAGAGCGAAAAGGACTTTAATTCGTAACACCCCAAAAAATTTAATAATCCACTCAAAACCTAAAAAAATTGCAATTTTTATATGCAAAAGTTATTTTGCCCATATCTCCTTAAATATGCGTCCTAGGGCGAAATGGACTTTAATTCGTGACCACCCCCAAAAAATTGACAATTCCACCCAAAACCTAAAAAAATTTAAATTTTGATATGAAAAACTTATTTTGCCCATATCTCCTAAACTAAGCGCCCTAGCGCGAAAAGGACTTTAATTCATGGCCACCCCCAAAAAAATTGAATAATCCTCCCAAAACCTAAAAAATTGACATTTTTATCTGAAAAACTTATTTTTGCCCATATCTTCGTATATACGCGTCCTAGAGCGAAAAGGACTTTAATTCGTAACACCCCAAAAAATTTAATAATCCGCTCAAAACCTAAAAAAATTCAATTTTTTTTTCATGACCACCCCCAAAAAAAATTGAATACTCCTCCCAAAACCTAAAAAAATTGAAATTTTTATCTGAAAAACTTATTTTGCCCATATCTTCGTATATACGCGTCCTAGAGCGAAAAGGACTTTAATTCGTAACACCCCAAAAAAATTTAATAATCCACTCAAAACCTAAAAAAATTGCAATTTTTATATGAAAAAGTTATTTTGCCCATATCTCCTTAAATATGCGTCCTAGGGCGAAATGGACTTTAATTCGTGACCACCCCCAAAAAAATTGACAATTCCACCCAAAACCAAAAAAAATTTAAATTTTAATATGAAAAACTTATTTTGCCCATATCTCCTAAAGTAAGCGCCCTAGCGCGAAAAGGACTTTAATTCATGACCACCCCCAAAAAAATTGAATAATCCTCCCAAAACCTAAAAAAATTTAAATTTTTATCTGAAAAACTTATTTTGCCCATATCTTCGTATATACGTGTCCTAGAGCGAAAAGGACTTTAATTCGTGACCAACCCCAAAAAATTTAATAATCCACTCAAAACCTAAAAAAAAAAACAATTTTTATATGAAAAAGTTATTTTGCCCATATCTCCTTAAATATACGTCCTAGGGCGAAAAGGACTTTAATTCGTGACCAACCCCAAAAAATTGACAAATCCACCCAAAACCTAAAAAAATTTAAATTTTGATATGAAAAACTTATTTTGCCCATATCTCCTAAACTAAGCGCCCTAGCGCGAAAAGGACTTTAATTCATGACCACCCCCAAAAAAAATTGAATAATCCTCCCAAAACCTAAAAAAAAAATGAAATTTTTATCTGAAAAACTTATTTTGCCCATATCTTCGTATATAAGCGTCCTAGAGCGAAAAGGACTTTAATTCGTAACACCCCAAAAAATTGACAAATCCACCCAAAACCTAAAAAAATTTAAATTTTGATATGAAAAACTTATTTTGCCCATATCTCCTAAACCAAGCGCCCTAGCGCGAAAAGGACTTTAATTCGACCACCCCAAAAAAAAAAATTGAATAATCCTCCCAAAACCTAAAAAAATTGAAATTTTTATATGAAAAATTTATTTTGCCCATATCTTCGTATATACGCGTCCTAGAGCGAAAAGGACTTTAATTCGTAACACCCCAAAAAATTTAATAATCTGCTCAAAACCTAAAAAAATGAAATTTTTATATGAAAAAGTTATTTTGCCCATATCTCCTTAAATATACGTCCTAGGGCGAAAAGGACTTTAATTCGTGACCACCCCAAAAAAAATTTAAATTTTGATATGAAAATCTTATTTTGCCCATATCTCCTAAACTAAGCGCCCTAGCGCGAAAAGGACTTTAATTCATGACCACCCCCAAAAAAATTGAATAATCCTCCCAAAACCTAAAAAAATTGAAATTTGTATCTGAAAAATTTATTTTGCCCATATCTTCGTATATACGCGTCCTAGAGCGAAAAGGACTTTAATTCGTAACACCCCAAAAAATTTAATAATCCACTCAAAACCTAAAAAAATTGCAATTTTTATATGAAAAAGTTATTTTGCACATATCTCCTTAAATATGCGTCCTAGGGCGAAATGGACTTTAATTCGTGACCACCCCCAAAAAATTGACAATTCCACCCAAAACCTAAAAAAAATTGAATTTTGATATGAAAAACTTATTTTGCCCATATCTCCTAAACTAAGCGCCCTAGCGCGAAAAGGACTTTAATTCATGACCACCCCCAAAAAAATTTAATAATCCTCCCAAAACCTAAAAAAATTGAAATTTGTATCTGAAAAACTTATTTTGCCCATATCTTCGTATATACGCGTCCTAGAGCGAAAAGGACTTTAATTCGTAACACCCCAAAAAATTTAATAATCCCCTCAAAACCTAAAAAATTGCAATCTCCTTAAATATACGTCCTAGGGCGAAAAGGACTTTAATTCGTGACCAACCCCAAAAAATTGACAAATCCACCCAAAACCTAAAAAAATTTAAATTTTGATATGAAAAACTTATTTTGCCCATATCTCCTAAACTAAGCGCCCTAGCGCGAAAAGGACTTTAATTCATGACCACCCCCAAAAAAATTGAATAATCCTCCCAAAACCTAAAAAAATTGACATTTTTATCTGAAAAACTTATTTTGCCCATATCTTCGTATATACGCGTCCTAGAGCGAAAAGGACTTAAATTCGTAACACCCCAAAAAATTTAATAATCCACTCAAAACCTAAAAAAATGGCAATTTTTATATGAAAAAGTTATTTTGCCCATATCTCCTTAAATATATGTCCTAGGGCGAAAAGGACTCTAATTCGTGACCACCCCCAATTGATAAATCCACCCAAAACCTAAAAAATTTAAATTTTGATATGAAAAACTTATTTTGCCCATATCTCCTAAACTAAGCGCCCTAGCGCGAAAAGGACTTTAATTCATGACCACCCCCAAAAAAAAATTGAATAATCCTCCCAAAACCTAAAAAAAAATGAAATTTGTATCTGAAAAATTTATTTTGCCCATATCTTCGTATATACGCGTCCTAGAGCGAAAAGGACTTTAATTCACCCCAAAACATTTAATAATCCGCTCAAAACCTAAAAAATTTCAATTTTTTTTTCATGACCACCCCCAAAAAAATTGAATAATCCTCCCAAAACCTAAAAAAATTGACATTTTTATCTGAAAAACTTATTTTGCCCATATCTTCGTATATACGCGTCCTAGAGCGAAAAGGACTTAAATTCGCAACACCCCAAAAAATTTAATAATCCACTCAAAACATAAAAAATTGCAATTTTTATATGAAAAAGTTATTTTGCCCATATCTCCTTAAATATACGTCCTAGGGCGAAAAGGACTTTAATTCGTGACCACCCCCAAAAAATTGACAAATCCACCCAAAACCTAAAAAATTTAAATTTTGATATGAAAAACTTATTTTGCCCATATCTCCTAAACTAAGCGCCCTAGCGCGAAAAGGACTTTAATTCATGACCACCCCCAAAAAAATTGAATAATTCTCCCAAAATCTAAAAAAATTGAAATTTTTATCTGAGAAACTTATTTTGCCCATATCTTCGTATATACGCGTCCTAGAGCGAAAAGGACTTTAATTCGTAACTCCCCAAAAAATTTAATAATCCACTCAAAACTTAAAAAAAGTTCAATTTTTATATGAAAAAGTTATTTTGCCCAATCTCCTTAAATATGCGTCCTATGGCGAAATGGAGTTCAATTCGTGACCACCCCCAAAAAATTGACAAATCCACCCAAAACCTAAAAAAATTTAAATTTTGATATGAAAAACTTAAACTAAGCGCCCTAGCGCGAAAAGGACCTTAATTCATGACCACCCCCAAAAAAATTGAATAATCCTCCCAAAACCTAAAAAAATTGAAATTTTTATCTGAAAATCTTATTTTGCCCATATCTTCGTATATACGCGTCCTAGAGAGAAAAAGGACTTTAATTCGTAACACCCCAAAAAATTTAATAATCCGCTCAAAACCTAAAAAATTGCAATTTTTATATGAAAAAGTTATTTTGCCCATATCTCCTTAAATATATGTCCTAGGGCGAAAAGGACTTTAATTCGTGACCACACCCAAAAAATTGAATAATCCTCCCAAAACCTAAAAAAATTGAAATTTTTATCTGAAAAACTTATTTTGCCCATATCTTCGTATATACGCGTCCTAGAACGAAAAGGACTTTAATTCGTAACACCCCAAAAAATTTAATAATCCACCCAAAACCTAAAAAAATTTTAAATTTGATATGAAAAAGTTATTTTGCCCATATCTTCGTATATACGCGTCCTAAAGCGAAAAGGACTTTAATTCGTAACACCCCAAAAAAATTAATAATCCGCTCAAAACCTAAAAAAAAAAGCAATTTTTATATGAAAAAGTTATTTTGCCCATATCTCCTTAAATATACGTCCTAGGGCGAAAAGGACTTTAATTCGTGACCACCCCCAATTGATAAATCCACCCAAAACCTAAAAAAATTTAAATTTTGATATGAAAAACTTATTTTGCCCATATCTCCTAAACTAAGCGCCCTAGCGCGAAAAGGACTTTAATTCATGACCACCCCCAAAAAAAATTGAATAATCCTCCCAAAACCTAAAAAAAAATTGAAATTTTTATCTGAAAAACTTATTTTGCCCATATCTTCGTATATACGCGTCCTAGAGCGAAAAGGACTTTAATTCGTAACACCCCAAAAAATTTAATAATCCACTCAAAACCTAAAAAAAATTGCAATTTTTATATGCAAAAGTTATTTTGCCCATATCTCCTTAAATATGCGTCCTAGAGCGAAAAGGACTTTAATTCGTAACACCCCAAAAATTTAATAATCCACTCAAAACCTAAAAAAAAGCAATTTTTATATGAAAAAGTTATTTTGCCCATATCTCCTTAAATATACGTCCTAGGGCGAAAAGGACTTTAATTCGTGACCACCCCCAAAAAATCGACAATTCCACCCAAAACCTAAAAAAATTTAAATTTTGATATGAAAAACTTATTTTGCCCATATCTCCTAAACTAAGCGCCCTAGCGCGAAAAGGACTTTAATTCATGACCACCCCCAAAAAAATTGAATAATCCTCCCAAAACCTAAAAAATTGACATTTTTATGTGAAAAACTTATTTTTGCCCACATCTTCGTATATACGCGTCCTAGAGCGAAAAGGACTTTAATTCGTAACACCCCAAAAAATTTAATAATCCGCTCAAAAACTAAAAAATTTCAATTTTTTTTTTCATGACCACCCCCAAAAAAATTGAATAATCCTCCCAAAACCTAAAAAAATTGACATTTTTATCTGAAAAACTTATATTGCCCATATCTCCTTAAATATACGTCCTAGAGCGAAAAGGACTTAAATTCGCAACACCCCAAAAAATTTAATAATCCACTCAAAACATAAAAAAATTGCAATTTTTATATGAAAAAGTTATTTTGCCCATATCTCCTTAAATATACGTCCTAGGGCGAAAAGGACTTTAATTCGTGACCACCCCCAAAAAATTGACAAATCCACCCAAAACCTAAAAAATTTAAATTTTGATATGAAAAACTTATTTTGCCCATATCTCCTAAACTAAGCGCCCTAGTGCGAAAAGGACTTTAATTCATGACCACCCCCCAAAAAAATTGAATAATCCTCCCAAAATCTAAAAAAATTGAAATTTTTATCTGAGAAACTTATTTTGCCCATATCTTCGTATATACGCGTCCTAGAGCGAAAAGGACTTTAATTCGTAACTCCCCAAAAAATTTAATAATCCACTCAAAACTTAAAAAAAGTTCAATTTTTATATGAAAAAGTTATTTTGCCCAATCTCCTTAAATATGCGTCCTATGGCGAAATGGAGTTCAATTCGTGACCACCCCCAAAAAATTGACAAATCCACCCAAAACCTAAAAAAATTTAAATTTTGATATGAAAAACTTATTTTGCCCATATCTCCTAAACTAAGCGCCCTAGCGCGAAAAGGACTTTAATTCATGACCACCCCCAAAAAAATTGAATAATCCTCCCAAAACCTAAAAAAATTGAAATTTTTATCTGAAAATCTTATTTTGCCCATATCTTCGTATATACGCGTCCTAGAGAGAAAAAGGGCTTTAATTCGTAACACCCCAAAAAATTTAATAATCCGCTCAAAACCTAAAAAAATTGCAATTTTTATATGAAAAAGTTATTTTGCCCATATCTCCTTAAATATATGTCCTAGGGCGAAAAGGACTTTAATTCGTGACCACACCCAAAAAATTGAATAATCCTCCCAAAACCTAAAAAAATTGAAATTTTTATCTGAAAAACTTATTTTGCCCATATCTTCGTATATACGCGTCCTAGAGCGAAAAGGACTTTAATTAGTAACACCCCAAAAAATTTAATAATCCACCCAAAACCTAAAAAAATTTTAAATTTGATATGAAAAAGTTATTTTGCCCATATCTTCGTATATACGCGTCCTAAAGCGATGTTTGGGATTGAACTAATAAATGCTGAAAAGGAAAATTTTGCCTTTCGAAATAATGACACTAAGAGAAATTAGGTTTTAAATTCGAATTACAATGGTTTTATTTATAATTATTTCAAGTGTTATTTTAATTTTAATTCATTATTTATGATTAGGTTTAAGTTTTAAATAGTAATTAAATTTTACAACTAGATTTGAGAATTATTTACAAAAGCAATTAGATTTGAATTCAATTTTGGGAAATGGTGTAAATAAGGGTGAGTTTTAACTTTAACAAAATATACAAAGGGATTGTGCAATATAGTTGTAAGGCAAAATATTCAATGCAATGACATGGAACTTTAGTGCAATATAGAATTAAGTTAAAATTTCTATTATTGTGTGTACAAAGTGTTGTGATCTTTTTCCTTTTTTTGTTGATGACGTTTAATTATGTTGTCGGCACTTTTATGTTTGGGTTTCTTTGGTTTGAGGAGTCGATGGGGTTTTATATGTGTCACTAATTGTTCACTGTGTTTACCTGTAATTATATATGTTCTTTAATTGTTCACTTTAATGTTTTAATTTATTTTAAGGAATTGTTCAATAACAAATTTTCACTTGACTTTCGCGGGGGCAGACGAGTTCGCACGCACGTATTTGTTTACTTCACGGTCGGTTCAAGACTGGTTCGTTGCCCTTTTGAGTGATGCTTAGCAGCATAAACAAAGCTTAGCGACAAAGCTACAAGCATCGATCAAAGGTCAAACTTTCCAGGTAAACAAATAGAAAAGCAAAAGGATACAACGATTAAAAATTATTTGTGCCGCTACGCACAGTGTTTCAAAACGGGTTCAAAGAAACTTTGAACATTCTGCCCCCCGCGAAAGAGTGTAGTTTACCTTACCTCTTCATCTCGTTTCCTGTGACGAACTACTTACTGGTCCCACAAACACGTATCCCCAATCGGTCAGCTGGGCAAAGACACGTCCTAAGCCGGTTTCCACAACTCCATCCCTCCTGAGGTAGGCATATGGACCAGCACCAATTTCGACGTCAATAGATTCATTCCCCCTGGGATCGATGTCGGCAAGAGGTCTGGATTCCATGGCGATGGTGGGATCCTCAATTATTGGATCTGAGTAGGGTCTTCGTGGCAGGTCACGGGTCACTAAGGCCTTTAACCGGTAAACGAGTCGGCTACCATATGTCCGGCACCGCAATCGAATACTTGCAAACCTGTGGCCATGTCTTTCGGTGGTTGGAATGCCAAGCCTCGTGATTGTGGAGGCCGCAACTCTTGTTGACGTAGCTGCCTGACACAGCAACACCCTGACACTGGCCCAGTCCTCGGAGTTTTCAGCTGCCATGTACACTTGCGCCGTTGGTATGAACACAGAGGATCGGTGATACGGTAATTCCACTGGAGGGGGCGTGTAGCGACCAAATGTTTCCCTCAGTTGAGGAGCCCCATGCAACATGGTATGGTGTCGCAAGTTACACTCCCTGCACGCCGTGAGGACTGGACAGTCTGGAGCTAGGTGGCTGCGTGCCAGGCAGTTGCGACAATAGCTACGTCGCTCTACGGTCTCGCACCGTTGGTATGGGGTCTGCTGGCGGAAACGATGACAATTTCTTAGGGGGTGGTCATCTTGACAAAGCCCACAAGCAAATTGCCAATGAGAAGGGCGATAGCGTGGGTCGTTGTTACGGCGGTTGTGACGGGCAGGTCTGCTGGGTCCAGGTGGGGATGGGTCTCTGCTTGGAAGTACTCCTGACATATCTGCAACGAAAGTTATGTGAGTACCGTGTTTTTTCATGAATTTACGATATGCTAGTCAGTCCGAAAATAACTTTACGATTTTCGTGATATGTCGACTAATTAACCCAGTCGAAGTTTTAACATCTACCACCCGGACATTTTTATCAATCCCTTCATAAGTTTTGACAACCCTTCCAAGCCTCCACTCATTTGGAGCTAAACGATTGTCTTTTACAATCACTAAATCATCTACGACAAGATTTTGTTGCGGGTATTTCCATTTGTATCTACGATGTAATTCATTCAAATATTCCGATTTCCACCTTTGACAAAAGTTTTGTGAAACAATCTTCAATCGTTTCCACCTGTTTGATAATGTTATATCATCTTCAGAAATATCGGGTTCTGCAGGGGCTAATAGTGGTGAACCCACTAGAAAATGGCCAGGGGTCAAGGGCTCTAAACTAGAAGGGTCATCGCTAGCAGGATTAATGGGTCTTGAATTCAGACAAGCCTCTATGCGAGCTAAAATAGTGGATAGTTCTTCAAAGGTGAAATTCATTTTTGGCATAGTTTTTCGAAGGTGAGTCTTGAATGATTTAACTCCAGCCTCCCACAAACCTCCCATGTGAGGAGCACCTGGCGGAATAAACTTCCATTCTAAGTTCTGATGTACATGTCGTTGTACTGTAGTGTCTTGTATTGATTTCATAAATGCGATCCTATCCTTTTTTATAAGTTCGGCGGCGCCTACAAAATGTTTACCGTTATCCGAGAATATTTTCTCCGGACACCCTCGTCTGCCTATAAAACGATCTAAAGCGGCTATGAAAGATTGGGTCGATAAATCACTAGTTGCTTCTAAGTGTATTGCTCGAGTTGCAAAACAAACAAATATGCAGACATATCCTTTGGTAATCAGACAGGCGCGAGCTGTAATGCTTTTTATGCCAAAGGGTCCCGCAAAATCTACCCCTGTATTTCGAAAGGGTCTAGATAACATAGTGCGCTCTGGAGGAAGAGATGCCATAATTTGTGTCTGGGTTTTATGCTGATGGAGAGCACAAGTTCGACAGTTTTGGATAACTTTTTTAACTAACTGCTTTAAACGAAATATCCAAAATTCGGAACGATTTACGCGAATCATTAATTGATTACCGCCGTGCATTGTTACTTTATGAACGAATTCGACAAATAGGCGTGCAAACCGAGAATCATATGGAATTAAAATTGGATGACGTTCATTGTATGTGAGAGCGGGTGATTGAACTAACCGACCGTTTGATCTAAGAAAACCCTTCGCATCAATGAAGGGGTTAAAAGGTAAGAGTTGGCTGTTAGGTGATAGTCGCTTCTTTTGGGTCAACGCTGAATACTCTTCAACAAAATAATGTTTTTGTGTAAGGATTATAAGACGATTTTTTATATCCAAAAGTTCTGAACCCGTAATTTCTTCAGACGAAATTCGAAGTCGATTTGTTCCCGTGTTGCGCCAAAATCGCATGACATAAGATAAAACACGATATGCACGCGGCAACGATGAAAAACGGGTCAATGGGTCCTCAAATGTGGATGTCGCTAAAACTTTCACTTGTTTAGCTTCAAGGTTCATTTCAGAATTAATTTGATGTTTAGGCCAATGGTCTTTGGGCAGTTTTAGCCACGATGGGCCAGTCCACCACAAAGTATGTGTCTTCAATTCATCTGGTGAGCAGCCACGGCTGGCTACATCTGCTGGATTAGATTCGGAGTCCACATGACTCCAATTTTCACTACCTAAATTTTCTAAAATTTCGGAAACCCTGTTTCCTACAAACGCACTCCAAGAACACGGCGGTTTTTGAAGCCAGGCCAAAACTATCATAGAGTCAGTCCAGAAATGGGTCGAAATTTCAGGAATTTGCAAATTTGGAATTATAGTGTTAGCTAATTTTGACAACATTACTGCCCCACATAACTCTAATCTAGGAAGAGAAATTTTCTTGATTGGCGCCACGCGGGTCTTGGCTGCTAATAGAAAGGTATCTATTCGGTCTCCATCTTCGACTCGAACGTAAAGTGTCGCAGCATATGCGCTTTCTGAAGCGTCACAAAAACCATGAATTTCAATAGTACTTGATGGCGAATAATGAATCCATCTTGGTACGGATATTGTGTCAATCACCGAATTATTTTTTGCAAAGTTTTTCCAATTCATATTGGTAACAGGTTTCAAAGTGTCGTCCCACCCAATTTTATCTAACCAAACTTATTGCATTATCAGTTTTGCAACGACAATAATTGGGGCTAACCACCCACAAGGGTCAAAGAATTTTGCGATTGTCGACAAAACTTCACGCTTCGTACAAATTTCTTTTTCTTCAACATTAGGCGCTTTAAATGTGAAATTATCTGCTGCTACATTCCACCGAATGCCTAGGGTCTTCGTTGACGATCCTTCAGAAAGATCCAACCAATTGACAGGCAACAACAAATCGGGATGTAGGTCATTTAATATACGAGGGTCATTAGAGGTCCATTTCCTCAACTCAAAACCAGCAGAATCTAAAGCGGACGTTAATTGTTCTCTAGCGGCGATAGCATCTTCAACTGTATGGCCACCCGCCAATACATCGTCGACATATAAATTTTCTCTAATTATCTTTGAACCCAAAGGGTGTGACTCTTGAACGTCTTCCGCTAATTGAAGCAGCGTTCTAATCGCTAAAAATGGGGCGCAATTTATGCCAAAAGTTACGGTTAACAATTCAAAATCCTCAACTGGGTCGTTTTCAGATGATCGAAAAAGTATTCTTTGAAATGAAGTTTGCTTTGGGTCTACCAGTATTTGACGATACATTTTCGCTACATCGGCATTGAAAACATATTTGAAAAAACGCCATTTTAAAATTTGTAAAACTAAGTCCTGTTGTAAAAAAGGACCGGTATGTAAAATATCGTTTAGGCTTTTCTTATTTGAAGTGGGACTCGAAGCATTAAATACCACCCTAAGTTTGGTGGTTACTCTATCTGGTTTAATGACTGCGTGGTGGGGTAAATAATAATGAGGGGTCTTATGTATGTTTTGTGGATCAATTTTTCTCATTTGTCCTAGCTCGAGATATTCCCTAATGGCAGCGTCGTATTGAGCCTTTACATCAGGGGTCTTAGAAAGTTTTTTCTCCATACGATAAAATTGTGCGAGAGCAATATTTCTCGATGCACCGATTTCTGAACAACTTTTAAATGGAAGGGTCACAATATACCTTCCAGTATCATTACGTTTTGTCGTAGATTTGTAATTAGTTTCACAATATATATCTTCAGCTGACCTCAAAATTCTTTTTGGGGTCTCTTCCACCTCCCAAAAACGTGTTATAATTTTCTCTAACGAGGATGCATTATAAAGAGTAATTTGTTTCGAAGTTTCTATATTTTGTTGAATGGGTCCACCAACGATCCATCCAAATACGGTATTTTGCGCTATAATTGATCCAAATGTTTTCATCGGAATATCAACGTTATAAATTAGCGGTCCTATATCTAATCCGATCAGCATATCAACGGGTCGACTTTCATAAAATCGAGGATCCGCCAAACTAAGATGTTTAAATTCTTCAAATTGAGAACGATTAAGGTTGTGGGTTGGTAAATTAGAAGGAAGGGTCTTCAACACGGGTGCCCAAACTTCTAACTCAAAACTAGGATTGATACGTGAACAAAGTTGAAAAACGCAAGCCTTTGTCGATGTTTCGGCTACGGTGTCACTCAAGCCTGTGACGTGAACTAAATTCCTCACTGTAGGAAGTTGCAATCTATTTTTCATTTTTTCTGAAATAAATGTTGACTGTGATCCAGGGTCAATTATTGCTCTGGCATCATATCTTTGTCCCTTTGATTTTATCTGTACAATGGCGGTAAACAACAGTGTTTCTCTAGGTTGTGGAGTGGGTCTGCCTTCTTGCAGCGTAAGAGTCGTTATACTAGGCGTTTCAATATTCGATGTGGACTGTATACAAGGTAAATTCGATGATTGTTGAACAAGGTTGGAACGAGCGGCAGCACTTGTACTAGGTTGTACTCCACCTCGATCCTGATTAACTAAGTTGAGAGCTCCAGTACTTGTACTAGGTTGTACTGTGTCTCGGTTATGATGAACAAGGGTGTTGAGAACGGCAGCACATGTACCGTCTCTTGTGTTTGTAGGGTCGCGGGCCTCATTACCCTTATGTAACAAGTTATGGTGTCTTTGATTACATTCCCTACAACTAAAACGACTTTTACATTCCCGTACTCCATGATTCTCAAATAAACAATTATAACAACGATTCGACTGTTTCACTATTTGAATTCTTTCATTAATAGATTTTTCCAAAAATTTGGGACAATTTCGCAGCATATGGTTTGTCCGACAAATTGGACAACCACTCTCATTATGCCTGCGACTAGGGTAAATATTTCTTGAATTGTTATCGGCTTGCGAATTACTACTGAGTCTTGAACCAGAATTATTTATTTTTTGATTTACATTGGTTTGAAAACTATTTACGCGACTCCCCCTTCTATCAAAATCAGATCTAGATTGATTGTATTTCGAGTTTTGAGTTTTAATATTTCCCACCGATTCCAAAGTTTTAAATTTATGTGACAAAAATTCATCTAATACGTGCCAACTTGGTACGGTCGAACAATCCTCTAAACTATTCTCAAATTCTTCCAAAAAGGTGCGAGGTAATTTTGTTGAAACAAGGTATACTAAAATTGGGTCCCATTCTCCCGTGTCTACATGTAAAGTTTCCAAAGTTTGTGTACAAGTACTAATTGTGCGCTGTAATTTTTGTATTGTTGAAGCGTTTACAACTGAAACCGAGGGCAAATTAAAAAGAATCTTAAGCTGTTCGTTAACTTGCATTCGTTTATTTTCGTACCTACTTTCTAAATTTCTCCAAGCTATATCGAAACCCTCATTAGTTAGGGGTACATTTGTAATGATTTCCCGCGCTTCTCCCGAAGTTTTTTGGGTCAAATGGAATAACTTCTCGACTTTACTCAATCGTGGGTTATTGATGTAGATTGCAGAGAATAAATCTCTGAATGTTGGCCATTCACTATATCCGCCCTTAAAAATGTCTGTGTCACATGGTGGCAATCGCAAATTTGGGGTCGAATTTGGGTCTACTGCCATGTTTTGTGTCATCGATTCCCTAGCTAATTTTTCCTGACTTTCCCGTTCCTGACGCGCTAAGATTTGTGTGCTAATTATACTTAAACCCCGTTTATAAACGTCCATACCGTTTTTATAATGGCCGCGAAGCTTATCTTTATCCATCGGAGTCTCTCCTTCATCTGGAGTCCTATCTCGACAATTTATGTAAGCCCGCCTAACTTGATCCCATAACGTATTCAACTCCACCCGAGCTGCCTCTAACGCATGAAGATCCTCGGTTGCCGCCTTAACAGAACAAACGCTTTCAACGTCAACTAGATCATTTAAGCAATTAACAAATTTTTCTTTTAAAATTTTATCCATGATGTACTTTAATACTTTTTTGCACCGGTCAAAAAACTAAAATAAATCAAATTTCGCGAAAGAAAAATTTAGTTTCACTCAAGGAAATCCGAATTTTCTACCGGAAACTATAATAAATTTAAAATAACTTCGCGAACGATAAAATTCGTGGGGTCGGAAATTAATTTGTGGGTTCTAAATCACGAAAAAAATACAAAAAATCAAATCTAACAAAAAACGAGTTAGGGTCAGTAGACGAAATTGGGCCAATGTTACGTAAAAAATTTTATAAAAATTCCCCAAGACTGGATATTCAAAAAACTTTTACAATAAATTTCCAAAAGGGCGAGGAATTAAACAAATTTAAAATTTCCCAAAACCACAAGGTCAAACAAATTAATTAAAATTTCCCAAAAAACAGGAAATCAAACAATTTTTTTTTAAAGCACGATGCTCAATTAAAATCAGCGATAAATCGCATAAATTAATAAATACAGATCAAGAGTCAAAAAAAAATGTCAACAAATTCACTGAAAAAAAGAAAGAAAATTATCTTGGTGCCCAAAAATCAAATATATATGTATATCAAAAGAAGAAATTTGTAATTTTCCTTACCTTTTTATGGGTCATTGGGTCTTGAAAATTACATAGATATAATCAAATACTACAAATATGGGTCACCAAGATTCATAAGTACAAAAATAAATACAAGTTGAAAAAATCAAAACTACAAATTTGGGTCGATTAATTTTCGTTTCAGCTTTTCAAACTTCAAATTAAAATGTTCCAATGAGTCGAGTTTTTTTTTTCAGCGCCAATAATTCCAATTTTTCTTTACTAACAAAAATTTATTTTCTTGAAAAAAAAATCGTAAAATTTCCCAATCAATATTTTTACAATTTCAAATGTTCATTTGGATTTTTTTTCTCAAAAAAAATTAATTTCAAACAAAAACCGAATTTAAATAAAAAAAATTTTCCAATATCCACAAAAATTTTAACAAAAATTTCTCTATGTGTAAATTTTTACCGGTCAAAATTTTATTTGCAAAAATGATTTGATTTAATTAAAAAATTCTAACAAAATTTAAATTACCGAAAATTTTTTCCAAACCAAAAAACTTTTTGTGTAAATATTTTCAGATCAATTTTTTTTTTTTTTTTTTATAATTTTTTTGTAAGTGTCATGAAAAAATTGTGTCATACGGTCGAGTCATTTAGCATATCGCAAATTCTTTTTTCCTTTTCGTGTTCCAAAAAATTCAAAAAACTTGAAAAAACTGTACTCACTTTGAAGATTTGTAATAGGTGTGTGTGTCCAAAAATTGGTGTGATCCGTTACCTTTTTTTGCGTCGATTTTTGATGTTGAGTCGCTGTGGTGTCGTGTTTTGTTGTTTTTTGTCGCCTTCCACTGGAAACTGCTCTTTATTTTTGTTATTGGACAATTTGTAGTTTATAAAAACCGTTGTTACGGTTTTGTCCAATTTTTTTCCACAAATTTTTTAATTTTTAAAAAGTTTTTGTTTTTGTTTTTTGCACGACCGAACCGACGTTGTGTTGGGTAAAAGTTTTAGACAAATGGGTTAATTTGGGTTTTGGATCACTTACGGGCAATTTTTCAATCAATTTTGCAATTTTACCCAAGTTTTCAAAATTTTCACAAAAAACAATTAATTTTTTAAATTTCCAAAATTTTCTCAAACTTTTTGTACTTTTCACGTGAAAACAAGCTTTTTTATTGCCAAATTGATTGAAAAATAATTAAAAAACACACGCACAAAATGGGTCACAAATTTTCTATTTTTTCAAAAAAACACTAATTTTTTCCAAAATTCACTAATTTTTTTCCAAAAAATTTTTCAAAAAATAATTGTCCAATGTTCAATTTTTATTTTCACAATTAAAAATTTTTCAGTCACACCAATGCAACAACCCTTTATATTACTTACTGTAGTGCCACTTTGGTTACCCTTTGCTTGTGTGTCCCATATGTATGTATATACGCTTGTATATGCATATGAATATTTTTCGATGTTCACTGGTTGCTGTTCGATCGATGGATCACTGGCTGGCTGGTTGAGTAGTGTTGTTGTTATGATTTTTCTATTTCTTCTTTTGGTACTGTTGGTTTTCGTTTGTTGCAAGGGCACAGGCACTTTGAATGTTTTTCAATATTGTCTTTTGTAAAGGGTTTTTTTTTGTATTGATATTACATTGGGTTTATTTGACACTGATATTACACTGTGTAATTTGGAATATTTTATTTTTTAATATAAATGAATGTTTATTTAATTTTTATTTTCTTTTTAAACAAAACTAATTATTGGGTCACTGGGTTTTTATACACTTGGAAAAAATCACATTACACCGAGAAAAAATTGTACACTTTCAAAAAAATGTTAATGTTTTTAATTATTTAAAAAACACAAATCCGGTTCGCAATGGACCAAAATGTTTGGGATTGAACTAATAAATGCTGAAAAGGAAAATTTTGCCTTTCGAAATAATGACACTAAGAGAAATTAGGTTTTAAATTCGAATTACAATGGTTTTATTTATAATTATTTCAAGTGTTATTTTAATTTTA
This sequence comes from Haematobia irritans, assembly GCF_050003625.1. Lineage (NCBI taxonomy): Eukaryota > Metazoa > Arthropoda > Insecta > Diptera > Muscidae > Haematobia > Haematobia irritans. The sequence continues at coordinate 69,965,391 of NC_134400.1, read as the reverse complement.
ATTCATTATTTATGATTAGGTTTAAGTTTTAAATAGTAATTAAATTTTACAACTAGATTTGAGAATTATTTACAAAAGCAATTAGATTTGAATTCAATTTTGGGAAATGGTGTAAATAAGGGTGAGTTTTAACTTTAACAAAATATACAAAGGGATTGTGCAATATAGTTGTAAGGCAAAATATTCAATGCAATGACATGGAACTTTAGTGCAATATAGAATTAAGTTAAAATTTCTATTATTGTGTGTACAAAGTGTTGTGATCTTTTTCCTTTTTTTGTTGATGACGTTTAATTATGTTGTCGGCACTTTTATGTTTGGGTTTCTTTGGTTTGAGGAGTCGATGGGGTTTTATATGTGTCACTAATTGTTCACTGTGTTTACCTGTAATTATATATGTTCTTTAATTGTTCACTTTAATGTTTTAATTTATTTTAAGGAATTGTTCAATAACAAATTTTCACTTGACTTTCGCGGGGGCAGACGAGTTCGCACGCACGTATTTGTTTACTTCACGGTCGGTTCAAGACTGGTTCGTTGCCCTTTTGAGTGATGCTTAGCAGCATAAACAAAGCTTAGCGACAAAGCTACAAGCATCGATCAAAGGTCAAACTTTCCAGGTAAACAAATAGAAAAGCAAAAGGATACAACGATTAAAAATTATTTGTGCCGCTACGCACAGTGTTTCAAAACGGGTTCAAAGAAACTTTGAACAAGCGAAAAGGACTTTAATTCGTAACACCCCAAAAAAATTAATAATCCGCTCAAAACCTAAAAAAAAGCAATTTTTATATGAAAAAGTTATTTTGCCCATATCTCCTTAAATATACGTCCTAGGGCGAAAAGGACTTTAATTCGTGACCACCCCCAATTGATAAATCCACCCAAAACCTACAAAAATTTAAATTTTGATATGAAAAACTTATTTTGCCCATATCTCTTTAATTCATGACCACCCCAAAAAAAAAAATTGAATAATCCTCCCAAAACCTAAAAAAAATTGAAATTTTTATCTGAAAAACTTATTTTGCCCATATCTTCGTATATACGCGTCCTAGAGCGAAAAGGACTTTAATTCGTAACACCCCAAAAAATTTAATAATCCACTCAAAACCTAAAAATAATTGCAATTTTTATATGCAAAAGTTATTTTGCCCATATCTCCTTAAATATGCGTCCTAGGGCGAAATGGACTTTAATTCGTGACCACCCCCAAAAAATTGACAATTCCACCCAAAACCTAAAAAAATTTAAATTTTGATATGAAAAACTTATTTTGCCCATATCTCCTAAACTAAGCGCCCTAGCGCGAAAAGGACTTTAATTCATGACCACCCCCAAAAAAATTGAATAATCCTCCCAAAACCTAAAAAATTGACATTTTTATCTGAAAAACTTATTTTTGCCCATATCTTCGTATATACGCGTCCTAGAGCGAAAAGGACTTTAATTCGTAACACCCCAAAAATTTAATAATCCACTCAAAACCTAAAAAAAGCAATTTTTATATGAAAAAGTTATTTTGCCCATATCTCCTAAACTAAGCACCCTAGCGCGAAAAGGACTTTAAATCATGACCACCCCAAAAAAAAATTGAATAATCCTCCCAAAACCTAAAAAAATTGAAATTTTTATCTGAAAATCTTATTTTGCCCAGATCTTGGTATATACGCGTCCTAGAGCGAAAAGGACTTTAATTCGTAACACCCCAAAAAATTTAATAATCCGCTCAAAACCTAAAAAAATTGCAATTTTTATATGAAAAAGTTACTTTGCCCATATCTCCTTAAATATACGTCCTAGGGCGAAAAGGGCTTTAATTCGTGACCACCCCCAAAAAATTGACAAATCCACCCAAAACCTAAAAAAATTTAAATTTTGATATGAGAAACTTATTTTGCCCATATCTCCTAAACCAAGCGCCCTAGCGCGAAAAGGACTTTAATTCATGACCACCCCCAAAAAAATTGAATAATCCTCCCAAAACCTAAAAAAATTTAAATTTTTATATGAAAAACTTATTTTGCCCATATCTTCGTATATACGCGTCCTAGAGCGAAAAGGACTTTAATTCGTAACACCCCAAAAAAATTTAATAATCCGCTCAAAACCTAAAAATAATGAAATTTTTATATGAAAAAGTTATTTTGCCCATATCTCCTTAAATATACGTCCTAGAACGAAAAGAACTTTAATTCGTGACCACCCCAAAAAAAATTTAAATTTTGATATGAAAATCTTATTTTGCCCATATCTCCTAAACTAAGCGCCCTAGCGCGAAAAGGACTTTAATTCATGACCACCCCCAAAAAAAATTGAATAATCCTCCCAAAACCTAAAAAAAAAATGAAATTTTTATCTGAAAAACTTATTTTGCCCATATCTTCGTATATACGCGTCCTAGAGCGAAAAGGACTTTAATTCGTAACACCCCAAAAAATTTAATAATCCACTCAAAACCTAAAAAAATTGCAATTTTTATATGCAAAAGTTATTTTGCCCATATCTCCTTAAATATGCGTCCTAGGGCGAAATGGACTTTAATTCGTGACCACCCCCAAAAAATTGACAATTCCACCCAAAACCTAAAAAAATTTAAATTTTGATATGAAAAACTTATTTTGCCCATATCTCCTAAACTAAGCGCCCTAGCGCGAAAAGGACTTTAATTCATGACCACCCCCAAAAAAATTGAATAATCCTCCCAAAACCTAAAAAATTGACATTTTTATCTGAAAAACTTATTTTTGCCCACATCTTCGTATATACGCGTCCTAGAGCGAAAAGGACTTTAATTCGTAACACCCCAAAAAATTTAATAATCCGCTCAAAACCTAAAAAGTTTCAATTTTTTTTTCATGACCACCCCCAAAAAAATTGAATAATCCTCCCAAAACCTTTAAAAATTGACATTTTTATCTGAAAAACTTATTTTTGCCCATATCTTCGTATATACGCGTCCTAGAGCGAAAAGGACTTTAATTCGTAACACCCCAAAAAATTTAATAATCCGCTCAAAACCTAAAAAATTTCAATTTTTATATGAAAAAGTTATTTTGCCCTTTTCGCCCTAGGGCGAAAAGGACTTTAATTCGTAACACCCCAAAAAATTTAATAATCCTCCCAAAACCTAAAAAAATTGAAATTTTTATATGAAAAACTTATTTTGCCCATATCTTCGTATATACGCGTCCTAGAGCGAAAAGGACTTTAATTCGTAACACCCCAAAAAATTTAATAATCCGCTCAAAACCTAAAAATAATGAAATTTTTATATGAAAAAGTTATTTTGCCCATATCTCCTAAATATACGTCCTAGAACGAAAAGGACTTTAATTCGTGACCACCCCAAAAAAAATTTAAATTTTGATATGAAAATCTTATTTTGCCCATATCTCCTAAACTAAGCGCCCTAGCGCGAAAAGGACTTTAATTCATGACCACCCCCAAAAAAAATTGAATAATCCTCCCAAAACCTAAAAAAATTGAAATTTTTATCTGAAAAACTTATTTTGCCCATATCTTCGTATATACGCGTCCTAGAGCGAAAAGGACTTTAATTCGTAACACCCCAAAAAATTTAATAATCCCCTCAAAACCTAAAAAAATTGCAATCTCCTTAAATATACGTCCTAGGGCGAAAAGGACTTTAATTCGTGGCCACACCCAAAAAATTGACAAATCCACCCAAAACCTAAAAAATTTAAATTTTGATATGAAAAACTTATTTTGCCCATATCTCCTAAACTAAGCGCCCTAGCGCGAAAAGACTTTAATTCATGACCACCCCCAAAAAAATTGAATAATCCTCCCAAAACCTAAAAAAATTGAAATTTTTATCTGAAAAACTTATTTTGCCCATATCTTCGTATATACGCGTCCTAGAGCGAAAAGGACTTTAATTCGTAACACCCCAAAAAATTTAATAATCCACTCAAAACTTAAAAAAAGTGCAATTTTTATATGAAAAAGTTATTTTGCCCAATCTCCTTAAATATGCGTCCTAGGGCGAAATGGACTTTAATTCGTGACCACCCCCAAAAAATTGACAAATCCACCCAAAACCTAAAAAATTTAAATTTTGATATGAAAAACTTATTTTGCCCATATCTCCTAAACTAAGCGCCCTAGCGCGAAAAGGACTTTAATTCATGACCACCCCCAAAAAAATTGAATAATCCTCTCAAAACTAAAAAAATTGAAATTTTTATCTGAAAATCTTATTTTGCCCATATCTTCGTATATACGCGTCCTAGAGAGAAAAAGGACTTTAATTCGTAACACCCCAAAAAATTTAATAATCCACTCAAAACCTAAAAAAAGCAATTTTTATATGAAAAAGTTATTTTGCCCATATCTCCTTAAATATACGTCCTAGGGCGAAATGGACTTTAATTCGTGACCACCCCCAAAAAATTGACAAATCCACCCAAAACCTAAAAAAAATTAAATTTTGGTATGAAAAACTTATTTTGCCCATATCTTCGTATATACGCGTCCTAGAGCGAAAAGGACTTTAATTCGGAACACCCCAAAAATTTTAATAATCCGCTCAAAACCTAAAAAAAATGCAATTTTTATATGAAAAAGTTATTTTGCCCATATCTCCTTAAATATACGTCCTAGGGCGAAAAGGACTTCAATTCGTGACCACACCCAAAAAATTGACAAATCCACCCAAAACCTAAAAAAAATTTAAATTTTGATATGAAAAACGTATTTTGCCCATATCTCCTAAACTAAGCGCCCTAGCGGGAAAAGGACTTTAATTCATGACCACCCCCAAAAAAATTGAATAATCCTCTCAAAACCTAAAAAAATTGAAATTTTTATCTGAAAAACTTATTTTGCCCATATCTTCGTATATACGCGTCCTAGAGCGAAAAGGACTTTAATTCGGAACACCCCAAAAATTTTAATAATCCGCTCAAAACCTAAAAAAAATGCAATTTTTATATGAAAAAGTTATTTTGCCCATATCTCCTTAAATATACGTCCTAGGGCGAAAAGGACTTCAATTCGTGACCACACCCAAAAAATTGACAAATCCACCCAACACCTAAAAAAAATTAAATTTTGATATGAAAAACTTATTTTGCCCATATCTCCTAAACTAAGGGCCCTAGCGCGAAAAGGACTTTAATTCATGACCACCCCAAGTAATTGAATAATCCTCCCAAAACCTAAAAAAATTGAAATTTTTATCTGAAAAACTTATTTTGCCCATATCTTCGTATATACGCGTCCTAGAGCGAAAAGGACTTTAATTCGTAACACCCCAAAAAATTTAATAATCCATTCAAAACCTAAAAAAATTGCAATTTTTATATGAAAAAGTTATTTTGCCCATATCTCCTTAAATATACGTCCTAGGGCGAAAAGGACTTTAATTCGTGACCACACCCAAAAAATTGACAAATCCACCCAAAACCTAAAAAAAATTTAAATTTTGATATGAAAAACGTATTTTGCCCATATCTCCTAAACTAAGCGCCCTAGCGGGAAAAGGACTTTAATTCATGACCACCCCCAAAAAAATTGAATAATCCTCTCAAAACCTAAAAAAATTGAAATTTTTATCTGAAAAACTTATTTTGCCCATATCTTCGTATATACGCGTCCTAGAGCGAAAAGGACTTTAATTCGGAACACCCCAAAAATTTTAATAATCCGCTCAAAACCTAAAAAAAATGCAATTTTTATATGAAAAAGTTATTTTGCCCATATCTCCTTAAATATACGTCCTAGGGCGAAAAGGACTTCAATTCGTGACCACACCCAAAAAATTGACAAATCCACCCAACACCTAAAAAAAATTAAATTTTGATATGAAAAACTTATTTTGCCCATATCTCCTAAACTAAGGGCCCTAGCGCGAAAAGGACTTTAATTCATGACCACCCCAAGTAATTGAATAATCCTCCCAAAACCTAAAAAAATTGAAATTTTTATCTGAAAAACTTATTTTGCCCATATCTTCGTATATACGCGTCCTAGAGCGAAAAGGACTTTAATTCGTAACACCCCAAAAAATTTAATAATCCATTCAAAACCTAAAAAAATTGCAATTTTTATATGAAAAAGTTATTTTGCCCATATCTCCTTAAATATACGTCCTAGGGCGAAAAGGACTTTAATTCGTGACCACACCCAAAAAATTGACAAATCCACCCAAAACCTAAAAAAAATTTAAATTTTGATATGAAAAACGTATTTTGCCCATATCTCCTAAACTAAGCGCCCTAGCGGGAAAAGGACTTTAATTCATGACCACCCCCAAAAAAATTGAATAATCCTCTCAAAACCTAAAAAAATTGAAATTTTTATCTGAAAAACTTATTTTGCCCATATCTTCGTATATACGCGTCCTAGAGCGAAAAGGACTTTAATTCGGAACACCCCAAAAATTTTAATAATCCGCTCAAAACCTAAAAAAAATGCAATTTTTATATGAAAAAGTTATTTTGCCCATATCTCCTTAAATATACGTCCTAGGGCGAAAAGGACTTCAATTCGTGACCACACCCAAAAAATTGACAAATCCACCCAACACCTAAAAAAAATTAAATTTTGATATGAAAAACTTATTTTGCCCATATCTCCTAAACTAAGGGCCCTAGCGCGAAAAGGACTTTAATTCATGACCACCCCAAGTAATTGAATAATCCTCCCAAAACCTAAAAAAATTGAAATTTTTATCTGAAAAATTTTTTTTGCCCATATCTTCGTATATACGCGTCCTAGAGCGAAAAGGACTTTAATTCGTAACACCCCAAAAAATTTAATAATCCATTCAAAACCTAAAAAAATTGCAATTTTTATATGAAAAATTTATTTTGCCCATATCTCCTTAAATATACGTCCTAGGGCGAAAAGGACTTTAATTCGTGACCACACCCAAAAAATTGACAAATCCACCCAAAACCTAAAAAAAATTTAAATTTTGATATGAAAAACGTATTTTGCCCATATCTCCTAGACTAAGCGCCCTAGCGGGAAAAGGACTTTAATTCATGACCACCCCCAAAAAAATTGAATAATCCTCTCAAAACCTAAAAAAATTGAAATTTTTATCTGAAAAACTTATTTTGCCCATATCTTCGTATATACGCGTCCTAGAGCGAAAAGGACTTTAATTCGGAACACCCCAAAAATTTTAATAATCCGCTCAAAACCTAAAAAAAATGCAATTTTTATATGAAAAAGTTATTTTGCCCATATCTCCTTAAATATACGTCCTAGGGCGAAAAGGACTTCAATTCGTGACCACACCCAAAAAATTTACAAATCCACCCAAAACCTAAAAAAAATTTAAATTTTGATATGAAAAACGTATTTTGCCCATATCTCCTAAACTAAGCGCCCTAGCGCGAAAAGGACTTTAATTCATGACCACCCCCAAAAAAATTGAATAATCCTCCCAAAACCTAAAAAATTGCAATTTTTATATGAAAAAGTTATTTTGCCCATATCTCCTTAAATATACGTAACACCCCAAAAAATTTAATAATCCATTCAAAACCTAAAAAAATTGCAATTTTTATATGAAAAAGTTATTTTGCCCATATCTCCTTAAATATACGTCCTAGGGCGAAAAGGACTTTAATTCGTGACCACACCCAAAAAATTGACAAATCCACCCAAAACCTAAAAAAAATTTAAATTTTGATATGAAAAACGTATTTTGCCCATATCTCCTAAACTAAGCGCCCTAGCGCGAAAAGGACTTTAATTCATGACCACCCCCAAAAAAATTGAATAATCCTCCCAAAACCTAAAAAATTGCAATTTTTATATGAAAAAGTTATTTTGCCCATATCTCCTTAAATATACGTCCTAGGGCGAAAAGGACTTAAATTCGTGACCACCCCCCAAAAATTGACAAATCCACCAAAAACCTAAAAAAATTTAAATTTTGATATGAAAAACTTATTTTGCCCATATCTCCTAAACTAAGCGCCCTAGCGCGAAAAGGACTTTAATTCATGACCACCCCCAAAAAAATTGAATAATCTTCCCAAAACCTAAAAAAATTGAAATTTTTATCTGAAAAACTTATTTTGCCCATATCTTCGTATATACGCGTCCTAGAGCGAAAAGGACTTTAATTCGTAACACCCCAAAAATTTAATAATCCGCTCAAAACCTAAAAAATTGCAATCTCCTTAAATATACGTCCTAGGGCGAAAAGGACTTTAATTCGTGACCAACCCCAAAAAATTGACAAATCCACCCAAAACCTAAAAAAAAATAAATTTTGATATGAAAAACTTATTTTGCCCATATCTCCTAAACTAAGCGCCCTAGCGCGAAAAGGACTTTAATTCATGACCACCCCCAAAAAAATTGAATAATCCTCCCAAAACCTAAAAAAATTGAAATTTTTATCTGAAAAACTTATTTTGCCCATATCTTCGTATATACGCGTCCTAGAGCGAAAAGGACTTTAATTCGTAACACCCCAAAATATTTAATAATCCACTCAAAACCTAAAAAAATTGCAATTTTTATATGAAAAAGTTATTTTGCCCATATCTCCTCAAATATGCGTCCTAGGGCGAAATGGACTTTAATTCGTGACCTCCCCCAAAAATTGACAAATCCACCCAAAACCTAAAAAAATTTAAATTTTGATATGAAAATCTTATTTTGGGGGTGGTTATTTCATGACCACCCCCAAAAAAATTGAATAATCCTCCCAAAACCTAAAAAATTGCAATTTTTATATGAAAAAGTTATTTTGCCCATATCTCCTTAAATATACGTCCTAGGGCGAAAAGGACTTTAATTCGTGACCACACCCAAAAAATTGACAAATCCACCCAAAACCTAAAAAAATTTAAATTTTGATATGAAAAACTTATTTTGCCCATATCTCCTAAACTAAGCGCCCTAGCGCGAAAAGGACCTTAATTCATGACCACCCCCAAAAAAATTGAATAATCCTCCCAAAACCTAAAAAAATTTAAATTTTTATCTGAAAATCTTATTTTGCCCATATCTTCGTATATACGCGTCCTAGAGAGAAAAAGGACTTTAATTCGTAACACCCCAAAAAATTTAATAATCCGCTCAAAACCTAAAAAATTGCAATTTTTATATGAAAAAGTTATTTTGCCCATATCTCCTTAAATATACGTCCTAGGGCGAAAAGGACTTCAATTCGTGACCACACCCAAAAAATTGACAAATCCACCCAAAACCTAAAAAAATTAAATTTTGATATGAAAAACTTATTTTGCCCATATCTCCTAAACTAAGCGCCCTAGCGCGAAAAGGACTTTAATTCATGACCACCCCAAAAAAATTGAATAATCCTCCCAAAACCTAAAAAAATTGAAATTTTTATCTGAAAAACTTATTTTGCCCATATCTTCGTATATACGCGTCCTAGAGCGAAAAGGACTTTAATTCGTAACACCCCAAAAAAATTAATAATCCGTTCAAAACCTAAAATATAGCAATTTTTATATGAAAAAGTTATTTTGCCCATATCTCCTTAAATATACGTCCTAGGGCGAAAAGGACTTTAATTCGTGACCACCCCCAAAAATTGACAAATCCACCAAAAACCTAAAAAAATTTAAATTTTGATATGAAAAACTTATTTTGCCCATATCTCCTAAACTAAGCGCCCTAGCGCGAAAAGGACTTTAATTCATGACCACCCCCAAAAAAATTGAATAATCTTCCCAAAACCTAAAAAATTGAAATTTTTATCTGAAAAACTTATTTTGCCCATATCTTCATATATACGCGTCCTAGAGCGAAAAGGACTTTAATTCGTAACATCCCAAAAAATTGACAAATCCACTCAAAACCTAAAAAAATTGCAATCTCCTTAAATATACGTCCTAGGGCGAAAAGGACTTTAATTCATGACCAACCCCAAAAAATTGACAAATCCACCCAAAACCTAAAAAAATTTAAATTTTGATATGAAAAACTTATTTTGCCCATATCTCCTAAACTAAGCGCCCTAGCGCGAAAAGGACTTTAATTCATGACCACCCCAAAAAAAATTGAATAATCCTCCCAAAACCTATAAAAATTGAAATTTTTATCTGAAAAACTTATTTTGCCCATATCTTCGTACATACGCGTCCTAGAGCGAAAAGGACTTTAATTCGTAACACCCCAAAAAATTTAATAATCCGCTCAAAACCTAAAATATTGCAATTTTTAATTGAAAAAGTTATTTTGCCCATATCTCCTTAAATATACGTCCTAGGGCGAAAAGGACTTTAATTCGTGACCACCCCCCAAAAATTGACAAATCCACCAAAAACCTAAAAAAATTTAAATTTTGATATGAAAAACTTATTTTGCCCATATCTCCTAAACTAAGCGCCCTAGCGCGAAAAGGACTTTAATTCATGACCACCCCCAAAAAAATTGAATAATCTTCCCAAAACCTAAAAAAATTGAAATTTTTATCTGAAAAACTTATTTTGCCCATATCTTCGTATATACGCGTCCTAGAGCGAAAAGGACTTTAATTCGTAACACCCCAAAAATTTAGTAATCCGCTCAAAACCTAAAAAATTGCAATCTCCTTAAATATACGTCCTAGGGCGAAAAGGACTTTAATTCGTGACCAACCCCAAAAAATTGACAAATCCACCCAAAACCTAAAAAAATTAAATTTTGATATGAAAAACTTATTTTGCCCATATCTCCTAAACTAAGCGCCCTAGTGCGAAAAGGACTTTAATTCATGACCACCCCCAAAAAAATTGAATAATCCTCCCAAAACCTAAAAAAATTGAAATTTTTATCTGAAAAATTTATTTTACCCATATCTTCGTATATACGCGTCCTAGAGCGAAAAGGACTTTAATTCGTAACACCCCAAAAAATTTAATAATCCGCTCAACACCTAAAAAATTGCAATTTTTATATGAAAAAGTTATTTTGCCCATCTCTCCTTAAATATGCGTCCTAGGGCGAATGGACTTTAATTCGTGACCAACCCCAAAAAATGGACAAATCCACCCAAAACCTAAAAAAATTGCAATTTTTATATGAAAAACTTATTTTGCACATATCTCCTAAACTAAGCGCCCTAGCGCGAAAAGGACTTTAATTCATGACCACCCCCAAAAAAATTGAATAATCCTCCCAAAACCTAAAAAAATTGAAATTTTTATCTGAAAATCTTTTTTTGCCCATATCTCCTTAAATATACGTCCTAGGGCGAAAAGGACTTTAATTCGTGACCACACCCAAAAAATTGACAAATCCACACAAAACCTAAAAAAATTTAAATTTTGATATGAAAAACTTATTTTGCCCATATCTCCTAAACTAAGCGCCCTAGCGCGAAAAGGACTTTAATTCATGACCACCCCCAAAAAAATTGAATAATCCTCCCAAAACCTAAAAAATTGAAATTTTTATCTGAAAAACTTATTTTGCCCATATCTTTATATATACACGTTTTAGAGCGAAAAGGACTTTAATTCGTAACACCATAAAAATTTAATAATCCACTCAAAACCTAAAAAAATTGCAATTTTTATATGAAAAAGTTATTTTGCCCATATCTCCTTAAATATGCGTCCTAGGGCGAATGGACTTTAATTCGTGACCAACCCCAAAAAATGGACATATCCACCAAAAACCTAAAAAAATTTAAATTTTGATATGAAAAATTTTTATATGAAAAAGTTATTTTGCCCATATCTCCTTATATATGCGTCCTAGGGCGAAATGGACTTTCATTCGTGACAAATCCACCCAAAACCTAAAAAATTTAAATTTTGATATGAAAAACTTATTTTGCCCATAACCTAAAAAAATTTAAATTTTTATATTTTTTTATTTTGCCCATATCTTCGTATATACGCGTCCTAGAGCGAAAGGACTTTAATTCGTAACACCCCAAAAAATTTAATAATCCACTCAAAACAATTTTTATATGAAAAAGTTATTTTGCCCATATCTCCTTAAATATGCGTCCTAGAGCGAAATGGACTTTAATTCGTGACCACCCCCAAAAAATTGACAAATCCACCCAAAACCTAAAAAAATTGAAATTTTTACCTGAAAACCTTTTTTTGCCCATATCTTCGTATATACGCGTCCTAGAGCGAAAAGGACTTTAATTCGTAACACCCCAAAAAATTTAATAATCCGCTCAAAACCTAAAAAAATTGCAATTTTTATATGAAAAAGTTATTTTGCCCATATTTCCTTAAATATACGTCCTAGGGCGAAAAGGACTTTAATTCGTGACCACCCCCAAAAAATTGACAAATCCACCCAAAACCTAAAAAATTTAAATTTTGATATGAAAAACTTATTTTGCCCATATCTCCTAAACTAAGCGCCCTAGCGCGAAAAGGACTTTAACCACCCCCAAAAAAATTTAATAATCCTCCCAAAACCTAAAAAATTGTAATTTTTATCTGAAAAACTTATTTTGCCCATATCTTCGTATATACGCGTCCTAGAGCGAAAAGGTCTTTAATTCGTAACACCCCAAAAAATTTAATAATCCACTCAAAACCTAAAAAAATTGCAATGTCTTTAAATATACGTCCTAGGGCGAAAAGGACTTTAATTCGTGACCAACCCCAAAAAATTGACAAACCCACCTAAAACCTAACTAAGCGCCCTAGCGCGAAAAGGACTTTAACCACCCCCAAAAAAAATTGAATAATCCTCCCAAAACCTAAAAAAATTGAAATTTTTATCTGAAAAATTTATTTTGCCCATATCTTCGTATATACGCGTCCTAGAGCGAAAAGGACTTTAATTCGTAACACCCCAAAAATTTTAATAATCCACTCAAACCTAAAAAAATTGCAATTTTTATATGAAAGAGTTATTTTGCCCATATCTCCTTAAATATGCGTCCTAGGGTGAAATGGACTTTAATTCGTGACCACCCCCAAAAAATTGACAAATCCACCCAAAACCTAAAAAAATTAAATTTTGATATGAAAAACTTATTTTGCCCATATCTCCTAAACTAAGCGCCCTAGCGCGAAAAGGACTTTAATTCATGACCACCCCCAAAAAAATTGAATAATCCTCCCAAAACCTAAAAAAATTGAAATTTTTATCTGAAAATCTTTTTTGCCCATATCTTCGTAAATACCCGTCCTAGAGCGAAAAGGACTTTAATTCGTAACACCCCAAAAAATTTAATAATCCACTCAAAACCTAAAAAAATTGACACTTTTATATGAAAAAGTTATTTTGCCCATATCTCCTTAAATATACGTCCTAGGGCGAAAAGGACTTTAATTCGTGACCACACCCAAAAAATTGACAAATCCACCCAAAACCTAAAAAAAATTAAAATTTTGATACGAAAAACTTATTTTGCCCATATCTCCTAAACTAAGCGCCCTAGCGCGAAAAGGACTTTAATTCATGACCACCCCAAAAAAAAATGAATAATCCTCCCCAATCCTAAAAACATTGAACTTTTTATCTGAAAAACTTATTTTGCCCATATCTTCGTATATACGCGTCCTAGAGCGAAAAGGACTTTAATTCGTAACACCCCAAAAAATTTAATAATCCGCTCAAAACCTAACAAAATTGCAATTTTTATATAAATATACGTTCTAGGTCGAAAAGGACTTTAATTCGTGACCACCCCCAAAACATTGACAAATCCACCCAAAACCTAAAAAAATTTAAATTTTGATATGAAAAACTTATTTTGCCCATATCTCCTAAACTAAGCGCCCTAGCGCGAAAAGGACTTTAATTCATGACCACCCCCAAAAAAATTGAATAATCCTCCCAAAACCTAAAAAATTGAAATTTTTATCTGAAAATCTTATTTTGCCCATATCTTCGTATATACGCGTCCTAGAGCGAAAAGGACTTTAATTCGTAACACTCCAAAAAATTTAATAATCCGCTCAAAACCTAAAAAAACGCAATTTTTATATGAAAAAGTTAATTTGCCCATATCTCCTTAAATATACGTCCTAGGGCGAAAAGGACTTTAATTCGTGACCACCCCCAAAAAATTGACAAATCCACCCAAAACCTAAAAATAATTAAATTTTGATATGAAAAACTTATTTTGCCCATATCTCCTAAACTAAGCGTCCTAGCGCGAAAAGGACTTTAATTCATGACCACCCCCAAAAAAAATTGAATACTCCTCCCAAAACCTAAAAACATTGAAATTTTTATCTGAAAATCTTATTTTGCCCATATCTTCGTATACACGCGTCCTGGAGCGAAAAGGACTTTAATTCGTAACACCCCAAAAATTTAATAATCCGCTCAAAACCTAAAAAAATTGCAATTTTTATATGAAAAAGTTATTTTGCCCATATCAACTTAAATATACGTCCTAGGGCGAAAAGGACTTTAATTCGTGACCACCCCAAAAAATTGACAAATCCACCCAAAACCTAAAAAATTTAAATTTTGATATGAAAAACTTATTTTGCCCATATCTCCTAAACTAAGCGCCCTAGCGCGAAAAGGACTTTAATTCATGACCACCCCCAAAAAAATTGAATAATCCTCCCAAAACCTAAAAAAATTGAAATTTTTATCTGAAAAACTTACTTTGCCCATATCTTCGTATATACGCGTCCTAGAGCGAAAAGGACTTTAATTCGTAACACCCCAAAAAATTTAATAATCCACTCAAAACCTAAAAAATTGCAATTTTTATATGAAAAAGTTATTTTGCCCATATCTCCTTAAATATGCGTCCTAGGGCGAAATGGACTTTAATTCGTGACCACCCCCAAAAAATTGACAAATCCTCCCAAAACCTAAAAAAATTGAAAATTTTATCTGAACAACTTATTTTGCCCATATCTTCGTATATACGCGTCCTAGAGCGAACTCCCCCAAAAAAATTTAATAATCCACTCAAAACCTAAAAAAATTGCAATTTTTATATGAAAAAGTTATTTTGCCCATATATCCTTAAATATGCGTCCTAGGGCGAAATGGACTTTAATTCGTGACCGCCCCCAAAAAATTGCCAAATCCACCCAAAACCTAAAAAAAATTAAATTTTGATATGAAAAACTTATTTTGCCCATATCTCCTAAACTAAGCGCCCTAGCGCGAAAAGGACTTTAATTCATGACCACCCCCAAAAAATTGAATAATCCTCCCAAAACCTAAAAAAATTGAAATTTTTATCTGAAAAGCTTATTTTGCCCATATCTTCGTATATACGCGTCCTAGAGCGAAAAGGACTTTAATTCGTAACATCCCAAAGAATTTAATAATCCGCTCAAAATCTAAAAAAATTGCAATTTTTATATGAAAAAGTTATTTTGCCCATATCTCCTTAAATATACGTCCTAGGGCGAAAAGGACTTTAATTCGTGACCACCCCCAAAAAATTGACAAATCCACACAAAACCTAAAAAAATTAAATTTTGATATGAAAAACTTATTTTGCCCATATCTCCTTAAATATGCGTCCTAGCGCGAAAAGGACTTTAATTCATCACCACCCCCAAAAAAATTGAATAATCTTCCCAAAACCTAAAAAATTTGAAATTTATATCTGAAAAACTTATTTTGCCCATATCTTCCTATATACGCGTCCTAGAGCGAAAAGGACTTTAATTCGTAACACCCCAAAAAATTTAATAATCCGCTCAAAACCTAAAAAAAAATTGCAATTTTTATATGAAAAATTATTTTGCCCATATCTCCTCAAACATGCGTCCTAGGGCGAAATGGACTTTAATTTGTGACCACCCCCAAAAAATTGACAAATCCACCCAAAGCGTAAAAAAATTGAAATTTTGATATGAAAAACTTATTTTGCCCATATCTCCTAAACTAAGCGCCCTAGCGCGAAAAGGACTTTAATTCATGACCACCCCCAAAAAAATTGAATAATCCTCCCAAAACCTAAAAAAATTGAAATTTTTATCTGAAAAACTTATTTTGCCCATATCTTCATATATACGCGTCCTAGAGCGAAAAGGACTTTAATTCGTAACACCCCAAAAAATTTAATAATCCACTCAAAACCTAAAAAATTGCAATATTTATGTGAAAAAGTTATTTTGCCCATATCTCCTTAAATATGCGTCCTAGGGCGAAATGGACTTTAATTCGTGACCACCCCCAAAAAATTGACAAATCCTCCCAAAACCTAAAAAAATTGAAAATTTTATCTGAAAAACTTATTTTACCCATATCTTCGTATATACGCGTCCTAGAGCGAAAAGGACTTTAATTCGTGACCTCCCCCAAAAAAATTTAATAATCCACTCAAAACCTAAAAAAATTGCAATTTTTATATGAAAAAGTTATTTTGCCCATATCTCCTTAAATATGCGTCCTAGGGCGAAATGGACTTTAATTCGTGACCGCCCCCAAAAAATTGCCAAATCCACCCAAATCCTAAAAAAAAATAAATTTTGATATGAAACACTTATTTTGCCCATCTCTCCTAAACTAAGCGCCCTAGCGCGAAAAGGACTTTAATTCATGACCACCCCCAAAAAAATTGAATAATCCTCCCAAAACCTAAAAAAGGGAAATTTTTATCTGAAAATCTTATTTTGCCCATATCTTCGTATATACGCGCCCTAGAGCGAAAAGGACTTTAATTCGTAACACCCCAAAAAATTTAATAATCCGCTCAAAACCTAAAAAATTTAAATTTTGATATGAAAAACTTATTTTGCCCATATCTCCTTAAATATACGTCCTAGGGCGAAAAGGACTTTAATTCGTGACCACACCCAAAAAATTGACAAATCCACCCAAAACCTACAAAAAATTTAAATTTTGATATGAAAAACTTATTTTGCCCATATCTTCTAAACTAATGCCCCTAGCACGAAAAGGACTTTAATTCATGACCACCCCCAAAAAAATTGAATAATCCTCCCAAAACCTAAAAAAATTGAAATTTTTATCTGAAAAACTTATTTTGCCCATATCTTCGTATATACGCGTCCTAGAGCGAAAAGGACTTTAATTCGTAACACCCCAAACAATTTAATAATCCGCTCAAAACCTAAAAAAATTGCAATTTTTATATGAAAAAGTTATTTTGCCCATATCTCCTTAAATATACGTCCTAGGGCGAAAAGGACTTTAATTCGTGACCACCCCCAAAAAATTGACAAATCCACCCAAAACCTAAAAAAATTTAAATTTTGATATGAAAAACTTATTTTGCCCATATCTCCTAAACTAAGCGCCCTAGCGCGAAAAGGACTTTAATTCATGACCACCCCCAAAAAAATTGAATAATCCTCCCAAAGCCTAAAAAAGTGAAATTTTTATCTGAAAATCTTATTTTGCCAATATCTTCGTATATACGCGTCCTAGAGCGAAAAGGACTTTAATTCGTAACACCCCAAAAAATTTAATAATCCGCCCAAAACCTAAAAAAATTGCAATTTTTATATGAAAAAGTTATTTTGCCCATATCTCCTTAAATATACGTCCTAGGGCGAAAAGGACTTTAATTCGTGACCACCCCCAAAAAATTGACAAATCCACCCAAAACCTAAAAAATTTGAAATTTATATCTGAAAAACTTATTTTGCCCATATCTTCGTATATACGCGTCCTAGAGCGAAAAGGACTTTATTTCGTAACACCCCAAAAAATTTAATAATCCGCTCAACACCTAAAAAATTGCAATTTTTATATGAAAAAGGTTTTTTGCCCATATCTCCTTAAATATACGTCCTAGGGCGAAATGGACTTTAATTCGTGACCGCCCCCAAAAAAATTGACAAATCCACCCAAAACCTAAAAAAAAATTAAATTTTGATATGAAAAACTTATTTTGCCCATATCTCCTAAACTAAGCGCCCTAGCGCGAAAAGGACTTTAATTCATGACCACCCCCAAAAAAAATTAATAATCCTCCCAAAACCTAAAAAAATGAAATTTTTATCTGAAAAGCTTATTTTGCCCATATCTTCGTATATACGCGTCCTAGAGCGAAAAGGACTTTAATTCGTAACACCCCAAAAAATTTAATAATCCGCTCAAAATCTAAAAAAATTGCAATTTTTATATGAAAAAGTTATTTTGCCCATATCTCCTTAAATATACGTCCTAGGGCGAAAAGGACTTTAATTCGTGACCACCCCCAAAAAATTGACAAATCCACCCAAAACCTAAAAAAAATTAAATTTTGATATGAAAAACTTATTTTGCCCATATCTCCTTAAATATGCGTCCTAGCGCGAAAAGCACTTTAATTCATCACCACGCCCAAAAAAATTGAATAAACTTCCCAAAACCTAAAAAATTTTAAATTTATATCTGAAAAACTTATTTTGCCCATATCTTCGTATATACGTGTCCTAGAGCGAAAAGGACTTTCATTCGTAACACCCCAAAAAATTTAATAATCCGCTCAAAACCTAAAAAAAAATTGCAATTTTTATATGAAAAAGTTATTTTGCCCATATCTCCTTAAATATACGTCCTAGAGCGAAAAGGGCTTTAATTCGTGACCACCCCCAAAAAATTGACAAATCCACCCAAAACCTAAAAAAATTTAAATTTTGATATGAAAAACTTATTTTGCCCATATCTCCTAAACTAAGCGCCCTAGCGCGAAAAGGACTTTAATTCATGACCACCCCCAAAAAAATTGAATAATCCTCCCAAAACCTAAAAAAATTGAAATTTTTATCTGAAAAACTTATTTTGCCCATATCTTCGTAAATACGCGTCCTAGAGCGAAAAGGACTTTAATTCGTAACACCCCAAAAAATTTAATAATCCACTCAAAACCTAAAAAAATTGCAATTTTTATATGAAAAAGTTATTTTGCCCATATCTCCTCAAATATGCGTCCTAGGGCGAAATGGACTTTAATTTGTGACCACCCCCAAAAAATTGACAAATCCACCCAAAGCGTAAAAAAATTTAAATTTTGATATGAAAATCTTATTTTGCCCATATCTCCTAAACTAAGCGCCCTAGCGCGAAAAGGACTTTAATTCATGACCACCCCCAAAAAAATTGAATAATCCTCCCAAAACCTAAAAAAATTGAAATTTTTATCTGAAAAGCTTATTTTGCCCATATCTTCGTATATACGCGTCCTAGAGCGAAAAGGACTTTAATTCGTAACACCCCAAAAAATTTAATAATCCGCTCAAAATCTAAAAAAATTGCAATTTTTATATGAAAAAGTTATTTTGCCCATATCTCCTTAAATATACGTCCTAGGGCGAAAAGGACTTTAATTCGTGACCACCCCCAAAAAATTGACAAATCCACACAAAACCTAAAAAAATTAAATTTTGATATGAAAAACTTATTTTGCCCATATCTCCTTAAATATGCGTCCTAGCGCGAAAAGGACTTTAATTCATCACCACCCCCAAAAAAATTGAATAATCTTCCCAAAACCTAAAAAATTTGAAATTTATATCTGAAAAACTTATTTTGCCCATATCTTCCTATATACGCGTCCTAGAGCGAAAAGGACTTTAATTCGTAACACCCCAAAAAATTTAATAATCCGCTCAAAACCTAAAAAAAAATGCAATTTTTATATGAAAAATTATTTTGCCCATATCTCCTCAAATATGCGTCCTAGGGCGAAATGGACTTTAATTTGTGACCACCCCCAAAAAATTGACAAATCCACCCAAAGCGTAAAAAAATTTAAATTTTGATATGAAAAACTTATTTTGCCCATATCTCCTAAACTAAGCGCACTAGCGCGAAAAGGACTTTAATTCATGACCACCCCCAAAAAAATTGAATAATCCTCCCAAAACCTAAAAAAATTGAAATTTTTATCTGAAAAACTTATTTTGCCCATATCTTCATATATACGCGTCCTAGAGCGAAAAGGACTTTAATTCGTAACACCCCAAAAAATTTAATAATCCGCTCAAAACCTAAAAAAAAATGCAATTTTTATATGAAAAATTATTTTGCCCATATCTCCTCAAATATGCGTCCTAGGGCGAAATGGACTTTAATTCGTGACCGCCCCCAAAAAATTGCCAAATCCACCCAAATCCTAAAAAAAAATAAATTTTGATATGAAACACTTATTTTGCCCATATCTCCTAAACTAAGCGCCCTAGCGCGAAAAGGACTTTAATTCATGACCACCCCCAAAAAAATTGAATAATCCTCCCAAAACCTAAAAAAGTGAAATTTTTATCTGAAAATCTTATTTTGCCCATATCTTCGTATATACGCGTCCTAGAGCGAAAAGGACTTTAATTCGTAACACCCCAAAAAATTTAATAATCCGCTCAAAACCTAAAAAATTTAAATTTTGATATGAAAAACTTATTTTGCCCATATCTCCTTAAATATACGTCCTAGGGCGAAAAGGACTTTAATTCGTGACCACCCCCAAAAAAATTGAATAATCCTCCCAAAACCTAAAAAAGTGAAATTTTTATCTGAAAATCTTATTTTGCCAATATCTTCGTATATACGCGTCCTAGAGCGAAAAGGACTTTAATTCGTAACACCCCAAAAAATTTAATAATCCGCTCAAAACCTAAAAAAATTGCAATTTTTATATGAAAAAATTATTTTGCCCATATCTCCTTAAATATACGTCCTAGGGCGAAAAGGACTTTAATTCGCCCCCAAAAAATTGACAAATCCACCCAAAACCTAAAAAATTTGAAATTTATATCTGAAAAACTTATTTTGCCCATATCTTCGTATATACGCGTCCTAGAGCGAAAAGGACTTTAATTCGTAACACCCCAAAAAATTTAATAATCCGCTCAACACCTAAAAAATTGCAATTTTTATATGAAAAAGTTATTTTGCCCATATCTCCTTAAATATACGTCCTAGGGCGAAATGGACTTTAATTCGTGACCGCCCCCAAAAAAATTGACAAATCCACCCAAAACCTAAAAAAAAATTAAATTTTGATATGAAAAACTTATTTTGCCCATATCTCCTAAACTAAGCGCCCTAGCGCGAAAAGGACTTTAATTCATGACCACCCCCAAAAAAAATTAATAATCCTCCCAAAACCTAAAAAAAATGAAATTTTTATCTGAAAAGCTTATTTTGCCCATATCTTCGTATATACGCGTCCTAGAGCGAAAAGGACTTTAATTCGTAACACCCCAAAAAATCTAATAATCCGCTCAAAATCTAAAAAAATTGCAATTTTTATATGAAAAAGTTATTTTGCCCATATCTCCTTAAATATACGTCCTAGGGCGAAAAGGACTTTAATTCGTGACCACCCCCAAAAAATTGACAAATCCACCCAAAACCTAAAAAAAAATTAAATTTTGATATGAAAAACTTATTTTGCCCATATCTCCTTAAATATGCGTCCTAGCGCGAAAAACACTTTAATTCATCACCACCCCCAAAAAAATTGAATAAACTTCCCAAAACCTAAAAAATTTGAAATTTATATCTGAAAAACTTATTTTGCCCATATCTTCGTATATACGCGTCCTAGAGCGAAAAGGACTTTCATTCGTAACACCCCAAAAAATTTAATAATCCGCTCAAAACCTAAAAAAAAATTGCAATTTTGATATGAAAAAGTTATTTTGCCCATATCTCCTTAAATATACGTCCTAGGGCGAAAAGGACTTTAATTCGTGACCACCCCCAAAAAATTGACAAATCCACCCAAAACCTAAAAAAATTTAAATTTTGATATGAAAAACTTATTTTGCCCATATCTCCTAAACTAAGCGCCCTAGCGCGAAAAGGACTTTAATTCATGACCACCCCCAAAAAAATTGAATAATCCTCCCAAAACCTAAAAAAATTGAAATTTTTATCTGAAAAACTTATTTTGCCCATATCTTCGTAAATACGCGTCCTAGAGCGAAAAAAACTTTAATTCGTAACACCCCAAAAAATTTAATAATCCACTCAAAACCTAAAAAAATTGCAATTTTTATATGAAAAAGTTATTTTGCCCATATCTCCTCAAATATGCGTCCTAGGGCGAAATGGACTTTAATTTGTGACCACCCCCAAAAAATTGACAAATCCACCCAAAGCGTAAAAAAATTTAAATTTTGATATGAAAATCTTATTTTGCCCATATCTCCTAAACTAAGCGCCCTAGCGCGAAAAGGACTTTAATTCATGACCACCCCCAAAAAAATTGAATAATCCTCCCAAAACCTAAAAAAATTGAAATTTTTATCTGAAAAGCTTATTTTGCCCATATCTTCGTATATACGCGTCCTAGAGCGAAAAGGACTTTAATTCGTAACACCCCAAAAAATTTAATAATCCGCTCAAAATCTAAAAAAATTGCAATTTTTATATGAAAAAGTTATTTTGCCCATATCTCCTTAAATATACGTCCTAGGGCGAAAAGGACTTTAATTCGTGACCACCCCCAAAAAATTGACAAATCCACACAAAACCTAAAAAAATTAAATTTTGGTATGAAAAACTTATTTTGCCCATATCTCCTTAAATATGCGTCCTAGCGCGAAAAGGACTTTAATTCATCACCACCCCCAAAAAAAATTGAATAATCTTCCCAAAACCTAAAAAATTTGAAATTTATATCTGAAAAATTTATTTTGCCCATATCTTCCTATATACGCGTCCTAGAGCGAAAAGGACTTTAATTCGTAACACCCCAAAAAATTTAATAATCCGCTCAAAACCTAAAAAAAATTGCAATTTTTATATGAAAAATTATTTTGCCCATATCTCCTCAAATATGCGTCCTAGGGCGAAATGGACTTTAATTTGTGACCACCCCCAAAAAATTGACAAATGCACCCAAAACCTAAAAAAATTTAAATTTTGATATGAAAAACTAATATTGCCCATATCTCCTAAACTAAGCGCCCTAGCGCGAAAAGGACTTTAATTCATGACCACCCAAAAAAAAAATTGAATAATCCTCCCAAAACCTAAAAAAGTGAAATTTTTATCTGAAAATCTTATTTTGCCCATATCTTCGTATATACGCGTCCTAGAGCGAAAAGGACTTTAATTCGTAACACCCCAAAAAATTTAATAATCCGCTCAAAACCTAAAAAATTTAAATTTTGATATGAAAAACTTATTTTGCCCATATCTCCTTAAATATACGTCCTAGGGCGAAAAGGACTTTAATTCGTGACCACACCCAAAAAATTGACAAATCCACCCAAAACCTACAAAAAATTTAAATTTTGATATGAAAAACTTATTTTGCCCATATCTTCTAAACTAAGGCCCCTAGCGCGAAAAGGACTTTAATTCATGACCACCCCCAACAAATTGAATAATCCTCCCAAAACCTAAAAAAATTGAAATTTTTATCTGAAAAACTTATTTTGCCCATATCTTCATATATACGCGTCCTAGAGCGAAAAGGACTTTAATTCGTAACACCCCAAACAATTTAATAATCCGCTCAACACCTAAAAAAATTGCAATTTTTATATGAAAAAGTTATTTTGCCCATATCTCCTTAAATATACGTCCTAGGGCGAAAAGGACTTTAATTCGTGACCACCCCCAAAAAAATTGAATAATCCTCCCAAAACCTAAAAAAGTGAAATTTTTATCTGAAAATCTTATTTTGCCAATATCTTCGTATATACGCGTCCTAGAGCGAAAAGGACTTTAATTCGTAACACCCCAAAAAATTTAATAATCCGCTCAAAACCTAAAAAAATTGCAATTTTTATATGAAAAAATTATTTTGCCTATATCTCCTTAAATATACGTCCTAGGGCGAAAAGGACTTTAATTCGTGACCACCCCCAAAAAATTGACAAATCCACCCAAAACCTAAAAAATTTGAAATTTATATCTGAAAAACTTATTTTGCCCATATCTTCGTATATACGCGTCCTAGAGCGAAAAGGACTTTAATTCGTAACACCCCAAAAAATTTAATAAGCCGCTCAACACCTAAAAAATTGCAATTTTTATATGAAAAAGTTATTTTGCCCATATCTCCTTAAATATACGTCCTAGGGCGAAATGGACTTTAATTCGTGACCGCCCCCAAAAAAATTGACAAATCCACCCAAAACCTAAAAAAAAATTAAATTTTGATATGAAAAACTTATTTTGCCCAAAAAAGTTATTTTGCCCATATCTCCTTAAATATACGTCCTAGGGCGAAAAGGACTTTAATTCGTGACACCCCCAAAAAATTGACAAATCCACCCAAAACCTAAAAAAAATTAAATTTTGATATGAAAAACTTATTTTGCCCATATCTCCTAAACTAAGCGCCCTAGCGCGAAAAGGACTTTAATTCATGACCACCCCCAAAAAAATTGAATAATCCTCCCAAAACCTAAAAAAATTGAAATTTTTATCTGAAAAGCTTATTTTGCCCATATCTTCGTATATACGCGTCCTAGAGCGAAAAGGACTTTAATTCGTAACACCCCAAAAAATTTAATAATCCGCTCAAAATCTAAAAAAATTGCAATTTTTATATGAAAAAGTTATTTTGCCCATATCTCCTTAAATATACGTCCTAGGGCGAAAAGGACTTTAATTCGTGACCACCCCCAAAAAATTGACAAATCCACACAAAACCTAAAAAAATTAAATTTTGGTATGAAAAACTTATTTTGCCCATATCTCCTTAAATATGCGTCCTAGCGCGAAAAGGACTTTAATTCATCACCACCCCCAAAAAAAATTGAATAATCTTCCCAAAACCTAAAAAATTTGAAATTTATATCTGAAAAATTTATTTTGCCCATATCTTCCTATATACGCGTCCTAGAGCGAAAAGGACTTTAATTCGTAACACCCCAAAAAATTTAATAATCCGCTCAAAACCTAAAAAAAATTGCAATTTTTATATGAAAAATTATTTTGCCCATATCTCCTCAAATATGCGTCCTAGGGCGAAATGGACTTTAATTTGTGACCACCCCCAAAAAATTGACAAATGCACCCAAAACCTAAAAAAATTTAAATTTTGATATGAAAAACTAATATTGCCCATATCTCCTAAACTAAGCGCCCTAGCGCGAAAAGGACTTTAATTCATGACCACCCAAAAAAAAAATTGAATAATCCTCCCAAAACCTAAAAAAGTGAAATTTTTATCTGAAAATCTTATTTTGCCCATATCTTCGTATATACGCGTCCTAGAGCGAAAAGGACTTTAATTCGTAACACCCCAAAAAATTTAATAATCCGCTCAAAACCTAAAAAATTTAAATTTTGATATGAAAAACTTATTTTGCCCATATCTCCTTAAATATACGTCCTAGGGCGAAAAGGACTTTAATTCGTGACCACACCCAAAAAATTGACAAATCCACCCAAAACCTACAAAAAATTTAAATTTTGATATGAAAAACTTATTTTGCCCATATCTTCTAAACTAAGGCCCCTAGCGCGAAAAGGACTTTAATTCATGACCACCCCCAACAAATTGAATAATCCTCCCAAAACCTAAAAAAATTGAAATTTTTATCTGAAAAACTTATTTTGCCCATATCTTCATATATACGCGTCCTAGAGCGAAAAGGACTTTAATTCGTAACACCCCAAACAATTTAATAATCCGCTCAACACCTAAAAAAATTGCAATTTTTATATGAAAAAGTTATTTTGCCCATATCTCCTTAAATATACGTCCTAGGGCGAAAAGGACTTTAATTCGTGACCACCCCCAAAAAAATTGAATAATCCTCCCAAAACCTAAAAAAGTGAAATTTTTATCTGAAAATCTTATTTTGCCAATATCTTCGTATATACGCGTCCTAGAGCGAAAAGGACTTTAATTCGTAACACCCCAAAAAATTTAATAATCCGCTCAAAACCTAAAAAAATTGCAATTTTTATATGAAAAAATTATTTTGCCTATATCTCCTTAAATATACGTCCTAGGGCGAAAAGGACTTTAATTCGTGACCACCCCCAAAAAATTGACAAATCCACCCAAAACCTAAAAAATTTGAAATTTATATCTGAAAAACTTATTTTGCCCATATCTTCGTATATACGCGTCCTAGAGCGAAAAGGACTTTAATTCGTAACACCCCAAAAAATTTAATAAGCCGCTCAACACCTAAAAAATTGCAATTTTTATATGAAAAAGTTATTTTGCCCATATCTCCTTAAATATACGTCCTAGGGCGAAATGGACTTTAATTCGTGACCGCCCCCAAAAAAATTGACAAATCCACCCAAAACCTAAAAAAAAATTAAATTTTGATATGAAAAACTTATTTTGCCCAAAAAAGTTATTTTGCCCATATCTCCTTAAATATACGTCCTAGGGCGAAAAGGACTTTAATTCGTGACACCCCCAAAAAATTGACAAATCCACCCAAAACCTAAAAAAAATTAAATTTTGATATGAAAAACTTATTTTGCCCATATCTCCTTAAATATGCGTCCTAGCGCGAAAAGGACTTTAATTCATCACCACCCCCAAAAAAATTGAATAAACTTCCCAAAACCTAAAAAATTTGAAATTTATATCTGAAAAACTTATTTTGCCCATATCTTCGTATATACGCGTCCTAGAGCGAAAAGGACTTTCATTCGTAACACCCCAAAAAATTTAATAATCCGCTCAAAACCTAAAAAAAATTGCAATTTTTATATGAAAAAGTTATTTTGCCCATATCTCCTTAAATATACGTCCTAGGGCGAAAAGGACTTTAATTCGTGACCACCCCCAAAAAAGTGACAAATCCACCCAAAACCTAAAAAAAATTAAATTTTGATATGAAAAACTTATTTTGCCCATATCTTCTAAACTAAGCGCCCTAGCGCGAAAAGGACTTTAATTCATGACCACCCCCAAAAAAATTGAATAATCCTCCCAAAACCTAAAAAAATTGAAATTTTTATCTGAAAAACTTATTTTGCCCATATCTTCGTATATACGCGTCCTAGAGCGAAAAGGACTTTAATTCGTAACACCCCAAAAAATTTAATAATCCACTCAAAACCTAAAAAATTGCAATTTTTATATGAAAAAGTTATTTTGCCCATATCTCCTTAAATATGGGTCCTAGGGCGAAATGGACTTTAATTCGTGACCACCCCCAAAAAATTGACAAATCCTCCCAAAACCTAAAAAAATTGAAAATTTTATCTGAAAAACTTATTTTACCCATATCTTCGTATATACGCGTCCTAGAGCGAAAAGGAAGTTATTTTGCCCATATCTCCTTAAATATGCGTCCTAGGGCGAAATGGACTTTAATTCGTGACCGCCCCCAAAAAATTGCCAAATCCACCCAAAACCTAAAAAAAATTTAATTTTGATATGAAAAACTTATTTTGCCCATATCTCCTAAACTAAGTGCCCTAGCGCGAAAAGGACTTTAATTCATGACCACCCCCAAAAAAATTGAATAATCCTCCCGAAACCTAAAAAAGTGAAATTTTTATCTGAAAATCTTATTTTGCCCATATCTTCGTATATACGCGTCCTAGAGCGAAAAGGACTTTAATTCGTAACACCCCAAAAAAATTAATAATCCGCTCAAAACCTAAAAAAATTGCAATTTTTATATGAAATTTTTATATGAAAAACCCATATCTCCTTAAATATACGTCCTAGGGCGAAAAGGACTTTAATTCGTGACCACCCCCAAAAAATTGACAAATCCACCCAAAACCTAAAAAAAATTAAATTTTGATATGAAAAACTTATTTTGCCCATATCTTCTAAACTAAGCGCCCTAGCGCGAAAAGGACTTTAATTCATGACCACCCGCAAAAAAATTGAATAATCCTCCCAAAACCTTAAAAAATTTAAATTTTTATCTGAAAAACTTATTTTGCCTATATCTTCGTATATACGCGTCCTAGAGCGAAAAGGACTTTAATTCGTAACACCCCAAAAAAAATTAATAATCCACTCAAAACCTAAAAAATTGCAATTTTTATATGAAAAAGTTATTTTGCCCATATCTCCTTAAATATGCGTCCTAGGGCGAAATGGACTTTAATTCGTGACCACCCCCAAAAAATTAACAAATCCTCCCAAAACCTAAAAAAATTGAAAATTTTATCTGAAAAACTTATTTTACCCATATCTTCGTATATACGCGTCCTAGAGCGAAAAGGAAGTTATTTTGCCCATATCTCCTTAAATATGCGTCCTAGGGCGGAATGGACTTTAATTCGTGACCGCCCCCAAAAAATTGCCAAATCCACCCAAAACCTAAAAAAAATTAAATTTTGATATGAAAAATTTATTTTGCCCATATCTCCTAAACTAAGCGCCCTAGCGCGAAAAGGACTTTAATTCATGACCACCCCCAAAAAAATTGAATAATCCTCCCAAAACCTAAAAAAGTGAAATTTTTATCTGAAAATCTTATTTTGCCCATATCTTCGTATATACGCGTCCTAGAGCGAAAAGGACTTTAATTCGTAACACCCCAAAAAATTTAATAATCCGCTCAAAACCTAAAAAAATTGCAATTTTTATATGAAAAAGTTATTTTGCCCATATCTCCTTAAATATACGTCCTAGGGCGAAAAGGACTTTAATTCGTGACCACCCCCAAAAAATTGACAAATCCACCCAAAACCTAAAAAAAATTAAATTTTGATATGAAAAACTTATTTTGCCCATATCTTCTAAACTAAGCGCCCTAGCGCGAAAAGGACTTTAATTCATGACCACCCCCAAAAAAATTGAATAATCCTCCCAAAACCTAAAAAAATTGAAATTTTTATCTGAAAAACTTATTTTGCCCATATCTTCGTATATACGCGTCCTAGAGCGAAAAGGACTTTAATTCGTAACACCCCAAAAAATTTAATAATCCACTCAAAACCTAAAAAATTGCAATTTTTATATGAAAAAGTTATTTTGCCCATATCTCCTTAAATATGGGTCCTAGGGCGAAATGGACTTTAATTCGTGACCACCCCCAAAAAATTGACAAATCCTCCCAAAACCTAAAAAAATTGAAAATTTTATCTGAAAAACTTATTTTACCCATATCTTCGTATATACGCGTCCTAGAGCGAAAAGGAAGTTATTTTGCCCATATCTCCTTAAATATGCGTCCTAGGGCGAAATGGACTTTAATTCGTGACCACCCCCAAAAAATTGACAAATCCACCCAAAACCTAAAAGAAATTAAATTTTGATATGAAAAACTTATTTTGCCCATATCTCCTAAACTAAGCGCCCTAGCGCGAAAAGGACTTTAATTCATGACCACCCCCAAAACAATTGAATAATCCTCCCAAAACCTAAAAAAATTGAAATTTTTATCTGAAAAACTTATTTTGCCCATATCTTCGTAAATACGCGTCCTAGAGCGAAAAGGACTTTAATTCGTAACACCCCAAAAATTTTAATAATCCACTCAAAACCTAAAAAAATTGCAATTTTTATATGAAAAAGTTATTTTGCCCATATCTCCTCAAATATGCGTCCTAGGGCGAAATGGACTTTAATTCGTGACCACCCCCAAAAAATTGACAAATCCACCCAAAACCTAAAAAAAATTAAATTTTGATATGAAAAACTTATTTTGCCCATATCTTCTAAACTAAGCGCCCTAGCGCGAAAAGGACTTTAATTCATGACCACCCCCAAAAAAATTGAATAATCCTCCCAAAACCTTAAAAAATTTAAATTTTTATCTGAAAAACTTATTTTGCCTATATCTTCGTATATACGCGTCCTAGAGCGAAAAGGACTTTAATTCGTAACACCCCAAAAAAATTTAATAATCCACTCAAAACCTAAAAAATTGCAATTTTTATATGAAAAAGTTATTTTGCCCATATCTCCTTAAATATGCGTCCTAGGGCGAAATGGACTTTAATTCGTGACCACCCCCAAAAAATTAACAAATCCTCCCAAAACCTAAAAAAATTGAAAATTTTATCTGAAAAACTTATTTTACCCATATCTTCGTATATACGCGTCCTAGAGCGAAAAGGAAGTTATTTTGCCCATATCTCCTTAAATATGCGTCCTAGGGCGGAATGGACTTTAATTCGTGACCGCCCCCAAAAAATTGCCAAATCCACCCAAAACCTAAAAAAAATTAAATTTTGATATGAAAAATTTATTTTGCCCATATCTCCTAAACTAAGCGCCCTAGCGCGAAAAGGACTTTAATTCATGACCACCCCCAAAAAAATTGAATAATCCTCCCAAAACCTAAAAAAGTGAAATTTTTATCTGAAAATCTTATTTTGCCCATATCTTCGTATATACGCGTCCTAGAGCGAAAAGGACTTTAATTCGTAACACCCCAAAAAATTTAATAATCCGCTCAAAACCTAAAAAAATTGCAATTTTTATATGAAAAAGTTATTTTGCCCATATCTCCTTAAATATACGTCCTAGGGCGAAAAGGACTTTAATTCGTGACCACCCCCAAAAAATTGACAAATCCACCTAAAACCTAAAAAAATTGAAATTTTTATCTGAAAAATTTTGTTGCCCATATCTTCGTATATACGCGTCCTAGAGCGAAAAGGACTTTAATTCGTAACAAAAAAAAATTTAATAATCCGCTCAAAACCTAAAAAAATTGCAATTTTTATATGAAAAAGTTATTTTGCCCATATTTCCTTAAATATACGTCCTAGGGCGAAAAGGACTTTAATTCGTGACCACCCCCAAAAAAGTGACAAATCCACCCAAAACCTAAAAAAATTAAATTTTGATATGAAAAACTTATTTTGCCCATATCTTCTAAACTAAGCGCCCTAGCGCGAAAAGGACTTTAATTCATGACCACCCCCAAAAAAATTGAATAATCCTCCCAAAACCTAAAAAAGTGAAATTTTTATCTGAAAATCTTATTTTGCCCATATCTTCGTATATACGCGTCCTAGAGCGAAAAGGACTTTAATTCGTAACACCCCAAAAAATTTAATAATCCGCTCAAAACCTAAAAAAATTGCAATTTTTATATGAAAAAGTTATTTTGCCCATATCTCCTTAAATATACGTCCTAGGGCGAAAAGGACTTTAATTCGTGACCACCCCCAAAAAATTGACAAATCCACCCAAAACCTAAAAAAATTGAAATTTTTATCTGAAAAACTTATTTTGCCCATATCTTCGTATATACGCGTCCTAGAGCGAAAAGGACTTTAATTCGTAACACCCCAAAAAATTTAATAATCCACTCAAAACCTAAAAAATTGCAATTTTTATATGAAAAAGTTATTTTGCCCATATCTCCTTAAATATGGGTCCTAGGGCGAAATGGACTTTAATTCGTGACCACCCCCAAAAAATTGACAAATCCTCCCAAAACCTAAAAAAATTGAAAATTTTATCTGAAAAACTTATTTTACCCATATCTTCGTATATACGCGTCCTAGAGCGAAAAGGAAGTTATTTTGCCCATATCTCCTTAAATATGCGTCCTAGGGCGAAATGGACTTTAATTCGTGACCACCCCCAAAAAATTGACAAATCCACCCAAAACCTAAAAGAAATTAAATTTTGATATGAAAAACTTATTTTGCCCATATCTCCTAAACTAAGCGCCCTAGCGCGAAAAGGACTTTAATTCATGACCACCCCCAAAACAATTGAATAATCCTCCCAAAACCTAAAAAAATTGAAATTTTTATCTGAAAAACTTATTTTGCCCATATCTTCGTAAATACGCGTCCTAGAGCGAAAAGGACTTTAATTCGTAACACCCCAAAAAATTTAATAATCCACTCAAAACCTAAAAAAATTGCAATTTTTATATGAAAAAGTTATTTTGCCCATATCTCCTCAAATATGCGTCCTAGGGCGAAATGGACTTTAATTTGTGACCACCCCCAAAAAATTGACAAATCCACCCAAAGCGTAAAAAAATTTAAATTTTGATATGAAAATCTTATTTTGCCCATATCTCCTAAACTAAGCGCCCTAGCGCGAAAAGGACTTTAATTCATGACCACCCCCAAAAAAATTGAATAATCCTCCCAAAACCTAAAAAAGTGAAATTTTTATCTGAAAATCTTATTTTGCCCACATCTTCGTATATACGCGTCCTAGAGCGAAAAGGACTTTAATTCGTAACACCCCAAAAAATTTAATCATCCGCTCAAAACCTAAAAAAATTGCAATTTTTATATGAAAAAGTTATTTTGCCCATTTCTCCTTAAATATACGTCCTAGGGCGAAAAGGACATTAATTCGTGACCACCCCCAAAAAATTGACAAATCCACCCAAAACCTAAAAAATTTGAAATTTATATCTGAAAAACTTATTTTGCCCACATCTTCGTATATACGCGTCCTAGAGCGAAAAGGATTTTAATTCGTAACACCCCAAAAAATTTAATAATCCGCTCAACACCTAAAAATTGCAATTTTTATATGAAAAAGTTATTTTGCCCATATCTCCTTAAATATCCGTCCTAGAGCGAAAAGGACTTTAATTCGTGACCACACCCAAAAAATTGACAAATCCACCCAAAACCTACAAAAAATTTAAATTTTGATATGAAAATCTTATTTTGCCCATATCTCCTAAACTAAGCGCCCTAGCGCGAAAAGGACTTTAATTCATGACCACCCCCCAAAAAATTGAATAATCCTCCCAAAACCTAAAAAAGTGAAATTTTTATCTGAAAATCTTATTTTGCCCATATCTTCGTATATACGCGTCCTAGAGCGAAAAGGACTTTAATTCGTAACACCCCAAAAAATTTAATAATCCGCTCAACACCTAAAAAATTGCAAATTTTATATGAAAAAGTTATTTTGCCCATATCTCCTTAAATATACGTCCTAGGGCGAAAAGGACTTTAATTCGTGACCACACCCAAAAAATTGACAAATCCACCCAAAACCTACAAAAAATTTAAATTTTGATATGAAAAACTTATTTTGCCCATATCTCCTAAACTAAGGCCCCTAGCGCGAAAAGGACTTTAATTCATGACCACCCCCAAAAAAATTGAATAATCCTCCCAAAACCTAAAAAATTTGAAATTTTTATCTGAAAAACTTATTTTGCCCATATCTTCGTATATACGCGTCCTAGAGCGAAAAGGACTTTAATTCGTAACACCACAAAAAATTTAATAATCCGCTCAAAACCTAAAAAAAATTGCAATTTTTATATGAAAAAGTTATTTTGCCCATATCTCCTTAAATATACGTCCTAGGGCGAAAAGGACTTTAATTCGTGACCACCCCCAAAAAATGACAAATCCAACTAAAACCTAAAAAATTGAAATTTTTATCTGAAAAATTTTGTTGCCCATATCTTCGTATATACGCGTCCTAGAGCGAAAAGGACTTTAATTCGTAACAAAAAAAAAAATTAATAATCCGCTCAAAACCTAAAAAAATTGCAATTTTTATATGAAAAAGTTATTTTGCCCATATCTCCTTAAATATACGTCCTAGGGCGAAAAGGACTTTAATTCGTGAAACCCCCAAAAAATTGACAAATCCACCCAAAACCTAAAAAAATTTAAATTTTGATATGAAAATCTTATTTTGCCCATATCTCCTAAACTAAGCGCCCTAGCGCGAAAAGGACTTTAATTCATGACCACCCCCAAAAAAATTGAATAATCCTCCCAAAACCTAAAAAAGTGAAATTTTTATCTGAAAATCTTATTTTGCCCATATCTTCGTATATACGCGTCCTAGAGCGAAAAGGACTTTAATTCGTAACACCCCAAAAAATTTAATAATCCGCTCAAAACCTAAAAAAATTGCAATTTTTATATGAAAAAGTTATTTTGCCCATATCTCCTTAAATATACGTCCTAGGGCGAAAAGGACATTAATTCGTGACCACCCCCAAAAATTGACAAATCCACCCAAAACCTAAAAAATTTGAAATTTATATCTGAAAAACTTATTTTGCCCATATCTTCGTATATACGCGTCCTAGAGCGAAAAGGATTTTAATTCGTAACACCCCAAAAAATTTAATAATCCGCTCAACACCTAAAAATTGCAATTTTTATATGAAAAAGTTATTTTGCCCATATCTCCTTAAATATACGTCCTAGGGCGAAAAGGACTTTAATTCGTGACCACACCCAAAAAATTGACAAATCCACCCAAAACCTACAAAAAATTTAAATTTTGATATGAAAATCTTATTTTGCCCATATCTCCTAAACTAAGCGCCCTAGCGCGAAAAGGACTTTAATTCATGACCACCCCCCAAAAAATTGAATAATCCTCCCAAAACCTAAAAAAGTGAAATTTTTATCTGAAAATCTTATTTTGCCCATATCTTCGTATATACGCGTCCTAGAGCGAAAAGGACTTTAATTCGTAACACCCCAAAAAATTTAATAATCCGCTCAACACCAAAAAAATTGCAAATTTTATATGAAAAAGTTATTTTGCCCATATCTCCTTAAATATACGTCCTAGGGCGAAAAGGACTTTAATTCGTGACCACACCCAAAAAATTGACAAATCCACCCAAAACCTACAAAAAATTTAAATTTTGATATGAAAAACTTATTTTGCCCATATCTCCTAAACTAAGGCCCCTAGCGCGAAAAGGACTTTAATTCATGACCACCCCCAAAAAAATTGAATAATCCTCCCAAAACCTAAAAAATTTGAAATTTTTATCTGAAAAACTTATTTTGCCCATATCTTCGTATATACGCGTCCTAGAGCGAAAAGGACTTTAATTCGTAACACCACAAAAAATTTAATAATCCGCTCAAAACCTAAAAAAAATTGCAATTTTTATATGAAAAAGTTATTTTGCCCATATCTCCTTAAATATACGTCCTAGGGCGAAAAGGACTTTAATTCGTGACCACCCCCAAAAAATTTACAAATCCACCCAAAACCTAAAAAAATTAAATTTTGATATGAAAAACTTATTTTGCCCATATCTCCAAAACTAAGCGCCCTAGCGCGAAAAGGACTTTAATTCATGACCACCCCCAAAAAAATTGAATAATCCTCCCAAAACCTAAAAAAATTGAAATTTTTTTCTGAAAAATTTATTTTGCCCATATCTTCGTAAATACGCGTCCTAAAGCGAAAAGGACTTTAATTCGTAACACCCCAAAAAATTTAATAATCCGCTCAAAACTTAAAAAAAAACGCAATTTTTATATGAAAAAGTTATTTTGCCCATATCTCATGAAAATCTTATTTTGCCCATATCTCCTAAACTAAGCGCCCTAGCGCGAAAAGGACTTTAATTCATGACCACCCCCAAAAAAATTGAATAATCCTCCCAAAACCTAAAAAAGTGAAATTTTTATCTGAAAATCTTATTTTGCCCACATCTTCGTATATACGCGTCCTAGAGCGAAAAGGACTTTAATTCGTAACACCCCAAAAAATTTAATCATCCGCTCAAAACCTAAAAAAATTGCAATTTTTATATGAAAAAGTTATTTTGCCCATATCTCCTTAAATATACGTCCTAGGGCGAAAAGGACTTTAATTCGTGACCATACCCAAAAAATTGACAAATCCACCCAAAACCTACAAAAAATTTAAATTTTGATATGAAAATCTTATTTTGCCCATATCTCCTAAACTAAGCGCCCTAGCGCGAAAAGGACTTTAATTCATGACCACCCCCCAAAAAATTGAATAATCCTCCCAAAACCTAAAAAAGTGAAATTTTTATCTGAAAATCTTATTTTGCCCATATCTTCGTATATACGCGTCCTAGAGCGAAAAGGACTTTAATTCGTAACACCCCAAAAAATTTAATAATCCGCTCAACACCTAAAAAATTGCAAATTTTATATGAAAAAGTTATTTTGCCCATATCTCCTTAAATATACGTCCTAGGGCGAAAAGGACTTTAATTCGTGACCACACCCAAAAAATTGACAAATCCACCCAAAACCTACAAAAAATTTAAATTTTGATATGAAAAACTTATTTTGCCCATATCTCCTAAACTAAGGCCATTAGCGCGAAAAGGACTTTAATTCATGACCACCCCCAAAAAAATTGAATAATCCTCCCAAAACCTAAAAAATTTGAAATTTTTATCTGAAAAACTTATTTTGCCCATATCTTCGTATATACGCGTCCTAGAGCGAAAAGGACTTTAATTCGTAACACCACAAAAAATTTAATAATCCCAAAACCTAAAAAAATTAAATTTTGATATGAAAAACTTATTTTGCCCATATCTCCTAAACTAAGGCCCCTAGCGCGAAAAGGACTTTAATTCATGATCACCCCCAAAAAAATTGAATAATCCTCCCAAAACCTAAAAAAATTGAAATTTTTATCTGTAAAACTTATTTTGCCCATATCTTCGTATATACGCGTCCTAGAGCGAAAAGGACTTTAATTCGTAACACCCCAAAAAATTTAATAATCCGCTCAAAACCTAAAAAAAAATTGCAATTTTTGTATGAAAAAGTTATTTTGCCCATATCTCCTTAAATATACGTCCTAGGGCGAAAAGGACTTTAATTCGTGACCACCCCCAAAAAATTGACAAATCCACCCAAAACCTAAAAAATTTAAATTTTGATATGAAAAACTTATTTTGCCCATATCTCCTAAACTAAGCGCCCTAGCGCGAAAAGGACTTTAATTCATGACCACCCCCAAAAAAATTGAATAATCCTCCCAAAACCTAAAAAAATTGAAATTTTTATCTGAAAAACTTATTTTGCCCATATCTTCGTAAATACGCGTCCTAGAGCGAAAAGGACTTTAATTCGTAACACCCCAAAAAATTTAATAATCCACTCAAAACCTAAAAAAATTGCAATTTTTATATGAAAAAGTTATCTTGCCCATATCTCCTCAAATATGCGTCCAAGGGCGAAATGGACTTTAATTTGTGACCACCCCCAAAAAATTGACAAATCCACCCAAAACCTAAAAAAATTTAAATTTTGATATGAAAATCTTATTTTGCCCATATCTTCGTATATACGCGTCCTAGAGCGAAAAGGACTTTAATTCGTAACACCCCAAAAAATTTAATAATCCGCTCAACACCTAAAAAATTGCAATTTTTATATGAAAAAGTTATTTTGCCCATATCTCCTTAAATATACGTCCTAGGGCGAAAAGGACTAATTCGTGACCACCCCAAAAAATTGACAAATCCACCCAAAGCGTAAAAAAATTTAAATTTTGATATGAAAAACTTATTTTGCCAATATCTCCTAAACTAAGCGCCCTAGCGCGAAAAGGACTTTAATTCATGACCACCCCCAAAAAAATTGAATAATCCTCCCAAAACCTAAAAAAATTGAAATTTTTATCTGAAAAACTTATTTTTCCCATATCTTCGTAAATACGCGTCATAGAGCGAAAAGGACTTTAATTCGTAACACCCAAAAAAATTTAATAATCCACTCAAAACCTAAAAAAATTGCAATTTTTATATGAAAAAATTATTTTGCCCATATCTCCTACATATGCGTCCTAGGGCGAAATGGACTTTAATTTGTGACCACCCCCAAAAAATTGACAAATCCACCCAAAGCGTAAAAAAATTTAAATTTTGATATGAAAATCTTATTTTGCCCATATCTCCTAAACTAAGCGCCCTAGCGCGAAAAGGACTTTAATTCATGACCACCCCCAAAAAAATTTAATAATCCTCCCAAAATTTAATAATCCGCTCAAAACCTAAAAAAAATTGCAATTTTTATATGAAAAAGTTATTTTGCCCATATCTCCTTAAATATACGTCCTAGGGCGAAAAGGACTTTAATTCGTGACCACCCCCAAAAAATTTACAAATCCACCCAAAACCTAAAAAAATTAAATTTTGATATGAAAAACTTATTTTGCCCATATCTCCTAAACTAAGCGCCCTAGCGCGAAAAGGACTTTAATTCATGACCACCCCCAAAAAAATTGAATAATCCTCCCAAAACCTAAAACAATTGAAATTTTTATCTGAAAAATTTATTTTGCCCATATCTTCGTAAATACGCGTCCTAAAGCGAAAAGGACTTTAATTCGTAACACCCCAAAAAATTTAATAATCCGCTCAAAACCTAAAAAAAATTAAATTTTTATATGAAAAAGTTATTTTGCCCATATCTCCTCAAATATACGTCCTAGGGCGAAAAGTACTTTAATTCGTGACCACCCCCAAAAAATTGACAAATCCACCCAAAACCTAAAAAATTAAATTTTGATATGAAAAACTTATTTTGCCCATATCTCCTAAACTAAGCGCCCTAGCGCGAAAAGGACTTTAATTCATGACCACCCCCAAAAAAATTGAATAATCCTCCCAAAACCTAAAAAATTTGAAATTTATATCTGAAAAACTTATTTTGCCCATATCTTCGTATATACGCATCCTAGAGCGAAAAGGACTTTAATTCGTAACACCCCAAAAAATTTAATAATCCGCTCAAAACCTAAAAAAAATTGCAATTTTTATATGAAAAAGTTATTTTGCCCATATCTCCTTAAATATACGTCCTAGGGCGAAAAGGACTTTAATTCGTGACCACCCCCAAAAAATTGACAAATCCACCCAAAACCTAAAAAATTTAAATTTTGATATGAAAAACTTATTTTGCCCATATCTCCTAAACTAAGCGCCCTAGCGCGAAAAGGACTTTAATTCATGACCACCCCAAAAAAAATTGAATAATCCTCCCAAAACCTAAAAAAGTGAAATTTTTATCTGAAAATCTTATTTTGCCCATATCTTCGTATATACGTGTCCTAGAGCAAAGAGGAGTTTAATTCGTAACACCCCCAAAAAATTAATAATCCGCTCAAAACCTAAACAAATTGCAATTTTTATATGAAAAAGTTATTTTGCCCATATCTCCTTAAATATGCGTCCTAGGGCGAAATGGACTTTAATTCGTGACCACCCCCAAAAAATTAACAAATCCTCCCAAAACCTAAAAAAATTGAAAATTTTATCTGAAAAACTTATTTTACCCATATCTTCGTATATACGCGTCCTAGAGCGAAAAGGAAGTTATTTTGCCCATATCTCCTTAAATATGCGTCCTAGGGCGAAATGGACTTTAATTCGTGACCGCCCCCAAAAAATTGCCAAATCCACCCAAAACCTAAAAAAAATTAAATTTTGATATGAAAAACTTATTTTGCCCATATCTCCTAAACTAAGCGCCCTAGCGCGAAAAGGACTTTAATTCATGACCACCCCCAAAAAAATTGAATAATCCTCCCAAAACCTAAAAAAGTGAAATTTTTATCTGAAAATCTTATTTTGCCCATATCTTCGTATATACGCGTCCTAGAGCGAAAAGGACTTTAATTCGTAACACCCTAAAAAATTTAATAATCCGCTCAAAACCTAAAAAAATTGCAATTTTTATATGAAAAAGTTATTTTGCCCATATCTCCTTAAATATACGTCCTAGGGCGAAAAGGACTTTAATTCGTGACCACCCCCAAAAAATTGACAAATCCACCTAAAACCTAAAAAAATTTAAATTTTTATCTGAAAAACTTATGTTGCCCATATCTTCGTATATACGCGTCCTAGAGCGAAAAGGACTTTAATTCGTAACACCCCAAAAAATTTAATAATCCGCTCAAAACCTAAAAAAATTGCAATTTTTATATGAAAAAGTTATTTTGCCCATATATCCTTAAATATACGTCCTAGGGCGAAAAGGACTTTAATTCGTGACCACCCCCAAAAAATTGACAAATCCACCCAAAACCTAAAAAAATTAAATTTTGATATGAAAAACTTATTTTGCCCATATCTCCTAAACTAAGCGCCCTAGCGCGAAAAGGACTTTAATTCATGACCACCCCCAAAAAAATTGAATAATCCTCCCAAAACCTAAAAAATTTGAAATTTTTATCTGAAAAACTTATTTTGCCCATATCTTCGTATATACGCGTCCTAGAGCGAAAAGGACTTTAATTCGTAACACCCCAAAAAATTTAATAATCCGCTCAAAACCTAAAAAAAAATTGCAATTTTTATATGAAAAAGTTATTTTGCCCATATCTCCTTAAATATACGTCCTAGGGCGAAAAGGACTTTAATTCGTGACCACCCCCAAAAAATTGACAAATCCACCCAAAACCTAAAAAATTTAAATTTTGATATGAAAAACTTATTTTGCCCATATCTCCTAAACTAAGCGCCCTAGCGCGAAAAGGACTTTAATTCATGACCACCCCCAAAAAAATTGAATAATCCTCCCAAAACCTAAAAAAATTTAAATTTTGATATGAAAATCTTATTTTGCCCATATCTTCGTATATACGCGTCCTAGAGCGAAAAGGACTTTAATTCGTAACACCCCAAAAAATTTAATAATCCGCTCAACACCTAAAAAATTGCAATTTTTATATGAAAAAGTTATTTTGCCCATATCTCCTTAAATATACGTCCTAGGGCGAAAAGGACTAATTCGTGACCACCCCAAAAAATTGACAAATCCACCCAAAGCGTAAAAAAATTTAAATTTTGATATGAAAAACTTATTTTGCCAATATCTCCTAAACTAAGCGCCCTAGCGCGAAAAGGACTTTAATTCATGACCACCCCCAAAAAAAATTGAATAATCCTCCCAAAACCTAAAAAAATTGAAATTTTTATCTGAAAAACTTATTTTTCCCATATCTTCGTAAATACGCGTCATAGAGCGAAAAGGACTTTAATTCGTAACACCCCAAAAAATTTAATAATCCACTCAAAACCTAAAAAAATTGCAATTTTTATATGAAAAAATTATTTTGCCCATATCTCCTAAATATGCGTCCTAGGGCGAAATGGACTTTAATTTGTGACCACCCCCACAAAATTGACAAATCCACCCAAAGCGTAAAAAAATTTAAATTTTGATATGAAAATCTTATTTTGCCCATATCTCCTAAACTAAGCGCCCTAGTGCGAAAAGGACTTTAATTCATGACCACCCCCAAAAAAATTTAATAATCCTCCCAAAATTTAATAATCCGCTCAAAACCTAAAAAAAATTGCAATTTTTATATGAAAAAGTTATTTTGCCCATATCTCCTTAAATATACGTCCTAGGGCGAAAAGGACTTTAATTCGTGACCACCCCAAAAAATTTACAAATCCACCCAAAACCTAAAAAAATTAAATTTTGATATGAAAAACTTATTTTGCCCATATCTCCTAAACTAAGCGCCCTAGCGCGAAAAGGACTTTAATTCATGACCACCCCCAAAAAAATTGAATAATCCTCCCAAAACCTAAAAAAATTGAAATTTTTATCTGAAAAATTTATTTTGCCCATATCTTCGTAAATACGCGTCCTAAAGCGAAAAGGACGTTAATTCGTAACACCCCAAAAAATTTAATAATCCGCTCAAAACCTAAAAAAAATTAAATTTTTATATGAAAAAGTTATTTTGCCCATATCTCCTCAAATATACGTCCTAGGGCGAAAAGTACTTTAATTCGTGACCACCCCCAAAAAATTGACAAATCCACCCAAAACCTAAAAAATTAAATTTTGATATGAAAAACTTATTTTGCCCATATCTCCTAAACTAAGCGCCCTAGCGCGAAAAGGACTTTAATTCATGACCACCCCCAAAAAAATTGAATAATCCTCCCA
The DNA here is from genome assembly GCF_050003625.1 of Haematobia irritans. NCBI lineage: Eukaryota > Metazoa > Arthropoda > Insecta > Diptera > Muscidae > Haematobia > Haematobia irritans. The sequence continues at coordinate 69,924,009 of NC_134400.1, read as the reverse complement.
AAACCTAAAAAATTTGAAATTTATATCTGAAAAACTTATTTTGCCCATATCTTCGTATATACGCGTCCTAGAGCGAAAAGGACTTTAATTCGTAACACCCCAAAAAATTTAATAATCCGCTCAAAACCTAAAAAAAATTGCAATTTTTATATGAAAAAGTTATTTTGCCCATATCTCCCTAAATATACGTCCTAGGGCGAAAAGGACTTTAATTCGTGACCACCCCCAAAAAATTGACAAATCCACCCAAAACCTAAAAAATTTAAATTTTGAAATGAAAAACTTATTTTGCCCATATCTCCTAAACTAAGCGCCCTAGCGCGAAAAGGACTTTAATTCATGACCACCCCAAAAAAAATTGAATAATCCTCCCAAAACCTAAAAAAGTGAAATTTTTATCTAAAAATCTTATTTTGCCCATATCTTCGTATATACGTGTCCTAGAGCAAAGAGGACTTTAATTCGTAACACCCCCAAAAAATTAATAATCCGCTCAAAACCTAAACAAATTGCAATTTTTATATGAAAAAGTTATTTTGCCCATATCTCCTTAAATATGCGTCCTAGGGCGAAATGGACTTTAATTCGTGACCACCCCCAAAAAATTAACAAATCCTCCCAAAACCTAAAAAAATTGAAAATTTTATCTGAAAAACTTATTTTACCCATATCTTCGTATATACGCGTCCTAGAGCGAAAAGGAAGTTATTTTGCCCATATCTCCTTAAATATGCGTCCTAGGGCGAAATGGACTTTAATTCGTGACCGCCCCCAAAAAATTGCCAAATCCACCCAAAACCTAAAAAAAATTAAATTTTGATATGAAAAACTTATTTTGCCCATATCTCCTAAACTAAGCGCCCTAGCGCGAAAAGGACTTTAATTCATGACCACCCCCAAAAAAATTGAATAATCCTCCCAAAACCTAAAAAAGTGACATTTTTATCTGAAAATCTTATTTTGCCCATATCTTCGTATATACGCGTCCTAGAGCGAAAAGGACTTTAATTCGTAACACCCCAAAAAATTTAATAATCCGCTCAAAACCTAAAAAATTGCAATTTTTATATGAAAAAGTTATTTTGCCCATATCTCCTTAAATATACATCCTAGGGCGAAAAGGACTTTAATTCGTGACCACCCCCATAAAATTGACAAATCCACCTGAAACCTAAAAAAATTTAAATTTTTATCTGAAAAACTTATGTTGCCCATATCTTCGATATACGCGTCCTAGAGCGAAAAGGACTTTAATTCGTAACACCCCAAAAAATTTAATAATCCGCTCAAAACCTAAAAAAATTGCAATTTTTATATGAAAAAGTTATTTTGCGCATATCTCCTTAAATATACATCCTAGGGCGAAAAGGACTTTAATTCGTGACCACCCCCAAAAAATTGACAAATCCACCCAAAACCTACAAAAAATTTAAATTTTTATATGAAAAACTTATTTTGCCCATATCTCCTAAACTAAGGCCCCTAGCGCGAAAAGGACTTTAATTCATGATCACCCCCAAAAAAATTGAATAATCCTCCCAAAACCTAAAAAATTTGACATTTTTATCTGAAAAACTTATTTTGCCTATATCTTCGTATATACGCGTCCTAGAGCGAAAAGGACTTTAATTCGTAACACCCCAAAAAATTTAATAATCCGCTCAAAACCTAAAAAAAATTGCAATTTTTATATGAAAAAGTTATTTTGCCCATATCTCCTTAAATATACGTCTTATTTTGCCCATATCTTCGTATATACGCGTCCTAGAGCGAAAAGGACTTTAATTCGTAACACCCCAAAAAATTTAATAATCCGCTCAAAACCTAAAAAAATTGCAATTTTTATATGAAAAAGTTATTTTGCCCATATATCCTTAAATATACGTCCTAGGGCGAAAAGGACTTTAATTCGTGACCACCCCCAAAAAATTGACAAATCCACCCAAAACCTAAAAAAATTAAATTTTGATATGAAAAACTTATTTTGCCCATATCTCCTAAACTAAGCGCCCTAGCGCGAAAAGGACTTTAATTCATGACCACCCCCAAAAAAATTGAATAATCCTCCCAAAACCTAAAAAATTTGAAATTTTTATCTGAAAAACTTATTTTGCCCATATCTTCGTATATACGCGTCCTAGAGCGAAAAGGACTTTAATTCGTAACACCCCAAAAAATTTAATAATCCGCTCAAAACCTAAAAAAAAATTGCAATTTTTATATGAAAAAGTTATTTTGCCCATATCTCCTTAAATATACGTCCTAGGGCGAAAAGGACTTTAATTCGTGACCACCCCCAAAAAATTGACAAATCCACCCAAAACCTAAAAAATTTAAATTTTGATATGAAAAACTTATTTTGCCCATATCTCCTAAACTAAGCGCCCTAGCGCGAAAAGGACTTTAATTCATGACCACCCCCAAAAAAATTGAATAATCCTCCCAAAACCTAAAAAAATTTAAATTTTGATATGAAAATCTTATTTTGCCCATATCTTCGTATATACGCGTCCTAGAGCGAAAAGGACTTTAATTCGTAACACCCCAAAAAATTTAATAATCCGCTCAACACCTAAAAAATTGCAATTTTTATATGAAAAAGTTATTTTGCCCATATCTCCTTAAATATACGTCCTAGGGCGAAAAGGACTAATTCGTGACCACCCCAAAAAATTGACAAATCCACCCAAAGCGTAAAAAAATTTAAATTTTGATATGAAAAACTTATTTTGCCAATATCTCCTAAACTAAGCGCCCTAGCGCGAAAAGGACTTTAATTCATGACCACCCCCAAAAAAAATTGAATAATCCTCCCAAAACCTAAAAAAATTGAAATTTTTATCTGAAAAACTTATTTTTCCCATATCTTCGTAAATACGCGTCATAGAGCGAAAAGGACTTTAATTCGTAACACCCCAAAAAATTTAATAATCCACTCAAAACCTAAAAAAATTGCAATTTTTATATGAAAAAATTATTTTGCCCATATCTCCTAAATATGCGTCCTAGGGCGAAATGGACTTTAATTTGTGACCACCCCCACAAAATTGACAAATCCACCCAAAGCGTAAAAAAATTTAAATTTTGATATGAAAAACTTATTTTGCCCATATCTCCTAAACTAAGCGCCCTAGCGCGAAAAGGACTTTAATTCATGACCACCCCCAAAAAAATTGAATAATCCTCCCAAAACCTAAAAAAATTGAAATTTTTATCTGAAAAATTTATTTTGCCCATATCTTCGTAAATACGCGTCCTAAAGCGAAAAGGACGTTAATTCGTAACACCCCAAAAAATTTAATAATCCGCTCAAAACCTAAAAAAAATTAAATTTTTATATGAAAAAGTTATTTTGCCCATATCTCCTCAAATATACGTCCTAGGGCGAAAAGTACTTTAATTCGTGACCACCCCCAAAAAATTGACAAATCCACCCAAAACCTAAAAAATTAAATTTTGATATGAAAAACTTATTTTGCCCATATCTCCTAAACTAAGCGCCCTAGCGCGAAAAGGACTTTAATTCATGACCACCCCCAAAAAAATTGAATAATCCTCCCAAAACCTAAAAAATTTGAAATTTATATCTGAAAAACTTATTTTGCCCATATCTTCGTATATACGCGTCCTAGAGCGAAAAGGACTTTAATTCGTAACACCCCAAAAAATTTAATAATCCGCTCAAAACCTAAAAAAAATTGCAATTTTTATATGAAAAAGTTATTTTGCCCATATCTCCCTAAATATACGTCCTAGGGCGAAAAGGACTTTAATTCGTGACCACCCCCAAAAAATTGACAAATCCACCCAAAACCTAAAAAATTTAAATTTTGATATGAAAAACTTATTTTGCCCATATCTCCTAAACTAAGCGCCCTAGCGCGAAAAGGACTTTAATTCATGACCACCCCAAAAAAAATTGAATAATCCTCCCAAAACCTAAAAAAGTGAAATTTTTATCTGAAAATCTTATTTTGCCCATATCTTCGTATATACGTGTCCTAGAGCAAAGAGGACTTTAATTCGTAACACCCCCAAAAAATTAATAATCCGCTCAAAACCTAAACAAATTGCAATTTTTATATGAAAAAGTTATTTTGCCCATATCTCCTTAAATATGCGTCCTAGGGCGAAATGGACTTTAATTCGTGACCACCCCCAAAAAATTAACAAATCCTCCCAAAACCTAAAAAAATTGAAAATTTTATCTGAAAAACTTATTTTACCCATATCTTCGTATATACGCGTCCTAGAGCGAAAAGGAAGTTATTTTGCCCATATCTCCTTAAATATGCGTCCTAGGGCGAAATGGACTTTAATTCGTGACCGCCCCCAAAAAATTGCCAAATCCACCCAAAACCTAAAAAAAATTAAATTTTGATATGAAAAACTTATTTTGCCCATATCTCCTAAACTAAGCGCCCTAGCGCGAAAAGGACTTTAATTCATGACCACCCCCAAAAAAATTGAATAATCCTCCCAAAACCTAAAAAAGTGACATTTTTATCTGAAAATCTTATTTTGCCCATATCTTCGTATATACGCGTCCTAGAGCGAAAAGGACTTTAATTCGTAACACCCCAAAAAATTTAATAATCCGCTCAAAACCTAAAAAATTGCAATTTTTATATGAAAAAGTTATTTTGCCCATATCTCCTTAAATATACATCCTAGGGCGAAAAGGACTTTAATTCGTGACCACCCCCATAAAATTGACAAATCCACCTAAAAGCTAAAAAAATTTAAATTTTTATCTGAAAAACTTATGTTGCCCATATCTTCGATATACGCGTCCTAGAGCGAAAAGGACTTTAATTCGTAACACCCCAAAAAATTTAATAATCCGCTCAAAACCTAAAAAAATTGCAATTTTTATATGAAAAAGTTATTTTGCGCATATCTCCTTAAATATACATCCTAGGGCGAAAAGGACTTTAATTCGTGACCACCCCAAAAAAATTGACAAATCCACCCAAAACCTACAAAAAATTTAAATTTTTATATGAAAAACTTATTTTGCCCATATCTCCTAAACTAAGGCCCCTAGCGCGAAAAGGACTTTAATTCATGATCACCCCCAAAAAAATTGAATAATCCTCCCAAAACCTAAAAAATTTGACATTTTTATCTGAAAAACTTATTTTGCCTATATCTTCGTATATACGCGTCCTAGAGCGAAAAGGACTTTAATTCGTAACACCCCAAAAAATTTAATAATCCGCTCAAAACCTAAAAAAAATTGCAATTTTTATATGAAAAAGTTATTTTGCCCATATCTCCTTAAATATACGTCTTATTTTGCCCATATCTTCGTATATACGCGTCCTAGAGCGAAAAGGACTTTAATTCGTAACACCCCAAAAAATTTGATAATCCGCTCAACACCTAAAAAATTGCAATTTTTATATGAAAAAGTTATTTTGCCCATATCTCCTTAAATATACGTCCTAGGGCGAAAAGGACTAATTCGTGACCACCCCAAAAAATTGACAAATCCACCCAAAGCGTAAAAAATTTTTAATTTTGATATGAAAATCTTATTTTGCCCATATCTCCTAAACTAAGCGCCCTAGCGCGAAAAGGACTTTAATTCATGACCACCCCCAAAAAAATTGAATAATCCTCCCAAAACCTACAAAAAATTTAAATTTTGATATGAAAAACTTATTTTGCTCATATCTCCTAAACTAAGGCCCCTAGCGCGAAAAGGACCTTAATTCATGACCACTCCCAAAAAAATTGAATAATCCTCCCAAAACCTAAAAAAATTGAAATTTTTATCTGAAAAACTTATTTTGCCCATATCTTCGTATATACGCGTCCTAGAGCGAAAAGGACTTTAATTCGTAACACCCCAAAAAATTTAATAATCCGCTCAAAACCTAAAAAAATTGCAATTTTTATATGAAAAAGTTATTTTGCCCATATCTCCTTAAATATACGTCCTAGGGCGAAAAGGACTTTAATTCGTGACCACCCCCAAAAAATTGACAAATCCACCCAAAACCTAAAAAAATTAAATTTTGATATGAAAAACTTATTTTGCCCATATCTCCTAAACTAAGCGCCCTAGTGCGAAAAGGACTTTAATTCATGACCACCCCCAAAAAAATTGAATAATCCTCCCAAAACCTAAAAAATTTGAAATTTATATATGAAAAACTTATTTTGCCCATATCTTCGTATATACGCGTCCTAGAGCGAAAAGGACTTTAATTCGTAACACCCCAAAAAATTTAATAATCCGCTCAAAACCTAAAAAAAATTGCAATTTTTATATGAAAAAGTTATTTTGACCATATCTCCTTAAATATACGTCCTAGGGCGAAAAGGACTTTAATTCGTGACCACCCCCAAAAAATTGACAAATCCACCCAAAACCTAAAAAAATTTAAATTTTGATATGAAAAACTTATTTTGTCCATATCTCCTAAACTAAGCGCCCTAGCGCGAAAAGGACTTTAATTCGTAACATCCCAAAAAATTTAATAATCCACTCAAAACCTAAAAAAATTGAAATTTTTATCTGAAAAACTTATTTTGCCCATATCTTCGTAAATACGCGTCCTAGAGCGAAAATGACTTTAATTCGTAACACCCCAAAAAATTTAATAATCCACTCAACACCTAAAAAAATTGCAATTTTTATATGAAAAAGTTATTTTGCCCATATCTCCTCAAATATGCGTCCTAGGGCGAAATGGACTTTAATTTGTGACCACCCCCAAAAAATTGACAAATCCACCCAAAACCTACAAAAAATTTAAATTTTGATATGAAAAACTTATTTTGCCCATATCTCCTAAACTAAGGCCCCTAGCGCGAAAAGGACTTTAATTCATGACCACCCCCAAAAAAATTGAATAATCCTCCCAAAACCTAAAAAAATTGAAATTTTTATCTGAAAAACTTATTTTGCCCATATCTTCGTATATACGCGTCCTAGAGCGAAAAGGACTTTAATTCGTAACACCCCAAAAAAATTAATAATCCGCTCAAAACCTAAAAAAATTGCAATTTTTATATGAAAAAGTTATTTTGCCCATATCTCCTTAAATATACGTCCTAGGGCGAAAAGGACTTTAATTCGTGACCACCCCCAAAAAATTGACAAATCCACCCAAAACCTAAAAAAAATTAAATTTTGATATGAAAAACTTATTTTGCCCATATCTCCTAAACTAAGCGCCCTAGCGCGAAAAGGACTTTAATTCATGACCACCCCCAAAAAAATTGAATAATCCTCCCAAAACCTAAAAAATTGAAATTTTTATCTGAAAATCTTATTTTGCCCATATCTTCGTATATACACGTCCTAGAGCGAAAAGGACTTTAATTCGTAACACCCCAAAAAATTTAATAATCCGCTTAAAACCTAAAAGAAACGCAATTTTTATATGAAAAAGTTATTTTGCCCATATCTCCTTAAATATACGTCCTAGGGCGAAAAGTACTTTAATTCGTGACCACCCCCAAAAAAATTGAATACTCCTCCCAAAACCTAAAAACATTGAAATTTTTATCTGAAAATCTTATTTTGCCCATATCTTCGTAAATACGCGTCCTAGAGCGAAAAGGACTTTAATTCGTAACACCACAAAAAAATTAATAATCCGCTCAAAACCTAAAAAAATTGCAATTTTTATATGAAAAAGTTATTTTGCCCATATCTAATTAAATATACGTCCTAGGGCGAAAAGGACTTTAATTCGTAACACCCCAAAAAAATTAATAATCCGCTCAAAACCTAAAAAAATTGCAATTTTTATATGAAAAAGTTATTTTGCCCATATCTCCTTAAATATACGTCCTAGGGCGAAAAGGACTTTAATTCGTGACCACCCCCAAAAAATTGACAAATCCACCCAAAACCTAAAAAAAATTAAATTTTGATATGAAAAACTTATTTTGCCCATATCTCCTAAACTAAGCGCCCTAGCGCGAAAAGGACTTTAATTCAATTGAAATTTTTATCTGAAAATCTTATTTTGCCCATATCTTCGTAAATACGCGTCCTAGAGCGAAAAGGACTTTAATTCGCAACACCACAAAAAATTTAATAATCCGCTCAAAACCTAAAAAAATTGCAATTTTTATATGAAAAAGTTATTTTGCCCATATCTAATTAAATATACGTCCTAGGGCGAAAAGGACTTTAATTCGTGACCACCCCCAAAAAATTGACAAATCCACCCAAAACCTAAAAAAATTTAAATTTTGATATGAAAAACTTATTTTGCCCATATCTCCTAAACTAAGGCCCCTAGCGCGAAAAGGACTTTAATTCATGACCACCCCCAAAAAAATTGAATAATCCTCCCAAAACCTAAAAAAATTGAAATTTTTTTCTGAAAAATTTATTTTGCCCATATCTTCGTAAATACGCGTCCTAAAGCGAAAAGGACTTTAATTCGTAACACCCCAAAAAATTTAATAATCCGCTCAAAACCTAAAAAAACGCAATTTTTATATGAAAAAGTTATTTTGCCCATATCTCCTCAAATATACGTCCTAGGGCGAAAAGTACTTTAATTCGTGACCACCCCCAAAAAATTGACAAATCCACCCAAAACCTAAAAAAATTAAATTTTGATATGAAAAACTTATTTTGCCCATATCTCCTAAACTAAGCGCCCTAGCGCGAAAAGGACTTTAATTCATGACCACCCCCAAAAAAATTGAATAATCCTCCCAAAACCTAAAAAATTTGAAATTTATATCTGAAAAACTTATTTTGCCCATATCTTCGTATATACGCGTCCTAGAGCGAAAAGGACTTTAATTCGTAACACCCTAAAAAATTTAATAATCCACTCAAAACCTAAAAAATTGCAATTTTTATATGAAAAAGTTATTTTGCCCATATCTCCTTACATATGCGTCCTAGGGCGAAATGGACTTTAATTCGAGACCACCCCCAAAAAATTAACAAATCCTCCCAAAACCTAAAAAAATTGAAAATTTTATCTGAAAAACTTATTTTACCCATATCTTCGTATATACGCGTCCTAGAGCGAAAAGGAAGTTATTTTGCCCATATCTCCTTAAATATGCGTCCTAGGGCGAAATGGACTTTAATTCGTGACCGCCCCCAAAAAATTGCCAAATCCACCCAAAACCTAAAAAAAATTAAATTTTGATATGAAAAACTTATTTTGCCCATATCTCCTAAACTAAGCGCCCTAGCGCGAAAAGGACTTTAATTCATGACCACCCCCAAAAAAATTGAATAATCCTCCCAAAACCTAAAAAAGTGAAATTTTTATCTGAAAATCTTATTTTGCCCATATCTTCGTATATACGCGTCCTAGAGCGAAAAGGACTTTAATTCGTAACACCCCAAAAAATTTAATAATCCGCTCAAAACCTAAAAAATTGCAATTTTTATATGAAAAAGTTATTTTGCCCATATCTCCTTAAATATACGTCCTAGGGCGAAAAGGACTTTAATTCGTGACCACCCCCAAAAAATTGACAAATCCACCTAAAACCTAAAAAAATTTAAATTTTTATCTGAAAAACTTATGTTGCCCATATCTTCGTATATACGCGTCCTAGAGCGAAAAGGACTTTAATTCGTAACACCCCAAAAAATTTAATAATCCGCTCAAAACCTAAAAAAATTGCAATTTTTATATGAAAAAGTTATTTTGCCCATATCTCCTTAAATATACGTCCTAGGGCGAAAAGGACTTTAATTCGTGACCACCACCAAAAAATTGACAAATCCACCCAAAACCTAAAAAAATTAAATTTTGATATGAAAAACTTATTTTGCCCATATCTCCTAAACTAAGCGCCCTAGCGCGAAAAGGACTTTAATTCATGACCACCCCCAAAAAAATTGAATAATCCTCCCAAAACCTAAAAAAGTGAAATTTTTATCTGAAAATCTTATTTTGCCCATATCTTCGTATATACGCGTCCTAGAGCGGAAAGGACTTTAATTCGTAACACCCCAAAAAATTTAATAATCCGCTCAACACCTAAAAAATTGCAATTTTTATATGAAAAAGTTATTTTGCCCATATCTCCTTAAATATACGTCCTAGGGCGAAAAGGACTTTAATTCGTGACCACACCCAAAAAATTGACAAATCCACCCAAAACCTACAAAAAATTTAAATTTTGATATGAAAAACTTATTTTGCCCATATCTCCTAAACTAAGGCCCCTAGCGCGAAAAGGACTTTAATTCATGATCACCCCCAAAAAAATTGAATAATCCTCCCAAAACCTAAAAAATTTGAAATTTTTATCTGAAAAACTTATTTTGCCCATATCTTCGTATATACGCGTCCTAGAGCGAAAAGGACTTTAATTCGTAACACCCCAAAAAATTTAATAATCCGCTCAAAACCTAAAAAAAATTGCAATTTTTATATGAAAAAGTTATTTTGCCCATATCTCCTTAAATATACGTCCTAGGGCGAAAAGGACTTTAATTCGTGACCACCCCCAAAAAATTGACAAATCCACCCAAAACCTAAAAAATTTAAATTTTGATATGAAAAACTTATTTTGCCCATATCTCCTAAACTAAGCGCCCTAGCGCGAAAAGGACTTTAATTCATGACCACCCCCAAAAAAATTGAATAATCCTCCCAAAACCTAAAAAAATTGAAATTTTTATCTGAAAAACTTATTTTGCCCATATCTTCGTAAATACGCGTCCTAGAGCGAAAAGGACTTTAATTCGTAACACCCCAAAAAATTTAATAATCCACTCAAAACCTAAAAAAATTGCAATTTTTATATGAAAAAGTTATCTTGCCCATATCTCCTCAAATATGCGTCCAAGGGCGAAATGGACTTTAATTTGTGACCACACCCAAAAAATTGACAAATCCACCCAAAACCTAAAAAAATTTAAATTTTGATATGAAAATCTTATTTTGCCCATATCTTCGTATATACGCGTCCTAGAGCGAAAAGGACTTTAATTCGTAACACCCCAAAAAATTTAATAATCCGCTCAACACCTAAAAAATTGCAATTTTTATATGAAAAAGTTATTTTGCCCATATCTCCTTAAATATACGTCCTAGGGCGAAAAGGACTAATTCGTGACCACCCCAAAAAATTGACAAATCCACCCAAAGCGTAAAAAAATTTAAATTTTGATATGAAAAACTTATGTTGCCCATATCTCCTAAACTAAGCGCCCTAGCGCGAAAAGGACTTTAATTCATGACCACCCCCAAAAAAATTGAATAATCCTCCCAAAACCTAAAAAAATTGAAATTTTTATCTGAAAAACTTATTTTTCCCATATCTTCGTAAATACGCGTCATAGAGCGAAAAGGACTTTAATTCGTAACACCCCAAAAAATTTAATAATCCACTCAAAACCTAAAAAAATTGCAATTTTTATATGAAAAAATTATTTTGCCCATATCTCCTAAATATGCGTCCTAGGGCGAAATGGACTTTAATTTGTGACCACCCCCAAAACATTGACAAATCCACCCAAAGCGTAAAAAAATTTAAATTTTGATATGAAAATCTTATTTTGCCCATATCTCCTAAACTAAGCGCCCTAGCGCGAAAAGGACTTTAATTCATGACCACCCCCAAAAAAATTTAATAATCCTCCCAAAATTTAATAATCCGCTCAAAACCTAAAAAAAATTGCAATTTTTATATGAAAAAGTTATTTTGCCCATATCTCCTTAAATATACGTCCTAGGGCGAAAAGGACTTTAATTCGTGACCACCCCCAAAAAATTTACAAATCCACCCAAAACCTAAAAAAATTTAATTTTGATATGAAAAACTTATTTTGCCATATCTCCTAAACTAAGCGCCCTAGCGCGAAAAGGACTTTAATTCATGACCACCCCCAAAAAAATTGAATAATCCTCCCAAAACCTAAAAAAATTGAAATTTTTATCTGAAAAATTTATTTTGCCCATATCTTCGTAAATACGCGTCCTAAAGCGAAAAGGACTTTAATTCGTAACACCCCAAAAAATTTAATTATCCGCTCAAAACCTAAAAAAAATTAAATTTTTATATGAAAAAGTTATTTTGCCCATATCTCCTTAAATATACGTCCTAGGGCGAAAAGGACTTTAATTCGTGACCACCCCCAAAAAATTGACAAATCCACCCAAAACCTAAAAAATTTAAATTTTGATATGAAAAACTTATTTTGCCCATATCTCCTAAACTAAGCGCCCTAGCGCGAAAAGGACTTTAATTCATGACCACCCCATAAAAATTGAATAATCCTCCCAAAACCTAAAAAAGTGAAATTTTTATCTGAAAATCTTATTTTGCCCATATCTTCGTATATACGTGTCCTAGAGCAAAGAGGACTTTAATTCGTAACACCCCCAAAAAATTAATAATCCGCTCAAAACCTAAACAAATTGCAATTTTTATATGAAAAAGTTATTTTGCCCATATCTCCTTAAATATGCGTCCTAGGGCGAAATGGACTTTAATTCGTGACCACCCCCAAAAAATTAACAAATCCTCCCAAAACCTAAAAAAATTGAAAATTTTATCTGAAAAACTTATTTTACCCATATCTTCGTATATACGCGTCCTAGAGCGAAAAGGAAGTTATTTTGCCCATATCTCCTTAAATATGCGTCCTAGGGCGAAATGGACTTTAATTCGTGACCGCCCCCAAAAAATTGCCAAATCCACCCAAAACCTACAAAAAATTAAATTTTGATATGAAAAACTTATTTTGCCCATATCTCCTAAACTAAGCGCCCTAGCGCGAAAAGGACTTTAATTCATGACCACCCCCAAAAAAATTGAATAATCCTCCCAAAACCCAAAAAAGTGAAATTTTTATCTGAAAATCTTATTTTGCCCATATCTTCGTATATACGCGTCCTAGAGCGAAAAGGACTTTAATTCGTAACACCCCAAAAAATTTAATAATCCGCTCAAAACCTAAAAAAATTGCAATTTTTATATGAAAAAGTTATTTTGCCCATATCTCCTTAAATATACATCCTAGGGCGAAAAGGACTTTAATTCGTGACCACCCCCAAAAAATTGACAAATCCACCTTAAACCTAAAAAAATTTAAATTTTTATCTGAAAAACTTATGTTGCCCATATCTTCGATATACGCGTCCTAGAGCGAAAAGGACTTTAATTCGTAACACCCAAAAAAATTTAATAATCCGCTCAAAACCTAAAAAAATTGCAATTTTTATATGAAAAAGTTATTTTGCCCATATCTCCTTAAATATACGTCCTAGGGCGAAAAGGACTTTAATTCGTGACCACCCCCAAAAAATTGACAAATCCACCCAAAACCTAAAAAAACTTAAATTTTGATATGAAAAACTTATTTTGCCCATATCTCCTAAACTAAGCGCCCTAGCGCGAAAATGTCTTTAATTCATGACCACCCCCAAAAAAATTGAATAATCCTCCCAAAACCTAAAAAAGTGAAATTTTTATCTGAAAATCTTATTTTGCCCATATCTTCGTATATACGCGTCCTAGAGCGGAAAGGACTTTAATTCGTAACACCCCAAAAAAATTAATAATCCGCTCAACACCTAAAAAATTTCAATTTTTATATGAAAAAGTTATTTTGCCCATATCTCCTTAAATATACGTCCTAGGGCGAAAAGGACTTTAATTCGTGACCACACCCAAAAAATTGACAAATCCACCCAAAACCTACAAAAAATTTAAATTTTTATATGAAAAACTTATTTTGCCCATATCTCCTAAACTAAGGCCCCTAGCGCGAAAAGGACTTTAATTCATGATCACCCCCAAAAAAATTGAATAATCCTCCCAAAACCTAAAAAATTTGAAATTTTTATCTAAAAAACTTATTTTGCCCATATCTTCGTATATACGCGTCCTAGAGCGAAAAGGACTTTAATTCGTAACACCCCAAAAAATTTAATAATCCGCTCAAAACCTAAAAAAAATTGCAATTTTTATATGAAAAAGTTATTTTGCCCATATCTCCTTAAATATACGTCTTATTTTGCCCATATCTTCGTATATACGCGTCCTAGAGCGAAAAGGACTTTAATTCGTAACACCCCAAAAAATTTAATAATCCGCTCAAAACCTAAAAAAATTGCAATTTTTATATGAAAAAGTTATTTTGCCCATATCTCCTTAAATATACGTCCTAGGGCGAAAAGGACTTTAATTCGTGACCACCCCCAAAAAATTGACAAATCCACCCAAAACCTAAAAAAATTAAATTTTGATATGAAAAACTTATTTTGCCCATATCTCCTAAACTAAGCGCCCTAGTGCGAAAAGGACTTTAATTCATGACCACCCCCAAAAAAATTGAATAATCCTCCCAAAACCTAAAAAATTTGAAATTTATATATGAAAAACTTATTTTGCCCATATCTTCGTATATACGCGTCCTAGAGCGAAAAGGACTTTAATTCGTAACACCCCAAAAAATTTAATAATCCGCTCAAAACCTAAAAAAAATTGCAATTTTTATATGAAAAAGTTATTTTGACCATATCTCCTTAAATATACGTCCTAGGGCGAAAAGGACTTTAATTCGTGACCACCCCCAAAAAATTGACAAATCCACCCAAAACCTAAAAAAATTTAAATTTTGATATGAAAAACTTATTTTGCCCATATCTCCTAAACTAAGCGCCCTAGCGCGAAAAGGACTTTAATTCGTAACATCCCAAAAAATTTAATAATCCACTCAAAACCTAAAAAAATTGAAATTTTTATCTGAAAAACTTATTTTGCCCATATCTTCGTAAATACGCGTCCTAGAGCGAAAATGACTTTAATTCGTAACACCCCAAAAAATTTAATAATCCACTCAAAACCTAAAAAAATTGCAATTTTTATATGAAAAAGTTATTTTGACCATATCTCCTTAAATATACGTCCTAGGGCGAAAAGGACTTTAATTCGTGACCACCCCCAAAAAATTGACAAATCCACCCAAAACCTAAAAAAAATTAAATTTTGATATGAAAAACTTATTTTGCCCATATCTCCTAAACTAAGCGCCCTAGCGCGAAAAGGACTTTAATTCATGACCACCCCCAAAAAAATTGAATAATCCTCCCAAAACCTAAAAAATTGAAATTTTTATCTGAAAATCTTATTTTGCCCATATCTTCGTATATACACGTCCTAGAGCGAAAAGGACTTTAATTCGTAACACCCCAAAAAATTTAATAATCCGCTTAAAACCTAAAAGAAACGCAATTTTTATATGAAAAAGTTATTTTGCCCATATCTCCTTAAATATACGTCCTAGGGCGAAAAGTACTTTAATTCGTGACCACCCCCAAAAAAATTGAATACTCCTCCCAAAACCTAAAAACATTGAAATTTTTATATGAAAATCTTATTTTGCCCATATCTTCGTAAATACGCGTCCTAGAGCGAAGAGGACTTTAATTCGTAACACCACAAAAAATTTAATAATCCGCTCAAAACCTAAAAAAATTGCAATTTTTATATGAAAAAGTTATTTTGCCCATATCTAATTAAATATACGTCCTAGGGCGAAAAGGACTTTAATTCGTGACCACCCCCAAAAAATTGACAAATCCACCCAAAACCTAAAAAAATTTAAATTTTGAAATGAAAAACTTATTTTGCCCATATCTCCTAAACTAAGCGCCCTAGCGCGAAAAGGACTTTAATTCATGACCACCCCCAAAATAATTGAATAATCCTCCCAAAACCTAAAAAAATTGAAATTTTTATCTGAAAAACTTATTTTGCCCATATCTTCGTATATACGCGTCCTAGAGCGAAAAGGACTTTAATTCGTAACACCCTAAAAAAATTGAAATTTTTATCTGAAAAACTTATTTTGCCCATATCTTCGTATATACGCGTCCTAGAGCGAAAAGGACTTTAATTCGTAACACCCGAAAAAATTTAATAATCCGCTCAAAACCTAAAAAAAAATGCAATTTTTATATGAAAAAGTTATTTTGCCCATATCTCCTTAAATATACGTCCTAGGGCGAAAAGGACTTTAATTCGTGACCACCCCCAAAAAATTGACAAATCCGCCCAAAACCTAAAAAAAATTTAAATTTTGATATGAAAAACTTATTTTGCCCATATCTCCTAAACTAAGCGCCCTAGCGCGAAAAGGACTTTAATTCATGACCACCCCCAAAAAAATTGAATAATCCTCCCAAAACCTAAAAAAATTGACATTTTTATCTGAAAAACTTATTTTGCCCATATCTTCGTAAATACGCGTCCTAGAGCGAAAATGACTTTAATTCGTAACACCCCAAAAAATTTAATAATCCACTCAAAACCTAAAAAAATTGCAATTTTTATATGAAAAAGTTATTTTGCCCATATCTCCTCAAATATACGTCCTAGGGCGAAATGGACTTTAATTTGTGACCACCCCCAAAAAATTGACAAATCAACCCAAAACCTACAAAAAATTTAAATTTTGATATGAAAAACTTATTTTGCCCATATCTCCTAAACTAAGGCCCCTAGCGCGAAAAGGACTTTAATTCATGACCACCCCCAAAAAAATTGAATAATCCTCACAAAACCTAAAAAAATTGAAATTTTTATCTAAAAAACTTATTTTGCCCATATCTTCGTATATACGCGTCCTAGAGCGAAAAGGACTTTAATTCGTAACACCCCAAAAAAATTAATAATCCACTCAAAACCTAAAAAAATTGCAATTTTTTTATGAAAAAGTTATTTTGCCCATATCTCCTTAAATATACGTCCTAGGGCGAAAAGGACTTTAATTCGTGACCACCCCCAAAAAATTGACAAATCCACCCAAAACCTAAAAAAAATTAAATTTTGATATGAAAAACTTATTTTGCCCATATCTCCTAAACTAAGCGCCCTAGCGCGAAAAGGACTTTAATTCATGACCACCCCCAAAAAAATTGAATAATCCTCCCAAAACCTAAAAAATTGAAATTTTTATCTGAAAATCTTATTTTGCCCATATCTTCGTATATACACGTCCTAGAGCGAAAAGGACTTTAATTCGTAACACCCCAAAAAATTTAATAATCCGCTCAAAACCTAAAAGAAACGCAATTTTTATATGAAAAAGTTATTTTGCCCATATCTCCTTAAATATACGTCCTAGGGCGAAAAGTACTTTAATTCGTGACCACCCCCAAAAAAATTGAATACTCCTCCCAAAACCTAAAAACATTGAAATTTTTATCTGAAAATCTTATTTTGCCCATATCTTCGTAAATACGCGTCCTAGAGCGAAAAGGACTTTAATTCGTAACACCCCAAAAAATTTAATAATCCGCTCAAAACCTAAAAAAATTGCAATTTTTATATGAAAAAGTTATTTTGCCCATATCTAATTAAATATACGTCCTAGGGCGAAAAGGACTTTAATTCGTGACCACCCCCAAAAAATTGACAAATCCACCCAAAACCTAAAAAAATTTAAATTTTGAAATGAAAAACTTATTTTGCCCATATCTCCTAAACTAAGCGCCCTAGCGCGAAAAGGACTTTAATTCATGACCACCCCCAAAATAATTGAATAATCCTCCCAAAATCTAAAAAAATTGAAATTTTTATCTGAAAAACTTATTTTGCCCATATCTTCGTATATACGCGTCCTAGAGCGAAAAGGACTTTAATTCGTAACACCCCAAAAAATTTAATAATCCGCTCAAAACCTAAAAAAATTGCAAGGACTTTAATTCGTAACACCCCAAAAAATTTAATAATCCACTCAAAACCTAAAAAATTGCAATTTTTATATGAAAAAGTTATTTTGCCCATATCTCCTTAAATATGCGTCCTAGGGCGAAATGGACTTTAATTCGTGACCACCCCCAAAAAATTGACAAATCCTCCCAAAACCTAAAAAAATCGAAATTTTTATCTGAAAAACTTATTTTGCCCATATCTTCGTATATACGCGTCCTAGAGCGAAAAGGACTTTAATTCGTAACACCCCAAAAAAATTAATAATCCGCTCAAAACCTAAAAAGATTGCAATTTTTATATGAAAAAGTTATTTTGCCCATATCTCCTTAAATATACGTCCTAGGGCGCAAAGGACCTTAATTCGTGACCACACCTAAAAAATTGACAAATCCACCCAAAACCTAAAAAAAAGTTAAATTTTGATATGAAAAACTTATTTTGCCCATATCTCCTAAACTAAGCGCCCTAGCGCGAAAAGGACTTTAATTCATGACCACCCCCAAAAAAATTGAATAATCCTCCCAAAACCTAAAAAAATTGAAATTTTTATCTGAAAAATTTTATTGTGCCCATATCTTCGTATATACGCGTCCTAAAGCGAAAAGGACTTTAATTCGTAACACCCCAAAAAATTTAATAATCCGCTCAAAACCTAAAAAAATTGCAATTTTTATATGAAAAAGTTATTTTGCCCATATCTAATTAAATATACGTCCTAGGGCGAAAAGGACTTTAATTCGTGACCACCCCCAAAAAATTGACAAATCCACCCAAAACCTAAAAAAATTTAAATTTTGAAATGAAAAACTTATTTTGCCCATATCTCCTAAACTAAGCGCCCTAGCGCGAAAAGGACTTTAATTCATGACCACCCCCAAAATAATTGAATAATCCTCCCAAAATCTAAAAAAATTGAAATTTTTATCTGAAAAACTTATTTTGCCCATATCTTCGTATATACGCGTCCTAGAGCGAAAAGGACTTTAATTCGTAACACCCCAAAAAATTTAATAATCCGCTCAAAACCTAAAAAAATTGCAAGGACTTTAATTCGTAACACCCCAAAAAATTTAATAATCCACTCAAAACCTAAAAAATTGCAATTTTTATATGAAAAAGTTATTTTGCCCATATCTCCTTAAATATGCGTCCTAGGGCGAAATGGACTTTAATTCGTGACCACCCCCAAAAAATTGACAAATCCTCCCAAAACCTAAAAAAATCGAAATTTTTATCTGAAAAACTTATTTTGCCCATATCTTCGTATATACGCGTCCTAGAGCGAAAAGGACTTTAATTCGTAACACCCCAAAAAAATTAATAATCCGCTCAAAACCTAAAAAGATTGCAATTTTTATATGAAAAAGTTATTTTGCCCATATCTCCTTAAATATACGTCCTAGGGCGCAAAGGACCTTAATTCGTGACCACACCTAAAAAATTGACAAATCCACCCAAAACCTAAAAAAAAGTTAAATTTTGATATGAAAAACTTATTTTGCCCATATCTCCTAAACTAAGCGCCCTAGCGCGAAAAGGACTTTAATTCATGACCACCCCCAAAAAAATTGAATAATCCTCCCAAAACCTAAAAAAATTGAAATTTTTATCTGAAAATTTTATTGTGCCCATATCTTCGTATATACGCGTCCTAAAGCGAAAAGGACTTTAATTCGTAACACCCCAAAAAATTTAATAATCCGCTCAAAACCTAAAAAAATTGCAATTTTTATATGAAAAAGTTATTTTGCCCATATCTCCTTAAATATGCGTCCTAGGGCGAAATGGACTTTAATTCGTGACCACCCCCAAAAAATTGACAAATCCACCCAAAACCTAAAAAAATTTAAATTTTGAAATGAAAAACTTATTTTGCCCATATCTCCTAAACTAAGCGCCCTAGCGCGAAAAGGACTTTAATTCATGACCACCCCCAAAAAAATTGAATAATCCTCCCAAAACCTAAAAAATTGAAATTTTTATCTGAAAATCTTATTTTGCCCATATCTTCGTATATACACGTCCTAGAGCGAAAAGGACTTTAATTCGTAACACCCCAAAAAATTTAATAATCCGCTCAAAACCTAAAAGAAACCCAATTTTTATATGAAAAAGTTATTTTGCCCATATCTCCTTAAATATACGTCCTAGGGCGAAAAGTACTTTAATTCGTGACCACCCCCAAAAAAATTGAATACTCCTCCCAAAACCTAAAAACATTGAAATTTTTATCTGAAAATCTTATTTTGCCCATATCTTCGTAAATACGCGTCCTAGAGCGAAAAGGACTTTAATTCGTAACACCCCAAAAAATTTAATAATCCGCTCAAAACCTAAAAAAATTGCAAGGACTTTAATTCGTAACACCCCAAAAAATTTAATAATCCACTCAAAACCTAAAAAATTGCAATTTTTATATGAAAAAGTTATTTTGCCCATATCTCCTTAAATATGCGTCCTAGGGCGAAATGGACTTTAATTCGTGACCACCCCCAAAAAATTGACAAATCCTCCCAAAACCTAAAAAAATCGAAATTTTTATCTGAAAAACTTATTTTGCCCATATCTTCGTATATACGCGTCCTAGAGCGAAAAGGACTTTAATTCGTAACACCCCAAAAAAATTAATAATCCGCTCAAAACCTAAAAAGATTGCAATTTTTATATGAAAAAGTTATTTTGCCCATATCTCCTTAAATATACGTCCTAGGGCGCAAAGGACCTTAATTCGTGACCACCCCCAAAAAAATTGAATACTCCTCCCAAAACCTAAAAACATTGAAATTTTTATCTGAAAATCTTATTTTGCCCATATCTTCGTATATACACGTCCTAGAGCGAAAAGGACTTTAATTCGTAACACCCCAAAAAATTTAATAATCCGCTCAAAACCTAAAAGAAACGCAATTTTTATATGAAAAAGTTATTTTGCCCATATCTCCTTAAATATACGTCCTAGGGCGAAAAGTACTTTAATTCGTGACCACCCCCAAAAAATTGAATACTCCTCCCAAAACCTAAAAACATTGAAATTTTTATCTGAAAATCTTATTTTGCCCATATCTTCGTAAATACGCGTCCTAGAGCGAAAAGGACTTTAATTCGTAACACCCCAAAAAATTTAATCATCCGCTCAAAACCTAAAAAAATTGCAATTTTTATATGAAAAAGTTATTTTGCCCATATCTAATTAAATATACGTCCTAGGGCGAAAAGGACTTTAATTCGTGACCACCCCCAAAAAATTGACAAATCCACCCAAAACCTAAAAAAATTTAAATTTTGAAATGAAAAACTTATTTTGCCCATATCTCCTAAACTAAGCGCCCTAGCGCGAAAAGGACTTTAATTCATGACCACCCCCAAAATAATTGAATAATCCTCCCAAAATCTAAAAAAATTGAAATTTTTATCTGAAAAACTTAATTTGCCCATATCTTCGTATATACGCGTCCTAGAGCGAAAAGGACTTTAATTCGTAACACCCCAAAAAATTTAATAATCCGCTCAAAACCTAAAAAAATTGCAAGGACTTTAATTCGTAACACCCCAAAAAATTTAATAATCCACTCAAAACCTAAAAAATTGCAATTTTTATATGAAAAAGTTATTTTGCCCATATCTCCTTAAATATACTTTAATTCGTGACCACCCCCAAAAAATTGACAAATCCTCCCAAAACCTAAAAAAATCGAAATTTTTATCTGAAAAACTTATTTTGCCCATATCTTCGTATATACGCGTCCTAGAGCGAAAAGGACTTTAATTCGTAACACCCCAAAAAAATTAATAATCCGCTCAAAACCTAAAAAGATTGCAATTTTTATATGAAAAAGTTATTTTGCCCATATCTCCTTAAATATACGTCCTAGGGCGCAAAGGACCTTAATTCGTGACCACACCTAAAAAATTGACAAATCCACCCAAAACCTAAAAAAAAGTTAAATTTTGATATGAAAAACTTATTTTGCCCATATCTCCTAAACTAAGCGCCCTAGCGCGAAAAGGACTTTAATTCATGACCACCCCCAAAAAAATTGAATAATCCTCCCAAAACCTAAAAAAATTGAAATTTTTATCTGAAAATTTTATTGTGCCCATATCTTCGTATATACGCGTCCTAAAGCGAAAAGGACTTTAATTCGTAACACCCCAAAAAATTTAATAATCCGCTCAAAACCTAAAAAAATTGCAATTTTTATATGAAAAAGTTATTTTGCCCATATCTCCTTAAATATGCGTCCTAGGGCGAAATGGACTTTAATTCGTGACCACCCCCAAAAAATTGACAAATCCACCCAAAACCTAAAAAAATTTAAATTTTGATATGAAAAACTTATTTTGCCCATATCTCCTTAAATATACGTCCTAGGGCGAAAAGGACTTTAATTCGTGACCACCCCCAAAACATATACAAATCCTCCCAAAACCTAAAAAATTTTAAATTTTTATCTGAAAAACTTATTTTGCCCATATCTTCGTATATACGCGTCCTAGAGCGAAAAGGACTTTAATTCGTAACACCCCAAAAAATTTAATAATCCGCTCAAAACCTAAAAAAATTGCAATTTTTATATGAAGAAGTTATTTTGCCCATATCTCCTTAAATATACGTCCTAGGGCGCAAAGGACCTTAATTCGTGACCACACCTAAAAAATTGACAAATCCACCCAAAACCTAAAAAAAAGTTAAATTTTGATATGAAAAACTTATTTTGCCCATATCTCCTAAACTAAGCGCCCTAGCGCGAAAAGGACTTTAATTCATGACCACCCCCAAAAAAAATTGAATAATCCTCCCAAAACCTAAAAAAATTGAAATTTTTATCTGAAAATCTTATTTTGCCCATATCTTCGTATATACGCGTCCTAGAGCGAAAAGGACTTTAATTCGTAACACCCCAAAAAATTTAATAATCCGCTCAAAACCTAAAAAAAATTGCAATTTTTATATGAAAAAGTTATTTTGCCCATATCTCCTTAAATATGCGTCCTAGGGCGAAATGGACTTTAATTGTGACCATCCCCAAAAAATTGACAAATCCTCCCAAAACCTAAAAAAATTGAAAATTTTATCTGAAAAACTTATTTTGCCCATATCTTCGTATATACGCGTCCTAGAGCGAAAAGGACTTTAATTCGTGACCTCCCCCAAAAAAATTTAATAATCCACTCAAAACCTAAAAAAATTGCAATTTTTATATGAAAAAGTTATTTTGCCCATATCTCCTTAAATATGCGTCCTAGGGCGAAATGGACTTTAATTCGTGACCGCCCCCAAAAAATTGCCAAATCCACCCAAAACCTAAAAAAAATTAAATTTTGATATGAAAAACTTATTTTGCCCATATCTACTAAACTAAGCGCCCTAGCGCGTAAATGACTTTAATTCATGACCACCCCCAAAAAAATTGAATAATCCTCCCAAAACCTAAAAAAATTGAAATTTTTATCTTCGTATATACGCGTCCTAGAGCGTATATATTGACAAATTGACAAATCCACCCAAAACCTAAAAAAAAAATTAAATTTTGATATGAAAAACTTATTTTGCCCATATCTCCTTAAATATGCGTCCTAGCGCGAAAAGGACTTTATTTCATCACCACCCCCAAAAAAATTGAATAATCTTCCCAAAACCTAAAAAATTTGAAATTTATATCTGAAAAACTTATTTTGCCCATATCTTCGTAAATACGCGTCCTAGAGTGAAAAGGACTTTAATTCGTAACACCCCAAAAAATTTAATAATCCGCTCAACACCTAAAAAATTGCAATTTTTATATGAAAATTTTATTTTGCCCATATCTCCTTAAATATAAGTCGTATATACGCGTCCTAGAGCGAATAGGTCTTTAATTCGTGACCACCCCCAAAAAATTGACAAATCCACCCAAAACCTAAAAAAATTGAAATTTTTATCTGAAAAACTTATGTTGCCCATATCTTCGTATAAACGTGTCCTAGAGTGAAAAGGACTTTAATTCGTAACACCCCAAAAAAATTAATAATCCGCTCAACACCTAAAAAATTGCAATTTTTATATGAAAAAGTTATTTTGCCCATATCTCCTTAAATATACGTCCTAGGGCGAAAAGGACTTTAATTCGTGACCACACCCAAGAAATTGACAAATCCACCCAAAACCTACAAAAAATTTAAATTTTGATATGAAAAACTTATTTTGCCCATATCTCCTAAACTAAGGCCCCTAGCGCGAAAAGGACTTTAATTCATGACCACCCCCAAAAAAATTGAATAATCCTCCCAAAACCTAAAAAATTTGAAATTTTTATCTGAAAAACTTATTTTGCCCATATCTTCGTATATACGCGTCCTAGAGCGAAAAGGACTTTAATTCGTAACACCCCAAAAAATTTAATAATCCGCTCAAAACCAAAAAAAAAAGCAATTTTTATATGAAAAAGTTATTTTGCCCATATCTCCTTAAATATACGTCCTAGGGCGAAAAGGACTTTAATTCGTGACCACCCCAAAAAAATTGACAAATCCACCCAAAACCTAAAAAAAATTAAATTTTGATATGAAAAACTTATTTTGCCCATATCTCTCATACTTTAATTCGTGACCACCCCAAAAAAATTGACAAATCCACCCAAAACCTAAAAAAAATTAAATTTTGATATGAAAAACTTATTTTGCCCATATCTCCTAAACTAAGCGTCCTAGCGCGAAAAGGACTTTAATTCATGACCACCCCCAAAAAAATTGAATACTCCTCCCAAAACCTAAAAACATTGAAATTTTTATCTGAAAATTTTATTTTGCCCATATCTTCGTAAATACGCGTCCTAGAGCGAAAAGGACTTTAATTCGTAACACCCCAAAAAATTTAATAATCCGCTCAAAACCTAAAAAAATTGCAATTTTTATATGAAAAAGTTATTTTGCCCATATCTCCTTAAATATACGTCCTAGGGCGAAAAGGACTTTAATTCGTGACCACCCCCAAAAAATTGACAAATCCACCCAAAACCTAAAAAAATTTAAATTTTGAAATGAAAAACTTATTTTGCCCATATCTCCTAAACTAAGCGCCCTAGCGCGAAAAGGACTTTAATTCATGACCACCCCCAAAAAAATTGAATAATCCTCCCAAAACCTAAAAAAATTGAAATTTTTATCTGAAAAACTTATTTTGCCCATATCTTCGTATATACGCGTCCTAGAGCGAAAAGGACTTTAATTCGTAACACCCCAAAAAATTTAATAATCCACTCAAAACCTAAAAAATTGCAATTTTTATATGAAAAAGTTATTTTGCCCATATCTCCTTAAATATGCGTCCTAGGGCGAAATGGACTTTAATTCGTGACCACCCCCAAAAAAATTGACAAATACACCCAAACCCTAAAAAAATTTAAATTTTGATATGAAAAACTTATTTTGCCCATATCTCCTAAACTAAGCGCCCTAGCGCGAAAATGACTTTAATTCATGACCACCCCCGAAAAAATTGAATAATCCTCCCAAAACCTAAAAAATCGAAATTTTTATCTGAAAAAATTATTTTGCCCATATCTTCGTATATATGCGTCCTAGAGCGAAAAAGACTTTAATTCGTAACACCCCAAAAAATTTAATAATCCGCTCAAAACCTAAAAAAATTGCAATTTTTATATTAAAAAGTTATTTTGCCCATATCTCCTTAAATATACGTCCTAGGGCGCAAAGGACCTTAATTCGTGACCACACCTAAAAAATTGACAAATCCACCCAAAACCTAAAAAAAAGTTAAATTTTGATATGAAAAACTTATTTTGCCCATATCTCCTAAACTAAGCGCCCTAGCGCGAAAAGGACTTTAATTCATGACCACCCCCAAAAAAATTTAATAATCCGCTCAAAACCTAAAAAAATTTAAATTTTGATATGAAAAACTTATTTTGCCCATATCTCCTTAAATATACGTTCTAGGGCGAAAAGGACTTTAATTCGTGACCAACCCCAAAAAATTGACAAATCCTCCCAAAACCTAAAAAAATTGAAATTTTTATCTGAAAAACTTATTTTGCCCATATGTTCGCATATACGCATCCTAGAGCGAAAAGGACTTTAATTCGTGACCTCCCCCAAAAAAATTTAATAATCCACTCAAAACCTAAAAAAATTGCAATTTTTATATGAAAAAGTTATTTTGCCCATATCTCCTTAAATATGCGTCCTAGCGCGAAAAGGACTTTAATTCATAACCACCCCCAAAAAAAATTGAATAATCCTCCCAAAACCTAAAAAAATTGAAATTTTTATCTGAAAAACTTATTTTGCCCATATCTTCGTATATACGCGTCCTAAAGCGAAAAGGACTTTAACACCCCAAAAAATTTAATAATCCACTCAAAACCTAAAAAAATTGAAATTTTTATCTGAAAAACTTATTTTGCCCATATGTTCGCATATACGCATCCTAGAGCGAAAAAGACTTTAATTCGTAACACCCCAAAAAATTTAATAATCCGCTCAAAACCTAAAAAAATTGCAATTTTTATATTGAAAAGTTATTTTGCCCATATCTCCTTAAATATACGTCCTAGGGCGCAAAGGACCTTGAATTGAATAAAAGGACCTTAATTCATGACCACACCTAAAAAATTGACAAATCCACCCGAAACCTAAAAAAAATTAAATTTTGATATGAAAAACTTATTTTGCCCATATTTTCTAAACTAAGCGCCCTAGCGCGAAAAGGGCTTTAATTCATGACCACCCCCAAAAAAATTGAATAATCCTCCCAAAACCTAAAAAAATTGAAATTTTTATCTGAAAAACTTATTTTGCCCATATCTTCGTATATACGCGTCCTAGAGCGAAAAGGACTTTAATTCGTAACACCCCAAAAATTTAATAATCCGATCAAAACCTAAAAAAATTGCAATTTTTATATGAATAAGTTATTTTGCCCATATCTCCTTAAATATACGTCCTAGGGCGAAAATGAATTTAATTCGTGACCACCCCCAAAAAATTGACAAATCCACCAAAACCTAAACAAATTTAAATTTTGATATGAAAAACTTATTTTGCCCATATCTCCTAAATTAAGCGCCCTAGCGCGAAAAGGACTTTAATTCATGACCACCCCCAAAAAAATTGAATAATCCTCCCAAAACCTAAAAAAATTGAAATTTTTATATGTAAAACTTATTTTGCCCATATCTTCGTTTATACACGTCCTAGAGCGAAAAGGACTTTAATTCGTAACACCCCAAAAAATTTAGTAATCCGCTCTAAACATAAAAAATTGCAATTTTTATATGAAAAAGTTATTTTGCCCATATCTCCTTAAATATACGTCCTAGGGCGAAAAGGACTTTAATTCGTGACCACCCCCAAAAAATTGACAAATCCACCCAAAACCTAAAAAAATTAAATTTTGATATGAAAAACTTATTTTGCCCATATCTCCTAAACTAAGCGTCCTAGCGCGAAAAGGACTTTAATTCATGACCACCCCCAAAAAAATTGAATACTCCTCCCAAAACCTAAAAACATTGAAATTTTTATCTGAAAATCTTATTTTGCCCATATCTTCGTAAATACGCGTCCTAGAGCGAAAAGGACTTTAATTCGTAACACCCCAAAAAATTTAATAATCCGCTCAAAACCTAAAAAAATTGCAATTTTTATATGAAAAAGTTATTTTGCCCATATCTCCTTAAATATACGTCCTAGGGCGAAAAGGACTTTAATTCGTGACCACCCCCAAAAAATTGACAAATCCACCCAAAACCTAAAAAAATTTAAATTTTGAAATGAAAAACTTATTTTGCCCATATCTCCTAAACTAAGCGCCCTAGCGCGAAAAGGACTTTAATTCATGACCACCCCCAAAAAAATTGAATAATCCTCCCAAAACCTAAAAACATTGAAATTTTTATCTGAAAAACTTATTTTGCCCATATCTTCGTATATACGCGTCCTAGAGCGAAAAGGACTTTAATTCGTAACACCCCAAAAAATTTAATAATCCACTCAAAACCTAAAAAATTGCAATTTTTATATGAAAAAGTTATTTTGCCCATATCTCCTTAAATATGCGTCCTAGGGCGAAATGGACTTTAATTCGTGACCACCCCCAAAAAAATTGACAAATACACCCAAACCCTAAAAAAATTTAAATTTTGATATGAAAAACTTATTTTGCCCATATCTCCTAAACTAAGCGCCCTAGCGCGAAAATGACTTTAATTCATGACCACCCCCGAAAAAATTGAATAATCCTCCCAAAACCTAAAAAATCGAAATTTTTATCTGAAAAAATTATTTTGCCCATATCTTCGTATATATGCGTCCTAGAGCGAAAAAGACTTTAATTCGTAACACCCCAAAAAATTTAATAATCCGCTCAAAACCTAAAAAAATTGCAATTTTTATATTAAAAAGTTATTTTGCCCATATCTCCTTAAATATACGTCCTAGGGCGCAAAGGACCTTAATTCGTGACCACACCTAAAAAATTGACAAATCCACCCAAAACCTAAAAAAAAGTTAAATTTTGATATGAAAAACTTATTTTGCCCATATCTCCTAAACTAAGCGCCCTAGCGCGAAAAGGACTTTAATTCATGACCACCCCCAAAAAAATTTAATAATCCGCTCAAAACATAAAAAAATTTAAATTTTGATATGAAAAACTTATTTTGCCCATATCTCCTTAAATATACGTTCTAGGGCGAAAAGGACTTTAATTCGTGACCAACCCCAAAAAATTGACAAATCCTCCCAAAACCTAAAAAAATTGAAATTTTTATCTGAAAAACTTATTTTGCCCATATGTTCGCATATACGCATCCTAGAGCGAAAAGGACTTTAATTCGTGACCTCCCCCAAAAAAATTTAATAATCCACTCAAAACCTAAAAAAATTGCAATTTTTATATGAAAAAGTTATTTTGCCCATATCTTCGTATATACGCGTCCTAAAGCGAAAAGGACTTTAACACCCCAAAAAATTTAATAATCCACTCAAAACCTAAAAAAATTGAAATTTTTATCTGAAAAACTTATTTTGCCCATATGTTCGCATATACGCATCCTAGAGCGAAAAAGACTTTAATTCGTAACACCCCAAAAAATTTAATAATCCGCTCAAAACCTAAAAAAATTGCAATTTTTATATTGAAAAGTTATTTTGCCCATATCTCCTTAAATATACGTCCTAGGGCGCAAAGGACCTTGAATTGAATAAAAGGACCTTAATTCATGACCATATATTGACAAATCCACCCAAAACCTACAAAAAATTTAAATTTTGATATGAAAAACTTATTTTGCCCATATCTCCTAACCTAAGGCCCCTAGCGCGAAAAGGACTTTAATTCATGACCACCCCCAAAAAAATTGAATAATCCTCCCAAAACCTAAAAAATTTGAAATTTTTATCTGAAAAACTTATTTTGCCCATATCTTCGTATATACACGTCCTAGAGCGAAAAGGACTTTAATTCGTAACACCCCAAAAAATTTAATAATCCGCTCAAAACCTAAAAAAATTGCAATTTTTATATGAAAAAGTTATTTTGCCCATATCTCCTTAAATATACGTCCTAGGGCGAAAAGGACTTTAATTCGTGACCACCTCCAAAAAAATTTACAAATCCACCCAAAACCTAAAAAAATTAAATTTTGATATGAAAAACTTATTTTGCCCATATCTCCTAAACTAAGCGCCCTAGCGCGAAAAGGACTTTAATTCATGACCACCCCCAAAAAAATTGAATAATCCTCCCAAAACCTAAAAAAATTGAAATTTTTATCTGAAAAACTTATTTTGCCCATATCTTCGTAAATACGCGTCCTAGAGCGAAAAGGACTTTAATTCGTAACACCCCAAAAAATTTAATAATCCACTCAAAACCTAAAAAAATTGCAATTTTTATATGAAAAAGTTATCTTGCCCATATCTCCTCAAATATGCGTCCTAGGGCGAAATGGACTTTAATTTGTGACCACCCCCAAAAAATTGACAAATCCACCCAAAGCGTAAAAAAATTTAAATTTTGGTATGAAAATCTTATTTTGCCCATATCTCCTAAACTAAGCGCCCTAGCGCGTAAAGGACTTTAATTCATGACCACCCTCAAAAAAAATTGAATAATCCTCCCAAAACCTAAAAAAGTGAAATTTTTATCTGAAAATCTTATTTTGCCCATATCTTCGTATATACGCGTCCTAGAGCGAAAAGGACTTTAATTCGTAACACCCCAAAAAATTTAATAATCCGCTCAAAACCTAAAAAAATTGCAATTTTTATATGAAAAAGTTATTTTGCCCATATCTCCTTAAATATACGTCCTAGGGCGAAAAGGACTTTAATTCGTGACCACCCCCAAAAAATTGACAAATCCACCCAAAACCTAAAAAATTTGAAATTTATATCTGAAAAACTTAGTTTGCCCATATCTTTGTATATACGCGTCCTAGAGCGAAAAGGACTTTAATTCGTAACACCCCAAAAAATTTAATAATCCGCTCAACACCTAAAAAATTGCAATTTTTATATGAAAAAGTTATTTTGCCCATATCTCCTTAAATATACGTCCTAGGGCGAAAAGGACTTTAATTCGTGACCACACCCAAAAAATTGACAAATCCTCCCAAAACCTACAAAAAATTTAAATTTTGATATGAAAATCTTATTTTGCCCATATCTCCTAAAGTAAGCGCCCTAGCGCGAAAAGGACTTTAATTCATGACCACCCTCAAAAAAATTGAATAATCCTCCCAAAACCTAAAAAAATTGAAATTTTTATCTGAAAAACTTATTTTGCCCATATCTTCGTAAATACGCGTCCTAGAGCGAAAAGGACTTTAATTCGTAACACCCCAAAAAATTTAATAATCCACTCAAAACCTAAAAAAATTGCAATTTTTATATGAAAAAGTTATCTTGCCCATATCTCCTCAAATATGCGTCCTAGGGCGAAATGGACTTTAATTTGTGACCACCCCCAAAAAATTGACAAATCCTCCCAAAGCGTAAAAAAATTTAAATTTTGATATGAAAATCTTACTTTGCCCATATCTCCTAAACTAAGCGCCCTAGCGCGAAAAGGACTTTAATTCATGACCACCCCCAAAAAAATTGAATAATCCTCCCAAAACCTAAAAAAAGTGAAATTTTTATCTGAAAATCTTATTTTGCCCATATCTTCGTATATACGCGTCCTAGGTTAGGTTATGTTAGGTTAAAGTAGGTTAAATTTCAGGCTCACTTAGACTATTCAGTCCATTGTGATACCACATTTAACTAAAAGTACCTATTACATATGGGCACTTCTAGTCTTAACCACTGAACCTTCTCTATTATTTACTTTTGTGGAACCAACCAGATTGCTCCAAAAACATTAACAAACTGCTTAAGTTAACGTTTTCCAGGTCAGCCAGTAATCTAAAGCTATATGCTCCTAAAATTCGCTTACGCCTTACACAAAAAGCAGGACACTCACACAAGAGGTGTTTAATTGATTCCTTTTCCTCCACGTCATGACAGCTTATACAATAGTCATTATACTTCGCACCTATAGTTTTTGCAAATTCGCCTATCAGGCAGCGACCCGTTATAGCAGATATTAGGAGTGCTATCTGACGCCTTGAGAACACTAGCATATCTAGTGTGCGGTTTAAGTTTAAATGGGGCCATATTTGCTTGGTGTCGTTACAACCCTTGCAATTTTCCTTGCTTGCAGGTGGCCAGAGGCATACCAACAGATTCTAGTTCCCCTGGAATATGTAAGGTAGTTCCTAGCCTTGCTAACACATCTGCTTCACAGTTCCCCGGTATGTTCCTATGACCAGGCACCCATATTAGGTGAATATTGTACTGCTCAGCCATCTCGTTGAGAGATTTGCGGCAGTCTATGGCCGTTTTTGAGTTAAGGAACACAGAGTCTAAGGATTTTATTGCAGGTTGACTTTCTGAGTATATATTAATGCCAATATTTGTTGGAACATTACTTCTCAGCCAATTCACCACCTCTCCTATTGCCAATATTTCAGCCTGAAAAACACTACAGTGATTAGGTAGTCTTTTCGCTATTCGAATTTCCAGATCTTTAGAATATACTCCGAACCCCACTTGTCCATTCAATTTGGAGCCATCAGTATAGAAATCTATATATCTTTTATTCCCCGGGGTCTGTGTACACCACGCCTCACTGTTGGGAATTAGAGTTTCAAACTTTTTGTCGAAAAGTGGTTTTGCCAGGGTGTAATCCACTACGTTAGGCACATCTGGCATTACTTTGAGGACCGAACTATGACCGTACATTTTTTCCGACCACAGCGATAGCTCGCGCAACCGCACAGCCGTTGTTGCAGCTGACTGTTTGGCCAAAATGTCTAAAGGCAATAGATGTAGCATGACATTAAGGGAGTCTGTTCCTGTCTTACTAAATGCGCCTGAGATACATAAGCTCGCCATACGCTGAACTTTATCTAAACAAGTCGGTTTCTGAAGTGCCGGCCACCAGACTACAACACCATATAGCATTATAGGTCTAACCACTGCCGTGTATAGCCAATGCACAATTTTTGGTCTTAGTCCCCACTTTTTCCCTATTGCCTTTTTGCACGAGTACAAAGCTACCGTGGCTTTTCTCGCCCTCTCTTCAATATTAAGCCTAAAATTCAGCTTCCTGTCCAAAATAACGCCAAGGTATTTTGCACACTCACCAAAGGGAATTTCAGTACCCCCTAAGGAAATGGGCCTAACTGTGGGAGTTTTGCGATCTTTGCAGTACATGACTATTTCTGTCTTTGCTGGATTTACACCAAGACCATTATCTTTCGCCCATTTCTCAGTCATCCGGAGAGCTCTCTGTATAATATCTCTGATTGTGGATGGGAATTTTCCCCTGAGTGCTAGCGCCACATCATCTGCGTATGCCACCACTTTTATCCTTTCTTTTTCTAGAGAAACCAGAAGGTTGTTTATAGCAACATTCCAAAGAAGAGGTGATAGAACTCCTCCTTGGGGAGTGCCTCTGTTCACATACCTTTGTATGTTTGCTTGCCCTAGTGTGGCTGAAATACGTCTCTTCATTAGAAGTTCGTCTAACAGCCTAAGAATACCTGGATCAACATTCAGAGTTGTCAGTCCATTTAATATCGAGCTCGGATGGATATTATTGAACGCCCCTTCGATGTCTAGAAACGCCACGATTGTGTATTCTTTGACAGATAGTGAGCTTTCAATAAAGCTGACCAGTGCATGCAATGCGGTCTCAGTAGACCTGCCCTTCGAGTATGCATGCTGTCGTTTCGAGAGCAAACCTGAATCCACGGTAGTTACATACATGTCTATCATCCTCTCCAGGGTCTTAAGTAGGAATGAGGATAAGCTGATTGGTCGGAAATCCTTCGCACTCGAGTGAGAGGCTTTTCCTGCTTTAGGTATGAAGACGACTTTTGTTTCCCTCCACTTTTCTGGAATATATGCTAAGTTTACACATTGTTTATATATCACCGTCAACCAGGGGATAATTCTTCCAGCCACTGCCTGTAACTCCGCCGGAGTAATTCCATCAGTACCCGGGGATTTGAATGGTCCAAAGCTATTTAAAGCCCATTTTATTCTAGATTCCGACACAATTTCCTCGATAGGAAATGATCGCTGAGCCTCTGTTACACCGCCGGAACATGGTTCAACCGTCTGATTTCCAGGGAAGTGTGTGTCCAAAAGTACCTCCAACGTCTCCTCACTGGACGTTGTCCAATTTCCCTCCGATGTTTTAATGAAACCTGGAGCGGGGTTAGTGGATGCTAGTACCTTCCGTAGTCTGGAAGCCTCTGACGTTTTCTCAATACTGCTACAGTAATCATCCCAAGAGTTTTGTTGAGACCTTCTCAGTTCTCGTTTATATTCTCTCAGATTCATCTTGTAAGTGTCCCAATCGTCCGGAGCTCTTGTGGACTTTGCTTTGTTAAAGAGCTTCCTGCAGGATTTCCTCATATTACTTAACTCCGTAGTCCACCATGGCGGCCGATTTTTTCCCCTTGGCTTTCCTCTAGGGCATGCAGCTTTCAGTGAAATGTTGAAGGCCTTAGTAATCCGCTCCACTGCGTGTTCGATATCTTGCACAGTGCCCATGTTTGTCTCCGGCACTTCCGGTATCATCAAATTGAACGATTCCCTATACCTATTCCAATCAGCTTTCCTAACATTTGGCGGAAATATGGTCTTTGAAGTACGAACAGCCAATCTGAAACTGATGTAGCGATGATCTGAGAAGCTATGTTCCCTCAAAACTTGCCACTCAGATATCTTATCATTCAGTTCCGGAGAGGTCAACGTTACGTCCAAAACCTCTTGTCTGTTCCTGGTGACGAAGGTTGGTGCATCTCCCTTATTGCAAACTACCAGGTTAGTACGCAAAATAAACTCTATTAGCGACTCTCCCCTTGCATTAGTATCACTACTTCCCCAAATACTATGATGTGCATTTGCATCGCATCCCATAATGAGTTTTGTCTTTGTTTTTAGTGACTCCTCAACTAAGGTCTTAACGGCACAGGGTGGCATATCCCTATCATGTCCCATGTAGACCGAAGATACCCAATATTTGCATGTGGATATCTCTAGACTGGCTACGACAGTGTCTGCATTGCTCAATGAAGGAAGCAGAAACAAGTTTAGTTCGTTTTTAGCAATTATACATGCTCGATTTATATCGTTACCGGTATTATGCAAAAGTTTGAAACCCGGAGTGCTTAATTCACAGATTTTGTTCTTATATATGTATGGTTCTTGAATAAGAAATATATCTATGTCTCCTTTCATCAGGAGAACTTTTAAGGCAGCACAAGCGGCCTTACAATGGTGAAGATTTATCTGGAGGAACCGTAGAACCATCCAAATTTTCAACCACCGTCACATCAGCCGCTTCAATTGAGTCATCAAGGGCTTCCTCTTCACAGATCTCGGTGACTCTCGCAACAATCCGCGGTTCAGCTTTGGTGAGGCTTGAGCCTGTAGAAACTTCCCGCATATGATTTTCGCCATAGTCTGTAGGTTTTATGTCTCCTTCGGCTTCGCTAGGAGATTTTTTCACTGCTGACTCTACCGGAGGCTTGTCCGTTTCGGTATCCTTTGGCTGATCGCTTTAATTCGTAACACCCCAAAAAATTTAATAATCCACTCAAAACCTAAAAAAATTGCAATTTTTATATGAAAAAGTTATTTTGCCCATATCTCCTTAAATATACGTCCTAGGGCGAAAAGGACTTTAATTCGTGACCACCCCCAAAAAATTGACAAATCCACCCAAAACCTAAAAAATTTGAAATTTATATCTGAAAAACTTATTTTGCCCATATCTTCATATATACGCGTCCTAGAGCGAAAAGGACTTTAATTCGTAACACCCCAAAAAATTTAATAATCCGCTCAACACCTAAAAAATTGCAATTTTTATATGAAAAAGTTATTTTGCCCATATCTCCTTAAATATACGTCCTAGGGCGAAAAGGACTTTAATTCGTGACCACACCCAAAAAATTGACAAATCCACCCAAAACCTACAAAAAATTTAAATTTTGATATGAAAAACTTATTTTGCCCATATCTCCTAAACTAAGGCCCCTAGCGCGAAAAGGACTTTAATTCATGACCACCCCAAAAAAATTGAATAATCCTCCCAAAACCTAAAAAAATTGAAATTTTTATCTGAAAAACTTATTTTGCCCATATCTTCGTATATACGCGTCCTAGAGCGAAAAGGACTTTAATTCGTAACACCCCAAAAAAATTAATAATCCGCTCAAAACCTAAAAAAATTGCAATTTTTATATGAAAAAGTTATTTTGTCCATATCTCCTTAAATATACGTCCTAGGGCGAAAGGACTTTAATTCGTGACCACCCCCAAAAAATTGACAAATCCACCCAAAACCTAAAAAAAAATTAAATTTTGATATGAAAAACTTATTTTGCCCATATCTCCTAAACTAAGCGCCCTAGCGCGAAAAGGACTTTAATTCATGACCACCCCCAAAAAAATTGAATAATCCTCCCAAAACCTAAAAAATTGAAATTTTTATCTGAAAATCTTATTTTGTCCATATCTTCGTATATACGCGTCCTAGAGCGAAAAGGACTTTAATTCGTAACACCCCAAAAAATTTAATAATCCGCTCAAAACCTAAAAAAAACGCAATTTTTATATGAAAAAGTTATTTTGCCCATATCTCCTTAAATATACGTCCTAGGGCGAAAAGTACTTTAATTCGTGACCACCCCCAAAAAATTGACAAATCCACACAAAACCTAAAAAAATTTGAAATTTATATCTGAAAAACTTATTTTGCCCATATCTTCGTATATACGCGTCTTAGAGCGAAAAGGACTTTAATTCGTAACACCCCAAAAAATTTAATAATCCGCTCAACACCTAAAAAATTGCAATTTTTATATGAAAAAGTTATTTTGCCCATATCTCCTTAAATATACGTCCTAGGGCGAAAAGGACTTTAATTCGTGACCACCCCCAAAAAATTGACAAATCCACCCAAAACCTAAAAAATTTGAAATTTATATCTGAAAAACTTATTTTGCCCATATCTTCATATATACGCGTCCTAGAGCGAAAAGGACTTTAATTCGTAACACCCCAAAAAATTTAATAATCCGCTCAACACCTAAAAAATTGCAATTTTTATATGAAAAAGTTATTTTGCCCATATCTCCTTAAATATACGTCCTAGGGCGAAAAGGACTTTAATTCGTGACCACACCCAAAAAATTGACAAATCCACCCAAAACCTACAAAAAATTTAAATTTTGATATGAAAAACTTATTTTGCCCATATCTCCTAAACTAAGGCCCCTAGCGCGAAAAGGACTTTAATTCATGACCACCCCAAAAAAATTGAATAATCCTCCCAAAACCTAAAAAAATTGAAATTTTTATCTGAAAAACTTATTTTGCCCATATCTTCGTATATACGCGTCCTAGAGCGAAAAGGACTTTAATTCGTAACACCCCAAAAAAATTAATAATCCGCTCAAAACCTAAAAAAATTGCAATTTTTATATGAAAAAGTTATTTTGTCCATATCTCCTTAAATATACGTCCTAGGGCGAAAGGACTTTAATTCGTGACCACCCCCAAAAAATTGACAAATCCACCCAAAACCTAAAAAAAAATTAAATTTTGATATGAAAAACTTATTTTGCCCATATCTCCTAAACTAAGCGCCCTAGCGCGAAAAGGACTTTAATTCATGACCACCCCCAAAAAAATTGAATAATCCTCCCAAAACCTAAAAAATTGAAATTTTTATCTGAAAATCTTATTTTGCCCATATCTTCGTATATACGCGTCCTAGAGCGAAAAGGACTTTAATTCGTAACACCCCAAAAAATTTAATAATCCGCTCAAAACCTAAAAAAAACGCAATTTTTATATGAAAAAGTTATTTTGCCCATATCTCCTTAAATATACGTCCTAGGGCGAAAAGTACTTTAATTCGTGACCACCCCCAAAAAATTGACAAATCCACACAAAACCTAAAAAAATTTGAAATTTATATCTGAAAAACTTATTTTGCCCATATCTTCGTATATACGCGTCTTAGAGCGAAAAGGACTTTAATTCGTAACACCCCAAAAAATTTAATAATCCGCTCAACACCTAAAAAATTGCAATTTTTATATGAAAAAGTTATTTTGCCCATATCTCCTTAAATATACGTCCTAGGGCGAAAAGGACTTTAATTCGTGACCACACCCAAAAAATTGACAAATCCACCCAAAACCTACAAAAAATTTAAATTTTGATATGAAAATCTTATTTTGCCCATATCTCCTAAATAAACTAAGCGCCCTAGCGCGAAAAGGACTTTAATTCATGACCACCCCCAAAAAAATTGAATAATCCTCCCAAAACCTAAAAAAGTGAAATTTTTATCTGAAAATATTATTTTGCCCATATCTTCGTATATACGCGTCCTAGAGCGAAAAGGACTTTAATTCGTAACACCACAAAAAATTTAATAATCCGCTCAAAACCTAAAAAATTGCAATTTTTATATGAAAAAGTTATTTTGCCCATATCTCCTTAAATATACGTCCTAGGGCGAAAAGGACTTTAATTCGTGACCACCCCCAAAAAATTGACAAATCCACCCAAAACCTAAAAAATTTGAAATTTATATCTGAAAAACTTATTTTGCCCATATCTTCGAATATACGCGTCCTAGAGCGAAAAGGACTTTAATTCGTAACACCCCAAAAAATTTAATTATCCGCTCAACACCTAAAAAATTGCAATTTTTATATAAAAAAGTTATTTTGCCCATATCTCCTTAAATATACGTCCTAGGGCGAAAAGGACTTTAATTCGTGACCACACCCCAAAAATTGACAAATCCACCCAAAACCTACAAAAAATTTAAATTTTGATATGAAAAACTTATTTTGCCCATATCTCCTAAACTAAGGCCCCTAGCGCGAAAAGGACTTTAATTCATGACCACCCCAAAAAAATTGAATAATCCTCCCAAAACCTAAAAAAATTAAAATTTTTATCTGAAAAACTTATTTTGCCCATATCTTCGAATATACGCGTCCTAGAGCGAAAAGGACTGTAATTCGTAACACCCCAAAAAAAATAATAATCCGCTCAAAACCTAAAAAAATTGCAATTTTTATATGAAAAAGTTATTTTGCCCATATCTCCTTAAATATACGTCCTAGGGCGAAAAGGACTTTAATTCGTGACCACCCCCAAAAAATTGACAAATCCACCCAAAACCTAAAAAAAAATTAAATTTTGATATGAAAAACTTATTTTGCCCATATCTCCTAAACTAAGCGCCCTAGCGCGAACCCCCAAAAAAATTGAATAATCCTCCCAAAACCTAAAAAATTGAAATTTTTATCTGAAAATCTTATTTTGCTCATATCTTCGTATATACGCGTCCTAGAGCGAAAAGAACTTTAATTCGTAACACTCCAAAAAAATTAATAATCCGCTCAAAACCAAAAAAAAACCCAATTT
Source organism: Haematobia irritans (assembly GCF_050003625.1). Classification (NCBI taxonomy): domain Eukaryota; kingdom Metazoa; phylum Arthropoda; class Insecta; order Diptera; family Muscidae; genus Haematobia; species Haematobia irritans. The sequence goes on along the minus strand of NC_134400.1, from coordinate 69,885,312 downwards.
TTATATGAAAAAGTTATTTTGCCCATATCTCCTTAAATATACGTCCTAGGGCGAAAAGTACTTTAATTCGTGACCACACCCAAAAAATTGACAAATCCACCCAAAACCTACAAAAAATTAAATTTTGATATGAAAAACTTATTTTGCCCATATCTCCTAAACTAAGCGTCCTAGCGCGAAAAGGACTTTAATTCATGACCACCCCCAAAAAAATTGAATAATCCTCCCAAAACCTAAAACAGTGAAATTTTTATCTGAAAATCTTATTTTGCCCATATCTTCGTATATACGCGTCCTAGAGCGAAAAGGACTTTAATTCGTAACACCCCAAAAAATTTAATAATCCGCTCAAAACCTAAAAAATTGCAATTTTTATATGAAAAAGTTATTTTGCCCATATCTCCTTAAATATACGTCCTAGGGCGAAAAGGACTTTAATTCGTGACCACCCCCAAAAAATTGACAAATCCACCCAAAACCTAAAAAATTGAAATTTATATCTGAAAAACTTATTTTGCCCATATCTTCGTATATACGCGTCTTAGAGCGAAAAGGACTTTAATTCGTAACACCCCAAAAAATTTAATAATCCGCTCAACACCTAAAAAATTGCAATTTTTATATGAAAAAGTTATTTTGCCCATATCTCCTTAAATATACGTCCTAGGGCGAAAAGTACTTTAATTCGTGACCACCCCCAAAAAATTGACAAATCCACCCAAAACCTAAAAAATTTGAAATTTATATCTGAAAAACTTATTTTGCCCATATCTTCGTATATACGCGTCCTAGAGCGAAAAGGACTTTAATTCGTAACACCCCAAAAAAATTAATAATCCGCTCAAAACCTAAAAAAAACGCAATTTTTATATGAAAAAGTTATTTTGCCCATATCTCCTTAAATATACGTCCTAGGGCGAAAAGTACTTTAATTCGTGACCACCCCCAAAAAATTGACAAATCCACCCAAAACCTAAAAAAAATTAAATTTTGATATGAAAAACTTATTTTGCCCATATCTCCTAAACTAAGCGTCCTAGCGCGAAAAGGACTTTAATTCATGACCACCCCCAAAAAAATTGAATAATCCTCCCAAAACCTAAAAAAGTGAAATTTTTATCTGAAAATCTTATTTTGCCCATATCTTCGTATATACGCGTCCTAGAGCGAAAAGGACTTTAATTCGTAACACCCCAAAAAATTTAATAATCCGCTCAAAACCTAAAAAATTGCAATTTTTATATGAAAAAGTTATTTTGCCCATATCTCCTTAAATATACGTCCTAGGGCGAAAAGGACTTTAATTCGTGACCACCCCCAAAAAATTGACAAATCCACCCAAAACCTAAAAAATTTGAAATTTATATCTGAAAAACTTATTTTGCCTATATCTTCGTATATACGCGTCCTAGAGCGAAAAGGACTTTAATTCGTAACACCCCAAAAAAATTAATAATCCGCTCAAAACCTAAAAAAATTGCAATTTTTATATGAAAAAGTTATTTTGCCCATATCTCCTTAAATATACGTCCTAGGGCGAAAAGGACTTTAATTCGTGACCACCCCCAAAAAATTGACAAATCCACCCAAAACCTAAAAAAAATTAAATTTTGATATGAAAAACTTATTTTGCCCATATCTCCTAAACTAAGCGCCCTAGCGCGAAAAGGACTTTAATTCATGACCACCCCCAAAAAAATTTAATAATCCTCCCAAAACCTAAAAAATTGAAATTTTTATCTGAAAATCTTATTTTGCCCATATCTTCGTATATACGCGTCCTAGAGCGAAAAGGACTTTAATTCGTAACACCCCAAAAAAATTAATAATCCGCTCAAAACCTAAAAAAAACGCAATTTTTATATGAAAAAGTTATTTTGCCCATATCTCCTTAAATATACGTCCTAGGGCGAAAAGTACTTTAATTCGTGACCACCCCCAAAAAATTGACAAATCCACCCAAAACCTAAAAAAAAATAAATTTTGATATGAAAAACTTATTTTGCCCATATCTCCTAAACTAAGCGTCCTAGCGCGAAAAGGACTTTAATTCATGACCACCCCCAAAAAAATTGAATAATCCTCCCAAAACCTAAAAAAGTGAAATTTTTATCTGAAAATCTTATTTTGCCCATATCTTCGTATATACGCGTCCTAGAGCGAAAAGGACTTTAATTCGGAACACTCCAAAAAATTTAATAATCCGCTCAAAACCTAAAAAAATTGCAATTTTTATATGAAAAAGTTATTTTGCCCATATCTCCTTAAATATACGTCCTAGGGCGAAAAGGACTTTAATTCGTGACCACCCCCAAAAAATTGACAAATCCACCCAAAACCTAAAAAAATTGAAATTTTTATCTGAAAAACTTATGTTGCCCATATCTTCGTATATACGCGTCCTAGAGCGAAAAGGACTTTAATTCGGAACACTCCAAAAAATTTAATAATCCGCTCAAAACCTAAAAAAATTGCAATTTTTATATGAAAAAGTTATTTTGCCCATATCTCCTTAAATATACGTCCTAGGGCGAAAAGGACTTTAATTCGTGACCACCCCCAAAAAATTGACAAATCCACCCAAAACCTAAAAAAAATTAAATTTTGATATGAAAAACTTATTTTGCCCATATCTCCTAAACTAAGCGTCCTAGCGCGAAAAGGACTTTAATTCATGACCACCCCCAAAAAATTGAATAATCCTCCCAAAACCTAAAAAAGTGAAATTTTTATCTGAAAATCTTATTTTGCCCATATCTTCGTATATACGCGCCCTAGAGCGAAAAGGACTTTAATTCGGAACACTCCAAAAAATTTAATAATCCGCTCAAAACCTAAAAAAATTGCAATTTTTATATGAAAAAGTTATTTTGCCCATATCTCCTTAAATATGCGTCCTAGGGCGAAAAGGACTAATTCGTGACCACACCCAAAAAATTGACAAATCCACCCAAAACCTAAAAAAATTTAAATTTTGATATGAAAAACTTATTTTGCCCATATCTCCTAAACTAAGCGCCCTAGCGCGAAAAGGACTTTAATTGAAATTTTTATCTGAAAATCTTATTTTGCCCATATCTTCGTATATACGCGTCCTAGAGCGAAAAGGACTTTAATTCGTAACACCCCAAAAAATTTAATAATCCGCTCAAAACCTAAAAAAAACGCAATTTTTATATGAAAAAGTTATTTTGCCCATATCTCCTTAAATATACGTCCTAGGGCGAAAAGGACTTTAATTCGTGACCACCCCCAAAAAATTGACAAATCCACCCAAAACCTAAAAAAATTGAAAATTTTATCTGAAAAACTTATGTTGCCCATATCTTCGTATATACGCGTCCTAGAGTGAAAAGGACTTTAATTCGTAACACCCCAAAAATTTTAATAATCAGCTCAACACCTAAAAAATTGCAATTTTTATATGAAAAAGTTATTTTGCCCATATCTCCTTAAATATGCGTCCTAGGGCGAAAAGGACTAATTCGTGACCACCCCCAAAAAATTGACAAATCCACCCAAAGCGTAAAAAAAATTAAATTTTGATATGAAAAACTTATTTTGCCCATATCTCCTAAACTAAGCGCCCTAGCGCGAAAAGGACTTTAATTCATGACCACCCCCAAAAAAATTGAATAATCCTCCCAAAACCTAAAAAAATTGAAATTTTTATCTGAAAAACTTATTTTTTCCATATCTTCGTAAATACGCGTCCTAGAGCGAAAAGGACTTTAATTCGTAACACCCCAAAAAATTTAATAATCCGCTCAAAACCTAAAAAATTGCAATTTTTATATGAAAAAGTTATTTTGCCCATATCTCCTTAAATATACGTCCTAGGGCGAAAAGGACTTTAATTCGTGACCACCCCCAAAAAATTGACAAATCCACCCAAAACCTAAAAAAAATTAAATTTTGATATGAAAAACTTATTTTGCCCATATCTCCTAAACTAAGCGTCCTAGCGCGAAAAGGACTTTAATTCATGACCACCCCCAAAAAAATTTAATAATCCTCCCAAAACCTAAAAAAGTGAAATTTTTATCTGAAAATCTTATTTTGCCCATATCTTCGTATATACGCGTCCTAGAGCGAAAAGGACTTTAATTCGTAACACCCCAAAAAATTTAATAATCCGCTCAAAACCTAAAAAATTGCAATTTTTATATGAAAAAGTTATTTTGCCCATATCTCCTTAAATATACGTCCTAGGGCGGAAAGGACTTTAATTCGTGACCACACCCAAAAAATTGACAAATCGACCCAAAACCTACAAAAAATTTAAATTTTGATATGAAAAACTTATTTTGCCCATATCTCCTAAACTAAGGCCCCTAGCGCGAAAAGGACTTTAATTCATGACCACCCCAAAAAAATTGAATAATCCTCCCAAAACCTAAAAAAATTGAAATTTTTATCTGAAAAACTTATTTTGCCCATATCTTCGTATATACGCGTCCTAGAGCGAAAAGGACTTTAATTCGTAACACCCCAAAAAAATTAATAATCCGCTCAAAACCTAAAAAAATTGCAATTTTTATATGAAAAAGTTATTTTGCCCATATCTCCTTAAATATACGTCCTAGGGCGAAAAGGACTTTAATTCGTGACCACCCCCAAAAAATTGACAAATCCACCCAAAACATAAAAAAATTAAATTTTGATATGAAAAACTTATTTAGCCCATATCTCCTAAACTAAGCGCCCTAGCGCGAAAAGGACTTTAACCTAAAAAATTGAAATTTTTATCTGAAAATCTTATTTTGCCCATATCTTCGTATATACGCGTCCTAGAGCGAAAAGGACTTTAATTCGTAATACCCCAAAAAAATTAATAATCCGCTCAAAACCTAAAAAAAACGCAATTTTTATATGAAAAAGTTATTTTGCCCATATCTCCTTAAATATACGTCCTAGGGCGAAAAGTACTTTAATTCGTGACCACCCCCAAAAAATTGACAAATCCACCCAAAACCTAAAAAAAATTAAATTTTGATATGAAAAACTTATTTTGCCCATATCTCCTAAACTAAGCGTCCTAGCGCGAAAAGGACTTTAATTCATGACCACCCCCAAAAAAATTGAATAATCCTCCCAAAACCTAAAAAAGTGAAATTTTTATCTGAAAATCTTATTTTGCCCATATCTTCGTATATACGCGTCCTAGAGCGAAAAGGACTTTAATTCGTAACACTCCAAAAAATTTAATAATCCGCTCAAAACCTAAAAAAATTGCAATTTTTATATGAAAAAGTTATTTTGCCCATATCTCCTTAAATATACGTCCTAGGGCGAAAAGGACTTTAATTCGTGACCACCCCCAAAAAATTGACAAATCCACCCAAAACCTAAAAAAATTGAAATTTTTATCTGAAAAACTTATGTTGCCCATATCTTCGTATATACGCGTCCTAGAGTGAAAAGGACTTTAATTCGTAACACCCCAAAAAATTTAATAATCCGCTCAACACCTAAAAAATTGCAATTTTTATATGAAAAAGTTATTTTGCCCATATCTCCTTAAATATGCGTCCTAGGGCGAAAAGGACTAATTCGTGACCACACCCAAAAAATTGACAAATCCACCCAAAACCTAAAAAAATTTAAATTTTGATATGAAAAACTTATTTTGCCCATATCTCCTAAACTAAGCGCCCTAGCGCGAAAAGGACTTTAATTCATGACCACCCCCAAAAAAATTGAATAATCCTCCCAAAACCTAAAAAAAAATTGAAATTTATATCTGAAAAACTTATTTTGCCCATATCTTCGTATATACGCGTCCTAGAGCGAAAAGGACTTTAATTCGTAACACCCCAAAAAATTTAATAATCCGCTCAACACCTAAAAAATTGCAATTTTTATATGAAAAAGTTATTTTGCCCATATCTCCTTAAATATACGTCCTAGGGCGAAAAGGACTTTAATTCGTGACCACACCCAAAAAATTGACAAATCCAATCAAAACCTACAAAAAATTTAAATTTTGATATGAAAAACTTATTTTGCCCATATCTCCTAAACTAAGGCCCCTAGCGCGAAAAGGACTTTAATTCATGACCACCCCAAAAAAATTAAATAATCCTCCCAAAACCTAAAAAAATTGAAATTTTTATCTGAAAAACGTATTTTGCCCATATCTTCGTATATACGCGTCCTAGAGCGAAAAGGACTTTAATTCGTAACACCCCAAAAAAATTAATAATCCGCTCAAAACCTAAAAAAAATGCAATTTTTATATGAAAAAGTTATTTTGCCCATATCTCCTTAAATATACGTCCTAGGGCGAAAAGGACTTTAATTCGTGACCACCACCAAAAAATTGACAAATCCACCCAAAACCTAAAAAAAATTAAATTTTGATATGAAAAACTTATTTTGCCCATATCTCCTAAACTAAGCGCCCTAGCGCGAAAAGGACTTTAATTCATGACCACCAAAAAAAAAAAAATGGAATAATCCTCCCAAAACCTAAAAAATTGAAATTTTTATCTGAAAATCTTATTTTGCCCATATCTTCGTATATACGCGTCCTAAACTAAGCGTCCTAGCGCGAAAAGGACTTTAATTCATGACCACCCCCAAAAAAATTGAATAATCCTCCCAAAACCTAAAAAAGTGAAATTTTTATCTGAAAATCTTATTTTGCCCATATCTTCGTATATACGCGTCCTATAGCGAAAAGGACTTTAATTCGTAACACCCCAAAAAATTTAATAATCCGCTCAAAACCTAAAAAATCGCAATTTTTATATGAAAAAGTTATTTTGCCCATATCTCCTTAAATATACGTCCTAGGGCGAAAAGGACTTTAATTCGTGACCACCCCCAAAAAATTGACAAATCCACCCAAAACCTAAAAAAATTGAAAATTTTATCTGAAAAACTTATGTTGCCCATATCTTCGTATATACGCGTCCTAGAGTGAAAAGGACTTTAATTCGTAACACCCCAAAAAATTTAATAATCAGCTCAACACCTAAAAAATTGCAATTTTTATATGAAAAAGTTTTTTTGCCCATATCTCCCTAAATATGCGTCCTAGGGCGAAAAGGACTAATTCGTGACCACCCCCAAAAAATTGACAAATCCACCCAAAGCGTAAAAAAATTTAAATTTTGATATGAAAAACTTATTTTGCCCATATCTCCTAAACTAAGCGCCCTAGCGCGAAAAGGACTTTAATTCATGACCACCCCCAAAAAAATTGAATAATCCTCCCAAAACCTAAAAAAATTGAAATTTTTATCTGAAAAACTTATTTTTTCCATATCTTCGTAAATACGCGTCCTAGAGCGAAAAGGACTTTAATTCGTAACACCCCAAAAACTTTAATAATCCACTCAAAACCTAAAAAAATTGCAATTTTTATATGAAAAAGTTATTTTGCCCATATCTCCTAAATATGCGTCCTAGGGCGAAATGGACTTTAATTTGTGGCCACCCCCAAAAAATTGACAAATCTACCCAAAGCGTAAAAAAATTTAAATTTTGATATGAAAATCTTATTTTGCGCATATCTCCTAAACTAAGCGCCCTAGCGCGAAAAGGACTTTAATTCATGACCACCCCCAAAAAATTGAATAATCCTCCCAAAACCTAAAAAAGTGAAATTTTTATCTGAAAATCTTATTTTGCCCATATCTTCGTATATACGCGTCCTAGAGCGAAAAGGACTTTAATTCGTAACACCCCAAAAAATTTAATAATCCGCTCAAAACCTAAAAAAAACGCAATTTTTATATGAAAAAGTTATTTTGCCCATATCTCCTTAAATATACGTCCTAGGGCGAAAAGGACTTTAATTCGTGACCACCCCCAAAAAATTGACAAATCCACCCAAAACCTAAAAAAATTGAAAATTTTATCTGAAAAACTTATGTTGCCCATATCTTCGTATATACGCGTCCTAGAGCGAAAAGGACTTTAATTCGTAACACCCCAAAAAATTTAATAATCCGCTCAAAACCTAAAAAAAGGCAATTTTTATATGAAAAAGTTATTTTGCCCATATCTCCTTAAATATACGTCCTAGGGCGAAAAGTACTTTAATTCGTGACCACCCCCAAAAAATTGACAAATCCACCCAAAACCTAAAAAAAATTAAATTTTGATATGAAAAACTTATTTTGCCCATATCTCCTAAACTAAGCGTCCTAGCGCGAAAAGGACTTTAATTCATGACCACCCCCAAAAAAATTGAATAATCCTCCCAAAACTTAAAAAAGTGAAATTTTTATCTGAAAATCTTATTTTGCCCATATCTTCGTATATACGCGTACTAGAGCGAAAAGGACTTTAATTCGTAACACCCCAAAAAATTTAATAATCCACTCAAAACCTAAAAAATTGCAATTTTTATATGAAAAAGTTATTTTGCCCATATCTCCTTAAATATGCGTCCTAGGGCGAAATGGACTTTAATTCGTGACCACCCCCAAAAAATTGACAAATCCTCCCAAAACCTAAAAAAATCGAAATTTTTATCTCAAAAACTTATTTTGCCCATATCTTCGTATATACGCGTCCTAGAGCGAAAAGGACTTTAATTCGTAACACCCCAAAAAAATTAATAATCCGCTCAAAACCTAAAAAGATTGCAATTTTTATATGAAAAAGTTATTTTGCCCATATCTCCTTAAATATACGTCCTAGGGCGCAAAGGACCTTAATTTTTTTTTTTTGTATTTGTATTTGTATTTATTGACATAGTAGTACAAAAAGTATAAACTTATAAACTGTACTACATTTACATAGAAATAATTTAACAATTGTGTAATTCGTGACCACACCTAAAAAATTGACAAATCCACCCAAAACCTAAAAAAAAGTTAAATTTTGATATGAAAAACTTATTTTGCCCAAATCTCCTAAACTAAGCGCCCTAGCGCGAAAAGGACTTTAATTCATGACCACCCCCAAAAAAATTGAATAATAATGAAAAACTTATTTTGCCCATATCTCCTAAACTAAGCGCCCTAGCGCGAAAAGGACTTTAATTAATGACCACCCACAAAAAAAATTGAATAATCCTCCCCAAACCTAAAAAAATTGAAATTTTTATATGAAAAAATTATTTATATGAAAAAGTTATTTTGCCTATATCTCCTTAAATATGCGTCCTAGGGCGAAATGGACTTTAATTCGTGACCACACCCAAAAAATTGACAAATCCACCCAAAACCTAAAAAAAAAATTAAATTTTGATATGAAAAACTTGTTTTGCCCATATCTCCTAAACTAAGCGCCCTAGCGCGAAAAGGACTTTAATCCATGACCACCCCCAAAAAAAATTGAATAATCCTCCCAAAACCTAAAAAAATTGAAATTTTTATCTGAAAAAGTTATTTTGCCCATATCTTCGTATATACGCGTCCTAAAGCGAAAAGGACTTTAATTCGTAACTCCCCAAAAAATTTAATAATCCGCTCAAAACCTAAAAAAATTGCAATTTTTATATGAAAAAGTTATTTTGCCCATATCTCCTTAAATATACGTCCTAGGGCGCAAAGGACCTTAATTCGTGACCACACCTAAAAAATTGACAAATCCACCCAAAACCTAAAAAAAAAGTTAAATTTTGATATGAAAAACTTATTTTGCCCATATCTCCTAAACTAAGCGCCCTAGCGCGAAAAGGACTTTAATTCATGACCACCCCCAAAAAAATTGAATAATCCTCCCAAAACCTAAAAAAATTGAAATTTTTATCTGAAAATCTTATTTTGCCCATATCTTCGTATATACGCGTCCTAGAGCGAAAAGGACTTCAATTCGTAACACCCCAAAAAAATTAATAATCCGCTCAAAACCTAAAAAAATTGCAATTTTTATATGAAAAAGTTATTTTGCCCATATCTCCTTAAATATACGTCCTAGGGCGCAAAGGACCTTAATTCGTGACCACACCTAAAAAATTGACAAATCCACCCAAAACCTAAAAAAAATTAAATTTTGGTATGAAAAACTTATTTTGCCCATATCTCCTAAACTAAACGCCCTAGCGCGAAAAGGACTTTAATTCATGACCACCCCCAAAAAAATTGAATAATCCTCCCAAAACCTAAAAAATTTAAATTTTTATCTGAAAAACTTATTTTGCCCATATCTTCGTATATACGCGTCCTAGAGCGAAAAGGACTTTAATTCGTAACACCCCAAAAAAATTAATAATCCGCTCAAACCCTAAAAAAATTGCAATTTTTATATGAAAAAGTTATTTTGCCCATATCTCCTTAAATATGCGTCCTAGGGTGAAATGGACTTTAATTCGTGACCATCCCCAAAAAATTGACAAATCCTCCCAAAACCTAAAAAAATTGAAAATTTTATCGGAAAAACTTATTTTGCCCATATCTTCGTATATACGCGTCCTAGAGCGAAAAGGACTTTAATTCGTGACCTCCCCCAAAAAAATTTAATAATCCACTCAAAACCTAAAAAAATTGCAATTTTTATATGAAAAAGTTATTTTGCCCATATCTCCTTAAATATGCGTCCTAGGGCGAAATGGACTTTAATTCGTGACCGCCCCCAAAAAATTGCCAAATCCACCCAAAACCTAAAAAAAATTAAATTTTGATATGAAAAACTTATTTTGCCCATATCTCCTAAACTAAGCGCCCTAGCGCGAAAATGACTTTAATTCATGACCACCCCCAAAAAAAATGAATAATCCTCCCAAAACCTAAAAAAATTGAAATTTTTATCTGAAAAGCTTATTTTGCCCATATCTTCGTATATACGCGTCTTAGAGCGTATATATTGACAAATTGACAAATCCACCCAAAACCTAAAAAAAAAATTAAATTTTGATATGAAAAACTTATTTTGCCCATATCTCCTTAAATATGCGTCCTAGCGCGAAAAGGACTTTATTTCATCACCACCCCCAAAAAAATTGAATAATCTTCCCAAAACCTAAAAAATTTGAAATTTATATCTGAAAAACTTATTTTGCCCATATCATCGTATATACGCGTCCTAGAGCGAAAAGGACTTTAATTCGTAACACCCCAAAAAATTTAATAATCCGCTCAAAACCTAAAAAAAATTGCAATTTTTATATGAAAAAGTTATTTTGCCCATATCTCCTTAAATATACGTCCTAGGGCGAAAAGGACTTTAATTCGTGACCACCCCCAAAGAAATTGACAAATCCACCCAAAACCTAAAAAATTTAAATTTTGATATGAAAAACTTATTTTGCCCATATCTCCTAAACTAAGCGCCCTAGCGTGAAAAGGACTTTAATTCATGACCACCCCCAAAAAAATTGAATAATCCTCCCAAAACATAAAAAAATTGAAATTTTTATCTGAAAAACTTATTTTGCCCATATCTTCGTAAATACGCGTCCTAGAGCGAAAAGGACTTTAATTCGTAACACCCCAAAAAATTAATAATCCGCTCAACACCTAAAAAATTGCAATTTTTATATGAAAATCTTATTTTGCCCATATCTCCTTAAATATAAGTCGTATATACGCGTCCTAGAGCGAAAAGGACTTTAATTCGTAACACCCCAAAAAATTTAATAATCCGCTCAAAACCTAAAAAAAATTGCAATTTTTATATGAAAAAGTTATTTTGCCCATATCTCCTTAAATATACGTCCTAGGGCGAAAAGGACTTTAATTCGTGACCACACCCAAAAAATTGACAAATCCACCCAAAACCTACAAAAAATTTAAATTTTGATATGAAAAACTTATTTTGCCCATATCTCCTAAACTAAGGCCCCTAGCGCGAAAAGGACTTTAATTCATGACCATCCCCAAAAAAATTGAATAATCCTCCCAAAACCTAAAAAATTTGAAATTTGTATCTGAAAAACTTATTTTGCCCATATCTTCGTATATACGCGTCCTAGAGCGAAAAGGACTTTAATTCGTAACACCCCAAAAAATTTAATAATCCGCTCAAAACCTAAAAAATTGCAATTTTTATATGAAAAAGTTATTTTGCCCATATCTCCTTAAATATACGTCCTAGGGCGAAAAGGACTTTAATTCGTGACAACCCCCAAAAAATTGACAAATCCACCCAAAACCTAAAAAAAATTAAATTTTGATATGAAAAACTTATTTTGCCCATATCTCCTAAACTAAGCGCCCTAGCGCGAAAAGGACTTTAATTCATGACCACCCCCAAAAAAATTGAATAATCCTCCCAAAACCTAAAAAAATTGAAATTTTTATCTGAAAATCTTATTTTGCCCATATCTTCGTATATACGCGTCCTAGAGCGAAAAGGACTTCAATTCGTAACACCCCAAAAAAATTAATAATCCGCTCAAAACCTAAAAAAATTGCAATTTTTATATGAAAAAGTTATTTTGCCCATATCTCCTTAAATATACGTCCTAGGGCGCAAAGGACCTTAATTCGTGACCACACCTAAAAAATTGACAAATCCACCCAAAACCTAAAAAAATTTAAATTTTGGTATGAAAAACTTATTTTGCCCATATCTCCTAAACTAAACGCCCTAGCGCGAAAAGGACTTTAATTCATGACCACCCCCAAAAAAATTGAATAATCCTCCCAAAACCTAAAAAATTTAAATTTTTATCTGAAAAACTTATTTTGCCCATATCTTCGTATATACGCGTCCTAGAGCGAAAAGGACTTTAATTCGTAACACCCCAAAAAAATTAATAATCCGCTCAAAACCTAAAAAAATTGCAATTTTTATATGAAAAAGTTATTTTGCCCATATCTCCTTAAATATGCGTCCTAGGGTGAAATGGACTTTAATTCGTGACCATCCCCAAAAAATTGACAAATCCTCCCAAAACCTAAAAAAATTGAAAATTTTATCGGAAAAACTTATTTTGCCCATATCTTCGTATATACGCGTCCTAGAGCGAAAAGGACTTTAATTCGTGACCTCCCCCAAAAAAATTTAATAATCCACTCAAAACCTAAAAAAATTGCAATTTTTATATGAAAAAGTTATTTTGCCCATATCTCCTTAAATATGCGTCCTAGGGTGAAATGGACTTTAATTCGTGACCATCCCCAAAAAATTGACAAATCCTCCCAAAACCTAAAAAAATTGAAAATTTTATCGGAAAAACTTATTTTGCCCATATCTTCGTATATACGCGTCCTAGAGCGAAAAGGACTTTAATTCGTAACACCCCAAAAAAATTAATAATCCGCTCAAAACCTAAAAAAATTGCAATTTTTATATGAAAAAGTTATTTTGCCCATATCTCCTTAAATATGCGTCCTAGGGCGAAATGGACTTTAATTCGTGACCGCCCCCAAAAAATTGCCAAATCCACCCAAAACCTAAAAAAAATTAAATTTTGATATGAAAAACTTATTTTGCCTATATCTCCTAAACTAAGCGCCCTAGCGCGAAAATGACTTTAATTCATGACCACCCCCAAAAAAAATGAATAATCCTCCCAAAACCTAAAAAAATTGAAATTTTTATCTGAAAAGCTTATTTTGCCCATATCTTCGTATATACGCGTCTTAGAGCGTATATATTGACAAATTGACAAATCCACCCAAAACCTAAAAAAAAAATTAAATTTTGATATGAAAAACTTATTTTGCCCATATCTCCTTAAATATGCGTCCTAGCGCGAAAAGGACTTTATTTCATCACCACCCCCAAAAAAATTGAATAATCTTCCCAAAACCTAAAAAATTTGAAATTTATATCTGAAAAACTTATTTTGCCCATATCATCGTATATACGCGTCCTAGAGCGAAAAGGACTTTAATTCGTAACACCCCAAAAAATTTAATAATCCGCTCAAAACCTAAAAAAAATTGCAATTTTTATATGAAAAAGTTATTTTGCCCATATCTCCTTAAATATACGTCCTAGGGCGAAAAGGACTTTAATTCGTGACCACCCCCAAAGAAATTGACAAATCCACCCAAAACCTAAAAAATTTAAATTTTGATATGAAAAACTTATTTTGCCCATATCTCCTAAACTAAGCGCCCTAGCGTGAAAAGGACTTTAATTCATGACCACCCCCAAAAAAATTGAATAATCCTCCCAAAACATAAAAAAATTGAAATTTTTATCTGAAAAACTTATTTTGCCCATATCTTCGTAAATACGCGTCCTAGAGCGAAAAGGACTTTAATTCGTAACACCCCAAAAAATTAATAATCCGCTCAACACCTAAAAAATTGCAATTTTTATATGAAAATCTTATTTTGCCCATATCTCCTTAAATATAAGTCGTATATACGCGTCCTAGAGCGAAAAGGACTTTAATTCGTAACACCCCAAAAAATTTAATAATCCGCTCAAAACCTAAAAAAAATTGCAATTTTTATATGAAAAAGTTATTTTGCCCATATCTCCTTAAATATACGTCCTAGGGCGAAAAGGACTTTAATTCGTGACCACACCCAAAAAATTGACAAATCCACCCAAAACCTACAAAAAATTTAAATTTTGATATGAAAAACTTATTTTGCCCATATCTCCTAAACTAAGGCCCCTAGCGCGAAAAGGACTTTAATTCATGACCATCCCCAAAAAAATTGAATAATCCTCCCAAAACCTAAAAAATTTGAAATTTGTATCTGAAAAAACTTATTTTGCCCATATCTTCGTATATACGCGTCCTAGAGCGAAAAGGACTTTAATTCGTAACACCCCAAAAAATTTAATAATCCGCTCAAAACCTAAAAAATTGCAATTTTTATATGAAAAAGTTATTTTGCCCATATCTCCTTAAATATACGTCCTAGGGCGAAAAGGACTTTAATTCGTGACAACCCCCAAAAAATTGACAAATCCACCCAAAACCTAAAAAAAATTAAATTTTGATATGAAAAACTTATTTTGCCCATATCTCCTAAACTAAGCGCCCTAGCGCGAAAAGGACTTTAATTCATGACCACCCCCAAAAAAATTGAATAATCCTCCCAAAACCTAAAAAATTGAAATTTTTATCTGAAAATCTTATTTTGCCCATATCTTCGTATATACGCGTCCTAGAGCGAAAAGGACTTTAATTCGTAACACCCCAAAAAATTTAATAATCCGCTCAAAACCTAAAAAAACCCAATTTTTATATGAAAAAGTTATTTTGCCCATATCTCCTTAAATATACGTCCTAGGGCGAAAAGTACTTTAATTCGTGACCACCCCCAAAAAATTGACAAATCCACCCAAAACCTAAAAAAAATTAAATTTTGATATGAAAAACTTATTTTGCCCATATCTCCTAAACTAAGCGTCCTAGCGCGAAAAGGGCTTTAATTCATGACCACCCCCAAAAAAATTGAATACTCCTCCCAAAACCTAAAAACATTGAAATTTTTATCTGAAAATCTTATTTTGCCCATATCTTCGTAAATACGCGTCCTAGAGCGAAAAGGACTTTAATTCGTAACACCCCAAAAAATTTAATAATCCGCTCAAAACCTATAAAAATTGCAATTTTTATATGAAAAAGTTATTTTGCCCATATCTCCTTAAATATACGTCCTAGGGCGAAAAGGACTTTAATTCGTGACCACCCCCAAAAAATTGACAAATCCACCCAAAACCTAAAAAAATTTAAATTTTGAAATGAAAAACTTATTTTGCCCATATCTCCTAAACTAAGCGCCCTAGCGCGAAAAGGACTTTAATTCATGACCACCCCCAAAAAAATTGAATAATCCTCCCAAAACCTAAAAAAAATTGAAATTTTTATCTGAAAAACTTAATTTGCCCATATCTTCGTATATACGCGTCCTAGAGCGAAAAGGACTTTAATTCGTAACACCCCAAAAAAATTTAATAATCCGCTCAAAACCTAAAAAATTTGAAATTTATATCTGAAAAACTTATTTTGCCCATATCTTCGTATATACGCGTCCTAGAGCGAAAAGGACTTTAATTCGTAACACCCCAAAAAATTTAATAATCCGCTCAAAACCTAAAAAAAATTGCAATTTTTGTATGAAAAAGTTATTTTGCCCATATCTCCTTAAATATACGTCCTAGGGCGAAAAGGACTTTAATTCGTGACCACCCCCAAAAAATTGACAAATCCACCCAAAACCTAAAAAAATTTAAATTTTGATATGAAAAACTTATTTTGCCCATATCTCCTAAACTAAGCGCCCTAGCGTGAAAAGGACTTTAATTCATGACCACCCCCAAAAAAATTGAATAATCCTCCCAAAACATAAAAAAATTGAAATTTTTATCTGAAAAACTTATTTTGCCCATATCTTCGTAAATACGCGTCCTAGAGCGAAAAGGACTTTAATTCGTAACACCCCAAAAAAATTAATAATCCGCTCAACACCTAAAAAATTGCAATTTTTATATGAAAATCTTATTTTGCCCATATCTCCTTAAATATAAGTCGTATATACGCGTCCTAGAGCGAAAAGGACTTTAATTCGTAACACCCCAAAAAATTTAATAATCCGCTCAAAACCTAAAAAAAATTGCAATTTTTATATGAAAAAGTTATTTTGCCCATATCTCCTTAAATATACGTCCTAGGGCGAAAAGGACTTTAATTCGTGACCACACCCAAAAAAATTGAATAATCCTCCCAAAACCTACAAAAAATTTAAATTTTGATATGAAAAACTTATTTTGCCCATATCTCCTAAACTAAGGCCCCTAGCGCGAAAAGGACTTTAATTCATGACCATCCCCAAAAAAATTGAATAATCCTCCCAAAACCTAAAAAATTTGAAATTTGTATCTGAAAAACTTATTTTGCCCATATCTTCGTATATACGCGTCCTAGAGCGAAAAGGACTTTAATTCGTAACACCCCAAAAAATTTAATAATCCGCTCAAAACCTAAAAAAATTGCAATTTTTATATGAAAAAGTTATTTTGCCCATATCTCCTTAAATATACGTCCTAGGGCGAAAAGGACTTTAATTCATGACCACTCCCAAAAAAATTGAATAATCCTCCCAAGACCTAAAAAAATTTAAATTTTTATCTGAAAAACTTATTTTGCCCATATCTCCTAAACTAAGCGCCCTAGCGCGAAAAGGACTTTAATTCATGACCACCCCCAAAAAAATTGAATAATCCTCCCAAAACCTAAAAAATTGAAATTTTTATCTGAAAATCTTATTTTGCCCATATCTTCGTATATACGCGTCCTAGAGCGAAAAGGACTTTAATTCGTAACACCCCAAAAAATTTAATAATCCGCTCAAAACCTAAAAAAACCCAATTTTTATATGAAAAAGTTATTTTGCCCATATCTCCTTAAATATACGTCCTAGGGCGAAAAGTACTTTAATTCGTGACCACCCCCAAAAAATTGACAAATCCACCCAAAACCTAAAAAAAATTAAATTTTGATATGAAAAACTTATTTTGCCCATATCTCCTAAACTAAGCGTCCTAGCGCGAAAAGGGCTTTAATTCATGACCACCCCCAAAAAAATTGAATACTCCTCCCAAAACCTAAAAACATTGAAATTTTTATCTGAAAATCTTATTTTGCCCATATCTTCGTAAATACGCGTCCTAGAGCGAAAAGGACTTTAATTCGTAACACCCCAAAAAATTTAATAATCCGCTCAAAACCTATAAAAATTGCAATTTTTATATGAAAAAGTTATTTTGCCCATATCTCCTTAAATATACGTCCTAGGGCGAAAAGGACTTTAATTCGTGACCACCCCCAAAAAATTGACAAATCCACCCAAAACCTAAAAAAATTTAAATTTTGAAATGAAAAACTTATTTTGCCCATATCTCCTAAACTAAGCGCCCTAGCGCGAAAAGGACTTTAATTCATGACCACCCCCAAAAAAATTGAATAATCCTCCCAAAACCTAAAAAAAATTGAAATTTTTATCTGAAAAACTTAATTTGCCCATATCTTCGTATATACGCGTCCTAGAGCGAAAAGGACTTTAATTCGTAACACCCCAAAAAAATTTAATAATCCACTCAAAACCTAAAAAAATGCAATTTTTATATGAAAAAGTTATTTTGCCCATATCTCCTTAAATATGCGTCCTAGGGCGAAATGGACTTTAATTCGTGACCACCCCCAAAAAAATTGACAAATCCACCCAAACCCTAAAAAAATTTAAATTTTGATATGAAAAACTTATTTTGCCCATATCTCCTAAAATAAGCGCCCTAGCGCGAAAAGGACTTTAATTCATGACCACCCCCGAAAAAATTGAATAATCCTCCCAAAACCTAAAAAAATCGAAATTTTTATCTGAAAAACTTATTTTGCCCATATCTTCGTATATACGCGTCCTAGAGCGAAAAAGACTTTAATTCGTAACACCCCAAAAAATTTAATAATCCGCTCAAAACCTAAAAAAATTGCAATTTTTATATTAAAAAGTTATTTTGCCCATATCTCCTTAAATATACGTCCTAGGGCGCAAAGGACCTTACTTCGTGACCACACCTAAAAAATTGACAAATCCACCCAAAACCTAAAAAAAAGTTAAATTTTGATATGAAAAACTTATTTTGCCCATATCTCCTAAACTAAGCGCCCTAGCGCGAAAAGGACTTTAATTCATGACCACCCCCAAAAAAATTTAATAATCCGCTCAAAACCTAAAAAAAATTAAATTTTGATATGAAAAACTTATTTTGCCCATATCTCCTTAAATATACGTCCTAGGGCGAAAAGGACTTTAATTCGTGACCAACCCAAAAAATTTGAACAATCCTCCCAAAACCTAAAAAATTGAAATTTTTATCTGAAAAACTTATTTTGCCCATATCTTCGTATATACGCGTCCTAGAGCGAAAAGGACTTTAATTCGTGACCTCCCCCAAAAAAATTTAATAATCCACTCAAAACCTAAAAAAATTGCAATTTTTATATGAAAAAGTTATTTTGCCCATATCTCCTTAAATATGCGTCCTAGCGCGAAAAGGACTTTAATTCATGACCACCCCCAAAAAAATTGAATAATCCTCCCAAAACCTAAAAAAATTGAAATTTTTATCTGAAAAACTTATTTTGCCCATATCTTCGTATATACGCGTCCTAAAGCGAAAAGGACTTTAACACCCCAAAAAATTTAATAATCCACTCAAAACCTACAAAAATTGCAATTTTTATATGAAAAAGTTATTTTGCCCATATCTCCTTAAATATGCGTCCTAGGGCGAAATGGACTTTAATTCGTGACCACCCCCAAAGAAATTGAATAATCCACCCAAACCCTAAAAAAATTTAAATTTTGATATGAAAAACTTATTTTGCCCATATCTCCTAAACTAAGTGCCCTAGCGCGAAAAGGACTTTAATTCATGACCACCCCCGAAAAAATTGAATAATCCTCCCAAAACCTAAAAAAATCGAAATTTTTATCTGAAAAATTTATTTTGCCCATATCTTCGTATATACGCGTCCTAGAGCGAAAAAGACTTCAATTCGTAACACCCCAAAAAATTTAATAATCCGCTCAAAACCTAAAAAATTGCAATTTTTATATGAAAAAGTTATTTTGCCCATATCTCCTTAAATATACGTCCTAGGGCGAAAAGGACTTTAATTCGTGACCACCACCAAAAAATTGACAAATCCTCCCAAAACCTAAAAAAATTGAAATTTTTATCTGAAAAACTTATTTTGCCCATATCTTCGTATATACGCGTCCTAGAGCGAAAAGGACTTTAGTTCGTAACACCCCAAAAAATTTAATAATCCGCTCAAAACCTAAAAAAATTGCAATTTTTATATGAAAAAGTTATTTTGCCCATATCTCCTTAAATATACGTCCTAGGGCGAAAAGGACTTTAATTCGTGACCACCCCCAAAAAATTGACAAATCCACCCAAAACCTAAAAAAATTTAAATTTTGAAATGAAAAACTTATTTTGCCCATATCTCCTAAACTAAGCGCCCTAGCGCGAAAAGGACTTTAATTCATGACCACCCCCAAAAAAATTGAATAATCCTCCCAAAACCTAAAAAAAATTGAAATTTTTATCTGAAAAACTTAATTTGCCCATATCTTCGTATATACGCGTCCTAGAGCGAAAAGGACTTTAATTCGTAACACCCCAAAAAATTTAATAATCCACTCAAAACCTAAAAAATTGCAATTTTTATATGAAAAAGTTATTTTGCCCATATCTCCTTAAATATGCGTCCTAGGGCGAAATGGACTTTAATTCGTGACCACCCCCAAAAAAATTGACAAATCCACCCAAACCCTAAAAAATTAAAATTTTGATATGAAAAACTTATTTTGCCCATATCTCCTAAACTAAGCGCCCTAGCGCGAAAAGGACTTTAATTCATGACCACCCCCGAAAAAATTGAATAATCCTCCCAAAACCTAAAAAAATCGAAATTTTTATCTGAAAAACTTATTTTGCCCATATCTTCGTATATACGCGTCCTAGAGCGAAAAAGACTTTAATTCGTAACACCCCAAAAAATTTAATAATCCGCTCAAAACCTAAAAAAATTGCAATTTTTATATTAAAAAGTTATTTTACCCATATCTCCTTAAATATACGTCCTAGGGCGCAAAGGACCTTAATTCGTGACCACACCTAAAAAATTGACAAATCCACCCAAAACCTAAAAAAAAGTTAAATTTTGATATGAAAAACTTATTTTGCCCATATCTCCTAAACTAAGCGCCCTAGCGCGAAAAGGACTTTAATTCATGACCACCCCCAAAAAAATTTAATAATCCGCTCAAAACCTAAAAAAATTTAAATTTTGATATGAAAAACTTATTTTGCCCATATCTCCTTAAATATACGTCCTAGGGCGAAAAGGACTTTAATTCGTGACCAACCCCAAAAAATTGACAAATCCTCCCAAAACCTAAAAAAATTTAAATTTTTATCTGAAAAACTTATTTTGCCCATATCTTCGTATATACGCGTCCTTGAGCGAAAAGGACTTTAATTCGTGACCTCCCCCAAAAAAATTTAATAATCCACTCAAAACCTACAAAAATTGCAATTTTTATATGAAAAAGTTATTTTGCCCATATCTCCTTAAATATGCGTCCTAGGGCGAAATGGACTTTAATTCGTGACCACCCCCAAAAAATTGACAAATCCACCCAAAACCTAAAAAAAAATAAATTTTGATATGAAAAACTTATTTTGCCCATATCTCCTAAACTAAGCGTCCTAGCGCGAAAAGGGCTTTAATTCATGACCACCCCCAAAAAAATTGAATACTCCTCCCAAAACCTAAAAACATTGAAATTTTTATCTGAAAATCTTATTTTGCCCATATCTTCGTAAATACGCGTCCTAGAGCGAAAAGGACTTTAATTCGTAACACCCCAAAAAATTTAATAATCGGCTCAAAACCTATAAAAATTGCAATTTTTATATGAAAAAGTTATTTTGCCCATATCTCCTTAAATATACGTCCTAGGGCGAAAAGGACTTTAATTCGTGACCACCCCCAAAAAATTGACAAATACACCCAAAACCTAAAAAAATTTAAATTTTGAAATGAAAAACTTATTTTGCCCATATCTCCTAAACTAAGCGCCCTAGCGCGAAAAGGACTTTAATTCATGACCACCCCCAAAAAAATTGAATAATCCTCCCAAAACCTAAAAAAAATTGAAATTTTTATCTGAAAAACTTAATTTGCCCATATCTTCGTATATACGCGTCCTAGAGCGAAAAGGACTTTAATTCGTAACACCCCAAAAAAATTTAATAATCCACTCAAAACCTAAAAAATTGCAATTTTTATATGAAAAAGTTATTTTGCCCATATCTCCTTAAATATGCGTCCTAGGGCGAAATGGACTTTAATTCGTGACCACCCCCAAAAAAATTGACAAATCCACCCAAACCCTAAAAAAATTTAAATTTTGATATGAAAAACTTATTTTGCCCATATCTCCTAAAATAAGCGCCCTAGCGCGAAAAGGACTTTAATTCATGACCACCCCCGAAAAAATTGAATAATCCTCCCAAAACCTAAAAAAATCGAAATTTTTATCTGAAAAACTTATTTTGCCCATATCTTCGTATATACGCGTCCTAGAGCGAAAAAGACTTTAATTCGTAACACCCCAAAAAATTTAATAATCCGCTTAAAACCTAAAAAAATTGCAATTTTTATATTAAAAAGTTATTTTGCCCATATCTCCTTAAATATACGTCCTAGGGCGCAAAGGACCTTACTTCGTGACCACACCTAAAAAATTGACAAATCCACCCAAAACCTAAAAAAAAGTTAAATTTTGATATGAAAAACTTATTTTGCCCATATCTCCTAAACTAAGCGCCCTAGCGCGAAAAGGACTTTAATTCATGACCACCCCCAAAAAAATTTAATAATCCGCTCAAAACCTAAAAAAAATTAAATTTTGATATGAAAAACTTATTTTGCCCATATCTCCTTAAATATACGTCCTAGGGCGAAAAGGACTTTAATTCGTGACCAACCCAAAAAATTTGAACAATCCTCCCAAAACCTAAAAAAATTGAAATTTTTATCTGAAAAACTTATTTTGCCCATATCTTCGTATATACGCGTCCTAGAGCGAAAAGGACTTTAATTCGTGACCTCCCCCAAAAAAATTTAATAATCCACTCAAAACCTAAAAAAATTGCAATTTTTATATGAAAAAGTTATTTTGCCCATATCTCCTTAAATATGCGTCCTAGCGCGAAAAGGACTTTAATTCATGACCACCCCCAAAAAAATTGAATAATCCTCCCAAAACCTAAAAAAATTGAAATTTTTATCTGAAAAACTTATTTTGCCCATATCTTCGTATATACGCGTCCTAAAGCGAAAAGGACTTTAACACCCCAAAAAATTTAATAATCCACTCAAAACCTACAAAAATTGCAATTTTTATATGAAAAAGTTATTTTGCCCATATCTCCTTAAATATGCGTCCTAGGGCGAAATGGACTTTAATTCGTGACCACCCCCAAAGAAATTGAATAATCCACCCAAACCCTAAAAAAATTTAAATTTTGATATGAAAAACTTATTTTGCCCATATCTCCTAAACTAAGTGCCCTAGCGCGAAAAGGACTTTAATTCATGACCACCCCCGAAAAAATTGAATAATCCTCCCAAAACCTAAAAAAATCGAAATTTTTATCTGAAAAATTTATTTTGCCCATATCTTCGTATATACGCGTCCTAGAGCGAAAAAGACTTTAATTCGTAACACCCCAAAAAATTTAATAATCCGCTCAAAACCTAAAAAAATTGCAATTTTTATATGAAAAAGTTATTTTGCCCATATCTCCTTAAATATACGTCCTAGGGCGAAAAGGACTTTAATTCGTGACCACCCCCAAAAAATTGACAAATCCTCCCAAAACCTAAAAAAATTGAAATTTTTATCTGAAAAACTTATTTTGCCCATATCTTCGTATATACGCGTCCTAGAGCGAAAAGGACTTTAGTTCGTAACACCCCAAAAAATTTAATAATCCGCTCAAAACCTAAAAAAATTGCAATTTTTATATGAAAAAGTTATTTTGCCCATATCTCCTTAAATATACGTCCTAGGGCGAAAAGGACTTTAATTCGTGACCACCCCCAAAAAATTGACAAATCCACCCAAAACCTAAAAAAATTTAAATTTTGAAATGAAAAACTTATTTTGCCCATATCTCCTAAACTAAGCGCCCTAGCGCGAAAAGGACTTTAATTCATGACCACCCCCAAAAAAATTGAATAATCCTCCCAAAACCTAAAAAAAATTGAAATTTTTATCTGAAAAACTTAATTTGCCCATATCTTCGTATATACGCGTCCTAGAGCGAAAAGGACTTTAATTCGTAACACCCCAAAAAATTTAATAATCCACTCAAAACCTAAAAAATTGCAATTTTTATATGAAAAAGATATTTTGCCCATATCTCCTTAAATATGCGTCCTAGGGCGAAATGGACTTTAATTCGTGACCACCCCCAAAAAAATTGACAAATCCACCCAAACCCTAAAAAAATTAAAATTTTGATATGAAAAACTTATTTTGCCCATATCTCCTAAACTAAGCGCCCTAGCGCGAAAAGGACTTTAATTCATGACCACCCCCGAAAAAATTGAATAATCCTCCCAAAACCTAAAAAAATCGAAATTTTTATCTGAAAAACTTAATTTGCCCATATCTTCGTATATACGCGTCCTAGAGCGAAAAAGACTTTAATTCGTAACACCCCAAAAAATTTAATAATCCGCTCAAAACCTAAAAAAATTGCAATTTTTATATTAAAAAGTTATTTTACCCATATCTCCTTAAATATACGTCCTAGGGCGCAAAGGACCTTAATTCGTGACCACACCTAAAAAATTGACAAATCCACCCAAAACCTAAAAAAAAGTTAAATTTTGATATGAAAAACTTATTTTGCCCATATCTCCTAAACTAAGCGCCCTAGCGCGAAAAGGACTTTAATTCATGACCACCCCCAAAAAAATTTAATAATCCGCTCAAAACCTAAAAAAATTTAAATTTTGATATGAAAAACTTATTTTGCCCATATCTCCTTAAATATACGTCCTAGGGCGAAAAGGACTTTAATTCGTGACCAACCCCAAAAAATTGACAAATCCTCCCAAAACCTAAAAAAAATGAAATTTTTATCTGAAAAACTTATTTTGCCCATATCTTCGTATATACGCGTCCTTGAGCGAAAAGGACTTTAATTCGTGACCTCCCCCAAAAAAATTTAATAATCCACTCAAAACCTACAAAAATTGCAATTTTTATATGAAAAAGTTATTTTGCCCATATCTCCTTAAATATGCGTCCTAGGGCGAAATGGACTTTAATTCGTGACCACCCCCAAAAAAATTGACAAATCCATCAAAGCGTAAAAAAATTTAAATTTTGATATGAAAATCTTATTTTGCCCAAATCTCCTAAACTAAGTGCCCTAGCGCGAAAAGGACTTTAATTCATGACCACCCCCAAAAAAATTTAATACTCCTCCCAAAACCTAAAAACATTGAAATTTTTATCTGAAAATCTTATTTTGCCCATATCTTCGTAAATACGCGTCCTAGAGCGAAAAGGACTTTAATTCGTAACACCCCAAAAAATTTAATAATCCGCTCAAAACCTAAAAAAACCCAATTTTTATATGAAAAAGTTATTTTGCCCATATCTCCTTAAATATACGTCCTAGGGCGAAAAGTACTTTAATTCGTGACCACCCCCAAAAAATTGACAAATCCACCCAAAACCTAAAAAAAATTAAATTTTGATATGAAAAACTTATTTTGCCCATATCTCCTAAACTAAGCGTCCTAGCGCGAAAAGGACTTTAATTCATGACCACCCCCAAAAAAATTGAATACTCCTCCCAAAACTTAAAAACATCGAAATTTTTATCTGAAAATCTTATTTTGCCCATATCTTCGTAAATACGCGTCCTAGAGCGAAAAGGACTTCAATTCGTAACACCCCAAAAAATTTAATAATCCGCTCAAAACCTATAAAAATTGCAATTTTTATATGAAAAAGTTATTTTGCCCATATCTCCTTAAATATACGTCCTAGGGCGAAAAGGACTTTAATTCGTGACCACCCCCAAAAAATTGACAAATCCACCCAAAACCTAAAAAAATTTAAATTTTGAAATGAAAAACTTATTTTGCCCATATCTCCTAAACTAAGCGCCCTAGCGCGAAAAGGACTTTAATTCATGACCACCCCCAAAAAAATTGAATAATCCTCCCAAAACCTAAAAAAAATTGAAATTTTTATCTGAAAAACTTAATTTGCCCATATCTTCGTATATACGCGTCCTAGAGCGAAAAGGACTTTAATTCGTAACACCCCAAAAAATTTAATAATCCACTCAAAACCTAAAAAATTGCAATTTTTATATGAAAAAGTTATTTTGCCCATATCTCCTTAAATATGCGTCCTAGGGCGAAATGGACTTTAATTCGTGACCACCCCAAAAAAATTGACAAATCCACCCAAACCCTAAAAAAATTTAAATTTTGATATGAAAAACTTATTTTGCCCATATCTCCTAAACTAAGCGCCCTAGCGCGAAAAGGACTTTAATTCATGACCACCCCCGAAAAAATTGAATAATCCTCCCAAAACCTAAAAAAATCGAAATTTTTATCTGAAAAACTTATTTTGCCCATATCTTCGTATATACGCGTCCTAGAGCGAAAAAGACTTTAATTCGTAACACCCCAAAAAATTTAATAATCCGCTCAAAACCTAAAAAAATTGCAATTTTTATATTAAAAAGTTATTTTGCCCATATCTCCTTAAATATACGTCCTAGGGCGCAAAGGACCTTACTTCGTGACCACACCTAAAAAATTGACAAATCCACCCAAAATCTAAAAAAAAGTTAAATTTTGATATGAAAAACTTATTTTGCCCATGTCTCCTAAACTAAGCGCCCTAGCGCGAAAAGGACTTTAATTCATGACCACCCCCAAAAAAATTTAATAATCCGCTCAAAACCTAAAAAAATTTAAATTTTGATATGAAAAACTTATTTTGCCCATATCTCCTAAACTAAGTGCCCTAGCGCGAAAAGGACTTTAATTCGTGACCAACCCTAAAAAATTGACAAATCCTCCCAAAACCTAAAAAAATTGAAATTTTTATCTGAAAAACTTATTTTGCCCATATCTTCGTATATACGCGTCCTAGAGCGAAATGGACTTTAATTCGTGACCTCCCCCAAAAAAATTTAATAATCCACTCAAAACCTACAAAAATTGCAATTTTTATATGAAAAAGTTATTTTGCCCATATCTCCTTAAATATGCGTCCTAGGGCGAAATGGACTTTAATTCGTGACCACCCCAAAAAAAATTGGAAAATCCACCCAAACCCTAAAAAAATTTAAATTTTGATATGAAAAACTTATTTTGCCCATATCTCCTAAACTAAGTGCCCTAGCGCGAAAAGGACTTTAATTCATGACCACCCCCGAAAAATTGAATAATCCTCCCAAAACCTAAAAAAATCGAAATTTTTATCTGAAAAATTTATTTTGCCCATATCTTCGTATATACGCGTCCTAGAGCGAAAAGGACTTTAATTCGTAACACCCCAAAAAATTTAATAATCCGCTCAAAACCTAAAAAAATTGCAATTTTTATATGAAAAAGTTATTTTGCCCATATCTCCTATATATACGTCCTAGGGCGAAAAGGACTTTAATTCATGACCACCCCCAAAAAATTGACAAATCCACCCAAAACCTAAAAAAAATTTAAATTTTGATATGAAAAACTTATTTTGCCCATATCTCCTAAACTACGCGCCCTAGCGCGAAAAGGACTTTAATTCATGACCACCCCTAAACAAATTGAATAATCCTCCCAAAACCTAAAAAAATTGAAAATTTTATCTGAAAAACTTATTTTGCCCATATCTTCGTATATACGCGTCCTAGAGCGAAAAGGACTTTAATTCGTAACACCCCAAAAAATTTAATAATCCACTCAAAACCTAAAAAAATTTAAATTTTGATATGAAAAACTTATGTTGCCCATATCTCCTAAACTAAGCGCCCTAGCGCGAAAAGGACTTTAATTCATGACCACCCCCAAAAAAATTGAATAATCCTCCCAAAACCTAAA
Organism: Haematobia irritans; assembly: GCF_050003625.1. Lineage (NCBI taxonomy): Eukaryota > Metazoa > Arthropoda > Insecta > Diptera > Muscidae > Haematobia > Haematobia irritans. The sequence continues at coordinate 69,857,780 of NC_134400.1, read as the reverse complement.
AAAATTGAAATTTTTATCTGGAAAACTTATTTTGCCCATATCTTCGTATATACGCGTCCTAAAGCGAAAAGGACTTTAACACCCCAAAAAATTTAATAATCCACTCAAAACCTACAAAAATTTCAATTTTTATATGAAAAAGTTATTTTGCCCATATCTCCTTAAATATGCGTCCTAGGGCGAAATGGACTTTAATTCGTGACCACCCCCAAAAAAATTGACAAATCCACCCAAACCCTAAAAAAATTTAAATTTTGATATGAAAAACTTATTTTGCCCATATCTCCTAAACTAAGCGCCCTAGCGCGAAAAGGACTTTAATTCATGACCACCCCCGAAAAAATTGAATAATCCTCCCAAAACCTAAAAAAATCGAAATTTTTATCTGAAAAATTTATTTTGCCCATATCTTCGTATATACGCGTCCTAGAGCGAAAAAGACTTTAATTCGTAACACCCCAAAAAATTTAATAATCCGCTCAAAACCTAAAAAAATATGCGATTTTTATATTAAAAAGTTATTTTGCCCATATCTCCTTAAATATACGTCCTAGGGCGCAAAGGACCTTAATTCGTGACCACACCTAAAAAATTGACAAATCCACCCAAAACCTAAAAAAAAATTAAATTTTGATATGAAAAACTTATTTTGCCCATATCTCCTAAACTAAGCGCCCTAGCGCGAAAAGGACTTTAATTCATGACCACCCCCGAAAAATTTAATAATCCGCTCAAAACCTAAAAAAATTTAAATTTTGATATGAAAAACTTATTTTGCCCATATCTCCTTAAATATACGTCCTAGGGCGAAAAGGACTTTAATTCGTGACCAGCCCCAAAAAATTGACAAATCCTCCCAAAACCTAAAAAATTGAAATTTTTATCTGAAAAACTTATTTTGCCCATATCTTCGTATATACGCGTCCTAGAGCGAAAAGGACTTTAATTCGTAACACCCCAAAAAATTTAATAATCCGCTCAAAACCTAAAAAAATTGCAATTTTTATATGAAAAAGTTATTTTGCCCATATCTCCTTAAATATACGTCCTAGGGCGCAAAGGACCTTAATTCGTGACCACACCTAAAAAATTGACAAATCCACCCGAAATCTAAAAAAAAGTTAAATTTTGATATGAAAAACTTATTTTGCCCATATCTCCTAAACTAAGCGCCCTAGCGCGAAAAGGACTTTAATTCATGACCACCCCCAAAAAAATTGAATAATCCTCCCAAAACCTAAAAAAATTGAAATTTGTATCTGAAAAACTTATTTTGCCCATATCTTCGTATATACGCGTCCTAGAGCGAAAAGGACTTTAACTCGTAACACCCCAAAAAATTTAATAATCCGCTCAAAACCTAAAAAAATTGCAATTTTTATATGAAAAAGTTATTTTGCCCATATCTCCTAAATATACGTCCTAGGGCGAAAAGGACTTTAATTCGTGACCACCCCCAAAAAATTGACAAATCCACCCAAAACCTAAAAAAAATTTAAATTTTGATATGAAAAACTTATTTTGCCCATATCTCCTAAACTACGCGCCCTAGCGCGAAAAGGACTTTAATTCATGACCACCCCTAAACAAATTGAATAATCCTCCCAAAACCTAAAAAAATTGAAAATTTTATCTGAAAAACTTATTTTGCCCATATCTTCGTATATACGCGTCCTAGAGCGAAAATGACTTTAATTCGTAACACCCCAAAAAATTTAATAATCCACTCAAAACCTAAAAAAATTTAAATTTTGATATGAAAAACTTATTTTGCCCATATCTCCTAAACTAAGCGCCCTAGCGCGAAAAGGACTTTAATTCATGACCACCCCCAAAAAAATTGAATAATCCTCCCAAAACCTAAAAAAATTGACATTTTTATATGAAAAAGTTATTTTGCCCATATCTCCTTAAATATACGTCTTAGGGCGAAAAGGACTTTAATTCGTGACCACCCCCAAAAAATTGACAAATCCACCAAAACCTAAACAAATTTAAATTTTGATATGAAAAACTTATTTTGCCCATATCTCCTAAACTAAGCGCCCTAGCGCGAAAAGGACTTTAATTCATGACCACCCCCAAAAAAAATTGAATAATCCTCCCAAAACCTAAAAAATTGAAATTTTTTCTGAAAATCTTATTTTGCCCATATCTTCGTATATACGCGTCCTAGAGCGAAAAGGACTTTAATTCGTAACACCCCAAAAAATTTAATAATCCGCTCAAAACCTAAAAAATTGCAATTTTTATATGAAAAAGTTATATTGCCCATATCTCCTAAACTAAGCGCCCTAGCGCGAAAAGGGCTTTAATTCATGACCACCCCCAAAAAAATTGAATAATCCTCCCAAAACCTAAAAAAATTGACATTTTTATATGAAAAACTTATTTTGCCCATATCTTCTATATACGCGTCCTAGAGCGAAAAGGACTTTAATACGTAACACCCCAAAAAATTTAATAATCCGCTCAAAACCTAAAAAATTGCAATTTTTATATGAAAAAGTTATTTTGCCCATATCTCCTTAAATATACGTCCTAGGGCGAAAAGGAGTTTAATTCGTGACCACCCCCAAAAAATTGACAAATCCACCCAAAACCTAAAAAAAATTTAAATTTTGATATGAAAAACTTATTTTGCCCATATCTCCTAAACTACGCGCCCTAGCGCGAAAAGGACTTTAATTCATGACCACCCCCAAAAAATTGACAAATCCACCAAAACCTAAACAAATTTAAATTTTGATATGAAAAACTTATTTTGCCCATATCTCCTAAACTAAGCGCCCTAGCGCGAAAAGGACTTTAATTCATGACCACCCCCAAAAAAATTGAATAATCCTCCCAAAACCTAAAAAATTGAAATTTTTATCTGAAAATCTTATTTTGCCCATATCTTCGTATATACGCGTCCTAGAGCGAAAAGGACTTTATTCGTAACACCCCAAAAAATTTAATAATCCGCTCAAAACCTAAAAAATTGCAATTTTTATATGAAAAAGTTATTTTGCCCATATCTCCTAAATATACGTCCTAGCGCGAAAAGGACTTTAATTCGTGACCACCCCCAAAAAATTGACAAATCCACCCAAAACCTAAAAAAAATTTAAATTTTGATATGAAAAACTTATTTTGCCCATATCTCCTAAACTACGCGCCCTAGCGCGAAAAGGACTTTAATTCATGACCACCCCTAAACAAATTGAATAATCCTCCCAAAACCTAAAAAAATTGAAAATTTTATCTGAAAAACTTATTTTGCCCATATCTTCGTATATACGCGTCCTAGAGCGAAAAGGACTTTAATTCGTAACACCCCAAAAAATTTAATAATCCACTCAAAACCTAAAAAAATTTAAATTTTGATATGAAAAACTTATTTTGCCCATATCTCCTAAACTAAGCGCCCTAGCGCGAAAAGGGCTTTAATTCATGACCACCCCCAAAAAAATTGAATAATCCTCCCAAAACCTAAAAAAATTGACATTTTTATATGAAAAACTTATTTTGCCCATATCTTCTATATACGCGTCCTAGAGCGAAAAGGACTTTAATACGTAACACCCCAAAAAATTTAATAATCCGCTCAAAACCTAAAAAATTGCAATTTTTATATGAAAAAGTTATTTTGCCCATATCTCCTTAAATATACGTCTTAGGGCGAAAAGGACTTTAATTCGTGACCACCCCCAAAAAATTGACAAATCCACCAAAACCTAAACAAATTTAAATTTTGATATGAAAAACTTATTTTGCCCATATCTCCTAAACTAAGTGCCCTAGCGCGAAAAGGACTTTAATTCATGACCACCCCCGAAAAAATTGAATAATTCTCCCAAAACCTAAAAAAATCGAAATTTTTATCTGAAAAATTTATTTTGCCCATATCTTCGTATATACGCGTCCTAGAGCGAAAAAGACTTTAATTCGTAACACCCCAAAAAATTTAATAATCCGCTCAAAACCTAAAAAAATATGCGATTTTTATATTAAAAAGTTATTTTGCCCATATCTCCTTAAATATACGTCCTAGGGCGCAAAGGACCTTAATTCGTGACCACATCTAAAAAATTGACAAATCCACCCAAAACCTAAAAAAAATTAAATTTTGATATGAAAAACTTATTTTGCCATATCTCCTAAACTAAGCGCCCTAGCGCGAAAAGGACTTTAATTCATGACCACCCCCGAAAAATTTAATAATCCGCTCAAAACCTAAAAAATTTAAATTTTGATATGAAAAACTTATTTTGCCCATATCTACTTAAATATACGTCCTAGGGCGAAAAGGACTTTAATTCGTGACCACCCCCAAAAAATTGACAAATCCTCCCAAAACCTAAAAAAATTGAAATTTTTATCTGAAAAACTTATTTTGCCCATATCTTCGTATATACGCGTCCTAGAGCGAAAAGGACTTTAATTCGTAACACCCCAAAAAATTTAATAATCCGCTCAAAACCTAAAAAAATTGCAATTTTTATATGAAAAAGTTATTTTGCCCATATCTCCTTAAATATACGTCCTAGGGCGCAAAGGACCTTAATTCGTGACCACACCTAAAAAATTGATTATTATTTTGCCCATATCTCCTAAACTAAGCGCCCTAGCGCGAAAAGGACTTTAATTCATGACCACCCCCAAAAAAATTGAATAATCCTCCCAAAACCTAAAAAAATTGAAATTTGTATCTGAAAAACTTATTTTGCCCATATCTTCGTATATACGCGCCCTAGAGCGAAAAGGACTTTAACTCGTAACACCCCAAAAAATTTAATAATCCGCTCAAAACCTAAAAAAATTGCAATTTTTATATGAAAAAGTTATTTTGCCCATATCTCCTAAATATACGTCCTAGCGCGAAAAGGACTTTAATTCGTGACCACCCCCAAAAAATTGACAAATCCACCCAAAACCTAAAAAAAATTTAAATTTTGATATGAAAAACTTATTTTGCCCATATCTCCTAAACTACGCGCCCTAGCGCGAAAAGGACTTTAATTCATGACCACCCCTAAACAAATTGAATAATCCTCCCAAAACCCAAAAAAATTGAAAATTTTATCTGAAAAACTTATTTTGCCCATATCTTCGTATATACGCGTCCTAGAGCGAAAAGGACTTTAATTCGTAACACCCCAAAAAATTTAATAATCCACTCAAAACCTAAAAAAATTTAAATTTTGATATGAAAAACTTATTTTGCCCATATCTCCTAAACTAAGCGCCCTAGCGCGAAAAGGGCTTTCGTTCATGACCACCCCAAACAAATTGAATAATCCTCCCAAAACCTAAAAAAAATTGACATTTTTATATGAAAAACTTATTTTGCCCATATCTTCGTATATACGCGTCCTAGAGCGAAAAGGACTTTAATACGTAACACCCCAAAAAATTTAATAATCCGCTCAAAACCGAAAAATTGCAATTTTTATATGAAAAAGTTATTTTGCCCATATCTCCTTAAATATACGTCTTAGGGCGAAAAGGACTTTAATTCGTGACCACCCCCAAAAAATTGACAAATCCACCAAAACCTAAACAAATTTAAATTTTGATATGAAAAACTTATTTTGCCCATATCTCCTAAACTAAGCGCCCTAGCGCGAAAAGGACTTTAATTCATGACCACCCCCAAAAAAATTGAATAATCCTCCCAAAACCTAAAAAATTTTTATCTGAAAATCTTATTTTGCCCATATCTTCGTATATACGCGTCCTAGAGCGAAAAGGACTTTAATTCGTAACACCCCAAAAAATTTAATAATCCGCTCAAAACCTAAAAAATTGCAATTTTTATATGAAAAAGTTATTTTGCCCATATCTCCTTAAATATACGTCCTAGGGCGAAAAGGACTTTAATTCGTGACCACCCCCAAAAAATTGACAAATCCACCCAAAACCTAAAAAAAATTTAAATTTTGATATGAAAAACTTATTGTGCCCATATCTCCTAAACTACGCGCCCTAGCGCGAAAAGGACTTTAATTCATGACCACCCTCAAAAAAATTGAATAATCCTCCCAAAACCTAAAAAATTGAAATTTTTATCTGAAAATCTTATTTTGCCCATATCTTCGTATATACGCGTCCTAGAGCGAAAAGGACTTTAATTCGTAACACCCCAAAAAATTTAATAATCCGCTCAAAACCTAAAAAATTGCAATTTTTATATGAAAAAGTTATTTTGCCCATATCTCCTAAATATACGTCCTAGCGCGAAAAGGACTTTAATTCGTGACCACCCCCAAAAAATTGACAAATCCACCCAAAACCTAAAAAAAATTTAAATTTTGATATGAAAAACTTATTTTGCCCATATCTCCTAAACTACTCGCCCTAGCGCGAAAAGGACTTTAATTCATGACCACCCCTAAACAAATTGAATAATCTTCCCAAAACCTAAAAAAATTGAAAATTTTATCTGAAAAACTTATTTTGCCCATATCTTCGTATATACGCGTCCTAGAGCGAAAAGGACTTTAATTCGTAACACCCCAAAAAATTTAATAATCCGCTCAAAACCTAAAAAATTGCAATTTTTATATGAAAAAGTTATTTTGCCCATATCTCCTAAATATACGTCCTAGAGCGAAAAGGACTTTAATTCGTAACACCCCAAAAAATTTAATAATCCACTCAAAACCTAAAAAAATTTAAATTTTGATATGAAAAACTTATTTTGCCCATATCTCCTAAACTAAGCGCCCTAGCGCGAAAAGGGCTTTAATTCATGACCACCCCCAAAAAAATTGAATAATCCTCCCAAAACCTAAAAAAATTGTCATTTTTATATGAAAAACTTATAAATTTTGATATGAAAAACTTATTTTGCCCATATCTCCTAAACTAAGCGCCCTAGCGCGAAAAGGACTTTAACTCATGACCACCCCCGAAAAATTTAATAATCCGCTCAAAACCTAAAAAAATTTAAATTTTGATATGAAAAACTTATTTTGCCCATATCTCCTTAAATATACGTCCTAGGGCGAAAAGGACTTTAATTCGTGACCACCCCCAAAAAATTGACAAATCCTCCCAAAACCTAAAAAAATTGAAATTTTTATCTGAAAAACTTATTTTGCCCATATCTTCGTATATACGCGTCCTAGAGCGAAAAGGACTTTAATTCGTAACACCCCAAAAAATTTAATAATCCGCTCAAAACCTAAAAAAATTGCAATTTTTATATGAAAAAGTTATTTTGCCCATATCTCCTTAAATATACGTCCTAGGGCGCAAAGGACCTTAATTCGTGACCACACCTAAAAAATTGACAAATCCACCCGAAACCTAAAAAAAAGTTAAATTTTGATATGAAAAACTTATTTTGCCCATATCTCCTAAACTAAGCGCCCTAGCGCGAAAAGGACTTTAATTCATGACCACCCCCAAAAAAATTGAATAATCCTCCCAAAACCTAAAAAAATTGAAATTTGTATCTGAAAAACTTATTTTGCCCATATCTTCGTATATACGCGTCCTAGAGCGAAAAGGACTTTAACTCGTAACACCCCAAAAAATTTAATAATCCGCTCAAAACCTAAAAAAATTGCAATTTTTATATGAAAAAGTTATTTTGCCCATATCTCCTAAATATACGTCCTAGGGCGAAAAGGACTTTAATTCGTGACCACCCCCAAAAAATTGACAAATCCACCCAAAACCTAAAAAAATTTAAATTTTGATATGAAAAACTTATTTTGCCCATATCTCCTAAACTACGCGCCCTAGCGCGAAAAGGACTTTAATTCATGACCACCCCTAAACAAATTGAATAATCCTCCCAAAACCTAAAAAAATTGAAAATTTTATCTGAAAAACTTATTTTGCCCATATCTTCGTATATACGCGTCCTAGAGCGAAAAGGACTTTAATTCGTAACACCCCAAAAAATTTAATAATCCACTCAAAACCTAAAAAAATTTAAATTTTGATATGAAAAACTTATTTTGCCCATATCTCCTAAACTAAGCGCCCTAGCGCGAAAAGGACTTTAACTCATGACCACCCCCGAAAAATTTAATAATCCGCTCAAAACCTAAAAAAATTTAAATTTTGATATGAAAAACTTATTTTGCCCATATCTCCTTAAATATACGTCCTAGGGCGAAAAGGACTTTAATTCGTGACCACCCCCAAAAAATTGACAAATCCTCCCAAAACCTAAAAAAATTGAAATTTTTATCTGAAAAACTTATTTTGCCCATATCTTCGTATATACGCGTCCTAGAGCGAAAAGGACTTTAATTCGTAACACCCCAAAAAATTTGATAATCCGCTCAAAACCTAAAAAATTGCAATTTTTATATGAAAAAGTTCTTTTGCCCATATCTCCTTAAATATACGTCTTAGGGCGAAAAGGACTTTAATTCGTGACCACCCCCAAAAAATTGACAAATCCACCAAAACCTAAACTAATTTAAATTTTGATATGAAAAACTTATTTTGCCCATATCTCCTAAACTAAGCGCCCTAGCGCGAAAAGGACTTTAATTCATGACCACCCCCAAAAACATTGAATAATCCTCCCAAAACCTAAAAAATTTAAATTTTTATCTGAAAAACCTATTTTTCCCATATCTTCGTATATACGCGTCCTAGAGCGAAAAGGACTTTAATTCGTAACACCCCAAAAAATTTAATAATCCGCTCAAAACCTAAAAAATTGCAATTTTTATATGAAAAAGTTATTTTGCCCATATCTCCTTAAATATACGTCCTAGGGCGAAAAGGACTTTAATTCGTGACCACCCCCAAAAAATTGACAAATCCACCCAAAACCTAAAAAAAATTTAAATTTTGATATGAAAAACTTATTTTGCCCATATCTCCTAAACTACGCGCCCTAGCGCGAAAAGAACTTTAATTCATGACCACCCAAAACCTAAAAAAAATTTAAATTTTGATATGAAAAACTTATTTTGCCCATATCTCCTAAACTACCCGCCCTAGCGCGAAAAGGACTTTAATTCATGACCACCCCTAAACAAATTGAATAATCCTCCCAAAACCTAAAAAAATTGAAAATTTTATCTGAAAAACTTATTTTGCCCATATCTTCGTATATACGCGTCCTAGAGCGAAAAGGACTTTAATTCGTAACACCCCAAAAAATTTAATAATCCACTCAAAACCTAAAAAAATTTAAATTTTGATATGAAAAACTTATTTTGCCCATATCTCCTAAACTAAGCGCCCTAGCGCGAAAAGGGCTTTAATTCATGACCACCCCCAAAAAAATTGAATAATCCTCCCAAAACCTAAAAAAATTGACATTTTTATATGAATAACTTATTTTGCCCATATCTTCGTATATACGCGTCCTAGAGCGAAAAGGACTTTAATACGTAACACCCCAAAAAATTTAATAATCCGCTCAAAACCTAAAAAATTGCAATTTTTATATGAAAAAGTTATTTTGCCCATATCTCCTTAAATATACGTCTTAGGGCGAAAAGGACTTTAATTCGTGACCACCCCCAAAAAATTGACAAATCCACCAAAACCTAAACAAATTTAAATTTTGATATGAAAAACTTATTTTGCCCATATCTCCTAAACTAAGTGCCCTAGCGCGAAAAGGACTTTAATTCATGACCACCCCCGAAAAAATTGAATAATCCTCCCAAAACCTAAAAAAATCGAAATTTTTATCTGAAAAATTTATTTTGCCCATATCTTCGTATATACGCGTCCTAGAGCGAAAAGGACTTTAATTCGTAACACCCCAAAAAATTTAATAATCCGCTCAAAACCTAAAAAAATATGCGATTTTTATATTAAAAAGTTATTTTGCCCATATCTCCTTAAATATACGTCCTAGGGCGCAAAGGACCTTAATTCGTGACCACTCCTAAAAAATTGACAAATCCACCCGAAACCAAAAAAAAAGTTAAATTTTGATATGAAAAACTTATTTTGCCCATATCTCCTAAACTAAGCGCCCTAGCGCGAAAAGGACTTTAATTCATGACCACCCCCAAAAAAATTGAATAATCCTCCCAAAACCTAAAAACATTGAAATTTGTATCTGAAAAACTTATTTTGCCCATATCTTCGTATATACGCGTCCTAGAGCGAAAAGGACTTTAACTCGTAACACCCCAAAAAATTTAATAATCCGCTCAAAACCTAAAAAAATTGCAATTTTTATATGAAAAAGTTATTTTGCCCATATCTCCTAAATATACGTCCTAGGGCGAAAAGGACTTTAATTCGTGACCACCCCCAAAAAATTGACAAATCCACCCAAAACCTAAAAAAAATTTAAATTTTGATATGAAAAACTTATTTTGCCCATATCTCCTAAACTACGCGCCCTAGCGCGAAAAGGACTTTAATTCATGACCACCCCTAAACAAATTGAATAATCCTCCCAAAACCTAAAAAAATTGAAAATTTTATCTGAAAAACTTATTTTGCCCATATCTTCGTATATACGCGTCCTAGAGCGAAAAGGACTTTAATTCGTAACACCCCAAAAAATTTAATAATCCACTCAAAACCTAAAAAAATTTAAATTTTGATATGAAAAACTTATTTTGCCCATATCTCCTAAACTAAGCGCCCTAGCGCGAAAAGGACTTTAATTCATGACCACCCCCAAAAACATTGAATAATCCTCCCAAAACCTAAAAAATTGAAATTTTTATCTGAAAAACCTATTTTTCCCATATCTTCGTATATACGCGTCCTAGAGCGAAAAGGACTTTAATTCGTAACACCCCAAAAAATTTAATAATCCGCTCAAAACCTAAAAAATTGCAATTTTTATATGAAAAAGTTATTTTGCCCATATCTCCTTAAATATACGTCCTAGGGCGAAAAGGACTTTAATTCGTGACCACCCCCAAAAAATTGACAAATCCACCCAAAACCTAAAAAAAATTTAAATTTTGATATGAAAAACTTATTTTGCCCATATCTCCTAAACTACGCGCCCTAGCGCGAAAAGAACTTTAATTCATGACCACCCAAAACCTAAAAAAAATTTAAATTTTGATATGAAAAACTTATTTTGCCCATATCTCCTAAACTACCCGCCCTAGCGCGAAAAGGACTTTAATTCATGACCACCCCTAAACAAATTGAATAATCCTCCCAAAACCTAAAAAAATTGAAAATTTTATCTGAAAAACTTATTTTGCCCATATCTTCGTATATACGCGTCCTAGAGCGAAAAGGACTTTAATTCGTAACACCCCAAACAATTTAATAATCCACTCAAAACCTAAAAAAATTTAAATTTTGATATGAAAAACTTATTTTGCCCATATCTCCTAAACTAAGCGCCCTAGCGCGAAAAGGGCTTTAATTCATGACCACCCCCAAAAAAATTGAATAATCCTCCCAAAACCTAAAAAAATTGACATTTTTATATGAAAAACTTATTTTGCCCATATCTTCGTATATACGCGTCCTAGAGCGAAAAGGACTTTAATACGTAACACCCCAAAAAATTTAATAATCCGCTCAAAACCTAAAAAATTGCAATTTTTATATGAAAAAGTTATTTTGCCCATATCTCCTTAAATATACGTCTTAGGGCGAAAAGGACTTTAATTCGTGACCACCCCCAAAAAATTGACAAATCCACCAAAACCTAAACAAATTTAAATTTTGATATGAAAAACTTATTTTGCCCATATCTCCTAAACTAAGTGCCCTAGCGCGAAAAGGACTTTAATTCATGACCACCCCCGAAAAAATTGAATAATCCTCCCAAAACCTAAAAAAATCGAAATTTTTATCTGAAAAATTTATTTTGCCCATATCTTCGTATATACGCGTCCTAGAGCGAAAAAGACTTTAATTCGTAACACCCCAAAAAATTTAATAATCCGCTCAAAACCTAAAAAAATATGCGATTTTTATATTAAAAAGTTATTTTGCCCATATCTCCTTAAATATACGTCCTAGGGCGCAAAGGACCTTAATTCGTGACCACACCTAAAAAATTGACAAATCCACCCGAAACCAAAAAAAAAGTTAAATTTTGATATGAAAAACTTATTTTGCCCATATCTCCTAAACTAAGCGCCCTAGCGCGAAAAGGACTTTAATTCATGACCACCCCCAAAAAAATTGAATAATCCTCCCAAAACCTAAAAAAATTGAAATTTGTATCTGAAAAACTTATTTTGCCCATATCTTCGTATATACGCGTCCTAGAGCGAAAAGGACTTTAACTCGTAACACCCCAAAAAATTTAATAATCCGCTCAAAACCTAAAAAAATTGCAATTTTTATATGAAAAAGTTATTTTGCCCATATCTCCTAAATATACGTCCTAGGGCGAAAAGGACTTTAATTCGTGACCACCCCCAAAAAATTGACAAATCCACCCAAAACCTAAAAAAAATTTAAATTTTGATATGAAAAACTTATTTTGCCCATATCTCCTAAACTACGCGCCCTAGCGCGAAAAGGACTTTAATTCATGACCACCCCTAAACAAATTGAATAATCCTCCCAAAACCTAAAAAAATTGAAAATTTTATCTGAAAAACTTATTTTGCCCATATCTTCGTATATACGCGTCCTAGAGCGAAAAGGACTTTAATTCGTAACACCCCAAAAAATTTAATAATCCACTCAAAACCTAAAAAAATTTAAATTTTGATATGAAAAACTTATTTTGCCCATATCTCCTAAACTAAGCGCCCTAGCGCGAAAAGGGCTTTCATTCATGACCACCCCCAAAAAAATTGAATAATCCTCCCAAAACCTAAAAAAATTGACATTTTTATATGAAAAACTTATTTTGCCCATATCTTCGTATATACGCGTCCTAGAGCGAAAAGGACTTTAATACGTAACACCCCAAAAAATTTAATAATCCGCTCAAAACCTAAAAAATTGCAATTTTTATATGAAAAAGTTATTTTGCCCATATCTCCTTAAATATACGTCTTAGGGCGAAAAGGACTTTAATTCGTGACCACCCCCAAAAAATTGACAAATCCACCAAAACCTAAACTAATTTAAATTTTGATATGAAAAACTTATTTTGCCCATATCTCCTAAACTAAGCGCCCTAGCGCGAAAAGGACTTTAATTCATGACCACCCCCAAAAAAATTGAATAATCCTCCCAAAACCTAAAAAATTGAAATTTTTATCTGAAAAACCTATTTTTCCCATATCTTCGTATATACGCGTCCTAGAGCGAAAAGGACTTTAATTCGTAACACCCCAAAAAATTTAATAATCCGCTCAAAACCTAAAAAATTGCAATTTTTATATGAAAAAGTTATTTTGCCCATATCTCCTTAAATATACGTGCGAGGGCGAAAAGGACTTTAATTCGTGACCACCCCCAAAAAATTGACAAATCCACCCAAAACCTAAAAAAAATTTAAATTTTGATATGAAAAACTTATTTTGCCCATATCTCCTAAACTACGCGCCCTAGCGCGAAAAGGACTTTAATTCATGACCACCCCCAAAAAATTGACAAATCCACCAAAACCTAAACAAATTTAAATTTTGATATGAAAAACTTATTTTGCTCATATCTCCTAAACTACGCGCCCTAGCGCGAAAAGGACTTTAATTCATGACCACCCCCAAAAAATTGAATAATCCTCCCAAAACCTAAAAAATTGAAATTTTTATCTGAAAATCTTATTTTGCCCATATCTTCGTATATACGCGTCCTAGAGCGAAAAGGACTTTAATTCGTAACACCCCAAAAAATTTAATAATCCGCTCAAAACCTAAAAAATTGCAATTTTTATATGAAAAAGTTATTTTGCCCATATCTCCTAAATATACGTCCTAGCGCGAAAAGGACTTTAATTCGTGACCACCCCCAAAAAATTGACAAATCCACCCAAAACCTAAAAAAAATTTAAATTTTGATATGAAAAACTTATTTTGCCCATATCTCCTAAACTACCCGCCCTAGCGCGAAAAGGACTTTAATTCATGACCACCCCTAAACAAATTGAATAATCCTCCCAAAACCTAAAAAAATTGAAAATTTTATCTGAAAAACTTATTTTGCCCATATCTTCGTATATACGTGTCCTAGAGCGAAAAGGACTTTAATTCGTAACACCCCAAAAAATTTAATAATCCACTCAAAACCTAAAAAAATTTAAATTTTGATATGAAAAACTTATTTTGCCCATATCTCCTAAACTAAGCGCCCTAGCGCGAAAAGGGCTTTAATTCATGACCACCCCCAAAAAAATTGAATAATCCTCCCAAAACCTAAAAAAATTGACATTTTTATATGAAAAACTTATTTTGCCCATATCTTCGTATATACGCGTCCTAGAGCGAAAAGGACTTTAATACGTAACACCCCAAAAAATTTAATAATCCGCTCAAAACCTACAAAATTGCAATTTTTATATGAAAAAGTTATTTTGCCCATATCTCCTTAAATATACGTCTTAGGGCGAAAAGGACTTTAATTCGTGACCACCCCCAAAAAATTGACAAATCCACCAAAACCTAAACTAATTTAAATTTTGATATGAAAAACTTATTTTGCCCATATCTCCTAAACTAAGCGCCCTAGCGCGAAAAGGACTTTAATTCATGACCACCCCCAAAAAAATTGAATAATCCTCCCAAAACCTAAAAAATTGAAATTTTTATCTGAAAAACCTATTTTGCCCATATCTTCGTATATACGCGTCCTAGAGCGAAAAGGACTTTAATTCGTAACACCCCAAAAAATTTAATAATCCGCTCAAAACCTAAAAAATTGCAATTTTTATATGAAAAAGTTATTTTGCCCATATCTCCTTAAATATACGTCCTAGGGCGAAAAGGACTTTAATTCGTGACCACCCCCAAAAAATTGACAAATCCACCCAAAACCTAAAAAAAATTTAAATTTTGATATGAAAAACTTATTTTGCCCATATCTCCTAAACTACGCGCCCTAGCGCGAAAAGGACTTTAATTCATGACCACCCCCAAAAAATTGACAAATCCACCAAAACCTAAACAAATTTAAATTTTGATATGAAAAACTTATTTTGCTCATATCTCCTAAACTAAGCGCCCTAGCGCGAAAAGGACTTTAATTCATGACCACACCCAAAAAAATTGAATAATCCTCCCAAAACCTAAAAAATTGAAATTTTTATCTGAAAATCTTATTTTGCCCATATCTTCGTATATACGCGTCCTAGAGCGAAAAGGACTTTAATTCGTAACACCCCAAAAAATTTAATAATCCGCTCAAAACCTAAAAAATTGCAATTTTTATATGAAAAAGTTATTTTGCCCATATCTCCTAAATATACGTCCTAGCGCGAAAAGGACTTTAATTCGTGACCACCCCCAAAAAATTGACAAATCCACCCAAAACCTAAAAAAAATTTAAATTTTGATATGAAAAACTTATTTTGCCCATATCTCCTAAACTACCCGCCCTAGCGCGAAAAGGACTTTAATTCATGACCACCCCTAAACAAATTGAATAATCCTCCCAAAACCTAAAAAAATTGAAAATTTTATCTGAAAAACTTATTTTGCCCATATCTTCGTATATACGCGTCCTAGAGCGAAAAGGACTTTAATTCGTAACACCCCAAAAAATTTAATAATCCACTCAAAACCTAAAAAAATTTAAATTTTGATATGAAAAACTTATTTTGCCCATATCTCCTAAACTAAGCGCCCTAGCGCGAAAAGGGCTTTAATTCATGACCACCCCCAAAAAAATTGAATAATCCTCCCAAAACCTAAAAAAATTTACATTTTTATATGAAAAACTTATTTTGCCCATATCTTCGTATATACGCGTCCTAGAGCGAAAAGGACTTTAATACGTAACACCCCAAAAAATTTAATAATCCGCTCAAAACCTAAAAAATTGCAATTTTTATATGAAAAAGTTATTTTGCCCATATCTCCTTAAATATACGTCTTAGGGCGAAAAGGACTTTAATTCGTGACCACCCCCAAAAAATTGACAAATCCACCAAAACCTAAACAAATTTAAATTTTGATATGAAAAACTTATTTTGCCCATATCTCCTAAACTAAGTGCCCTAGCGCGAAAAGGACTTTAATTCATGACCACCCCCGAAAAAATTGAATAATCCTCCCAAAACCTAAAAAAATCGAAATTTTTATCTGAAAAATTTATTTTGCCCATATCTTCGTATATACGCGTCCTAGAGCGAAAAAGACTTTAATTCGTAACACCCCAAAAAATTTAATAATCCGCTCAAAACCTAAAAAAATATGCGATTTTTATATTAAAAAGTTATTTTGCCCATATCTCCTTAAATATACGTCCTAGGGCGAAAAGGACCTTAATTCGTGACCACACCTAAAAAATTGACAAATCCACCCAAAACCTAAAAAAAAATTAAATTTTGATATGAAAAACTTATTTTGCCCATATCTCCTAAACTAAGCGCCCTAGCGCGAAAAGGACTTTAATTCATGACCACCCCCGAAAAATTTAATAATCCGCTCAAAACCTAAAAAAATTTAAATTTTGATATGAAAAACTTATTTTGCCCATATCTCCTTAAATATACGTCCTAGGGCGAAAAGGACTTTAATTCGTGACCACCCCCAAAAAATTGACAAATCCTCCCAAAACCTAAAAAAATTGAAATTTTTATCTGAAAAATTTATTTTGCCCATATCTTCGTATATACGCGTCCTAGAGCGAAAAAGACTTTAATTCGTAACACCCCAAAAAATTTAATAATCCGCTCAAAACCTAAAAAAATTGCAATTTTTATATGAAAAAGTTATTTTGCCCATATCTCCTTAAATATACGTCCTAGGGCGCAAAGGACCTTAATTCGTGACCACACCTAAAAAATTGACAAATCCACCCGAAACCAAAAAAAAAGTTAAATTTTGATATGAAAAACTTATTTTGCCCATATCTCCTAAACTAAGCGCCCTAGCGCGAAAAGGACTTTAATTCATGACCACCCCCAAAAAAATTGAATAATCCTCCCAAAACCTAAAAAAATTGAAATTTGTATCTGAAAAACTTATTTTGCCCATATCTTCGTATATACGCGTCCTAGAGCGAAAAGGACTTTAACTCGTAACACCCCAAAAAATTTAATAATCCGCTCAAAACCTAAAAAAATTGCAATTTTTATATGAAAAAGTTATTTTGCCCATATCTCCTAAATATACGTCCTAGGGCGAAAAGGACTTTAATTCGTGACCACCCCCAAAAAATTGACAAATCCACCCAAAACCTAAAAAAAATTTAAATTTTGATATGAAAAACTTATTTTGCCCATATCTCCTAAACTACGCGCCCTAGCGCGAAAAGGACTTTAATTCATGACCACCCCTAAACAAATTGAATAATCCTCCCAAAACCTAAAAAAATTGAAAATTTTATCTGAAAAACTTATTTTGCCCATATCTTCGTATATACGCGTCCTAGAGCGAAAAGGACTTTAATTCGTAACACCCCAAAAAATTTAATAATCCACTCAAAACCTAAAAAAATTTAAATTTTGATATGAAAAACTTATTTTGCCCATATCTCCTAAACTAAGCGCCCTAGCGCGAAAAGGGCTTTCATTCATGACCACCCCCAAAAAAATTGAATAATCCTCCCAAAACCTAAAAAAATTGACATTTTTATATGAAAAACTTATTTTGCCCATATCTTCGTATATACGCGTCCTAGAGCGAAAAGGACTTTAATACGTAACACCCCAAAAAATTTAAGAATCCGCTCAAAACCTAAAAAATTGCAATTTTTATATGAAAAAGTTATTTTGCCCATATCTCCTTAAATATACGTCTTAGGGCGAAAAGGACTTTAATTCGTGACCACCCCCAAAAAATTGACAAATCCACCAAAACCTAAACAAATTTAAATTTTGATATGAAAAACTTATTTTGCCCATATCTCCTAAACTAAGCGCCCTAGCGCGAAAAGGACTTTAATTCATGACCACCCCCAAAAAAATTGAATAATCCTCCCAAAACCTAAAAAATTGAAATTTTTATCTGAAAATCTTATTTTGCCCATATCTTCGTATATACGCGTCCTAGAGCGAAAAGGACTT
This sequence comes from Haematobia irritans, assembly GCF_050003625.1. NCBI lineage: Eukaryota > Metazoa > Arthropoda > Insecta > Diptera > Muscidae > Haematobia > Haematobia irritans. Next base: position 69,839,746 of record NC_134400.1, on the reverse strand, counting down.
TAATTCGTAACACCCCAAAAAATTTAATAATCCGCTCAAAACCTAAAAAATTGCAATTTTTATATGAAAAAGTTATTTTGCCCATATCTCCTTAAATATACGTCCTAGGGCGAAAAGGACTTTAATTCGTGACCACCCCCAAAAAATTGACAAAGCCACCCAAAACCTAAAAAAAATTTAAATTTTGATATGAAAAACTTATTTTGCCCATATCTCCTAAACTACGCGCCCTAGCGCGAAAAGGACTTTAATTCATGACCACCCCCAAAAAATTGACAAATCCACCAAAACCTAAACAAATTTAAATTTTGATATGAAAAACTTATTTTGCCCATATCTCCTAAACTAAGCGCCCTAGCGCGAAAAGGACTTTAATTCATGACCACCCCCAAAAAAATTGAATAATCCTCCCAAAACCTAAAAAATTGAAATTTTTATCTGAAAATCTTATTTTGCCCATATCTTCGTATATACGCGTCCTAGAGCGAAAAGGACTTTAATTCGTAACACCCCAAAAAATTTAATAATCCACTCAAAACCTAAAAAAATTTAAATTTTGATATGAAAAACTTATTTTGCCCATATCTCCTAAACTAAGCGCCCTAGCGCGAAAAGGGCTTTAATTCATGACCACCCCCAAAAAAATTGAATAATCCTCCCAAAACCTAAAAAAATTTACATTTTTATATGAAAAACTTATTTTGCCCATATCTTCGTATATACGCGTCCTAGAGCGAAAAGGACTTTAATACGTAACACCCCAAAAAATTTAATAATCCGCTCAAAACCTAAAAAATTGCAATTTTTATATGAAAAAGTTATTTTGCCCATATCTCCTTAAATATACGTCTTAGGGCGAAAAGGACTTTAATTCGTGACCACCCCCAAAAAATTGACAAATCCACCAAAACCTAAACAAATTTAAATTTTGATATGAAAAACTTATTTTGCCCATATCTCCTAAACTAAGTGCCCTAGCGCGAAAAGGACTTTAATTCATGACCACCCCCGAAAAAATTGAATAATCCTCCCAAAACCTAAAAAAATCGAAATTTTTATCTGAAAAATTTATTTTGCCCATATCTTCGTATATACGCGTCCTAGAGCGAAAAAGACTTTAATTCGTAACACCCCAAAAAATTTAATAATCCGCTCAAAACCTAAAAAAATATGCGATTTTTATATTAAAAAGTTATTTTGCCCATATCTCCTTAAATATACGTCCTAGGGCGAAAAGGACCTTAATTCGTGACCACACCTAAAAAATTGACAAATCCACCCAAAACCTAAAAAAAAATTAAATTTTGATATGAAAAACTTATTTTGCCCATATCTCCTAAACTAAGCGCCCTAGCGCGAAAAGGACTTTAATTCATGACCACCCCCGAAAAATTTAATAATCCGCTCAAAACCTAAAAAAATTTAAATTTTGATATGAAAAACTTATTTTGCCCATATCTCCTTAAATATACGTCCTAGGGCGAAAAGGACTTTAATTCGTGACCACCCCCAAAAAATTGACAAATCCTCCCAAAACCTAAAAAAATTGAAATTTTTATCTGAAAAATTTATTTTGCCCATATCTTCGTATATACGCGTCCTAGAGCGAAAAAGACTTTAATTCGTAACACCCCAAAAAATTTAATAATCCGCTCAAAACCTAAAAAAATTGCAATTTTTATATGAAAAAGTTATTTTGCCCATATCTCCTTAAATATACGTCCTAGGGCGCAAAGGACCTTAATTCGTGACCACACCTAAAAAATTGACAAATCCACCCGAAACCAAAAAAAAAGTTAAATTTTGATATGAAAAACTTATTTTGCCCATATCTCCTAAACTAAGCGCCCTAGCGCGAAAAGGACTTTAATTCATGACCACCCCCAAAAAAATTGAATAATCCTCCCAAAACCTAAAAAAATTGAAATTTGTATCTGAAAAACTTATTTTGCCCATATCTTCGTATATACGCGTCCTAGAGCGAAAAGGACTTTAACTCGTAACACCCCAAAAAATTTAATAATCCGCTCAAAACCTAAAAAAATTGCAATTTTTATATGAAAAAGTTATTTTGCCCATATCTCCTAAATATACGTCCTAGGGCGAAAAGGACTTTAATTCGTGACCACCCCCAAAAAATTGACAAATCCACCCAAAACCTAAAAAAAATTTAAATTTTGATATGAAAAACTTATTTTGCCCATATCTCCTAAACTACGCGCCCTAGCGCGAAAAGGACTTTAATTCATGACCACCCCTAAACAAATTGAATAATCCTCCCAAAACCTAAAAAAATTGAAAATTTTATCTGAAAAACTTATTTTGCCCATATCTTCGTATATACGCGTCCTAGAGCGAAAAGGACTTTAATTCGTAACACCCCAAAAAATTTAATAATCCACTCAAAACCTAAAAAAATTTAAATTTTGATATGAAAAACTTATTTTGCCCATATCTCCTAAACTAAGCGCCCTAGCGCGAAAAGGGCTTTCATTCATGACCACCCCCAAAAAAATTGAATAATCCTCCCAAAACCTAAAAAAATTGACATTTTTATATGAAAAACTTATTTTGCCCATATCTTCGTATATACGCGTCCTAGAGCGAAAAGGACTTTAATACGTAACACCCCAAAAAATTTAAGAATCCGCTCAAAACCTAAAAAATTGCAATTTTTATATGAAAAAGTTATTTTGCCCATATCTCCTTAAATATACGTCTTAGGGCGAAAAGGACTTTAATTCGTGACCACCCCCAAAAAATTGACAAATCCACCAAAACCTAAACAAATTTAAATTTTGATATGAAAAACTTATTTTGCCCATATCTCCTAAACTAAGCGCCCTAGCGCGAAAAGGACTTTAATTCATGACCACCCCCAAAAAAATTGAATAATCCTCCCAAAACCTAAAAAATTGAAATTTTTATCTGAAAATCTTATTTTGCCCATATCTTCGTATATACGCGTCCTAGAGCGAAAAGGACTTTAATTCGTAACACCCCAAAAAATTTAATAATCCGCTCAAAACCTAAAAAATTGCAATTTTTATATGAAAAAGTTATTTTGCCCATATCTCCTTAAATATACGTCCTAGGGCGAAAAGGACTTTAATTCGTGACCACCCCCAAAAAATTGACAAAGCCACCCAAAACCTAAAAAAAATTTAAATTTTGATATGAAAAACTTATTTTGCCCATATCTCCTAAACTACGCGCCCTAGCGCGAAAAGGACTTTAATTCATGACCACCCCCAAAAAATTGACAAATCCACCAAAACCTAAACAAATTTAAATTTTGATATGAAAAACTTATTTTGCCCATATCTCCTAAACTAAGCGCCCTAGCGCGAAAAGGACTTTAATTCATGACCACCCCCAAAAAAATTGAATAATCCTCCCAAAACCTAAAAAATTGAAATTTTTATCTGAAAATCTTATTTTGCCCATATCTTCGTATATACGCGTCCTAGAGCGAAAAGGACTTTAATTCGTAACACCCCAAAAAATTTAATAATCCGCTCAAAACCTAAAAAATTGCAATTTTTATATGAAATAGTTATTTTGCCCATATCTCCTAAATATACGTCCTAGCGCGAAAAGGACTTTAATTCGTGACCACCCCCAAAATATTGACAAATCCACCCAAAACCTAAAAAAATTTAAATTTTGATATGAAAAACTTATTTTGCCCATATCTCCTAAACTACGCGCCCTAGCGCGAAAAGGACTTTAATTCATGACCACCCCTAAACAAATTGAATAATCCTCCCAAAACCTAAAAAAATTGAAAATTTTATCTGAAAAACTTATTTTGCCCATATCTTCGTATATACGCGTCCTAGAGCGAAAAGGACTTTAATTCGTAACACCCCAAAAAATTTAATAATCCACTCAAAACCTAAAAAAATTTAAATTTTGATATGAAAAACTTATTTTGCCCATATCTCCTAAACTAAGCGCCCTAGCGCGAAAAGGGCTTTAATTCATGACCACCCCCAAAAAAATTGAATAATCCTCCCAAAACCTAAAAAAATTGACATTTTTATATGAAAAACTTATTTTGCCCATATCTTCGTATATACGCGTCCTAGAGCGAAAAGGACTTTAATACGTAACACCCCAAAAAATTTAATAATCCGCTCAAAACCTAAAGAATTGCAATTTTTATATGAAAAAGTTATTTTGCCCATATCTCCTTAAATATACGTCTTAGGGCGAAAAGGACTTTAATTCGTGACCACCCCCAAAAAATTGACAAATCCACCAAAACCTAAACAAATTTAAATTTTGATATGAAAAACTTATTTTGCCCATATCTCCTAAACTACGCGCCCTAGCGCGAAAAGGACTTTAATTCATGACCACCCCTAAACAAATTGAATAATCCTCCCAAAACCTAAAAAAATTGAAAATTTTATCTGAAAAACTTATTTTGCCCATATCTTCGTATATACGCGTCCTAGAGCGAAAAGGACTTTAATTCGTAACACCCCAAAAAAATTTAATAATCCGCTCAAAACCTAAAAAATTGCAATTTTTATATGAATAAGTTGTTTTGCCCATATCTCCTTAAATATACGTCCTAGGGCGAAAATGACTTTAATTCGTGACCACCCCCAAAAAATTGACAAATCCACCAAAACCTAAACAAATTTAAATTTTGATATGAAAAACTTATTTTGCCCATATCTCCTAAACTACGCGCCCCAGCGCGAAAAGGACTTTAATTCATGACCACCCCCAAAAAATTGACAAATGCACCAAAACCTAAACAAATTTAAATTTTGATATGAAAAACTTATTTTGCCCATATCTCCTAAACTAAGCGCCCTAGCGCGAAAAGGACTTTAATTCATGACCACCCCCAAAAAAAATTGAATAATCCTCCCAAAACCTAAAAAATTGAAATTTTTATCTGAAAATCTTATTTTGCCCATATCTTCGTATATACACGTCCTAGAGCGAAAAGGACTTTAATTCGTAACACCCCAAAAAATTTAATAATCCGCTCAAAACCTAAAAAATTACAATTTTTATATGAAAAAGTTATTTTGCCCATATCTCCTAAATATACGTCCTAGCGCGAAAAGGACTTTAATTCGTGACCACCCCCAAAAAATTGACAAATCCACCCAAAACCTAAAAAAAATTTAAATTTTGATATGAAAAACTTATTTTGCCCATATCTCCTAAACTACGCGCCCTAGCGCGAAAAGGACTTTAATTCATGACCACCCCTAAACAAATTGAATAATCCTCCCAAAACCTAAAAAAATTGAAAATTTTATCTGAAAAACTTATTTTGCCCATATCTTCGTATATACGCGTCCTAGAGCGAAAAGGACTTTAATTCGTAACACCCCAAAAAATTTAATAATCCACTCAAAACCTAAAAAAATTTAAATTTTGATATGAAAAACTTATTTTGCCCATATCTCCTAAACTAAGCGCCCTAGCGCGAAAAGGGCTTTAATTCATGACCACCCCCAAAAAAATTGAATAATCCTCCCAAAACCTAAAAAAAATGACATTTTTATATGAAAAACTTATTTTGCCCATATCTTCGTATATACGCGTCCTAGAGCGAAAAGGACTTTAATACGTAACACCCCAAAAAATTTAATAATCCGCTCAAAACCTAAAAAATTGCAATTTTTATATGAAAAAGTTATTTTGCCCATATCTCCTTAAATATACGTCTTAGGGCGAAAAGGACTTTAATTCGTGACCACCCCCAAAAAATTGACAAATCCACCAAAACCTAAACAAATTTAAATTTTGATATGAAAAACTTATTTTGCCCATATCTCCTAAACTAAGCGCCCTAGCGCGAAAAGGACTTTAATTCATGACCACCCCCAAAAAAATTGAATAATCCTCCCAAAACCTAAAAAATTGAAATTTTTATCAGAACATCTTATTTTGCCCATATCTTCGTATATACGCGTCCTAGAGCGAAAAGGACTTTAATTCGTAACACCCCAAAAAATTTAATAATCCGCTCAAAACCTAAAAAATTGCAATTTTTATATGAAAAAGTTATTTTGCCCATATCTCCTTAAATATACGTCTTAGGGCGAAAAGGACTTTAATTCGTGACCACCCCCAAAAAATTGACAAATCCACCAAAACCGAAACAAATTTAAATTTTGATATGAAAAACTTATTTTGCCCATATCTCCTAAACTACGCGCCCTAGCGCGAAAAGGACTTTAATTCATGACCACCCCTAAACAAATTGAATAATCCTCCCAAAACCTAAAAGAATTGAAAATTTTATCTGAAAAACTTATTTTGCCCATATCTTCGTATATACGCGTCCTAGAGCGAAAAGGACTTTAATTCGTAACACCCCAAAAAATTTAATAATCCGCTCAAAACCTAAAAAATTGCAATTTTTATATGAATAAGTTGTTTTGCCCATATCTCCTTAAATATACGTCCTAGGGCGAAAATGACTTTAATTCGTGACCACCCCCAAAAAATTGACAAATCCACCAAAACCTAAACAAATTTAAATTTTGATATGAAAAACTTATTTTGCCCATATCTCCTAAACTACGCGCCCTAGCGCGAAAAGGACTTTAATTCATGACCACCCCCAAAAAATTGACAAATGCACCAAAACCTAAACAAATTTAAATTTTGATATGAAAAACTTATTTTGCCCATATCTCCTAAACTAAGCGCCCTAGCGCGAAAAGGACTTTAATTCATGACCACCCCCAAAAAAAATTGAATAATCCTCCCAAAACCTAAAAAATTGAAATTTTTATCTGAAAATCTTATTTTGCCCATATCTTCGTATATACGCGTCCTAGAGCGAAAAGGACTTTAATTCGTAACACCCCAAAAAATTTAATAATCCGCTCAAAACCTAAAAAATTACAATTTTTATATGAAAAAGTTATTTTGCCCATATCTCCTAAATATACGTCCTAGCGCGAAAAGGACTTTAATTCGTGACCACCCCCAAAAAATTGACAAATCCACCCAAAACCTAAAAAAAATTTAAATTTTGATATGAAAAACTTATTTTGCCCATATCTCCTAAACTACGCGCCCTAGCGCGAAAAGGACTTTAATTCATGACCACCCCTAAACAAATTGAATAATCCTCCCAAAACCTAAAAAAATTGAAAATTTTATCTGAAAAACTTATTTTGCCCATATCTTCGTATATACGCGTCCTAGAGCGAAAAGGACTTTAATTCGTAACACCCCAAAAAATTTAATAATCCACTCAAAACCTAAAAAATTGCAATTTTTATATGAAAAAGTTATTTTGCCCATATCTCCTTAAATATACGTCTTAGGGCGAAAAGGACTTTAATTCGTGACCACCCCCAAAAAATTGACAAATCCACCAAAACCTAAACAAATTTAAATTTTGATATGAAAAACTTATTTTGCCCATATCTCCTAAACTAAGCGCCCTAGCGCGAAAAGGACTTTAATTCATGACCACCCCCAAAAAAATTGAATAATCCTCCCAAAACCTAAAAAATTGAAATTTTTATCAGAACATCTTATTTTGCCCATATCTTCGTATATACGCGTCCTAGAGCGAAAAGGACTTTAATTCGTAACACCCCAAAAAAATTTAATAATCCGCTCAAAACCTAAAAAATTGCAATTTTTATATGAAAAAGTTATTTTGCCCATATCTCCTTAAATATACGTCCTAGGGCGAAAAGGACTTTAATTCGTGACCACCCCCAAAAAATTGACAAATCCACCCAAAACCTAAAAAAACTAAATTTTGATATGAAAAACTTGTTTTGCCCATATCTCCTAAACTAAGCGCCCTAGCGCGAAAAGGACTTTAATTCATGACCACCCCCCAAAAAAATTGAATAATCCTCCCAAAACCTAAAAAAATTGAAATTTTTATCTGAAAAACTTATTTTGCCCATATCTTCGTATATACGCGTCCTAGAGCGAAAAGGACTTTAATTCGTAACACCCCAAAAAATTTAATAATCCGCTCAAAACCTAAAAAAATTGCAATTTTTATATGAATAAGTTATTTCGCCCATATCTCCTTAAATATACGTCCTAGGGCGAAAATGACTTTAATTCGTGACCACCCCCAAAAAATTGACAAATCCACCAAAACCTAAACAAATTTAAATTTTGATATGAAAAACTTATTTTGCCCATATCTCCTAAATTAAGCGCCCTAGCGCGAAAAGGACTTTAATTCATGACCACCCCCAAAAAAATTGAATAATCCTCCCAAAACCTAAAAAAAATTGAAATTTTTATCAGAAAATCTTATTTTGCCCATATCTTCGTATATACGCGTCCTAGAGCGAAAAGGACTTTAATTCGTAACACCCCAAAAAATTTAATAATCCGCTCAAAACCTAAAAAAATTGCAATTTTTATATGAAAAAGTTATTTTGCCCATACCTCCTTAAATATACGTCCTAGGGCGAAAAGTGACCACCCCCAAAAAATTGACAAATCCACCCAAAACCTAAAAAAATTAAATTTTGATATGAAAAACTTATTTTGCCCATATCTCCTAAACTAAGCGCCATAGCGCGAAAAGGACTTTAATTCATGACCACCTCCAAAAAAAATTGAATAATCCTCCCAAAACCTAAAAAAATTGAAATTTTTATCTGAAAAACTTATTTTGCCCATATCTTCGTATATACGCGTCCTAGAGCGAAAAGGACTTTAATTCGCAACACCCCAAAAATTTAATAATCCGCTCAAAACCTAAAAAAATTTAAATTTTTATATGAAAATGTTATTTTGCCCATATCTCCTTAAATATACGTCCTAGGGCGCAAAGGACTTTAATTCGTGACCACCCCAAAAAATTGACAAATCCACCCAAAACCTAAAAAAAATTTAAATTTTGATATAAAAAACTTATTTTGCCCATATCTCCTAAACTAAGCGCCCTAGCGCGAAAAGGACTTTAATTCATGACCACCCCCAAAAAAATTGAAAAATCCTCCCAAAACCTAAAAAAATTGACTTTTTTATATGAAAAACTTATTTTGCCCATATCTTCGTATATACGCGTCCTAGAGCGAAAAGGACTTTAATACGTAACACCCCAAAAAATTTAATAATCCGCTCAAAACCTAAAAAATTGCAATTTTTATATGAAAAAGTTATTTTGCCCATATCTCCTAAATATACGTCCTAGCGCGAAAAGGACTTTAATTCGTGACCACCCCCAAAAAATTGACAAATCCACCCAAAACCTAAAAAAATTTAAATTTTGATATGAAAAACTTATTTTGCCCATATCTCCTAAACTACGCGCCCTAGCGCGAAAAGGACTTTAATTCATGACCACCCCTAAACAAATTGAATAATCCTCCCAAAACCTAAAAAAATTGAAAATTTTATCTGAAAAACTTATTTTGCCCATATCTTCGTATATACGCGTCCTAGAGCGAAAAGGACTTTAATTCGTAACACCCCAAAAAATTTAATAATCCACTCAAAACCTAAAAAAATTTAAATTTTGATATGAAAAACTTATTTTGCCCATATCTCCTAAACTAAGCGCCCTAGCGCGAAAAGGGCTTTAATTCATGACCACCCCCAAAAAAATTGAATAATCCTCCCAAAACCTAAAAAAATTGACATTTTTATATGAAAAACTTATTTTGCCCATATCTTCGTATATACGCGTCCTAGAGCGAAAAGGACTTTAATACGTAACACCCCAAAAAATTTAATAATCCGCTCAAAACCTAAAAAATTGCAATTTTTATATGAAAAAGTTATTTTGCCCATATATCCTTAAATATACGTCTTAGGGCGAAAAGGACTTTAATTCGTGACCACCCCCAAAAAATTGACAAATCCACCAAAACCTAAACAAATTTAAATTTTGATATGAAAAACTTATTTTGCCCATATCTCCTAAACTACGCGCCCTAGCGCGAAAAGGACTTTAATTCATGACCACCCCTAAACAAATTGAATAATCCTCCCAAAACCTAAAAAAATTGAAAATTTTATCTGAAAAACTTATTTTGCCCATATCTTCGTATATACGCGTCCTAGAGCGAAAAGGACTTTAATTCGTGACCACCCCCAAAAAATTGACAAATCCACCAAAACCTAAACAAATTTAAATTTTGATATGAAAAACTTATTTTGCCCATATCTCCTAAACTACGCGCCCTAGCGCGAAAAGGACTTTAATTCATGACCACCCCTAAACAAATTGAATAATCCTCCCAAAACCTAAAAAAATTGAAATTTTTATCTGAAAAACTTATTTTGCCCATATCTTCGTATATACGCGTCCTAGAGCGAAAAGGACTTTAATTCGTAACACCCCAAAAAATTTAATAATCCACTCAAAACCTAAAAAAATTTAAATTTTGATATGAAAAACTTATTTTGCCCATATCTCCTAAACTAAGCGCCCTAGCGCGAAAAGGACTTTAATTCATGACCACCCCCAAAAAAATTGAATAATCCTCCCAAAACCTAAAAAATTGAAATTTTTATCTGAAAATCTTATTTTGCCCATATCTTCGTATATACGCGTCCTAGAGCGAAAAGGACTTTAATTCGTAACACCCCAAAAAATTTAATAATCCGCTCTAAACATAAAAAATTGCAATTTTTATATGAATAAGTTATTTTGCCCATATCTCCTTAAATATACGTCCTAGGGCGAAAATGACTTTAATTCGTGACCACCCCCAAAAAATTGACAAATCCACCAAAACCTAAACAAATTTAAATTTTGATATGAAAAACTTATTTTGCCCATATCTCCTAAACTAAGCGCCCTAGCGCGAAAAGGACTTTAATTCATGACCACCCCCAAAAAAATTGAATAATCCTCCCAAAACCTAAAAAATTGAAATTTTTATCTGAAAATCTTATTTTGCCCATATCTTCGTATATACGCGTCCTAGAGCGAAAAGGACTTTAATTCGTAACACCCCAAAAAATTTAATAATCCGCTCAAAACCTAAAAAATTGCAATTTTTATATGAAAAAGTTATTTTGCCCATATCTCCTAAATATACGTCCTAGCGCGAAAAGGACTTTAATTCGTGACCACCCCCAAAAAATTGACAAATCCACCCAAAACCTAAAAAAAATTTAAATTTTGATATGAAAAACTTATTTTGCCCATATCTCCTCAACTACGCGCCCTAGCGCGAAAAGGACTTTAATTCATGACCACCCCTAAACAAATTGAATAATCCTCCCAAAACCTAAAAAAATTGAAAATTTTATCTGAAAAACTTATTTTGCCCATATCTTCGTATATACGCGTCCTAGAGCGAAAAGGACTTTAATTCGTAACACCCCAAAAAATTTAATAATCCACTCAAAACCTAAAAAAATTTAAATTTTGATATGAAAAACTTATTTTGCCCATATCTCGTAAACTAAGCACCCTAGCGCGAAAAGGGCTTTAATTCATGACCACCCCCAAAAAAATTGAATAATCCTCCCAAAACCTAAAAAAATTGACATTTTTATATGAAAAACTTATTTTGCCCATATCTTCGTATATACGCGTCCTAGAGCGAAAAGGACTTTAATACGTAACACCCCAAATAATTTAATAATCCGCTCAAAACCTAAAAAATTGCAATTTTTATATGAAAAAGTTATTTTGCCCATATCTCCTTAAATATACGTCTTAGGGCGAAAAGGACTTTAATTCGTGACCACCCCCAAAAAATTGACAAATCCACCAAAACCTAAACAAATTTAAATTTTGATATGAAAAACTTATTTTGCCCATATCTCCTAAATTAAGCGCCCTAGCGCGAAAAGGACTTTAATTCATGACCACCCCCAAAAAATTGAATAATCCTCCCAAAACCTAAAAAAAATTGAAATTTTTATATGTAAAACTTATTTTGCCCATATCTTCGTTTATACACGTCCTAGAGCGAAAAGGACTTTAATTCGTAACAGCCCAAAAAATTTAGTAATCCGCTCTAAACATAAAAAATTGCAATCTTTATATGAAAAAGTTATTTTGCCCATATCTCCTTAAATATACGTCCTAGGGCGAAAAGGACTTTAATTCGTGACCACCCCCAAAAAATTGACAAATCCACCAAAACCTAAACAAATTTAAATTTTGATATAAAAAACTTATTTTGCCCATATCTCCTAAACTAAGCGCCCTAGCGCGAAAAGGACTTTAATTCATGACCACCCCCAAAAAAATTGAATAATCTTCCCAAAACCTAAAAAAATTGAAATTTTTATATGTAAAACCTATTTTGCCCATATCTTCGTTTATACACGCCCTAGAGCGAAAAGGACTTTAATTCGTGACCACCCCCAAAAAATTGACAAATCCACCAAAACCTAAACAAATTTAAATTTTGATATGAAAAACTTATTTTGCCCATATCTCCTAAACTAAGCGCCCTAGCGCGAAAAGGACTTTAATTCATGACCACCCCCCAAAAAATTGAATAATCCTCCCAAAACCTAAAAAAATTGAAATTTTTATCAGAAAATCTTATTTTGCCCATATCTTCGTATATACGCGTCCTAGAGCGAAAAGGACTTTAATTCGTAACACCCCAAAAAATTTAATAATCCCCTCAAAACCTAAAAAAATTGCAATTTTTATATGAAAAAGTTATTTTGCCCATACCTCCTTAAATATACGTCCTAGGGCGAAAAGTGACCACCCCCAAAAAATTGACAAATCCACCCAAAACCTAAAAAAATTAAATTTTGATATGAAAAACTTATTTTGCCCATATCTCCTAAACTAAGCGCCATAGCGCGAAAAGGACTTTAATTCATGACCACCTCCAAAAAAAATTGAATAATCCTCCCAAAACCTAAAAAAATTGAAATTTTTATCTGAAAAACTTATTTTGTCCATATCTTCGTATATACGCGTCCTAGAGCGAAAAGGACTTTAATTCGCAACACCCCAAAAATTTAATAATCCGCTCAAAACCTAAAAAAATTGAAATTTTTATATGAAAATGTTATTTTGCCCATATCTCCTTAAATATACGTCCTAGGGCGCAAAGGACTTTAATTCGTGACCACCCCAAAAAATTGACAAATCCACCCAAAACCTAAAAAAAAATGTAAATTTTGATATAAAAAACTTATTTTGCCCATATCTCCTAAACTAAGCGCCCTAGCGCGAAAAGGACTTTAATTCATGACCACCCCCAAAAAAATTGAATAATCCTACCAAAACCTAAAAAAATTGAAATTTTTATCTGAAAATCTTATTTTGCCCATATCTTCGTATATACGCGTCCTAGAGCGAAAAGGATTTTAATTCGTAACGCCCCAAAAAATTTCATAATCCACTCAAAACCTAAAAAAATTGCAATTTTTATATGAAAAAGTTATTTTGCCCATATCTCCTTAAATATACGGCCTAGGGCGAAAAGTGACCACCCCCAAAAAATTGACAAATCCACCCAAAACCTAAAAAAAATTAAATTTTGATATGAAAAACTTATTTTGCCCATATCTCCTAAACTAAGCGCCATAGCGCGAAAAGGACTTTAATTCATGACCACCCCCAAAAAAATTGAATAATCCTCCCAAAACCTAAAAAAATTGAAATTTTTATATTTAAAACTTATTTTGCCCATATCTTCGTTTATACACGTCCTAGAGCGAAAAGGACTTTAATTCGTAACACCCCAAAAAATGTAGTAATCCACTCAAAACCTAAAAAACTGCAATTTTTATATGAAAAAGTTATTTTGCCCATATCTCCTTAAATATACGTCCTAGGGCGAAAAGGACTTTAATTCGTGACCACCCCCAATAAATTGACAAATCCACCAAAACCTAAACAAATTTAAATTTTGATATGAAAAACTTATTTTGCCCATATCTCCTAAACTAAGCGCCCTAGCGCGAAAAACTGATATGAAAAACTTGTTTTGCCCATATCTCCTAAACTAAGCGCCCTAGCGCGAAAATGACTTTAATTCATGACCACCCCCAAAAAAATTGAATAATCCTCCCAAAACCTAAAAAAATTGAAATTTTTATATGTAAAACTTATTTTGCCATATCTTCGTTTATACACGTCCTAGAGCGAAAAGGACTTTAATTCGTAACACCCCAAAAAATTTAGTAATCCGCTCTAAACATAAAAAATTGCAATTTTTATATGAAAAAGTTATTTTGCCCATATCTCCTTAAATATACGTCCTAGGGCGAAAAGGACTTTAATTCGTGACCACCCCCAAAAAATTGACAAATCCACCAAAACCTAAACAAATTTAAATTTTGATATGAAAAACTTATTTTGCCCATATCTCCTAAACTAAGCGCCCTAGCGCGAAAAGGACTTTAATTCATGACCACCCCTAAAAAAATTGAATAATCCTCCCAAAACCTAAAAAATTGAAATTTTTATATGTAAAACTTATTTTGCCCATATATTCGTTTATACACGTCCTAGAGCGAAAAGGACTTTAATTCGTAACACCCCAAAAAATGTAGTAATCCGCTCTAAATATAAAAAATTGCAATTTTTATATGAAAAAGTTATTTTGCCCATATCTCCTTAAATATACGTCCTAGGGCGAAAAGGACTTTAATTCGTAACACCCCCAAAAAATTGACAAATCCACCCAAAACCTAAAAAAAATTTAAATTTTGATATGAAAAACTTATTTTGCCCATATCTCCTAAACTAAGTGCCCTAGCGCGAAAAGGACTTTAATTCATGACCACCCCCGAAAAAATTGAATAATCCTCCCAAAACCTAAAAAAATCGAAATTTTTATCTGAAAAATTTATTTTGCCCATATCTTCGTATATACGCGTCCTAGAGCTAAAAAGACTTTAATTCGTAACACCCCAAAAAATTTAATAATCCGCTCAAAACCTAAAAAAATATGCGATTTTTATATTAAAAAGTTATTTTGCCCATATCTCCTTAAATATACGTCCTAGGGCGAAAAGGACTTTAATTCGTGACCACCCGCAAAAAATTGACAAATCCACCCAAAACCTAAAAAAAATTTAAATTTTGATATGAAAAACTTATTTTGCCCATATCTCCTAAACTAAGCGCCCTAGCGCGAAAAGGACTTTAATTCATGACCACCCCCAAAAAAATTGAATAATCCTCCCAAAACCTAAAAAATTGAAATTTTTATTTGAAAATTTTATTTTGCCCATATCTTCGTATATACGCGTCCTAGAGCGAAAAGGACTTTAATTCGTAACACCCCAAAAAATTTAATAATCCGCTCAAAACCTAAAAAATTGCAATTTTTATATGAAAAAGTTATTTTGCCCATATCTCCTAAATATACGTCCTAGCGCGAAAAGGACTTTAATTCGTGACCACCCCCAAAAAATTGTCAAATCCACCCAAAACCTAAAAAAAATTTAAATTTTGATATGAAAAACTTATTTTGCCCATATCTCCTAAACTACGCTCCCTAGCGCGAAAAGGACTTTAATTCATGACCTCCCCCAAAAAATTGACAAATCCACCAAAACCTAAACAAATTTAAATTTTGATATGAAAAACTTATTTTGCCCATATCTCCTAAACTAAGCGCCCTAGCGCGAAAAGGACTTTAATTCATGACCACCCCCAAAAAAATTGAATAATCCTCCCAAAACCTAAAAAATTGAAATTTTTATTTGAAAATTTTATTTTGCCCATATCTTCGTATATACGCGTCCTAGAGCGAAAAGGACTTTAATTCGTAACACCCCAAAAAATTTAATAATCCGCTCAAAACCTAAAAAATTGCAATTTTTATATGAAAAAGTTATTTTGCCCATATCTCCTAAATATACGTCCTAGCGCGAAAAGGACTTTAATTCGTGACCACCCCCAAAAAATTGTCAAATCCACCCAAAACCTAAAAAAAATTTAAATTTTGATATGAAAAACTTATTTTGCCCATATCTCCTAAACTACGCTCCCTAGCGCGAAAAGGACTTTAATTCATGACCACCCCTAAACAAATTGAATAATCCTCCCAAAACCTAAAAAAATGAAAATTTTATCTGAAAAACTTATTTTGCCCATATCTTCGTATATACGCGTCCTAGAGCGAAAAGGACTTTAATTCGTAACACCCCAAAAAATTTAATAATCCACTCAAAACCTAAAAAAATTTAAATTTTGATATGAAAAACTTATTTTGCCCATATCTCCTAAACTAAGCGCCCTAGCGCGAAAAGGACTTTAATTCATGACCACCCCCAAAAAAATTGAATAGTCCTCCCAAAACCTAAAAAAATTGACATTTTTATATGAAAAACTTATTTTGCCCATATCTTCGTATATACGCGTCCTAGAGCGAAAAGGACTTTAATACGTAACACCCCAAAAAATTTAATAATCCGCTCAAAACCTAAAAAATTGCAATTTTTATATGAAAAAGTTATTTTGCCCATATCTCCTTAAATATACGTCCTAGGGCGAAAAGGACTTTAATTCGTGACCACCCCCAAAAAATTGACAAATCCACCCAAAACCTAAAAAAAATTTAAATTTTGATATGAAAAACTTATTTTGCCCATATCTCCTAAACTACGCTCCCTAGCGCGAAAAGGACTTTAATTCATGACCACCCCTAAACAAATTGAATAATCCTCCCAAAACCTAAAAAAATGAAAATTTTATCTGAAAAACTTATTTTGCCCATATCTTCGTATATACGCGTCCTAGAGCGAAAAGGACTTTAATTCGTAACACCCCAAAAAATTTAATAATCCACTCAAAACCTAAAAAAATTTAAATTTTGATATGAAAAACTTATTTTGCCCATATCTCCTAAACTAAGCGCCCTAGCGCGAAAAGGGTTTTAATTCATGACCACCCCCAAAAAAATTGAATAATCCTCCCAAAACCTAAAAAAAATTTAAAATTTTATATGAAAAACTTATTTTGCCCATATCTTCGTATATACGCGTCCTAGAGCGAAAAGGACTTTAATACGTAACACCCCAAAAAATTTAATAATCCGCTCAAAACCTAAAAAATTGCAATTTTTATATGAAAAAGTTATTTTGCCCATATCTCCTTAAATATACGTCTTAGGGCGAAAAGGACTTTAATTCGTGACCACCCCCAAAAAATTGACAAATCCACCCAAAACCTAAACAAATTTAAATTTTGATATGAAAAACTTATTTTGCCCATATCTCCTAAACTAAGTGCCCTAGCGCGAAAAGGACTTTAATTCATGACCACCCCCGAAAAAATTGAATAATCCTCCCAAAACCTAAGAAAATCGAAATTTTTATCTGAAAAACTTATTTTGCCCATATCTTCGTATATACGCGTCCTAGAGCGAAAAGGACTTTCATTCGTAACACCCCAAAAAATTTAATAATCCGCTCAAAACCTAAAAAAATTGCAATTTTTATATGAAAAAGTTATTTTGCCCATATCTCCTTAAATATACGTCCTAGGGCGCAAAGGACCTTAATTCGTGACCACACCTAAAAAATTGACAAATCCACCCGAAACCTAAAAAAAAGTTAAATTTTGATATGAAAAACTTATTTTGCCCATATCTCCTAAACTAAGCGCCCTAGCGCGAAAAGGACTTTAATTCATGACCACCCCCAAAAAAATTGAATAATCCTCCCAAAACCTAAAAAAATTTAAATTTGTATCTGAAAAACTTATTTTGCCCATATCTTCGTATATACGCGTCCTAGAGCGAAAAGGACTTTAACTCGTAACACCCCAAAAAATTTAATAATCCGCTCAAAACCTAAAAAAATTGCAATTTTTATATGAAAAAGTTATTTTGCCCATATCTCCTAAATATACGTCCTAGGGCGAAAAGGACTTTAATTCGTGACCACCCCCAAAAAATTGACAAATCCACCCAAAACCTAAAAAAAATTTAAATTTTGATATGAAAAACTTATTTTGCCCATATCTCCTAAATTACGCGCCCTAGCGCGAAAAGGACTTTAATTCATGACCACCCCTAAACAAATTGAATAACCCTCCCAAAACCTAAAAAAATTGAAAATTTTATCTGAAAAACTTATTTTGCCCATATCTTCGTATATACGCGTCCTAGAGCGAAAAGGACTTTAATTCGTAACACCCCAAAAAATTTAATAATCCACTCAAAACATAAAAAAATTTAAATTTTGATATGAAAAACTTATTTTGCCCATATCTCCTAAACTAAGCGCCCTAGCGCGAAAAGGGCTTTCATTCATGACCACCCCCAAAAAAATTGAATAATCCTCCCAAAACCTAAAAAAATTGACATTTTTATATGAAAAACTTATTTTGCCCATATCTTCGTATATACGCGTCCTAGAGCGAAAAGGACTTTAATACGTAACACCCCAAAAAATTTAATAATCCGCTCAAAACCTAAAAAATTGCAATTTTTATATGAAAAAGTTATTTTGCCCATATCTCCTTAAATATACGCCTTAGGGCGAAAAGGACTTTAATTCGTGACCACCCCCAAAAAATTGACAAATCCACCAAAACCTAAACAAATTTAAATTTTGATATGAAAAACTTATTTTGCCCATATCTCCTAAACTAAGCGCCCTAGCGCGAAAAGGACTTTAATTCATGACCACCCCCAAAAAAATTGAATAATCCTCCCAAAACCTAAAAAATTGAAATTTTTATCTGAAAATCTTATTTTGCCCATATCTTCGTATATACGCGTCCTAGAGCGAAAAGGACTTTAAGTCGTAACACCCCAAAAAAATTAATAATCCGCTCAAAACCTAAAAAATTGCAATTTTTATATGAAAAAGTTATTTTGCCCATATCTCCTTAAATATACGTCCTAGGGCGAAAAGGACTTTAATTCGTGACCACCCCCCAAAAAATTGACAAATCCACCCAAAACCTAAAAAAAATTTAAATTTTGATATGAAAAACTTATTTTGCCCATATCTCCTAAACTACGCGCCCTAGCGCGAAAAGGACTTTAATTCATGACCACCCCCAAAAAATTGACAAATCCACCAAAACCTAAACAAACGTCTTAGGGCGAAAAGGACTTTAATTCGTGACCACCCCCAAAAAATTGACAAATCCACCAAAACCTAAACAAATTTAAATTTTGATATGAAAAACTTATTTTGCCCATATCTCCTAAACTAAGCGCCCTAGCGCGAAAAGGACTTTAATTCATGACCACCCCCAAAAAAATTGAATAATCCTCCCAAAACCTAAAAATTAAAATTTTTATCTGAAAATCTTATTTTACCCATATCTTCGTATATACGCGTCCTAGAGCGAAAAGGACTTTAATTCGTAACACCCCAAAAAATTTAATAATCCGCTCAAAACCTAAAAAATTGCAATTTTTATATGAAAAAGTTATTTTGCCCATATCTCCTTAAATATACGTCCTAGGGCGAAAAGGACTTTAATTCGTGACCACCAACAAAAAATTGACAAATCCACCCAAAACCTAAAGAAACTAAATTTTGATATGAAAAACTTGTTTTGCCCATATCTCCTAAACTAAGCGCCCTAGCGCGAAAAGGACTTTAATTCATGACCACCCCCCAAAAAAATTGAATAATCCTCCCAAAACCTAAAAAAATTGAAATTTTTATCTGAAAAACTTATTTTGCCCATATCTTCGTATATACGCGTCCTAGAGCGAAAAGGACTTTAATTCGTAACACCCCAAAAAATTTAATAATCCGCTCAAAACCTAAAAAAATTGCAATTTTTATATGAATAAGTTATTTTGCCCATATCTCCTTAAATATACGTCCTAGGGCGAAAATGACTTTAATTCGTGACCACCCCCAAAAAATTGACAAATCCACCAAAACCTAAACAAATTTAAATTTTGATATGAAAAACTTTTTTTTATCCCATATCTCCTAAACTACGCGCCCTAGCGCGAAAAGGACTTTAATTCATGACCACCCCTAAAAAAATGACAAATCCACCAAAACCTAAACAAATTTAAATTTTGACATGAAAAACTTATTTTGCCCATATCTCCTAAACTAAGCGCCCTAGCGCGAAAAGGACTTTAATTCATGACCACCCCCAAAAAAATTGAATAATCCTCCCAAAACCTAAAAAATTGAAATTTTTATCTGAAAATCTTATTTTGCCCATATCTTCGTATATACGCGTCCTAGAGCGAAAAGGACTTTAATTCGTAACACCCCAAAAAATTTAATAATCCGCTCAAAACCTAAAAAATTGCAATTTTTATATGAAAAAGTTATTTTGCCCATATCTCCTAAATATACGTCCTAGCGCGAAAAGGACTTTAATTCGTGACCACCCCCAAAAAATTGACAAATCCACCCAAAACCTAAAAAAACTAAATTTTGATATGAAAAACTTGTTTTGCCCATATCTCCTAAACTAAGCGCCCTAGCGCGAAAAGGACTTTAATTCATGACCACTCCCCAAAAAAATTGAATAATCCTCCCAAAACCTAAAAAAATTGAAATTTTTATCTGAAAAACTTATTGTGCCCATATCTTCGTATATACGCGTCCTAGAGCGAAAAGGACTTTAATTCGTAACACCCCAAAAAAATTAATAATCCGCTCAAAACCTAAAAAAATTGCAATTTTTATATGAATAAGTTATTTTGCCCATATCTCCTTAAATATACGTCCTAGGGCGAAAATGACTTTAATTCGTGACCACCCCCAAAAAATTGACAAATCCACCAAAACCTAAACAAATTTAAATTTTGATATGAAAAACTTATTTTGCCCATATCTCCTAAATTAAGCGCCCTAGCGCGAAAAGGACTTTAATTCATGACCACCCCCAAAAAAATTGAATAATCCTCCCAAAACCTAAAAAAATTGAAATTTTTATATGTAAAACTTATTTTGCCCATACCTTCGTTTATACACGTCCTAGAGCGAAAAGGACTTTAATTCGTAACAGCCCAAAAAATTTAGTAATCCGCTCTAAACATAAAAAATTGCAATTTTTATATGAAAAAGTTATTTTGCCCATATCTCCTTAAATATACGTCCTAGGGCGAAAAGGACTTTAATTCGTGACCACCCCCAAAAAATTGACAAATCCACCAAAACCTAAACAAATTTAAATTTTGATATAAACAACTTATTTTGCCCATATCTCCTAAACTAAGCGCCCTAGCGCGAAAAGGACTTTAATTCATGACCACCCCCAAAAAAATTGAATAATCTTCCCAAAACCTAAAAAAATTGAATTTTTTATATGTAAAACCTATTTTGCCCATATCTTCGTTTATACACGTCCTAGAGCGAAAAGGACTTTAATTCGTAACACCCCAAAAAATTTAGTAATCCGCTCTAAACATAAAAAATTGCAATTTTTATATGAAAAAGTTATTTTGCCCATATCTCCTTAAATATACGTCCTAGGGCGAAAAGGACTTTAATTCGTGACCACCCCCAAAAAATTGACAAATCCACCAAAACCTAAACAAATTTAAATTTTGATATGAAAAACTTATTTTGCCCATATCTCCTAAACTAAGCGCCCTAGCGCGAAAAGGACTTTAATTCATGACCACCCCCCAAAAAATTGAATAATCCTCCCAAAACCTAAAAAAATTGAAATTTTTATCAGAAAATCTTATTTTGCCCATATCTTCGTATATACGCGTCCTAGAGCGAAAAGGACTTTAATTCGTAACACCCCAAAAAATTTAATAATCCTCTCAAAACCTAAAAAAATTGCAATTTTTATATGAAAAAGTTATTTTGCCCATACCTCCTTAAATATACGTCCTAGGGCGAAAAGTGACCACCCCCAAAAAATTGACAAATCCACCCAAAACCTAAAAAAATTAAATTTTGATATGAAAAACTTATTTTGCCCATATCTCCTAAACTAAGCGCCATAGCGCGAAAAGGACTGTAATTCATGACCACCTCCAAAAAAATTGAATAATCCTCCCAAAACCTAAAAAAATTGAAATTTTTATCTGAAAAACTTATTTTGCCCATATCTTCGTATATACGCGTCCTAGAGCGAAAAGGACTTTAATTCGCAACACCCCAAAAATTTAATAATCCGCTCAAAACCTAAAAAAATTGAAATTTTTATATGAAAATGTTATTTTGCCCATATCTCCTTAAATATACGTCCTAGGGCGCAAAGGACTTTAATTCGTGACCACCCCAAAAAATTGACAAATCCACCCCAAACCTAAAAAAAATTTAAATTTTGATATAAAAAACTTATTTTGCCCATATCTCCTAAACTAAGCGCCCTAGCGCGAAAAGGACTTTAATTCAGGACCACCCCCAAAAAAATTGAATAATCCTCCCAAAACCTAAAAAAATTGAAATTTTTATCTGAAAATCTTATTTTGCCCATATCTTCGTATATACGCGTCCTAGAGCGAAAAGGATTTTAATTCGTAACACCCCAAAAAATTTCATAATCCACTCAAAACCTAAAAAAATTGCAATTTTTATATGAAAAAGTTATTTTGCCCATATCTCCTTAAATATACGGCCTAGGGCGAAAAGTGACCACCCCCAAAAAATTGACAAATCCACCCAAAACTTAAAAAAATTTAAATTTTGATATGAAAAACTTATTTTGCCCATATCTCCTAAACTAAGCGCCATAGCGCGAAAAGGACTTTAATTCATGACCACCCCCAAAAAAATTGAATAATCCTCCCAAAACCTAAAAAAATTGACATTTTTATATGAAAAACTTATTTTGCCCATATCTTCGTTTATACACGTCCTAGAGCGAAAAGGACTTTAATTCGTAACACCCCAAAAAATGTAGTAATCCACTCAAAACCTAAAAAACTGCAATTTTTATATGAAAAAGTTATCTTGCCCATATCTCCTTAAATATACGTCCTAGGGCGAAAAGGACTTTAATTCGTGACCACCCCCAATAAATTGACAAATCCACCAAAACCTAAACAAATTTAAATTTTGATATGAAAAACTTATTTTGCCCATATCTCCTAAACTAAGCGCCCTAGCGCGAAAAACTGATATGAAAAACTTGTTTTGCCCATATCTCCTAAACTAAGCACCCTAGCGCGAAAATGACTTTAATTCATGACCACCCCCAAAAAAATTGAATAATCCTCCCAAAACCTAAAAAAATTGAAATTTTTATATGTAAAACTTATTTTGCCATATCTTCGTTATACACGTCCTAGAGCGAAAAGGACTTTAATTCGTTACACCCCAAAAAATTTAGTAATCCGCTCTAAACATAAAAAATTGCAATTTTTATATGAAAAAGTTATTTTGCCCATATCTCCTTAAATATACGTCCTAGGGCGAAAAGGACTTTAATTCGTGACCACCCCCAAAAAATTGACAAATCCACCAAAACCTAAACAAATTTAAATTTTGATATGAAAAACTTATTTTGCCCATATCTCCTAAACTAAGCGCCCTAGCGCGAAAAGGACTTTAATTCATGACCACCCCCAAAAAAATTGAATAATCCTCCCAAAACCTAAAAAATTGAAATTTTTATATGTAAAACTTATTTTGCCCATATATTCGTTTATACACGTCCTAGAGCGAAAAGGACTTTAATTCGTAACACCCCAAAAATGTAGTAATCCGCTCTAAACATAAAAAATTGCAATTTTTATATGAAAAAGTTATTTTGCCCATATCTCCTTAAATATACGTCCTAGGGCGAAAAGGACTTTAATTCGTAACACCCCCAAAAAATTGACAAATCCACCCAAAACATAAACAAATTTAAATTTTGATATGAAAAACTTATTTTGCCCATATCTCCTAAACTAAGCGGCCTAGCGCGAAAAGGACTTTAATTCATGACCACCCCCCAAAAAATTGAATAATCCTCCCAAAACCTAACAAAATTGAAATTTTTATCAGAAAATCTTATTTTGCCCATATCTTCGTATATACGCGTCCTAGAGCGAAAAAGACTTTAATTCGTAACACCCCAAAAAATTTAATAATCTGCTCAAAACCTAAAAAATTGCAATTTTTATATGAAAAAGTTATTTTGCCCATACCTCCTTAAATATACGTCCTAGGGCGAAAAGTGACCACCCCCAAAAAATTGACAAATCCACCCAAAACCTAGAAAATTTAAATTTTGATATGAAAAACTTATTTTGCCCATATCTCCTAAACTAAGCGCCCTAGCGCGAAAAGGACTTTAATTCATGACCACCACCTCCAAAAAAATTGAATAATCCTCCCAAAACCTAAAAAAATTGAAATTTTTATCTGAAAAACTTATTTTGCCCATATCTTCGTATATACGCGTCCTAGAGCGAAAAGGACTTTAATTCGTAACACCCCAAAAAATTTAATAATCCGCTCAAAACCTAAAAAAATTGCAATTTTTATATGAAAAAGTTATTTTGCCCATATCTCCTTAAATATACGTCCTAGGGCGCAAAAGACTTTAATTCGTGACCACCCCAAAAAATTGACAAATCCACCCAAAACCTAAAAAAAATTTAAATTTTGATATAAAAAACTTATTTTGCCCATATCTCCTAAACTAAGCGCCCTAGCGCGAAAAGGACTTTAATTCATGACCACCCCCAAAAAAATTGAATAATCCTCCCAAAACCTAAAAAAATTGAAATTTTTATCTGAAAATCTTATTTTGCCCATATCTTCGTATATACGCGTCCTAGAGCGAAAAGGATTTTAATTCGTAACACCCCAAAAAATTTCATAATCCGCTCAAAACCTAAAAAAATTGCTATTTTTATATGAAAAAGTTATTTTGCCCATAGCTCCTTAAATATACGGCCTAGGGCGAAAAGTGACCACCCCCAAAAAATTGACAAATCCACCCAAAACCTAAAAAAATTTAAATTTTGATATGAAAAACTTATTTTGCCCATATCTCCTAAACTAAGAGCCATAGCGCGAAAAGGACTTTAATTCATGACCACCCCCAAAAAAATTGAATAATCCTCCCAAAACCTAAAATAATTGAAATTTTTATATGTGAAATCCGC
Organism: Haematobia irritans; assembly: GCF_050003625.1. Classification (NCBI taxonomy): domain Eukaryota; kingdom Metazoa; phylum Arthropoda; class Insecta; order Diptera; family Muscidae; genus Haematobia; species Haematobia irritans. The sequence continues at coordinate 69,814,826 of NC_134400.1, read as the reverse complement.
TCAAAACCTAAAAAATTGCAATTTTTATATGAAAAAGTTATTTTGCCCATAGCTCCTTAAATATACGGCCTAGGGCGAAAAGTGACCACCCCCAAAAAATTGACAAATCCACCCAAAACCTAAAAAAATTGAAATTTTGATATGAAAAACTTATTTTGCCCATATCTCCTAAACTAAGCGCCATAGCGCGAAAAGGACTTTAATTCATGACCACCCCCAAAAAAATTGAATAATCCTCCCAAAACCTAAAAAAAATGAAATTTTTATATGTAAAACTTATTTTGCCCATATCTTCGTATATACGCGTCCTAGAGCGAAAAGGACTTTAATTCGTAACACCCCAAAAAATTTAATAATCCACTCAAAACCTAAAAAAATTGCAATTTTTAAATGAACAACTTATTTTGCCCATATCTCATTAATTCATGACCACCTCCAAAAAAATTGAATAATCCTCCCAAAACCTAAAAAAATTGAAATTTTTATCTGAAAAACTTATTTTGCCCATATCTTCGTATATACGCGCCCTAGAGCGAAAAGGACTTTAATTCGTAGCACCCCAAAAAATTTAATAATCCGCTCAAAACCTAAAAAAATTGCAATTTTTATATGAAAAAGTTATTTTGCCCATAGCTCCATAAATATACGGCCTAGGGCGAAAAGTGACCACCCCCAAAAAATTGACAAATCCACCCAAAACCTAAAAAAATTTAAATTTTGATATGAAAAACTTATTTTGCCCATATCTCCTAAACTAAGAGCCATAGCGCGAAAAGGACTTTAATTCATGACCACCCCCAAAAAATTGAATAATCCTCCCAAAACCTAAAAAAATTGAAATTTTTATATGTAAAACTTATTTTGCCCATATCTTCGTTTATACACGTCCTAGAGCGAAAAGGACTTTAATTCGTAACACCCCAAAAAATTTAATAATCCGCTCAAAACATAAAAAAATTGCAATTTTTATATGAAAAAGTTATTTTGCCCATTTCTCCTTAAATATACGTCCTAGGGCGAAAAGGACTTTAATTCGTAACCACCCCCAAAAAATTGACAAATCCACCAAGACCTAAACAACTTTAAATTTTGATATGAAAAACTTATTTTGCCCATAGGTTAGGTTAGGTTAGGTTATGTGGCAGCCCGATGTATCAGGCTCACTTACACTATTCAGTCCATTGTGATACCACAGTGGTGAACTTCTCTCTTATCACTGAGTGCTGCCCGATTCCATGTTAAGCTCAATGACAAGGGACCTCCTTTTTATAGCCGAGTCCGAACGGCGTTCCACATTCCAGTGAAACCACTTAGAGAAGCTTTGAAACCCTCAGAAATATCACCAGCATTACTGAGGTGGGATAATCCACCGCTGAAAAACTTTTTGGTGTTCGGTCGTAGCAGGAATCGAACCCACGACCTTGTGTATGCAAGGTGGGCATGCTAACCATTGCACCACGGTGGCTCCCTATTTTGCCCATATCTCCTAAACTAAGCGCCCTAGCGCGAAAAGGACTTTAATTCATGACCACCCCCCAAAAAATTGAATAATCCTCCCAAAACCTAAAAAAATTGAAATTTTTATCAGAAAATCTTATTTTGCCCATATCTTCGTATATACGCGTCCTAGAGCGAAAAGGACTTTAATTCGTAACACCCCAAATAGTTTAATAATCCGCTCAAAACCTAAAAAAATTGCAATTTTTATATGAAAAAATTACTTTGCCCATACCTCCTTAAATATACGACCTAGGGCGAAAATGACTTTAATTCGTGACCACCCCCAAAAAAATTGACAAATCCACCCAAAACCTAAAAAAATTTAAATTTTAATATGAAAAACTTATTTTGCCCATATCTCCTAAACTAAGCGCCCTAGCGCGAAAAGGACTTTAATTCATGACCACCCCCAAAAAAATTGAATAATCCTCCCAAAACCTAAAAAAATTGAATATTTTATCTGAAAAACTGATTTTGCCCATATCTTCGTATATACGCGTCATAGAGCGAAAAGCACTTTAACTCGTAACACCCCAAAAAACTTTAATAATCCACTCAAAACCTAAAAAAATTGCAATTTTTATAAGAAAAATTTATTTTGCCCATATCTCCTTAAATATACGTCCTAGGGCGCAAAGGACTTTAATTCGTGACCACACCCAAAAAATTGACAAATCCACCCAAAACCTAAAAAAATTTAAATTTGGATATGAAAAACTTATTTTGCCCATAACTCCTAAACTAAGCGCCCTAGCGCGAAAAGGACTTTAATTCATGACCACCCCCAAAAAAATTTAATAATCCTCCCAAAACCTAAAAAAATTGAAATTTTTATCTGAAAAACTTATTTTGCCCATATCTTCGTATATACGCGTCCTAGAGCGAAAAGGACCTTAATTCGTAACACCCCAAAAAATTTAATAATCTACCCAAAACCTAAAAAAAATTTAAATTTTGATATGAAAAACTTATTTTGCCCATAACTCCTAAACTAAACGCCCTAGCGCGAAAAGGACTTTAATGCATGACCACCCCCAAAAAAATTGAATAATCCTCCCAAAACCTAAAAAATTGAAATTTTTATCTGAAAAACTTATTTTGCCCATATCTTCGTATATACGCGTCCTAAAGCGAAAAGGACTTTAATTCGTAACACCCCAAAAAAATTAATAATCCGCTCAAAACCTAGAAAAATTGCAATTTTTATATGAAAAAGTTATTTTGCCCATATCTCCTTAAATATACGTCCTAGGGCGCAAAGGACTTTAATTCGTGACCACCCCCAAAAAATTGACAAATCCACCCAAAACCTAAAAAAAATTTAAATTTTTATATGAAAAACTTATTTTGCCCATATCTCCTAAACTAAGCGCCCTAGCGCGAAAAGGACTTTAATTCATGAACACCCCCAAAAAAAATTGAATAATCCTCCCAAAACCTAAAAAAATTGAAATTTTTATCTGAAAAATTTATTTTGCCCATATCTTCGTATATACGCGTCCTAGAGCGAAAAGGACTTTAATTCGTAACACCCCAAAAAATTTAATAATCCGCTCAAAACCTAAAAAATTTCAATTTTTATATGAAAAAGTTATTTTGCCCATATCTCCTTAAATATATGTCCTAGGGCGAAAAGGACTTTAATTCGTGACCACACCCAAAAAATTGAATAATCCTCCCAAAACCTAAAAAAATTGAAATTTTTATCTGACAAACTTATTTTGCCCATATCTTCGTATATACGCGTCCTAGAGCGAAAAGGACTTTAATTCGTAACACCCCAAAAAATTTAATAATCCACCCAAAACCTAAAAAAATTTAAAATTTGATATGAAAAAGTTATTTTGCCCATATCTTCGTATATACGCGTCCTAAAGCGAAAAGGACTTTAACACCCCAAAAAAATTAATAATCCGCTCAAAACCTAAAAAAATTGCAATTTTTATATGAAAAAGTTATTTTGCCCATATCTCCTTAAATATACGTCCTAGGGCGCAAAGGACTTTAATTCGTGACCACACCCAAAAAATTGACAAATCCTCCCAAAACCTAAAAAAAATTGAAATTTTTATCTGAAAAACTTATTTTGCCCATATCTTCGTATATACGCGTCCTAGAGCGAAAAGGACTTTAATTCGTAACACCTCATAAAATTTAACAATCCGCTCAAAACCTAAAAAAATTGCAATTTTTATATGAAAAAGTTATTTTGCCCATACCTTCTTAAATATACGTCCTAGGGCGAAAAGGACTTTAATTCATGACCACCCCAAAAAAATTGAATAATCCTCCCAAAACCTAAAAAAATTGAAATTTTTATATGAAAAAGTTATTTTGCCCATATCTTCGTATATACGCGTCCTAGAGCGAACTCGTAACACCCCAAAAAATTTAATAATCCACTCAAAACCTAAAAAATTGCAATTTTTATATGAAAAAGTTATTTTGCCCATATCTCCTTAAATATGCGTCCTAGGGCGAAAAGGACTTTAATTCATGACCACCAGAGATGGTCTGTATCAAACTTTTTTAGGTTTGCGACTGTCGCAAAGTTGTAAACGTCGTAAACGTCACATACGCGTCGTAAATGTAGAAAAAGTAACAAAAGTCGCAAACTGAAAATACTTTAGTCGCGTCGGCTAGGCAGCGAATTCGATGATATTCAAGACGATGGTAGGTGCGAAGAAGTTTCAATTCTTAGGAATGTTCACAATTTTCGGTTTTAGTCCCCACATTTTCCCTATTGCTTTTTGCACGAGTACAGGGTAACCGTGGATTTCCTCGTCCTTTCTTAGCTTTAAGTTCAGTCTCCTGTCCAATATAACTCCAAGGTATTTTACACACTCACTAACGGGAATTTCGATACCACCTAAGAAAATAGGCTTGACCATGGGAAAACTTTCACAAATTTCTGCAGAAACTCACAGCAAATGCTGTCAAACTAAATTAAAAAATTTTCAGGGTTTCTTCTATTCAAAATTTGGTTTTCTACAGTAGGTTTACGACTTTTGCGACATACGTATTATACCGTCGCAAACGTATGTCGCAAAAGTCACAGTTTGTGACAGGCCAACCTTGATGACCACCTCCAAAAAATTGAATAATCCTCCCAAGACCTAAAAAAATTGAAATTTTTATCTGAAAAACTTATTTTGCCCATATCTTCGTATATACGCGTCCTAGAGCGAAAAGGACTTTAATTCGTAACACCCCAAAAAATTTAATAATCCGCTCAAAACCTAAAAAAATTGCAATTTTTATATGAAAAAGTTATTTTGCCCATACCTTCTTAAATATACGTCCTAAGGCGAAAAGGACTTTAATTCGTGACCACACCCAAAAAATTGACAAATCCACCCAAAACCTAAATAAAATTTAAATTTTGATATGAAAAACTTATTTTGCCCATAACTCCTAAACTAAGCGCCCTAGCGCGAAAAGGACTTTAATTCATGACCACCCCCAAAAAAATTGAATAATCCTCCCAAAACCTAAAAAAATTGAAATTTTTATCTGAAAAACTTATTTTGCCCATATCTTCGTATATACGCGTCCTAGAGCGAAAAGGACTTTAATTCGTAACACCCCAAAAAATTTAATAATCCACCCAAAACCTAAAAAAATTTAAATTTTGATATGAAAAACTTATTTTGTCCATATCTCCTAAACTAAGCGCCCTAGCGCGAAAAAAACTTTAATGCATGACCACCCCAAAAAAAAAAATAGAATAATCCTCCCAAAACTTAAAAAAGTTGAAATTTTTATCTGAAAAACTTATTTTGCCCATATCTTCGTATATACGCGTCCTAGAGCGAAAAGGACTTTAATTCGTAACACCCCAAAAAATTAATAATCCGCTCAAAACCTAAAAAAGTTGCAATTTTTATATGAAAAAGTTATTTTGCCCATATCTCCTTAAATATACGTCCTAGGGCGCAAAGGACTTTAATTCGTGACCACACCCAAAAAATTGACAAATCCACTCAAAACCTAAAAAAAAATTTAAATTTTGATATGAAAAACTTATTTTGCCCATATCTCCTAAACTAAGCGCCCTAGCGCGAAAAGGACTTTAATTCATGACCACCCCAAAAAAATTGAATAATCCTCCCAAAACCTAAAAAAATTTAAATTTTTATCGGAAAAACTTATTTTGCCCATATCTTCGTATATACGCGTCCTAGAGCGAAAAGGACTTTAATTCGTAACACCCCAAACAATTTAATAATCCGCTCAAAACCTAAAAAAATTGCAATTTTTATATGAAAAAGTTATTTTGCCCATACCTCCTTAAATATACGTCCTAGGGCGAAAAGGACTTTAATTCGTGACCACACCCAAAAAATTGACAAATCCACCCAAAACCTAAACAAAATTTAAATTTTGATATGAAAAACTTATTTTGCCCACATCTCCTAAACTAAGCGCCCTAGCGCGAAAAGGACTTTAATTCATGACCACCCCCAAAAAAATTGAATAATCCTCCCAAAACCTAAAAAAATTGAAATTTTTTCTGAAAAACTTATTTTGCCCATATCTTCGTATATACGCGTCCTAGAGCGAAAATGACTTTAATTCGTAACACCCCAAAAAATTTAATAATCCGCTCAAAACCTAAAAAAATTGCACTTTTTACATGAAAAAGTTATTTTGCCCATATTATATGAAAAATTATTTTGCCCAAAAAATTTAATAATCCACCCAAAACCTAAAAAAATTTAAATTTTGATATAAAAAACTTATTTTGCCCATATCTCCTAAAATAAGCGCCCTAGCGCGAAAAGGACTTTAATGCATGACCACCCCCAAACAAATAGAATAATCCTCCCAAAACCTAAAAAAGTTGAAATTTTTATCTGAAAAACTTATTTTGCCCATATCTTCGTATATACGCGTCCTAGAGCGAAAAGGACTTTAATTCGTAACACCCCAAAAAAATTAATAATCCGCTCAAAACCTAAAAAAGTTGCAATTTTTATATGAAAAAGTTATTTTGACCATATCTCCTTAAATATACGTCCTAGGGCGCAAAGGACTTTAATTCGTGACCACACCCAAAAAATTGACAAATCCACTCAAAACCTAAAAAAAAATTAAATTTTGATATGAAAAACTTATTTTGCCCATATCTCCTAAACTAAGCGCCCTAGCGCGAAAAGGACTTTAATTCATGACCACCCCAAAAAAATTGAATAATCCTCCCAAAACCTAAAAAATTTAAATTTTTATCGGCAAAACTTATTTTGCCCATATCTTCGTATATACGCGTCCTAGAGCGAAACGGACTTTAATTCGTAACACCCCAAACAATTTAATAATCCGCTCAAAACCTAAAAAAATTGCAATTTTTATATGAAAAAGTTATTTTGCCCATACCTCCTTAAACATACGTCCTAGGGCGAAAGGGACTTTAATTCGTGACCACACCCAAAAAATTGACAAATCCACCCAAAACCTAAACAAAATTTAAATTTTGATATGAAAAACTTATTTTGCCCACATCTACTAAACTAAGCGCCCTAGCGCGAAAAGGACTTTAATTCATGACAACCCCCAAAAAAATTGAATAATCCTCCCAAAACCTAAAAAAATTGAAATTTTTATCTGAAAAACTTATTTTGCCCATATCTTCGTATATACGCGTCCTAGAGCGAAAAGGACTTTAATTCGTAACACCCCAAAAAATTTAATAATCCGCTCAAAACCTAAAAAAATTGCACTTTTTACATGAAAAAGTTATTTTGCCCATATTATATGAAAAATTATTTTGCCCAAAAAATTGAATAATCGTCCCAAAACCTAAAAAAATTGAAATTTTTATCTGAAAAACTTATTTTGCCCATATCTTCGTATATACGCGTCCTAGAGCGAAAAGGACTTTAATTCGTAACACCCCAAAAATTTAATAATCCGCTCAAAACCTAAAAAAATTGCAATTTTTATATGAAAAAGTTATTTTGCCCATATCTCCTTAAATATATATCCTAGGGCGAAAAGGACTTTAATTCGTGACCACACCCAAAAAATTGAATAATCCTCCCAAAACCTAAAAAAATTGAAATTTTTATCTGACAAACTTATTTTGCCCATATCTTCGTATATACGCGTCCTAGAGCGAAAAGGACTTTAATTCGTAACACCCCAAAAATTTAATAATCCACCCAAAACCTAAAAAAATTTAAAATTTGATATGAAAAAGTTATTTTGCCCATATCTTCGTATATACGCGTCCTAAAGCGAAAAGGACTTTAATTCGTAACACCCCAAAAAAATTAATAATCCGCTCAAAACCTAAAAAAATTGCAATTTTTATATGAAAAAGTTATTTTGCCCATATCTCCTAAATATACGTCCTAGGGCGCAAAGGACTTTAATTCGTGACCACACCCAAAAAATTGACAAATCCACCGAAATCCTAAAAAAAATTTAAATTTTGATATGAAAAACTTATTTTGCCCATATCTCGTAAACTAAGCGCCCTCGCGCGAAAAGGACTTTAATTCATGACCACCCCCAAAAAAATTGAATAATCCTCCCAAAACCTAAAAAAAATGAAATTTTTATCTGAAAAACTTATTTTGCCCATATCTTCGTATATACGCGTCATAGAGCGAAAAGGACTTTAATTCGTAACACCTCATAAAATTTAATAATCCGCTCAAAACCTAAAAAAATTGCAATTTTTATATGAAAAAGTTATTTTGCCCATACCTTCTTAAATATACGTCTTAGGGCGAAAAGGACTTTAATTCGTGACCACCCCCAAAAAATTGGCAAATCCACCCAAAACTTAAAAAAAATTAAATTTTAATATGAAAAACTTATTTTGCCCATATCTCCTAAACTAAGCGCCCTAGCGCGAAAAGGACTTTAATTCATGACCACCCCAAAAAAATTGAATAATCCTCCCAAAACCTAAAAAAATTGAAATTTTTATATGAAAAAGTTATTTTGCCCATATCTTCGTATATACGCGTCCTACAGCGAACTCGTAACACCCCAAAAAATTTAATAATCCACTCAAAACCTAAAAAAATTGCAATTTTTTATGAAAAAGTTATTTTGCCCATATCTCCTTAAATATGCGTCCTAGGGCGAAAAGGACTTTAATTCATGACCACCTCCAAAAAAATTGAATAATCCTCCCAAGACCTAAAAAAATTGAAATTTTTATCTGAAAAACTTATTTTGCCCATATCTTCGTATATACGCGTCCTAGAGCGAAAAGGACTTTAATTCGTAACACCCCAAAAAATTTAATAATCCGCTCAAAACCTAAAAAAAATTGCAATTTTTATATGAAAAAGTTATTTTGCCCATACCTCCTTAAATATACGTCCTAGGGCGAAAAGGACTTTAATTCGTGACCACACCCAAAAAATTGACAAATCCACCCAAAACCAAAATAAAATTTAAATTTTGATATGAAAAACTTATTTTGCCCATATCTTCGTATATACGCGCCCTAGCGCGAAAAGGACTTTAATTCATGACCACCCCCCAAAAAATTGAATAATCCTCCCAAAACCTAAAAAAATTGAAATTTTTATCTAAAAAAACTTATTTTGCCCATATCTTCGTATATACGCGTCCTAGAGCGAAAAGGACTTTAATTCGTAACACCCCAAAAAATTTAATAATCCACCCAAAACCTAAAAAAAATTTAAATTTCGATATGAAAAACTTATTTTGCCCATATCTCCTAAACTAAGCGCCCTAGCGCGAAAAGGACTTTAATGCATGACCACCCCCAAAAAAATAGAATACTCCTCCCAAAACCTAAAAGAGTTGAAATTTTTATCTGAAAAACTTATTTTGCCCATATCTTCGTATATACGCGTCCTAGAGCGAAAAGGACTTTAATTCGTAACACCCCAAAAAAATTAATAATCCGCTCAAAACCTAAAAAAGTTGCAATTTTTATATGAAAAAGTTATTTTGCCCATATCTCCTTAAATAAACGTCCTAGGGCGAAAAGGACTTTAATTCGTGACCACACCCAAAAAATTGACAAATCCACCCAAAACTTAAACAAAATTTAAATTTTGATATGAAAAACTTATTTTGCCCACATCTCCTAAACTAAGCGCCCTAGCGCGAAAAGGACTTTAATTCATGACCACCCCCAAAAAAATTGAATAATCCTCCCAAAACCTAAAAAAATTGAAATTTTTATCTGAAAAACTTATTTTGCCCATATCTTTGTATATACGCGTCCTAGAGCGAAAAGGACTTTAATTCGTAACACCCCAAAAAATTTAATAATCCGCTCAAAACCAAAAAAAATTGCACTTTTTATATGAAAAAGTTATTTTGCCGATATTATATGAAAAATTATTTTGCCCAAAAAATTGAATAATCCTCCCAAAGCCTAAAAAAATTGAAATTTTTATCTGAAAATCTTATTTTGCCCTAGAGCGAAAAGGACTTTAATTCGTTACACCCCAAAAAATTTAATAATCCACCCAAAACCTAAAAAAATTTAAATTTTGATATGAAAAACTTATTTTGCCCATATCTCCTAAACTAAGCGCCCTATATCTTCGTATATACGCGTCCTAGAGCGAACTCGTAACACCCCAAAAAATTTAATAATCCACTCAAAACCTAAAAAAATTGCAATTTTTTATGAAAAAGTTATTTTGCCCATATCTCCTTAAATATGCGTCCTAGAGCGAAAAGGACTTTAATTCATGACCACCTCCAAAAAAATTGAATAATCCTCCCAAGATCTAAAAAAATTGAAATTTTTATCTGAAAAACTAAAAATAGAATACTCCTCCCAAAACCTAAAAAAGTTGAAATTTTTATCTGAAAAACTTATTTTGCCCATATCTTCGTATATACGCGTCCTAGAGCGAAAAGGACTTTAATTCGTAACACCCCAAAAAAATTAATAATCCGCTCAAAACCTAAAAAAGTTGCAATTTTTATATGAAAAAGTTATTTTGCCCATATCTCCTTAAATATACGTCCTAGGGCGAAAAGGACTTTAATTCGTGACCACACCCAAAAAATTGACAAATCCACCCAAAACTTAAACAAAATTTAAATTTTGATATGAAAAACTTATTTTGCCCACATCTCCTAAACTAAGCGCCCTAGCGCGGAAAGGACTTTAATTCATGACCACCCCCAAAAAAATAGAATACTCCTCCCAAAACCTAAAAAAATTGAAATTTTTATCTGAAAAACTTATTTTGCCCATATCTTTGTATATACGCGTCCTAGAGCGAAAAGGACTTTAATTCGTAACACCCCAAAAAATTTAATAATCCGCTCAAAACCTAAAAAAATTGCACTTTTTATATGAAAAAGTTATTTTGCCCATATTATATGAAAAATTATTTTGCCCAAAAAATTGAATAATCCTCCCAAAACCTAAAAAAATTGAAATTTTTATCTGAAAATCTTATTTTGCCCTAGAGCGAAAAGGACTTTAATTCGTAACACCCCAAAAAATTTAATAATCCACCCAAAACCTAAAAAATTTAAATTTTGATATGAAAAACTTATTTTGCCCATATCTCCTAAACTAAGCGCCCTATCGCGAAAAGGACTTTAATGCATGACCACCCTAAAAAAAAATTGAATAATCCTCCCAAAACCTAAAAAATATGAAATTTTTATCTGAAAAACTTATTTTGCCCATATCTTCGTATATACGCGTCCTAAAGCGAAAAGGACTTTAATTCGTAACACCCCAAAAAATTTAATAATCCGCTCAAAACCTAAAAAAGTTGCAATTTTTATATGAAAAAGTTATTTTGCCCATATCTCCTTAAATATACGTCCTAGGGCGCAAAGGACTTTAATTCGTGACCACACCCAAAAAATTGACAAATCCACTCAAAACCTAAAAAAAATTTAAATTTTGATATGAAAAACTTATTTTGCCCATATCTCCTAAACTAAGCGCCCTAGCGCGAAAAGGACTTTAATGCATGACCACCCCCAAAAAAATAGAATAATCCTCCCAAAACCTAAAAAAATTGAAATTTTTATCTGAAAAACTTTTTTTGCCCATATCTTCGTATATACGAGTCCGAAAGCGAAAAGGACTTTAATTCGTAACACCCCAAAAAATTTAATAATCCGCTCAAAACCTAAAAAAGTTGCAATTTTTATATGAAAAAGTTAGTTTGCCCATATCTCCTTAAATATACGTCCTAGGGCGCAAAGGACTTTAATTCGTGACCACACCCAAAAAATTGACAAATCCACTCAAAACCTAAAAAAAATTTAAATTTTGATATGAAAAACTTATTTTGCCCATATCTCCTAAACTAAGCGCCCTAGCGCGAAAAGGACTTTAATTCATGACCACCCCCAAAAAAATTGAATAATCCTCCCAAAACCTAAAAAAATTTAAATTTTTATCTGAAAAACTTATTTTGCCCATATCTTCGTATATACGCGTCCTAGAGCGAAAAGGACTTTAATTCGCAACACCCCAAAAAATTTAATAATCCGCTCAAAACCTAAAAAAATTTCACTTTTTATATGAAAAAGTTATTTTGCCCATATTATATGAAAAATTATTTTGCCCAAAAAATTGAATAATCCTCCCAAAACCTAAAAAATTGAAATTTTTATCTGAAAAACTTATTTTGCCCATATCTTCGTATATACGCGTCCTAGAGCGAAAAGGACTTTAATTCGTAACACCCCAAAAAATTTAATAATCCACCCAAAACCTAAAAAAATTTAAATTTTGATATGAAAAACTTATTTTGCCCATATCTCCTAAACTAAACGCCCTAGCGCGAAAAGGACTTTAATTCATGACCACCCCCAAAAAAATTTAATAATCCTCCCAAAACCTAAAAAAAATTAAATTTTTATCTGAAAAACTTATTTTGCCCATATCTTCGTATATACGCGTCCTAGAGCGAAAAGGACTTTAATTCGTAACACCCCAAACAATTTAATAATCCGCTCAAAACCTAAAAAAATTGTAATTTTTATATGAAAAATTTATTTTGCCCATACCTCCTTAAATATACGTCCTAGGGCGAAAAGGACTTTAATTCGTGACCACACCCAAAAAATTGACAAATCCACCCAAAACCTAAACAAAATTTAAATTTTGATATGAAAAACTTATTTTGCCCATATCTCCTAAACTAAGCGCCCTAGCGCGAAAAGGACTTTAATTCATGACCACCCCCAAAAAAATTTAATAATCCTCCCAAACCTAAAAAAAATTAAATTTTTATCTGAAAAACTTATTTTGCCCATATCTTCGTATATACGCGTCCTAGAGCGAAAAGGACTTTAATTCGTAACACCCCAAAAAATTTAATAATCCACCCAAAACCTAAAAAAAATTAAATTTTGATATGAAAAAGTTATTTTGCCCATATTTCCTAAATATACGTCCTAGGGCGACCACACCCAAAAAATTGACAAATCCACCCAAAACCTAAAAAAAAATTTAAATTTTGATATGAAAAAATTATTTTGCCCATATCTCCTAAACTAAGCGCCCTAGCGCGAAAAGGACTTTAATTCATGACCACCACCAAAAAAATTGAATAATCCTCCCAAAACCTAAAAAAATTGAAATTTTTATCTGAAAAACTTATTTTGCCCATATCTTCGTATATACGCGTCCTAGATCGAAAAGGACTTTAATTCGTAACACCCCAAACTATTTAATAATCCGCTCAAAACCTAAAAAAATTGCAATTTTTATATGAAAAATTTATTTTGCCCATACCTCCTTAAATATACGACGTAGGGCGAAAAGGACTTTAATTCGTGACCACACCAAAAAATATACAAATCCACCCAAAACCTAAACAAAATTTAAATTTTGATATGAAAAACTTATTTTGCCCATATCTCCTAAACTAAGCGCCCTAGCGCGAAAAGGACTTTAATTCATGAACACCCCCAAAAAAATTGACAAATCCTCCCAAAACCTAAAAAAATTGAAGTTTTTATCTGAAAAACTTATTTTGCCCATATCTTCGTATATACGCGTCCTAGAGCGAAAAGGACTTTAATTCGTAACACCCCAAAAAATTTAATAATCCGCTCGAAACCTAAAAAAATTGCAATTTTTATATGAAAAAGTTATTTTGCCCATATCTCCTAAATATACGTCCTAGGGCGACCACACCCAAAAAATTGACAAATCCACCCAAAACCTAAAAAAAAATTTAAATTTTGATATGAAAAAATTATTTTGCCCATATCTCCTAAACTAAGCGCCCTAGCGCGAAAAGGACTTTAATTCATGACCACCCCCAAAAAAATTGAATAATCCTCCCAAAACCTAAAAAAATTGAAATTTTTATCTGAAAAACTTATTTTGCCCATATCTTCGTATATACGCGTCCTCGAGCGAAAAGGACTTTAATTCGTAACACCCCAAAAAATTTAATAATCCGCTCAAAACCTAAAAAAATTGCAATTTTTATATGAAAAACTTATTTTGCCCATATCTCCTTAAATATACGTCCTAGGGCGAAAAGGACTTTAATTCGTGACCACCCCCAAAAAATTGACAAATCCACCAAAACCTAAACAAATTTAAATTTTGATATGAAAAACTTATTTTGCCCATATCTCCTAAACTAAGCGCCCTAGTTCGAAAAGGACTTTAATTCATGACCACCCCAAAACAAATTGAATAATCCTCCCAAAACCTAAAAAAAATGAAATTTTTATTTGAAAAACTTATTTTGCCCATATCTTCGTATATACGCGTCCTAGATCGAAAAGGACTTTAATTCGTAACACCCCAAACTATTTAATAATCCGCTCAAAACCTAAAAAAATTGCAATTTTTATATGAAAAATTTATTTTGCCCATACCTCCTTAAATATACGACGTAGGGCGAAAAGGACTTTAATTCGTGACCACACCCAAAAAATTGACAAATCCACCAAAACCTAAACAAATTTAAATTTTGATATGAAAAACTTATTTTGCCCATATCTCCTAAACTAAGCGCCCTAGTTCGAAAAGGACTTTAATTCATGACCACCCCCAAAAAAATTGAATAATCCTCCCAAAACCTAAAAAAATTGAAATTTTTATCTGAAAATCTTATTTTGCCCATATCTTCGTATATACGCGTCCTAGAGCAAAAAGGACTTTAATTCGTAACACCCCAAAAAATTTAATAATCCGCTCAAAACCTAAAAAAATTTAAATTTTGATATGAAAAACTTATTTTGCCCATATCTCCCAAACCAAGCGCCCTAGCGCGAAAAGGACTTTAATGCATGACCACCCCCAAAAAAAATGAATAATCCTCCCAAAACCTAAAAAAATTGAAATTTTGATATGAAAAAGTTATTTTGCCCATATCTCCTTAAATATACCTCCTAGGGCTCAAAGGACTTTAATTCGTGACCACACCCAAAAAATTGACAAATCCACCCAAAACCTAAAAAAATTTAAATTTTGATATGAAAAACTTATTTTGCCCATATCTCCTAAACTAAGCGCCCTAGCGCGAAAAGGACTTTAATTCATTACCACCCCCAAAAAAATTGAATAATCCTCCCAAAACCTAAAAAAATTGAAATTTTTATCTGAAAAACTTATTTTGCCCATATCTTCGTATATACGCGTCCTAGCGCGAAAAGGACTTTAATTCGTAACACCCCAAAAAAATTAATAATCCGCTCAAAACCTAAAAAAAAAATTGCAATTTTTATATGAAAAAGTTATTTTACCCATATCTCCTTAAATATACGTCCTAGGGCGAAAAGGACTTTAATTCGTGACCACACCCAAAAAATTTAATAATCCTCCCAAAACCTAAAAAAATTGAAATTTTTATCTGAAAAACTTATTTTGGCCATATCTTCGTATATACGCGTCCTAGAGCGAAAAGGACTTTAATTCGTAACACCCCAAAAAATTTAATAATCCACACAAAACCAAAAAAAATTTAAATTTTGATATGAAAAACTTATTTTGCCCATATCTCCTAAACTAAGCGCCCTAGCGCGAAGAGGACTTTAATTCATGAGCACCCCAAAAAAAATTGAATAATCCTCCCAAAACCTAAAAAAATTTAAATTTTTATCTGAAAAACTTATTTTGCCCATATCTTCGTATATACGCGTCCTAGAGCGAAAAGGACTTTAATTCGTAACTCCCCAAAAAAATTTAATAATCCACCCAAAACCTAAAAAAATTTAAATTTTGATATGAAAAACTTATTTTGCCCATATCTTCGTATATACGCGTCCTAAAGCGAAAAGGACTTTAATTCGTAACACCCCAAAAAAAATTAATAATCCGCTCAAAACCTAAAAAAATTGCAATTTTTATATGAAAAAGTTATTTTGCCCATATCTCCTTAAATATACGTCCTGGGCGCAAAGGACTTTAATTCGTGACCACACCCAAAAAATTGACAAATCCACCCAAATCCTAAAAAAAAATTAAATTTTGATATGAAAAACTTATTTTGCCCATATCTCCTAAACTAAGCGCCCTAGCGCGAAAAGGACTTTAATTCATGGACACCCCCAAAAAAATTGAATAATCCTCCCAAAACCTAAAAAAATTGAAATTTTTATCTGAAAAACTTATTTTGCCCATATCTTCGTATATACGCGTCCTAGAGCGAAAAGGACTTTAATTCGTAACACCCCATAAAATTTAATAATCCGCTCAAAACCTAAAAAAATTGCAATTTTTATATGAAAAAGTTATTTTGCCCATACCTCCTTAAATATACGTCCTAGGGCGAAAAGGACTTTAATTCGTGACCACCCCCAAAAAATTGACAAATCCACCCAAAACCTAAAAAAAATTAAATTTTAATATGAAAAACTTATATTGCCCATATCTCCTAAACTAAGCACCCTAGCGCGAAAAGGACTTTAATTCATGACCACACCCAAAAAAAATTGAATAATCATCCCAAAACCTAAAAAAATTGAAATTTTTATCTGAAAAACTTATTTTGCCCATATCTTCGTATATACGCGTCCTAGAGCGAAAAGGACTTTAACTCGTAATACCCCAAAAAATTTAATAATCCACTCAAAACCTAAACAAAAATTGCAATTTTTTATGAAAAAGTTATTTTGCCCATATCTCCTTAAAAATGCGTCCTAGGGCGAAAAGGACTTTAATTCATGACCACCCCAAAAAAAAAATTGAATAATCCTCCCAAGACCTAAAAAAATTGAAATTTTTATCTGAAAAACTTATTTTGCCCATATCTTCGTATATACGCGTCCTAGAGCGAAAAGGACTTTAATTCGTAACACCCCAAAAAATTTAATAATCCGCTCAAAACCTAAAAAAATGGCAATTTTTATATGAAAAAGTTATTTTGCCCATATCTCCTTAAATATACGTCCTAGGGCGAAAAGGACTTTAATTCGTGACCACCCCCAAAAAATTGACAAATCCACCCAAAACCTAAAAAAATTGAAATTTTTATCTGAAAAACTTATTTTGCCCATATCTCCTAAACTAAGCGCCCTAGCGCGAAAAGGACTTTAATGCATGACCACCCCCAAAAAAATTGAATAAACCTCCCAAAACCTAAAAAAATTTAAATTTTTATCTGAAAAACTTATTTTGCCCATATCTTCGTATATATGCGTCCTAAAGGGAAAAGGACTTTAATTCGTAACACCCCAAAAAATTAATAATCCGCTCACAACCTAAAAAATTGCAATTTTTATATGAAAAAGTTATTTTGCCCATATCTCCTTAAATATACGTCCTAGGGCGCAAAGGACTTTAATTCGTGACCACACCCAAAAAATTGACAAATCCACCCAAAACCTAAAAAAATTTAAATTTTGATATGAAAAACTTATTTCGCCAATATCTCCTAAACTAAGCGCCTTAGCGCGAAAAGGACTTTAATTCATGACCACCCCCAAAAAATTGAATAATCCTCCCAAAACCTAAAAAAATTGAAATTTTTATCTGAAAAACTTATTTTGCCCATATCTTCGTATATACGCGTCCTAGAGCGAAAAGGACTTTAATTCGTAACACCCCAAACAATTTAATAATCCGATCAAAACCTAAAAAATTGCAATTTTTATATGATAAAGTTATTTTGCCCATACCTCCTTAAATATACGTCCTAGGGCGAAAAGGACTTTAATGCATGACCACCCCCAAAAAATTGAATAATCCTCCCAAAACCTAAAAAAATTGAAAATTTTATCTGAAAAACTTATTTTGCCCATATCTTCGTATATACGCGTCCTAGATCGAAAAGGACTTTAATTCGTAACACCCCAAACTATTTAATAATCCGCTCAAAACCTAAAAAAATTGCAATTTTTATATGAAAAATTTATTTTGCCCATACCTCCTTAAATATACGACGTAGGGCGAAAAGGACTTTAATTCGTGACCACACCAAAAAATATACAAATCCACCCAAAACCTAAACAAAATTTAAATTTTGATATGAAAAACTTATTTTGCCCATATCTCCTAAACTAAGCGCCCTAGCGCGAAAAGGACTTTAATTCATGACCACTCCCAAAAAAATTGACAAATCCTCCCAAAACCTAAAAAAATTGAAGTTTTTATCTGAAAAACTTATTTTGCCCATATCTTCGTATATACGCGTCCTAGAGCGAAAAGGACTTTAATTCGTAACACCCCAAAAAATTTAATAATCCGCTCGAAACCTAAAAAAATTGCAATTTTTATATGAAAAAGTTATTTTGCCCATATCTCCTAAATATACGTCCTAGGGCGACCACACCCAAAAAATTGACAAATCCACCCAAAACCTAAAAAAAAATTTAAATTTTGATATGAAAAAATTATTTTGCCCATATCTCCTAAACTAAGCGCCCTAGCGCGAAAAGGACTTTAATTCATGACCACCCCCAAAAAAATTGAATAATCCTCCCAAAACCTAAAAAAAATTGAAATTTTTATCTGAAAAACTTATTTTGCCCATATCTTCGTATATACGCGTCCTCGAGCGAAAAGGACTTTAATTCGTAACACCCCAAAAAATTTAATAATCCGCTCAAAACCTAAAAAAATTGCAATTTTTATATGAAAAACTTATTTTGCCCATATCTCCTTAAATATACGTCCTAGGGCGAAAAGGACTTTAATTCGTGACCACCCCCAAAAAATTGACAAATCCACCAAAACCTAAACAAATTTAAATTTTGATATGAAAAACTTATTTTGCCCATATCTCCTAAACTAAGCGCCCTAGTTCGAAAAGGACTTTAATTCATGACCACCCTCAAAAAAATTGAATAATCCTCCCAAAACCTAAAAAAATTGAAATTTTTATCTGAAAAACTTATTTTGCCCATATCTTCGTATATACGCGTCCTAGATCGAAAAGGACTTTAATTCGTAACACCCCAAACTATTTAATAATCCGCTCAAAACCTAAAAAAATTGCAATTTTTATATGAAAAACTTATTTTGCCCATATCTCCCAAACTAAGCGCCCTAGCGCGAAAAGGACTTTAATGCATGACCACCCCCAAAAAAATGAATAATCCTCCCAAAACCTACAAAAATTGAAATTTTGATATGAAAAAGTTATTTTGCCCATATCTCCTTAAATATACGTCCTAGGGCTCAAAGGACTTTAATTCGTGACCACACCCAAAAAATTGACAAATCCACCCAAAACCTAAAAAAATTTTAAATTTTGATATGAAAAACTTATTTTGCCCATATCTCCTAAACTAAGCGCCCTAGCGCGAAAAGGACTTTAATTCATTACCACCCCCAAAAAAATTGAATAATCCTCCCAAAACCTAAAAAAATTGAAATTTTTATCTGAAAAACTTATTTTGCCCATATCTTCGTATATACGCGTCCTAGCGCGAAAAGGACTTTAATTCGTAACACCCCAAAAAAATTAATAATCCGCTCAAAACCTAAAAAAAATTGCAATTTTTATATGAAAAAGTTATTTTACCCATATCTCCTTAAATATACGTCCTAGGGCGAAAAGGACTTTAATTCGTGACCACACCCAAAAAATTTAATAATCCTCCCAAAACCTAAAAAAATTGAAATTTTTATCTGAAAAACTTATTTTGGCCATATCTTCGTATATACGCGTCCTAGCGCGAAAATGACTTTAATTCGTAACACCCCAAAAAATTTAATAATCCACACAAAACCAAAAAAAATTTAAATTTTGATATGAAAAACTTATTTTGCCCATATCTCCTAAACTAAGCGCCCTAGCGCGAAAAGGACTTTAATTCATGAGCACCCCAAAAAAAAATTGAATAATCCTCCCAAAACCTAAAAAAATTTAAATTTTTATCTGAAAAACTTATTTTGCCCATATCTTCGTATATACGCGTCCTAGAGCGAAAAGGACTTTAATTCGTAACTCCCCAAAAAAATTTAATAATCCACCCAAAACCTAAAAAAAATTTAAATTTTGATATGAAAAACTTATTTTGCCCATATCTTCGTATATACGCGTCCTAAAGCGAAAAGGACTTTAATTCGTAACACCCCAAAAAAAATTAATAATCCGCTCAAAACCTTAAAAAATTGCAATTTTTATATGAAAAAGTTATTTTGCCCATAGGAGATATACGTCCTGGGCGCAAAGGACTTTAATTCGTGACCACACCCAAAAAATTGACAAATCCACCCAAATCCTAAAAAAAAATTAAATTTTGATATGAAAAACTTATTTTGCCCATATCTCCTAAACTAAGCGCCCTAGCGCGAAAAGGACTTTAATTCATGACCACCCCCAAAAAAAATTGAATAATCCTCCCAAAACCTAAAAAAATTGAAATTTTTATCTGAAAAACTTATTTTGCCCATATCTTCGTATATACGCGTCCTAGAGCGAAAAGGACTTTAATTCGTAACGCCCCATAAAATTTAATAATCCGCTCAAAACCTAAAAAAATTGCAATTTTTATATGAAAAAGTTATTTTGCCCATACCTCCTTAAATATACGTCCTAGGGCGAAAAGGACTTTAATTCGTGACCACCCCCAAAAAATTGACAAATCCACCCAAAACCTAAAAAAAATTAAAATTTAATATGAAAAACTTATATTGCCCATATCTCCTAAACTAAGCACCCTAGCGCGAAAAGGACTTTAATTCATGACCACACCCAAAAAAATTGAATAATCCTCCCAAAACCTAAAAAAATTGAAATTTTTATCTGAAAAACTTATTTTGCCCATATCTTCGTATATACGCGTCCTAGAGCGAAAAGGACTTTAACTCGTAATACCCCAAAAAATTTAATAATCCACTCAAAACCTAAACAAAAATTGCAATTTTTTATGAAAAAGTTATTTTGCCCATATCTCCTTAAATATGCGTCCTAGGGCGAAAAGGACTTTAATTCATGACCACCCCAAAAAAAAAATTGAATAATCCTCCCAAGACCTAAAAAAATTGAAAATTTTATCTGAAAAACTTATTTTGCCCATATCTTCGTATATACGCGTCCTAGAGCGAAAAGGACTTTAATTCGTAACACCCCAAAAAATTTAATAATCCGCTCAAAACCTAAAAAAATGGCAATTTTTATATGAAAAAGTTATTTTGCCCATATCTCCTTAAATATACGTCCTAGGGCGAAAAGGACTTTAATTCGTGACCACCCCCAAAAAATTGACAAATCCACCCAAAACCTAAAAAAATTGAAATTTTTATCTGAAAAACTTATTTTGCCCATATCTTCGTATATATGCGTCCTAAAGGGAAAAAGACTTTAATTCGTAACACCCCAAAAAATTAATAATCCGCTCACAACCTAAAAAATTGCAATTTTTATATGAAAAAGTTATTTTGCCCATATCTCCTTAAATATACGTCCTAGGGCGCAAAGGACTTTAATTCGTGACCACACCCAAAAAATTGACAAATCCACCCAAAACCTAAAAAAATTTAAATTTTGATATGAAAAACTTATTTTGCCCATATCTCCTAAACTAAGCGCCTTAGCGCGAAAAGGACTTTAATTCATGACCACCCCCAAAAAATTGAATAATCCTCCCAAAACCTAAAAAAATTGAAATTTTTATCTGAAAAACTTATTTTGCCCATATCTTCGTATATACGCGTCCTAGAGCGAAAAGGACTTTAATTCGTAACACCCCAAACAATTTAATAATCCGATCAAAACCTAAAAAAATTGCAATTTTTATATGAAAAAGTTATTTTGCCCATACCTCCTTAAATATATGTCCTAGGGCGAAAAGGACTTTAATTCGTGACCACCCCCAAAAAATTGACAAATCCACCCAAAACCTAAAAAAATTGAAATTTTTATCTGAAAAACTTATTTTGCCCATATCTTCGTATATATGCGTCCTAAAGGGAAAATGACTTTAATTCGTAACACCCCAAAAAATTAATTATCCGCTCACAACCTAAAAAATTGCAATTTTTATATGAAAAAGTTATTTTGCCCATATCTCCTTAAATATACGTCCTAGGGCGCAAAGGTCTATAATTCGTGACCACACCCAAAAAATTGACAAATCCACTCAAAACCTAAAAAAAATTTAAATTTTGATATGAAAAACTCATTTTGCCCATATCTCCTAAACTAAGCGCCCTAGCGCGAAAAGGACTTTAATTCATGACCACCCCCAAAAAATTGAATAATCCTCCCAAAACCTAAAAAAAATGAAATTTTTATCTGAAAAACTTATTTTGCCCATATTTCGTATATACGCGTCCTAGATCGAAAAAGACTTTAATTCGTAACACCCCAAACTATTTAATAATCCGCTCAAAACCTAAAAAAATTGCAATTTTTATATGAAAAATTTATTTTGCCCATACCTCCTTAAATATACGACGTAGGGCGAAAAGGACTTTAATTCGTGACCACACCAAAAAATATACAAATCCACCCAAAACCTAAAAAAAATTTAAATTTTAATATGAAAAACTTATTTTGTCCATATCTCCTAAACTAAGCGCCCTAGCGCGAAAAGGACTTTAATTCATGACCACCCCCAAAAAAATTGAATAATCCTCCCAAAACCTAAAAAGATTGAAATTTTTATCTGAAAAACTTATTTTACCCATATCTTCGTATATACGCGTAATAGAGCGAAAAGGACTTTAATTCGTAACACCCCAAAAAATTTAAATTTTTGACCACACCCAAAAAATTGAAAAATCCGCTCAAAACCTAAAAAAATTGCAATTTTTATATGAAAAGGTTATTTTGCCCATATCTCCTTAAATATACGCCCTAGGGCGAAAAGGACTTTAATTCGTGACCACACCCAAAAAATTGACAAATCCACCCAAAACCTAAAAAAAATTTAAATTTTAATATGAAAAACTTATTTTGTCCATATCTCCTAAACTAAGCGCCCTAGCGCGAAAAGGACTTTAATTCATGACCACCCCCCAAAAAATTGAATAATCCTCCCAAAACCTAAAAAGATTGAAATTTTTATCTGAAAAACTTATTTTGCCCATATCTCCGTATATACGCGTCCTAGCGCGAAAAAGGACTTTAATTCGTAACACCCCAAAAAATTTAATAATCCGCTCAAAACCTAAAAAAATTGCAATTTTTATATGAAAAAGTTATTTTGCCCATATCTCCTTAAATATGCGTCCTAGGGCGAAAAGGACTTTAATTCGTGACCACCCCCAAAAAATTGACAAATCCACCCAAAACCTAAAAAAATTGAAATTTTTATCTGAAAAACTTATTTTGCCCATATCTCCTAAACTAAGCGCCATAGCGCGAAAAGGACTTTAATGCATGACCACCCCCAAAAAAATTGAATAATCCTCCCAAAACCTAAAAAAATTTAAATTTTTATCTGAAAAACTTATTTTGCCCATATCTTCGTATATATGCGTCCTAAAGGGAAAAGGACTTTAATTCGTAACGCCCCAAAAAATTAATAATCCGCTCAAAACCTAAAAAAATTGCAATTTTTATATGAAAAAGTTATTTTGCCCATATCTCCTTAAATATACGTCCTAGGGCGCAAAGGACTTTAATTCGTGACCACACCCAAAAAATTGACAAATCCACCCAAAACCTAAAAAAATTAAAATTTTGATATGAAAAACTTATTTTGCCCATATCTCCTAAACTAAACGCCCTAGCGCGAAAAGGACTTTAATTCATGACCACCCCCAAAAAATTGAATAATCCTCCCAAAACCTAAAAAAATTTAAATTTTTATCTGAAAAACTTATTTTGCCCATATCTTCGTATATACGCGTCCTAGAGCGAAAAGGACTTTAATTCGTAACACCCCAAACAATTTAATAATCCGATCAAAACCTAAAAAAATTGCAATTTTTATATGAAAAAGTTATTTTGCCCATACCTCCTTAAATATACGTCCTAGGGCGAAAAGGACTTTAATTCGTGACCAAACCCAAAAAATTGACAAATCCACCAAAAACCTAAACAAAATTTAAATTTTGATATGAAAAACTTATTTTGCCCATATCTCCTAAACTAAGCGCCCTAGCGCGAAAAGGACTTTAATGCATGACCACCCCCAAAAACATTGAATAATCCTCCCAAAACCTAAAAAAAATTAAATTTTTATCTGAAAAACTTATTTTGCCCATATCTTCGTATATACGCGTCCTAAAGCGAAAAGGACTTTAATTCGTAACATCACAAAAAATTTAAATTTTTGACCACACCCAAAAAATTGAAAAATCCACTCAAAACCTAAACAAATTTAAATTTTTATATGAAAAACTTATTTTGCCCATATCTCCTTAAATATACGTCCTAGGGCGAAAAGGACTTTAATTCGTGAACACACCCAAAAAATTGACAAATCCACCCAAAACCTAAAAAATTTAAATTTTGATATGAAAAACTTATTTTGCCCATATCTCCTAAACTAAGCGCCCTAGCGCGAAAAGGACTTTAATTCATGACCATCCCCAAAAAAATTGAATAAAGGACTTTAATGCATGACCACCCCCAAAAAAATTGAATAATCCTCCCAAAACCTAAAAAAATTTAAATTTTTATCTGAAAAACTTATTTTGCCCATATCTTCGTATATACGCGTCCTAAAGCGAAAAGGAATTTAATTCGTAACACCCCAAAAAATTTAAATTTTTGACCACACCCAAAAAATTGAAAAATCCACTCAAAACCTAAACAAATTTAAATTTTTATATGAAAAACTTATTTTGCCCATATCTCCTTAAATATGCGTCCTAGGGCGAAATGGACTTTAATTCGTGACCATCCCCAAAAAATTGACAAATCCACCCAAAACCTAAAAAAATTTAAATTTTGATATGAAAAACTTATTTTGTCCATATCTCCTAAACTAAGCGCCCTAGCGCGAAAAGGACTTTAATTCATGACCACCCCCAAAAAAATTGAATAATCCTCCCAAAACCTAAAAAAATTGAAAATTTTATCTGAAAAACTTATTTTGCCCATATCTTCGTATATACGCGTCCTAGAGCGAAAAGGACTTTAATTCGTAACACCCCAAAAAATTAATAATCCGCTCAAAACCTAAAAAAATTGCAATTTTTATATGAAAAACTTATTTTGCCCATATCTCCTTAAATATACGTCCTAGGGCGAAAAGGACTTTAATTCGTGAACACACCCAAAAAATTGACAAATCCACCCAAAACTTAAAAAATTTAAATTTTGATATGAAAAACTTATTTTGCCCATATCTCCTAAACTAAGCGCCCTAGCGCGAAAAGGACTTTAATTCATGACCATCCCCAAAAAAATTGAATAATCCTCCCAAAACCTAAAAAAATTGAAATTTTTATCTGAAAATCTTATTTTGCCCATATCTTCGTATATACGCGTCCTAGAGCTAAAAGGACTTTAATTCGTAACACCCCAAAAAATTTAATAATCCGCTCAAAACCTAAAAAAATTGCAATTTTTATATGAAAAAGTTATTTTGCCCATACCTCCTTAAATATACGTCCTAGGGCGAAAAGGACTTTAATTCGTGACCACACCCAAAAAATTGACAAATCCACCCAAAACCTAAAAAAAATTTAAATTTTAATATGAAAAACTTATTTTGTCCATATCTCCTAAACTAAGCGCCCTAGCGCGAAAAGGACTTTAATTCATGACCACCCCCAAAAAAATTGAATAATCCTCCCAAAACCTAAAAAAATTGAAATTTTTATCTGAAAAACTTATTTTGCCCATATCTTCGTATATACGCGTAATAGAGCGAAAAGGACTTTAATTCGTAACACCCCAAAAAATTTAATAATCCGCTCAAAACCTAAAAAAATTGCAATTTTTATATGAAAAAGTTATTTTGCCCATATCTCCTTAAATATGCGTCCTAGGGCGAAATGGACTTTAATTCGTGACCATCCCCAAAAAATTGATAAATCCACCCAAAACCTAAAAAAATTTAAATTTTGATATGAAAAACTTATTTTGCCCATATCTCCTAAACTAAGCGCCCTAGCGCGAAGAGGACTTTAATTCATGACCACCCCCAAAAAAATTGAATAATCCTCCCAAAACCTAAAAAAATTGAAATTTTTATCTGAAAATATTATTTTGCCCATATCTTCGTATATACGCGTCCTAAAGCGAAAAGGACTTTAATTCGTGACCACCCCCAAAAAATTGACAAATCCACCCAAAACCAAAAAACATGTAAATTTTGATATGAAAAAGATTTTTTGCCCATATCTCCTAAACTAAGCGCCCTAGCGCGAAAAGGACTTCAATTCATGACCACTCCCAAGAAAATTGAATAATCCTCCCAAAACCTAAAAAAATTTACATTTTTATCTGAAAATTTTATTTTGCCCATATCTTCGTATATACGCGTCCTAGAGCGAAAAGGACTTTAATTCGTAACACCCCAAAAAATTTAATAATCCGCTCAAAACCTAAAAAAATTGCAATTTTTATATGAAAAAGTTATTTTGCCCATATCTCCTTAAATATACGTCCTAGGGCGAAAAGGACTTTAATTCGTGACCACCCCCAAAAAATTGACAAATCCACCCAAAACCTAAAAAAATTTAAATTTTGATATGAAAAACTTATTTCGCCCATATCTCCTAAACTAAGCGCCCTAGCGCGAAAAGGACTTTAATTCATGACCACCCCCAAAAAAATTGAATAATCCTCCCAAAACCTAAAAAAATTGAAAATTTTATCTGAAAAACTTATTTTGGCCATATCTTCGTATATACGCGTCCTAGAGCGAAAAGGACTTTAATTCGTAACACCCCAAAAAAATTAATAATCCGCTCAAAACCTAAAAAAATTGCAATTTTTATATGAAAAAGTTATTTTGCCCATATCTCCTTAAATATACGTCCTAGGGCGAAAAGGACTTTAATTCGTGACCACACCCAAAAAATTGACAAATCCACCCAAAACCTAAAAACAATTTAAATTTTGATATGAAAAACTTATTTTGCCCATATCTCCTAAACTAAGCGCCCTAGCGCGAAAAGGACTTTAATTCATGACCACCCCCAAAAAAATTGAATAATCCTCCCAAAACCTAAAAAATTTGAAATTTTTATCTGAAAAACTTATTTTGCCCATATCTTCGTATATACGCGTCCTAGAGCGAAAAGGACTTTAATTCGTAACACCCCAAAAAATTTAATAATCCGCTCAAAACCTAAAAAAATTGCAATTTTTATATGAAAAAGTTATTTTGCCCATCTCTCCTTAAATATACGTTCTAGGGCGAAAAGGACTTTAATTCATGACCACCCCCAAAAAAATTGAATAATCCTCCCAAAACCTAAAAAAATTAAAATTTTTATCTGAAAAACTTATTTTGCCCATATCTTCGTATATACGCGTCCTAGAGCGAAAAGGACTTTAATTCGTAACACCCCAAAAAATTTAATAATCCGCTCAAAACCTAAAAAATTGCAATTTTTATATGAAAAAGTTATTTTGCCCATATCTCCTTAAATATACGTCCTAGGGCGAAAAGGACTTTAATTCGTGACCACCCCCAAAAAATTGACAAATCCACCCAAAACCTAAAAAAATTTAAATTTTGATATGAAAAACTTATTTTGCCCATATCTCCTAAACTAAGCGCCCTAGCGCGAAAAGGACTTTAATTCATGACCACTCCCAAGAAAATTGAATAATCCTCCCAAAACCTACAAAAAATTGAAATTTTTATCTGAAAATCTTATTTTGCCCATATCTTCGTATATATACGCGTCCTAGAGCGAAAAGGACTTTAATTCGTAACACCCCAAAAAATTTAATAATCCGCTCAAAACCTAAAAAAATTGCAATTTTTATATGAAAAAGTTATTTTGCCCATATCTCCTTAAATATACGTCCTAGGGCGAAAAGGACTTTAATTCGTGACCACCCCCAAAAAATTGACAAATCCACCCAAAACCTAAAAAAATTTAAATTTTGATATGAAAAACTTATTTCGCCCATATCTCCTAAACTAAGCGCCCTAGCGCGAAAAGGACTTTAATTCATGACCACCCCCAAAAAAATTGAATAATCCTCCCAAAACCTAAAAAAATTGAAAATTTTATCTGAAAAACTTATTTTGGCCATATCTTCGTATATACGCGTCCTAGAGCGAAAAGGACTTTAATTCGTAACACCCCAAAAAAATTAATAATCCGCTCAAAACCTAAAAAAATTGCAATTTTTATATGAAAAGGTTATTTTGCCCATATCTCCTTAAATATACGTCCTAGGGCGAAAAGGACTTTAATTCGTGACCACACCCAAAAAATTGACAAATCCACCCAAAACCTAAAAACAATTTAAATTTTGATATGAAAAACTTATTTTGCCCATATCTCCTAAACTAAGCGCCCTAGCGCGAAAAGGACTTTAATTCATGACCACCCCCAAAAAAATTGATTAATCCTCCCAAAACCTAAAAAATTTGAAATTTTTATCTGAAAAACTTATTTTGCCCATATCTTCGTATATACGCGTCCTAGAGCGAAAAGGACTTTAATTCGTAACACCCCAAAAAATTTAATAATCCGCTCAAAACCTAAAAAAATTGCAATTTTTATATGAAAAATTTATTTTGCCCATCTCTCCTTAAATATACGTTCTAGGGCGAAAAGGACTTTAATTCATGACCACCCCCAAAAAAATTGAATAATCCTCCCAAAACCTAAAAAAATTAAAATTTTTATCTGAAAAACTTATTTTGCCCATATCTTCGTATATACGCGTCCTAGAGCGAAAAGGACTTTAATTCGTAACACCCCAAACAATTTAATAATCCACTCACAACCTAAAAAAATTGCAATTTTTATATGAAAAAGTTATTTTGCCCATACCTCCTTAAATATACGTCCTAGGGCGAAAAGGACTTTAATGCATGACCACCCCCAAAAAATTGAATAATCCTCCCAAAACCTAAAAAAATTGAAATTTTTATCTGAAAAACTTATTTTGCCCATATCTTCGTATATACGCGTCCTAAAGCGAAAAGGACTTTAATTCGTAACACCCCAAAAAAATGAATAATCCGCTCAAAACCTAAAAAATTGCAATTTTTATATGAAAAAGTTATTTTGCCCATATCTCCTTAAATATACGTCCTAGGGCGCAAAGGACTATAATTCGTGACCACACCCAAAAAATTGACAAATCCACTTAAAACCTAAAAAAATTTAAATTTTGATATGAAAAACTTATTTTGCCCATATCTCCTAAACAAAGCGCCCTAGCGCGAAAAGAACTTTAATTCATGACCACCCCCAAAAAATTGAATATTCCTCCCAAAACCTAAAAAAATTGAAATTTTTATCTGAAAAACTTATTTTGCCCATATCTTCGTATATACGCGTCCTAGAGCGAAAAGGACTTTAATTCGTAACACCCCAAACAATTTAATAATCCGATCAAAACCTAAAAAAATTGAAATTTTTATATGAAAAAGTTATTTTGCCCATACCTCCTTAAATATACGTCCTAGGGCGAAAAGGACTTTAATTCGTGACCACACCCAAAAAATTGACAAATCCACCAAAAACCTAAACAAAATTTAAATTTTGATATGAAAAACTTATTTTGCCCATATCTCCTAAACTAAGCGCCCTAGCGCGAAAAGGACTTTAATGCATGACCACCCCCAAAAAAATTGAATAATCCTCCCAAAACCTAAAAAAATTTAAATTTTTATCTGAAAAACTTATTTTGCCCATATCTTCGTATATACGCGTCCTAAAGCGAAAAGGACTTTAATTCGTAACACCCCAAAAAATTTAAATTTTTGACCACACCCAAAAAAATTGAAAAATCCACTCAAAACCTAAACAAATTTAAATTTTGATATCAAAAATTTATTTTGCCCATATTTCCTTAAATATACGTCCTAGGGCGAAAAGGACTTTAATTCGTGAACACACGCAAAAAATTGACAAATCCACCCAAATCCTAAAAAATTTAAATTTTGATATGAAAAACTTATTTTGCCCATATCTCCTAAACTAAGCGCCCTAGCGCGAAAAGGACTTTAATTCATGACCATCCCCAAAAAAATTGAATAATCCTCCCAAAACCTAAAAAAATTTAAATTTTTATCTGAAAATCTTATTTTGCCCATATCTTCGTATATACGCGTCCTAGAGCTAAAAGGACTTTAATTCGTAACACCCCAAAAAATTTAATAATCCGCTCAAAACCTAAAAAAATTGCAATTTTTATATGAAAAAGTTATTTTGCCCATACCTCCTTAAATATACGTCCTAGGGCGAAAAGGACTTTAATTCATGACCATCCCCAAAAAAATTGAATAATCCTCCCAAAACCTAAAAAAATTGAAATTTTTAACTGAAAATCTTATTTTGCCCATATCTTCGTATATACGCGTCCTAGAGCTAAAAGGACTTTAATTCGTAACACCCCAAAAAATTTAATAATCCGCTCAAAACCTAAAAAAATTGCACTTTTTATATGAAAAAGTTATTTTGCCCATATCTCCTTAAATATACGTCCTAGGGCGCAAAGGACCTTAATTCGTGACCACACCTAAAAAATTGATTATTATTTTGCCCATATCTCCTAAACTAAGCGCCCTAGCGCGAAAAGGACTTTAATTCATGAACACCCCCAAAAAAATTGAATAATCCTCCCAAAACCTAAAAAATTTGAAATTTTTATCTGAAAAACTTATTTTGCCCATATCTTCGTATATACGCGTCCTAGAGCGAAAAGGACTTTAATTCGTAACACCCCAAAAAATTTAATAATCCGCTCAAAACCTAAAAAAATTGCAATTTTTATATGAAAAAGTTATTTTGCCCATCTCTCCTTAAATATACGTTCTAGGGCGAAAAGGACTTTAATTCATGACCACCCCCAAAAAAATTGAATAATCCTCCCAAAACCTAAAAAAATTAAAATTTTTATCTGAAAAACTTATTTTGCCCATATCTTCGTATATACGCGTCCTAGAGCGAAAAGGACTTTAATTCGTAACACCCCAAAAAATTTAATAATCCGCTCAAAACCTAAAAAAATTGCAATTTTTATATGAAAAAGTTATTTTGCCCATATCTCCTTAAATATACGTCCTAGGGCGAAAAGGACTTTAATTCGTGACCACCCCCAAAAAATTGACAAATCCACCCAAAACCTAAAAAAATTTAAATTTTGATATGAAAAACTTATTTTGCCCATATCTCCTAAACTAAGCGCCCTAGCGCGAAAAGGACTTTAATTCATGACCACTCCCAAGAAAATTGAATAATCCTCCCAAAACCTAAAAAAATTGAAATTTTTATCTGAAAATCTTATTTTGCCCATATCTTCGTATATATACGCGTCCTAGAGCGAAAAGGACTTTAATTCGTAACACCCCAAAAAAATTAATAATCCGCTCAAAACCTAAAAAAATTGCAATTTTTATATGAAAAGGTTATTTTGCCCATATCTCCTTAAATATACGTCCTAGGGCGAAAAGGACTTTAATTCGTGACCACACCCAAAAAATTGACAAATCCACCCAAAACCTAAAAACAATTTAAATTTTGATATGAAAAACTTATTTTGCCCATATCTCCTAAACTAAGCGCCCTAGCGCGAAAAGGACTTTAGTTCATGACCACCCCCAAAAAAATTGAATAATCCTCCCAAAACCTAAAAAATTTGAAATTTTTATCTGAAAAACTTATTTTGCCCATATCTTCGTATATACGCGTCCTAGAGCGAAAAGGACTTTAATTCGTAACACCCCAAAAAATTTAATAATCCGCTCAAAACCTAAAAAAATTGCAATTTTTATATGAAAAAGTTATTTTGCCCATACCTCCTTAAATATACGTCCTAGGGCGAAAAGGACTTTAATGCATGACCACCCCCAAAAAATTTAATAATCCGCTCAAAACCTAAAAAAAATTGCAATTTTTATATGAAAAAGTTATTTTGCCCATACCTCCTTAAATATACGTCCTAGGGCGAAAAGGACTTTAATTCGTGACCACACCCAAAAAATTGACAAATCCACCCAAAACCTAAAAACAATTTAAATTTTTATATGAAAAACTTATTTTGTCCATATCTCCTAAACTAAGCGCCCTAGCGCGAAAAGGACTTTAATTCATGACCACCCCCAAAAAAATTGAATAATCCTCCCAAAACCTAAAAAAATTGAAATTTTTATCTGAAAAACTTATTTTGCCCATATCTTCGTATATACGCGTAATAGAGCGAAAAGGACTTTAATTCGTAACACCCCAAAAAATTTAATAATCCGCTCAAAACCTAAAAAAATTGCAATTTTTATATGAAAAAGTTATTTTGCCCATATCTCCTTAAATATGCGTCCTAGGGCGAAATGGACTTTAATTCGTAACCATCCCCAAAAAATTGACAAATCCACCCAAAACCTAAAAAAATTAAATTTTGATATGAAAAACTTATCTTGCCCATATCTCCTAAACTAAGCGCCCTAGCGCGAAAAGGACTTTAATTCATGACCACCCCCAAAAAAATTGAATAATCCTCCCAAAACCTAAAAAATTTGAAATTTTTATCTGAAAAACTTATTTTGCCCATATCTTCGTATATACGCGTCCTAGAGCGAAAAGGACTTTAATTCGTAACACCCCAAAAAAATTAATAATCCGCTCAAAACCTAAAAAAATTGCAATTTTTATATGAAAAAGTTATTTTGCCCATATCTCCTTAAATATACGTCCTAGGGCGAAAAGGACTTTAATTCGTGACCACCCCCAAAAAATTGACAAATCCACCCAAAACCTAAAAAATTTTAAATTTTGATATGAAAAACTTATTTTGCCCATATCTCCTAAACTAAGCGCCCTAGCGCGAAAAGGACTTTAATTCATGACCACCCCCAAAAAAATTGAATAATCCTCCCAAAACCTAAAAAAATTGAAATTTTTATCTGAAAAACTTATTTTGCCCATATCTTCGTATATACGCGTCCTAGAGCGAAAAGGCCTTTAATTCGTAACACCCCAAAAAACTTAATAATCCACTCAAAACCTAAAAAAATTGCAATTTTTATATGAAAATGTTATTTTGCCCATATCTCCTTAAATATGCGTCCTACGGAGAAATGGACTTTAATTCGTGACCACCCCCAAAAAATTGTCAAATCCACCCAAAACCTAAAAAATTTAAATTTTGATATGAAAAACTTATCTTGCCCATATCTCCTAAACTAAGCGCCCTAGCGCGAAAAGGACTTTAATTCATGACCACCCCCAAAAAAATTGAATAATCCTCCCAAAACCTAAAAAATTTGAAATTTTTATCTGAAAAACTTATTTTGCCCACATCTTCGTATATACGCGTCCTAGAGCGAAAAGGACTTTAATTCGTAACACCCCAAAAAATTTAATAATCCGCTCAAAACCTAAAAAAATTGCAATTTTTATATGAAAAAGTTATTTTGCCCATATCTCCTTAAATATACGCCATAGCGCGAAAAGGACTTTAATTCGTGACCACACCCAAAAAATTGACAAATCCACCCAAAACCTAAAAACAATTTAATATGAAAAACTTATTTTGCCCATATCTCCTAAACTAAGCGCCCTAGCGCGAAAAGGACTTTAATTCATGACCACCCCAACAAAAAATTGAATAATCCTCCCAAAACCTAAAAAATTGAAATTTTTATCTGAAAATCTTATTTTGCCCATATCTGCGTATATGCGCGTCCTAGAGCGAAAAAGACTGTAATTCGTAACACCCCAAACAATTTAATAATCCGCTCAAAACCTAAAAAAATTGCAATTTTTATATGAAAAAGTTATTTTGCCCATACCTCCTTAAATATACGTCCTAGGGCGAAAAGGACTTTAATTCGTGACCATACCCAAAAAATTGACAAATCCACCCAAAACCTAAACAAAATTTAAATTTTGATATGAAAAACTTATTTTGCCCATATCTCCTAAACTAAGCGCCCTAGCGCGAAAAGGACTTTAATTCATGACCACCCCCAAAAAAATTGAATAATCCTCCCAAAACCTAAAAAATTGAAATTTTTATCTGAAAAACTTATTTTGCCCATATCTTCGTATATACGCGTAATAGAGCGAAAAGGACTTTAATTCGTAACACCCCAAAAAAATTAATAATCCGCTGAAAACCTAAAAAAATTTCAATTTTTATATGAAAAAGTTATTTTGCCCATATTATATGAAAAATTATTTTGCCCAAAAAAATTGAATAATCCTCCCAAAACTTAAAAAAATTTAAATTTTTATCTGAAAAACTTATTTGGCCCATATCTTCGTATATACGCGTCCTAGAGCGAAAAGGACTTTAATTCGTAACACCCCAAAAAAATTAATAATCCACCCAAAACCTAAAAAAAATAAAATTTTGATATGAAAAACTTATTTCGCCCATATCTCCTAAACTAAGGGCCCTAGCGCGAAAAGGACTTTAATGCATGACCACCCCCAAAAAAATTGAATAATCCTCCCAAAACCTAAAAAAATTGAAATTTTTATCTGAAAAACTTATTCTGCCCATATCTTCGTATATACGCTTCCTAAAGCGAAAAGGACTTTAATTCGTAACACCCCAAAAAAATTAATAATCCGCTCAAAACCTAAAAAAATTGCAATTTTTATATGAAAAAGTTATTTTGCCCATATCTCCTTAAATATACGTCCTAGGGCGAAAAGAACTTTAATTCGTGACCACCCCCAAAAAAATTGACAAATCCACCCAAAACCTAAACAAATTTAAATTTTGATATGAAAAACTTATTTTGCCCATATCTCCTAAACTAAGCGCCCTAGCGCGAAAATGACTTTAATTCATGACCATCCCCAAAAAAATTGAATAATCCTTTCAAAACCTAAAAAAATTGAAATTTTTATCTGAAAATCTTATTTTGCCCATATCTTCGTAAATACGCGTCCTAGAGCGAAAAGGACTTTAATTCGTAACACCCCAAAAAAATTAATAATCCGCTCAAAACCTAACAAAATTGCAATTTTTATATGAAAAAGTTATTTTGCCCATACCTCCTTAAATATACGTCCTAGGGCGAAAAGGACTTTAATTCGTGACCATACCCAAAAAATTGACAGATCCACCCAAAACCTAAAAAAAATTTAAATTTTAATATGAAAAACTTATTTTGTCCATATCTCCTAAACTAAGCGCCCTAGCGCGAAAAGGACTTTATTGCATGACCACCCCCAAAAAATTGAATAATCCTCCCAAAACCTAAAAAAATTGAAATTTTTATCTGAAAAACTTATTTTGCCCATATCTTCGTATATACGCGTCCTAAAGCGAAAAGGACTTTAATTCGTAACACCCCAAAAAAATTAATAATCCGCTCAAAACCTAAAAAATTGCAATTTTTATATGAAAAAGTTATTTTGCCCATATCTCCTTAAATATACGTCCTAGGGCGCAAAGGACTATAATTCGTGACCACTCCCAAAAAATTGACAAATCCACTTAAAACCTAAAAAAAATTTAAATTTTGATATGAAAAACTTATTTTGCCCATATCTCCTAAACTAAGCGCCCTAGCGCGAAAAGGACTTTAATTCATGACCACCCCCAAAAAATTGAATAATCCTCCCAAAACCTAAAAAAATTGAAATTTTTATCTGAAAAACTTATTTTGCCCATATCTTCGTATATACGCGTCCTAAAGCGAAAAGGACTTTAATTCGTAACACCCCAAAAAAATTAATAATCCGCTCAAAACCTAAAAAATTGCAATTTTTATATGAAAAAGTTATTTTGCCCATATCTCCTTAAATATACGTCCTAGGGCGAAAAGGACTTTAATTCGTGACCACACCCAAAAAATTGACAGATCCACCCAAAACCTAAAAAAAATTTAAATTTTAATATGAAAAACTTATTTTGTCCATATCTCCTAAACTAAGCGCCCTAGCGCGAAAAGGACTTTATTGCATGACCACACCCAAAAAATTGAAAAATCCACTCAAAACCTAAACAAATTTAAATTTTGATATGAAAAACTTATTTTGTCCATATCTCCTTAAATATACGTCCTAGGGCGAAAAGGACTTTAATTCGTGAACACACCCAAAAAATTGACAAATCCACCCAAAACCTAAAAAATTTAAATTTTGATATGAAAAACTTATTTTGCCCATATCTCCTAAACTAAGCGCCCTAGCGCGAAAACGACTTTAATTCATGACCATCCCCAAAAAAATTGAATAATCCTCCCAAAACCTAAAAAAATTGAAATTTTTATCTGAAAAACTTATTTTGCCCATATCTTCGTATATACGCGTAATAGAGCGAAAAGGACTTTAATTCGTAACACCCCAAAAAATTTAATAATCCGCTCAAAACCTAAAAAAATTGCAATTTTTATATGAAAAAGTTATTTTGCCCATATCTCCTTAAATATGCGTCCTAGGGCGAAATGGACTTTAATTCGTGACCATCCCCAAAAAATTGACAAATCCACCCAAAACCTAAAAAAAATTAAATTTTGATATGAAAAACTTATTTTGCCCCTATCTCCTAAACTAAGCGCCCTAGCGCGAAAAGGACTTTAATTCATGACCACCCCCAAAAAAATTGAATAATCCTCCCAAAACCTAAAAAAATTTAAAATTTTATCTGAAAAACTTATTTTGCCCATATCTTCGTATATACGCGTCCTAGAGCGAAAAGGACTTTAATTCGTAACACCCCAAAAAAATTAATAATCCGCTCAAAACCTAAAAAAAAAGTGCAATTTTTATATGAAAAGGTTATTTTGCCCATATCTCCTTAAATATACGTCCTAGGGCGAAAAGGACTTTAATTCGTGACCACACCCAAAAAATTGACAAATCCACCCAAAACCTAAAAACAATTTAAATTTTGATATGAAAAACTTATTTTGCCCATATCTCCTAAACTAAGCGCCCTAGCGCGAAAAGGACTTTAATTCATGACCACCCCCAAAAAAATTGAATAATCCTCCCAAAACCAAAAAAATTTGAAATTTTTATCTGAAAAACTTATTTTGCCCATATCTTCGTATATACGCCTCCTAGAGCGAAAAGGACTTTAATTCGTAACACCCCAAAAAATTTAATAATCCACTCAAAACCTAAAAAAATTGCAATTTTTATATGAAAAAGTTATTTTGCCCATATCTCCTTAAATATACGTCCTAGGGCGAAAAGGACTTTAATTCGTGACCACCCCCAAAAAATTGACAAATCCACCCAAAACCTAAAAAATTTAAATTTTGATATGAAAAACTTATTTTGCCCATATCTCCTAAACTAAGCGCCCTAGCGCGAAAAGGACTTTAATTCATGACCACCCCCAAAAAAATTGAATAATCCTCCCAAACCCTAAAAAAATTGAAATTTTTATCTGAAATACTTATTTTGCCCATATCTTCGTATATACGCTTCTTAAAGCGAAAAGGACTTTAATTCGTAACACCCCAAAAAAATTAATAATCCACCCAAAACCTAAAAAATTAAAATTTTGATATGAAAAAGTTATTTTGCCCATATCTCCTTAAATATACGTCCTAGGGCGAAAAGGACTTTAATTCGTGACCACCCCCAAAAAATTGACAAATCCACCCAAAACCTAAACAAATTTAAATTTTTATATGAAAAACTTATTTTGCCCATATCTCCTAAACTAAGCGCCCTAGCGCGAAAAGGACTTTAATTCATGACCATCCCCAAAAAAATTGAATAATCCTTTCAAAACCTAAAAAAATTGAAATTTTTATCTGAAAATCTTATTTTGCCCATATCTTCGTAAATACGCGTCCTAGAGCGAAAAGGACTTTAATTCGTAACACCCCAAAAAAATTAATAATCCGCTCAAAACCTAACAAAATTGCAATTTTTATATGAAAAAGTTATTTTGCCCATACCTCCTTAAATATACGTCCTAGGGCGAAAAGGACTTTAATTCGTGACCACACCCAAAAAATTGAAAGATCCACCCAAAACCTAAAAAAAATTTAAATTTTAATATGAAAAACTTATTTTGTCCATATCTCCTAAACTAAGCGCCCTAGCGCGAAAAGGACTTTAATTCATGACCACCCCCAAAAAAATTGAATAATCGTCCCAAAACCTAAAAAAATTGAAATTATTATCTGAAAAACTTATTTTGCCCATATCTTCGTATATACGCGTCCTAGAGCGAAAAGGACTTTAATTCGTAACACCCCAAAAAATTTAATAATCCGCTCAAAACCTAAAAAATTGCAATTTTTATATGAAAAAGTTATTTTGCCCATATCTCCATAAATATGCGTCCTAGGGCGAAATGGACTTTAATTCGTGATCACCCCAAAAAATTGACAAATCCACCCAAAACCTAAAAAAATTAAAATTTTGATATGAAAAACTTATTTTGCCCATATTTCTTAAACTAAGCGCCCTAGCGCGAAAAGGACTTTAATTCATAACCACCCAAAAAAAAAATTGAATAATCCTCCCAAAACCTAAAAAAATTCAAATTTTTATCTGAAAATCTTATTTTGCCCATATCTTCATATATACGCGTCCAAAACCTAAAAAATTGCAATTTTTATATGAAAAAGTTATTTTGCCCATATCTCCTTAAATATACGCCATAGCGCGAAAAGGACTTTAATTCGTGACCACACCCAAAAAATTGACAAATCCACCCAAAACCTAAAAACAATTTAATATGAAAAACTTATTTTGCCCATATCTCCTAAACTAAGCGCCCTAGCGCGAAAAGGACTTTAATTCATGACCACCCCAACAAAAAATTGAATAATCCTCCCAAAACCTAAAAAATTGAAATTTTTATCTGAAAATCTTATTTTGCCCATATCTTCGTATATACGCGTCCTAGAGCGAAGAGGACTTTAATTCGTAACACCCCAAAAAATTTAATAATCCGCTCAAAACCTAAAAAAATTGCAATTTTTATATGAAAAAGTTATTTTGCCCATATCTCCTTAAATATACGTCCTAGGGCGAAAAGGACTTTAATTCGTGACCACCCCCAAAAAATTGACAAATCCACCCAAAACCTAAAAAATTTAAATTTTGATATGAAAAACTTATTTTGCCCATATCTCCTAAACTAAGCGCCCTAGCGCGAAAAGGACTTTAATTCATGACCACCCCCAAAAAAATTGAATAATCCTCCCAAACCCTAAAAAAATTGAAATTTTTATCTGAAATACTTATTTTGCCCATATCTTCGTATATACGCTTCTTAAAGCGAAAAGGACTTTAATTCGTAACACCCCAAAAAAATTAATAATCCACCCAAAACCTAAAAAATTAAAATTTTGATATGAAAAAGTTATTTTGCCCATATCTCCTTAAATATACGTCCTAGGGCGAAAAGGACTTTAATTCGTGACCACCCCCAAAAAATTGACAAATCCACCCAAAACCTAAACAAATTTAAATTTTTATATGAAAAACTTATTTTGCCCATATCTCCTAAACTAAGCGCCCTAGCGCGAAAAGGACTTTAATTCATGACCATCCCCAAAAAAATTGAATAATCCTTTCAAAACCTAAAAAAATTGAAATTTTTATCTGAAAATCTTATTTTGCCCATATCTTCGTAAATACGCGTCCTAGAGCGAAAAGGACTTTAATTCGTAACACCCCAAAAAAATTAATAATCCGCTCAAAACCTAACAAAATTGCAATTTTTATATGAAAAAGTTATTTTGCACATACCTCCTTAAATATACGTCCTAGGGCGAAAAGGACTTTAATTCGTGACCACACCCAAAAAATTGAAAGATCCACCCAAAATCTAAAAAAAATTTAAATTTTAATATGAAAAACTTATTTTGTCCATATCTCCTAAACTAAGCGCCCTAGCGCGAAAAGGACTTTAATTCATGACCACCCCCAAAAAAATTGAATAATCCTCCCAAAACCTAAAAAAAATTGAAATTATTATCTGAAAAACTTATTTTGCCCATATCTTCGTATATACGCGTCCTAGAGCGAAAAGGACTTTAATTCGTAACACCCCAAAAAATTTAATAATCCGCTCAAAACCTAAAAAATTGCAATTTTTATATGAAAAAGTTATTTTGCCCATATCTCCATAAATATGCGTCCTAGGGCGAAATGGACTTTAATTCGTGATCACCCCAAAAAATTGACAAATCCACCCAAAACCTAAAAAAATTAAAATTTTGATATGAAAAACTTATTTTGCCCATATTTCTTAAACTAAGCGCCCTAGCGCGAAAAGGACTTTAATTCATAACCACCCAAAAAAAAAATTGAATAATCCTCCCAAAACCTAAAAAAATTCAAATTTTTATCTGAAAATCTTATTTTGCCCATATCTTCATATATACGCGTCCAAAACCTAAAAAAATTGCAATTTTTATATGAAAAAGTTATTTTGCCCATATCTCCTTAAATATACGCCATAGCGCGAAAAGGACTTTAATTCGTGACCACACCCAAAAAATTGACAAATCCACCCAAAACCTAAAAACAATTTAATATGAAAAACTTATTTTGCCCATATCTCCTAAACTAAGCGCCCTAGCGCGAAAAGGACTTTAATTCATGACCACCCCAACAAAAAATTGAATAATCCTCCCAAAACCTAAAAAATTGAAATTTTTATCTGAAAATCTTATTTTGCCCATATCTTCGTATATGCGCGTCCTAGAGCGAAAAAGACTTTAATTCGTAACACCCCAAACAATTTAATAATCCGCTCAAAACCTAAAAAAATTGCAATTTTTATATGAAAAAGTTATTTTGCCCATACCTCCTTAAATATACGTCCTAGGGCGAAAAGGACTTTAATTCGTGACCATACCCAAAAAATTGACAAATCCACCCAAAACCTAAACAAAATTTAAATTTTGATATGAAAAACTTATTTTGCCCATATCTCCTAAACTAAGCGCCCTAGCGCGAAAAGGACTTTAATTCATGACCACCCCCAAAAAAATTGAATAATCCTCCCAAAACCTAAAAAATTGAAATTTTTATCTGAAAAACTTATTTTGCCCATATCTTCGTATATACGCGTAATAGAGCGAAAAGGACTTTAATTCGTAACACCCCAAAAAAATTAATAATCCGCTCAAAACCTAAAAAAATTTCAATTTTTATATGAAAAAGTTATTTTGCCCATATTATATGAAAAATTATTTTGCCCAAAAAAATTGAATAATCCTCCCAAAACTTAAAAAAATTTAAATTTTTATCTGAAAAACTTATTTGGCCCATATCTTCGTATATACGCGTCCTAGAGCGAAAAGGACTTTAATTCGTAACACCCCAAAAAAATTAATAATCCACCCAAAACCTAAAAAAAATAAAATTTTGATATGAAAAACTTATTTTGCCCATATCTCCTAAACTAAGGGCCCTAGCGCGAAAAGGACTTTAATGCATGACCACCCCCAAAAAAATTGAATAATCCTCCCAAAACCTAAAAAAATTGAAATTTTTATCTGAAAAACTTATTCTGCCCATATCTTCGTATATACGCTTCCTAAAGCGAAAAGGACTTTAATTCGTAACACCCCAAAAAAATTAATAATCCGCTCAAAACCTAAAAAAATTGCAATTTTTATATGAAAAAGTTATTTTGCCCATATCTCCTTAAATATACGTCCTAGGGCGAAAAGAACTTTAATTCGTGACCACCCCCAAAAAAATTGACAAATCCACCCAAAACCTAAACAAATTTAAATTTTGATATGAAAAACTTATTTTGCCCATATCTCCTAAACTAAGCGCCCTAGCGCGAAAATGACTTAAATTCATGACCATCCCCAAAAAAATTGAATAATCCTTTCAAAACCTAAAAAAATTGAAATTTTTATCTGAAAATCTTATTTTGCCCATATCTTCGTAAATACGCGTCCTAGAGCGAAAAGGACTTTAATTCGTAACACCCCAAAAAAATTAATAATCCGCTCAAAACCTAACAAAATTGCAATTTTTATATGAAAAAGTTATTTTGCCCATACCTCCTTAAATATACGTCCTAGGGCGAAAAGGACTTTAATTCGTGACCACACCCAAAAAATTGACAGATCCACCCAAAACCTAAAAAAAATTTAAATTTTAATATGAAAAACTTATTTTGTCCATATCTCCTAAACTAAGCGCCCTAGCGCGAAAAGGACTTTATTGCATGACCACCCCCAAAAAATTGAATAATCCTCCCAAAACCTAAAAAAATTGAAATTTTTATCTGAAAAACTTATTTTGCCCATATCTTCGTATATACGCGTCCTAAAGCGAAAAGGACTTTAATTCGTAACACCCCAAAAAAATTAATAATCCGCTCAAAACCTAAAAAATTGCAATTTTTATATGAAAAAGTTATTTTGCCCATATCTCCTTAAATATACGTCCTAGGGCGCAAAGGACTATAATTCGTGACCACTCCCAAAAAATTGACAAATCCACTTAAAACCTAAAAAAAATTTAAATTTTGATATGAAAAACTTATTTTGCCCATATCTCCTAAACTAAGCGCCCTAGCGCGAAAAGGACTTTAATTCATGACCACCCCCAAAAAATTGAATAATCCTCCCAAAACCTAAAAAAATTGAAATTTTTATCTGAAAAACTTATTTTGCCCATATCTTCGTATATACGCGTCCTAGAGCGAAAAGGACTTTAATTCGTAACACCCCAAACAATTTAATAATCCGATCAAAACCTAAAAAAATTGCAATTTTTATATGAAAAAGTTATTTTGCCCATACCTCCTTAAATATACGTCCTAGGGCGAAAAGGACTTTAATTCGTGACCACACCCAAAAAATTGACAAATCCACCAAAAACCTAAACAAAATTTAAATTTTGATATGAAAAACTTATTTTGCCCATATCTCCTAAACTAAGCGCCCTAGCGCGAAAAGGACTTTAATGCATGACCACCCCCAAAAAAATTGAATAATCCTCCCAAAACCTAAAAAAATTTAAATTTTTATCTGAAAAACTTATTTTGCCCATATCTTCGTATATACGCGTCCTAAAGCGAAAAGGACTTTAATTCGTAACACCCCAAACAATTTAAATTTTTGACCACACCCAAAAAATTGAAAAATCCACTCAAAACCTAAACAAATTTAAATTTTGATATGAAAAACTTATTTTGCCCATACCTCCTTAAATATACGTCCTAGGGCGAAAAGGACTTTAATTCGTGAACACACCCAAAAAATTGACAAATCCACCCAAAACCTAAAAAATTTAAATTTTGATATGAAAAACTTATTTTGCCCATATCTCCTAAACTAAGCGCCCTAGCGCGAAAACGACTTTAATTCATGACCATCCCCAAAAAAATTGAATAATCCTCCCAAAACCTAAAAAAATTTAAATTTTTATCTGAAAAACTTATTTTGCCCATATCTTCGTATATACGCGTCCTAAAGCGAAAAGGACTTTAATTCGTAACACCCCAAAAAATTTAATAATCCGCTCAAAACCTAAAAAAATTGCAATTTTTATATGAAAAAGTTATTTTGCCCATATCTCCTTAAATATGCGTCCTAGGGCGAAATGGACTTTAATTCGTGACCATCCCCAAAAAATTGACAAATCCACCCAAAACCTAAAAAAAATTAAATTTTGATATGAAAAACTTATTTTGCCCCTATCTCCTAAACTAGGCACCCTAGCGCGAAAAGGACTTTAATTCATGACCACCCCCAAAAAAATTGAATAATCCTCCCAAAACCTAAAAAAATTTAAAATTTTATCTGAAAAACTTATTTTGCCCATATCTTCGTATATACGCGTCCTAGAGCGAAAAGGACTTTAATTCGTAACACCCCAAAAAAATTAATAATCCGCTCAAAACCTAAAAAAAGTGCAATTTTTATATGAAAAGGTTATTTTGCCCATATCTCCTT
This sequence comes from Haematobia irritans, assembly GCF_050003625.1. Classification (NCBI taxonomy): domain Eukaryota; kingdom Metazoa; phylum Arthropoda; class Insecta; order Diptera; family Muscidae; genus Haematobia; species Haematobia irritans. The sequence goes on along the minus strand of NC_134400.1, from coordinate 69,771,029 downwards.
AAATATACGTCCTAGGGCGAAAAGGACTTTAATTCGTGACCACACCCAAAAAATTGACAAATCCACCCAAAACCTAAAAACAATTTAAATTTTGATATGAAAAACTTATTTTGCCCATATCTCCTAAACTAAGCGCCCTAGCGCGAAAAGGACTTTAATTCATGACCACCCCCAAAAAAATTGAATAATCCTCCCAAAACCAAAAAAATTTGAAATTTTTATCTGAAAAACTTATTTTGCCCATATCTTCGTATATACGCGTCCTAGAGCGAAAAGGACTTTAATTCGTAACACCCCAAAAAATTTAATAATCCGCTCAAAACCTAAAAAAATTGCAATTTTTATATGAAAAAGTTATTTTGCCCATATCTCCTTAAATATACGTCCTAGGGCGAAAAGGACTTTAATTCGTGACCACCCCCAAAAAATTGACAAATCCACCCAAAACCTAAAAAATTTAAATTTTGATATGAAAAACTTATTTTGCCCATATCTCCTAAACTAAGCGCCCTAGCGCGAAAAGGACTTTAATTCATGACCACCCCCAAAAAAATTGAATAATCCTCCCAAACCCTAAAAAAATTGAAATTTTTATCTGAAATACTTATTTTGCCCATATCTTCGTATATACGCTTCTTAAAGCGAAAAGGACTTTAATTCGTAACACCCCAAAAAAATTAATAATCCACCCAAAACCTAAAAAATTAAAATTTTGATATGAAAAAGTTATTTTGCCCATATCTCCTTAAATATACGTCCTAGGGCGAAAAGGACTTTAATTCGTGACCACCCCCAAAAAATTGACAAATCCACCCAAAACCTAAACAAATTTAAATTTTGATATGAAAAACTTATTTTGCCCATATCTCCTAAACTAAGCGCCCTAGCGCGAAAAGGACTTTAATTCATGACCATCCCCAAAAAAATTGAATAATCCTTTCAAAACCTAAAAAAATTGAAATTTTTATCTGAAAATCTTATTTTGCCCATATCTTCGTAAATACGCGTCCTAGAGCGAAAAGGACTTTAATTCGTAACACCCCAAAAAAATTAATAATCCGCTCAAAACCTAACAAAATTGCAATTTTTATATGAAAAAGTTATTTTGCCCATACCTCCTTAAATATACGTCCTAGGGCGAAAAGGACTTTAATTCGTGACCACACCCAAAAAATTGAAAGATCCACCCAAAACCTAAAAAAAATTTAAATTTTAATATGAAAAACTTATTTTGCTCATATTTCTTAAACTAAGCGCCCTAGCGCGAAAAGGACTTTAATTCATAACCACCCAAAAAAAAAATTGAATAATCCTCCCAAAACCTAAAAAAATTCAAATTTTTATATGAAAATCTTATTTTGCCCATATCTTCATATATACGCGTCCTAGGGCGAAATGGACTTTAATTCGTGATCACCCCCAAAAAATTGACAAATCCACCCAAAACCTAAAAACAATTTAAATTTTGATATGAAAAACTTATTTTGCCCATATCTCCTAAACTAAGCGCCCTAGCGCGAAAAGGACTTTAATTCATGACCACCCCCAAAAAAATCGAATAATCCTCCCAAAACTTAAAAAAATTTAAATTTTTATCTGAAAAACTTATTTTGCCCATATCTTTGTATATACGCGTAATAGACCGAAAGGGACTTTAATTCGTAACACCCCAAAAAAATTAATAATCCGCTCAAAACCTAAAAAAATTGCAATTTTTATATGAAAAAGTTATTTTGCCCATATTATATGAAAAATTATTTTGCCCAAAAAAATTGAATAATCCTCCCAAAACTTAAAAAAATTGAAATTTTTATCTGAAAAACTTATTTTGCCCATATCTTCGTATATACGCGTCCTAGAGCGAAAAGGACTTTAATTCGTAACACCCCAAAAAAATTAATAATCCGCTCAAAACCTAACAAAATTGCAATTTTTATATGAAAAAGTTATTTTGCCCATACCTCCTTAAATATACGTCCTAGGGCGAAAAAGACTTTAATTCGTGACCACACCCAAAAAATTGACAGATCCACCCAAAACCTAAAAAAAATTTAAATTTTAATATGAAAAACTTATTTTGTCCATATCTCCTAAACTAAGCGCCCTAGCGCGAAAAGGACTTTAATTCATGACCACCCCCAAAAAAATTGAATAATCCTCCCAAAACCTAAAAAAATTGAAATTATTATCTGAAAAACTTATTTTGCCCATATCTTCGTATATACGCGTCCTAGAGCGAAAAGGACTTTAATTCGTAACACCCCAAAAAATTTAATAATCCGCTCAAAACCTAAAAAAATTGCAATTTTTATATGAAAAAGTTATTTTGCCCATATCTCCATAAATATGCGTCCTAGGGCGAAATGGACTTTAATTCGTGATCACCCCCAAAAAATTGACAAATCCACCCAAAACCTAAAAAAATTAAAATTTTGATATGAAAAACTTATTTTGCCCATATCTCCTAAACTAAGCGCCCTAGCGCGAAAAGGACTTTAATTCATAACCACCCAAAAAAAAAAAAAATTGAATAATCCTCCCAAAACCTAAAAAAATTCAAATTTTTATCTGAAAATCTTATTTTGCCCATATCTTCATACATACGCGTCCTAGGGCGAAATGGACTTTAATTCGTGATCACCCCCAAAAAATTGACAAATCCACCCAAAACCTAAAAACAATTTAAATTTTAATATGAAAAACTTATTTTGTCCATATCTCCTAAACTAAGCGCCCTAGCGCGAAAAGGACTTTATTGCATGACCACCCCCAAAAAATTGAATAATCCTCCCAAAACCTAAAAAAATTGAAATTTTTATCTGAAAAACTTATTTTGCCCATATCTTCGTATATACGCGCCCTAAAGCGAAAAGGACTTTAATTCGTAACACCCCAAAAAAATTGAAAAAACCACTCAAAACCTAAACAAATTTAAATTTTGATATGAAAAACTTATTTTGCCCATATCTCCTTAAATATACGTCCTAGGGCGAAAAGGACTTTAATTCGTGACCACCCCCAAAAAATTGACAAATCCACCCAAAACCTAAAAAATTTTAAATTTTGATATGAAAAACTTATTTTGCCCATATCTCCTAAACTAAGCGCCCTAGCGCGAAAAGGACTTTAATTCATGACCACCCCCAAAAAAATTGAATAATCCTCCCAAAACCTAAAAAAATTGAAATTTTTATCTGAAAAACTTATTTTGCCCATATCTTCGTATATACGCGTCCTAGAGCGAAAAGGCCTTTAATTCGTAACACCCCAAAAAACTTAATAATCCACTCAAAACCTAAAAAAATTGCAATTTTTATATGAAAATGTTATTTTGTCCATATCTCCTTAAATATGCGTCCTACGGAGAAATGGACTTTAATTCGTGACCACCCCCAAAAAATTGACAAATCCACCCAAAACCTAAAAAATTTAAATTTTAAAATGAAAAACTTATTTTGCCCATATCTCCTAAACTAAGCGCCCTAGCGCGAAAACGACTTTAATTCATGACCATCCCCAAAAAAATTGAATAATCCTCCCAAAACCTAAAAAAATTGAAATTTTTATCTGAAAAACTTATTTTGCCCATATCTTCGTATATACGCGTAATAGAGCGAAAAGGACTTTAATTCGTAACACCCCAAAAAATTTAATAATCCGCTCAAAACCTAAAAAAATTGCAATTTTTATATGAAAAAGTTATTTTGCCCATATCTCCTTAAATATGCGTCCTAGGGCGAAAAGGACTTTAATTCGTGACCACACCCAAAAAATTGACAAATCCACCCAAAACCTTAAAAAAATTTAAATTTTGATATGAAAAACTTATTTTGCCCATATCTCCTAAACTAAGCGCCCTAGCGCGAAAAGGACTTTAATTCATGACCACCCCCAAAAAAATTGAATAATCCTCCCAAAACCTAAAAAAATTGAAAATTTTATCTGAAAAACTTATTTTGCCCATATCTTCGTATATACGCGTCCTAGAGCGAAAAGGACTTTAATTCGTAACACCCCAAAAAAATTAATAATCCGCTCAAAACCTAAAAAAATTGCAATTTTTATATGAAAAGGTTATTTTGCCCATATCTCCTTAAATATACGTCCTAGGGCGAAAAGGACTTTAATTCGTGACCACACCCAAAAAATTGACAAATCCACCCAAAACCTAAAAACAATTTAAATTTTGATATGAAAAACTTATTTTGCCCATATCTCCTAAACTAAGCGCCCTAGCGCGAAAGGACTTTAATTCATGACCACCCCCAAAAAAATTGAATAATCCTCCCAAAACCAAAAAAATTTGAAATTTTTATCTGAAAAACTTATTTTGCCCATATCTTCGTATATACGCGTCCTAGAGCGAAAAGGACTTTAATTCGTAACACCCCAAAAAATTTAATAATCCGCTCAAAACCTAAAAAAATTGCAATTTTTATATGAAAAAGTTATTTTGCCCATATCTCCTTAAATATACGTCCTAGGGCGAAAAGGACTTTAATTCGTGACCACCCCCAAAAAATTGACAAATCCACCCAAAACCTAAACAAATTTAAATTTTGATATGAAAAACTTATTTTGCCCATATCTCCTAAACTAAGCGCCCTAGCGCGAAAAGGACTTTAATTCATGACCATCCCCAAAAAAATTGAATAATCCTTTCAAAACCTAAAAAAATTGAAATTTTTATCTGAAAATCTTATTTTGCCCATATCTTCGTAAATACGCGCCCTAGAGCGAAAAGGACTTTAATTCGTAACACCCCAAAAAAATTAATAATCCGCTCAAAACCTAACAAAATTGCAATTTTTATATGAAAAAGTTATTTTGCCCATATTATATGAAAAATTATTTTGCCCAAAAAAATTGAATAATCCTCCCAAAACTTAAAAAAATTGAAATTTTTATCTGAAAAACTTATTTTGCCCATATCTTCGTAAATACGCGTCCTAGAGCGAAAAGGCCTTTAATTCGTAACACCCCAAAAAACTTAATAATCCACTCAAACCCTAAAAAAATTGCAATTTTTATATGAAAATGTTATTTTGCCCATATCTCCTTAAATATGCGTCCTACGGAGAAATGGACTTTAATTCGTGACCACCCCCAAAAAATTGACAAATCCACCCAAAACCTAAAAAATTTAAATTTTGATATGAAAAACTTATTTTGCCCATATCTCCTAAACTAAGCGCCCTAGCGCGAAAAGGACTTTAATTCATGACCACCCCCAAAAAAATTGAATAATCCTCCCAAACCCTAAAAAAATTGAAATTTTTATCTGAAATACTTATTTTGCCCATATCTTCGTATATACGCGTCCTAGAGCGAAAAGGACTTTAATTCGTAACACCCCAAAAAAATTAATAATCCACCCAAAACCTAAAAAATTAAAATTTTGATATGAAAAACTTATTTTGCCCATATCTCCTAAACTAAGCGCCCTAGCGCGAAAAGGACTTTAATGCATGACCACCCCCACAAAAATTGAATAATCCTCCCAAAACCTAAAAAAATTGAAATTTTTATCTGAAAAACTTATTCTGCCCATATCTTCGTATATACGCTTCCTAAAGCGAAAAGGACTTTAATTCGTAACACCCCAAAAAAATTAATAATCCGCTCAAAACCTAAAAAAATTGCAATTTTTATATGAAAAAGTTATTTTGCCCATATCTCCTTAAATATACGTCCTAGGGCGAAAAGGACTTTAATTCGTGACCACCCCCAAAAAATTGACAAATCCACCCAAAACCTAAACAAATTTAAATTTTGATATGAAAAACTTATTTTGCCCATATCTCCTAAACTAAGCGCCCTAGCGCGAAAAGGACTTTAATTCATGACCATCCCCAAAAAAATTGAATAATCCTTTCAAAACCTAAAAAAATTGAAATTTTTATCTGAAAATCTTATTTTGCCCATATCTTCGTAAATACGCGTCCTAGAGCGAAAAGGACTTTAATTCGTAACACCCCAAAAAAATTAATAATCCGCTCAAAACCTAACAAAATTGCAATTTTTATATGAAAAAGTTATTTTGCCCATACCTCCTTAAATATACGTCCTAGGGCGAAAAGGACTTTAATTCGTGACCACACCCAAAAAATTGACAGATCCACCCAAAACCTAAAAAAAATTTAAATTTTAATATGAAAAACTTATTTTGTCCATATCTCCTAAACTAAGCGCCCTAGCGCGAAAAGGACTTTAATTCATGACCACCCCCAAAAAAATTGAATAATCCTCCCAAAACCTAAAAAAATTGAAATTATTATCTGAAAAACTTATTTTGCCCATATCTTCGTATATACGCGTCCTAGAGCGAAAAGGACTTTAATTCGTAACACCCCAAAAAATTTAATAATCCGCTCAAAACCTAAAACAATTGCAATTTTTATATGAAAAAGTTATTTTGCCCATATCTCCATAAATATGCGTCCTAGGGCGAAATGGACTTTAATTCGTGATCACCCCCAAAAAATTGACAAATCCACCCAAAACCTAAAAAAATTAAAATTTTGATATGAAAAACTTATTTTGCCCATATCTCCTAAACTAAGCGCCCTAGCGCGAAAAGGACTTTAATTCATAACCACGCAAAAAAAAAAAATTGAATAATCCTCCCAAAACCTAAAAAAATTCAAATTTTTATCTGAAAATCTTATTTTGCCCATATCTTCATATATACGCGTCCTAGAGCGAAAAGGACTTTAATTCGTGACCACACCCACAAAAATTGACAAATCCACCCAAAACCTAAAAACAATTTAAATTTTGATATGAAAAACTTATTTTGCCCATATCTCCTAAACTAAGCGCCCTAGCGCGAAAAGGACTTTAATTCATGACCACCCCCAAAAAAATCGAATAATCCTCCCAAAACCTAAAAAAATTTAAATTTTTATCTGAAAAACTTATTTTGCCCATATCTTTGTATATACGCGTCCTAGAGCGAAAAGGACTTTAATTCGTAACACCCCAAAAAATTTAATAATCCGCTCAAAACCTAAAAAAATTGCAATTTTTATATGAAAAAGTTATTTTGCCCATATCTCCTTAAATATGCGTCCTAGGGCGAAATGGACTTTAATTCGTGATCACCCCCAAAAAATTGACAAATCCACCCAAAACCTAAAAAAATTAAAATTTTGATATGAAAAACTTATTTTGCCCATATCTCCTAAACTAAGCGCCCTAGCGCGAAAAGGACTTTAATTCATAACCACCCAAAAAAAAATTGAATAATCCTCCCAAAACCTAAAAAAATTGAAATTTTTATCTGAAAATCTTATTTTGCCCATATCATCATATATACGCGTCCTAGAGCGAAAAGGACTTTAATTCGTGACCACACCCACAAAAATTGACAAATCCACCCAAAACCTAAAAACAATTTAAATTTTGATATGAAAAACTTATTTTGCCAATATCTCCTAAACTAAGCGACCTAGCGCGAAAAGGACTTTAATTCATAACCACCCAAAAAAAAATTTAATAATCCTCCCAAAACCTAAAAAAATTGAAATTTTTATCTGAAAATCTTATTTTGCCCATATCTTCATATATACGCGTCCTAGAGCGAAAAGGACTTTAATTCATGACCACCCCCAAGAAAATTGAATAATCCTCCCAAAACCTAAAAAAAATTGAAATTTTTATCTGAAAAACTTATTCTGCCCATATCTTCGTATATACGTGTCCTAGAGCGAAAAGGACTTTAATTCGTAATACCCAAACAAAATTAATAATCCGCTCAAAACCTAAAAAAATTGCAATTTTTATATGAAAAAGTTATTTTGCCCATATATCCTTAAATATACGTCCTAGGGCGAAAAGGACTTTAATTCGTGACCACACCCAAAAAATTGACAAATCCACCCAAAACCTAAAAAATTTAAATTTTGATATGAAAAACTTATTTTGCCCATATCTCCTAAACTAAGCGCCCTAGCGCGAAAAGGACTTTAATTCATGACCACCCCCAAGAAAATTGAATAATCCTCCCAAAACCTAAAAAAATTGAAATTTTTATCTGAAAAACTTATTTTGCCCATATCTTCGTATATACGCGTCCTAGAGCGAAAAGGACTTTAATTCGTAACACCCCAAAAAATTTAATAATCCGCTCAAAACCTAAAAAATTGCAATTTTTATATGAAAAAGTTATTTTGCCCATATCTCCTTAAATATGCGTCCTAGGGCGAAAGGGACTTTAATTCGTGACCACCCCCAAAAAATTGACAAATCCACCCAAAACCTAAAAAAATTTAAATTTTGATATGAAAAACGTATTTTGCCCATATCTCCTAAACTAAGCGCCCTAGCGCGAAAAGGACTTTAATTCATGACCACCCCCAAAAAAATTGAATAATCCTCCCAAAACCTAAAAAAATTTAAATTTTTATCTGAAAAACTTATTTTGCCCATATCTTCGTATACACGCGTACTAGAGCGAAAAGGACTTTAATTCGTAACACCCCAAAAAATTTAATAATCCGCTCAAAACCTAAAAAAAAATGCAATTTTTATATGAAAAAGTTATTTTGCCCATATCTCCTTAAATATACGTCCTAGGGCGTGACCACCCCCAAAAAATTGTCAAATCCACCCAAAACCTAAAAAAAATTAAATTTTGATATGAAAAACTTATTTTGCCCATATCTCCAAAACTAAGCGCCCTAGCGCGAAAAGGACTTTAATTCATGACCACCCCCAAAAAAATTGAATAATCCTCCCAAAACCTAAAAAAATTGAAATTTTTATCTGAAAAACTTATTTTGCCCATATCTTCGTATATACGCGTCCTAGAGAGAAAAAGGACTTTAATTCGTAACACCCCAAAAAATTTAATAATCCGCTCAAAACCTAAAAAAATTGCAATTTTTATATGAAAAAGTTATTTTGCCCATATCTCCTTAAATATACGTCCTAGGGCGAAAAGGACTTTAATTCGTGACCACCCCCAAAAAATTCACAAATCCACCCAAAACCTAAAAAAATTTAAATTTTGATATGAAAAACGTATTTTGCCCATATCTCCTAAACTAAGCGCCCTAGCGCGAAAAGGACTTTAATTCATGACCACCCCCAAAAAAATCGAATAATCCTCCCAAAACCTAAAAAAATTGAAATTTTTATCTGAAAAACTTATTTTGCCCATATCTTCGTATACACGCGTACTAGAGCGAAAAGGACTTTAATTCGTAACACCCCAAAAAATTTAATAATCCGCTCAAAACCTAAAAAAAAATGCAATTTTTATATGAAAAAGTTATTTTGCCCATATCTCCTTAAATATACGTCCTAGGGCGTGACCACCCCCAAAAAATTGTCAAATCCACCCAAAACCTAAAAAAAATTAAATTTTGATATGAAAAACTTATTTTGCCCATATCTCCAAAACTAAGCGCCCTAGCGCGAAAAGGACTTTAATTCATGACCACCCCCAAAAAAATCGAATAATCCTCCCAAAACCTAAAAAAATTGAAATTTTTATCTGAAAAACTTATTTTGCCCATATCTTCGTATATACGTGTCCTAGAGCGAAAAGGACTTTAATTCGTAACACCCCAAAAAATTTAATAATCCGCTCAAAACCTAAAAAAATTGCAATTTTTATATGAAAAAGTTATTTTGCCCTTATCTCCTTAAATATACGTCCTAGGGCGAAAAGGACTTTAATTCGTGACCACCCCCAAAAAATTGACAAATCCACCCAAAACCTAAAAAATTTTAAATTTTGATATGAAAAACTTATTTTGCCCATATCTCCTAAACTAAGCGCCCTAGCGCGAAAAGGACTTTAATTCATGACCACCCCCAAAAAAATTGAATAATCCTCCCAAAACCTAAAAAAATTGAAATTTTGGTATGAAAAACTTATTTTGCCCATATCTCCTAAACTAAGCGCCCTAGCGCGAAAAGGACTTTAATTCGTGACCACCCCCAAAAAATTCACAAATCCACCCAAAGCCTAAAAAAATTTAAATTTTGATATGAAAAACGTATTTTGCCCATATCTCCTAAACTAAGCGCCCTAGCGCGAAAAGGACTTTAATTCATGACCACCCCCAAAAAAATCGAATAATCCTCCCAAAACCTAAAAAAATTTAAATATTTATATGAACAACTTATTTTTCCCATATCTTCGTATATACGCGTCCTAGAGCGAAAAGGACTTTAATTCGTAACACCCCAAAAAATTTAATAATCCGCTCAAAACCTAAAAAAATTGCAATTTTTATATGAAAAAGTTATTTTGCCCATATCTCCTTAAATATACGTCCTAGGGCGAAAAGGACTTTAATTCGTGACCACACCCAAAAAATTGACAAATCCACCCAAAACCTAAAAACAATTTAATATGAAAAACTTATTTTGCCCATATCTCCTAAACTAAGCGCCCTAGCGCGAAAAGGGCTTTAATTCATGACCACCCCCAAAAAAATTGAATAATCCTCCCAAAAACTAAAAAAATTGAAATTTTTATCTGAAAAACTTATTTTGCCCATATCTTCGTATATACGCGTCCTAGAGCGAAAAGGACTTTAATTCGTAACACCCCAAAAAATTTAATAATCCGCTCAAAACCTAAAAAAATTGCAATTTTTATATGAAAAAGTTATTTTGCCCATATCTCCTTAAATATACGTCCTAGGGCGAAAAGGGCTTTAATTCGTGACCACCCCCAAAAAATTGACAAATCCACCCAAAACCTAAAAAATTTTAAATTTTGATATGAAAAACTTATTTTGCCCATATCTCCTAAACTAAGCGCCCTAGCGCGAAAAGGACTTTAATTCATGACCACCCCCAAAAAAATTGAATAATCCTCCCAAAACCAAAAAAAAATTGAAATTTTGGTATGAAAAACTTATTTTGCCCATATCTCCTAAACTAAGCGCCCTAGCGCGAAAAGGACTTTAATTCGTGACCACCCCCAAAAAATTCACAAATCCACCCAAAACCTAAAAAAATTTAAATTTTGATATGAAAAACGTATTTTGGCCATATCTCCAAAACTAAGCGCCCTAGCGCGAAAAGGACTTTAATTCATGACCACCCCCAAAAAAATCGAATAATCCTCCCAAAACCTAAAAAAATTTAAATATTTATATGAAAAACTTATTTTTCCCATATCTTCGTATATACGCGTCCTAGAGCGAAAAGGACTTTAATTCGTAACACCCCAAAAAATTTAATAATCCGCTCAAAACCTAAAAAAATTGCAATTTTTATATGAAAAAGTTATTTTGCCCATATCTCCTTAAATATACGTCCTAGGGCGAAAAGGACTTTAACTCGTGACCACACCCAAAAAATTGACAAATCCACCCAAAACCTAAAAACAATTTAATATGAAAAACTTATTTTGCCCATATCTCCTAAACTAAGCGCCCTAGCGCGAAAAGGACTTTAATTCATGACCACCCCCAAAAAAATTGAATAATCCTCCCAAAAACTAAAAAAATTGAAATTTTTATCTGAAAAACTTATTTTGCCCATATCTTCGTATATACGCGTCCTAGAGCGAAAAGGACTTTAATTCGTAACACCCCAAAAAATTTAATAATCCGCTCAAAACCTAAAAAAATTGCAATTTTTATATGAAAAAGTTATTTTGCCCATATCTCCTTAAATATACGTCCTAGGGCGAAAAGGGCTTTAATTCGTGACCACCCCCAAAAAATTGACGAATCCTCCCAAAACCTAAAAAAATTGAAGTTTTTATCTGAAAAACTTATTTTGCCCATATCTTCGTATATACGCGTCCTAGAGCGAAAAAGACTTTAATTCGTAACACCCCAAAAAAATTTAATAATCCACTCAAAACCTAAAAAAATTGCAATTTTTATATGAAAAAGTTATTTTGCCCATATCTCCTTAAATATGCGTCCTAGGGCGAAAAGGACTTTAATTCGTGCCCACCCCCAAAAAATTGACAAAACCACCCAAAACCTAAAAAAATTTAAATTTTGATATGAAAAACTTATTTGGCCCATATCTCCTAAACTAAGCGCCCTAGCGCGAAAAGGACTTTAATTCATGACCACCCCAACAAAAAATTGAATAATCCTCCCAAAACCTAAAAAAATTGAAATTTTTATCTGAAAATCTTATTTTGCCCATATCTTCGTATATACGCGTCCTAGAGCGAAAAGGACTTTAATTCGTAACACCCCAAAAAATTTAATAATCCGCTCAAAACCTAATAAAATTGCAATTTTTATATGAAAAAGTTATTTTGCCCTTATCTCCTTAAATATACGTCCTAGGGCGAAAAGGACTTTAATTCGTGACCACCCCCAAAAAATTGACAAATCCACCCAAAACCTAAAAAATTTTAAATTTTGATATGAAAAACTTATTTTGCCCATATCTCCTAAACTAAGCGCCCTAGCGCGAAAAGGACTTTAATTCATGACCACCCCCAAAAAAATTGAATAATCCTCCCAAAACCTAAAAAAATTGAAATTTTTATATGAAAAACTTATTTTTCCCATATCTTCGTATATACGCGTCCTAGAGTGAAAAGGACTTTAATTCGTAACACCCCAAAAAATTTAATAATCCACTCAAAACCTAAAAAAATTGCAATTTTTATATGAAAATGTTATTTTGCCCATATCTCCTTAAATATACGTCCTAGGGCGAAAAGGGCTTTAATTCGTGACCACCCCCAAAAAATTGACAAATCCTCCCAAAACCTAAAAAAATTGAAGTTTTTATCTGAAAAACTTATTTTGCCCATATCTTCGTATATACGCGTCCTAGAGCGAAAAAGACTTTAATTCGTAACACCCCAAAAAATTTAATAATCCACTCAAAACCTAAAAAAATTGCAATTTTTATATGAAAAAGTTATTTTGCCCATATCTCCTTAAATATGCGTCCTAGGGCGAAATGGACTTTAATTCGTGACCACCCCCAAAAAATTGACAAATCCACCCAAAACCTAAAAAAATTTAAATTTTGATATGAAAAACTTATTTTGCCCATATCTCCTAAACTAAGCGCCCTAGCGCGAAAAGGACTTTAATTCATGACCACCCCAACAAAAAATTGAATAATCCTCCCAAAACCTAAAAAAATTGAAATTTTTATCTGAAAATCTTAGTTTGCCCACATCTTCGTATATACGCGTCCTAGAGCGAAAAAGGACTTTAATTCGTAACACCCCAAAAAATTTAATAATCCGCTCAAAACCTAAAAAAATTGCAATTTTTATATGAAAAAGTTATTTTGCCCATATCTCCTTAAATATACGTCCTAGGGCGAAAAGGACTTTAATTCGTGCCCACCCCCAAAAAATTGACAAAACCACCCAAAACCTAAAAAAATTTAAATTTTGATATGAAAAACTTATTTTGCCCATATCTCCTAAACTAAGCGCCCTAGCGCGAAAAGGACTTTAATTCATGACCACCCCAACAAAAAATTGAATAATCCTCCCAAAACCTAAAAAAATTGAAATTTTTATCTGAAAATCTTATTTTGCCCATATCTTCGTATATACGCGTCCTAGAGCGAAAAGGACTTTAATTCGTAACACCCCAAAAAATTTAATAATCCGCTCAAAACCTAATAAAATTGCAATTTTTATATGAAAAAGTTATTTTGCCCATATCTCCTTAAATATACGTCCTAGGGCGAAAAGGACTTTAATTCGTGACCACCCCCAAAAAAATTGAATAATCCTCCCAAAACCTAAAAAAATTGAAATTTTTATCTGAAAAACTTATTTTGCACATATCTTCGCATATACGCGTTCTAGAGCGAAAAGGACTTTAATTCGTAACACCCCAACAAATTTAATAATCCACTCAAAACCTAAAAAAATTGCAATTTTTATATGAAAATGTTATTTTGCCCATATCTCCTTAAATATGCGTCCTACGGCGAAATGGACTTTAATTCGTGACCACCCCCAAAAAATTGACAAATCCACCCAAAACCTAAAAAATCTAAATTTTGATATGAAAAACTTATTTTGCCCATATCTCCTTAAATATACGTCCTAGGGCGAAAAGGACTTTAATTCATGACCACCCCAACAAAAAATTGAATAATCCTCCCAAAACCTAAAAAAAATTGAAATTTTTATCTGAAAATCTTATTTTGCCCATATCTTCGTATATACGCGTCCTAGAGCGTAAAGGACTTTAATTCGTAACACCCCAAAAAATTTAATAATCCGCTCAAAACCTAATAAAATTGCAATTTTTATATGAAAAAGTTATTTTGCCCATATCTCCTTAAATATACGTCCTAGGGCGAAAAGGACTTTAATTCGTGACCACACCCAAAAAATTGACAAATCCACCCAAAACCTAAAAAATTTAAATTTTGATATGAAAAACTTATTTTGCCCATATCTCCTAAACTAAGCGCCCTAGCGCGAAAAGGACTTTAATTCATGACCACCCCCAAGAAAATTGAATAATCCTCCCAAAACCTAAAAAAATTGAAATTTTTATCTGAAAAACTTATTTTGCCCATATCTTCGTATATACGTGTCCTAGAGCGAAAAGGACTTTAATTCGTAATACCCAAAAAAATTAATAATCCGCTCAAAACCTAAAAAAATTGCAATTTTTATATGAAAAAAGTATTTTGCCCATATCTCCTTAACTATACGTCCTAGGGCGAAAAGGACTTTAATTCGTGACCACACCCAAAAAATTGACAAATCCACCCAAAATCTAAAAAAATTGAAGTTTTTATCTGAAAAACTTATTTTGCCCATATCTTTGTATATACGCGTCCTAGAGCGAAAAGGACTTTAATTCGTAACACCCCAAAAAATTTAATAATCCGCTCAAAACCTAAAAATAGTCCAATTTTTATATGAAAAAGTTATTTTGCCCATATCTCCTTAAATATGCGTCCTAGGGCGAAAAGGACTTTAATTCGTGCCCACCCCCAAAAAATTGACAAAACCACCCAAAACCTAAAAAAATTTAAATTTTGATATGAAAAACTTATTTTGCCCATATCTCCTAAACTAAGCGCCCTAGCGCGAAAAGGACTTTAATTCATGACCACCCCAACAAAAAATTGAATAATCCTTCCAAAACCTAAAAAAATTGAAATTTTTATCTGAAAATCTTATTTTGCCCATATCTTCGTATATACGCGTCCTAGAGCGAAAAGGACTTTAA
The DNA here is from genome assembly GCF_050003625.1 of Haematobia irritans. Classification (NCBI taxonomy): domain Eukaryota; kingdom Metazoa; phylum Arthropoda; class Insecta; order Diptera; family Muscidae; genus Haematobia; species Haematobia irritans. The sequence continues at coordinate 69,755,865 of NC_134400.1, read as the reverse complement.
TTCGTAACACCCCAAAAAATTTAATAATCCGCTCAAAACCTAATAAAATTGCAATTTTTATATGAAAAAGTTACTTTGCCCTTATCTCCTTAAATATACGTCCTAGGGCGAAAAGGACTTTAATTCGTGACCACCCCCAAAAAATTGACAAATCCACCCAAAACCTAAAAAATTTTAAATTTTGATATGAAAAACTTATTTTGCCCATATCTCCTAAACTAAGTGCCCTAGCGCGAAAAGGACTTTAATTCATGACCACCCCCAAAAAAATTGAATAATCCTCCCAAAACCTAAAAAAATTGAAATTTTGGTATGAAAAACTTATTTTGCCCATATCTCCTAAACTAAGCGCCCTAGCGCGAAAAGGACTTTAATTCGTGACCACCCCCAAAAAATTCACAAATCCACCCAAAACCTAAAAAAAATTGAATTTTGATATGAAAAACGTATTTTGCCCATATCTCCTAAACTAAGCGCCCTAGCGCGAAAAGGACTTTAATTCATGACCACCCCCAAAAAAATCGAATAATCCTCCCAAAACCTAAAAAAATTTAAATATTTATATGAAAAACTTATTTTTCCCATATCTTCGTATATACGCGTCCTAGAGCGAAAAGGACTTTAATTCGTAACACCCCAAAAAATTTAATAATCCGCTCAAAACCTAAAAAAATTGCAATTTTTATATGAAAAAGTTATTTTGCCCATATCTCCTTAAATATACGTCCTAGGGCGAAAAGGACTTTAATTCGTGACCACACCCAAAAAATTGACAAATCCACCCAAAACCTAAAAACAATTTAATATGAAAAACTTATTTTGCCCATATCTCCTAAACTAAGCGCCCTAGCGCGAAAAGGACTTTAATTCATGACCACCCCCAAAAAAATTGAATAATCCTCCCAAAAACTAAAAAAATTGAAATTTTTATCTGAAAAACTTATTTTGCCCATATCTTCGTATATACGCGTCCTAGAGCGAAAAGGACTTTAATTCGTAACACCCCAAAAAATTTAATAATCCGCTCAAAACCTAAAAAAATTGCAATTTTTATATGAAAAAGTTATTTTGCCCATATCTCCTTAAATATACGTCCTAGGGCGAAAAGGGCTTTAATTCGTGACCACCCCCAAAAAATTGACGAATCCTCCCAAAACCTAAAAAAATTGAAGTTTTTATCTGAAAAACTTATTTTGCCCATATCTTCGTATATACGCGTCCTAGAGCGAAAAAGACTTTAATTCGTAACACCCCAAAAAAAATTTAATAATCCACTCAAAACCTAAAAAAATTGCAATTTTTATATGAAAAAGTTATTTTGCCCATATCTCCTTAAATATGCGTCCTAGGGCGAAAAGGACTTTAATTCGTGCCCACCCCCAAAAAATTGACAAAACCTCCCAAAACCTAAAAAAATTTAAATTTTGATATGAAAAACTTATTTTGCCCATATCTCCTAAACTAAGCGCCCTAGCGCGAAAAGGACTTTAATTCATGATCACCCCAACAAAAAATTGAATAATCCTCCCAAAACCTAAAAAAATTGAAATTTTTATCTGAAAATCTTATTTTGCCCATATCTTCGTATATACGCGTCCTAGAGCGAAAAGGACTTTAATTCGTAACACCCCAAAAAATTTAATAATCCGCTCAAAACCTAATAAAATTGCAATTTTTATATGAAAAAGTTATTTTGCCCTTATCTCCTTAAATATACGTCCTAGGGCGAAAAGGACTTTAATTCGTGACCACCCCCAAAAAATTGACAAATCCACCCAAAACCTAAAAAATTTTAAATTTTGATATGAAAAACTTATTTTGCCCATATCTCCTAAACTAAGCGCCCTAGCGCGAAAAGGACTTTAATTCATGACCACCCCCAAAAAAATTGAATAATCCTCCCAAAACCTAAAAAAATTGAAATTTTTATATGAAAAACTTATTTTTCCCATATCTTCGTATATACGCGTCCTAGAGTGAAAAGGACTTTAATTCGTAACACCCCAAAAAATTTAATAATCCACTCAAAACCTAAAAAAATTGCAATTTTTATATGAAAATGTTATTTTGCCCATATCTCCTTAAATATACGTCCTAGGGCGAAAAGGGCTTTAATTCGTGACCACCCCCAAAAAATTGACAAATCCTCCCAAAACCTAAAAAAATTGAAGTTTTTATCTGAAAAACTTATTTTGCCCATATCTTCGTATATACGCGTCCTAGAGCGAAAAAGACTTTAATTCGTAACACCCCAAAAAATTTAATAATCCACTCAAAACCTAAAAAAATTGCAATTTTTATATGAAAAAGTTATTTTGCCCATATCTCCTTAAATATGCGTCCTAGGGCGAAATGGACTTTAATTCGTGACCACCCCCAAAAAATTGACAAATCCACCCAAAACCTAAAAAAATTTAAATTTTGATATGAAAAACTTATTTTGCCCATATCTCCTAAACTAAGCGCCCTAGCGCGAAAAGGACTTTAATTCATGACCACCCCAACAAAAAATTGAATAATCCTCCCAAAACCTAAAAAAATTGAAATTTTTATCTGAAAATCTTAGTTTGCCCTCATCTTCGTATATACGCGTCCTAGAGCGAAAAAGGACTTTAATTCGTAACACCCCAAAAAATTTAATAATCCGCTCAAAACCTAAAAAAATTGCAATTTTTATATGAAAAAGTTATTTTGCCCATATCTCCTTAAATATACGTCCTAGGGCGAAAAGGACTTTAATTCGTGCCCACCCCCAAAAAATTGACAAAACCACCCAAAACCTAAAAAAATTTAAATTTTGATATGAAAAACTTATTTTGCCCATATCTCCTAAACTAAGCGCCCTAGCGCGAAAAGGACTTTAATTCATGACCACCCCAACAAAAAATTGAATAATCCTCCCAAAACCTAAAAAAATTGAAATTTTTATCTGAAAATCTTATTTTGCCCATATCTTCGTATATACGCGTCCTAGAGCGAAAAGGACTTTAATTCGTAACACCCCAAAAAATTTAATAATCCGCTCAAAACCTAATAAAATTGCAATTTTTATATGAAAAAGTTATTTTGCCCATATCTCCTTAAATATACGTCCTAGGGCGAAAAGGACTTTAATTCGTGACCACCCCCAAAAAAATTGAATAATCCTCCCAAAACCTAAAAAAATTGAAATTTTTATCTGAAAAACTTATTTTGCACATATCTCCTAAACTAAGCGCCCTAGCGCGAAAAGGACTTTAATTCATGACCACCCCAACAAAAAATTGAATAATCCTCCCAAAACCTAAAAAAATTGAAATTTTTATCTGAAAATCTTATTTTGCCCATATCTTCGTATATACGCGTCCTAGAGCGAAAAGGACTTTAATTCGTAACACCCCAAAAAATTTAATAATCCGCTCAAAACCTAATAAAATTGCAATTTTTATATGAAAAAGTTATTTTGCCCATATCTCCTTAAATATACGTCCTAGGGCGAAAAGGACTTTAATTCGTGACCACCCCCAAAAAAATTGAATAATCCTCCCAAAACCTAAAAAAATTGAAATTTTTATCTGAAAAACTTATTTTGCACATATCTTCGCATATACGCGTTCTAGAGCGAAAAGGACTTTAATTCGTAACACCCCAACAAATTTAATAATCCACTCAAAACCTAAAAAAATTGCAATTTTTATATGAAAATGTTATTTTGCCCATATCTCCTTAAATATGCGTCCTACGGCGAAATGGACTTTAATTCGTGCCCACCCCCAAAAAATTGACAAAACCACCCAAAACCTAAAAAAATTTAAATTTTGATATGAAAAACTTATTTTGCCCATATCTCCTAAACTAAGCGCCCTAGCGCGAAAAGGACTTTAATTCATGACCACCCCAACAAAAAATTGAATAATCCTCCCAAAACCTAAAAAAATTGAAATTTTTATCTGAAAATCTTATTTTGCCCATATCTTCGTATATACGCGTCCTAGAGCGAAAAGGACTTTAATTCGTAACACCCCAAAAAATTTAATAATCCGCTCAAAACCTAATAAAATTGCAATTTTTATATGAAAAAGTTATTTTGCCCATATCTCCTTAAATATACGTCCTAGGGCGAAAAGGACTTTAATTCATGACCACCCCAACAAAAAATTGAATAATCCTCCCAAAACCTAAAAAAAATTGAAATTTTTATCTGAAAATCTTATTTTGCCCATATCTTCGTATATACGCGTCCTAGAGCGTAAAGGACTTTAATTCGTAACACCCCAAAAAATTTAATAATCCGCTCAAAACCTAATAAAATTGCAATTTTTATATGAAAAAGTTATTTTGCCCATATCTCCTTAAATATACGTCCTAGGGCGAAAAGGACTTTAATTCGTGACCACACCCAAAAAATTGACAAATCCACCCAAAACCTAAAAAATTTAAAATTTGATATGAAAAACTTATTTTGCCCATATCTCCTAAACTAAGCGCCCTAGCGCGAAAAGGACTTTAATTCATGACCACCCCCAAGAAAATTGAATAATCCTCCCAAAACCTAAAAAAATTGAAATTTTTATCTGAAAAACTTATTTTGCCCATATCTTCGTATATACGTGTCCTAGAGCGAAAAGGACTTTAATTCGTAATACCCAAAAAAATTAATAATCCGCTCAAAACCTAAAAAAATTGCAATTTTTATATGAAAAAAGTATTTTGCCCATATCTCCTTAACTATACGTCCTAGGGCGAAAAGGACTTTAATTCGTGACCACACCCAAAAAATTGACAAATCCACCCAAAATCTAAAAAAATTGAAGTTTTTATCTGAAAAACTTATTTTGCCCATATCTTTGTATATACGCGTCCTAGAGCGAAAAGGACTTTAATTCGTAACACCCCAAAGAATTTAATAATCCGCTCAAAACCTAAAAATAGTCCAATTTTTATATGAAAAAGTTATTTTGCCCATATCTCCTTAAATATGCGTCCTAGGGCGAAAGGGACTTTAATTCGTGACCACCCCCAAAAAATTGACAAATCCACCCAAAACCTAAAAAAATTAAATTTTGATATGAAAAACTTATTTTGCCCATATCTCCTAAACTAAGCGCCCTAGCGCGAAAAGGACTTTAATTCATGACCACCCCCAAAATATTGAATAATCCTCCCAAAACCTAAAAAAATTGAAAATTTTATCTGAAAAACTTATTTTGCCCATATCTTCGTATATACGCGTCCTAGAGCGAAAAGGACTTTAATTCGTAACACCCCAAAAAATTTAATAATCCGCTCAAAACCTAAAAAAATTGCAATTTGTATATGAAAAAGTTATTTTGCCCATATCTCAATTACGTCCTAGGGCGAAAAGGACTTTAATTCGTGACCACACCCAAAAAATTGACAAATCCACCCAAAACCCAAAAACAATTTAAATTTTGATATGAAAAACTTATTTTGGCCATATCTCCTAAACTAAGCGCCCTAGCGCGAAAAGGACTTTAATTCATGACCACCCCCAAAAAAATTTAATAATTCTCCCAAAACCTAAAAAAATTGAAATTTTTATCTGAAAAACTTATTTTGCTCATATCTTCGTATATACGCGTCCTAGAGAGAAAAAGGACTTTAATTCGTAACACCCCAAAAAAATTAATAATCCGCTCAAAACCTAAAAAATTGCAATTTTTATATGAAAAAGTTATTTTGCCCATATCTCCTTAAATATACGTCCTAGGGCGAAAAGGACTTTAATTCGTGACCACCCCCAAAAAATTCACAAATCCACCCAAAACCTAAAAAAATTTAAATTTTGATATGAAAAACGTATTTTGCCCATATCTCCTAAACTAAGCGCCCTAGCGCGAAAGGGACTTTAATTCATGACCACCCCCAAAAAAATTGAATAATCCTCCCAGAACCTAAAAAAATTGAAATTTTTATCTGAAAAACTTATTTTGCCCATATCTTCGTATACACGCGTGCTAGAGCGAAAAGGACTTTAATTCGTAACACCCCAAAAAATTTAATAATCCGCTCAAAACCTAAAAAAAATGCAATTTTTATATGAAAAAGTTATTTTGCCCATATCTCCTTAAATATACGTCCTAGGGCGTGACAACCCCCAAAAAATTGTCAAATCCACCCAAAACCTAAAAAAAATTAAATTTTGATATGAAAAACTTATTTTGCCCATATCTCCTAAACTAAGCGCCCTAGCGCGAAAAGGACTTTAATTCATGACCACCCCCAAAATATTGAATAATCCTCCCAAAACCTAAAAAAATTGAAAATTTTATCTGAAAAACTTATTTTGCCCATATCTTCGTATATACGCGTCCTAGAGCGAAAAGGACTTTAATTCGTAACACCCCAAAAAATTTAATAATCCGCTCAAAACCTAAAAAAATTGCAATTTGTATATGAAAAAGTTATTTTGCCCATATCTCAATTACGTCCTAGGGCGAAAAGGACTTTAATTCGTGACCACACCCAAAAAATTGACAAATCCACCCAAAACCCAAAAACAATTTAAATTTTGATATGAAAAACTTATTTTGCCCATATCTCCTAAACTAAGCGCCCTAGCGCGAAAAGGACTTTAATTCATGACCACCCCCAAAAAAATTGAATAATTCTCCCAAAACCTAAAAAAATTGAAATTTTTATCTGAAAAACTTATTTTGCTCATATCTTCGTATATACGCGTCCTAGAGAGAAAAAGGACTTTAATTCGTAACACCCCAAAAAAATTAATAATCCGCTCAAAACCTAAAAAATTGCAATTTTTATATGAAAAAGTTATTTTGCCCATATCTCCTTAAATATACGTCCTAGGGCGAAAAGGACTTTAATTCGTGACCACCCCCAAAAAATTCACAAATCCACCCAAAACCTAAAAAAATTTAAATTTTGATATGAAAAACGTATTTTGCCCATATCTCCTAAACTAAGCGCCCTAGCGCGAAAGGGACTTTAATTCATGACCACCCCCAAAAAATTGAATAATCCTCCCAGAACCTAAAAAAATTGAAATTTTTATCTGAAAAACTTATTTTGCCCATATCTTCGTATACACGCGTGCTAGAGCGAAAAGGACTTTAATTCGTAACACCCCAAAAAATTTAATAATCCGCTCAAAACCTAAAAAAAATGCAATTTTTATATGAAAACGTTATTTTGCCCATATCTCCTTAAATATACGTCCTAGGGCGTGACCACCCCCAAAAAATTGTCAAATCCACCCAAAACCTAAAAAAAATTAAATTTTGATATGAAAAACTTATTTTGCCCATATCTCCTAAACTAAGCGCCCTAGCGCGAAAAGGACTTTAATTCATGGCCACCCCCAAAAAAATTGAATAATCCTCCCAAAACCTAAAAAAATTGAAAATTTTATCTGAAAAACTTATTTTGCCCATATCTTCGTATATACGCGTCCTAGAGCGAAAATGACTTTAATTCGTAACACCCCAAAAAATTTAATAATCCGCTCTTAACCTTAAAAAAATTGCAATTTTTATATGAAAAAGTTATTTTGCCCATATCTCCTTAAATATACGTCCTAGGGCGTGACCACCCCCAAAAAATTGTCAAATCCACCCAAAACCTAAAAAAAATTAAATTTTGATATGAAAAACTTATTTTGCCCATATCTCCTAAACTAAGCGCCCTAGCGCGAAAAGGACTTTAATTCATGACCACCCCCAAAAAAATTGAATAATCCTCCCAAAACCTAAAAAAATTTAAATTTTTATCTGAAAAACTTATTTTGCCCATATCTTCGTATATACGCGTCCTAGAGCGAAAAGGACTTTAATTCGTAACACCCCAAAAAATTTAATAATCCGCTCAAAACCTAAAAAAATTGCAATTTTTATATGAAAAAGTTATTTTGCCCTTATCTCCTTAAATATACGTCCTAGGGCGAAAAGGACTTTAATTCGTGACCACCCCCAAAAAATTGACAAATCCACCCAAAACCTAAAAACAATTTAATATGAAAAACTTATTTTGCCCATATCTCCTAAACTAAGCGCCCTAGCGCGAAAAGGACTTTAAAAATTTAATAATCCTCCCAAAACCTAAAAAAATTGAAATTTTTATCTGAAAAACTTATTTTGCCCATATCTTCGTATATACGCGTCCTAGAGCGAAAAGGACTTTAATTCGTAACACCCCAAAAAATTTAATAATCCGCTCAAAACCTAAAAAAATTGCAATTTTTATATGAAAAAGTTATTTTGCCCATATCTCCTTAAATATACGTCCTAGGGCGAAAAGGGCTTTAATTCGTGACCACCCCCAAAAAATTGACAAATCCTCCCAAAACCTAAAAAAATTGAAGTTTTTATCTGAAAAACTTATTTTGCCCATATCTTCGTATATACGCGTCCTAGAGCGAAAAAGACTTTAATTCGTAACACCCCAAAAAATTTAATAATCCACTCAAAACCTAAAAAAATTGCAATTTTTATATGAAAAAGTTATTTTGCCCATATCTCCTTAAATATGCGTCCTAGGGCGAAATGGACTTTAATTCGTGACCACCCCCAAAAAATTGACAAATCCACCCAAAACCTAAAAAAATTTAAATTTTGATATGAAAAACTTATTTTGCCCATATCTCCTAAACTAAGCGCCCTAGCGCGAAAAGGACTTTAATTCATGACCACCCCAACAAACAATTGAATAATCCTCCCAAAACCTAAAAAAATTGAAATTTTTATCTGAAAATTTAGTTTGCCCACATCTTCGTATATACGCGTCCTAGAGCGAAAAGGACTTTAATTCGTAACACCCAAAAAAATTTAATAATCCGCTCAAAACCTAAAAAAATTGCAATTTTTATATGAAAAAGTTATTTTGCCCATATCTCCTTAAATATACGTCCTAGGGCGAAAAGGACTTTAATTCGTGCCCACCCCCAAAAAATTGACAAAACCACCCAAAACCTAAAAAAATTTAAATTTTGATATGAAAAACTTATTTTGCCCATATCTCCTAAACTAAGCGCTCTAGCGCGAAAAGGACTTTAATTCATGACCACCCCAACAAAAAATTGAATAATCCTCCCAAAACCTAAAAAAATTGAAATTTTTATCTGAAAATCTTATTTTGCCCATATCTTCGTATATACGCGTCCTAGAGCGAAAAGGACTTTAATTCGTAACACCCCAAAAAATTTAATAATCCGCTCAAAACCTAATAAAATTGCAATTTTTATATGAAAAAGTTATTTTGCCCATATCTCCTTAAATATACGTCCTAGGGCGAAAAGGACTTTAATTCCTGACCACCCCCAAAAAAATCGAATAATCCTCCCAAAACCTAAAAAAATTGAAATTTTTATCTGAAAAACTTATTTTGCACATATCTTCGCATATACGCGTCCTAGAGCGAAAAGGACTTTAATTCGTAACACCCCAAAAAATTTAATAATCAAAACCTAAAAAATTGCAATTTTTATATGAAAAAGTTATTTTGCCCATATCTCCTTAAATATACGTCCTAGGGCGAAAAGGACTTTAATTCGTGACCACACCCAAAAAATTCACAAATCCACCCAAAACCTAAAAAAAATTTAAATTTTGATATGAAAAACTTATTTTGCCCATATCTCCTAAACTAAGCGCCCTAGCGCGAAAAGGACTTTAATTCATGACCACCCCCAAAAAAATTGAATAATCCGCCCAAAACCTAAAAAAATTGAAATTTTCATCTGAAAATCTTATTTTGCCCATATCTTCGTATATACGCGTCCTAGAGCGAAAAGGACTTTATTTCGTAACACCCCAAAAAGATTAATAATCCGCTCAAAACCTAAAAAAATTGCAATTTTTATATGAAAAAGTTATTTTGCCCATATCTCCTTAAATATACGTCCTAGGGCGTGACCGCCCCCAAAAAATTGACAAATCCACCCAAAACCTAAAAAAAAATTAAATTTTGATATGAAAAACTTATTTTGCCCATATATCCTAAACTAAGCGCCCTAGCGCGAAAAGGACTTTAATTCGTGCCCACCCCCAAAAAAAAAAATTGAATAATCCTCCCAAAACCTAAAAAAATTGAAATTTTTATCTGAAAAACTTATTTTGCCCATATCTTCGTATATACGCGTCCTAGAGCGAAAAGGACTTTAATTCGTAACACCCCAAAAAATTTAATAATCCGCTCAAAACCTAAAAAAATTGCAATTTTTATATGAAAAAGTTATTTTGCCCATATCTCTTTAAATATACGTCCTAGGGCGAAAAGGACTTTAATTCATGACCACCGCCAAGAAAATTGAATAATCCTCCCAAAACCTAAAAAAATTGAAATTTTTATCTGAAAGACTTATTTTGCTCATATCTTCGTATATACGCGTCCTAGAGGGAAAAGGACTTTAATACGTAACACCCCAAAAAATTTACAAATCCACCCAACACCTAAAACCAATTCAATATGAAAAACTTATTTTGCCCATATCTCCTAAACTAAGCGCCCTAGCGCGAAAAGGACTTTAATTCGTGCCCACCCCCAAAAAAAATTGAATAATCCTCCCAAAACCTTAAAAAATTTAAATTTTTATCTGAAAAACTTATTTTGCCCATATCTTCGTATATACGCGTCCTAGAGCGAAAAGGACTTTAATTCGTAACACCCCAAAAAATTTAATAATCCGCTCAAAACCTAAAAAATTGCAATTTTTATATGAAAAAGTTATTTTGCCTATATCTCCTTAAATATACGTCCTAGGGCGAAAAGGACTTTAATTCGTGACCACACCCAAAAAATTGACAAATCCACCCAAAACCCAAAAGCAATTTAAATTTTGATATGAAAAACTTATTTTGCCCATATCTCCTAAACTAAGCGCCCTAGCGCGAAAAGGACTTTAATTCATGACCACCCCAACAAAAAATTGAATAATCCTCCCAAAACCTAAAAAAATTGAAATTTTTATATGAAAATCTTAGTTTGCCCACATCTTCGTATATACGCGTCCTAGAGCGAAAAGGACTTTAATTCGTAACACCCCAAAAAATTTAATAATCCGCTCAAAACCTAAAAAAATTGCAATTTTTATATGAAAAAGTTATTTTGCCCATATCTCCTTAAATATACGTCCTAGGGCGAAAAGGACTTTAATTCGTGCCCACCCCCAAAAAATTGACAAAACCACCCAAAACCTAAAAAAATTTAAATTTTGATATGAAAAACTTATTTTGCCCATATCTCCTAAACTAAGCGCCCTAGCGCGAAAAGGACTTTAATTCATGACCACCCCCAAAAAAATTTAATAATCCTCCCAAAACCTAAAAAAATTGAAATTTTTATCTGAAAATCTTATTTTTCCCATATCTTCGTATATACGCGTCCTAGAGCGAAAAGGACTTTAATTCGTAACACCCCAAAAAATTTAATAATCCGCTCAAAACCTAATAAAATTGCAATTTTTATATGAAAAAGTTATTTTGCCCATATCTCCTTAAATATACGTCCTAGGGCGAAAAGGACTTTAATTCGTGCCCACCCCCAAAAAATTGACAAAACCACCCAAAACCTAAAAAAATTTAAATTTTGATATGAAAAACTTATTTTGCACATATCTCCTAAACTAAGCGCACTAGCGCGAAAAGGACTTTAATTCATTACCACCCCCAAAAAAATTGAATAATCCTCCCAAAACCTAAAAAAATTGAAATATTTATCTGAAAAACTTATTTTGCCCATATCTTCGTATATACGCGTCCTAGAGCGAAAAGGACTTTAATTCGTAACACCCCAAAAAATTTAATAATCCGCTCAAAACCTAAAAAAATTGCAATTTTTATATGAAAAAGTTATTTTGCCCATATCTCCTTAAATATACGTCCTAGGGCGAAAAGGACTTTAATTCGTGACCACACCCAAAAAATTGACAAATCCACCCAAAACCCAAAAGCAATTTAAATTTTGATATGAAAAACTTATTTTGCCCATATCTCCTAAACTAAGCGCCCTAGCGCGAAAAGGACTTTAATTCACGACCACCCCCCAAAAAATTGAATAATCCGCCCAAAACCTAAAAAAATTTAAATTTTTATCTGAAAAACTTATTTTGCCCATATCTTCGTATATACGCGTCCTAGAGCGAAAAGGACTTTAATTCGTAACACCCCAAAAAATTTAATAATCCGCTCAAAACCTAAAAAATTGCAATTTTTATATGAAAAAGTTATTTTGCCCATATCTCCTTAAATATACGTCCTAGGGCGAAAAGGACTTTAATTCGTGACTACACCCAAAAAATTCACAAATCCACCCAAAACCTAAAAAAAATTTAAATTTTGATATGAAAAACTTATTTTGCCCATATCTCCTAAACTAAGCGCCCTAGCGCGAAAAGGACTTTAATTCATGACCACCCCCAAAAAAATTGAATAATCCGCCCAAAATCTAAAAAAATTAAATTTTGATATGAAAAACTTATTTTTCCCATATCTTCGTATATACGCGTCCTAGAGCGAAAAGGACTTTAATTCGTAACACCCCAAAAAATTTAATAATCCACTCAAAACCTAAAAAAATTGCAATTTTTATATGAAAAAGTTATTTTGCCCATATCTCCTTAAATATACGTCCTAGGGCGTGACCACCCCCAAAAAATTGACAAATCCACCCAAAACCTAAAAAAAATTAAATTTTGATATGAAAAACTTATTTTGCCCATATCTCCTAAACTAAGCGCCCTAGCGCGAAAAGGACTTTACTTCATGACCACCCCCAAGAAAATTGAATAATCCTCCCAAAACCTAAAAAAATTGAAATTTTTATCTGAAAGACTTATTTTGCTCATATCTTCGTATATACGCGTCCTAGAGGGAAAAGGACTTTAATACGTAACACCGCAAAAAATTTACAAATCCACCCAAAACCTAAAACCAATTCAATATGAAAAACTTATTTTGCCCATATCTCCTAAACTAAGCGCCCTAGCGCGAAAAGGACTTTAATTCATGACCACCCCCAAAAAAATTGAACAATCCGCCCAAAACCTAAAAAAATTGAAATTTTTATCTGAAAAACTTATTTTGCCCATATCTTCGTATATACGCGTCCTAGAGCGAAAAGGACTTTAATTCGTAACACCCCAAAAAATTTAATAATCCGCTCAAAACCTTCAAAAATTGCAATTTTTATATGAAAAAGTTATTTTGCCCATATCTCCTTAAATATACGTCCTTGGGCGTGACCACCCCCAAAAAATTGACAAATACACCCAAACCTAAAAAAATTGCAATTTTTATATGAAAAAGTTATTTTGCCCATATCTCCTTAAATATACGTCCTAGGGCGAAAAGGACTTTAATTCGTGACCAACCCCAAAAAATTGACAAATACACCCAAAACCTAAAAAAATTTAAATTTTGATATGAAAAACTTATTTTGCCCATATCTCCTAAACTAAGCGCCCTAGCGCGAAAAGGACTTTAATTCATGACCACCCCCAAAAAAATTGAATAATCCGCCCAAAACCTAAAAAAATTGAAATTTTCATCTGAAAATCTTATTTTGCCCATATCTTCGTATATACGCGTCCTAGAGCGAAAAGGACTTTAATTCGTAACACCCCAAAAAATTTAATAATCCGCTCAAAACCTTAAAAAATTGCAATTTTTATATGAAAAAGTTATTTTGCCCATATCTCCTTAAATATACGTCCTTGGGCGTGACCACCCCCAAAAAATTGACAAATACACCCAAACCTAAAAAAATTTAAATTTTGATATGAAAAACTTATTTTGCCCATATCTCCTAAACTAAGCGCCCTAGCGCGAAAAGGACTTTAATTCATGACCACCCCCAAAAAAATTGAATAATCCGCCCAAAACCTAAAAAAATTGAAATTTTCATCTGAAAATCTTATTTTGCCCATATCTTCGTATATACGCGTCCTAGAGCGAAAAGGACTTTAATTCGTAACACCCCAAAAAATTTAATAATCCGCTCAAAACCTTAAAAAATTGCAATTTTTATATGAAAAAGTTATTTTGCCCATATCTCCTTAAATATACGTCCTAGGGCGTGACCACCCCCAAAAAATTGACAAATCCACCCAAAACCTAAAAAAAATTAAATTTTGATATGAAAAATTTATTTTGCCCATATCTCCTAAACTAAGCGCCCTAGCGCGAAAAGGACTTTAATTCGTGCCCACCCCCAAAAAAAATTGAATAATCCTCCCAAAACCTAAAAAAATTTAAATTTTTATCTGAAAAACTTATTTTGCCCATAGCTTCGTATATACGCGTCCTAGAGCGAAAAGGACTTTAATTCGTAACACCCCAAAAAAATTAATAATCCGCTCAAAACCTAAAAAATTGCAATTTTTATATGAAAAAGTTATTTTGCCCATATCTCCTTAAATATACGTCCTAGGGCGAAAAGGACTTTAATTCGTGACCACACCCAAAAAATTGACAAATCCACCCAAAACCCAAAAGCAATTTAAATTTTGATATGAAAAACTTATTTTGCCCATATCTCCTAAACTAAGCGCCCTAGCGCGAAAAGGACTTTAATTCATGACCACCCCCAAAAAAATTGAATAATCCGCCCAAAACCTAAAAAAATTGAAATTTTCATCTCAAAATCTTATTTTGCCCATATCTTCGTATATACGCGTCCTAGCGCGAAAAGTACTTTAATTCGTAACACCCCAAAAAATTTAATAATCCGCTCAAAACCTTAAGAAATTGCAATTTTTATATGAAAAAGTTATTTTGCCCATATCTCCTTAAATATACGTCCTAGGGCGTGACCACCCCCAAAAAATTGACAAATCCACCCAAAACCTAAAAAAAATTAAATTTTGATATGAAAAACTTATTTTGCCCATATCTCCTAAACTAAGCGCCCTAGCGCGAAAAGGACTTTAATTCGTGCCCACCCCCCAAAAAAATTGAATAATCCTCCCAAAACCTAAAAAAATTTAAATTTTTATCTGAAAAACTTATTTTGCCCATATCTTCGTATATACGCGTCCTAGAGCGAAAAGGACTTTAATTCGTAACACCCCAAAAAATTTAATAATCCGCTCAAAACCTAAAAAATTGCAATTTTTATATGAAAAAGTTATTTTGCCTATATCTCCTTAAATATACGTCCTAGGGCGAAAAGGACTTTAATTCGTGACCACACCCAAAAAATTGACAAATCCACCCAAAACCCAAAAGCAATTTAAATTTTGATATGAAAAACTTATTTTGCCCATATCTCCTAAACTAAGCGCCCTAGCGCGAAAAGGACTTTAATTCATGACCACCCCAACAAAAAATTGAATAATCCTCCCAAAACCTAAAAAAATTGAAATTTTTATCTGAAAATCTTATTTTTCCCATATCTTCGTATATACGCGTCCTAGAGCGAAAAGGACTTTAATTCGTAACACCCCAAAAAATTTAATAATCCGCTCAAAACCTAATAAAATTGCAATTTTTATATGAAAAAGTTATTTTGCCCATATCTCCTTAAATATACGTCCTAGGGCGAAAAGGACTTTAATTCGTGCCCACCCCCAAAAAATTGACAAAACCACCCAAAACCTAAAAAAAATTAAATTTTGATATGAAAAACTTATTTTGCCCATATCTCCTAAACTAAGCGCACTAGCGCGAAAAGGACTTTAATTCATTACCACCCCCAAAAAAATTGAATAATCCTCCCAAAACCTAAAAAAATTGAAATATTTATCTGAAAAACTTATTTTGCCCATATCTTCGTATATACGCGTCCTAGAGCGAAAAGGACTTTAATTCGTAACACCCCAAAAAATTTAATAATCCGCTCAAAACCTAAAAAAATTGCAATTTTTATATGAAAAAGTTATTTTGCCCATATCTCCTTAAATATACGTCCTAGGGCGAAAAGGACTTTAATTCGTGACCACACCCAAAAAATTGACAAATCCACCCAAAACCCAAAAGCAATTTAAATTTTGATATGAAAAACTTATTTTGCCCATATCTCCTAAACTAAGCGCCCTAGCGCGAAAAGGACTTTAATTCACGACCACCCCCCAAAAAATTGAATAATCCGCCCAAAACCTAAAAAAATTTAAATTTTTATCTGAAAACCTTATTTTGCCCATATCTTCGTATATACGCGTCCTAGAGCGAAAAGGACTTTAATTCGTAACACCCCAAAAAATTTAATAATCCGCTCAAAACCTAAAAAATTGCAATTTTTATATGAAAAAGTTATTTTGCCCATATCTCCTTAAATATACGTCCTAGGGCGAAAAGGACTTTAATTCGTGACCACACCCAAAAAATTCACAAATCCACCCAAAACCTAAAAAAAATTTAAATTTTGATATGAAAAACTTATTTTGCCCATATCTCCTAAACTAAGCGCCCTAGCGCGAAAAGGACTTTAATTCATGACCACCCCCAAAAAAATTGAATAATCCGCCCAAAATCTAAAAAAATTAAATTTTGATATGAAAAACTTATTTTTCCCATATCTTCGTATATACGCGTCCTAGAGCGAAAAGGACTTTAATTCGTAACACCCCAAAAAATTTAATAATCCACTCAAAACCTAAAAAAATTGCAATTTTTATATGAAAAAGTTATTTTGCCCATATCTCCTTAAATATACGTCCTAGGGCGTGACCACCCCCAAAAAATTGACAAATCCACCCAAAACCTAAAAAAAATTAAATTTTGATATGAAAAACTTATTTTGCCCATATCTCCTAAACTAAGCGCCCTAGCGCGAAAAGGACTTTACTTCATAACCACCCCCAAGAAAATTGAATAATCCTCCCAAAACCTAAAAAAATTGAAATTTTTATCTGAAAGACTTATTTTGCTCATATCTTCGTATATACGCGTCCTAGAGGGAAAAGGACTTTAATACGTAACACCGCAAAAAATTTACAAATCCACCCAAAACCTAAAACCAATTCAATATGAAAAACTTATTTTGCCCATATCTCCTAAACTAAGCGCCCTAGCGCGAAAAGGACTTTAATTCATGACCACCCCCAAAAAAATTGAACAATCCGCCCAAAACCTAAAAAAATTGAAATTTTTATCTGAAAAACTTATTTTGCCCATATCTTCGTATATACGCGTCCTAGAGCGAAAAGGACTTTAATTCGTAACACCCCAAAAAATTTAATAATCCGCTCAAAACCTTCAAAAATTGCAATTTTTATATGAAAAAGTTATTTTGCCCATATCTCCTTAAATATACGTCCTTGGGCGTGACCACCCCCAAAAAATTGACAAATACACCCAAACCTAAAAAAATTGCAATTTTTATATGAAAAAGTTATTTTGCCCATATCTCCTTAAATATACGTCCTAGGGCGAAAAGGACTTTAATTCGTGACCAACCCCAAAAAATTGACAAATACACCCAAAACCTAAAAAAATTTAAATTTTGATATGAAAAACTTATTTTGCCCATATCTCCTAAACTAAGCGCCCTAGCGCGAAAAGGACTTTAGTTCATGACCACCCCCAAAAAAATTGAATAATCCGCCCAAAACCTAAAAAAATTGAAATTTTCATCTGAAAATCTTATTTTGCCCATATCTTCGTATATACGCGTCCTAGAGCGAAAAGGACTTTAATTCGTAACACCCCAAAAAATTTAATAATCCGCTCAAAACCTTAAAAAATTGCAATTTTTATATGAAAAAGTTATTTTGCCCATATCTCCTTAAATATACGTCCTTGGGCGTGACCACCCCCAAAAAATTGACAAATACACCCAAACCTAAAAAAATTTAAATTTTGATATGAAAAACTTATTTTGCCCATATCTCCTAAACTAAGCGCCCTAGCGCGAAAAGGACTTTAATTCATGACCACCCCCAAAAAAATTGAATAATCCGCCCAAAACCTAAAAAAATTGAAATTTTCATCTGAAAATCTTATTTTGCCCATATCTTCGTATATACGCGTCCTAGAGCGAAAAGGACTTTAATTCGTAACACCCCAAAAAATTTAATAATCCGCTCAAAACCTTAAAAAATTGCAATTTTTATATGAAAAAGTTATTTTGCCCATATCTCCTTAAATATACGTCCTAGGGCGTGACCACCCCCAAAAAATTGACAAATCCACCCAAAACCTAAAAAAAATTAAATTTTGATATGAAAAACTTATTTTGCCCATATCTCCTAAACTAAGCGCCCTAGCGCGAAAAGGACTTTAATTCGTGCCCACCCCCAAAAAAAATTGAATAATCCTCCCAAAACCTAAAAAAATTTAAATTTTTATCTGAAAAACTTATTTTGCCCATAGCTTCGTATATACGCGTCCTAGAGCGAAAAGGACTTTAATTCGTAACACCCCAAAAAAATTAATAATCCGCTCAAAACCTAAAAAATTGCAATTTTTATATGAAAAAGTTATTTTGCCCATATCTCCTTAAATATACGTCCTAGGGCGAAAAGGACTTTAATTCGTGACCACACCCAAAAAATTGACAAATCCACCCAAAACCCAAAAGCAATTTAAATTTTGATATGAAAAACTTATTTTGCCCATATCTCCTAAACTAAGCGCCCTAGCGCGAAAAGGACTTTAATTCATGACCACCCCCCAAAAAATTGAATAATCCGCCCAAAACCTAAAAAAATTGAAATTTTTATCTGAAAAACTTATTTTGCCCATATCTTCGTATATACGCGTCCTAGAGCGAAAAGGACTTTAATTCGTAACACCCCAAAAAATTTAATAATCCGCTCAAAACCTAATAAAATTGCAATTTTTATATGAAAAAGTTATTTTGCCCATATCTCCTTAAATATACGTCCTAGGGCGAAAAGGACTTTAATTCGTGCCCACCCCCAAAAAATTGACAAAACCACCCAAAACCTAAAAAAATTTAAATTTTGATATGAAAAACTTATTTTGCCCATATCTCCTAAACTAAGCGCACTAGCGCGAAAAGGACTTTAATTCATTACCACCCCCAAAAAAATTGAATAATCCTCCCAAAACCTAAAAAAATTGAAATATTTATCTGAAAAACTTATTTTGCCCATATCTTCGTATATACGCGTCCTAGAGCGAAAAGGACTTTAATTCGTAACACCCCAAAAAATTTAATAATCCGCTCAAAACCTAAAAAAATTGCAATTTTTATATGAAAAAGTTATTTTGCCCATATCTCCTTAAATATACGTCCTAGGGCGAAAAGGACTTTAATTCGTGACCACGCCCAAAAAATTGACAAATCCACCCAAAACCCAAAAGCAATTTAAATTTTGATATGAAAAACTTATTTTGCCCATATCTCCTAAACTAAGCGCCCTAGCGCGAAAAGGACTTTAATTCACGACCACCCCCCAAAAAATTGAATAATCCGCCCAAAACCTACAAAAATTTAAATTTTTATCTGAAAAACTTATTTTGCCCATATCTTCGTATATACGCGTCCTAGAGCGAAAAGGACTTTAATTCGTAACACCCCAAAAAATTTAATAATCCGCTCAAAACCTAAAAAATTGCAATTTTTATATGAAAAAGTTATTTTGCCCATATCTCCTTAAATATACGTCCTAGGGCGTGACCACCCCCAAAAAATTGACAAATCCACCCAAAACCTAAAAAAAATTAAATTTTGATATGAAAAACTTATTTTGCCCATATCTCCTAAACTAAGCGCCCTAGCGCGAAAAGGACTTTAATTCATGACCACCCCCAAGAAAATTGAATAATCCTCCCAAAACCTAAAAAAATTGAAATTTTTATCTGAAAGACTTATTTTGCTCATATCTTCGTATATACGCGTCCTAGAGGGAAAAGGACTTTAATACGTAACACCGCAAAAAATTTACAAATCCACCCAAAACCTAAAACCAATTCAATATGAAAAACTTATTTTGCCCATATCTCCTAAACTAAGCGCCCTAGCGCGAAAAGGACTTTAATTCATGACCACCCCCAAAAAAATTGAACAATCCGCCCAAAACCTAAAAAAATTGAAATTTTTATCTGAAAAACTTATTTTGCCCATATCTTCGTATATACGCGTCCTAGAGCGAAAAGGACTTTAATTCGTAACACCCCAAAAAATTTAATAATCCGCTCAAAACCTTAAAAAATTGCAATTTTTATATGAAAAAGTTATTTTGCCCATATCTCCTTAAATATACGTCCTTGGGCGTGACCACCCCCAAAAAATTGACAAATACACCCAAACCTAAAAAATTGCAATTTTTATATGAAAAAGTTATTTTGCCCATATCTCCTTAAATATACGTCCTAGGGCGAAAAGGACTTTAATTCGTGACCAACCCCAAAAAATTGACAAATACACCCAAAACCTAAAAAAATTTAAATTTTGATATGAAAAACTTATTTTGCCCATATCTCCTAAACTAAGCGCGAAAAGGACTTTAATTCATGACCACCCCCAAAAAAATTGAATAATCCGCCCAAAACCTAAAAAAATTGAAATTTTCATCTGAAAATCTTATTTTGCCCATATCTTCGTATATACGCGTCCTAGAGCGAAAAGGACTTTAATTCGTAACACCCCAAAAAATTTAATAATCCGCTCAAAACCTTAAAAAATTGCAATTTTTATATGAAAAAGTTATTTTGCCCATATCTCCTTAAATATACGTCCTAGGGCGTGACCACCCCCAAAAAATTGACAAATCCACCCAAAACCTAAAAAAAATTAAATTTTGATATGAAAAACTTATTTTGCCCATATCTCCTAAACTAAGCGCCCTAGCGCGAAAAGGACTTTAATTCGTGCCCACCCCCAAAAAAAATTGAATAATCCTCCCAAAACCTAAAAAAATTAAAATTTTTATCTGAAAAACTTATTTTGCCCATAGCTTCGTATATACGCGTCCTAGAGCGAAAAGGACTTTAATTCGTAACACCCCAAAAAAATTAATAATCCGCTCAAAACCTAAAAAATTGCAATTTTTATATGAAAAAGTTATTTTGCCCATATCTCCTTAAATATACGTCCTAGGGCGAAAAGGACTTTAATTCGTGACCACACCCAAAAAATTGACAAATCCACCCAAAACCCAAAAGCAATTTAAATTTTGATATGAAAAACTTATTTTGCCCATATCTCCTAAACTAAGCGCCCTAGCGCGAAAAGGACTTTAATTCATGACCACCCCCCCAAAAAATTGAATAATCCGCCCAAAACCTAAAAAAATTGAAATTTTTATCTGAAAAACTTATTTTGCCCATATCTTCGTATATACGCGTCCTAGAGCGAAAAGGACTTTAATTCGTAACACCCCAAAAAATTTAATAATCCGCTCAAAACCTAATAAAATTGCAATTTTTATATGAAAAAGTTATTTTGCCCATATCTCCTTAAATATACGTCCTAGGGCGAAAAGGACTTTAATTCGTGCCCACCCCCAAAAAATTGACAAAACCACCCAAAACCTAAAAAAATTTAAATTTTGATATGAAAAACTTATTTTGCCCATATCTCCTAAACTAAGCGCACTAGCGCGAAAAGGACTTTAATTCATTACCACCCCCAAAAAAATTGAATAATCCTCCCAAAACCTAAAAAAATTGAAATATTTATCTGAAAAACTTATTTTGCCCATATCTTCGTATATACGCGTCCTAGAGCGAAAAGGACTTTAATTCGTAACACCCCAAAAAATTTAATAATCCGCTCAAAACCTAAAAAAATTGCAATTTTTATATGAAAAAGTTATTTTGCCCATATCTCCTTAAATATACGTCCTAGGGCGAAAAGGACTTTAATTCGTGACCACGCCCAAAAAATTGACAAATCCACCCAAAACCCAAAAGCAATTTAAATTTTGATATGAAAAACTTATTTTGCCCATATCTCCTAAACTAAGCGCCCTAGCGCGAAAAGGACTTTAATTCACGACCACCCCCCAAAAAATTGAATAATCCGCCCAAAACCTACAAAAATTTAAATTTTTATCTGAAAAACTTATTTTGCCCATATCTTCGTATATACGCGTCCTAGAGCGAAAAGGACTTTAATTCGTAACACCCCAAAAAATTTAATAATCCGCTCAAAACCTAAAAAATTGCAATTTTTATATGAAAAAGTTATTTTGCCCATATCTCCTTAAATATACGTCCTAGGGCGTGACCACCCCCAAAAAATTGACAAATCCACCCAAAACCTAAAAAAAATTAAATTTTGATATGAAAAACTTATTTTGCCCATATCTCCTAAACTAAGCGCCCTAGCGCGAAAAGGACTTTAATTCATGACCACCCCCAAGAAAATTGAATAATCCTCCCAAAACCTAAAAAAATTGAAATTTTTATCTGAAAGACTTATTTTGCTCATATCTTCGTATATACGCGTCCTAGAGGGAAAAGGACTTTAATACGTAACACCGCAAAAAATTTACAAATCCACCCAAAACCTAAAACCAATTCAATATGAAAAACTTATTTTGCCCATATCTCCTAAACTAAGCGCCCTAGCGCGAAAAGGACTTTAATTCATGACCACCCCCAAAAAAATTGAACAATCCGCCCAAAACCTAAAAAAATTGAAATTTTTATCTGAAAAACTTATTTTGCCCATATCTTCGTATATACGCGTCCTAGAGCGAAAAGGACTTTAATTCGTAACACCCCAAAAAATTTAATAATCCGCTCAAAACCTTAAAAAATTGCAATTTTTATATGAAAAAGTTATTTTGCCCATATCTCCTTAAATATACGTCCTTGGGCGTGACCACCCCCAAAAAATTGACAAATACACCCAAACCTAAAAAATTGCAATTTTTATATGAAAAAGTTATTTTGCCCATATCTCCTTAAATATACGTCCTAGGGCGAAAAGGACTTTAATTCGTGACCAACCCCAAAAAATTGACAAATACACCCAAAACCTAAAAAAATTTAAATTTTGATATGAAAAACTTATTTTGCCCATATCTCCTAAACTAAGCGCGAAAAGGACTTTAATTCATGACCACCCCCAAAAAAATTGAATAATCCGCCCAAAACCTAAAAAAATTTAAATTTTCATCTGAAAATCTTATTTTGCCCATATCTTCGTATATACGCGTCCTAGAGCGAAAAGGACTTTAATTCGTAACACCCCAAAAAATTTAATAATCCGCTCAAAACCTTAAAAAATTGCAATTTTTATATGAAAAAGTTATTTTGCCCATATCTCCTTAAATATACGTCCTAGGGCGTGACCACCCCCAAAAAATTGACAAATCCACCCAAAACCTAAAAAAAATTAAATTTTGATATGAAAAACTTATTTTGCCCATATCTCCTAAACTAAGCGCCCTAGCGCGAAAAGGACTTTAATTCGTGCCCACCCCCAAAAAAAATTGAATAATCCTCCCAAAACCTAAAAAAATTTAAATTTTTATCTGAAAAACTTATTTTGCCCATAGCTTCGTATATACGCGTCCTAGAGCGAAAAGGACTTTAATTCGTAACACCCCAAAAAATTTAATAATCCGCTCAAAACCTAAAAAATTGCAATTTTTATATGAAAAAGTTATTTTGCCCATATCTCCTTAAATATACGTCCTAGGGCGAAAAGGACTTTAATTCGTGACCACACCCAAAAAATTGACAAATCCACCCAAAACCCAAAAGCAATTTAAATTTTGATATGAAAAACTTATTTTGCCCATATCTCCTAAACTAAGCGCCCTAGCGCGAAAAGGACTTTAATTCATGACCACCCCCCAAAAAATTGAATAATCCGCCCAAAACCTAAAAAAATTGAAATTTTTATCTGAAAAACTTATTTTGCCCATATCTTCGTATATACGCGTCCTAGAGCGAAAAGGACTTTAATTCGTAACACCCCAAAAAATTTAATAATCCGCTCAAAACCTAAAAAATTGCAATTTTTATATGAAAAAGTTATTTTGCCCATATCTCCTTAAATATACGTCCTAGGGCGAAAAGGACTTTAATTCGTGACCACACCCAAAAAATTCACAAATCCACCCAAAACCTAAAAAAAATTTAAATTTTGATATGAAAAACTTATTTTGCCCATATCTCCTAAACTAAGCGCCCTAGCGCGAAAAGGACTTTAATTCATGACCACCCAAAAAAAAAAAAATTGAATAATCCTCCCAAAACCTAAAAAAATTGAAATTTTTATCTGAAAAACTTATTTTGCCCATATCTTCGTATATACGCGTCCTAGAGCGAAATGGACTTTAATTCGTGACCACCCCCAAAAAATTGAAAAATCCACCCAAAATCTAAAAAATTTAAATTTTGATATGAAAAACTTATTTTTCCCATATCTTCTAAACTAAGCGCCCTAGCGCGAAAAGGACTTTAATTCATGACCACCCCCAAGAAAATTGAATAATCCTCCCAAAACCTAAAAAAATTGAAATTTTTATCTGAAAGACTCATTTTGCCCATATCTTCGTATATACGCGTCCTAGAGCGAAAAGGACTTTAATTCGTAACACCCCAAAAAATTTACAAATCCACCCAAAACCTCAAACCAATTTAATATGAAAAACTTATTTTGCCCATATCTCCTAAACTAAGCGCCCTAGCGCGAAAAGGACTTTAATTCATGACCACCCCCAAAAAAATTGAACAATCCGCCCAAAACCTAAAAAAATTGAAATTTTTATCTGAAAAACTTATTTTGCCCATATCTTCGTATATACGCGTCCTAGAGCGAAAAGGACTTTAATTCGTAACACCCCAAAAAATTTAATAATCCTCTCAAAACCTAATAAAATTGCAATTTTTATATGAAAAAGTTATTTTGCCCATATCTCCTTTAAATATACGCACTAGGGCGAAAAGGACTTTAATTCGTGCCCACCCCCAAAAAATTGACAAATCCACCCAAAACCTAAAAAAATTTTAATTTTGATATGAAAAACTTATTTTGCCCATATCTCCTAAACTAAGCGCCCTAGCGCGAAAAGGACTTTAATTCATGGACACCCCCCAAAAAATTGAATAATCCTCCCAAAACCTAAAAAAATTTAAATTTTTATCTGAAAAACTTATTTTGTCCATATCTTCGTATATACGCATCCTAGCGCGAAAGGGACTTTAATTCGTAACACCCCAAACAATTTAATAATCCGCTCAAAACCTAAAAAAAGTCCAATTTTTATATGAAAAAGTTATTTTGCCCATATCTCCTTAAATATACGTCCTAGGGCGAAAAGGACTTTAATTCGTGACCACCCCCAAAAAATTGACAAATCCTCCCAAAACCTAAAAAAATTGAAGTTTTTATCTGAAAAACATATTTTGCCCATATCTTCGTATATACGCGTCCTAGAGCGAAAAAGACTTTAATTCGTAACACCCCAAAAAATTTAATAATCCACTCAAAACCTAAAAAAATTGCAATTTTTATATGAAAAAGTTATTTTGCCCATATCTCCTTAAATATGCGTCCTAGGGCGAAATGGACTTTAATTCGTGACCACCCCCAAAAAATTGCAAAATCCACCCAAAACCTAAAAAAATTTAAATTTTGATATGAAAAACTTATTTTGCCCATATCTCCTAAACTAAGCGCCCTAGCGCGAAAAGGACTTTAATTCATGACCTAAAATTCAAAACCTAAAAAAAATTAAATTTTGATATGAAAAACTTTTTTTGCCCATATCTCCTAAACTAAGCGCCCTAGCGCGAAAAGGACTTTAATTCATGACCACCCCCAAAAAAATTGAATAATCCTCCCAAAACCTAAAAAAATTTAAATTTTTATCTGAAACACTCCTAGAGCGAAAAAGACTTTAATTCGTAACACCCCAAAAAATTTAATAATCCGCTCTAAAAACAATTTAAATTTTGATATGAAAAACTTATTTTGCCCACATCTCCTAAACTAAGCGCCCTAGCGCGAAAAGGCCTTTAATTCATGACCACCCCCAAAAAAATGAATAATCCTCCCAAAACCTAAAAAAATTGAAATTTTTATCTGAAAAACTTATTTTGCGCATATCTTCGTATATACGCGTCCTAGAGCGAAAAGGACTTTAATTCGTAACACCGCAAAAAATTTAATAATCCGCTCAAAACCTAAAAAAATTGCAATTTTTATATGAAAAATTATTTTGCCCATATCTCCTTAAATATACGTCCTAGGGCGAAAAGGACTTTAATTCGTGCCCACCCCCAAAAAATTGACAAATCCACCCAAAACCTAAAAAAATTTAAATTTTGATATGAAAAACTTATTTTGCCCATATCTCCTAAACTAAGCGCCCTAGCGCGAAAAGGACTTTAATTCATGACCACCCCCAAAAAAATTGAATAGTCCTCCCAAAACCTAAAAAAATTGAAATTTTTATCTGAAAATCTTATTTTGCCCATATCTTCGTATATACGCGTCCTAGAGCGAAAAGGACTTTAATTCGTAACACCCCAAAAAATTTAATAATCCGCTCAAAACCTAATAAAATTGCAATTTTTATATGAAAAAGTTATTTTGCCCATATCTCCTTAAATATACGTCCTAGGACGAAAAGGACTTTAATTCGTGACCACCCCCAAAAAATTGACAAATCCTCCCAAAACCTAAAAAAATTGAAGTTTTTATCTGAAAAACTTATTTTGCCCATATCTTCGTATATACGCGTCCTAGAGCGAAAAGGACTTTAATTCGTAACACCCCAAAAAATTTAATTATCCGCTCAAAACCTAAAAAAAATTGCAATTTTTATATGAAAAAGTTATTTTGCCCATATCTCCTTAAATATACGTCCTAGGGCGTGACAACCCACAAAAATTGACAAATCCACCCAAAACCTAACAAAAATTAAATTTTGATATTAAAAACTTATTTTGCCCATATCTCCTAAACTAAGCGCCCTAGCGCGAAAAGGACTTTAATTCATGACCACCCCCAAGAAAATGGAATAATCCTCCCAAAACCTAAACAAAATTAAAATTTTTATCTGAAAAACTTGTTTTGCCCATATCTTCGTATATACGCGTCCTAGAGCGAAAAGGACTTTAATTCGTAACACCCCAAAAATTTAATAATCCCCTCAAAACCTAAAAAAATTGCAATTTTTATATGAAAAAGTTATTTTGCCCATATCTCCTTAAATATACGTCCTAGGGCGAAAAGGACTTTAATTCATGACCACCCCCAAAAAAATTGAACAATCCGCCCAAAACCTAAAAAAATTGAAATTTTTATCTGAAAAACTTATTTTGCCCATATCTTCGTATATACGCGTCCTAGAGCGAAAAGGACTTTAATTCGTAACACCCCAAAAAATTTAATAATCCTCTCAAAACCTAATAAAATTGCAATTTTTATATGAAAAAGTTATTTTGCCCATATCTCCTTTAAATATACGCACTAGGGCGAAAAGGACTTTAATTCGTGCCCACCCCCAAAAAATTGACAAATCCACCCAAAACCTAAAAAAATTTTAATTTTGATATGAAAAACTTATTTTGCCCATATCTCCTAAACTAAGCGCCCTAGCGCGAAAAGGACTTTAATTCATGGACACCCCCCAAAAAATTGAATAATCCTCCCAAAACCTAAAAAAATTTAAATTTTTATCTGAAAAACTTATTTTGTCCATATCTTCGTATATACGCATCCTAGCGCGAAAGGGACTTTAATTCGTAACACCCCAAACAATTTAATAATCCGCTCAAAACCTAAAAAAAGTCCAATTTTTATATGAAAAAGTTATTTTGCCCATATCTCCTTAAATATACGTCCTAGGGCGAAAAGGACTTTAATTCGTGACCACCCCCAAAAAATTGACAAATCCTCCCAAAACCTAAAAAAATTGAAGTTTTTATCTGAAAAACATATTTTGCCCATATCTTCGTATATACGCGTCCTAGAGCGAAAAAGACTTTAATTCGTAACACCCCAAAAATTTAATAATCCACTCAAAACCTAAAAAAATTGCAATTTTTATATGAAAAAGTTATTTTGCCCATATCTCCTTAAATATGCGTCCTAGGGCGAAATGGACTTTAATTCGTGACCACCCCCAAAAAATTGAAAAATCCACCCAAAACCTAAAAAAATTTAAATTTTGATATGAAAAACTTATTTTGCCCATATCTCCTAAACTAAGCGCCCTAGCGCGAAAAGGACTTTAATTCATGACCACCCCCAAAAAAATTGAATAATCCTCCCAAAACCTAAAAAAATTGAAATTTTGATCTGAAAAACTTATTTTGCCCATATCTTCGTATATACGTGTCCTAGAGCGAAAAGGACTTTAATTCGTAACACCCCAAAAAATTTAATAATCCGCTCAAAACCTAAAAAAAAATTGCAATTTTTATATGAAAAAGTTATTTTGCCCATATCTCCTTAAATATACGTCCTAGCGCGAAAAGGACTTTAATTCATGACCACCCCAAAAAAATTGAATAATCCTCCCAAAACCTAAAAAAATTTAAATTTTTATCTGAAAATCTTATTTTGCCCATATCTTCGTATATACGCGTCCTAGAGCGAAAAGGACTTTAATTCGTAACACCCCAAAAAAATTTAATAATCCGCTCAAAACCTAATAAAATTGCAATTTTTCTATGAAAAAGTTATTTTGCCCATATCTCCTTAAATATACGTCCTTGGACGAAAAGGACTTTAATTCGTGACCACACCCAAAAAATTGACAAATCCACCCAAAACCCAAAAACAATTTAAAGTTTGATATGAAAAACTATTTTGACCATATCTCCTAAACTAAGCGCCCTAGGTTAGGTTAGGTTAGGTTATGTGGTAGCCCGATGTATCAAGCTCACTTAGACTATTCAGTCCATTGTGATACCACAGTGGTGAACTTCTCTCTTATCACTGAGTGCTGCCCGATTTCATGTTAAGCTCAATGACAAGGGACCTCCTTTTTATAGCCGAGTCCGAACGGCGTTCCACATTCCAGTGAAACCACTTAGAGAAGCTTTGAAACCCTCAGAAATGTCACCAGCATTACTGAGGTGGGATAATCCACCGCTGAAAAACTTTTTGGTGTTCGGTCGTAGCAGGAATCGAACCCACGACCTTGTGTATGCAAGGCGGGCATGCTAACCATTGCACCACGGTGGCTCCCTAAGCGCCCTAGCTCGAAAAGGACTTTAATTCATGACCACCCCCAAAAAAATTGAATAATCCTCCCAAAACCTAAAAAATTGAAATTTTTATCTGAAAAACTTATTTTGCCCATATCTTCGTATATACGCGTCCTAGAGAGAAAAAAGGACTTTAATTCGTAACACCCCAAAAAATTTAATAATCCGCTCAAAACCTAAAAAAATTGCAATTTTTATATTGAAAAGTTATTTTGCCCATATCTGCTTAAATATACGTCCTAGGGCGAAAAGGACTTTAATTCGTGACCACCCCCAAAAAATTGACAAATCCACCCAAAACCTAAAAAAATTTAGATTTTGATATGAAAAACTTATTTTGCCCATATCTCCTAAACTAAGCGCCCTAGCGCGAAAAGGACTTTAATTCATGACCTAAAATTCAAAACCTAAAAAAAAATTAAATTTTGATATGAAAAACTTTTTTTGCCCATATCTCCTAAACTAAGCGCCCTAGCGCGAAAAGGACTTTAATTCATGACCACCCCCAAAAAAATTGAATAATCCTCCCAAACCCTAAAAAAATTTATATTTTTATCTGAAACACTCCTAGAGCGAAAAAGACTTTAATTCGTAACACCCCAAAAAATTTAATAATCCGCTCTAAAAACAATTTAAATTTTGATATGAAAAACTTATTTTTCCCATATCTCCTAAACTAAGCGCCCTAGCGCGAAAAGGCCTTTAATTCATGACCACCCCCAAAAAAATGAATAATCCTCCCAAAACCTAAAAAAATTGAAATTTTTATCTGAAAAACTTATTTTGCGCATATCTTCGTATATACGCGTCCTAGAGCGAAAAGGACTTTAATTCGTAACACCGCAAAAAATTTAATAATCCGCTCAAAACCTAAAAAAATTGCAATTTTTATATGAAAAATTATTTTGCCCATATCTCCTTAAATATACGTCCTAGGGCGAAAAGGACTTTAATTCGTGCCCACCCCCAAAAAATTGACAAATCCACCCAAAACCTAAAAAAATTTAAATTTTGATATGAAAAACTTATTTTGCCCATATCTCCTAAACTAAGCGCCCTAGCGCGAAAAGGACTTTAATTCATGACCACCCCCAAAAAAATTGAATAATCCTCCCAAAACCTAAAAAAATTGAAATTTTTATCTGAAAATCTTATTTTGCCCATATCTTCGTATATACGCGTCCTAGAGCGAAAAGGACTTTAATTCGTAACACCCCAAAAAATTTAATAATCCGCTCAAAACCTAATAAAATTGCAATTTTTATATGAAAAAGTTATTTTGCCCATATCTTCTTAAATATACGTCCTAGGACGAAAAGGACTTTAATTCGTGACCACCCCCAAAAAATTGACAAATCCTCCCAAAACCTAAAGAAATTGAAGTTTTTATCTGAAAAACTTATTTTGCCCATATCTCCTTAAATATACGTCCTAGGGCGTGACAACCCACAAAAATTGACAAATCCACCCAAAACCTAACAAAAATTAAATTTTGATATTAAAAACTTATTTTGCCCATATCTCCTAAACTAAGCGCCCTAGCGCGAAAAGGACTTTAATTCATGACCACCCCCAAGAAAATTGAATAATCCTCCCAAAACCTAAACAAAATTAAAATTTTTATCTGAAAAACTTGTTTTGCCCATATCTTCGTATATACGCGTCCTAGAGCGAAAAGGACTTTAATTCGTAACACCCCAAAAATTTAATAATCCCCTCAAAACCTAAAAAAATGCAATTTTTATATGAAAAAGTTATTTTGCCCATATCTCCTTAAATATACGTCCTAGGGCGAAAAGGACTTTAATTCGTGACCACCCCCAAAAAATTGACAAATCCACCCAAAATCTAAAAAATTTAAATTTTGATATGAAAAACTTATTTTTCCCATATCTCCTACACTAAGCGCCCTAGCGCGAAAACGACTTTAATTCATGACCACCCCCAAAAAATTGAATAATCCTCCCAAAACCTAAAAAAATTGAAATTTTTATCTGAAAAACTTATTTTGCCCATATCTTCGTATATACGCGTCCTAGAGCGAAAAGGACTTTAATTCGTAACACCCCAAAAAATTTAATAATCCGCTCAAAACCTAAAAAAATTGCAATTTTTATATGAAAAAGTTATTTTGCCCATATCTCCTTAAATATACGTCCTAGAGCGAAAAGGACTTTAATTCGTGACCACACCCAAAAAATTCACAAATCCACCCAAAACCTAAAAAAAATTAAATTTTGATATGAAAAACTTATTTTGCCCATATCTCCTAAACTAAGCGCCCTAGCGCGAAAACGACTTTAATTCATGACCACCCCCAAAAAAATGAATAATCCTCCCAAAACCTAAAAAAATTGAAATTTTTATCTGAAAAACTTATTTTGCCCATCTCTTCGTATATACGCGTCTTAGAGCGAAAAGGACTTTAATTCGTAACACCTCAAAAAATTTAATAATCCGCTCAAAACCTAAAAAAATTGCAATTTTTATATGAAAAAGTTATTTTGCCCATATCTCCTTAAATATACGTCCTAGGGCGAAAAGGACTTTAATTCGTGACCACCCCCAAAAAATTGACAAATCCTCCCGAAACCTAAAAAAATTGAAGTTTTTATCTGAAAAACTTATTTTGCCCATATCTTCGTATATACGCGTCCTAGAGCGAAAAAGACATTAATTCGTAACACCCCAAAAAATTTAATAATCCACTCAAAACCTAAAAAAATTGCAATTTTTATATGAAAAAGTTATTTTGCCCATATCTCCTTAAATATGCGTCACAGGGCGAAATGGACTTTAATTCGTGACCACCCCCAAAAAGTTGACAAATCCACCCAAAACCTAAAAAAAATTAACTTTTGATATGAAAAACTTATTTTGCCCATATCTCCTAAACTAAGCGCCCTAGCGCGAAAAGGACTTTAATTCATGACCACCCCCAAAAAAATTGAATAATCCTCCCAAAACCTCAAAAAATTGAAATTTTTATCTGAAAATCTTATTTTGCCCATATCTTCGTATATACGCGTCCTAGAGCGAAAAGGACTTTAATTCGTAACACCCCAAAAAATTTAATAATTCGCTCAAAACCTAAAAAAATTGCAATTTTTATATGAAAAAGTTATTTTGCCCATATCTCCTTAAATATACGTCCTAGGGCGTGACCACCTCCAAAAAATTGACAAATCCACCCAAAACCTAACAAAAATTAAATGTTGATATGAAAAACTTATTTTGCCCATATCTCCTAAACTAAGCGCCCTAGCGCGAAAAGGACTTTAATTCATGACCACCCCCAAAAAAATTGAATAATCCTCCCAAAACCTCAAAAAATTGAAATTTTTATCTGAAAATCTTATTTTGCCCATATCTTCGTATATACGCGTCCTAGAGCGAAAAGGACTTTAATTCGTAACACCCCAAAAAAATTTAATAATCCGCTCAAAACCTAAAAAAAATGCAATTTTTATATGAAAAAGTTATTTTGCCCATATCTCCTTAAATATACGTCCTAGGGCGTGACCACCTCCAAAAAATTGACAAATCCACCCAAAACCTAAAAAAAAATTAAATTTTGATATGAAAAACTTATTTTTCCCATATCTCCTAAACTAAGCGCCCTAGCGCGAAAACGACTTTAATTCATGACCACCCCCAAAAAAATTGAATAATCCTCCCAAAACCTAAAAAAATTGAAATTTTTATCTGAAAAACTTATTTTGCCCATATCTTCGTATATACGCGTCCTAGAGCGAAAAGGACTTTAATTCGTAACACCCCAAAAAATTTAATAATCCGCTCAAAACCTAAAAAAATTGCAATTTTTATATGAAAAAGTTATTTTGCCCATATCTCCTTAAATATACGTCCTAGGGCGAAAAGGACTTTAATTCGTGACCACACCCAAAAAATTCACAAATCCACCCAAAACCTAAAAAAAATTTAAATTTTGATATGAAAAACTTATTTTGCCCATATCTCCTAAACTAAGCGCCCTAGCGCGAAAAGGACTTTAATTCATGACCACCCCCAAAAAAATTGAATAATCCTCCCAAAACCTAAAAAAATTGAAATTTTTATCTGAAAATCTTATTTTGCCCATATCTTCGTATATACGCGTCCTAGAGCGAAAAGGACTTTAATTCGTAACACCCCAAAAAATTTAATAATCCGCTCAAAACCTAATAAAATTGCAATTTTTATATGAAAAAGTTATTTTGCCCATATCTTCTTAAATATACGTCCTAGGACGAAAAGGACTTTAATTCGTGACCACCCCCAAAAAATTGACAAATCCTCCCAAAACCTAAAAAAATTGAAGTTTTTATCTGAAAAACTTATTTTGCCCATATCTTCGTATATACGCGTCCTAGAGCGAAAAGGACTTTAATTCGTAACACCCCAAAAAATTTAATTATCCGCTCAAAACCTAAAAAAAATTGCAATTTTTATATGAAAAAGTTATTTTGCCCATATCTCCTTAAATATACGTCCTAGGGCGTGACAACCCACAAAAATTGACAAATCCACCCAAAACCTAACAAAAATTAAATTTTGATATTAAAAACTTATTTTGCCCATATCTCCTAAACTAAGCGCCCTAGCGCGAAAAGGACTTTAATTCATGACCACCCCCAAGAAAATTGAATAATCCTCCCAAAACCTAAACAAAATTAAAATTTTTATCTGAAAAACTTGTTTTGCCCATATCTTCGTATATACGCGTCCTAGAGCGAAAAGGACTTTAATTCGTAACACCCCAAAAATTTAATAATCCCCTCAAAACCTAAAAAAATGCAATTTTTATATGAAAAAGTTATTTTGCCCATATCTCCTTAAATATACGTCCTAGGGCGAAAAGGACTTTAATTCGTGACCACCCCCAAAAAATTGACAAATCCACCCAAAATCTAAAAAATTTAAATTTTGATATGAAAAACTTATTTTTCCCATATCTCCTAAACTAAGCGCCCTAGCGCGAAAACGACTTTAATTCATGACCACCCCCAAAAAATTGAATAATCCTCCCAAAACCTAAAAAAATTGAAATTTTTATCTGAAAAACTTATTTTGCCCATATCTTCGTATATACGCGTCCTAGAGCGAAAAGGACTTTAATTCGTAACACCCCAAAAAATTTAATAATCCGCTCAAAACCTAAAAAAATTGCAATTTTTATATGAAAAAGTTATTTTGCCCATATCTCCTTAAATATACGTCCTAGGGCGAAAAGGACTTTAATTCGTGACCACACCCAAAAAATTCACAAATCCACCCAAAACCTAAAAAAAATTAAATTTTGATATGAAAAACTTATTTTGCCCATATCTCCTAAACTAAGCGCCCTAGCGCGAAAACGACTTTAATTCATGACCACCCCCAAAAAATTGAATAATCCTCCCAAAACCAAAAAAAATTGAAATTTTTATCTGAAAAACTTATTTTGCCCATCTCTTCGTATATACGCGTCTTAGAGCGAAAAGGACTTTAATTCGTAACACCTCAAAAAATTTAATAATCCGCTCAAAACCTAAAAAAATTGCAATTTTTATATGAAAAAGTTATTTTGCCCATATCTCCTTAAATATACGTCCTAGGGCGAAAAGGACTTTAATTGGTGACCACCCCCAAAAAATTGACAAATCCTCCCGAAACCTAAAAAAATTGAAGTTTTTATCTGAAAAACTTATTTTGCCCATATCTTCGTATATACGCGTCCTAGAGCGAAAAAGACATTAATTCGTAACACCCCAAAAAATTTAATAATCCACTCAAAACCTAAAAAAATTGCAATTTTTATATGAAAAAGTTATTTTGCCCATATCTCCTTAAATATGCGTCACAGGGCGAAATGGACTTTAATTCGTGACCACCCCCAAAAAGTTGACAAATCCACCCAAAACCTAAAAAAAATTAACTTTTGATATGAAAAACTTATTTTGCCCATATCTCCTAAACTAAGCGCCCTAGCGCGAAAAGGACTTTAATTCATGACCACCCCCAAAAAAATTGAATAATCCTCCCAAAACCTCAAAAAATTGAAATTTTTATCTGAAAATCTTATTTTGCCCATATCTTCGTATATACGCGTCCTAGAGCGAAAAGGACTTTAATTCGTAACACCCCAAAAAATTTAATAATTCGCTCAAAACCTAAAAAAAATTGCAATTTTTATATGAAAAAGTTATTTTGCCCATATCTCCTTAAATATACGTCCTAGGGCGTGACCACCTCCAAAAAATTGACAAATCCACCCAAAACCTAACAAAAATTAAATGTTGATATGAAAAACTTATTTTGCCCATATCTCCTAAACTAAGCGCCCTAGCGCGAAAAGGACTTTAATTCATGACCACCCCCAAAAAAATTGAATAATCCTCCCAAAACCTCAAAAAATTGAAATTTTTATCTGAAAATCTTATTTTGCCCATATCTTCGTATATACGCGTCCTAGAGCGAAAAGGACTTTAATTCGTAACACCCCAAAAAAATTTAATAATCCGCTCAAAACCTAAAAAAATGCAATTTTTATATGAAAAAGTTATTTTGCCCATATCTCCTTAAATATACGTCCTAGGGCGTGACCACCTCCAAAAAATTGACAAATCCACCCAAAACCTAAAAAAAAATTAAATTTTGATATGAAAAACTTATTTTTCCCATATCTCCTAAACTAAGCGCCCTAGCGCGAAAACGACTTTAATTCATGACCACCCCCAAAAAATTGAATAATCCTCCCAAAACCTAAAAAAATTGAAATTTTTATCTGAAAAATTTATTTTGCCCATATCTTCGTATATACGCGTCCTAGAGCGAAAAGGACTTTAATTCGTAACACCCCAAAAAATTTAATAATCCGCTCAAAACCTAAAAAAATTGCAATTTTTATATGAAAAAGTTATTTTGCCCATATCTCCTTAAATATACGTCCTAGGGCGAAAAGGACTTTAATTCGTGACCACACCCAAAAAATTCACAAATCCACCCAAAACCTAAAAAAAATTAAATTTTGATATGAAAAACTTATTTTGCCCATATCTCCTAAACTAAGCGCCCTAGCGCGAAAACGACTTTAATTCATGACCACCCCCAAAAAATTGAATAATCCTCCCAAAACCTAAAAAAATTGAAATTTTTATCTGAAAAACTTATTTTGCCCATCTCTTCGTATATACGCGTCTTAGAGCGAAAAGGACTTTAATTCGTAACACCTCAAAGAATTTAATAATCCGCTCAAAACCTAAAAAAATTGCAATTTTTATATGAAAAAGTTATTTTGCCCATATCTCCTTAAATATACGTCCTAGGGCGAAAAGGACTTTAATTGGTGACCACCCCCAAAAAATTGACAAATCCTCCCGAAACCTAAAAAAATTGAAGTTTTTATCTGAAAAACTTATTTTGCCCATATCTTCGTATATACGCGTCCTAGAGCGAAAAAGACATTAATTCGTAACACCCCAAAAAAATTAATAATCCACTCAAAACCTAAAAAAATTGCAATTTTTATATGAAAAAGTTATTTTGCCCATATCTCCTTAAATATGCGTCACAGGGCGAAATGGACTTTAATTCGTGACCACCCCCAAAAAGTTGACAAATCCACCCAAAACCTAAAAAAAATTAACTTTTGATATGAAAAACTTATTTTGCCCATATCTCCTAAACTAAGCGCCCTAGCGCGAAAAGGACTTTAATTCATGACCACCCCCAAAAAAATTGAATAATCCTCCCAAAACCTCAAAAAATTGAAATTTTTATCTGAAAATCTTATTTTGCCCATATCTTCGTATATACGCGTCCTAGAGCGAAAAGGACTTTAATTCGTAACACCCCAAAAAATTTAATAATTCGCTCAAAACCTAAAAAAAATTGCAATTTTTATATGAAAAAGTTATTTTGCCCATATCTCCTTAAATATACGTCCTAGGGCGTGACCACCTCCAAAAAATTGACAAATCCACCCAAAACCTAACAAAAATTAAATGTTGATATGAAAAACTTATTTTGCCCATATCTCCTAAACTAAGCGCCCTAGCGCGAAAAGGACTTTAATTCATGACCACCCCCAAAAAAATTGAATAATCCTCCCAAAACCTCAAAAAATTGAAATTTTTATCTGAAAATCTTATTTTGCCCATATCTTCGTATATACGCGTCCTAGAGCGAAAAGGACTTTAATTCGTAACACCCCAAAAAAATTTAATAATCCGCTCAAAACCTAAAAAAAATGCAATTTTTATATGAAAAAGTTATTTTGCCCATATCTCCTTAAATATACGTCCTAGGGCGTGACCACCTCCAAAAAATTGACAAATCCACCCAAAACCTAAAAAAAAATTAAATTTTGATATGAAAAACTTATTTTTCCCATATCTCCTAAACTAAGCGCCCTAGCGCGAAAACGACTTTAATTCATGACCACCCCCAAAAAAATTGAATAATCCTCCCAAAACCTAAAAAAATTGAAATTTTTATCTGAAAAACTTATTTTGCCCATATCTTCGTATATACGCGTCCTAGAGCGAAAAGGACTTTAATTCGTAACACCCCAAAAAATTTAATAATCCGCTCAAAACCTAAAAAAATTGCAATTTTTATATGAAAAAGTTATTTTGCCCATATCTCCTTAAATATACGTCCTAGGGCGAAAAGGACTTTAATTCGTGACCACACCCAAAAAATTCACAAATCCACCCAAAACCTAAAAAAAATTTAAATTTTGATATGAAAAACTTATTTTGCCCATATCTCCTAAACTAAGCGCCCTAGCGCGAAAACGACTTTAATTCATGACCACCCCAACAAAAAATTGAATAATCCTCCCAAAACCTAAAAAAATTGAAATTTTTATCTGAAAATCTTATTTTGCCCATATCTCCTTAAATATGCGTCCTAGGGCGAAATGGACTTTAATTCGTGACCACCCCCAAAAAGTTGACAAATCCACCCAAAACCTAAAAAAAAATTAAATTTTGATATGAAAAACTTATTTTGCCCATATCTTCTAAACTAAGCGCCCTAGCGCGAAAAGGACTTTAATTCATGACCACCCCCAAAAAAATTGAATAATCCTCCCAAAACCTCAAAAAATTGAAATTTTTATCTGAAAATCTTATTTTGCCCATATCTTCGATATACGCGTCCTAGAGCGAAAAGGACTTTAATTCGTAACACCCCAAAAAATTTAATAATTCGCTCAAAACCTAAAAAAAATTGCAATTTTTATATGAAAAAGTTATTTTGCCCATATCTCCTTAAATATACGTCCTAGGGCGTGACCACCTCCAAAAAATTGACAAATCCACCCAAAACCTAAAAAAAATTAAATTTTGATATGAAAAACTTATTTTGCCCATATCTCCTAAACTAAGCGCCCTAGCGCGAAAAGGACTTTAATTCATGACCACCCCAAAAAAAAATTGAATAATCCTCCCAAAACCTCAAAAAATTGAAATTTTTATCTGAAAATCTTATTTGCCCATATCTTCGTATATACGCGTCCTAGAGCGAAAAGGACTTTAATTCGTAACACCCCAAAAAATTTAATAATCCGCTCAAAACCTAAAAAAAGTGCAATTTTTATATGAAAAAGTTATTTTGCCCATATCTGCTTAAATATACGTCCTAGGGCGTGACCACCTCCAAAAAATTGACAAATCCACCCAAAACCTAAAAAAATTAAATTTTGATATGAAAAACTTTTTTTGCCCATATCTCCTAAACTAAGCGCCCTAGCGCGAAAAGGACTTTAATTCATGACCACCCCCAAAAAAATTGAATAATCCTCCCAAAACCTCAAAAAATTTAAATTTTTATCTGAAAATCTTATTTTGCCCATATCTTCGTATATACGCGTCCTAGAGCGAAAAGGACTTTAATTCGTAACACCCCAAAAAATTTAATAATCCGCTCAAAACCTAAAAAATTGCAATTTTTATATGAAACTTTAATTCATGACCACCCCCAAAAAAATTGAATAATCCTCCCAAAACCTCAAAAAATTGAAATTTTTATCTGAAAATCTTATTTTGCCCATATCTTCGTATATACGAGTCCTAGAGCGAAAAGGACTTTAATTCGTAACACCCCAAAAAATTTAATAATCCGCTCAAAACCTAAAAAAATTGCAATTTTTATATGAAAAAGTTATTTTGCCCATATCTCCTTAAATATACGTCCTAGGGCGTGACCACCTCCAAAAAATGGACAAATCTACCCAAAACCTAAAAAAATTAAATTTTGATATGAAAAACTTTTTTTGCCCATATCTCCTAAACTAAGCGCCCTAGCGCGAAAAGGACTTTAATTCATGACCACCCCCAAAAAAATTGAATAATCCTCCCAAAACCTCAAAAAATTGAAATTTTTATCTGAAAATCTTATTTTGCCCATATCTTCGTATATACGCGTCCTAGAGCGAAAAGGACTTTAATTCGTAACACCCCAAAAAATTCAATAATCCGCTCAAAACCTAAAAAAATGCAATGTTTATATGAAAAAGTTATTTTGCCCATATCTCCTTAAATATACGTCCTAGGGCGAAAAGGACTTTAATTCGTGACCACCCCCAAAAAATTGACAAATCCACCCAAAACCTAAAAAAAATTAAATTTTGATATGACAAACTTTTTTTGCCCATATCTCCTAAACTAAGCGCCCTAGCGCGAAAAGGACTTTAATTCATGACCACCCCCAAAAAAATTGAATAATCGTCCCAAAACCTAAAAAAAATGAAATTTTTATTTGAAAAACTTATTTTGCCCATATCTTCGTATATACGCGTCCTAGAGCGAAAAGGACTTTAATTCGTAACACCCCAAAAAATT
This sequence comes from Haematobia irritans, assembly GCF_050003625.1. Classification (NCBI taxonomy): domain Eukaryota; kingdom Metazoa; phylum Arthropoda; class Insecta; order Diptera; family Muscidae; genus Haematobia; species Haematobia irritans. The sequence goes on along the minus strand of NC_134400.1, from coordinate 69,715,994 downwards.
TAATAATCCACTCAAAACCTAAAAAAATTGCAATTTTTATATGAAAAAGTTATTTTGCCCATATCTCCTTAAATATACGTCCTAGGGCGAAAAGGACTTTAATTCGTGACCACACCCAAAAAATTGACAAATCCACCCAAAACCTAAAAAAAAATTAAATTTTGATATGGAAAACTTATTTTGCCCATATCTCCTAAACTAAGCGCCCTAGCGCGAAAAGGACTTTAATTTATGACCACCCCCAAAAAAATTGAATAATCCTCCCAAAACCTAAAAAAACGTATATACGCGTCCTAGAGCGAAAAGGACTTTAATTCGTAACACCCCAAAACAATTAATAATCCGCTCAAACCTAAAAAAATTGCAATTTTTATATGAAAAAGTTATTTTGCCCCAAAAAAATGAATAATCCTCCCAAAACCTAAAAAAATTGAAATTTTTATCTGAAAATCTTATTTTGCCCATATCTTCGTATATACGCGTCCTAGAGCGAAAAGGACTTTAATTCGTAAAACCCCAAAAAAATTTTATAATCCACTCAAAACCTAAAAAAAAATGCAATTTTTATATGAAAAAGTTATTTTGCCCATATCTCCTTAAATATGCGTCCTAGGGCGAAATGGACTTTAATTCGTGACCACCCCCAAAAAATTGACAAATCCACCCAAAATCTAAAACATTTAAATTTTGATATGAAAAACTTATTTTTCCCATATCTCCTAAACTAAGCGCCCTAGCGCGAAAAGGACTTTAATTCATGACCACCCCCAAAAAAATTGAATAATCCTCCCAAAACCAAAAAAATTGAAATTTTTATCTGAAAAACTTATTTTGCCCATATCTTCGTATATACGCGTCCTAGAGCGAAAAGGACTTTAATTCGTAACACCCCAAAAAATTTAATAATCCGCTCAAAACCTAAAAAAAATGCAATTTTTATATAAAAAGTTATTTTGCCCATATCTCCTTAAATATACGTCCTAGGGCGAAAAGGACTTTAATTCGTGACCACACCCAAAAAATTCACAAATCCACCCAAAACCTAAAAAAAATTTAAAGTTTGATATGAAAAACTTATTTTGCCCATATCTCCTAAACTAAGCGCCTTAGCGCGAAAAGGACTTTAATTCATGACCACCCCAAAAAAAAAATTGAATAATCCTCCCAAAACCTAAAAAAACTGAAATTTTTATCTGAAAAACTTATTTTGCCCATATCTTCGTATATACGCGTCCTAGAGCGAAAAGGACTTTAATTCGTAACACCCCAAAAAATTTAATAATCCGCTCAAAACCTAAAAAAATTGCAATCTTTATATGAAAAAGTTATTTTGCCCATATCTCCTTAAATATACGTCCTAGGGCGAAAAGGACTTTAATTCGTGACCACACCCAAAAAATTGACAAAGCCACCCAAAACCTAAAAAAAATTTAAATTTTGATATGAAAAACTTATTTTGCCCATATCTCCTAAACTAAGCGCCCTAGCGCGAAAAGGACTTTAATTCATGACCACCCCCAAAAAAATTGAATAATCCTCCCAAAACCTAAAAAAATTTAAATTTTTATCTAAAAAACTTATTTTGCCCATATCTTCGTATATACGCGTCCTAGAGCGAAAAGGCCTTTAATTCGTAACACCCCAAAAAATTTAATAATCCACTCAAAACCTAAAAAAATTGCAATTTTTATATGAAAAAGTTATTTTGCCCATATCTCCTTAAATATACGTCCTAGGGCGAAAAGGACTTTAATTCGTGACCACACCCAAAAAATTGAAAAATCCACCCAAAACCTAAAAAAAATTTAAATTTTGATATGAAAAACTTATTTTGCCCATATCTCCTAAACTAAGCACCCTAGCGCGAAAAGGACTTTAATTCGTAACACCCCAAAACATTTAATAATCCGCTCAAACCTAAAAAAATTTAAATTTTTATCTAAAAAACTTATTTTGCCCATATCTTCGTATATACGCGTCCTAGAGCGAAAAGGCCTTTAATTCGTAACACCCCAAAAAATTTAATAATCCACTCAAAACCTAAAAAAATTGCAATTTTTATATGAAAAAGTTATTTTGCCCATATCTCCTTAAATATACGTCCTAGGGCGAAAAGGACTTTAATTCGTGACCACACCCAAAAAATTGAAAAATCCACCCAAAACCTAAAAAAAATTTAAATTTTGATATGAAAAACTTATTTTGCCCATATCTCCTAAACTAAGCACCCTAGCGCGAAAAGGACTTTAATTCGTAACACCCCAAAACATTTAATAATCCGCTCAAACCTAAAAAAAATTGCAATTTTTTATGAAAAAGTTATTTTGCCCCAAAAAAATTGAATAATCCTCCCAAAACCTAAAAAAATTGAAATTTTTATCTGAAAATCTTATTTTGCCCATATCATCGTATATACGCGTCCTAGAGCGAAAAGGACTTTAATTCGTAACACCCCAAAAAATTTAATAATCCGCTCAAAATCTAAAAAAAAAATGCAATTTTTATATGAAAAAGTTATTTTGCCCATATCTCCTTAAATATGCGTCCTAGGGCGAAATGAACTTTAATTCGTGACCACCCCCAAAAAATTGACAAATCCACCCAAAATCTAAAAAATTTAAATTTTGATATGAAAAACTTATTTTTCCCATATCTCCTAAACTAAGCGCCCTAGCGCGAAAAGGACTTTAATTCATGACCACCCCCAAAAAAATTGAATAATCCTCCCAAAACCTAAAAAAATTGAAATTTTTATCTGAAAAATTTATTTTACCCATATCTTCGTATATACGCGTCCTAGAGCGAAAAGGACTTTAATTCGTAACACCCCAAAAAATTTAATAATCCGCTCAAAACCTAAAAAAATGCAATTTTTATATAAAAAGTTATGTTGCCCATATCTCCTTAAATATACGTCCTAGGGCGAAAAGGACTTTAATTCGTGACCACACCCAAAAAATTCACAAATCCACCCAAAACCTAAAAAAAATTTAAATTTTGATACGAAAAACTTATTTTGCCCATATCTCCTAAACTAAGCGCCCTAGCGCGAAAAGGACTTTAATTCATGACCACCCAAAAAAAAATTGAATAATCCTCCCAAAACCTAAAAAAATTGAAATTTTTATCTGAAAAACTTATTTTGCCCATATCTTCGTATATACGCGTCCTAGAGCGAAAAGGACTTTAATTCGTAACACCCCAAAAAATTTAATAATCCGCTCAAAACCTAAAAAAATTGAAATTTTTATATGTAAAAGTTATTTTACCCATATCTCCTTAAATATACGTCCTAGGGCGAAAAGGACTTTAATTCGTGACCACCCCCAAAAAATTGACAAATCCACCCAAAACCTAAAAAAATTTAAATTTTGATATGAAAAACTTATTTTGCCCATATCTCCTAAACTAAGCGCCCTAGCGCGAAAAGGACTTTAATTCATGACCACCCCCAAAAAAATTGAATAATCCTCCCAAAACCTAAAAAAATTGAAATTTTTATATGAAAAAGTTATTTTGCCCATATCTCCTTAAATATACGTCCTAGGGCGTGACCACCCCCAAAAAATTGACAAATCCACCCAAAACCTAAAAAAAATTAAATTTTGATATGAAAAACTTATTTTGCCCATATCTCCTAAACTAAGCGCCCTAGCGCGAAAAGGGCTTTAATTCGAGACCACCCCCAAAAAATTGACAAATCCACCCAAAACCTAAAAAAATTTAAATTTTGATATGAAAAACTTATTTTGCCCATATCTCCTAAACTAAGCGCCCTAGCGCGAAAAGGACTTTAATTCGTGACCACCCCCAAAAAATTGACAAATCCTCCCAAAACCTAAAAAAATTGAAGTTTTTATCTGAAAAACTTATTTTGCCCATATCTTCGTATATACGCGTCCTAGAGCGAAAAGGACTTTAATTGGTGACCACCCCAAAAAAATTGACAAATCCACCCAAAACCTAAAAAAAAATTAAATTTTGATATGAAAAACTTATTTTGCCCATATCTCCTAAACTAAGCGCCCTAGCGCGAAAAGGATTTAATTCATGACCACCCCCAAAAAAATTTAATAATCCTCCCAAAACCTAAAAAAATTGAAAATTTTATCTGAAAAACTTATTTTGCCCATATCTTCGTATATACGCGTCCTAGAGCGAAAAGGTCTTTAATTCGTAACACCCCAAAAAATTTAATAATCCGCTCAAAACCTAAAAAAATTGCAATTTTTATATGAAAAAGTTATTTTGCCCATATCTCCTTAAATATACGTCCTAGGGCGAAAAGGACTTTAATTCGTGACCACACGCAAAATATTGACAAATCCACCCAAAACCCAAAAACAATTTAAATTTTGATATGAAAAACTTATTTTGCCCATATCTCCTAAACTAAGCGCCCTAGCGCGAAAAGGACTTTAATTCATGACCACCCCCAAAAAAAATGAATAATCCGCCCAAAACCTAAAAAAATTGAAATTTTTATCTGAAAAACTTATTTTGCCCATATCTTCGTATATACGCGTCCTAGAGCGAAAAGGACTTTAATTCGTAACACCCCAAAAAATTTAATAATCCGCTCAAAACCTAAAAAAATGCAATGTTTATATGAAAAAGTTATTTTGCCCATATCTCCTTAAATATGCGTCCTAGGGCGAAATGGAATTCAATTCGTGACCACCCCCAAAAAATTGACAAATCCACCCAAATCCTAAAAAAATTTAAATTTTGATATGAAAAACTTATTTTGCCCATATCTCCTAAACTAAGCGCCCTAGCGCGAAAAGGACTTTAATTCATGACCACCCCCAAAAAAATTGAATAATCCTCCCAAAACCTAAAAAAATTGAAATTTTTATATGAAAAAGTTATTTTGCCCATATCTCCTTAAATATACGTCCTAGGGCGTGACCACCCCCAAAAAATTGGCAAATCCACCCAAAACCTAAAAAAAATTAAATTTTGATATGAAAAACTTATTTTGCCCATATCTCCTAAACTAAGCGCCCTAGCGCGAAAAGGACTTTAATTCGTGACCACCCCCAAAAAATTGACAAATCCACCCAAAACCTAAAAAAATTTAAATTTTGATATGAAAAACTTATTTTGCCCATATCTCCTAAACTAAGCGCCCTAGCGCGAAAAGGAGTTTAATTCGTGACCACCCCCAAAAAATTGGCAAATCCTCCCAAAACCTAAAAAAATTGAAGTTTTTATCTGAAAAACTTATTTTGCCCATATCTTCGTATATACGCGTCCTAGAGCGAAAAGGACTTTAATTCGTGACCACCCCAAAAAAATTGACAAATCCACCCAAAACCTAAAAAAAAATTAAATTTTGATATGAAAAACTTATTTTGCCCATATCTCCTAAACTAAGCGCCCTAGCGCGAAAAGGATTTAATTCATGAACACCCCCAAAAAAATTGAATAATCCTCCCAAAACTTAAAAAAATTGAAAATTTTATCTGAAAAACTTATTTTGCCCATATCTTCGTATATACGCGTCCTAGAGCGAAAAGGTCTTTAATTCGTATCACCCCAAAAAATTTAATAATCCGCTCAAAACCTAAAAAAATTGCAATTTTTATATGAAAAAGTTGTTTTGCCCATATCTCCTTAAATATACGTCCTAGGGCGAAAAGGACTTTAATTCGTGACCACACGCAAAATATTGACAAATCCACCCAAAACCCAAAAACAATTTAAATTTTGATATGAAAAACTTATTTTGCCCATATCTCCTAAACTAAGCGCCCTAGCGCGAAAAGGACTTTAATTCATGACCACCCCCAAAAAAAATGAATAATCCGCCCAAAACCTAAAAAAATTGAAATTTTTATCTGAAAAACTTATTTTGCCCATATCTTCGTATATACGCGTCCTAGAGCGAAAAGGACTTTAATTCGTAACACCCCAAAAAATTTAATAATCCGCTCAAAACCTAAAAAAAATGCAATGTTTATATGAAAAAGTTATTTTGCCCATATCTCCTTAAATATGCGTCCTAGGGCGAAATGGACTTTAATTCGTGACCACCCCCAAAAAATTGACAAATCCACCCAAAATCTAAAAATTTAAATTTTGATATGAAAAACTTATTTTTCCCATATCTCCTAAACTAAGCGCCTTAGCGCGAAAACGACTTTAATTCATGACCACCCCCAAAAAAATTGAATAATCCTCCCAAAACCTAAAAAAATTGAAATTTTTATATGAAAAACTTATTTTGCCCATATCTTCGTATATACGCGTCCTAGAGCGAAAAGGACTTTAATTCGTAACACCCCAAAAAATTTAATAATCCGCTCAAGACCTAAAAAAATTGCAATTTTTATATGAAAAAGTTATTTTGCCCATATCTCCTTAAATATACGTCCTAGGGCGAAAAGGACTTTAATTCGTGACCACACCCAAAAAAAATCACAAATCCACCCAAAACCTAAAAAAAATTTAAATTTTGATATGAAAAACTTATTTTGCCATATCTCCTAAACTAAGCGCCCTAGCGCGAAAAGGACTTTAATTCATGACCACCCCCAAAAAAATTGAATTATCCTCCCAAAACCTAAAAAAATTGAAATTTTTATCTGAAAAACTTATACGCGTCCTAGAGCGTCCTAGAGCGAAAAGGACTTTAATTCGTAACACCCCAAAAAAATTTAATAATCCACTCAAAACCTAAAAAAAATGCAATTTTTATATGAAAAAGTTATTTTGCCCAAATCTCCTTAAATATGCGTCCTAGGGCGAAATGGACTTTAATTCGTGACCACACCCAAAAAATTGAAAAATCCACCCAAAATCTAAAAAATTTAAATTTTGATATGAAAATCTTATTTTTCCCATATCTCCTAAACTAAGCGCCCTAGCGCGAAAAGGACTTTAATTCATGACCACCCCCAAAAAAATTGAATAATCCTCCCAAAACCTAAAAAAATTGAAATTTTTATCTGAAAAACTTATTTTGCCCATATCTTCGTATATACGCGTCCTAGAGCGAAAAGGACTTTAATTCGTAACACCCCAAAAAAATTAATAATCCGCTCAAAACCTAAAAAAATGCAATTTTTATATGAAAAAGTTATTTTGCCCATATCTCCTTAAATATGCGTCCTAGGGCGAAATGGACTTTAATTCGTGACCACCCCCAAAAAATTGACAAATCCACCCAAAATCTAAAAAATTTAAATTTTGATATGAAAAACTTATTTTTCCCATATCTCCTAAACTAAGCGCCCTAGCGCGAAAACGACTTTAATTCATGGCCACCCCCAAAAAAATTGAATAATCCTCCCAAAACCTAAAAAAATTGAAATTTTTATCTGAAAAACTTATTTTGCCCATATCTTCGTATATACGCGTCCTAGAGCGAAAAGGACTTTAATTCGTAACACCCCAAAAAATTTAATAATCCACTCAAAACCTAAAAAAATTGCAATTTTTATATGAAAAAGTTATTTTGGCCATATCTCCTTAAATATACGTCCTAGGGCGAAAAGGACTTTAATTCGTGACCACCCCCAAAAAATTGACAAATCCACCCAAAACCTAAAAAAATTTAAATTTTGATATGAAAAACTTATTTTGCCCATATCTCCTAAACTAAGCGCCCTAGTGCGAAAAGGACTTTAATTCATGACCACCCCCAAAAAAATTTAATAATCCTCCCAAAACCTAAAAAAATTGAAATTTTTATCTGAAAATCTTATTTTGCCCATATCTTCGTATATACGCGTCCTAGAGCGAAAAGAACTTTAATTCGTAACACCCCAAAAAATTTAATAATCCGCTCAAGACCTAAAAAAATTGCAATTTTTATATGAAAAAGTTATTTTGCCCATATCTCCTTAAATATACGTCCTAGGGCGTGACCACCCCCAAAAAATTGACAAATCCACCCAAAACCTAAAAACAATTTAAATTTTGATATGAAAAACTTATTTTGCACATATCTCCTAAACTAAGCGCCCTAGCGCGAAAAGGACTTTAATTCATGACCACCCAAAAAAAAATTGAATAATCCTCCCAAAACCTAAAAAAATTGAAATTTTTATCTGAAAAACTTATACGCGTCCTAGAGCGAAAAGAACTTTAATTCGTAACACCCCAAAAAATTTAATAATCCACTCAAAACCTAAAAAAATGCAATTTTTATATGAAAAAGGTATTTTGCCCATATCTCCTTAAATATGCGTCCTAGGGCGAAATGGACTTTAATTCGTGACTACCCCCAAAAATTGCAAAATCCACCCAAAATCTAAAAAATTTAAATTTTGATATGAAAAACTTATTTTTCCCATATCTCCTAAACTAAGCGCCCTAGCGCGAAAAGGACTTTAATTCATGACCACCCCCAAGAAAATTGAATAATCCTCCCAAAACCTAAAAAAATTGAAATTTTTATCTGAAAAACTTATTTTGCCCATATCTTCGTATATACGCGTCCTAGAGCGAAAAGGACTTTAATTCGTAACACCCCAAAAAATTTAATAATCCGCTCAAAACCTAAAAAAATTGCAATTTTTATATGAAAAAGTTATTTTGCCCATATCTCCTTAAATATACGTCCTAGGGCGAAAAGGACTTTAATTCGTGACCACACCCAAAAAATTGACAAATCCACCCAAAACCTAAAAACAATTTAAATTTTGATATGAAAAACTTATTTTGCACATATCTCCTAAACTAAGCGCCCTAGCGCGAAAAGGACTTTAATTCATGACCACCCCCAAGAAAATTGAATAATCCTCCCAAAACCTAAAAAAATTGAAATTTTTATCTGAAAAACTTATTTTGCCCATATCTTCGTATATACGCGTCCTAGAGCGAAAAGGACTTTAATTCGTAACACCCCAAAAAATTTAATAATCCGCTCAAAACCTAACAAAATTGCAATTTTTATATGAAAAAGTTATTTTGCCCATATCTCCTTAAATATACGTCCTAGGGCGAAAAGGACTTTAATTCGTGACCACCCCCAAAAAATTGACAAATCCACCCAAAACCTAAAAAAATTTAAATTTTGATATGAAAAACTTATTTTGCCCATATCTCCTAAACTAAGCGCACTAGTGCGAAAAGGACTTTAATTCATGACCACCCCCAAAAAAATTTAATAATCCTCCCAAAACCTAAAAAAATTGAAATTTTTATCTGAAAATCTTATTTTGCCCATATCTTCGTATATACGCGTCCTAGAGCGAAAAGGACTTTAATTCGTAACACCCCAAAAAATTTAATAATCCGCTCAAGACCTAAAAAAATTGCAATTTTTATATGAAAAAGTTATTTTGCCCATATCTCCTTAAATATACGTCCTAGGGCGTGACCACCCCCAAAAAATTGACAAATCCACCCAAAACCTAAAAACAATTTAAATTTTGATATGAAAAACTTATTTTGCACATATCTCCTAAACTAAGCGCCCTAGCGCAAAAAGGACTTTAATTCATGACCACCCAAAAAAAAAATTGAATAATCCTCCCAAAACCTAAAAAAATTGAAATTTTTATCTGAAAAACTTATCCGCGTCCTAGAGCGAAAAGAACTTTAATTCGTAACACCCCAAAAAATTTAATAATCCACTCAAAACCTAAAAAAAATGCAATTTTTATATGAAAAAGTTATTTTGCCCATATCTCCTTAAATATGCGTCCTAGGGCGAAAAGGACTTTAATTCGTGACCACCCCCAAAAAATTGAAAAATCCACCCAAAATCTAAAAAATTTAAATTTTGATATGAAAAACTTATTTTTCCCATATCTCCTAAACTAAGCGCCCTAGCGCGAAAAGGACTTTAATTCATGACCACCCCCAAGAAAATTGAATAATCCTCCCAAAACCTAAAAAAATTGAAATTTTTATCTGAAAAACTTATTTTGCCCATATCTTCGCATATACGCGTCCTAGAGCGCAAAGGACTTTAATTCGTAACACCCCAAAAAATTTAATAATCCGCTCAAAACCTAAAAAATTGCAATTTTTATATGAAAAAGTTATTTTGCCCATATCTCCTTAAATATACGTCCTAGGGCGAAAATGACTTTAATTCGTGACCACACCCAAAAAATTGACAAATCCACCCAAAACCTAAAAACAATTTAAATTTTGATATGAAAAACTTATTTTGCACATATCTCCTAAACAAAGCGCCCTAGCGCGAAAAGGACTTTAATTCATGACCACCCAAAAAAAAATTGAATAATCCTCCCAAAACCTAAAAAAATTGAAATTTTTATCTGAAAACTTATTTTGCCCATATCTTCGTATATACGCCTCCTAGAGCGAAAAGGACTTTAATTCGTAACACACCAAAAAATTTAATAATCCACTCAAAACCTAAAAAAATTGCAATTTTTATATGAAAAAGTTATTTTGCCCATATCTCCTTAAATATACGTCCTAGGGCGAAAAGGACTTTAATTCGTGAACACCCCCAAAAAATTGACAAATCCACCCAAAACCTAAAAAAATTTAAATTTTGATATGAAAAACTTATTTTGCCCATATCTCCTAAACTAAGCGCCCTAGCGCGAAAAGGACTTTAATTCATGACCACCCCCAAAAAAATAATCCTCCCAAAACCTAAAAAAAATTGAAATTTTTATCTGAAAATCTTATTTTGCCCATATCTTCGTATATACGCGTCCTAGAGCGAAAAGGACTTTAATTCGTAACACCCCAAAAAAATTTAATAATCCACTCAAAACCTAAAAAAATTGCAATTTTTATATGAAAAAGTTATTTTGCCCATATCTCCTTAAATATGCGTCCTAGGGCGAAATGGACTTTAATTCGTGACCACCCCCAAAAAATTGACAAATCCACCCAAAACCTAAAAAAATTAAATTTTGATATGAAAAACTTATTTTGCCCATATCTCCTAAACTAAGCGCCCTAGCGTGAAAAGGACTTTAATTCATGACCACCCCCAAAAAAATTGAATAATCCTCCCAAAACCTAAAAAAATTGAAATTTTTATCTGAAAAACTTATTTTGCCCATATCTTCGTATATACGCGTCCTAGAGCGAAAAGGACTTTAATTCGTAACACCCCAAAAAATTTAATAATCCACTCAAAACCTAAAAAAAATGCAATTTTTATATGAAAAAGGTATTTTGCCCATATCTCCTTAAATATGCGTCCTAGGGCGAAATGGACTTTAATTCGTGACCACCCCCAAAAAATTGAAAAATCCACCCAAAATCTAAAAAATTTAAATTTTGATATGAAAAACTTATTTTTCCCATATCTCCTAAACTAAGCGCCCTAGCGCGAAAAGGACTTTAATTCATGACCACCCCCAAGAAAATTGAATAATCCTCCCAAAACCTAAAAAAATTGAAATTTTTATCTGAAAAACTTATTTTGCCCATATCTTCGTATATACGCGTCCTAGAGCGAAAAGGACTTTAATTCGTAACACCCCAAAAAATTTAATAATCCGCTCAAAACCTAAAAAAATTGCAATTTTTATATGAAAAAGTTATTTTGCCCATATCTCCTTAAATATACGTCCTAGGGCGAAAAGGACTTTAATTCGTGACCACACCCAAAAAATTGACAAATCCACCCAAAACCTAAAAAGAATTTAAATTTTGATATGAAAAACTTATTTTGCACATATCTCCTAAACTAAGCGCCCTAGCGCGAAAAGGACTTTAATTCATGACCACCCCCAAGAAAATTGAATAATCCTCCCAAAACCTAAAAAAATTGAAATTTTTATCTGAAAAACTTATTTTGCCCATATCTTCGTATATACGCGTCCTAGAGCGAAAAGGACTTTAATTCGTAACACCCCAAAAAATTTAATAATCCGCTCAAAACCTAACAAAATTGCAATTTTTATATGAAAAAGTTATTTTGCCCATATCTCCTTAAATATACGTCCTAGGGCGAAAAGGACTTTAATTCGTGACCACCCCCAAAAAATTGACAAATCCACCCAAAACCTAAAAAAATTTAAATTTTGATATGAAAAACTTATTTTGCCCATATCTCCTAAACTAAGCGCCCCAGTGCGAAAAGGACTTTAATTCATGACCACCCCCAAAAAAATTTAATAATCCTCCCAAAACCTAAAAAAATTGAAATTTTTATCTGAAAATCTTATTTTGCCCATATCTTCGTATATACGCGTCCTAGAGCGAAAAGGACTTTAATTCGTAACACCCCAAAAAATTTAATAATCCGCTCAAGACCTAAAAAAATTGCAATTTTTATATGAAAAAGTTATTTTGCCCATATCTCCTTAAATATACGTCCTAGGGCGTGACCACCCCCAAAAAATTGACAAATCCACCCAAAACCTAAAAACAATTTAAATTTTGATATGAAAAACTTATTTTGCACATATCTCCTAAACTAAGCGCCCTAGCGCGAAAAGGACTTTAATTCATGACCACCCAAAAAAAAAATTGAATAATCCTCCCAAAACCTAAAAAAATTGAAATTTTTATCTGAAAAACTTATACGCGTCCTAGAGCGAAAAGAACTTTAATTCGTAACACCCCAAAAAATTTAATAATCCACTCAAAACCAAAAAAAATGCAATTTTTATATGAAAAAGTTATTTTGCCCATATCTCCTTAAATATGCGTCCTAGTGCGAAATGGACTTTAATTCGTGACCACCCCCAAAAAATTGAAAAATCCACCCAAAATCTAAAAAATTTAAATTTTGATATGAAAAACTTATTTTTCCCATATCTCCTAAACTAAGCGCCCTAGCGCGAAAAGGACTTTAATTCATGACCACCCCCAAGAAAATTGAATAATCCTCCCAAAACCTAAAAAAATTGAAATTTTTATCTGAAAAACTTATTTTGCCCATATCTTCGTATATACTCGTCCTAGAGCGAAAAGGACTTTAATTCGTAACACCCCAAAAAATTTAATAATCCGCTCAAAACCTAAAAAAATTGCAATTTTTATATGAAAAAGTTATTTTGCCCATATCTCCTTAAATATACGTCCTAGGGCGAAAAGGACTTTAATTCGTGACCACACCCAAAAAATTGACAAATCCACCCAAAACCTAAAAACAATTTAAATTTTGATATGAAAAACTTATTTTGCACATATCTCCTAAACTAAGCGCCCTAGCGCGAAAAGGACTTTAATTCATGACCACCCAAAAAAAAAATTGAATAATCCTCCCAAAACCTAAAAAAATTGAAATTTTTATCTGAAAACTTATTTTGCCCATATCTTCGTATATACGCCTCCTAGAGCGAAAAGGACTTTAATTCGTAACACACCAAAAAATTTAATAATCCACTCAAAACCTAAAAAAATTGCAATTTTATATGAACAAGTTATTTTGCCCATATCTCCTTAAATATACGTCCTAGGGCGAAAAGGACTTTAATTCGTGACCACCCCCAAAAAATTGACAAATCCACCCAAAACCTAAAAAAATTAAATTTTGATATGAAAAACTTATTTTGCCCATATCTCCTAAACTAAGCGCCCTAGCGTGAAAAGGACTTTAATTCATGACAACCCCCAAAAAAATTGAATAATCCTCCCAAAACCTAAAAAATTTAAATTTTTATCTGAAAAACTTATACGCGTCCTAGAGCGAAAAGGACTTTAATTCGTAACACCCCAAAAAAAATTAATAATCCGCTCAAAACCTAAAAAAATTGCAATTTTTATATGAAAAAGTTATTTTGCCCATATCTCCTTAAATATACGTCCTAGGGCGAAAAGGACTTTAATTCGTGACCACACCCAAAAAATTGACAAATCCACCCAAAACCTAAAAACAATTTAAATTTTGATATGACAAACTTATTTTGCCCATATCTCCTAAACTAAGCGCCCTAGTGCGAAAAGGACTTTAATTCATGACCACCCCCAAGAAAATTGAATAATCCTCCCAAAACCTAAAAAAATTGAAATTTTTATCTGAAAAACTTATTTTGCCCATATCTTCGTATATACGCGTCCTAGAGCGAAAAGGACTTTAATTCGTAACACCCCAAAAAATTTAATAATCCGCTCAAAACCTAAAAAAATTGCAATTTTTATATGAAAAAGTTATTTTGCCCATATCTCCTTAAATATACGTCCTAGGGCGAAAAGGACTTTAATTCGTGACCACACCCAAAAAATTGACAAATCCACCCAAAACCTAAAAACAATTTAAATTTTGATATGAAAAACTTATTTTGCACATATCTCCTAAACTAAGCGCCCTAGCGCGAAAAGGACTTTAATTCATGACCACCCAAAAAAAAAAAATTGAATAATCCTCCCAAAACCTAAAAAAATTGAAATTTTTATCTGAAAACTTATTTTGCCCATATCTTCGTATATACGCCTCCTAGAGCGAAAAGGACTTTAATTCGTAACACACCAAAAAATTTAATAATCCACTCAAAACCTAAAAAAATTGCAATTTTTATATGAAAAAGTTATTTTGCCCATATCTCCTTAAATATACGTCCTAGGGCGAAAAGGACTTTAATTCGTGAACACCCCCAAAAAATTGACAAATCCACCCGAAACCTAAAAAAATTTAAATTTTGATATGAAAAACTTATTTTGCCCATATCTCCTAAACTAAGCGCCCTAGCGCGAAAAGGACTTTAATTCATGACCACCCCCAAAAAAATAATCCTCCCAAAACCTAAAAAAAATTGAAATTTTTATCTGAAAATCTTATTTTGCCCATATCTTCGTATATACGCGTCCTAGAGCGAAAAGGACTTTAATTGGTAACACCCCAAAAAAATTTAATAATCCACTCAAAACCTAAAAAAATTGCAATTTTTATATGAAAAAGTTATTTTGCCCATATCTCCTTAAATATGCGTCCTAGGGCGAAATGGACTTTAATTCGTGACCACCCCCAAAAAATTGACAAATCCACCCAAAACCTAAAAAAATTAAATTTTGATATGAAAAACTTATTTTGCCCATATCTCCTAAACTAAGCGCCCTAGCGTGAAAAGGACTTCATGACCACCGCCAAAAAAATTGAATAATCCTCCCAAAACCTAAAAAAATTGAAATTTTTATCTGAAAAACTTATTTTGCCCATATCTTCGTATATACGCGTCCTAGAGCGAAAAGGACTTTAATTCGTAACACCCCAAAAAATTTAATAATCCGCTCAAAACCTAAAAAAATTGCAATTTTTATATGAAAAAGTTATTTTGCCCATATCTCCTTAAATATACGTCCTAGGGCGAAAAGGACTTTAATTCGTGACCAACCCCAAAAAATTGACAAATACACCCAAAACCTAAAAAAAATTAAATTTTGATATGAAAAACTTATTTTGCCCATATCTCCTAAACTAAGCGCCCTAGCGCGAAAAGGACTTTAATTCATGACCACCCCCAAAAAAATTGAATAATCCGCCCAAAACCTAAAAAAATTGAAATTTTCATCTGAAAATCTTATTTTGCCCATATCTTCGTATATACGCGTCCTAGAGCGAAAAGGACTTTAATTCCTAACACCCCAAAAAATTTAATAATCCGCTCAAAACCTTAAAAAATTGAAATTTTTATCTGAAAAACTTATTTTGCCCATATCTTCGTATATACGCGTCCTAGAGCGAAAAGGACTTTAATTCGTAACACCCCAAAAAATTTAATAATCCGCTCAAAACTTAAAAAAATTGCAATTTTTATATGAAAAAGTTATTTTGCCCATATCTCCTTAAATATACGCGAAAAGGACTTTACTTCGTGAAACCCCCAAAAAATTGGCAAATCCACCCAAAACCTAAAAAATTTAAATTTTGATATGAAAAACTTATTTTGCCCATATCTCCTAAACTAAGCCCCCTAGCGCGAAAAGGACTTTAATTCATGACAACCCCCAAAAAAATTGAATAATCCTCCCAAAACCTAAAAAAATTGAAATTTTTATCTGAAAATCTTATTTTGCCTATATCTTCGTATATACGCGTCCTAGAGCGAAAAGGACTTTAATTCGTAACACCCCAAAAAATTTAATAATCCGCTCAAAACCTAAAAAAATTGCAATTTTATATGAACAAGTTATTTTGCCCATATCTCCTTAAATATACGTCTAGGGCGAAAAGGACTTTAATTCGTGACCACCCCCAAAAAATTGACAAATCCACCCAAAACCTAAAAAAATTAAATTTTGATATGAAAAACTTATTTTGCCCATATCTCCTAAACTAAGCGCCCTAGCGTGAAAAGGACTTCATGACCACCCCCAAAAAAATTGAATAATCCTCCCAAAACCTAAAAAAATTTAAATTTTTATCTGAAAAACTTATACGCGTCCTAGAGCGAAAAGGACTTTAATTCGTAACACCCCAAAAAAAATTAATAATCCGCTCAAAACCTAAAAAAATTGCAATTTTTATATGAAAAAGTTATTTTGCCCATATCTCCTTAAATATACGTCCTAGGGCGAAAAGGACTTTAATTCGTGACCACACCCAAAAAATTGACAAATCCACCCAAAACCTAAAAACAATTTAAATTTTGATATGAAAAACTTATTTTGCCCATATCTCCTAAACTAAGCGCCCTAGCGCGAAAAGGACTTTAATTCATGACCACCCCCAAACAAAAATTGAATAATCCTGCCAAAACCTAAAAAAATGAAATTTTTATCTGAAAAACTTATACGCGTCCTAGAGTGTCCTAGAGCGAAAAGGACTTTAATTCGTACCACCCCAAAAAAATTTAATAATCCGCTCAAAACCTAAAAAAATACAATTTTTATATGAAAAGGTTATTTTGCCCATATCTCCTTAAATATGAGTTCTTGGGGGAAATGGACTTTAATTCGTGACCACCCCCAAAAAATTGAAAAATCCAGCCAAAATCTAAAAAAATAAAATTTTGATATGAAAAACTTATTTTTCCCATATCTCCTAAACTAAGCGCCCTAGTGCGAAAAGGACTTTAATTCATGACCACCCCCACAAAAATTTAATAATCCTTCCAAAACCTAAAAAAAATTGAAATTTTTATCTGAAAAACTTATTTTGCCCATATCTTCGTATATACGCGTCCTAGAGCGAAAAGGACTTTAATTCGTAACACCCCAAAAAATTTAATAATCCACTCAAAACCTAAAAAAAATGCAATTTTTATATGAAAAAGGTATTTTGCCCATATCTCCTTAAATATGCGTCCTAGGGCGAAAAGGACTTTAATTCGTGACCACCCCCAAAAAATTGAAAAATCCACCCAAAATCTAAAAAGTTTAAATTTTGATATGAAAAACTTATTTTTCCCATATCTCCTAAACTAAGCGCCCTAGCGCGAAAAGGACTTTAATTCATGACCACCCCCAAGAAAATTGAATAATCCTCCCAAAACCTAAAAAAAATTGAAATTTTTATCTGAAAAACTTATTTTGCCCATATCTTCGTATATACGCGTCCTAGAGCGAAAAGGACTTTAATTCGTAACACCCCAAAAAATTTAATAATCCGCTCAAAACCTAAAAAAATTGCAATTTTTATATGAAAAAGTTATTTTGCCCATATCTCCTTAAATATACGTCCTAGGGCGAAAAGGACTTTAATTCGTGACCACACCCAAAAAATTGACAAATCCACCCAAAACCTAAAAACAATTTAAATTTTGATATGAAAAACTTATTTTGCACATATCTCCTAAACTAAGCGCCCTAGCGCGAAAAGGACTTTAATTCATGACCACCCCCAAGAAAATTGAATAATCCTCCCAAAACCTAAAAAAATTGAAATTTTTATCTGAAAAACTTATTTTGCCCATATCTTCGTATATACGCGTCCTAGAGCGAAAAGGACTTTAATTCGTAACACCCCAAAAAATTTAATAATCCGCTCAAAACCTAACAAAATTGCAATTTTTATATGAAAAAGTTATTTTGCCCATATCTCCTTAAATATACGTCCTAGGGCGAAAAGGACTTTAATTCGTGACCACCCCCAAAAAATTGACAAATCCACCCAAAACCTAAAAAAATTTAAATTTTGATATGAAAAACTTATTTTGCCCATATCTCCTAAACTAAGCGCCCCAGTGCGAAAAGGACTTTAATTCATGACCACCCCCAAAAAAATTTAATAATCCTCCCAAAACCTAAAAAAATTGAAATTTTTATCTGAAAATCTTATTTTGCCCATATCTTCGTATATACGCGTCCTAGAGCGAAAAGGACTTTAATTCGTAACACCCCAAAAAATTTAATAATCCGCTCAAGACCTAAAAAAATTGCAATTTTTATATGAAAAAGTTATTTTGCCCATATCTCCTTAAATATACGTCCTAGGGCGTGACCACCCCCAAAAAATTGACAAATCCACCCAAAACCTAAAAACAATTTAAATTTTGATATGAAAAACTTATTTTGCACATATCTCCTAAACTAAGCGCCCTAGCGCGAAAAGGACTTTAATTCATGACCACCCAAAAAAAAAAAATTGAATAATCCTCCCAAAACCTAAAAAAATTGAAATTTTTATCTGAAAAACTTATACGCGTCCTAGAGCGAAAAGAACTTTAATTCGTAACACCCCAAAAAATTTAATAATCCACTCAAAACCAAAAAAATTGCAATTTTTATATGAAAAAGTTATTTTGCCCATATCTCCTTAAATATACGTCCTAGGGCGAAAAGGACTTTAATTCGTGACCACACCCAAAAAATTGACAAATCCACCCAAAACCTAAAAACAATTTAAATTTTGATATGAAAAACTTATTTTGCACATATCTCCTAAACTAAGCGCCCTAGCGCGAAAAGGACTTTAATTCATGACCACCCAAAAAAAAATTGAATAATCCTCCCAAAACCTAAAAAAATTGAAATTTTTATCTGAAAACTTATTTTGCCCATATCTTCGTATATACGCCTCCTAGAGCGAAAAGGACTTTAATTCGTAACACACCAAAAAATTTAATAATCCACTCAAAACCTAAAAAAATTGCAATTTTTATATGAAAAAGTTATTTTGCCCATATCTCCTTAAATATACGTCCTAGGGCGAAAAGGACTTTAATTCGTGAACACCCCCAAAAAATTGACAAATCCACCCAAAACCTAAAAAAATTTAAATTTTGATATGAAAAACTTATTTTGCCCATATCTCCTAAACTAAGCGCCCTAGCGCGAAAAGGACTTTAATTCATGACCACCCCCAAAAAAATAATCCTCCCAAAACCTAAAAAGAATTGAAATTTTTATCTGAAAATCTTATTTTGCCCATATCTTCGTATATACGCGTCCTAGAGCGAAAAGGACTTTAATTCGTAACACCCCAAAAAAATTTAATAATCCACTCAAAACCTAAAAAAATTGCAATTTTTATATGAAAAAGTTATTTTGCCCATATCTCCTTAAATATGCGTCCTAGGGCGAAATGGACTTTAATTCGTGACCACCCCCAAAAAATTGACAAATCCACCCAAAACCTAAAAATATACGCGTCCTAGAGCGAAAAGGACTTTAATTCGTAACACCCCAAAAAATTTAATAATCCGCTCAAAACCTAAAAAAATTGCAATTTTATATGAACAAGTTATTTTGCCCATATCTCCTTAAATATACGTCCTAGGGCGAAAAGGACTTTAATTCGTGACCACCCCCAAAAAATTGACAAATCCACCCAAAACCTAAAAAAATTAAATTTTGATATGAAAAACTTATTTTGCCCATATCTCCTAAACTAAGCGCCCTAGCGTGAAAAGGACTTTAATTCATGACAACCCCCAAAAAAATTGAATAATCCTCCCAAAACCTAAAAAAATTTAAATTTTTATCTGAAAAACTTATACGCGTCCTAGAGCGAAAAGGACTTTAATTCGTAACACCCCAAAAAAAATTAATAATCCGCTCAAAACCTAAAAAAATTGCAATTTTTATATGAAAAAGTTATTTTGCCCATATCTCCTTAAATATACGTCCTAGGGCGAAAAGGACTTTAATTCGTGACCACACCCAAAAAATTGACAAATCCACCCAAAACCTAAAAACAATTTAAATTTTGATATGACAAACTTATTTTGCTCATATCTCCTAAACTAAGCGCCCTAGTGCGAAAAGGACTTTAATTCATGACCACCCCCAAGAAAATTTAATAATCCTCCCAAAACCTAAAAAAATTGAAATTTTTATCTGAAAAACTTATTTTGCCCATATCTTCGTATATACGCGTCCTAGAGCGAAAAGGACTTTAATTCGTAACACCCCAAAAAATTTAATAATCCGCTCAAAACCTAAAAAAATTGCAATTTTTATATGAAAAAGTTATTTTGCCCATATCTCCTTAAATATACGTCCTAGGGCGAAAAGGACTTTAATTCGTGACCACACCCAAAAAATTGACAAATCCACCCAAAACCTAAAAACAATTTAAATTTTGATATGAAAAACTTATTTTGCACATATCTCCTAAACTAAGCGCCCTAGCGCGAAAAGGACTTTAATTCATGACCACCCAAAAAAAAAATTGAATAATCCTCCCAAAACCTAAAAAAATTGAAATTTTTATCTGAAAACTTATTTTGCCCATATCTTCGTATATACGCCTCCTAGAGCGAAAAGGACTTTAATTCGTAACACACCAAAAAATTTAATAATCCACTCAAAACCTAAAAAAATTGCAATTTTTATATGAAAAAGTTATTTTGCCCATATCTCCTTAAATATACGTCCTAGGGCGAAAAGGACTTTAATTCGTGAACACCCCCAAAAAATTGACAAATCCACCCAAAACCTAAAAAAATTTAAATTTTGATATGAAAAACTTATTTTGCCCATATCTCCTAAACTAAGCGCCCTAGCGCGAAAAGGACTTTAATTCATGACCACCCCCAAAAAAATAATCCTCCCAAAACCTAAAAAAATTGAAATTTTTATCTGAAAATCTTATTTTGCCCATATCTTCGTATATACGCGTCCTAGAGCGAAAAGGACTTTAATTCGTAACACCCCAAAAAAATTTAATAATCCACTCAAAACCTAAAAAAATTGCAATTTTTATATGAAAAAGTTATTTTGCCCATATCTCCTTAAATATGCGTCCTAGGGCGAAATGGACTTTAATTCGTGACCACCCCCAAAAAATTGACAAATCCACCCAAAACCTAAAAAAATTAAATTTTGATATGAAAAACTTATTTTGCCCATATCTCCTAAACTAAGCGCCCTAGCGTGAAAAGGACTTTAATTCATGACCACCCCCAAAAAAATTTAATAATCCTCCCAAAACCTAAAAAAATTGAAATTTTTATCTGAAAAACTTATTTTGCCCATATCTTCGTATATACGCGTCCTAGAGCGAAAAGGACTTTAATTCGTAACACCCCAAAAAATTTAATAATCCGCTCAAAACCTAAAAAAATTGCAATTTTTATATGAAAAAGTTATTTTGCCCATATCTCCTTAAATATACGTCCTAGGGCGAAAAGGACTTTAATTCGTGACCAACCCCAAAAAATTGACAAATACACCCAAAACCTAAAAAAATTTAAATTTTGATATGAAAAACTTAGTTTGCCCATATCTCCTAAACTAAGCGCCCTAGCGCGAAAAGGACTTTAATTCATGACCACCCCCAAAAAAATTGAATAATCCGCCCAAAACCTAAAAAAATTGAAATTTTCATCTGAAAATCTTATTTTGCCCATATCTTCGTATATACGCGTCCTAGAGCGAAAAGGACTTTAATTCCTAACACCCCAAAAAATTTAATAATCCGCTCAAAACCTTAAAAAATTGAAATTTTTATCTGAAAAACTTATTTTGCCCATATCTTCGTATATACGCGTCCTAGAGCGAAAAGGACTTTAATTCGTAACACCCCAAAAAATTTAATAATCCGCTCAAAACTTAAAAAAATTGCAATTTTTATATGAAAAAGTTATTTTGCCCATATCTCCTTAAATATACGCGAAAAGGACTTTACTTCGTGAAACCCCCAAAAAATTGGCAAATCCACCCAAAACCTAAAAAATTTAAATTTTGATATGAAAAACTTATTTTGCCCATATCTCCTAAACTAAGCCCCCTAGCGCGAAAAGGACTTTAATTCATGACAACCCCCAAAAAAATTGAATAATCCTCCCAAAACCTAAAAAAATTGAAATTTTTATCTGAAAATCTTATTTTGCCTATATCTTCGTATATACGCGTCCTAGAGCGAAAAGGACTTTAATTCGTAACACCCCAAAAAATTTAATAATCCACTCAAAACCTAAAAAAATTGCAATTTTATATGAACAAGTTATTTTGCCCATATCTCCTTAAATATACGTCCTAGGGCGAAAAGGACTTTAATTCGTGACCACCCCCAAAAAATTGACAAATCCACCCAAAACCTAAAAAAATTAAATTTTGATATGAAAAACTTATTTTGCCCATATCTCCTAAACTAAGCGCCCTAGCGTGAAAAGGACTTCATGACCACCGCCAAAAAAATTGAATAATCCTCCCAAAACCTAAAAAAATTGAAATTTTTATCTGAAAAACTTATTTTGCCCATATCTTCGTATATACGCGTCCTAGAGCGAAAAGGACTTTAATTCGTAACACCCCAAAAAATTTAATAATCCGCTCAAAACCTAAAAAAATTGCAATTTTTATATGAAAAAGTTATTTTGCCCATATCTCCTTAAATATACGTCCTAGGGCGAAAAGGACTTTAATTCGTGACCAACCCCAAAAAATTGACAAATACACCCTAAACCTAAAAAAATTTAAATTTTGATATGAAAAACTTATTTTGCCCATATCTCCTAAACTAAGCGCCCTAGCGCGAAAAGGACTTTAATTCATGACCACCCCCAAAAAAATTGAATAATCCGCCCAAAACCTAAAAAAATTGAAATTTTCATCTGAAAATCTTATTTTGCCCATATCTTCGTATATACGCGTCCTAGAGCGAAAAGGACTTTAATTCCTAACACCCCAAAAAATTTAATAATCCGCTCAAAACCTTAAAAAATTGAAATTTTTATCTGAAAAACTTATTTTGCCCATATCTTCGTATATACGCGTCCTAGAGCGAAAAGGACTTTAATTCGTAACACCCCAAAAAATTTAATAATCCGCTCAAAACTTAAAAAAATTGCAATTTTTATATGAAAAAGTTATTTTGCCCATATCTCCTTAAATATACGCGAAAAGGACTTTACTTCGTGAAACCCCCAAAAAATTGGCAAATCCACCCAAAACCTAAAAAATTTAAATTTTGATATGAAAAACTTATTTTGCCCATATCTCCTAAACTAAGCCCCCTAGCGCGAAAAGGACTTTAATTCATGACAACCCCCAAAAAAATTGAATAATCCTCCCAAAACCTAAAAAAATTGAAATTTTTATCTGAAAATCTTATTTTGCCTATATCTTCGTATATACGCGTCCTAGAGCGAAAAGGACTTTAATTCGTAACACCCCAAAAAATTTAATAATCCGCTCAAAACCTAAAAAAATTGCAATTTTATATGAACAAGTTATTTTGCCCATATCTCCTTAAATATACGTCCTAGGGCGAAAAGGACTTTAATTCGTGACCACCCCCAAAAAATTGACAAATCCACCCAAAACCTAAAAAAATTAAATTTTGATATGAAAAACTTATTTTGCCCATATCTCCTAAACTAAGCGCCCTAGCGTGAAAAGGACTTCATGACCACCCCCAAAAAAATTGAATAATCCTCCCAAAACCTAAAAAAATTTAAATTTTTATCTGAAAAACTTATACGCGTCCTAGAGCGAAAAGGACTTTAATTCGTAACACCCCAAAAAAAATTAATAATCCGCTCAAAACCTAAAAAAATTGCAATTTTTATATGAAAAAGTTATTTTGCCCATATCTCCTTAAATATACGTCCTAGGGCGAAAAGGACTTTAATTCGTGACCACACCCAAAAAATTGACAAATCCACCCAAAACCTAAAAACAATTTAAATTTTGATATGAAAAACTTATTTTGCCCATATCTCCTAAACTAAGCGCCCTAGCGCGAAAAGGACTTTAATTCATGACCACCCCCAAACAAAAATTGAATAATCCTGCCAAAACCTAAAAAAATGAAATTTTTATCTGAAAAACTTATACGCGTCCTAGAGTGTCCTAGAGCGAAAAGGACTTTAATTCGTACCACCCCAAAAAAATTTAATAATCCGCTCAAAACCTAAAAAAATACAATTTTTATATGAAAAGGTTATTTTGCCCATATCTCCTTAAATATGAGTTCTTGGGGGAAATGGACTTTAATTCGTGACCACCCCCAAAAAATTGAAAAATCCAGCCAAAATCTAAAAAAATAAAATTTTGATATGAAAAACTTATTTTTCCCATATCTCCTAAACTAAGCGCCCTAGCGCGAAAAGGACTTTAATTCATGACCACCCCCAAGAAAATTGAATAATCCTCCCAAAACCTAAAAAAATTGAAATTTTTATCTGAAAAACTTATTTTGCCCATATCTTCGTATATACGCGTCCTAGAGCGAAAAGGACTTTAATTCGTAACACCCCAAAAAATTTAATAATCCGCTCAAAACCTAAAAAAATTGCAATTTTTATATGAAAAAGTTATTTTGCCCATATCTCCTTAAATATACGTCCTAGGACGAAAAGGACTTTAATTCGTGACCACCCCCAAAAAATTGACAAATCCACCCAAAATCTAAAAAAATTTAAATTTTGATATGAAAAACTTATTTTGCCCATATCTCCTAAACTAAGCGCCCTAGTGCGAAAAGGACTTTAATTCATGACCACCCCCAAAAAAATTTAATAATCCTCCCAAAACCTAAAAAAATTGAAATTTTTATCTGAAAATCTTATTTTGCCCATATCTTCGTATATACGCGTCCTAGAGCGAAAAGGACTTTAATTCGTAACACCCCAAAAAATTTAATAATCCGCTCAAGACCTAAAAAAAATTGCAATTTTTATATGAAAAAGTTATTTTGCCCATATCTCCTTAAATATACGTCCTAGGGCGTGACCACCCCCAAAAAATTGACAAATCCACCCAAAACCTAAAAACAATTTAAATTTTGATATGAAAAACTTATTTTGCACATATCTCCTAAACTAAGCGCCCTAGCGCGAAAAGGACTTTAATTCATGACCACCCAAAAAAAAATTGAATAATCCTCCCAAAACCTAAAAAAATTGAAATTTTTATCTGAAAAACTTATACGCGTCCTAGAGCGAAAAGAACTTTAATTCGTAACACCCCAAAAAATTTAATAATCCACTCAAAACCTAAAAAAAATGCACTTTTTATATGAAAAAGGTATTTTGCCCATATCTCCTTAAATATGCGTCCTAGGGCGAAAAGGACTTTAATTCATAACCACCCCCAAAAAAATTGAATAATCCTCCCAAAACCTAAAAAAATTGAAATTTTTATCTGAAAAACTTATTTTGCCCATATCTTCGTATATACGCGTCCTAGAGCGAAAAGGACTTTAATTCGTAACACCCCAAAAAATTTAATAATCGCTCAAAACTTAAAAAAATTGCAATTTTTATATGAAAAAGTTATTTTGCCCATATCTCCTTAAATATACGCGAAAAGGACTTTACTTCGTGAAACCCCCAAAAAATTGGCAAATCCACCCAAAACCTAAAAAATTTAAATTTTGATATGAAAAACTTATTTTGCCCATATCTCCTAAACTAAGCGCCCTAGCGCGAAAAGGACTTTAATTCATGACAACCCCCCAAAAAATTGAATAATCCTCCCAAAACCTAAAAAAATTGAAATTTTTATCTGAAAATCTTATTTTGCCCATATCTTCGTATATACGCGTCCTAGAGCGAAAAGGACTTTAATTCGTAACACCCCAAAAAATTTAATAGTCCGCTCAAAACCTAAAAAAATTGCAATTTTATATGAACAAGTTATTTTGCCCATATCTCCTTAAATATACGTCCTAGGGCGAAAAGGACTTTAATTCGTGACCACCCCCAAAAAATTGACAAATCCACCCAAAACCTAAAAAAATTAAATTTTGATATGAAAAACTTATTTTGCCCATATCTCCTAAACTAAGCGCCCTAGCGTGAAAAGGACTTTAATTCATGACCACCCCCAAAAAAATTGAATAATCCTCCCAAAACCTAAAAAAATTGAAATTTTTATCTGAAAAACTTATACGCGTCCTAGAGCGAAAAGGACTTTAATTCGTAACACCCCAAAAAAATTAATAATCCGCTCAAAACCTAAAAAAATTGCAATTTTTATATGAAAAAGTTATTTTGCCCATATCTCCTTAAATATACGTCCTAGGGCGAAAAGGACTTTAATTCGTGACCACACCCAAAAAATTGACAAATCCACCCAAAACCTAAAAACAATTTAAATTTTGATATGAAAAACTTATTTTGCCCATATCTCCTAAACTAAGCGCCCTAGCGCGAAAAGGACTTTAATTCATGACCACCCCCAAACAAAAATTGAATAATCCTGCCAAAACCTAAAAAAATGAAATTTTTATCTGAAAAACTTATACGCGTCCGAGAGTGTCCTAGAGCGAAAAGGACTTTAATTCGTACCACCCCAAAAAAATTTAATAATCCGCTCAAAACCTAGGTTAGGTTAGGTTAGGTTATGTGGCAGTCCGATGTATCAGGCTCACTTAGACTATTCAGTCCATTGTGATACCACAGTGGTGAACTTCTCTCTTGTCACTGAGTGCTGCCCGATTCCATGTTAAGCTCAATGACAAGGGACCTCCTTTTTATAGCCGAGTCCGAACGGCGTTCCACATTCCAGTGAAACCACTTAGAGAAGCTTTGAAACCCTCAGAAATGTCACCAGCATTACTGAGGTGGGATAATCCACCGCCGAAAAACTTTTTGGTGTTCGGTCGTAGCAGGAATCGAACCCACGACCTTGTGTATGCAAGGCGGGCATGCTAACCATTGCACCACGGTGGCTCCCAATCCGCTCAAAACCTAAAAAAAATACAATTTTTATATGAAAAGGTTATTTTGCCCATATCTCCTTAAATATGCGTTCTTGGGGGAAATGGACTTTAATTCGTGACCACCCCCAAAAAATTGAAAAATCCAGCCAAAATCTAAAAAAAATTAAATTTTGATATGAAAAACTTATTTTTCCCATATCTCCTAAACTAAGCGCCCTAGCGCGAAAAGGACTTTAATTCATGACCACCCCCAAGAAAATTGAATAATCCTCCCAAAACCTAAAAAAAAAATTGAAATTTTTATCTGAAAAACTTATTTTGCCCATATCTTCGTATATACGCGTCCTAGAGCGAAAAGGACTTTAATTCGTAACACCCCAAAAAATTTAATAATCCGCTCAAAACCTAAAAAAATTGCAATTTTTATATGAAAAAAGTTATTTTGCCCATATCTCCTTAAATATATGTCCTAGGGCGAAAAGGACTTTAATTCGTGACCACCCCCAAAAAATTGACAAATCCACCCAAAACCTAAAAAAATTTAAATTTTGATATGAAAAACTTATTTTGCCCATATCTCCTAAACTAAGCGCCCTAGTGCGAAAAGGACTTTAATTCATGACCACCCCCACAAAAATTTAATAATCCTTCCAAAACCTAAAAAAAATTGAAATTTTTATCTGAAAATCTTATTTTGCCCATATCTTCGTATATACGCGTCCTAGAGCGAAAAGGACTTTAATTCGTAACACCCCAAAAAATTTAATAATCCGCTCAAGACCTAAAAAAATTGCAATTTTTATATGAAAAAGTTATTTTGCCCATATCTCCTTAAATATACGTCCTAGGGCGTGACCACCCCCAAAAAATTGACAAATCCACCCAAAACCTAAAAACAATTTAAATTTTGATATGAAAAACTTATTTTGCACATATCTCCTAAACTAAGCGCCCTAGCGCGAAAAGGACTTTAATTCATGACCACCCCCAAAAAAGTGAATAATCCTCCCAAAACCTAAAAAAATTGAAATTTTTATCTGAAAAACTTATACGCGTCCTAGAGCGAAAAGAACTTTCATTCGTAACACCCCAAAAAATTTAATAATCCACTCAAAACCTAAAAAAAATGCAATTTTTATATGAAAAAGGTATTTTGCCCATATCTCCTTAAATATGCGTCCTAGGGCGAAAAGGACTTTAATTCGTGACCACCCCCAAAAAATTGAAAAATCCACCCAAAATCTAAAAAGTTTAAATTTTGATATGAAAAACTTATTTTTCCCATATCTCCTAAACTAAGCGCCCTAGCGCGAAAAGGACTTTAATTCATGACCACCCCCAAGAAAATTGAATAATCCTCCCAAAACCTAAAAAAAATTGAAATTTTTATCTGAAAAACTTATTTTGCCCATATCTTCGTATATACGCGTCCTAGAGCGAAAAGGACTTTAATTCGTAACACCCCAAAAAATTTAATAATCCGCTCAAAACCTAAAAAAATTGCAATTTTTATATGAAAAAGTTATTTTGCCCATATCTCCTTAAATATACGTCCTAGGGCGAAAAGGACTTTAATTCGTGACCACACCCAAAAAATTGACAAATCCACCCAAAACCTAAAAGCAATTTAAATTTTGATATGAAAAACTTATTTTGCACATATCTCCTAAACTAAGCGCCCTAGCGCGAAAAGGACTTTAATTCATGACAACCCCCAAGAAAATTGAATAATCCTCCCAAAACCTAAAAAAATTGAAATTTTTATCTGAAAAACTTATTTTGCCCATATCTTCGTATATACGCGTCCTAGAGCGAAAAGGACTTTAATTCGTAACACCCCAAAAAATTTAATAATCCGCTCAAAACCTAACAAAATTGCAATTTTTATATGAAAAAGTTATTTTGCCCATATCTCCTTAAATATACGTCCTAGGGCGAAAAGGACTTTAATTCGTGACCACCCCCAAAAAATTGACAAATCCACCCAAAACCTAAAAAAATTTAAATTTTGATATGAAAAACTTATTTTGCCCATATCTCCTAAACTAAGCGCCCTAGTGCGAAAAGGACTTTAATTCATGACCACCCCCAAAAAAATTTAATAATCCTCCCAAAACCTAAAAAAATTGAAATTTTTATCTGAAAATCTTATTTTGCCCATATCTTCGTATATACGCGTCCTAGAGCGAAAAGGACTTTAATTCGTAACACCCCAAAAAATTTAATAATCCGCTCAAGACCTAAAAAAATTGCAATTTTTATATGAAAAAGTTATTTTGCCCATATCTCCTTAAATATACGTCCTAGGGCGTGACCACCCCCAAAAAATTGACAAATCCACCCAAAACCTAAAAACAATTTAAATTTTGATATGAAAAACTTATTTTGCACATATCCCCTAAACTAAGCGCCCTAGCGCGAAAAGGACTTTAATTCATGACCACCCAAAAAAAAAATTGAATAATCCTCCCAAAACCTAAAAAAATTGAAATTTTTATCTGAAAAACTTATACGCGTCCTAGAGCGAAAAGAACTTTAATTCGTAACACCCCAAAAAATTTAATAATCCACTCAAAACCTAAAAAAATGCAATTTTTATATGAAAAAGTTATTTTGCCCATATCTCCTTAAATATGCGTCCTAGGGCGAAATGGACTTTAATTCGTGACCACCCCCAAAAAATTGAAAAATCCACCCAAAATCTAAAAAATTTAAATTTTGATATGAAAAACTTATTTTTCCCATATCTCCTAAACTAAGCGCCCTAGCGCGAAAAGGACTTTAATTCATGACCACCCCCAAGAAAATTGAATAATCCTCCCAAAACCTAAAAAAATTGAAATTTTTATCTGAAAAACTTATTTTGCCCATATCTTCGTATATACGCGTCCTAGAGCGAAAAGGACTTTAATTCGTAACACCCCAAAAAATTTAATAATCCGCTCAAAACCTAAAAAAATTGCAATTTTTATATGAAAAAGTTATTTTGCCCATATCTCCTTAAATATACGTCCTAGGGCGAAAAGGACTTTAATTCGTGACCGCACCCAAAAAATTGACAAATCCACCCAAAACCTAAAAACAATTTAAATTTTGATATGAAAAACTTATTTTGCACATATCTCCTAAACTAAGCGCCCTAGCGCGAAAAGGACTTTAATTCATGACCACCCAAAAAAAATTGAATAATCCTCCCAAAACCTAAAAAAAAATTGAAATTTTTATCTGAAAACTTATTTTGCCCATATCTTCGTATATACGCGTCCTAGAGCGAAAAGGACTTTAATTCGTAACACCCCAAAAAATTTAATAATCCACTCAAAACCTAAAAAAATTGCAATTTTTATATGAAAAAGTTATTTTGCCCATATCTCCTTAAATATACGCGAAAAGGACTTTACTTCGTGAAACCCCCAAAAAATTGGCAAATCCACCCAAAACCTAAAAAAATTTAAATTTTGATATGAAAAACTTATTTTGCCCATATCTCCTAAACTAAGCGCCCTAGCGCGAAAAGGACTTTAATTCATGACCACCCCCAAAAAAATAATCCTCCCAAAACCTAAAAAAAATTGAAATTTTTATCTGAAAATCTTATTTTGCCCATATCTTCGTATATACGCGTCCTAGAGCGAAAAGGACTTTAATTCGTAACACCCCAAAAAATTTAATAATCCGCTCAAAACCTAAAAAAATTGCAATTTTATATGAACAAGTTATTTTGCCCATATCTCCTTAAATATACGTCCTAGGGCGAAAAGGACTTTAATTCGTGACCACCCCCAAAAAAATAATCCTCCCAAAACCTAAAAAAATTTAAATTTTGATATGAAAAACTTTTTTTCCCATATCTCCTAAACTAAGTGCCCTAGCGCGAAAAGGACTTTAATTCATGACCACCCCCAAAAAAATTGAATAATCCTCCCAAAACCTAAAAAAATTGAAATTTTTATCTGAAAAACTTATTTTGCCCATATCTTCGTATATACGCGTCCTAGAGCGAAAAGGACTTTAATTCGCAACACCCCAAAAAATTTAATAATCCGCTCAAAACTTAAAAAAATTGCAATTTTTATATGAAAAAGTTATTTTGCCCATATCTCCTTAAATATACGCGAAAAGGACTTTACTTCGTGAAACCCCCAAAAAATTGGCAAATCCACCCAAAACCTAACAAATTTAAATTTTGATATGAAAAAAAAAATTAATAATCCACTCAAAACCTAATAATCCGCTCAAAACCTAAAAAAATTGCAATTTTTATATGAAAAAGTTATTTTGCCCATATCTCCTTAAATATACGTCCTAGGGCGAAAAGGACTTTAATTCGTGACCACACCCAAAAAATTGACAAATCCACCCAAAACCTAAAAACAATTTAAATTTTGATATGAAAAACTTATTTTGCACATATCTCCTAAACTAAGCGCCCTAGCGCGAAAAGGACTTTAATTCATGACCACCCAAAAAAAAAATTGAATAATCCTCCCAAAACCTAAAAAAATTGAAATTTTTATCTGAAAACTTATTTTGCCCATATCTTCGTATATACGCGTCCTAGAGCGAAAAGGACTTTAATTCGTAACACCCCAAAAAATTTAATAATCCACTCAAAACCTAAAAAAATTGCAATTTTTATATGAAAAAGTTATTTTGCCCATATCTCCTTAAATATACGTCCTAGGGCGAAAAGGACTTTAATTCGTGAACACCCCCAAAAAATTGACAAATCCACCCAAAACCTAAAAAAATTTAAATTTTGATATGAAAAACTTATTTTGCCCATATCTCCTCAACTAAGCGCCCTAGCGCGAAAAGGACTTTAATTCATGACCACCCCCAAAAAAATAATCCTCCCAAAACCTAAAAAAAATTGAAATTTTTATCTGAAAATCTTATTTTGCCCATATCTTCGTATATACGCGTCCTAGAGCGAAAAGGACTTTAATTCGTAACACCCCAAAAAATTTAATAATCCGCTCAAAACCTAAAAAAATTGCAATTTTATATGAACAAGTTATTTTGCCCATATCTCCTTAAATATACGTCCTAGGGCGAAAAGGACTTTAATTCGTGACCACCCCCAAAAAATTGACAAATCCACCCAAAACCTAAAAAAATTTAAATTTTGATATGAAAAACTTTTTTCCCATATCTCCTAAACTAAGTGCCCTAGCGCGAAAAGGACTTTAATTCATGACCACCCCCAAAAATTGAATAATCCTCCCAAAACCTAAAAAAATTGAAATTTTTATCTGAAAAACTTATTTTGCCCATATCTTCGTATATACGCGTCCTAGAGCGAAAAGGACTTTAATTCGCAACACCCCAAAAAATTTAATAATCCGCTCAAAACCTAAAAAAATTGCAATTTTATATGAACAAGTTATTTTGCCCATATCTCCTTAAATATACGTCCTAGGGCGAAAAGGACTTTAATTCGTGACCACCCCCAAAAAATTGACAAATCCACCCAAAACCTAAAAAAAATTAAATTTTGATATGAAAAACTTTTTTCCCATATCTCCTAAACT
This sequence comes from Haematobia irritans, assembly GCF_050003625.1. Taxonomy (NCBI): domain Eukaryota; kingdom Metazoa; phylum Arthropoda; class Insecta; order Diptera; family Muscidae; genus Haematobia; species Haematobia irritans. The sequence continues at coordinate 69,683,570 of NC_134400.1, read as the reverse complement.
AAGTGCCCTAGCGCGAAAAGGACTTTAATTCATGACCACCCCCAAAAATTGAATAATCCTCCCAAAACCTAAAAAAATTGAAATTTTTATCTGAAAAACTTATTTTGCCCATATCTTCGTATATACGCGTCCTAGAGCGAAAAGGACTTTAATTCGCAACACCCCAAAAAATTTAATAATCCGCTCAAAACTTAAAAAAATTGCAATTTTTATATGAAAAAGTTATTTTGCCCATATCTCCTTAAATATACGTCCTAGGGCGAAAAGGACTTTAATTCGTGAACACCCCCAAAAAATTGACAAATCCACCCAAAACCTAAAAAAATTTAAATTTTGATATGAAAAACTTATTTTGCCCATATCTCCTAAACTAAGCGCCCTAGCGCGAAAAGGACTTTAATTCATGACCACCCCCAAAAAAATAATCCTCCCAAAACCTAAAAAAAATTGAAATTTTTATCTGAAAATCTTATTTTGCCCATATCTTCGTATATACGCGTCCTAGAGCGAAAAGGACTTTAATTCGTAACACCCCAAAAAATTTAATAATCCGCTCAAAACTTAAAAAAATTGCAATTTTTATATGAAAAAGTTATTTTGCCCATATCTCCTTAAATATACGCGAAAAGGACTTTACTTCGTGAAACCCCCAAAAAATTGGCAAATCCACCCAAAACCTAACAAATTTAAATTTTGATATGAAAAAAAAAAAATAATAATCCACTCAAAACCTAATAATCCGCTCAAAACCTAAAAAAATTGCAATTTTTATATGAAAAAGTTATTTTGCCCATATCTCCTTCAATATACGTCCTAGGGCGAAAAGGACTTTAATTCGTGACCACACCCAAAAAATTGACAAATCCACCCAAAACCTAAAAACAATTTAAATTTTGATATGAAAAACTTATTTTGCACATATCTCCTAAACTAAGCGCCCTAGCGCGAAAAGGACTTTAATTCATGACCACCCAAAAAAAAATTGAATAATCCTCCCAAAACCTAAAAAAATTGAAATTTTTATCTGAAAACTTATTTTGCCCATATCTTCGTATATACGCGTCCTAGAGCGAAAAGGACTTTAATTCGTAACACCCCAAAAAATTTAATAATCCACTCAAAACCTAAAAAAATTGAAATTTTTATATGAAAAAGTTATTTTGCCCATATCTCCTTAAATATACGTCCTAGGGCGAAAAGGACTTTAATTCGTGAACACCCCCAAAAAATTGACAAATCCACCCAAAACCTAAAAAAATTTAAATTTTGATATGAACAACTTATTTTGCCCATATCTCCCAAACTAAGCGCCCTAGCGCGAAAAGGACTTTAATTCATGACCACCCCCAAAAAAATAATCCTCCCAAAACCTAAAAAAAATTGAAATTTTTATCTGAAAATCTTATTTTGCCCATATCTTCGTATATACGCGTCCTAGAGCGAAAAGGACTTTAATTCGTAACACCCCAAAAAATTTAATAATCCGCTCAAAACTTAAAAAAATTGCAATTTTTATATGAAAAAGTTATTTTGCCCATATCTCCTTAAATATACGCGAAAAGGACTTTACTTCGTGAAACCCCCAAAAAATTGGCAAATCCACCCAAAACCTAACAAATTTAAATTTTGATATGAAAAAAAAAAAAATTAATTATCCACTCAAAACCTAATAATCCGCTCAAAACCTAAAAAATTGCAATTTTTATATGAAAAAGTTATTTTGCCCATATCTTCTTAAATATACGTCCTAGGGCGAAAAGGACTTTAATTCGTGACCACACCCAAAAAATTGACAAATCCACCCAAAACCTAAAAACAATTTAAATTTTGATATGAAAAACTTATTTTGCACATATCTCCTAAACTAAGCGCCCTAGCGCGAAAAGGACTTTAATTCATGACCACCCCCAAAAAAATTGAATAATCCTCCCAAAACCTAAAAAAATTGAAATTTTTATCTGAAAAACTTATTTTGCCCATATCTTCGTATATACGCGTCCTAGAGCGAAAAGGACTTTAATTCGCAACACCCCAAAAAATTTAATAATCCGCTCAAAACTTAAAAAAATTGCAATTTTTATATGAAAAAGTTATTTTGCCCATATCTCCTTAAATATACGCGAAAAGGACTTTACTTCGTGAAACCCCCAAAAAATTGGCAAATCCACCCAAATTTAAATTTTGATATGAAAAAAAAAAATTAATAATCCACTCAAAACCTAATAATCCGCTCAAAACCTAAAAAAATTGCAATTTTTATATGAAAAAGTTATTTTGCCCATATCTCCTTAAATATACGTCCTAGGGCGAAAAGGACTTTAATTCGTGACCACCCCCAAAAAATTGACAAATCCACCCAAAACCTAAAAAAATTTAAATTTTGATATGAAAAACTTTTTTTCCCATATCTCCTAAACTAAGTGCCCTAGCGCGAAAAGGACTTTAATTCATGACCACCCCCAAAAAAATTGAATAATCCTCCCAAAACCTAAAAAAATTGAAATTTTTATCTGAAAAACTTATTTTGCCCATATCTTCGTATATACGCGTCCTAGAGCGAAAAGGACTTTAATTCGTAACACCCCAAAAAATTTAATAATCCGCTCAACACCTAAAAAATTGCAATTTTTATATGAAAAAGTTATTTTGCCCATATCTCCTTAAATATACGTCCTAGGGCGAAAAGGACTTTAATTCGTGACCACACCCAAAAAATTGACAAATCCAATCAAAACCTACAAAAAATTTAAATTTTGATATGAAAAACTTATTTTGCCCATATCTCCCAAACTAAGGCCCCTAGCGCGAAAAGGACTTTAATTCATGACCACCCCCAAAAAAATTGAATAATCCTCCCAAAACCTAAAAAAATTGAAATTTTTATCTGAAAAACTTATTTTGCCCATATCTTCGTATATACGCGTCCTAGAGCGAAAAGGACTTTAATTCGTAACACCCCAAAAAATTTAATAATCCGCTCAAAACCTAAAAAATTGCAATTTTATATGAACAAGTTATTTTGCCCATATCTCCTTAAATGTACGTCCTAGGGCGAAAAGGACTTTAATTCGTGACCACCCCCAAAAAATTGACAAATCCACCCAAAACCTAAAAAAATTTAAATTTTGATATGAAAAACTTTTTTTCCCATATCTCCTAAACTAAGTGCCCTAGCGCGAAAAGGACTTTAATTCATGACCACCCCCAAAAAAATTGAATAATCCTCCCAAAACCTAAAAAAATTGAAATTTTTATCTGAAAAACTTATTTTGCCCATATCTTCGTATATACGCGTCCTAGAGCGAAAAGGACTTTAATTCGCAACACCCCAAAAAATTTAATAATCCGCTCAAAACTTAAAAAAATTGCAATTTTTATATGAAAAAGTTATTTTGCTCATATCTCCTTAAATATACGCGAAAAGGACTTTACTTCGTGAAACCCCCAAAAAATTGGCAAATCCACCCAAAACCTAATAAATTTAAATTTTGATATGAAAAAAAAAATTAATAATCCACTCAAAACCTAATAATCCGCTCAAAACCTCAAAAAATTTCAATTTTTATATGAAAAAGTTATTTTGCCCATATCTCCTTAAATATACGTCCTAGGGCGAAAAGGACTTTAATTCGTGACCACACCCAAAAAATTGACAAATCCACCCAAAACCTAAAAACAATTTAAATTTTGATATGAAAAACTTATTTTGCACATATCTCCTAAACTAAGCGCCCTAGCGCGAAAAGGACTTTAATTCATGACCACCCCCAAAAAAATAATCCTCCCAAAACCTAAAAAAAATTGAAATTTTTATCTGAAAATCTTATTTTGCCCATATCTTCGTGTATACGCGTCCTAGAGCGAAAAGGACTTTAATTCGTAACACCCCAAAAAATTTAATAATCCGCTCAAAACTTAAAAAAATTGCAATTTTTATATGAAAAAGTTATTTTGCCCATATCTCCTTAAATATACGCGAAAAGGACTTTACTTCGTGAAACCCCCAAAAAATTGGCAAATCCACCCAAAACCTAACAAATTTAAATTTTGATATGAAAAAAAAAATTAATAATCCACTCAAAACCTAATAATCCGCTCAAAACCTAAAAAATTGCAATTTTTATATGAAAAAGTTATTTTGCCCATATCTCCTTAAATATACGTCCTAGGGCGAAAAGGACTTTAATTCGTGACCACACCCAAAAAATGGACAAATCCACCCAAAACCTAAAAACAATTTAAATTTTGATATGAAAAACTTATTTTGCACATATCTCCTAAACTAAGCGCCCTAGCGCGAAAAGGACTTTAATTCATGACCACCCCCAAAAAAATAATCCTCCCAAAACCTAAAAAAATTGAAATTTTTATCTGAAAAACTTATTTTGCCCATATCTTCGTATATACGCGTCCTAGAGCGAAAAGGACTTTAATTCGCAACACCCCAAAAAAATTAATAATCCGCTCAAAACTTAAAAAAATTGCAATTTTTATAAAGGGTGATTCTTTTGAGGTTAGGATTTTCATGCATTAGTATTTGACAGATCACGTGGGATTTCAGACATGGTGTCAAAGAGAAAGATGCTCAGTATGCTTTGACATTTCATCATGAATAGACGAACGATCTGCCACAACGTCGAATTTTCAGTGAATGGGCCCTAGAAAAGTTGGCAGAAAATCCGCTTTTTTATCGACAAATTTTGTTCAGCGATGAGGCTCATTTCTGGTTGAATGGCTACGTAAATAAGCAAAATTGCCGCATTTGGAGTGAAGAGCAACCAGAAGCCGTTCAAGAACTGCCCATGCATCCCGAAAAATGCACTGTTTGGTGTGGTTTGTACGCTGGTGGAATCATTGGACCGTATTTTTTCAAAGATGCTGTTGGACGCAACGTTACGGTGAATGGCGATCGCTATCGTTCGATGCTAACAAACTTTTTGTTGCCAAAAATGGAAGAACTGAACTTGGTTGACATGTGGTTTCAACAAGATGGCGCTACATGCCACACAGCTCGCGATTCTATGGCCATTTTGAGGGAAAACTTCGGAGAACAATTCATCTCAAGAAATGGACCGGTAAGTTGGCCACCAAGATCATGCGATTTGACGCCTTTAGACTATTTTTTGTGGGGCTACGTCAAGTCTAAAGTCTACAGAAATAAGCCAGCAACTATTCCAGCTTTGGAAGACAACATTTCCGAAGAAATTCGGGCTATTCCGGCCGAAATGCTCGAAAAAGTTGCCCAAAATTGGACTTTCCGAATGGACCACCTAAGACGCAGCCGCGGTCAACATTTAAATGAAATTATCTTCAAAAAGTAAATGTCATGGACCAATCTAACGTTTCAAATAAAGAACCGATGAGATTTTGCAAATTTTATGCGTTTTTTTTAAAAAAAAAGTTATCAAGCTCTTAACAAATCACCCTTTATGAAAAAGTTATTTTGCCCATATCTCCTTAAATATACGCGAAAAGGACTTTACTTCGTGAAACCCCCAAAAAATTGGCAAATCCACCCAAAACCTAACAAATTTAAATTTTGATATGAAAAAAAAAATTAATAATCCACTCAAAACCTAATAATCCGCTCAAAACCTAAAAAAATTGCAATTTTTATATGAAAAAGTTATTTTGCCCATATCTCCTTAAATATACGTCCTAGGGCGAAAAGGACTTTAATTCGTGACCACACCCAAAAAATTGACAAATCCACCCAAAACCTAAAAACAATTTAAATTTTGATATGAAAAACTTATTTTGCACATATCTCCTAAACTAAGCGCCCTAGCGCGAAAAGGACTTTAATTCATGACCACCCAAAAAAAAATTGAATAATCCTCCCAAAACCTAAAAAAATTGAAATTCTTATCTGAAAACTTATTTTGCCCATATCTTCGTATATACGCGTCCTAGAGCGAAAATGACTTTAATTCGTAACACCCCAAAAAATTTAATAATCCACTCAAAACCTAAAAAAATTGCAATTTTTATATGAAGAAGTTATTTTGCCCATATCTCCTTAAATATACGTCCTAGGGCGAAAAGGACTTTAATTCGTGAACACCCCCAAAAAATTGACAAATCCACCCAAAACCTAAAAAAATTTAAATTTTGATATGAAAAACTTATTTTGCCCATATCTCCTAAACTAAGCGCCCTAGCGCGAAAAGGACTTTAATTCATGACCACCCCCAAAAAAATAATCCTCCCAAAACCTAAAAAAAATTGAAATTTTTATCTGAAAATCTTATTTTGCCCATATCTTCGTATATACGCGTCCTAGAGCGAAAAGGACTTTAATTCGTAACACCCCAAAAAATTTAATAATCCGCTCAAAACCTAAAAAATTGCAATTTTATATGAACAAGTTATTTTGCCCATATCTCCTTAAATATACGTCCTAGGGCGAAAAGGACTTTAATTCGTGACCACCCCCAAAAAATTGACAAATCCACCCAAAACCTAAAAAAATTTAAATTTTGATATGAAAAACTTTTTTTCCCATATCTCCTAAACTAAGTGCCCTAGCGCGAAAAGGACTTTAATTCATGACCACCCCCAAAAAAATTGAATAATCCTCCCAAAACCTAAAAAAATTGAAATTTTTATCTGAAAAACTTATTTTGCCCATATCTTCGTATATACGCGTCCTAGAGCGAAAAGGACTTTAATTCGCAACACCCCAAAAAATTTAATAATCCGCTCAAAACTTAAAAAAATTGCAATTTTTATATGAAAAAGTTATTTTGCTCATATCTCCTTAAATATACGCGAAAAGGACTTTACTTCGTGAAACCCCCAAAAAATTGGCAAATCCACCCAAAACCTAATAAATTTAAATTTTGATATGAAAAAAAAATTAATAATCCACTCAAAACCTAATAATCCGCTCAAAACCTCAAAAAATTGCAATTTTTATATGAAAAAGTTATTTTGCCCATATCTCCTTAAATATACGTCCTAGGGCGAAAAGGACTTTAATTCGTAACCACACCCAAAAAATTGACAAATCCACCCAAAACCTAAAAACAATTTAAATTTTGATATGAAAAACTTATTTTGCACATATCTCCTAAACTAAGCGCCCTAGCGCGAAAAGGACTTTAATTCATGACCACCCAAAAAAAAATTGAATAATCCTCCCAAAACCTAAAAAAATTGAAATTTTTATCTGAAAACTTATTTTGCCCATATCTTCGTATATACGCGTCCTAGAGCGAAAAGGACTTTAATTCGTAACACCCCAAAAAATTTAATAATCCACTCAAAACCTAAAAAAATTGCAATTTTTATATGAAAAAGTTATTTTGCCCATATCTCCTTAAATATACGTCCTAGGGCGAAAAGGACTTTAATTCGTGAACACCCCCAAAAAATTGACAAATCCACCCAAAACCTAAAAAAATTTAAATTTTGATATGAAAAACTTATTTTGCCCATATCTCCTAAACTAAGCGCCCTAGCGCGAAAAGGACTTTAATTCATGACCACCCCCAAAAAAATAATCCTCCCAAAACCTAAAAAAAATTGAAATTTTTATCTGAAAATCTTATTTTGCCCATATCTTCGTATATACGCGTCCTAGAGCGAAAAGGACTTTAATTCGTAACACCCCAAAAAATTTAATAATCCACTCAAAACCTAAAAAAATTGCAATTTTTATATGAAAAAGTTATTTTGCCCATATCTCCTTAAATATGCGTCCTAGGGCGAAATGGACTTTAATTCGTGACCACCCCCAAAAAATTGACAAATGCACCCAAATCCTAAAAAAAATTTAAATTTTGATATGAAAAACTTTTTTTCCCATATCTCCTAAACTAAGTGCCCTAGCGCGAAAAGGACTTTAATTCATGACCACCCCCAAAAAAATTGAATAATCCTCCCAAAACCTAAAAAAATTGAAATTTTTATCTGAAAAACTTATTTTGCCCATATCTTCATATATACGCGTCCTAGAGCGAAAAGGACTTTAATTCGTAACACCCCAAAAAATTTAATAATCCGCTCAAAACTTAAAAAAATTGCAATTTTTATATGAAAAAGTTATTTTGCCCATATCTCCTTAAATATACGCGAAAAGGACTTTACTTCGTGAAACCCCCAAAAAATTGGCAAATCCACCCAAAACCTAACAAATTTAAATTTTGATATGAAAAACTTATTTTGCCCATATCTCCTAAACTAAGCGCCCTAGCGCGAAAAGGACTTTAATTCATGACAACCCCCAAAAAAATTGAATAATCCTCCCAAAACCTAAAAAAATTGAAATTTTTATCTGAAAATCTTATTTTGCCCATATCTTCGTATATACGCGTCCTAGAGCGAAAAGGACTTTAATTCGTAACACCCCAAAAAATTTAATAATCCGCTCAAAACCTAAAAAAATTGCAATTTTATATGAACAAGTTATATTGCCCATATCTCCTTAAATATACGTCCTAGGGCGAAAAGGACTTTAATTCGTGACCACCCCCAAAAAATTGACAAATCCACCCAAAACCTAAAAAAATTTAAATTTTGATATGAAAAACTTTTTTTGCCCATATCTCCTAAACTAAGCGCCCTAGCGCGAAAAGGACTTTAATTCATGACCACCCCCAAAAAAATAATCCTCCCAAAACCTAAAAAAAATTGAAATTTTTATCTGAAAATCTTATTTTGCCCATATCTTCGTATATACGCGTCCTAGAGCGAAAAGGACTTTAATTCGTAACACCCCAAAAAATTTAATAATCCACTCAAAACCTAAAAAAATTGCAATTTTTATATGAAAAAGTTATTTTGCCCATATCTCCTTAAATATGCGTCCTAGGGCGAAATGGACTTTAATTCGTGACCACCCCCAAAAAATTGACAAATGCACCCAAAACCTAAAAAAAATTTAAATTTTGATATGAAAAACTTTTTTTCCCATATCTCCTAAACTAAGTGCCCTAGCGCGAAAAGGACTTTAATTCATGACCACCCCCAAAAAAATTGAATAATCCTCCCAAAACCTAAAAAAATTGAAATTTTTATCTGAAAAACTTATTTTGCCCATATCTTCATATATACGCGTCCTAGAGCGAAAAGGACTTTAATTCGTAACACCCCAAAAAATTTAATAATCCGCTCAAAACTTAAAAAAATTGCAATTTTTATATGAAAAAGTTATTTTGCCCATATCTCCTTAAATATACGCGAAAAGGACTTTACTTCGTGAAACCCCCAAAAAAATTGGCAAATCCACCCAAAACCTAACAAATTTAAATTTTGATATGAAAAAAAAATTAATAATCCACTCAAAACCTAATAATCCGCTCAAAACCTAAAAAAATTGCAATTTTTATATGAAAAAGTTATTTTGCCCATATCTCCTTAAATATACGTCCTAGGGCGAAAAGGACTTTAATTCGTGAACACCCCCAAAAAATTGACAAATCCACCCAAAACCTAAAAAAATTTAAATTTTGATATGAAAAACTTATTTTGCCCATATCTCCTAAACTAAGCGCCCTAGCGCGAAAAGGACTTTAATTCATGACCACCCCCAAAACAATAATCCTCCCAAAACCTAAAAAAAATTGAAATTTTTATCTGAAAATCTTATTTTGCCCATATCTTCGTATATACGCGTCCTAGAGCGAAAAGGACTTTAATCCGTAACACCCCAAAAAATTTAATAATCCACTCAAAACCTAAAAAAATTGCAATTTTTATATGAAAAAGTTATTTTGCCCATATCTCCTTAAATATGCGTCCTAGGGCGAAATGGACTTTAATTCGTGACCACCCCCAAAAAATTGACAAATGCACCCAAATCCTAAAAAAAATTTAAATTTTGATATGAAAAACTTTTTTTCCCATATCTCCTAAACTAAGTGCCCTAGCGCGAAAAGGACTTTAATTCATGACCACCCCCAAAAAAATTGAATAATCCTCCCAAAACCTAAAAAAATTGAAATTTTTATCTGAAAAACTTATTTTGCCCATATCTTCATATATACGCGTCCTAGAGCGAAAAGGACTTTAATTCGTAACACCCCAAAAAATTTAATAATCCGCTCAAAACTTAAAAAAATTGCAATTTTTATATGAAAAAGTTATTTTGCCCATATCTCCTTAAATATACGCGAAAAGGACTTTACTTCGTGAAACCCCCAAAAAATTGGCAAATCCACCCAAAACCTAACAAATTTAAATTTTGATATGAAAAACTTATTTTGCCCATATCTCCTAAACTAAGCGCCCTAGCGCGAAAAGGACTTTAATTCATGACAACCCCCAAAAAAATTGAATAATCCTCCCAAAACCTAAAAAAATTGAAATTTTTATCTGAAAATCTTATTTTGCCCATATCTTCGTATATACGCGTCCTAGAGCGAAAAGGACTTTAATTCGTAACACCCCAAAAAATTTAATAATCCGCTCAAAACCTAAAAAAATTGCAATTTTATATGAACAAGTTATTTTGCCCATATCTCCTTAAATATACGTCCTAGGGCGAAAAGGACTTTAATTCGTGACCACCCCCAAAAAATTGACAAATCCACCCAAAACCTAAAAAAATTTAAATTTTGATATGAAAAACTTTTTTTGCCCATATCTCCTAAACTAAGCGCCCTAGCGCGAAAAGGACTTTAATTCATGACCACCCCCAAAAAAGTGAATAATCCTCCCAAAACCTAAAAAAATTGAAATTTTTATCTGAAAAACTTATACGCGTCCTAGAGCGAAAAAACTTTAATTCGTAACACCCCAAAAAATTTAATAATCCACTCAAAACCTAAAAAAATGCAATTTTTATATGAAAAAGTTATTTTGCCCATATCTCCTTAAATATGCGTCCTAGGGCGAAATGGACTTTAATTCGTGACCACCCCCAAAAAATTGAAAAATCCACCCAATATCTAAAAAATTTAAATTTTGATATGAAAAACTTATTTTTCCCATATCTCCTAAACTAAGCGCCCTAGCGCGAAAAGGACTTTAATTCATGACCACCCCCAAGAAAATTGAATAATCCTCCCAAAACCTAAAAAAATTGAAATTTTTATCTGAAAAACTTATTTTGCCCATATCTTCGTATATACGCGTCTTAGAGCGAAAAGGACTTTAATTCGTAACACCCCAAAAAATTTAATAATCCGCTCAAAACCTAAAAAAATTGCAATTTTTATATGAAAAAGTTATTTTGCCCATATCTCCTTAAATATACGTCCTAGGGCGAAAAGGACTTTAATTCGTGACCACACCTAAAAAATTGACAAATCCACCCAAAACCTAAAAACAATTTAAATTTTGATATGAAAAACTTATTTTGCACATATCTCCTAAACTAAGCGCCCTAGCGCGAAAAGGACTTTAATTCATGACCACTCCCAAAAAAATAATCCTCCCAAAACCTAAAAAAAATTGAAATTTTTATCTGAAAATCTTATTTTGCCCATATCTTCGTATATACGCGTCCTAGAGCGAAAAGGACTTTAATTCGTAACACCCCAAAAAAATTTAATAATCCACTCAAAACCTAAAAAAATTGCAATTTTTATATGAAAAAGTTATTTTGCCCATATCTCCTTAAATATACGCGAAAAGGACTTTACTTCGTGAAACCCCCAAAAAATTGGCAAATCCACCCAAAACCTAACAAATTTAAATTTTGATATGAAAAACTTATTTTGCCCATATCTCCTAAACTAAGCGCCCTAGCGCGAAAAGGACTTTAATTCATGACAACCCCCAAAAAATTTGAATAATCCTCCCAAAACCTAAAAAAATTGAAATTTTTATCTGAAAATCTTATTTTGCCCATATCTTCGTATATACGCGTCCTAGAGCGAAAAGGACTTTAATTCGTAACACCCCAAAAAATTTAATAATCCGCTCAAAACCTAAAAAAATTGCAATTTTATATGAACAAGTTATTTTGCCCATATCTCCTTAAATATACGTCCTAGGGCGAAAAGGACTTTAATTCGTGACCACCCCCAAAAAATTGACAAATCCACCCAAAACCTAAAAAAATTTAAATTTTGATATGAAAAACTTTTTTTGCCCATATCTCCTAAACTAAGCGCCCTAGCGCGAAAAGGACTTTAATTCATGACCACCCCCAAAAAAATTGAATAATCCTCCCAAAACCTAAAAAAATTGAAATTTTTATCTGAAAAACTTATTTTGTCCATATCTTCGTATATACGCGTCCTAGAGCGAAAAGGACTTTAATTCGTAACACCCCAAAAAAAATTAATAATCCACTCAAAACCTAAAAAAATTGCTACTTTTATATGAAAAAGTTAGTTTGCCCATATCTCCTTAAATATGCGTCCTAGGGCGAAATGGACTTTAATTCGTGACCACCCCCAAAAAATTGACAAATCCACCCAAAATCTAAAAAATTTAAATTTTGATATGAAAAACTTATTTTTCCCATATCTCCTAAACTAAGCGCCCTAGCGCGAAAAGGACTTTAATTCATGACCACCCAAAAAAAAAATTGAATAATCCTCCCAAAACCTAAAAAAATTGAAATTTTTATCTGAAAATCTTATTTTGCCCATATCTTCGTATATACGCGTCCTAGAGCGAAAAGGACTTTAATTCGTAACACCCCAAAAAATTTAATAATCCACTCAAAACCAAAAAAAAAATTGCAATTTTTATATGAAAAAGTTATTTTGCCCATATCTCCTTAAATATACGTCCTAGGGCGAAAAGGACTTTAATTCGTGAACACCCCCAAAAAATTGACAAATCCACCCAAAACCTAAAAAAATTTAATTTTTGATATGAAAAACTTATTTTGCCCATATCTCCTAAACTAAGCGCCCTAGCGCGAAAAGGACTTTAATTCATGACCACTCCCAAAAAAATAATCCTCCCAAAACCTAAAAAAAATTGAAATTTTTATCTGAAAATCTTATTTTGCCCATATCTTCGTATATACGCGTCCTAGAGCGAAAAGGACTTTAATTCGTAACACCCCAAAAAAATTTAATAATCCACTCAAAACCTAAAAAAATTGCAATTTTTATATGAAAAAGTTATTTTGCCCATATCTCCTTAAATATACGCGAAAAGGACTTTACTTCGTGAAACCCCCAAAAAATTGGCAAATCCACCCAAAACCTAACAAATTTAAATTTTGATATGAAAAACTTATTTTGCCCATATCTCCTAAACTAAGCGCCCTAGCGCGAAAAGGACTTTAATTCATGACAACCCCCAAAAAATTTGAATAATCCTCCCAAAACCTAAAAAAATTGAAATTTTTATCTGAAAATCTTATTTTGCCCATATCTTCGTATATACGCGTCCTAGAGCGAAAAGGACTTTAATTCGTAACACCCCAAAAAATTTAATAATCCGCTCAAAACCTAAAAAAATTGCAATTTTATATGAACAAGTTATTTTGCCCATATCTCCTTAAATATACGTCCTAGGGCGAAAAGGACTTTAATTCGTGACCACCCCCAAAAAATTGACAAATCCACCCAAAACCTAAAAAAATTTAAATTTTGATATGAAAAACTTTTTTTGCCCATATCTCCTAAACTAAGCGCCCTAGCGCGAAAAGGACTTTAATTCATGACCACCCCCAAAAAAATTGAATAATCCTCCCAAAACCTAAAAAAATTGAAATTTTTATCTGAAAAACTTATTTTGTCCATATCTTCGTATATACGCGTCCTAGAGCGAAAAGGACTTTAATTCGTAACACCCCAAAAAAAATTAATAATCCACTCAAAACCTAAAAAAATTGCTACTTTTATATGAAAAAGTTAGTTTGCCCATATCTCCTTAAATATGCGTCCTAGGGCGAAATGGACTTTAATTCGTGACCACCCCCAAAAAATTGACAAATCCACCCAAAATCTAAAAAATTTAAAATTTGATATGAAAAACTTATTTTTCCCATATCTCCTAAACTAAGCGCCCTAGCGCGAAAAGGACTTTAATTCATGACCACCCAAAAAAAAAATTGAATAATCCTCCCAAAACCTAAAAAAATTGAAATTTTTATCTGAAAAACTTATACGCGTCCTAGAGCGAAAAGAACTTTAATTCGTAACACCCCAAAATATTTAATAATCCACTCAAAACCTAAAAAAATGCAATTTTTATATGAAAAAGTTATTTTGCCCATATCTCCTTAAATATGCGTCCTAGGGCGAAATGGACTTTAATTCGTGACCACCCCCAAAAAATTGAAAAATCCACCCAAAATCTAAAAAATTTAAATTTTGATATGAAAAACTTATTTTTCCCATATCTCCTAAACTAAGCGCCCTAGCGCGAAAAGGACTTTTATTCATGACCACCCCCAAGAAAATTGAATAATCCTCACAAAACCTAAAAAAATTGAAATTTTTATCTGAAAAACTTATTTTGCCCATATCTTCGTATATACGCGTCCTAGAGCGAAAAGGACTTTAATTCGTAACACCCCAAAAAATTTAATAATCCGCTCAAAACCTAAAAAAATTGCAATTTTTATATGAAAAAGTTATTTTGCCCATATCTCCTTAAATATACGTCCTAGGGCGAAAAGGACTTTAATTCGTGACCACACCCAAAAAATTGACAAATCCACCCAAAACCTAAAAACAATTTAAATTTTGATATGAAAAACTTATTTTGCACATATCTCCTAAACTAAGCGCCCTAGCGCGAAAAGGACTTTAATTCATGACCACCCAAAAAAAAATTGAATAATCCTCCCAAAACCTAAAAAAATTGAAATTTTTATCTGAAAACTTATTTTGCCCATATCTTCGTATATACGCGTCCTAGAGCGAAAAGGACTTTAATTCGTAACACCCCAAAAAATTTAATAATCCACTCAAAACCTAAAAAACTGCAATTTTTATATGAAAAAGTTATTTTGCCCATATCTCCTTAAATATACGTCCTAGGGCGAAAAGGACTTTAATTCGTGAACACCCCCAAAAAATTGACAAATCCACCCAAAACCTAAAAAAATTTAAATTTTGATATGAAAAACTTATTTTGCCCATATCTCCTAAACTAAGCGCCCTAGCGCGAAAAGGACTTTAATTCATGACCACCCCCAAAAAAATAATCCTCCCAAAACCTAAAAAAAATTGAAATTTTTATCTGAAAATCTTATTTTGCCCATATCTTCGTATATACGCGTCCTAGAGCGAAAAGGACTTTAATTCGTAACACCCCAAAAAATTTAATAATCCGCTCAAAACCTAAAAAAATTGCAATTTTTATATGAAAAAGTTATTTTGCCCATATCTCCTTAAATATGCGTCCTAGGGCGAAATGGACTTTAATTCGTGACCACCCCCAAAAAATTGACAAATGCACCCAAAACCTAAACAAAATTTAAATTTTGATATGAAAAACTTTTTTTCCCATATCTCCTAAACTAAGTGCCCTAGCGCGAAAAGGACTTTAATTCATGACCACCCCCAAAAAAATTGAATAATCCTCCCAAAACCTAAAAAAATTGAAATTTTTATCTGAAAAACTTATTTTGCCCATATCTTCGTATATACGCGTCCTAGAGCGAAAAGGACTTTAATTCGTAACACCCCAAAAAATTTAATAATCCGCTCAAAACTTAAAAAAATTGCAATTTTTATATGAAAAAGTTATTTTGCCCATATCTCCTTAAATATACGCGAAAAGGACTTTACTTCGTGAAACCCCCAAAAAATTGGCAAATCCACCCAAAACCTAAAAAATTTAAATTTTGATATGAAAAACTTATTTTGCCCATATCTCCTAAACTAAGCGCCCTAGCGCGAAAAGGACTTTAATTCATGACAACCCCCAAAAAAATTGAATAATCCTCCCAAAACCTAAAAAAATTGAAATTTTTATCTGAAAATCTTATTTTGCCCATATCTTCGTATATACGCGTCCTAGAGCGAAAAGGACTTTAATTCGTAACACCCCAAAAAATTTAATAATCCGCTCAAAACCTAAAAAAATTGCAATTTTATATGAACAAGTTATTTTGCCCATATCTCCTTAAATATACGTCCTAGGGCGAAAAGGACTTTAATTCGTGACCACCCCCAAAAAATTGACAAATCCACCCAAAACCTAAAAAAATTTAAATTTTGATATGAAAAACTTTTTTTGCCCATATCTCCTAAACTAAGCGCCCTAGCGCGAAAAGGACTTTAATTCATGACCACCCCCAAAAAAATTGAATAATCCTCCCAAAACCTAAAAAAATTGAAATTTTTATCTGAAAAACTTATTTTGCCCATATCTTCGTATATACGCGTCCTAGAGCGAAAAGGACTTTAATTCGTAACACCCAAAAAAAAAAAATTAATAATCCACTCAAAACCTAAAAAAATTGCTATTTTTATATGAAAAAGTTAGTTTGCCCATATCTCCTTAAATATGCGTCCTAGGGCGAAATGGACTTTAATTCGTGACCACCCCCAAAAAATTGACAAATCCACCCAAAATCTAAAAAATTTTAATTTTGATATGAAAAACTTATTTTTCCCATATCTCCTAAACTAAGCGCCCTAGCGCGAAAAGGACTTTAATTCATGACCACCCCCAAAAAAATTGAATAATCCTCGCAAAACCTAAAAAAATTGAAATTTTTATCTGAAAAACTTATTTTGCCCATATCTTCGTATATACGCGTCCTAGAGCTAAAAGGACTTTAATTCGTAACACCCCAAAAAATTTAATAATCCGCTCAAAACCTAAAAAATTGCAATTTTTATATGAAAAAGTTATTTTGCCCATATCTCCTTAAATATACGTCCTAGGGCGAAAAGGACTTTAATTCATGACCACCCCCAAAAAATTGACAAATCCACCCAAAACCTAAAAAAAATTAAATTTTGATATGAAAAACTTATTTTGCCCATATCTCCTAAACTAAGCGCCCTAGCGCGAAAAGGACTTTAATTCATGACCACCCCCAAAAAAATTGAATAATCCTCCCAAAACCTAAAAAAAATTGAAATTTTTATCTGAAAAACTTATTTTGCCCATATCTTCGTATATACGCGTCCTAGAGCGAAAAGGACTTTAATTCGTAACACCCCAAAAAATTTAATAATCCACTCAAAACCTAAAAAAATTGCAATTTTTATATGAAAATGTTATTTTGCCCATATCTCCTTAAATATGCGTCCTACGGCGAAATGGACTTTAATTCGTGCCCACCCCCAAAAAATTGACAAATCCACCCAAAACCTAAAAAATTTAAATTTTGATATGAAAAACTTATTTTGCCCATATCTCCTAAACTAAGCGCCCTAGCGCGAAAAGGACTTTAATTCATGACCACCCCCCAAAAAATTGAATAATCCTCCCAAAAACCTAAAAAAATTGAAATTTTTATCTGAAAATCTTATTTTGCCCATATCTTCGTATATACGCGTCCTAGAGCGAAAAGGACTTTAATTCGTAACACCCCAAAAAATTTAATAATCCGCTCAAAACCTAAAAAAATTGCAATTTTTATATGAAAAAGTTATTTTGCCCATATCTCCTTAAATATACGAAAAGGACTTTAATTCGTGACCACCCCCAAAAAATTGACAAATCCACCCAAAACCAAAAAAATGTAAATTTTGATATGAAAAAGATTTTTTGCCCATATCTCCTAAACTCAGCGCCCTAGCGCGAAAAGGACTTTAATTCATGACCACTCCCAAGAAAATTGAATAATCCTCCCAAAACCTAAAAAAATTGACATTTTTATCTGAAAATCTTATTTTGCCCATATCTTCGTATATACGCGTCCTAGAGCGAAAAGGACTTTAATTCGTAACACCCCAAAAAATTTAATAATCCGCTCAAAACCTAAAAAAATTGCAATTTTTATATGAAAAAGTTATTTTGCCCATATCTCCTTAAATATACGTCCTAGGGCGAAAAGGACTTTGATTCGTGACCACCCCCAAAAAATTGACAAATCCACCCAAAATCTAAAAAATTTAAATTTTGATATGAAAAACTTATTTTTCCCATATCTCCTAAACTAAGCGCCCTAGCGCGAAAAGGACTTTAATTCATGACCACCCCCAAAAAAATTGAATAATCTTCCCAAAACCTAAAAAAATTGAAATTTTTATCTGAAAATTTTATTTTGCCCATATCTTCGTATATACGCGTCCTAGAGCGAAAAGGACTTTAATTCGTAACACCCCAAAAATTGACAAATCCACCCAAAACCTAAAAAAAATAAATTTTGATATGAAAAACTTATTTGGGCCATATCTCCTAAACTAAGCGCCCTAGCGCGAAAAGGACTTTAATTCATGACCACTCCCAAGAAAATTGAATAATCCTCCCAAAACCTAAAAAAATTGAAATTTTTATCTGAAAAACTTATTTTGCCCATATCTTCTTATATACGCGTCCTAGAGCGAAAAGGACTTTAATTCGTAACACCCCAAAAAAAAATTAATAATCCACTCAAAACCTAAAAAAATTGCAATTTTTATATGAAAAAGTTATTTTGCCCATATCTCCTTAAATATGCGTCCTAGGGCGAAATGGACTTTAATTCGTGACCACCCCCAAAAAATTGACAAATCCACCCAAAACCTAAAAAAAATAAATTTTGATATGAAAAACTTATTTGGGCCATATCTACTAAACTAAGCGCCCTAGCGAGAAAAGGACTTTAATTCATGACCACCCCCAAACAAATTTAATAATCCTCCCAAAACCTAAAAAAATTGAAATTTTTATCTGAAAATCTTATTTTGCCCATATCTTCGTATATACGCGTCCTAGAGCGAAAAGGACTTTAATTCGTAACACCCCAAAAATTGACAAATCCACCCAAAACCTAAAAAAAATAAATTTTGATATGAAAAACTTATTTGGGCCATATCTACTAAACTAAGCGCCCTAGCGCGAAATGGACTTTAATTCGTGCCCACCCCCAAAAAATTGACAAATCCTCCCAAAACCTAAAAAATTTAAATTTTGATATGAAAAACTTATTTTGCCCATATTTCCTAAACTAAGCGCCCTAGCGCGAAAAGGACTTTAATTCATGACCACCCCCCAAAAAATTGAATAATCCTCCCAAAACCTAAAAAAATTGAAATTTTTATCTCAAAATCTTATTTTGCCCATATCTTCGTATATACGCGTCCTAGAGCGAAAAGGACTTTAATTCGTAACACCCCAAAAAATTTAATAATCCGCTCAAAACCTAAAAAAATTGCAATTTTTATATGAAAAAGTTATTTTGCCCATATCTCCTTAAATATACGTCCTAGGGCGAAAAGGACTTTAATTCGTGACCACCCCCAAAAAATTGACAAATCCACCCAAAACCTAAAAAAATTTAAATTTTGATATGAAAAACTTATTTTGCCCATATCTCCTAAACTAAGCGCCCTAGCGCGAAAAGGACTTTAATTCATGACCACTCCCAAGAAAATTGAATAATCCTCCCAAAACCTAAAAAAATTGAAATTTTTATCTGAAAATCTTATATTGCCCATATCTTCGTATATACGAGTCCTAGAGCGAAAAGGACTTTAATTCGTAACACCCCAAAAAAATTAATAATCCGCTCAAAACCTAAAAAAATTGCAATTTTTATATGAAAAAGTTATTTTGCCCATATCTCCTTAAATATACGTCCTAGGGCGAAAGGACTTTAATTCGTGACCACCCCCAAAAAATTGACAAATCCACCCAAAACCAAAAAAAATGTAAATTTTGATATGAAAAAGATTTTTTGCCCATATCTCCTAAACTAAGCGCCCTAGCGCGAAAAGGACTTTAATTCATGACCACCCCCAAAAAAATTGAATAATCCTCCCAAAACCTAAAAAAATTGAAATTTTTATCTGAAAAACTTATTTTGCCCATATCTTCGTATATACGCGTCCTAGAGCGAAAAGGACTTTAATTCGTAACACCCCAAAAAATTTAATAATCCGCTCAAAACCTAAAAAATTGCAATTTTTATATGAAAAAGTTATTTTGCCCATATCTCCTTAAATATACGTCCTAGGGCGAAAAGGACTTTAATTCATGACCACCCCCAAAAAATTGACAAATCCACCCAAAACCTAAAAAAAATTAAATTTTGATATGAAAAACTTATTTTGCCCATATCTCCTAAACTAAGCGCCCTAGCGCGAAAAGGACTTTAATTCATGACCACCCCCAAAAAAAAATTGAATAATCCTCCCAAAGCCTAAAAAAATTGAAATTTTTATCTGAAAAACTTATTTTGCCCATATCTTCGTATATACGCGTCCTAGAGCGAAAAGGACTTTAATTCGTAACACCCCAAAAAATTTAATAATCCACTCAAAACCTAAAAAAATTGCAATTTTTATATGAAAATGTTATTTTGCCCATATCTCCTTAAATATGCGTCCTACGGCGAAATGGACTTTAATTCGTGCCCACCCCCAAAAAATTGACAAATCCACCCAAACCTAAAAAATTTAAATTTTGATATGAAAAACTTATTTTGCCCATATCTCCTAAACTAAGCGCCCTATCGCGAAAAGGACTTTAATTCATGACCACCCCCCAAAAAATTGAATAATCCTCCCAAAACCTAAAAAAATTGAAATTTTTATCTGAAAATCTTATTTTGCCCATATCTTCTTATATACGCGTCCTAGAGCGAAAAGGACTTTAATTCGTAACACCCCAAAAAATTTAATAATCCGCTCAAAACCTAAAAAAATTGCAATTTTTATATGAAAAAGTTATTTTGCCCATATCTCCTTAAATATACGTCCTAGGGCGAAGAGGACTTTAATTCGTGACCACCCCCAAAAAATTGACAAATCCACCCAAAACCAAAAAAAATGTAAATTTTGATATGAAAAAGATTTTTTGCCCATATCTCCTAAACTAAGCGCCCTAGCGCGAAAAAGACTTCAATTCATGACCACTCCCAAGAAAATTGAATAATCCTCCCAAAACCTAAAAAAATTGAAATTTTTATCTGAAAAACTTATTTTGCCCATATCTTCGTATATACACGTCCTAGAGCGAAAAGGACTTTAATTCGTGACACCCCAAAAAATTTAATAATCCGCTCAAAACCTAAAAAATTGCAATTTTTATATGAAAAAGTTATTTTGCCCATATCTCCTTAAATATACGTCCTAGGGCGAAAAGGACTTTAATTCATGACCACCCCCAAAAAATTGACAAATCCACCCAAAACCTAAAAAAAATTAAATTTTGATTGAAAAACTTATTTTGCCCATATCTCCTAAACTAAGCGCCCTAGCGCGAAAAGGACTTTAATTCATGACCACCCCCAAAAAAATTGAATAATCCTCCCAAAACCTAAAAAAATTGAAATTTTTATATGAAAAACTTATTTTGCCCATATCTTCGTATATACGCGTCCTAGAGCGAAAAGGACTTTAATTCGTAACACCCCAAAAAATTTAATAATCCGCTCAAAACCTAAAAAAATTGCAATTTTTATATGAAAAAGTTATTTTGCCCATATCTCCTTAAATATACGTCCTAGGGCGAAAAGGACTTTAATTCGTGACCACCCCCAAAAAATTGACAAATCCACCCAAAACCTAAAAAAATTTAAATTTTGATATGAAAAACTTATTTTGCCCATATCTCCTAAACTAAGCGCCCTAGCGCGAAAAGGAGTTTAATTCATGACCACTCCCAAGAAAATTGAATAATCCTCCCAAAACCTAAAAAAATTGAAATTTTTATCTGAAAATCTTATTTTGCCCATATCTTCGTATATATACGCGTCCTAGAGCGAAAAGGACTTTAATTCGTAACACCCCAAAAAATTTAATAATCCGCTCAAAACCTAAAAAAATTGCAATTTTTATATGAAAAAGTTATTTTGCCCATATCTCCTTAAATATACGTCCTAGGGCGAAAAGGACTTTAATTCGTGACCACCCCCAAAAAATTGACAAATCCACCCAAAACCTAAAAAAAATTAAATTTTGATATGAAAAACTTATTTCGCCCATATCTCCTAAACTAAGCGCCCTAGCGCGAAAAGGACTTTAATTCATGACCACTCCCAAGAAAATTGAATAATCCTCCCAAAACCTAAAAAAATTGAAATTTTTATCTGAAAATCTTATTTTGCCCATATCTTCGTATATATACGCGTCCTAGAGCGAAAAGGACTTTAATTCGTAACACCCCAAAAAATTTAATAATCCGCTCAAAACCTAAAAAAATTGCAATTTTTATATGAAAAAGTTATTTTGCCCATATCTCCTTAAATATACGTCCTAGGGCGAAAAGGACTTTAATTCGTGACCACCCCCAAAAAATTGACAAATCCACCCAAAACCTAAAAAAATTTAAATTTTGATATGAAAAACTTTTTTTGCCCATATCTCCTAAACTAAGCGCCCTAGCGCGAAAAGGACTTTAATTCATGACCACCCCCAAAAAAATTGAATAATCCTCCCAAAACCTAAAAAAATTGAAATTTTTATCTGAAAAACTTATTTTGCCCATATCTTCGTATATACGCGTCCTAGAGCGAAAAGGACTTTAATTCGTAACACCCAAAAAAAATTAATAATCCACTCAAAACCTAAAAAAATTGCAATTTTTATATGAAAAAGTTATTTTGCCCATATCTCCTTAAATATGCGTCCTAGGGCGAAATGGACTTTAATTCGTGACCACCCCCAAAAAATTGACAAATCCACCCAAAATCTAAAAAATTTAAATTTTGATATGAAAAACTTATTTTTCCCATTGTATTGGACTTTTCTGTACTTCTCGTAATTCAAAATTTATATCGTCCATCACTGATGATTGTCTCTTTTGTTCTATGTTTTTTATGTAACATTAATTGAACACTAATGTTATTATTTGTCATATATAACATACCTGCAACATCTTTTAGTAATAAAACTACTCTCGAGAACATCAAAACGCTACCGCGGAGCATACTAGCTATTTGTCATTTGTCTCATTAAATGTTAAATATCAAAATAACCTCTTGTTGTTCTATATAATAAGACGAGTTGTTTATGCTATATGTCGTGATTGTTTTAATAAACCTTTTTAATATTAACTAATAAAATTCAAATCGTTTCATTCAGAAAATCTCGTACATTAAAAATTGGTGCCGAAACCCGGGAATTATTCCTTGTTAAAATATATATACATAAAACAAAAGAAACAACGAAAGTTAAGTTGTGTAATATACTCCATTTACGTGGTTGCAACTAGTCAATTCGTCTATTTCTGAACAAATACAAAATTACAAAAAAAAAATTGTCTGGTATTTTCTGAGCTTACCGGTTCATCATTAAAAAAAAAAAAAATAAATAAATAAACTTAATTATAATTCTTAACGCAACATCGAATAAACTCATTAAGTTTATAAAATGGAGAACTTTTCTTCGGCTGTAGCAGCGCAAAAAAAAGCATATAGCCATTTGCAAAAATTGGCAAAACGTTTTGACAAACAATCTGACAACAACCGAACAAAAGGATACATAAAATGTGTTTTAGAAGAAGTTGAATCAATTTACAAAGCGTTCAAAGAGGACCATGATCAAATTTGTACAATGGCTTTGGAGAACTCCATCGATGAAAAAGATATACCATATCTTAATGATGACTTCTATGAGATTTTCTTTGATACTTATCTTTCACTCAAATCAAAACTTCTAGATCTATTTGAAGAGCCATCAATGTCACATAATCATTTAGCAAGTACATTTATATCCACCCACAACAATAATGCTAACACTTCTTCATATGCTAAGCTTCCAAAAATCGAACTGCCTACTTTCACGGGAGAATACCTAGAGTGGATACCCTACAGTGATATGTTCACTTCTTTGGTGCACAACAACAACTCATTAACTGATATTCAAAAATATTTTTACCTAAAGGGCTCTTGTAAGGGTTCTCCATTGGACATCGTAAATCAATACCCAGCTTCCGAAAGAAACTACGCTGCTGCGTGGGATGCACTGAAAGCAAGATATCATAATAGGAGAAAACTCATCGATCAAATATTGAGCAAATTGTTTGGAATTCCTCAATCAAATGGGTCATTTGCAAGCATAAAGGAATTGCTCGACTCAACTAGATCTTCGTTATCTCTTTTAAGATCAATAGATATTGATATAGATACGTGGGATCCAATTTTAATATACCTAACAACCCAGAAAATGGACAAGCAGACTCGAAAAGATTGGGAACAATGCGTAAATTCAAATGAAAATCCATCCATGGGTGACTTATTCAACTTTTTGGAAATTGCTTTCAGAACATTGGAGTCTGTTGAGGAGTCAACTAACAGAGCCGAGAGTATGATTTCTGTTAACCGCGCTCATCAACAAAGACCCTATAAGCGATCGATGCATGTGCATAACTCTGCCGTAAACACAAATCTCTGCATCTGCTGCCAACGTCGACACCCCTTATACAAGTGCTTTAAGTTCTCATCACTGTCACCAACAGAGAAGAGATCAATCGTACTTCAACATAATGTATGCCCAAACTGCTTAAACACTGGCCACAACTGTAGTCAATGCAAAATAGCTGCTCGCTGCCAACTCTGCCAACAAACCCATCATACTATTCTGCATGCTGCGTATGTAAATGAAATAAGCCAACATAGATCAAACACAGCACTGTCTACTACAGTAGACAATTTGAATGCTACTGCATTAAGTAATACCCAGCCAACATTACATATCAACTCCCACATAACATCTCTTTCAGCAAACAAACAGTCGCAAGTTCTGCTAGCTACAGCTAAAGTTCTTATTAACCACCCATCTGGAGTGATCTGTGTAAAAGCTTTGGTTGATCCCGGTTCTCAGGCCTCTTTTGTAACCAGAGAGATCTGTCAGCTGTTAAACTTGAATAAGAAGAGAATAGAAGAGACGACAATCGATGGGATTGGATCTGTTGCCAAAACATCAATAAAACATATGGCGGAGCTGAACTTGATGTCAAATTATACTCAGAATTACAATTTAATAGTGAGTGCGCTAATTTTAACAAAAATTACGTCTTATAGTCCTGTCGATGTAAAGAAAACAGATTTACCTAACTTGGATGCATATCAGCTATCTGATCCCACTTTTTATTTGCCATCAAAAATAGATATTTTACTTGGTAGCGATGTTTACGGTGAGATCATGAAATCGAATAGTATAAAATTCCCAAATAGCATATATTTGCAGGAAAGTTATTTTGGATGGTTGATTTCTGGACCAATCGGAAAGCCATATACAACATCCACACTAGCTATAAATTGTTGTAATCTCGAAAATCAATTACGCTTATTCTGGGAACAGGAGGAGTTGAGTGAAACTAAACAATTGTCCATAGAAGAAGAAGACTGCGAGTCTTACTTTTCAAAAACATGTATCCGGACCCCTGATGGCAGATATGAGGTGCATTTACCTTTTAAAAGTTTGTTGAAAGGTAACAATGAACCAGTGTTTCAGAACACCGACTATCTCGCACTACAAAGGCTAAAGAAACTTGAAACGTCTTTCAAATTTCGGCCACAGTTTGCAAAGGCATACAAGGACTTTATGGCAGAATATGAAGCTTTAAACCATATGGAAAAAGTTGGAACATACCCTAGAGATTTACCTGCCAACATTTATATTTTGCCTCACCATGGTGTTTTACGAGAAAGTAGCACCACTACAAAACTTAGAGTGGTGTTCGATGGGAGTAGTAGAGTTGCACCCCAAGCATCTTTAAATGAAGAACTTGCAAGTGGGCCTCCTTTACAAAATGATTTGCCTACTATTATTACCCGCTGGAGGCGTTTTCAGATTTCTTTTACAGCCGACTTGGAAAAGATGTTTAGACAAATAAAAGTATGCAAAGATCATCAAAAATATCAATGCATTCTATGGCGTGATCCCTGTAATAACAACATTAATATCTACAAACTGAAAACAGTAACGTATGGTACAACGTCGGCGCCCTTTTTGGCCATACGTGTGCTAAAGCAGATTGCAAAGGATGGCAAGGATGATTACCCTTTAGCCAGTAGGGTCATTGATTCCGATACCTACGTTGACGATGTAATATCTGGTTGCGATACAGTTGAGGAGGCGGCTAAATTGACACGTCAGCTTGTTTTACTTTTGGGTAAAGCTGGCTTTACTCTAAGAAAATGGAGTTCGAATTCCGATAAGCTCCTAAGTACGATTCCTTCAGAATTTCGAACTACGAGCAGCAGTTTTCCAATCCAGAATACTGAAATGGTCAAAGCACTCGGATTGTCTTGGGATCCTAAAAGTGACCACTTCTATTTTAAGGTGAATTATTCATTTTGTGACAAGATAACTAAAAGTGTCGTACTTTCAGATTCCGCAAGGCTATTTGACCCACTTGGCTGGTTGGCCCCTACAACCATTATTGCAAAAATAATGTTTCAACATTTATGGCGAGAAGGTTTGGATTGGACGGATCCTTTACCAAAAAATTTACATGATGAATGGAGTAAATATCGGGTCGCATTAAAAGATATTGAAAAGCTATCGCTGCCACGATGGTTTCTTTGCCAGTCTACTTCATCAGCAGAGTTACATACATTCTGTGACGCTTCAAAAGTAGCATTCGCTGCCGCGGTATATCTGAGAGTGGTAACAGTAGATGGAAGTATACATGTTTGCCTTGTTCAATCAAAAACGAAAGTAGCCCCACTGAAAGTGCAAACAATCCCAAAGCTAGAACTTTGCGCAGCAGTTCTAGGTGCAAAACTGCTCTCCAAGGTAAAATCTTGCATCGGTCTTAACATTGAAAATGTTAATTTTTGGTCGGATAGTACTACAGTGCTTACCTGGATTAAAACTCAATCTTCTCAGCTACCAGTATACGAAGCAAATCGTGTTTCCCAAATACAGCGCTTGACAAATATTTCCGAGTGGCGATACGTTTCATCTACAGATAACCCTGCTGATTGTGCTACAAGAGGCCTGCTACCAAAAGATTTAAAAGCATGCAACATCTGGTGGCAAGGGCCAAATTGGCTAACAGAGAACGAAGAAACATGGCCTGTAAACAAGTTCAAAAGTAACATGCAACCAGCTGCAATTAAACCTACAGTGTATTCCTTCGCAACTACTAAATTAACAAAACCAAGTTCGTCAGAGTATCCGGATTTGTTGTTGAGATATTCATCCTTTAACAAACTTCAACGAGTAACCGCTTATATTCTAAGATTTTACAACAATATAAAGGCCTCGATATCTAAAAGACTTGGATCGAAACTGCAAACGATTTCAGGCTGTCTTCAGTCGTTCGAATTAACGTGTTCCAGATTGTTATTGGTTAAGATGTGCCAGCGGATTTCCTTTAAGGATGACTTAGCTTGCTTCAAAAGCAAACTTCCTTTACCAGCTAATAGCCGTATAATAAAACTTCAACCTTTTCTGGATGAACACGGTGTTATTCGAGTTGGAGGAAGAATAAAAAATGCAGATCTTTCGTTTGAGAAAAAACACCCTATATTGCTAACAAAAACTGATCCCATTTCTACTCTTATATTTGCAGAAGCTCATTATAAAACGCTACATGGGGGAGTACAGCTAATGCAATCGTATGTCATGACACATTATTGGATCTTGTCGGCCAGAAACTTGGCAAAATCTGTTAAACGTAACTGTTTAACTTGCTTTAAATATGCGTCTAGAGCCGCAACTCAAATTATGGGAGATCTTCCTCAAGTGAGACTGAATCCTGCAAGAACTTTCAAGCACAGCGGCCTTGATTATGCCGGTCCGATCACCATAAAGCAGAATACCCTGAGACGAAGCACTACCAGCAAGGGATACATATGTCTATTTGTGTGTATGTGCACTAAAGCGGTTCATCTTGAGGTTGTTTCCAGTTTGACCACTGAGGATTTCATAGCCGCTTTCAAAAGATTTACCTCACGACGAGGACATTGTACTGATTTATATTCAGATAACGGTACCACTTTTATTGGGGCATCAAAAGAATTGCAAATTTTGCATCATAGATCGAAGGCAACGATTCCTGAAAAGCTAGCGGAAGGGCTGCATAATATTGGCACTACTTGGCATTTTATACCACCTGCTTCGCCCCATTTTGGAGGCCTTTGGGAGGCCGGAGTAAAATCCACAAAACATCACCTACGTCGGATAATGGGCGACCGAATTCTTACTTATGAGGAGCTATCGACACTGTTATGCCAAATTGAAAGCTGCTTAAATTCCAGGCCTCTTTGTCCACTTTCTACCGATCCTTCCGATTTCAGCGTGTTAACACCAGCACATTTTTTAATAGGTGAGCCTACAACTTGTTTGGCGGAGCAGGACTTATTAGATTCCAAAATAGATCGGTTGGCTCGGTGGAAGCAGATTGAAAAGTTGAAGCAACACTTCTGGAATCGGTGGTCAAAAGAATATCTCAACAGATTGCAGGCGAGACCCAAATGGAACAGGGTGGAACGAGAAGCACGAATTGGAGATGTTGTATTGGTACTTCATGAGCGTAGTACTCCGGGACATTGGCCACTAGCTCGCATTGAAGAAATACATCCTGGATCCGATGGGCATTGCCGGGTTGTGACCCTATATTGCAATGGTAAATTCATAAAACGTCCAATTTCTAAGATCTGTTTTCTACCGTCAGATGAGATGTCCAGTTCACATTTGGAGGCTTCTAGAGAAGAATAAAAATGATATGCGGCTTAAGAACTATCGTTCTTAGTGGGGGAGAATGTATTGGACTTTTCTGTACTTCTCGTAATTCAAAATTTATATCGTCCATCACTGATGATTGTCTCTTTTGTTCTATGTTTTTTATGTAACATTAATTGAACACTAATGTTATTATTTGTCATATATAACATACCTGCAACATCTTTTAGTAATAAAACTACTCTCGAGAACATCAAAACGCTACCGCGGAGCATACTAGCTATTTGTCATTTGTCTCATTAAATGTTAAATATCAAAATAACCTCTTGTTGTTCTATATAATAAGACGAGTTGTTTATGCTATATGTCGTGATTGTTTTAATAAACCTTTTTAATATTAACTAATAAAATTCAAATCGTTTCATTCAGAAAATCTCGTACACCCATATCTACTAAACTAAGCGCCCTAGCGCGAAAAGGACTTTAATTCATGACCACCCCCAAAAAAATTGAATAATCCTCCCAAAACCTAAAAAAATTGAAATTTTTATCTGAAAAACTTATTTTGCCCATATCTTCGTATATACACGTCCTAGAGCGAAAAGGACTTTAATTCGTGACACCCCAAAAAATTTAATAATCCGCTCAAAACCTAAAAAATTGCAATTTTTATATGAAAAAGTTATTTTGCCCATATCTCCTTAAATATACGTCCTAGGGCGAAAAGGACTTTAATTCATGACCACCCCCAAAAAATTTACAAATCCACCCAAAACCTAAAAAAAATTAAATTTTGATTGAAAAACTTATTTTGCCCATATCTCCTAAACTAAGCGCCCTAGCGCGAAAAGGACTTTAATTCATGACCACCCCCAAAAAAATTGAATAATCCTCCCAAAACCTAAAAAAATTGAAATTTTTATATGAAAAACTTATTTTGCCCATATCTTCGTATATACGCGTCCTAGAGCGAAAAGGACTTTAATTCGTAACACCCCAAAAAATTTAATAATCCGCTCAAAACCTAAAAAAATTGCAATTTTTATATGAAAAAGTTATTTTGCCCATATCTCCTTAAATATACGTCCTAGGGCGAAAAGGACTTTAATTCGTGACCACCCCCAAAAAATTGACAAATCCACCCAAAACCTAAAAAAATTTAAATTTTGATATGAAAAATTTATTTTGCCCATATCTCCTAAACTAAGCGCCCTAGCGCGAAAAGGACTTTAATTCATGACCACTCCCAAGAAAATTGAATAATCCTCCCAAAACCTAAAAAAATTGAAATTTTTATCTGAAAATCTTATTTTGCCCATATCTTCGTATATATACGCGTCCTAGAGCGAAAAGGACTTTAATTCGTAACACCCCAAAAAATTTAATAATCCGCTCAAAACCTAAAAAAATTGCAATTTTTATATGAAAAAGTTATTTTGCCCATATCTCCTTAAATATACGTCCTAGGGCGAAAAGGACTTTAATTCGTGACCACCCCCAAAAAATTGACAAATCCACCCAAAACCTAAAAAAAATTAAATTTTGATATGAAAAACTTATTTCGCCCATATCTCCTAAACTAAGCGCCCTAGCGCGAAAAGGACTTTAATTCATGACCACTCCCAAGAAAATTGAATAATCCTCCCAAAACCTAAAAAAATTGAAATTTTTATCTGAAAATCTTATTTTGCCCATATCTTCGTATATATACGCGTCCTAGAGCGAAAAGGACTTTAATTCGTAACACCCCAAAAAATTTAATAATCCGCTCAAAACCTAAAAAAATTGCAATTTTTATATGAAAAAGTTATTTTGCCCATATCTCCTTAAATATACGTCCTAGGGCGAAAAGGACTTTAATTCGTGACCACCCCCAAAAAATTGACAAATCCACCCAAAACCTAAAAAAAATTAAATTTTGATATGAAAAACTTATTTCGCCCATATCTCCTAAACTAAGCGCCCTAGCGCGAAAAGGACTTTAATTCATGACCACTCCCAAGAAAATTGAATAATCCTCCCAAAACCTAAAAAAATTGAAATTTTTATCTGAAAATCTTATTTTGCCCATATCTTCGTATATATACGCGTCCTAGAGCGAAAAGGACTTTAATTCGTAACACCCCAAAAAATTTAATAATCCGCTCAAAACCTAAAAAAATTGCAATTTTTATATGAAAAAGTTATTTTGCCCATATCTCCTTAAATATACGTCCTAGGGCGAAAAGGACTTTAATTCGTGACCACCCCCAAAAAATTGACAAATCCACCCAAAACCAAAAAAAATGTACATTTTGATATGAATAAGATTTGTTGCCAATATCTCCTAAACTAAGCGCCCTAGCGCGAAAAGGACTTTAATTCATGACCACTCCCAAGAAAATTGAATAATCCTCCCAAAACCTAAAAAAATTGAAATTTTTATCTGAAAATCTTATTTTGCCCATATCTTCGTATATACGCGTCCTAGATCGAAAAGGACTTTAATTCGTAACACCCCAAAAAATTTAATAATCCGCTCAAAACCTAAAAAATTGCAATTTTTATATGAAAAAGTTATTTTGCCCATATCTCCTTAAATATACGTCCTAGGGCGAAAAGGACTTTGATTCGTGACCACCCCCAAAAAATTGACAAATCCACCCAAAACCTAAAAAAATTTAAATTTTGATATGAAAAACTTATTTTGCCCATATCTCCTAAACTAAGCGCCCTAGCGCGAAAAGGACTTTAATTCATGACCACCCCCAAAAAAATTTAATAATCCTCCCAAAACCTAAAAAATTGAAATTTTTATCTGAAAAACTTATTTTGCCCATATCTTCGATATACGCATCCTAGAGCGAAAAGGACTTTAATTCGTAACACCCCAAAAAATTTAATAATCCACCCAAAACCTAAAAAAATTGCAATTTTTATATGAAAAAGTTATTTTGCCCATATCTCCTTAAATATACGTCCTAGGGCGAAAAGGACTTTAATTCGTGACCCCCCCCCAAAAAATTGACAAATCCACCCAAAACCTAAAAAAATTTTAATTTTAATATGAAAAACTTATTTTGCCCATATCTCCTAAACTAAGCGCCCTAGCGCGAAAAGGACTTTAATTCATGACCACCCCCAAAAAAATTGAATAATCCTCCCAAAACCTAAAAAAATTGAAATTTTTATCTGAAAAACTTATTTTGCCCATATCTTCGTATATACGCGTCCTAGAGCGAAAAGGACTTTAATTCGTAACACCCCAAAAAATTTAATAATCCACTCAAAACCTAAAAAAATTGCAATTTTTATATGAAAAAGTTATTTTGCCCATATCTCCTTAAATATGCATCCTAGGGCGATATGGACTTTAATTCGTGACCACCCCCGAAAAATTGACAAATCCACCCAAAACCTAAAAAAATTTAAATTTTGATATGAAAAACTTATTTTGCCCATATTCTCCTAAACTAAGCGCCCTAGCGCGAAAAGGACTTTAATCCTAGAGCGAAAAAGACTTTAATTCGTAACACCCCAAAAAATTTAATAATCCGCTCAAAACCTAAAAAAATTGAAATTTTTATCTGAAAAACTTATTTTGCCCATATCTTCGATATACGCATCCTAGAGCGAAAAGGACTTTAATTCGTAACACCCCAAAAAATTTAATAATCCACTCAAAACCTAAAAAAATTGCAATTTTTATATGAAAAAGTTATTTTGCCCATATCTCCTTAAATATACGTCCTAGGGCGAAAAGGACTTTAATTCGTGACCACCCCCAAAAAATTGACAAATCCACCCAAAACCAAAAAAAATGTAAATTTTGATATGAATAAGATTTTTTGCCCATATCTCCTAAACTAAGCGCCCTAGCGCGAAAAGGACTTTAATTCATGACCACTCCCAAGAAAATTGAATAATCCTCCCAAAACCTAAAAAAATTGAAATTTTTATCTGAAAATCTTATTTTGCCCATATCTTCGTATATACGCGTTCTAGAGCGAAAAGGACTTTAATTCGTAACACCCCAAAAAATTTAATAATCCGCTCAAAACCTAAAAAAATTGCAATTTTTATATGAAAATGTTATTTTGCCCATATCTCCTTAAATATACGCCCTAGGGCGAAAAGGACTTTAATTCGTGACCACCCCCAAAAAATTGACAAATCCACCCAAAACCTAAAAAAATTTAAATTTTTATATGAAAAACTTATTTCGCCCATATCTCCTAAACTAAGCGCCCTAGCGCGAAAAGGACTTTAATTCATGACCACCCCCACAAAAATTGAATAATCCTCCCAAAATCTAAAAAAATTGAAATTTTTATCTGAAAATCTTATTTTGCCCATATCTTCGTATATACGCGTCCTAAAGCGAAAAGGACTTTAATTCGTAACACCCCAAAAAATTCAATAATCCGCTCAAAACCTAAAAAAATTGCAATTTTTATATGAAAAAGTTATTTGCCCATATCTCCTTAAATATACGTCCTAGGGCGAAAAGGACTTTAATTCATGACCACCCCCAAAAAATTGACAAATCCACCCAAAACCTAAAAAAAATTAAATTTTGATTGAAAAACTTATTTTGCCCATATCTCCTAAACTAAGCGCCCTAGCGCGAAAAGGACTTTAATTCATGACCACCCCCAAAAAAATTGAATAATCCTCCCAAAACCTAAAAAAATTGAAATTTTTATATGAAAAACTTATTTTGCCCATATCTTCGTATATACGCGTCCTAGAGCGAAAAGGACTTTAATTCGTAACACCCCAAAAAATTTAATAATCCGCTCAAAACCTAAAAAAATTGCAATTTTTATATGAAAAAGTTATTTTGCCCATATCTCCTTAAATATACGTCCTAGGGCGAAAAGGACTTTAATTCGTGACCACCCCCAAAAAATTGACAAATCCACCCAAAAAAAATGTAAATTTTGATATGAATAAGATTTTTTGCCCATATCTCCTAAACTAAGCGCCCTAGCGCGAAAAGGACTTTAATTCATGACCACTCCCAAGAAAATTGAATAATCCTCCCAAAACCTAAAAAAATTGAAATTTTTATCTGAAAATCTTATTTTGCCCATATCTTCGTATATACGCGTCCTAGAGCGAAAAGGACTTTAATTCGTAACACCCCAAAAAATTTAATAATCCGCTCAAAACCTAAAAAATTGCAATTTTTATATGAAAAAGTTATTTTGCCCATATCTCCTTAAATATACGTCCTAGGGCGAAAAGGACTTTAATTCGTGACCACCCCCAAAAAATTGACAAATCCACCCAAAACCTAAAAAAATTTAAATTTTGATATGAAAAACTTATTTTGCCCATATCTCCTAAACTAAGCGCCCTAGCGCGAAAAGGACTTTAATTCATGACCACTCCCAAGAAAATTTAATAATCCTCCCAAAACCTAAAAAAATTGAAATTTTTATCTGAAAATCTTATTTTGCCCATATCTTCGTATATATACGCGTCCTAGAGCGAAAAGGACTTTAATTCGTAACACCCCAAAAAATTTAATAATCCGCTCAAAACCTAAAAAAATTGCAATTTTTATATGAAAAAGTTATTTTGCCCATATCTCCTTAAATATACGTCCTAGGGCGAAAAGGACTTTAATTCGTGACCACCCCCAAAAAATTGACAAATCCACCCAAAACCTAAAAAAATTTAAATTTTGATATGAAAAACTTATTTCGCCCATATCTCCTAAACTAAGCGCCCTAGCGCGAAAAGGACTTTAATTCATGACCACCCCCAAAAAAATTGAATAATCCTCCCAAAATCTAAAAAAATTGAAATTTTTATCTGAAAATCTTATTTTGCCCATATCTTCGTATATACGCGTCCTAAAGCGAAAAGGACTTTAATTCGTAACACCCCAAAAAATTCAATAATCCGCTCAAAACCTAAAAAAATTGCAATTTTTATATGAAAAAGTTATTTGCCCATATCTCCTTAAATATACGTCCTAGGGCGAAAAGGACTTTAATTCGTGACCACCCCCAAAAAAATTGACAAATCCACCCAAAACCTAAAAAAATTTAAATTTTGATATGAAAAACTTTTTTTGCCCATATCTCCTAAACTAAGCGCCCTAGCGCGAAAAGGACTTTAATTCATGACCACCCCCAAAAAAATTGAATAATCCTCCCAAAACCTAAAAAAATTGAAATTTTTATCTGAAAAACTTATTTTGCCCATATCTTCGTATATACGCGTCCTAGAGCGAAAAGGACTTTAATTCGTAACACCCAAAAAAAAATTGAATAATCCTCCCAAAACCTAAAAAAATTGAAATTTTTATCTGAAAAACTTATTTTGCCCATATCTTCGTATATACGCGTCCTAGAGCGAAAAGGACTTTAATTCGTGACACCCCAAAAAATTTAATAATCCGCTCAAAACCTAAAAAATTGCAATTTTTATATGAAAAAGTTATTTTGCCCATATCTCCTTAAATATACGCCCTAGGGCGAAAAGGACTTTAATTCATGACCACCCCCAAAAAATTGACAAATCCACCCAAAACCTAAAAAAAATTAAATTTTGATTGAAAAACTTATTTTGCCCATATCTCCTAAACTAAGCGCCCTAGCGCGAAAAGGACTTTAATTCATGACCACCCCCAAACAAATTGAATAATCCTCCCAAAACCTAAAAAAATTGAAATTTTTATATGAAAAACTTATTTTGCCCATATCTTCGTTTATACGCGTCCTAGAGCGAAAAGGACTTTAATTCGTAACACCCCAAAAAATTTAATAATCCGCTCAAAACCTAAAAAAATTGCAATTTTTATATGAAAAAGTTATTTTGCCCATATCTCCTTAAATATACGTCCTAGGGCGAAAAGGACTTTAATTCGTGACCACCCCCAAAAAATTGACAAATCCACCCAAAACCAAAAAAAATGTACATTTTGATATGAATAAGATTTTTTGCCCATATCTCCTAAACTAAGCGCCCTAGCGCGAAAAGGACTTTAATTCATGACCACTCCCAAGAAAATTGAATAATCCTCCCAAAACCTAAAAAAATTGAAATTTTTATCTGAAAATCTTATTTTGCCCATATCTTCGTATATACGCGTCCTAGATCGAAAAGGACTTTAATTCGTAACACCCCAAAAAATTTAATAATCCGCTCAAAACCTAAAAAATTGCAATTTTTATATGAAAAAGTTATTTTGCCCATATCTCCTTAAATATACGTCCTAGGGCGAAAAGGACTTTGATTCGTGACCACCCCCAAAAAATTGACAAATCCACCCAAAACCTAAAAAAATTTAAATTTTGATATGAAAAACTTATTTTGCCCATATCTCCTAAACTAAGCGCCCTAGCGCGAAAAGGACTTTAATTCATGACCACCCCCAAAAAAATTTAATAATCCTCCCAAAACCTAAAAAAATTGAAATTTTTATCTGAAAAACTTATTTTGCCCATATCTTCGATATACGCATCCTAGAGCGAAAAGGACTTTAATTCGTAACACCCCAAAAAATTAAATAATCCACTCAAAACCTAAAAAAATTGCAATTTTTATATGAAAAAGTTATTTTGCCCATATCTCCTTAAATATACGTCCTAGGGCGAAAAGGACTTTAATTCGTGACCCCCCCCCAAAAAATTGACAAATCCACCCAAAACCTAAAAAAATTTTAATTTTAATATGAAAAACTTATTTTGCCCATATCTCCTAAACTAAGCGCCCTAGCGCGAAAAGGACTTTAATTCATGACCACCCCCAAAAAAATTGAATAATCCTCCCAAAACCTAAAAAAATTGAAATTTTTATCTGAAAAACTTATTTTGCCCATATCTTCGTATATACGCGTCCTAGAGCGAAAAGGACTTTAATTCGTAACACCCCAAAAAATTTAATAATCCACTCAAAACCTAAAAAAATTGCAATTTTTATATGAAAAAGTTATTTTGCCCATATCTCCTTAAATATGCATCCTAGGGCGATATGGACTTTAATTCGTGACCACCCCCGAAAAATTGACAAATCCACCCAAAACCTAAAAAAATTTAAATTTTGATATGAAAAACTTATTTTGCCCATATTCTCCTAAACTAAGCGCCCTAGCGCGAAAAGGACTTTAATCCTAGAGCGAAAAAGACTTTAATTCGTAACACCCCAAAAAATTTAATAATCCGCTCAAAACCTAAAAAAATTGAAATTTTTATCTGAAAAACTTATTTTGCCCATATCTTCGATATACGCATCCTAGAGCGAAAAGGACTTTAATTCGTAACACCCCAAAAAATTTAATAATCCACTCAAAACCTAAAAAAATTGCAATTTTTATATGAAAAAGTTATTTTGCCCATATCTCCTTAAATATACGTCCTAGGGCGAAAAGGACTTTGATTCGTGACCACCCCCAAAAAATTGACAAATCCACCCAAAACCTAAAAAAATTTAAATTTTGATATGAAAAACTTATTTTGCCCATATCTCCTAAACTAAGCGCCCTAGCGCGAAAAGGACTTTAATTCATGACCACCCCCAAAAAAATTTAATAATCCTCCCAAAACCTAAAAAAATTGAAATTTTTATCTGAAAAACTTATTTTGCCCATATCTTCGATATACGCATCCTAGAGCGAAAAGGACTTTAATTCGTAACACCCCAAAAAATTTAATAATCCACTCAAAACCTAAAAAAATTGCAATTTTTATATGAAAAACTTATTTTGCCCATATCTCCTTAAATATGCGTCCTAGGGCGATATGGACTTTAATTCGTGACCACCCCCGAAAAATTGACAAATCCACCCAAAACCTAAAAAAATTTAAATTTTGATATGAAAAACTTATTTTGCCCATATTCTCCTAAACTAAGCGCCCTAGCGCGAAAAGGACTTTAATCCTAGAGCGAAAAAGACTTTAATTCGTAACACCCCAAAAAATTTAATAATCCGCTCAAAACCTAAAAAAATTGAAATTTTTATCTGAAAAACTTATTTTGCCCATATCTTCGATATACGCATCCTAGAGCGAAAAGGACTTTAATTCGTAACACCCCAAAAAATTTAATAATCCACTCAAAACCTAAAAAAATTGCAATTTTTATATGAAAAAGTTATTTTGCCCATATCTCCTTAAATATACGTCCTAGGGCGAAAAGGACTTTAATTCGTGACCCCCCCCCCCCCCCCCCCCCAAAAAATTGACAAATCCACCCAAAACCTAAAAAAATTTTAATTTTAATATGAAAAACTTATTTTGCCCATATCTCCTAAACTAAGCGCCCTAGCGCGAAAAGGACTTTAATTCATGACCACCCCCAAAAAAATTGAATAATCCTCCCAAAACCTAAAAAAATTGAAATTTTTATCTGAAAAACTTATTTTGCCCATATCTTCGTATATACGCGTCCTAGAGCGAAAAGGACTTTAATTCGTAACACCCCAAAAAATTTAATAATCCACTCAAAACCTAAAAAAATTGCAATTTTTATATGAAAAAGTTATTTTGCCCATATCTCCTTAAATATGCGTCCTAGGGCGATATGGACTTTAATTCGTGACCACCCCCGAAAAATTGACAAATCCACCCAAAACCTAAAAAAATTGAAATTTTGATATGAAAAACTTATTTTGCCCATATTCTCCTAAACTAAGCGCCCTAGCGCGAAAAGGACTTTAATCCTAGAGCGAAAAAGACTTTAATTCATGACCACCCCCAAAAAAATTTAATAATCCTCCCAAAACCTAAAAAAATTGAAATTTTTATCTGAAAAACTTATTTTGCCCATATCTTCGATATACGCATCCTAGAGCGAAAAGGACTTTAATTCGTAACACCCCAAAAAATTTAATAATCCACTCAAAACCTAAAAAAATTGCAATTTTTATATGAAAAAGTTATTTTGCCCATATCTCCTTAAATATACGTCCTAGGGCGAAAAGGACTTTAATTCGTGACCCCCCCCCCCCAAAAAAATTGACAAATCCACCCAAAACCTAAAAAAATTTTAATTTTAATATGAAAAACTTATTTTGCCCATATCTCCTAAACTAAGCGCCCTAGCGCGAAAAGGACTTTAATTCATGACCGCCCCCAAAAAAATTGAATAATCCTCCCAAAACCTAAAAAAATTGAAATTTTTATCTGAAAAACTTATTTTGCCCATATCTTCGTATATACGCGTCCTAGAGCGAAAAGGACTTTAATTCGTAACACCCCAAAAAATTTAATAATCCACTCAAAACCTAAAAAAATTGCAATTTTTATATGAAAAAGTTATTTTGCCCATATCTCCTTAAATATGCGTCCTAGGGCGATATGGACTTTAATTCGTGACCACCCCCGAAAAATTGACAAATCCACCCAAAACCTAAAAAAATTTAAATTTTGATATGAAAAACTTATTTTGCCCATATTCTCCTAAACTAAGCGCCCTAGCGCGAAAAGGACTTTAATCCTAGAGCGAAAAAGACTTTAATTCGTAACACCCCAAAAAATTTAATAATCCGCTCAAAACCTAAAAAAATTGAAATTTTTATCTGAAAAACTTATTTTGCCCATATCTTCGATATACGCATCCTAGAGCGAAAAGGACTTTAATTCGTAACACCCCAAAAAATTTAATAATCCACTCAAAACCTAAAAAAATTGCAATTTTTATATGAAAAAGTTATTTTGCCCATATCTCCTTAAATATACGTCCTAGGGCGAAAAGGACTTTAATTCGTGACCCCCCCCCCCCCCCCCCCCCAAAAAATTGACAAATCCACCCAAAACCTAAAAAAATTTTAATTTTAATATGAAAAACTTATTTTGCCCATATCTCCTAAACTAAGCGCCCTAGCGCGAAAAGGACTTTAATTCATGACCACCCCCAAAAAAATTGAATAATCCTCCCAAAACGTAAAAAAATTGAAATTTTTATCTGAAAAACTTATTTTGCCCATATCTTCGTATATACGCGTCCTAGAGCGAAAAGGACTTTAATTCGTAACACCCAAAAAAAATTAATAATCCACTCAAAACCTAAAAAAATTGCAATTTTTATATGAAAAAGTTATTTTGCCCATATCTCCTTAAATATGCGTCCTAGGGCGAAATGGACTTTAATTCGTGACCACCCCCAAAAAATTGACAAATCCACCCAAAATCTAAAAAATTTAAATTTTGATATGAAAAACTTATTTTTCCCATATCTACTAAAATAAGCGCCCTAGCGCGAAAAGGACTTTAATTCATGACCACCCCCAAAAAAATTGAATAATCCTCCCAAAACCTAAAAAAATTGAAATTTTTATCTGAAAAACTTATTTTGCCCATATCTCCTTAAATATACGTCCTAGGGCGAAAAGGACTTTAATTCATGACCACCCCCAAAAAATTGACAAATCCACCCAAAACCTAAAAAAAATTAAATTTTGATTGGAAAACTTATTTTGCCCATATCTCCTAAACTAAGCGCCCTAGCGCGAAAAGGACTTTAATTCATGACCACCCCCAAAAAAATTGAATAATCCTCCCAAAACCTAAAAAAATTGAAATTTTTATATGAAAAACTTATTTTGCCCATATCTTCGTATATACGCGTCCTAGAGCGAAAAGGACTTTAATTCGTAACACCCCAAAAAATTTAATAATCCGCTCAAAACCTAAAAAAATTGCAATTTTTATATGAAAAAGTTATTTTGCCCATATCTCCTTAAATATACGTCCTAGGGCGAAAAGGACTTTAATTCGTGACCACCCCCAAAAAATTGACAAATCCACCCAAAACCAAAAAAATGTAAATTTTGATATGAATAAGATTTTTTGCCCATATCTCCTAAACTAAGCGCCCTAGCGCGAAAAGGACTTTAATTCATGACCACTCCCAAGAAAATTGAATAATCCTCCCAAAACCTAAAAAAATTGAAATTTTTATCTGAAAATCTTATTTTGCCCATATCTTCGTATATACGCGTCCTAGAGCGAAAAGGACTTTAATCCGTAACACCCCAAAAAATTTAATAATCCGCTCAAAACCTAAAAAATTGCAATTTTTATATGAAAAAGTTATTTTGCCCATATCTCCTTAAATATACGTCCTAGGGCGAAAAGGACTTTAATTCGTGACCACCCCCAAAAAATTGACAAATCCACCCAAAACCTAAAAAAATGTAAATTTTGATATGAAAAACTTATTTTGCCCATATCTCCTAAACTAAGCGCC
Organism: Haematobia irritans; assembly: GCF_050003625.1. Taxonomy (NCBI): domain Eukaryota; kingdom Metazoa; phylum Arthropoda; class Insecta; order Diptera; family Muscidae; genus Haematobia; species Haematobia irritans. The sequence goes on along the minus strand of NC_134400.1, from coordinate 69,642,783 downwards.
CTAGCGCGAAAAGGACTTTAATTCATGACCACCCCCAAAAAAATTTAATAATCCTCCCAAAACCTAAAAAAATTGAAATTTTTATCTGAAAAACTTATTTTGCCCATATCTTCGATATACGCATCCTAGAGCGAAAAGGACTTTAATTCGTAACACCCCAAAAAATTTAATAATCCACTCAAAACCTAAAAAAATTGCAATTTTTATATGAAAAAGTTATTTTGCCCATATCTCCTTAAATATACGTCCTAGGGCGAAAAGGACTTTAATTCGTGACCCCCCCCAAAAAATTGACAAATCCACCCAAAACCTAAAAAAATTTTAATTTTAATATGAAAAACTTATTTTGCCCATATCTCCTAAACTAAGCGCCCTAGCGCGAAAAGGACTTTAATTCATGACCACCCCCAAAAAAATTGAATAATCCTCCCAAAACCTAAAAAAATTGAAATTTTTATCTGAAAAACTTATTTTGCCCATATCTTCGTATATACGCGTCCTAGAGCGAAAAGGACTTTAATTCGTAACACCCCAAAAAATTTAATAATCCACTCAAAACCTAAAAAAATTGCAATTTTTATATGAAAAAGTTATTTTGCCCATATCTCCTTAAATATGCGTCCTAGGGCGATATGGACTTTAATTCGTGACCACGCCCGAAAAATTGACAAATCCACCCAAAACCAAAAAAAATTTAAATTTTGATATGAAAAACTTATTTTGCCCATATTCTCCTAAACTAAGCGCCCTAGCGCGAAAAGGACTTTAATCCTAGAGCGAAAAAGACTTTAATTCGTAACACCCCAAAAAATTTAATAATCCGCTCAAAACCTAAAAAAATTGCAATTTTTATATGAAAAAGTTATTTTGCCCATATCTCCTTAAATATACGTCCTAGGGCGAAAAGGACTTTAATTCGTGACCACCCCCAAAAAATTGACAAATCCACCCAAAACCTAAAAAATTTAAATTTTAACATGAAAAACTTATTTTGCCCATATCTCCTAAATTAAGCGCCCTAGCGCGAAAAGGACTTTAATTCATGACCACCCCCAAAAAAATTGAATAATCCTCCCAAAACCTAAAAAAATTGAAATTTTTATCTGAAAAATTTATTTTGCCCATATCTTCGTATATACGCGTCCTAGAGCGAAAAGCACTTTAACTCATAACACCCCAAAAACTTTAATAATCCACTCAAAACCTAAAAAATTGCAATTTTTATATGAAAAAGTTATTTTGTCCATATCTCCTTAAATATGCGTCCTAGGGCGAAAAGGACTTTAATTCATGACCACCCCCAAAAAAATTGAATAATCCTCCCAAGACCTAAAAAAATTGACATTTTTATCTGAAAAACTTATTTTGCCCATATCTTCGTATATACGCGTCCTAGAGCGAAAATGACTTTAATTCGTAACACCCCAAAAAATTTAATAATCCGCTCAAAACCTAAAAAAAATTGCAATTTTTATATGAAAAAGTTATTTTGCCCATATCTCCTTAAATATACGTCCTAAGGCGCAAAGGACTTTAATTCGTGACCACACCCAAAAAATTGACAAATCCACCCAAAACCTAAAAAATTTAAATTTTGATATGAAAAACTTATTTTGCCCATATCTCCTAAACTAAGCGCCCTAGCGCGAAAAGGACTTTAATCCATGACCACCCCCAAAAAAATTGAATAATCCTCCCAAAACCTAAAAAATTGAAATTTTTATCTGAAAAACTTATTTTGCCCATATCATCGTATATACGCGTCCTAGAGCGAAAAGGACCTTAATTCGTAACACCCCAACAAATTTAATAATCCACCCAAAACCTAAAAAAAATTTAAATTTTGATATGAAAAACTTATTTTGCCCATATCTCCTAAACTAAGCGCCCTAGCGCGAAAAGGACTTTAATTCATGACCACCCCCAAAAAAATTGAATAATCCTCCCAAAACCTAAAAAAATTGAAATTTTTATCTGAAAAACTTATTTTGCCCATATCTTCGTATATACGCGTCCTAAAGCGAAAAGGACTTTAATTCGTAACACCCCAAAAAATTTAATAATTCGCTCAAAACCTAAAAAAATTGCAATTTTTATATGAAAAAGTTAGTTTGCCCATACCTCCTTAAATATACGTCCTAGGGCGAAAAGGACTTTAATTCGTGACCACACCCAAAAAATTGACAAATCCACCCAAAAACTAAAAAAAATTAAATTTTGATATGTAAAACTTATTTTGCCCATATCTCCTAAACTAAGCGCTCTAGCGCGAAAAGGACTTTAATTCATGACCACCCCCAAAAAAAATTGAATAATCCTCCCAAAACCTAAAAAAATTGAAATTTTTATCTGAAAAACTTATTTTGCCCATATCTTCGTATATACGCGTCCTAGAGCGAAAAGGACTTTAATTCGTAACACCCCAAAAAATTTAATAATTCGCTCAAAACCTAAAAAAATTGCAATTTTTATATGAAAAAGTTAGTTTGCCCATACCTCCTTAAATATACGTCCTAGGGCGAAAAGGACTTTAATTCGTGACCACACCCAAAAAATTGACAAATCCACCTAAAACCTAAACAAAATTTAAATTTTGATATGAAAAACTTATTTTGCCCATATCTCCTAAACTAAGCGCCCTATCGCGAAAAGGACTTTAATTCGTAACACCCCAAAAAATTTAATAATCCGCTCAAAACCTAAAAAAATTGCAATTTTTATATGAAAAAGTTATTTTGCCCATATCTTCTTAAATATACGCCCTAGGGCGAAAAGGACTTTAATTCGTGACCACCCCCAAAAAATTGAATAATCCTCCCAAAACCTAAAAAAATTGAAATTTTGATCTGAAAAACTTATTTTGCCCATATCTCCTAAACTAAGCGCCCTAGCGCGAAAAGGACTTTAATGCATGACCACCCCCAAAAAAATTGAATAATCCTCCCAAAACCTAAAAAAATTGAAATTTTTATCTGAAAAACTTATTTTGCCCATATCTTCGTATATACGCGTCCTAAAGCGAAAAGGACTTTAATTCGTAACACCCCAAAAAATTTAATAATCCGCTCAAAACCTAAACAAAATTGCAATTTTTATATGAAAAAGTTATTTTGCCCATATCTCCTTAAATATACGTCCTAGGGCGCAAAGGACTTTAATTCGTGACCACCCCCAAAAAATTGACAAATCCACCCAAAACCCAAAAAAAATTTAAATTTTGATATGAAAAACTTATTTTGCCCATATCTTCGTATATACGCGTCCTAGAGCGAAAATGACTTTAATTCGTAACACCCCAAAAAATTTAATAATCCGCTCAAAACCTAAAAAAAATTGCAATTTTTATATGAAAAAGTTATTTTGCCCATATCTCCTTAAATGTACGTCCTAAGGCGCAAAGGACTTTAATTCGTGACCACACCCAAAAAATTGACAAATCCACCCAAAACCTAAAAAATTTAAATTTTGATATGAAAAACTTATTTTGCCCATATCTCCTAAACTAAGCGCCCTAGCGCGAAAAGGACTTTAATTCATGACCACCCCCAAAAAAATTGAATAATCCTCCCAAAACCTAAAAAATTGAAATTTTTATCTGAAAAACTTATTTTGCCCATATCATCGTATATACGCGTCCTAGAGCGAAAAGGACTTTAATTCGTAGCACCCCAAAAAATTTAATAATTCGCTCAAAACCTAAAAAAATTGCAATTTTTATATGAAAAAGTTAGTTTGCCCATACCTCCTTAAATATACGTCCTAGGGCGAAAAGGACTTTAATTCGTGACCACACCCAAAAAATTGACAAATCCACCTAAAACCTAAACAAAATTTAAATTTTGATATGAAAAACTTATTTTGCCCATATCTCCTAAACTAAGCGCCCTATCGCGAAAAGGACTTTAATTCGTAACACCCCAAAAATTTAATAATCCGCTCAAAAATTGCAATTTTTATATGAAAAAGTTATTTTGCCCATATCTTCTTAAATATACGCCCTAGGGCGAAAAGGACTTTAATTCGTGACCACCCCCAAAAAATTGAATAATCCTCCCAAAACCTAAAAAAATTGAAATTTTGATCTGAAAAACTTATTTTGCCCATATCTCCTAAACTAAGCGCCCTAGCGCGAAAAGGGCTTTAATGCATGACCACCCCCAAAAAAAATTGAATAGTCCTCCCAAAACCTAAAAAAATTGAAATTTTTATCTGAAAAACTTATTTTGCCCATATCTTCGTATATACGCGTCCTAAAGCGAAAAGGACTTTAATTCGTAACACCCCAAAAAATTTAATAATCCGCTCAAAACCTAAACAAAATTGCAATTTTTATATGAAAAAGTTATTTTGCCCATATCTCCTTAAATATACGTCCTAGGGCGCAAAGGACTTTAATTCGTGACCACCCCCAAAAAATTGACAAATCCACCCAAAACCTAAAAAATTTAAATTTTGATATGAAAAACTTATTTTGCCCATATCTCCTAAACTAAGCGCCCTAGCGCGAAAAGGACTTTAATCCATGACCACCCCCAAAAAAATTGAATAATCCTCCCAAAACCTAAAAAATTGAAATTTTTATCTGAAAAACTTATTTTGCCCATATCATCGTATATACGCGTCCTAGAGCGAAAAGGACCTTAATTCGTAACACCCCAAAAAATTTAATAATCCACCCAAAACCTAAAAAAAATTTAAATTTTGATATGAAAAACTTATTTTGCCCATATCTCCAAAACTAAGCGCCCTAGCGCGAAAAGGACTTTAATTCATGACCACCCCCAAAAAAATTGAATAATCCTCCCAAAACCTAAAAAAATTAAAATTTTTATCTGAAAAACTTATTTTGCCCATATCTTCGTATATACGCGTCCTAAAGCGAAAAGGACTTTAATTCGTAACACCCCAAAAAAATTAATAATCCGCTCAAAACCTAAAAAAATTGCAATTTTTATATGAAAAAGTTATTTTGCCCATATCTCCTTAAATATACGTCCTAGGGCGCAAAGGACTTTAATTCGTGACCACACCCAAAAAATTGACAAATCCACCCAAAAACTAAAAAAAATTAAATTTTGATATGTAAAACTTATTTTGCCCATATCTCCTAAACTAAGCGCTCTAGCGCGAAAAGGACTTTAATTCATGACCACCCCCAAAAAAATTGAATAATCCTCCCAAAACCTAAAAAAATGGAAATTTTTATCTGAAAAACTTATTTTGCCCATATCTTCGTATATACGCGTCCTAGAGCGAAAAGGACTTTAATTCGTAACACCCCAAAAAATTTAATAATTCGCTCAAAACCTAAAAAAATTGCAATTTTTATATGAAAAAGTTAGTTTGCCCATACCTCCTTAAATATACGTCCTAGGGCGAAAAGGACTTTAATTCGTGACCACACCCAAAAAATTGACAAATCCACCTAAAACCTAAACAAAATTTAAATTTTGATATGAAAAACTTATTTTGCCCATATCTCCTAAACTAAGCGCCCTATCGCGAAAAGGACTTTAATTCGTAACACCCCAAAAAATTTAATAATCCGCTCAAAACCTAAAAAAATTGCAATTTTTATATGAAAAAGTTATTTTGCCCATATCTTCTTAAATATACGCCCTAGGGCGAAAAGGACTTTAATTCGTGACCACCCCCAAAAAATTGAATAATCCTCCCAAAACCTAAAAAAATTGAAATTTTGATCTGAAAAACTTATTTTGCCCATATCTCCTAAACTAAGCGCCCTAGCGCGAAAAGGACTTTAATGCATGACCACCCCCAAAAAAATTGAATAATCCTCCCAAAACCTAAAAAAATTGAAATTTTTATCTGAAAAACTTATTTTGCCCATATCGTCGTATATACGCGTCCTAAAGCGAAAAGGACTTTAATTCGTAACACCCCAAAAAATTTAATAATCCGCTCAAAACCTAAACAAAATTGCAATTTTTATATGAAAAAGTTATTTTGCCCATATCTCCTTAAATATACGTCCTAGGGCGCAAAGGACTTTAATTCGTGACCACCCCCAAAAAATTGACAAATCCACCCAAAACCCAAAAAAAATTTAAATTTTGATATGAAAAACTTATTTTGCCCATATCTTCGTATATACGCGTCCTAGAGCGAAAATGACTTTAATTCGTAACACCCCAAAAAATTTAATAATCCGCTCAAAACCTAAAAAAATTGCAATTTTTATATGAAAAAGTTATTTTGCCCATATCTCCTTAAATATACGTCCTAAGGCGCAAAGGACTTTAATTCGTGACCACACCCAAAAAATTGACAAATCCACCCAAAACCTAAAAAATTTAAATTTTGATATGAAAAACTTATTTTGCCCATATCTTCGTATATACGCGTCCTAGAGCGAAAATGACTTTAATTCGTAACACCCCAAAAAATTTAATAATCCGCTCAAAACCTAAAAAAAATTGCAATTTTTATATGAAAAAGTTATTTTGCCCATATCTCCTTAAATATACGTCCTAAGGCGCAAAGGACTTTAATTCGTGACCACACCCAAAAAATTGACAAATCCACCCAAAACCTAAAAAATTTAAATTTTGATATGAAAAACTTATTTTGCCCATATCTCCTAAACTAAGCGCCCTAGCGCGAAAAGGACTTTAATTCATGACCACCCCCAAAAAAATTGAATAATCCTCCCAAAACCTAAAAAATTGAAATTTTTATCTGAAAAACTTATTTTGCCCATATCATCGTATATACGCGTCCTAGAGCGAAAAGGACTTTAATTCGTAACACCCCAAAAAATTTAATAATTCGCTCAAAACCTAAAAAAATTGCAATTTTTATATGAAAAAGTTAGTTTGCCCATACCTCCTTAAATATACGTCCTAGGGCGAAAAGGACTTTAATTCGTGACCACACCCAAAAAATTGACAAATCCACCTAAAACCTAAACAAAATTTAAATTTTGATATGAAAAACTTATTTTGCCCATATCTCCTAAACTAAGCGCCCTATCGCGAAAAGGACTTTAATTCGTAACACCCCAAAAAATTTAATAATCCGCTCAAAACCTAAAAAAATTGCAATTTTTATATGAAAAAGTTATTTTGCCCATATCTTCTTAAATATACGCCCTAGGGCGAAAAGGACTTTAATTCGTGACCACCCCCAAAAAATTGAATAATCCTCCCAAAACCTAAAAAAATTGAAATTTTTATCTGAAAAACTTATTTTGCCCATATCTTCGTATATACGCGTCCTAAAGCGAAAAGGACTTTAATTCGTAACACCCCAAAAAATTTAATAATCCGCTCAAAACCTAAACAAAATTGCAATTTTTATATGAAAAAGTTATTTTGCCCATATCTCCTTAAATATACGTCCTAGGGCGCAAAGGACTTTAATTCGTGACCACCCTCAAAAAATTGACAAATCCACCCAAAACCTAAAAAAATTTAAATTTTGATATGAAAAACTTATTTTGCCCATATCTCCTAAACTAAGCGCCCTAGCGCGAAAAGGACTTTAATCCATGACCACCCCCAAAAAAATTGAATAATCCTCCCAAAACCTAAAAAATTGAAATTTTTATCTGAAAAACTTATTTTGCCCATATCATCGTATATACGCGTCCTAGAGCGAAAAGGACCTTAATTCGTAACACCCCAAAAAATTTAATAATCCACCCAAAACCTAAAAAAAATTTAAATTTTGATATGAAAAACTTATTTTGCCCATATCTCCTAAACTAAGCGCCCTAGCGCGAAAAGGACTTTAATTCATGACCACCCCCAAAAAAATTGAATAATCCTCCCAAAACCTAAAAAAATTGAAATTTTTATCTGAAAAACTTATTTTGCCCATATCTTCGTATATACGCGTCCTAAAGCGAAAAGGACTTTAATTCGTAACACCCCAAAAAATTTAATAATCCGCTCAAAACCTAAAAAAATTGCAATTTTTATATGAAAAAGTTATTTTGCCCATATCTTCTTAAATATACGCCCTAGGGCGAAAAGGACCTTAATTCGTAACACCCCAAAAAATTTAATAATCCACCCAAAACCTAAAAAAAATTTAAATTTTGATATGAAAAACTTATTTTGCCCATATCTCCTAAACTAAGCGCCCTAGCGCGAAAAGGACTTTAATTCATGACCACCCCCAAAAAAAATTGAATAATCCTCCCAAAACCTAAAAAAATTGAAATTTTTATCTGAAAAACTTATTTTGCCCATATCTTCGTATATACGCGTCCTAAAGCGAAAAGGACTTTAATTCGTAACACCCCAAAAAAATTAATAATCCGCTCAAAACCTAAAAAAATTGCAATTTTTATATGAAAAAGTTATTTTGCCCATATCTCCTTAAATATACGTCCTAGGGCGCAAAGGACTTTAATTCGTGACCACACCCAAAAAATTGACAAATCCACCCAAAAACTAAAAAAAATTAAATTTTGATATGTAAAACTTATTTTGCCCATATCTCCTAAACTAAGCGCTCTAGCGCGAAAAGGACTTTAATTCATGACCACCCCCAAAAAAAATTGAATAATCCTCCCAAAACCTAAAAAAATGGAAATTTTTATCTGAAAAACTTATTTTGACCATATCTTCGTATATACGCGTCCTAGAGCGAAAAGGACTTTAATTCGTAACACCCCAAAAAATTTAATAATTCGCTCAAAACCTAAAAAAATTGCAATTTTTATATGAAAAAGTTAGTTTGCCCATACCTCCTTAAATATACGTCCTAGGGCGAAAAGGACTTTAATTCGTGACCACACCCAAAAAATTGACAAATCCACCTAAAACCTAAACAAAATTTAAATTTTGATATGAAAAACTTATTTTGCCCATATCTCCTAAACTAAGCGCCCTATCGCGAATAGGGCTTTAATGCATGACCACCCCCAAAAAAATTGAATAATCCTCCCAAAACCTAAAAAAATTGAAATTTTTATCTGAAAAACTTATTTTGCCCATATCTTCGTATATACGCGTCCTAAAGCGAAAAGGACTTTAATTCGTAACACCCCAAAAAATTTAATAATCCGCTCAAAACCTAAACAAAATTGCAATTTTTATATGAAAAAGTTATTTTGCCCATATCTCCTTAAATATACGTCCTAGGGCGCAAAGGACTTTAATTCGTGACCACCCCCCAAAAAATTGACAAATCCACCCAAAACCTAAAAAAAAATTAAATTTTGATATGAAAAACTTATTTTGCCCATATCTCCTAAACTAAGCGCCCTAGCGCGAAAAAGGACTTTAATTCATGACCACCCCCAAAAAAATTGAATAATCCTCCCAAAACCTAAAAAAATTGAAATTTTTATCTGAAAAACTTATTTTGCCCATATCTTCGTATATACGCATCCTAGAGCGAAAAGGACTTTAATTCGTAACACCCCAAAAAATTTAATAATCCGCTCAAAACCTAAAAAAATTGCAATTTTTATATGCAAAAGTTATTTTGCCCATATCTCCTTAAATATGCGTCCTAGGGCGAAAAGGACTTTAATTCATGACCACCCCCAAAAAAATTGAATAATCCTCCCAAGACCTAAAAAAAATTGAAATTTTTATCTGAAAAACTTATTTTGCCCATATCTTCGTATATACGCGTCCTAGAGCGAAAAGGACTTTAATTCGTAACACCCCAAAAAATTTAATAATCCGCTCAAAACCTAAAAAATTGCAATTTTTATATGAAAAAGTTATTTTGCCCATATCTCCTTAAATATACGTCCTAGGGCGAAAAGGACTTTAATTCGTGACCACCCCCAAAAAATTGACAAATCCACCCAAAACCAAAAAAAAATGTAAATTTTGATATGAATAAGATTTTTTGCCCATATCTCCTAAACTAAGCGCCCTAGCGCGAAAAGGACTTTAATTCATGACCACCCCCAAACAAATTGCATAATCCTCCCAAAACCTAAAAAAAATTGAAATTTTTATCTGAAAAACTTATTTTGCCCATATCTTCGTATATACGCGTCCTAGAGCGAAAAGGACTTTAATTCGTAACACCCCAAAAAATTTAATAATCCGCTCAAAACCTAAAAAAAATGCAATTTTTATATGAAAAAGTTATTTTGCCCATATCTCCTTAAATATACGTCCTAGGGCGAAAAGGACTTTAATTCGTGACCACCCCCAAAAAATTGACAAATCCACCCAAAACCAAAAAAAAATTTAAATTTTGATATGAAAAACTTATTTTGCCCATATCTCCTAAACTAAGCGCCCTAGCGTGAAAAGGACTTTAATTCATGACCACCCCCAAAAAAATTGAATAATCCTCCCAAAACCTAAAAAAATTGAAATTTTTATCTGAAAAACTTATACGCGTCCTAGAGCGAAAAGGACTTTAATTTGTAACACCCCAAAAAAATTAATAATCCGCTCAAAACCTAAACAAAATTGCAATTTTTATATGAAAAAGTTATTTTGCCCATATCTCCTTAAATATACGTCCTAGGGCGCAAAGGACTTTAATTCGTGACCACCCCCAAAAAATTGACAAATCCACCCAAAACCTAAAAAAAATTTAAATTTTGATATGAAAAACTTATTTTGCCCATATCTCCTAAACTAAGCGCCCTAGCGCGAAAAGGACTTTAATTCATGACCACTCCCAAGAAAATTGAATAATCCTCCCAAAACCTAAAAAAATTGAAATTTTTATCTGAAAATCTTATTTTGCCCATATCTTCGTATATACGCGTCCTAAAGCGAAAAGGACTTTAATTCGTAACACCCCAAAACATTTAATAATCCGCTCAAAACCTAAACAAAATTGCAATTTTTATATGAAAAAGTTATTTTGCCCATATCTCCTTAAATATACGTCCTAGGGCGCAAAGGACTTTAATTCGTGACCACCCCCAAAAAATTGACAAATCCACCCAAAACCTAAAAAAAAATTAAATTTTGATATGAAAAACTTATTTTGCCCATATCTCCTAAACTAAGCGCCCTAGCGCGAAAAAGGACTTTAATTCATGACCACCCCCAAAAAAATTGAATAATCCTCCCAAAACCTAAAAAAATTGAAATTTTTATCTGAAAAACTTATTTTGCCCATATCTTCGTATATACGCATCCTAGAGCGAAAAGGACTTTAATTCGTAACACCCCAAAAAATTTAATAATCCGCTCAAAACCTAAAAAAATTGCAATTTTTATATGCAAAAGTTATTTTGCCCATATCTCCTTAAATATGCGTCCTAGGGCGAAAAGGACTTTAATTCATGACCACCCCCAAAAAAATTGAATAATCCTCCCAAGACCTAAAAAAAATTGAAATTTTTATCTGAAAAACTTATTTTGCCCATATCTTCGTATATACGCGTCCTAGAGCGAAAAGGACTTTAATTCGTAACACCCCAAAAAATTTAATAATCCGCTCAAAACCTAAAAAATTGCAATTTTTATATGAAAAAGTTATTTTGCCCATATCTCCTTAAATATACGTCATAGGGCGAAAAGGACTTTAATTCGTGACCACCCCCAAAAAATTGACAAATCCACCCAAAACCAAAAAAAAATGTAAATTTTGATATGAATAAGATTTTTTGCCCATATCTCCTAAACTAAGCGCCCTAGCGCGAAAAGGACTTTAATTCATGACCACCCCCAAAAAAATTGCATAATCCTCCCAAAACCTAAAAAAAATTGAAATTTTTATCTGAAAAACTTATTTTGCCCATATCTTCGTATATACGCGTCCTAGAGCGAAAAGGACTTTAATTCGTAACACCCCAAAAAATTTAATAATCCGCTCAAAACCTAAAAAAATTGCAATTTTTATATGAAAAAGTTATTTTGCCCATATCTCCTTAAATATACGTCCTAGGGCGAAAAGGACTTTAATTCGTGACCACCCCCAAAAAATTGACAAATCCACCCAAAACCAAAAAAAATGTAAATTTTGATATGAATAAGATTTTTTGCCCATATCTCCTAAACTAAGCGCCCTAGCGCGAAAAGGACTTTAATTCATGACCACTCCCAAGCAAATTGAATAATCCTCCCAAAACCTAAAAAAATTGAAATTTTTATCTGAAAATCTTATTTTGCCCATATCTTCGTATATACGCGTCCTAGAGCGAAAAGGTTTTTAATTCGTAACACCCCAAAAAATTTAATAATCCGCTCAAAACCTAAAAAAATTGCAATTTTATATGAACAAGTTATTTTGCCCATATCTCCTTAAATATACGTCCTAGGGCGAAAAGGACTTTAATTCGTGACCACCCCCAAAAAATTGACAAATCCACCCAAAACCTAAAAAAATTAAATTTTGATATGAAAAACTTATTTTGCCCATATCTCCTAAAATAAGCGCCCTAGCGTGAAAAGGACTTTAATTCATGACCACCCCCAAAAAAATTGAATAATCCTCCCAAAACCTAAAAAAATTGAAATTTTTATCTGAAAAACTTATACGCGTCCTAGAGCGAAAAGGACTTTAATTCGTAACACCCCAAAAAAAATTAATAATCCGCTCAAAACCTAAAAAAATTGCAATTTTTATATGAAAAAGTTATTTTGCCCATATCTCCTTAAATATACGTCCTAGGGCGAAAAGGACTTTAATTCGTGACCACACCCAAAAAATTGACAAATCCACCCAAAACCTAAAAACAATTTAAATTTTGATATGAAAAACTTATTTTGCCCATATCTCCTAAACTAAGCGCCCTAGCGCGAAAAGGACTTTAATTCATGACCACCCCCAAACAAAAATTGAATAATCCTGCCAAAACCTAAAAAAATGAAATTTTTATCTGAAAAACTTATACGCGTCCTAGAGTGTCCTAGAGCGAAAAGGACTTTAATTCGTACCACCCCAAAAAAATTAAATAATCCGCTCAAAACCTAAAAAAATACAATTTTTATATGAAAAGGTTATTTTGCCCATATCTCCTTAAATATGCGTTCTTGGGGGAAATGGACTTTAATTCGTGACCACCCCCAAAAAATTGAAAAATCCAGCCAAAATCTAAAAAAATTAAATTTTGATATGAAAAACATATTTTTCCCATATCTCCTAAACTAAGCGCCCTAGCGCGAAAAGGACTTTAATTCATGACCACCCCTAAGAAAATTGAATAATCCTCCCAAAACCTAAAAAAATTGAAATTTTTATCTGAAAAACTTATTTTGCCCATATCTTCGTATATACGCGTCCTAGAGCGAAAAGGACTTTAATTAACAATTTAAATTTTGATATGAAAAACTTATTTTGCACATATCTCCTAAACTAAGCGCCCTAGCGCGAATTCATGACCACCCAAAAAAAAATTGAATAATCCTCCCAAAACCTAAAAAAATTGAAATTTTTATCTGAAAAACTTATACGCGTCCTAGAGCGAAAAGAACTTTAATTCGTAACACCCCAAAAAATTTAATAATCCACTCAAAACCTAAAAAAATGCAATTTTTATATGAAAAAGGTATTTTGCCCATATCTCCTTAAATATGCGTCCTAGGGCGAAAAGGACTTTAATTCGTGACCACCCCCAAAAAATTGAAAAATCCACCCAAAATCTAAAAAATTTAAATTTTGATATGAAAAACTTATTTTTCCCATATCTCCTAAACTAAGCGCCCTAGTGCGAAAAGGACTTTAATTCATGACCACCCCCAAAAAAATTGAATAATCCTCCCAAAACCTAAAAAAATTGAAATTTTTATCTGAAAAACTTATTTTGCCCATATCTTCGTATATACGCGTCCTAGAGCGAAAAGGACTTTAATTCGTAACACCCCAAAAAATTTAATAATCCGCTCAAAACCTAAAAAAATTGCAATTTTTATATGAAAAAGTTATTTTGCCCATATCTCCTTAAATATACGTCCTAGGGCGAAAAGGACTTTAATTCGTGACCACACCCAAAAAATTGACAAATCCACCCAAAACCTAAAAACAATTTAAATTTTGATATGAAAAACTTATTTTGCACATATCTCCTAAACTAAGCGCCCTAGCGCGAAAAGGACTTTAATTCATGACCACCCCCAAGAAAATTGAATAATCCTCCCAAAACCTAAAAAAATTGAAATTTTTATCTGAAAAACTTATTTTGCCCATATCTTCGTATATACGCGTCCTAGAGCGAAAAGGACTTTAATTCGTAACACCCCAAAAAATTTAATAATCCGCTCAAAACCTAACAAAATTGCAATTTTTATATGAAAAAGTTATTTTGCCCATATCTCCTTAAATATACGTCCTAGGGCGAAAAGGACTTTAATTCGTGACCACCCCCAAAAAATTGACAAATCCACCCAAAACCTAAAAAAATTTAAATTTTGATATGAAAAACTTATTTTGCCCATATCTCCTAAACTAAGCGCCCTAGTGCGAAAAGGACTTTAATTCATGACCACCCCCAAAAAAATTTAATAATCCTCCCAAAACCTAAAAAAATTGAAATTTTTATCTGAAAATCTTATTTTGCCCATATCTTCGTATATACGCGTCCTAGAGCGAAAAGGACTTTAATTCGTAACACCCCAAAAAATTTAATAATCCGCTCAAGACCTAAAAAAATTGCAATTTTTATATGAAAAAGTTATTTTGCCCATATCTCCTTAAATATACGTCCTAGGGCGTGACCACCCCCAAAAAATTGACAAATCCACCCAAAACCTAAAAACAATTTAAATTTTGATATGAAAAACTTATTTTGCACATATCTCCTAAACTAAGCGCCCTAGCGCGAAAAGGACTTTAATTCATGACCACCCAAAAAAAAATTGAATAATCCTCCCAAAACCTAAAAAAATTGAAATTTTTATCTGAAAAACTTATACGCGTCCTAGAGCGAAAAGAACTTTAATTCGTAACACCCCAAAAAATTTAATAATCCACTCAAAACCTAAAAAAATGCAATTTTTATATGAAAAAGTTATTTTGCCCATATCTCCTTAAATATGCGTCCTAGGGCGAAATGGACTTTAATTCGTGACCACCCCCAAAAAATTGACAAATGCACCCAAAACCTAAAAAAAATTTAAATTTTGATATGAAAAACTTTTTTTCCCATATCTTCTTAACTAAGTGCCCTAGCGCGAAAAGGACTTTAATTCATGACCACCCCCAAAAAAATTGAATAATCCTCCCAAAACCTAAAAAAATTGAAATTTTTATCTGAAAAACTTATTTTGCCCATATCTTCGTATATACGCGTCCTAGAGCGAAAAGGACTTTAATTCGTAACACCCCAAAAAATTTAATAATCCGTTCAAAACTTAAAAAAATTGCAATTTTTATATGAAAAAGTTATTTTGCCCATATCTCCTTAAATATACGCGAAAAGGACTTTACTTCGTGAAACCCCCAACAAATTGGCAAATCCACCCAAAACCTAACAAATTTAAATTTTGATATGAAAAACTTATTTTGCCCATATCTCCTAAACTAAGCGCCCTAGCGCGAAAAGGACTTTAATTCATGACAACCCCCAAAAAAATTGAATAATCCTCCCAAAACCTAAAAAAATTTAAATTTTTATCTGAAAATCTTATTTTGCCCATATCTTCGTATATACGCGTCCTAGAGCGAAAAGGACTTTAATTCGTAACACCCCAAAAAATTTAATAATCCGCTCAAAACCTAAAAAAATTGCAATTTTATATGAACAAGTTATTTTGCCCATATCTCCTTAAATATGCGTCCTAGGGCGAAATGGACTTTAATTCGTGACCACCCCCAAAAAATTGACAAATCCACCCAAAATCTAAAAAATTTAAATTTTGATATGAAAAACTTATTTTTCCCATATCTCCTAAACTAAGCGCCCTAGCGCGAAAAGGACTTTAATTCATGACCACCCAAAAAAAAAAATTGAATAATCCTCCCAAAACCTAAAAAAATTGAAATTTTTATCTGAAAAACTTATACGCGTCCTAGAGCGAAAAGAACTTTAATTCGTAACACCCCAAAAAATTTAATAATCCACTCAAAACCTAAAAAAAATGCAATTTTTATATGAAAAAGTTATTTTGCCCATATCTCCTTAAATATGCGTCCTAGGGCGAAATGGACTTTAATTCGTGACCACCCCCAAAAAAAGTGAAAAATCCACCCAAAATCTAAAAAATTTAAATTTTGATATGAAAAACTTATTTTTCCCATATCTCCTAAACTAAGCGCCCTAGCGCGAAAAGGACTTTAATTCATGACCACCCCCAAGAAAATTGAATAATCCTCCCAAAACCTAAAAAAATTGACATTTTTATCTGAAAAACTTATTTTGCCCATATCTTCGTATATACGCGTCCTAGAGCGAAAAGGACTTTAATTCGTAACACCCCAAAAAATTTAATAATCCGCTCAAAACCTAAAAAAATTGCAATTTTTATATGAAAAAGTTATTTTGCCCATATCTCCTTAAATATACGTCCTAGGGCGAAAAGGACTTTAATTCGTGACCACACCCAAAAAATTGACAAATCCACCCAAAACCTAAAAACAATTTAAATTTTGGTATGAAAAACTTATTTTGCACATATCTCCTAAACTAAGCGCCCTAGCGCGAAAAGGACTTTAATTCATGACCACCCAAAAAAAATTGAATAATCCTCCCAAAACCTAAAAAAATTGAAATTTTTATCTGAAAACTTATTTTGCCCATATCTTCGTATATACGCGTTCTAGAGCGAAAAGGACTTTAATTCGTAACACCCCAAAAAATTTAATAATCCACTCAAAACCTAAAAAAATTGCAATTTTTATATGAAAAAGTTATTTTGCCCATATCTCCTTAAATATACGTCCTAGGGCGAAAAGGACTTTAATTCGTGAACACCCCCAAAAAATTGACAAATCCACCCAAAACCTAAAAAAATTTAAATTTTGATATGAAAAACTTATTTTGCCCATATCTCCTAAACTAAGCGCCCTAGCGCGAAAAGGACTTTAATTCATGACCACCCCCAAAAAAATAATCCTCCCAAAACCTAAAAAAAATTGAAATTTTTATCTGAAAATCTTATTTTGCCCATATCTTCGTATATACGCGTCCTAGAGCGAAAAGGACTTTAATTCGTAACACCCCAAAAAAATTTAATAATCCACTCAAAACCTAAAAAAATTGCAATTTTTATATGAAAAAGTTATTTTGCCCATATCTCCTTAAATATGCGTCCTAGGGCGAAATGGACTTTAATTCGTGACCACCCCCAAAAAATTGACAAATGCACCCAAAACCTAAAAAAAATTTAAATTTTGATATGAAAAACTTTTTTTCCCATATCTCCTAAACTAAGTGTCCTAGCGCGAAAAGGACTTTAATTCATGACCACCCCCAAAAAAATTGAATAATCCTCCCAAAACCTAAAAAAATTGAAATTTTTATCTGAAAAACTTATTTTGCCCATATCTTCGTATATACGCGTCCTAGAGCGAAAAGGACTTTAATTCGTAACACCCCAAAAAATTTAATAATCCGCTCAAAACTTAAAAAATTGCAATTTTTATATGAAAAGGTTATTTTGCCCATATCTCCTTAAATATACGCGAAAAGGACTTTACTTCGTGAAACCCCCAAAAAATTGGCAAATCCACCCAAAACCTAAAAAATTTAAATTTTGATATGAAAAACTTATTTTGCCCATATCTCCTAAACTAAGCGCCCTAGCGCGAAAAGGACTTTAATTCATGACCACCCCCAAAAAAATAATCCTCCCAAAACCTAAAAAAAATTAAAATTTTTATCTGAAAATCTTATTTTGCCCATATCTTCGTATATACGCGTCCTAGAGCGAAAAGGACTTTAATTCGTAACACCCCAAAAAAATTTAATAATCCACTCAAAACCTAAAAAAATTGCAATTTTTATATGAAAAAGTTATTTTGCCCATATCTCCTTAAATATGCGTCCTAGAGCGAAATGGACTTTAATTCGTGACCACCCCAAAAAATTGACAAATGCACCCAAAACCTAAAAAAAATTTAAATTTTGATATGAAAAACTTATTTTGCCCATATCTCCTAAACTAAGCGCCCTAGCGCGAAAAGGACTTTAATTCATGACAACCCCCAAAAAAATTGAATAATCCTCCCAAAACCTAAAAAAATTTAAATTTTTATCTGAAAATCTTATTTTGCCCATATCTTCGTATATACGCGTCCTAGAGCGAAAAGGACTTTAATTCGTAACACCCCAAAAAATTTAATAATCCGCTCAAAACCTAAAAAAATTGCAATTTTATATGAACAAGTTATTTTGCCCATATCTCCTTAAATATGCGTCCTAGGGCGAAATGGACTTTAATTCGTGACCACCCCCAAAAAATTGACAAATCCACCCAAAATCTAAAAAATTTAAATTTTGATATGAAAAACTTATTTTTCCCATATCTCCTAAACTAAGCGCCCTAGCGCGAAAAGGACTTTAATTCATGACCACCCAAAAAAAAAAATTGAATAATCCTCCCAAAACCTAAAAAAATTGAAATTTTTATCTGAAAAACTTATACGCGTCCTAGAGCGAAAAGAACTTTAATTCGTAACACCCCAAAAAATTTAATAATCCACTCAAAACCTAAAAAAAATGCAATTTTTATATGAAAAAGTTATTTTGCCCATATCTCCTTAAATATGCGTCCTAGGGCGAAATGGACTTTAATTCGTGACCACCCCCAAAAAAAGTGAAAAATCCACCCAAAATCTAAAAAATTTAAATTTTGATATGAAAAACTTATTTTTCCCATATCTCCTAAACTAAGCGCCCTAGCGCGAAAAGGACTTTAATTCATGACCACCCCCAAGAAAATTGAATAATCCTCCCAAAACCTAAAAAAATTGACATTTTTATCTGAAAAACTTATTTTGCCCATATCTTCGTATATACGCGTCCTAGAGCGAAAAGGACTTTAATTCGTAACACCCCAAAAAATTTAATAATCCGCTCAAAACCTAAAAAAATTGCAATTTTTATATGAAAAAGTTATTTTGCCCATATCTCCTTAAATATACGTCCTAGGGCGAAAAGGACTTTAATTCGTGACCACACCCAAAAAATTGACAAATCCACCCAAAACCTAAAAACAATTTAAATTTTGATATGAAAAACTTATTTTGCACATATCTCCTAAACTAAGCGCCCTAGCGCGAAAAGGACTTTAATTCATGACCACCCAAAAAAAATTGAATAATCCTCCCAAAACCTAAAAAAATTGAAATTTTTATCTGAAAACTTATTTTGCCCATATCTTCGTATATACGCGTTCTAGAGCGAAAAGGACTTTAATTCGTAACACCCCAAAAAATTTAATAATCCACTCAAAACCTAAAAAAATTGCAATTTTTATATGAAAAAGTTATTTTGCCCATATCTCCTTAAATATACGTCCTAGGGCGAAAAGGACTTTAATTCGTGAACACCCCCAAAAAATTGACAAATCCACCCAAAACCTAAAAAAATTTAAATTTTGATATGAAAAACTTATTTTGCCCATATCTCCTAAACTAAGCGCCCTAGCGCGAAAAGGACTTTAATTCATGACCACCCCCAAAAAAATAATCCTCCCAAAACCTAAAAAAAATTGAAATTTTTATCTGAAAATCTTATTTTGCCCATATCTTCGTATATACGCGTCCTAGAGCGAAAAGGACTTTAATTCGTAACACCCCAAAAAAATTTAATAATCCACTCAAAACCTAAAAAAATTGCAATTTTTATATGAAAAAGTTATTTTGCCCATATCTCCTTAAATATGCGTCCTAGGGCGAAATGGACTTTAATTCGTGACCACCCCCAAAAAATTGACAAATGCACCCAAAACCTAAAAAAAATTTAAATTTTGATATGAAAAACTTTTTTTCCCATATCTCCTAAACTAAGTGTCCTAGCGCGAAAAGGACTTTAATTCATGACCACCCCCAAAAAAATTGAATAATCCTCCCAAAACCTAAAAAAATTGAAATTTTTATCTGAAAAACTTATTTTGCCCATATCTTCGTATATACGCGTCCTAGAGCGAAAAGGACTTTAATTCGTAACACCCCAAAAAATTTAATAATCCGCTCAAAACTTAAAAAATTGCAATTTTTATATGAAAAGGTTATTTTGCCCATATCTCCTTAAATATACGCGAAAAGGACTTTACTTCGTGAAACCCCCAAAAAATTGGCAAATCCACCCAAAACCTAAAAAATTTAAATTTTGATATGAAAAACTTATTTTGCCCATATCTCCTAAACTAAGCGCCCTAGCGCGAAAAGGACTTTAATTCATGACAACCCCCAAAAAAATTGAATAATCCTCCCAAAACCTAAAAAAATTGAAATTTTTATCTGAAAATCTTATTTTGCCCATATCTTCGTCTATACGCGTCCTAGAGCGAAAAGGACTTTAATTCGTAACACCCCAAAAAATTTAATAATCCGCTCAAAACCTAAAAAAATTGCAATTTTATATGAACAAGTTATTTTGCCCATATCTCCTTAAATATACGTCCTAGGGCGAAAAGGACTTTAATTCGTGACCACCCCCAAAAAATTGACAAATCCACCCAAAACCTAAAAAAATTTAAATTTTGATATGAAAAACTTTTTTTGCCCATATCTCCTAAACTAAGCGCCCTAGCGCGAAAAGGACTTTAATTCATGACCACCCCCAAAAAAATTGAATAATCCTCCAAAAACCTAAAAAAATTGAAATTTTTATCTGAAAAACTTATTTTGCCCATATCTTCGTATATACGCGTCCTAGAGCGAAAAGGACTTTAATTCGTAACACCCCAAAAAAAATTAATAATCCACTCAAAACCTAAAAAAATTGCTATTTTTATATGAAAAAGTTAGTTTGCCCATATCTCCTTAAATATGCGTCCTAGGGCGAAATGGACTTTAATTCGTGACCACCCCCAAAAAATTGACAAATCCACCCAAAATCTAAAGAATTTAAATTTTGATATGAAAAACTTATTTTTCCCATATCTCCTAAACTAAGCGCCCTAGCGCGAAAAGGACTTTAATTCATGACCACCCCCAAAAAATTGAATAATCCTCCCAAAACCTAAAAAAATTGAAATTTTTATCTGAAAAACTTATTTTGCCCATATCTTCGTATATACGCGTCCTAGAGCGAAAAGGACTTTAATTCGTAACACCCCAAAAAATTTAATAATCCGCTCAAAACCTAAAAAATTGCAATTTTTATATGAAAAAGTTATTTTGCCCATATCTCCTTAAATATACGTCCTAGGGCGAAAAGGACTTTAATTCATGACCACCCCCAAAAAATTGACAAATCCACCCAAAACCTAAAAAAAATTAAATTTTGATATGAAAAAGTTATTTTGCCCATATCTCCTAAACTAAGCGCCCTAGCGCGAAAAGGACTTTAATTCATGACCACCCCCAAAAAAATAATCCTCCCAAAACCTAAAAAAAATTAAAATTTTTATCTGAAAATCTTATTTTGCCCATATCTTCGTATATACGCGTCCTAGAGCGAAAAGGACTTTAATTCGTAACACCCCAAAAAAATTTAATAATCCACTCAAAACCTAAAAAAATTGCAATTTTTATATGAAAAAGTTATTTTGCCCATATCTCCTTAAATATGCGTCCTAGAGCGAAATGGACTTTAATTCGTGACCACCCCAAAAAATTGACAAATGCACCCAAAACCTAAAAAAAATTTAAATTTTGATATGAAAAACTTTTTTTCCCATATCTCCTAAACTAAGTGTCCTAGCGCGAAAAGGACTTTAATTCATGACCACCCCCAAAAAAATTGAATAATCCTCCCAAAACCTAAAAAAATTGAAATTTTTATCTGAAAAACTTATTTTGCCCATATCTTCGTATATACGCGTCCTAGAGCGAAAAGGACTTTAATTCGTAACACCCCAAAAAATTTAATAATCCGCTCAAAACTTAAAAAAATTGCAATTTTTATATGAAAAAGTTATTTTGCCCATATCTCCTTAAATATACGCGAAAAGGACTTTACTTCGTGAAACCCCCAAAAAATTGGCAAATCCACCCAAAACCTAAAAAATTTAAATTTTGATATGAAAAACTTATTTTGCCCATATCTCCTAAACTAAGCGCCCTAGCGCGAAAAGGACTTTAATTCATGACCACCCCCCAAAAAATTGAATAATCCTCCCAAAACCTAAAAAAATTGAAATTTTTATCTGAAAATCTTATTTTGCCCATATCTTCGTATATACGCGTCCTAGAGCGAAAAGGACTTTAATTCGTAACACCCCAAAAAATTTAATAATCCGCTCAAAACCTAAAAAAATTGCAATTTTATATGAACAAGTTATTTTGCCCATATCTCCTTAAATATACGTCCTAGGGCGAAAAGGACTTTAATTCGTGACCACCCCCAAAAAATTGACAAATCCACCCAAAACCTAAAAAAATTTAAATTTTGATATGAAGAACTTTTTTTGCCCATATCTCCTAAACTAAGCGCCCTAGCGCGAAAAGGACTTTAATTCATGACCACCCCCAAAAAAATTGAATAATCCTCCCAAAACCTAAAAAAATTGAAATTTTTATCTGAAAAACTTATTTTGCCCATATCTTCGTATATACGCGTCCTAGAGCGAAAAGGACTTTAATTCGTAACACCCCAAATAAAATTAATAATCCACTCAAAACCTAAAAAAATTGCTATTTTTATATGAAAAAGTTAGTTTGCCCATATCTCCTTAAATATGCGTCCTAGGGCGAAATGGACTTTAATTCGTGACCACCCCCAAAAAATTGACAAATCCACCCAAAATCTAAAAAATTTAAATTTTGATATGAAAAACTTATTTTTCCCATATCTCCTAAACTAAGCGCCCTAGCGCGAAAAGGACTTTAATTCATGACCACCCCCAAAAAAATTGAATAATCCTCCCAAAACCTAAAAAAATTGAAATTTTTATCTGAAAAACTTATTTTGCCCATATCTTCGTATATACGCGTCCTAGAGCGAAAAGGACTTTAATTCGTAACACCCCAAAAAATTTAATAATCCGCTCAAAACCTAAAAAATTGCAATTTTTATATGAAAAAGTTATTTTGCCCATATCTCCTTAAATATACGTCCTAGGGCGAAGAGGACTTTAATTCATGACCACCCCCAAAAAATTGACAAATCCACCCAAAACCTAAAAAAAATTAAATTTTGATATGAAAAAGTTATTTTGCCCATATCTCCTAAACTAAGCGCCCTAGCGCGAAAAGGACTTTAATTCATGACCACCCCCAAAAAAATAATCCTCCCAAAACCTAAAAAAAATTGAAATTTTTATCTGAAAATCTTATTTTGCCCATATCTTCGTATATACGCGTCCTAGAGCGAAAAGGACTTTAATTCGTAACACCCCAAAAAAATTTAATAATCCACTCAAAACCTAAAAAAATTGCAATTTTTATATGAAAAAGTTATTTTGCCCATATCTCCTTAAATATGCGTCCTAGAGCGAAATGGACTTTAATTCGTGACCACCCCAAAAAATTGACAAATGCACCCAAAACCTAAAAAAAATTTAAATTTTGATATGAAAAACTTTTTTTTCCCATATCTCCTAAACTAAGTGTCCTAGCGCGAAAAGGACTTTAATTCATGACCACCCCCAAAAAATTGAATAATCCTCCCAAAACCTAAAAAAATTGAAATTTTTATCTGAAAAACTTATTTTGCCCATATCTTCGTATATACGCGTCCTAGAGCGAAAAGGACTTTAATTCGTAACACCCCAAAAAATTTAATAATCCGCTCAAAACTTAAAAAAATTGCAATTTTTATATGAAAAAGTTATTTTGCCCATATCTCCTTAAATATACGCGAAAAGGACTTTACTTCGTGAAACCCCCAAAACATTGGCAAATCCACCCAAAACCTAAAAAATTTAAATTTTGATATGAAAAACTTATTTTGCCCATATCTCCTAAACTAAGCGCCCTAGCGCGAAAAGGACTTTAATTCATGACCACCCCCCAAAAAATTGAACAATCCTCCCAAAACCTAAAAAAATTGAAATTTTTATCTGAAAATCTTATTTTGCCCATATCTTCGTATATACGCGTCCTAGAGCGAAAAGGACTTTAATTCGTAACACCCCAAAAAATTTAATAATCCGCTCAAAACCTAAAAAAATTGCAATTTTATATGAACAAGTTATTTTGCCCATATCTCCTTAAATATACGTCCTAGGGCGAAAAGGACTTTAATTCGTGACCACCCCCAAAAAATTGACAAATCCACCCAAAACCTAAAAAAATTTAAATTTTGATATGAAAAACTTTTTTTGCCCATATCTCCTAAACTAAGCGCCCTAGCGCGAAAAGGACTTTAATTCATGACCACCCCCAAAAAAATTGAATAATCCTCCCAAAACCTAAAAAAATTGAAATTTTTATCTGAAAAACTTATTTTGCCCATATCTTCGTATATACGCGTCCTAGAGCGAAAAGGACTTTAATTCGTAACACCCCAAAAAAAATTAATAATCCACTCAAAACCTAAAAAAATTGCTATTTTTATATGAAAAAGTTAGTTTGCCCATATCTCCTTAAATATGCGTCCTAGGGCGAAATGGACTTTAATTCGTGACCACCCCCAAAAAATTGACAAATCCACCCAAAATCTAAAAAATTTAAATTTTGATATGAAAAACTTATTTTTCCCATATCTCCTAAACTAAGCGCCCTAGCGCGAAAAGGACTTTAATTCATGACCACCCCCAAAAAAATTGAATAATCCTCCCAAAACCTAAAAAAATTGAAATTTTTATCTGAAAAACTTATTTTGCCCATATCTTCGTATATACGCGTCCTAGAGCGAAAAGGACTTTAATTCGTAACACCCCAAAAAATTTAATAATCCGCTCAAAACCTAAAAAATTGCAATTTTTATATGAAAAAGTTATTTTGCCCATATCTCCTTAAATATACGTCCTAGGGCGAAAAGGACTTTAATTCATGACCACCCCCAAAAAATTGACAAATCCACCCAAAACCTAAAAAAAATTAAATTTTGATATGAAAAAGTTATTTTGCCCATATCTCCTAAACTAAGCGCCCTAGCGCGAAAAGGACTTTAATTCATGACCACCCCCAAAAAAATTGAATAATCCTCCCAAAACCTAAAAAAATTGAAATTTTTATCTGAAAAACTTATTTTGCCCATATCTTCGTATATACGCGTCCTAGAGCGAAAAGGACTTTAATTCGTAACACCCCAAAAAATTTAATATACCACTCAAAACCTAAAAAAATTGCAATTTTTATATGAAAATGTTATTTTGCCCATATCTCCTTAAATATGCGTCCTACGGCGAAATGGACTTTAATTCGTGCCCACCCCCAAAAAATTGACAAATCCACCCAAAACCTAAAAAATTTAAATTTTGATATGAAAAACTTATTTTGCCCATATCTCCTAAACTAAGCGCCCTAGCGCGAAAAGGACTTTAATTCATGACCACCCCCCAAAAAAATGAATAATCCTCCCAAAACCTAAAAAAATTGACATTTTTATTTGAAAATCTTATTTTGCCCATATCTTCGTATATACGCGTCCTAGAGCGAAAAGGACTTTAATTCGTAACACCCCAAAAAATTTAATAATCCGCTCAAAACCTAAAAAAATTGCAATTTTTATATGAAAAAGTTATTTTGCCCATATCTCCTTAAATATACGTCCTAGGGCGAAAAGGACTTTAATTCGTGACCACCCCCAAAAAATTGACAAATCCACCCAAAACCAAAAAAAATGTAAATTTTGATATGAAAAAGATTTTTTGCCCATATCTCCTAAACTAAGCGCCCTAGCGCTAAAAGGACTTTAATTCATGACCACTCCCAAGAAAATTGAATAATCCTCCCAAAACCTAAAAAAATTGACATTTTTATCTGAAAATCTTATTTTGCCCATATCTTCGTATATACGCGTCCTAGAGCGAAAAGGACTTTAATTCGTAACACCCCAAAAAATTTAATAATCCGCTCAAAACCTAAAAAAATTGCAATTTTTATATGAAAAAGTTATTTTGCCCATATCTCCTTAAATATACGTCCTAGGGCGAAAAGGACTTTAATTCGTGACCACCCCCAAAAAATTGACAAATCCACCCAAAACCTAAAAAAATTTAAATTTTGATATGAAAAACTTATTTTGCCCATATCTCCTAAACTAAGCGCCCTAGCACGAAAAAGACTTTAATTCATGACCACTCCCAAGAAAATTGAATAATCCTCCCAAAACCTAAAAAAATTGAAATTTTTATCTGAAAATCTTATTTTGCCCATATCTTCGTATATACGAGTCCTAGAGCGAAAAGGACTTTAATTCGTAACACCCCAAAAAATTTAATAATCCGCTCAAAACCTAAAAAAATTGCAATTTTTATATGAAAAAGTTATTTTGCCCATATCTCCTTAAATATACGTCCTAGGGCGAAAAGGACTTTAATTCGTGACCACCCCCAAAAAATTGACAAGTCCACCCAAAACCAAAAAAAAATGTAAATGTTGATATGAAAAAGATTTTTTGCCCATATCTCCTAAACTAAGCGCCCTAGCGCGAAAAGGACTTTAATTCATGACCACCCCCAAAAAAATTGAATAATCTTCCCAAAACCTAAAAAAATTGAAATTTTTATCTGAAAAACTTATTTTGCCCATATCTTCGTATATACGCGTCCTAGAGCGAAAAGGACTTTAATTCGCAACACCCCAAAAAATTTAATAATCCGCTCAAAACCTAAAAAATTG
Source organism: Haematobia irritans (assembly GCF_050003625.1). Classification (NCBI taxonomy): domain Eukaryota; kingdom Metazoa; phylum Arthropoda; class Insecta; order Diptera; family Muscidae; genus Haematobia; species Haematobia irritans. Next base: position 69,616,047 of record NC_134400.1, on the reverse strand, counting down.
CAATTTTTATATGAAAAAGTTATTTTGCCCATATCTCCTTAAATATACGTCCTAGGGCGAAAAGGACTTTAATTCATGACCACCCCCAAAAAATTGACAAATCCACCCAAAACCTAAAAAAAAATTAAATTTTGATATGAAAAACTTATTTTGCCCATATCTCCTAAACTAAGCGCCCTAGCGCGAAAAGGACTTTAATTCATGACCACCCCCAAAAAAATTGAATAATCCTCCCAAAACCTAAAAAAAATTGAAATTTTTATCTGAAAAACTTATTTTGCCCATATCTTCGTATATACGCGTCCTAGAGCGAAAAGGACTTTAATTCGTAACACCCCAAAAAATTTAATAATCCACTCAAAACCTAAAAAAATTGCAATTTTTATATGAAAATGTTATTTTGCCCATATCTCCTTAAATATGCGTCCTACGGCGAAATGGACTTTAATTCGTGCCCACCCCCAAAAAATTGACAAATCCACCCAAAACCTAAAAAATTTAAATTTTGATATGAAAAACTTATTTTGCCCATATCTCCTAAACTAAGCGCCCTAGCGCGAAAAGGACTTTAATTCATGACCACCCCCCAAAAAATTGAATAATCCTCCCAAAACCGAAAAAAATTGAAATTTTTATCTGAAAATCTTATTTTACCCATATCTTCGTATATACGCGTCCTAGAGCGAAAAGGACTTTAATTCGTAACACCCCAAAAAATTTAATAATCCGCTCAAAACCTAAAAAAATTGCAATTTTTATATGAAAAAGTTATTTTGCCCATATCTCCTTAAATATACGTCCTAGGGCGAAAAGGACTTTAATTCGTGACCACCCCCAAAGAATTGACAAATCCACCCAAAACCAAAAAAAAATGTAAATTTTGATATGAAAAAGATTTTTTGCCCATATCTCCTAAACTAAGCGCCCTAGCGCGAAAAGGACTTTAATTCATGACCACTCCCAAGAAAATTGAATAATCCTCCCAAAACCTAAAAAAATTGACATTTTTATCTGAAAATCTTATTTTGCCCATATCTTCGTATATACGCGTCCTAGAGCGAAAAGGACTTTAATTCGTAACACCCCAAAAAATTTAATAATCCGCTCAAAACCTAAAAAAATTGCAATTTTTATATGAAAAAGTTATTTTGCCCATATCTCCTTAAATATACGTCCTAGGGCGAACAGGACTTTAATTCGTGACCACCCCCAAAAAATTGACAAATCCACCCAAAACCTAAAAAAATTTAAATTTTGATATGAAAAACTTATTTTGCCCATATCTCCTAAACTAAGCGCCCTAGCGCGAAAAGGACTTTAATTCATGACCACTCCCAAGAAAATTGAATAATCCTCCCAAAACCTAAAAAAAATTGAAATTTTTATCTGAAAATCTTATTTTGCACATATCTTCGTATATACGAGTCCTAGAGCGAAAAGGACTTTAATTCGTAACACACCAAAAAATTTAATAATCCGCTCAAAACCTAAAAAAATTGCAATTTTTATATGAAAAAGTTATTTTGCCCATATCTCCTTAAATATACGTCCTAGGGCGAAAAGGACTTTAATTCGTGACCACCCCCAAAAAATTGACAAATCCACCCAAAACCAAAAAAAATTAAATTTTGATATGAAAAACTTATTTTGCCCATATCTCCTAAACTAAGCGCCCTAGCGCGAAAAGGATTTTAATTCATGACCACTCCCAAGAAAATTGAATAATCCTCCCAAAACCTAAAAAAATTGACATTTTTATCTGAAAATCTTATTTTGCCCATATCTTCGTATATACGCGTCCTAGAGCGAAAAGGACTTTAATTCGTAACACCCCAAAAAATTTAATAATCCGCTCAAAACCTAAAAAATTGCAATTTTTATATGAAAAAGTTATTTTGCCCATATCTCCTTAAATATACGTCCTAGGGCGAAAAGGACTTTAATTCGTGACCACCCCCAAAAAATTGACAAATCCACCCAAAACCTAAAAAAATTTAAATTTTGATATGAAAAACTTATTTTGCCCATATCTCCTAAACTAAGCGCCCTAGCGCGAAAAGGACTTTAATTCATGACCACCCCCCAAAAAATTGAATAATGCTCCCAAAACCTAAAAAAATTGAAATTTTTATCTGAAAATCTTATTTTGCCCATATCTTCGTATATACGCGTCCTAAAGCGAAAAGGACTTTAATTCGTAACACCCCAAAAAATTCAATAATCCGCTCAAAACCTAAAAAAATTGCAATTTTTATATGAAAAAGTTATTTTGCCCATATCTCCTTAAATATACGTCCTAGGGCGAAAAGGACTTTAATTCGTGACCACCCCCAAAAAAATGACAAATCCACCCAAAACCTAAAAAAATTTAAATTTTGATATGAAAAACTTTTTTTGCCCATATCTCCTAAACTAAGCGCCCTAGCGCGAAAAGGACTTTAATTCATGACCACCCCCAAAAAAATTGAATAATCCTCCCAAAACCTAAAAAAATTGAAATTTTTATCTGAAAAACTTATTTTGCCCATATCTTCTTATATACGCGTCCTAGAGCGAAAAGGACTTTAATTCGTAACACCCCAAAAAAAAAATTAATAATCCACTCAAAACCTAAAAAAATTGCAATTTTTATATGAAAAAGTTATTTTGCCCATATCTCCTTAAATATGCGTCCTAGGGCGAAATGGACTTTAATTCGTGACCACCCCCAAAAAATTGACAAATCCACCCAAAATCTAAAAAATTTAAATTTTGATATGAAAAACTTATTTTTCCCATATCTCCTAAACTAAGCGCCCTAGCGCGAAAAGGACTTTAATTCATGACCACCCCCAAAAAAATTGAATAATCCTCCCAAAACCTAAAAAAATTGAAATTTTTATCTGAAAAACTTATTTTGCCCATATCTTCGTATATACGCGTCCTAGAGCGAAAAGGACTTTAATTCGTAACACCCCAAAAAATTTAATAATCCGCTCAAAACCTAAAAAATTGCAATTTTTATATGAAAAAGTTATTTTGCCCATATCTCCTTAAATATACGTCCTAGGGCGAAAAGGACTTTAATTCATGACCACCCCCAAAAAATTGACAAATCCACCCAAAACCTAAAAAAAATTAAATTTTGATATGAAAAAGTTATTTTGCCCATATCTCCTAAACTAAGCGCCCTAGCGCGAAAAGGACTTTAATTCATGACCACCCCCAAAAAAATAATCCTCCCAAAACCTAAAAAAAATTTAAATTTTTATCTGAAAATCTTATTTTGCCCATATCTTCGTATATACGCGTCCTAGAGCGAAAAGGACTTTAATTCGTAACACCCCAAAAAAATTTAATAATCCACTCAAAACCTAAAAAAATTGCAATTTTTATATGAAAAAGTTATTTTGCCCATATCTCCTTAAATATGCGTCCTAGAGCGAAATGGACTTTAATTCGTGACCACCCCAAAAAATTGACAAATGCACCCAAAACCTAAAAAAAATTTAAATTTTGATATGAAAAACTTTTTTTTCCCATATCTCCTAAACTAAGTGTCCTAGCGCGAAAAGGACTTTAATTCATGACCACCCCCAAAAAAATTGAATAATCCTCCCAAAACCTAAAAAAATTGAAATTTTTATCTGAAAAACTTATTTTGCCCATATCTTCGTATATACGCGTCCTAGAGCGAAAAGGACTTTAATTCGTAACACCCCAAAAAATTTAATAATCCGCTCAAAACTTAAAAAAATTGCAATTTTTATATGAAAAAGTTATTTTGCCCATATCTCCTTAAATATACGCGAAAAGGACTTTACTTCGTGAAACCCCCAAAACATTGGCAAATCCACCCAAAACCTAAAAAATTTAAATTTTGATATGAAAAACTTATTTTGCCCATATCTCCTAAACTAAGCGCCCTAGCGCGAAAAGGACTTTAATTCATGACCACCCCCCAAAAAATTGAATAATCCTCCCAAAACCTAAAAAATTTGAAATTTTTATCTGAAAATCTTATTTTGCCCATATCTTCGTATATACGCGTCCTAGAGCGAAAAGGACTTTAATTCGTAACACCCCAAAAAATTTAATAATCCGCTCAAAACCTAAAAAAATTGCAATTTTATATGAACAAGTTATTTTGCCCATATCTCCTTAAATATACGTCCTAGGGCGAAAAGGACTTTAATTCGTGACCACCCCCAAAAAATTGACAAATCCACCCAAAACCTAAAAAAATTTAAATTTTGATATGAAAAACTTTTTTTGCCCATATCTCCTAAACTAAGCGCCCTAGCGCGAAAAGGACTTTAATTCATGACCACCCCCAAAAAAATTGAATAATCCTCCCAAAACCTAAAAAAATTGAAATTTTTATCTGAAAAACTTATTTTGCCCATATCTTCGTATATACGCGTCCTAGAGCGAAAAGGACTTTAATTCGTAACACCCCAAAAAAAATTAATAATCCACTCAAAACCTAAAAAAATTGCTATTTTTATATGAAAAAGTTAGTTTGCCCATATCTCCTTAAATATGCGTCCTAGGGCGAAATGGACTTTAATTCGTGACCACCCCCAAAAAATTGACAAATCCACCCAAAATCTAAAAAATTTAAATTTTGATATGAAAAACTTATTTTTCCCATATCTCCTAAACTAAGCGCCCTAGCGCGAAAAGGACTTTAATTCATGACCACCCCCAAAAAAATTGAATAATCCTCCCAAAACCTAAAAAAATTAAAATTTTTATCTGAAAAACTTATTTTGCCCATATCTTCGTATATACGCGTCCTAGAGCGAAAAGGACTTTAATTCGTAACACCCCAAAAAATTTAATATACCACTCAAAACCTAAAAAAATTGCAATTTTTATATGAAAATGTTATTTTGCCCATATCTCCTTAAATATGCGTCCTACGGCGAAATGGACTTTAATTCGTGCCCACCCCCAAAAAATTGACAAATCCACCCAAAACCTAAAAAATTTAAATTTTGATATGAAAAACTTATTTTGCCCATATCTCCTAAACTAAGCGCCCTAGCGCGAAAAGGACTTTAATTCATGACCACCCCCCAAAAAATTGAATAATCCTCCCAAAACCTAAAAAAATTGAAATTTTTATTTGAAAATCTTATTTTGCCCATATCTTCGTATATACGCGTCCTAGAGCGAAAAGGACTTTAATTCGTAACACCCCAAAAAATTTAATAATCCGCTCAAAACCTAAAAAAATTGCAATTTTTATATGAAAAAGTTATTTTGCCCATATCTCCTTAAATATACGTCCTAGGGCGAAAAGGACTTTAATTCGTGACCACCCCCAAAAAATTGACAAATCCACCCAAAACCAAAAAAAATGTAAATGTTGATATGAAAAAGATTTTTTGCCCATATCTCCTAAACTAAGCGCCCTAGCGCGAAAAGGACTTTAATTCATGACCACTCCCAAGAAAATTGAATAATCCTCCCAAAACCTAAAAAAATTGACATTTTTATCTGAAAATCTTATTTTGCCCATATCTTCGTATATACGCGTCCTAGAGCGAAAAGGACTTTAATTCGTAACACCCCAAAAAATTTAATAATCCGCTCAAAACCTAAAAAAATTGCAATTTTTATATGAAAAAGTTATTTTGCCCATATCTCCTTAAATATACGTCCTAGGGCGAAAAGGACTTTAATTCGTGACCACCCCCAAAAAATTGACAAATCCACCCAAAATCTAAAAAATTTAAATTTTGATATGAAAAACTTATTTTTCCCATATCTCCTAAACTAAGCGCCCTAGCGCGAAAAGGACTTTAATTCATGACCACCCCCAAAAAAATTGAATAATCCTCCCAAAACCTAAAAAAATTGAAATTTTTATCTGAAAAACTTATTTTGCCCATATCTTCGTATATACGCGTCCTAGAGCGAAAAGGACTTTAATTCGTGACACCCCAAAAAATTTAATAATCCGCTCAAAACCTAAAAAATTGCAATTTTTATATGAAAAAGTTATTTTGCCCATATCTCCTTAAATATACGTCCTAGGGCGAAAAGGACTTTAATTCATGACCACCCCCAAAAAATTGACAAATCCACCCAAAACCTAAAAAAAATTAAATTTTGATTGAAAAACTTATTTTGCCCATATCTCCTAAACTAAGCGCCCTAGCGCGAAAAGGACTTTAATTCATGACCACCCCCCAAAAAATTGAATAATCCTCCCAAAACCGAAAAAAATTGAAATTTTTATCTGAAAATCTTATTTTGCCCATATCTTCGTATATACGCGTCCTAGAGCGAAAAGGACTTTAATTCGTAACACCCCAAAAAATTTAATAATCCGCTCAAAACCTAAAAAAATTGCAATTTTTATATGAAAAAGTTATTTTGCCCATATCTCCTTAAATATACGTCCTAGGGCGAAAAGGACTTTAATTCGTGACCACCCCCAAAAAATTGACAAATCCACCCAAAACCAAAAAAAATTTAAATTTTGATATGAAAAAGATTTTTTGCCCATATCTCCTAAACTAAGCGCCCTAGCGCGAAAAGGACTTTAATTCATGACCACTCCCAAGAAAATTGAATAATCCTCCCAAAACCTAAAAAAATTGACATTTTTATCTGAAAATCTTATTTTGCCCATATCTTCGTATATACGCGTCCTAGAGCGAAAAGGACTTTAATTCGTAACACCCCAAAAAATTTAATAATCCGCTCAAAACCTAAAAAAATTGCAATTTTTATATGAAAAAGTTATTTTGCCCATATCTCCTTAAATATACGTCCTAGGGCGAACAGGACTTTAATTCGTGACCACCCCCAAAAAATTGACAAATCCACCCAAAACCTAAAAAAATTTAAATTTTGATATGAAAAACTTATTTTGCCCATATCTCCTAAACTAAGCGCCCTAGCGCGAAAAGGACTTTAATTCATGACCACTCCCAAGAAAATTGAATAATCCTCCCAAAACCTAAAAAAAATTGAAATTTTTATCTGAAAATCTTATTTTGCACATATCTTCGTATATACGAGTCCTAGAGCGAAAAGGACTTTAATTCGTAACACACCAAAAAATTTAATAATCCGCTCAAAACCTAAAAAAATTGCAATTTTTATATGAAAAAGTTATTTTGCCCATATCTCCTTAAATATACGTCCTAGGGCGAAAAGGACTTTAATTCGTGACCACCCCCAAAAAATTGACAAATCCACCCAAAACCAAAAAAAATTAAATTTTGATATGAAAAACTTATTTTGCCCATATCTCCTAAACTAAGCGCCCTAGCGCGAAAAGGATTTTAATTCATGACCACTCCCAAGAAAATTGAATAATCCTCCCAAAACCTAAAAAAATTGACATTTTTATCTGAAAATCTTATTTTGCCCATATCTTCGTATATACGCGTCCTAGAGCGAAAAGGACTTTAATTCGTAACACCCCAAAAAATTTAATAATCCGCTCAAAACCTAAAAAATTGCAATTTTTATATGAAAAAGTTATTTTGCCCATATCTCCTTAAATATACGTCCTAGGGCGAAAAGGACTTTAATTCGTGACCACCCCCAAAAAATTGACAAATCCACCCAAAACCTAAAAAAATTTAAATTTTGATATGAAAAACTTATTTTGCCCATATCTCCTAAACTAAGCGCCCTAGCGCGAAAAGGACTTTAATTCATGACCACCCCCCAAAAAATTGAATAATCCTCCCAAAACCTAAAAAAATTGAAATTTTTATCTGAAAATCTTATTTTGCCCATATCTTCGTATATACGCGTCCTAAAGCGAAAAGGACTTTAATTCGTAACACCCCAAAAAATTTAATAATCCGCTCAAAACCTAAAAAAATTGCAATTTTTATATGAAAAAGTTATTTTGCCCATATCTCCTTAAATATACGTCCTAGGGCGAAAAGGACTTTAATTCGTGACCACCCCCAAAAAATTGACAAATCCACCCAAAACCAAAAAAAATTTAAATTTTGATATGAAAAAGATTTTTTGCCCATATCTCCTAAACTAAGCGCCCTAGCGCGAAAAGGACTTTAATTCATGACCACTCCCAAGAAAATTGAATAATCCTCCCAAAACCTAAAAAAATTGACATTTTTATCTGAAAATCTTATTTTGCCCATATCTTCGTATATACGCGTCCTAGAGCGAAAAGGACTTTAATTCGTAACACCCCAAAAAATTTAATAATCCGCTCAAAACCTAAAAAAATTGCAATTTTTATATGAAAAAGTTATTTTGCCCATATCTCCTTAAATATACGTCCTAGGGCGAACAGGACTTTAATTCGTGACCACCCCCAAAAAATTGACAAATCCACCCAAAACCTAAAAAAATTTAAATTTTGATATGAAAAACTTATTTTGCCCATATCTCCTAAACTAAGCGCCCTAGCGCGAAAAGGACTTTAATTCATGACCACTCCCAAGAAAATTGAATAATCCTCCCAAAACCTAAAAAAAATTGAAATTTTTATCTGAAAATCTTATTTTGCACATATCTTCGTATATACGAGTCCTAGAGCGAAAAGGACTTTAATTCGTAACACACCAAAAAATTTAATAATCCGCTCAAAACCTAAAAAAATTGCAATTTTTATATGAAAAAGTTATTTTGCCCATATCTCCTTAAATATACGTCCTAGGGCGAAAAGGACTTTAATTCGTGACCACCCCCAAAAAATTGACAAATCCACCCAAAACCAAAAAAAATTAAATTTTGATATGAAAAACTTATTTTGCCCATATCTCCTAAACTAAGCGCCCTAGCGCGAAAAGGATTTTAATTCATGACCACTCCCAAGAAAATTGAATAATCCTCCCAAAACCTAAAAAAATTGACATTTTTATCTGAAAATCTTATTTTGCCCATATCTTCGTATATACGCGTCCTAGAGCGAAAAGGACTTTAATTCGTAACACCCCAAAAAATTTAATAATCCGCTCAAAACCTAAAAAATTGCAATTTTTATATGAAAAAGTTATTTTGCCCATATCTCCTTAAATATACGTCCTAGGGCGAAAAGGACTTTAATTCGTGACCACCCCCAAAAAATTGACAAATCCACCCAAAACCTAAAAAAATTTAAATTTTGATATGAAAAACTTATTTTGCCCATATCTCCTAAACTAAGCGCCCTAGCGCGAAAAGGACTTTAATTCATGACCACCCCCCAAAAAATTGAATAATCCTCCCAAAACCTAAAAAAATTGAAATTTTTATCTGAAAATCTTATTTTGCCCATATCTTCGTATATACGCGTCCTAAAGCGAAAAGGACTTTAATTCGTAACACCCCAAAAAATTCAATATCCGCTCAAAACCTAAAAAAATTGCAATTTTTATATGAAAAAGTTATTTTGCCCATATCTCCTTAAATATACGTCCTAGGGCGAAAAGGACTTTAATTCGTGACCACCCCCAAAAAAATGACAAATCCACCCAAAACCTAAAAAAATTTAAATTTTGATATGAAAAACTTTTTTTGCCCATATCTCCTAAACTAAGCGCCCTAGCGCGAAAAGGACTTTAATTCATGACCACCCCCAAAAAAATTGAATAATCCTCCCAAAACCTAAAAAAATTGAAATTTTTATCTGAAAAACTTATTTTGCCCATATCTTCTTATATACGCGTCCTAGAGCGAAAAGGACTTTAATTCGTAACACCCCAAAAAAAAATTAATAATCCACTCAAAACCTAAAAAAATTGCAATTTTTATATGAAAAAGTTATTTTGCCCATATCTCCTTAAATATGCGTCCTAGGGCGAAATGGACTTTAATTCGTGACCACCCCCAAAAAATTGACAAATCCACCCAAAACCTAAAAAAAATAAATTTTGATATGAAAAACTTATTTGGGCCATATCTACTAAACTAAGCGCCCTAGCGCGAAAAGGACTTTAATTCATGACCACCCCCAAAAAAATTTAATAATCCTCCCAAAACCTAAAAAAAATTGAAATTTTTATCTGAAAATCTTATTTTGCCCATATCTTCGTATATACGCGTCCTAGAGCGAAAAGGACTTTAATTCGTAACACCCCAAAAATTGACAAATCCACCCAAAACCTAAAAAAAATTAAATTTTGATATGAAAAACTTATTTTGCCCATATCTCCTAAACTAAGCGCCCTAGCGCGAAAAGGACTTTAATTCATGACCACCCCCAAAAAAAATTGAATAATCCTCCCAAAACCTAAAAAAATTGAAATTTTTATCTGAAAAACTTATTTTGCCCATATCTTCGTATATACGCGTCCTAGAGCGAAAAGGACTTTAATTCGTAACACCCCAAAAAATTTAATAATCCGCTCAAAACCTAAAAAAATTGCAATTTTTATATGAAAAAGTTATTTTGCCCATATCTCCTTAAATATACGTCCTAGGGCGAAAAGGACTTTAATTCGTGACCACCCCCAAAAAATTGACAAATCCACCCAAAACCAAAAAAAATGTAAATTTTGATATGAAAAAGATTTTTTGCCCATATCTCCTAAACTAAGCGCCCTAGCGCGAAAAGAACTTCAATTCATGACCACTCCCAAGAAAATTAAATAATCCTCCCAAAACCTAAAAAAATTGACATTTTTATCTGAAAATTTTATTTTGCCCATATATTCGTATATACGCGTCCTAGAGCGAAAAGGACTTTAATTCGTAACACCCCAAAAAATTTAATAATCCGCTCAAAACCTAAAAAAATTGCAATTTTTATATGAAAAAGTTATTTTGCCCATATCTCCTTAAATATACGTCCTAAGGCGAAAAGGACTTTAATTCGTGACCACCCCCAAAAAATTGACAAATCCACCCAAAACCTAAAAAAATTTAAATTTTGATATGAAAAACTTATTTTGCCCATATCTCCTAAACTAAGCGCCCTAGCGCGAAAAGGACTTTAATTCATGACCACTCCCAAGAAAATTGAATAATCCTCCCAAAACCTAAAAAAATTGAAATTTTTATCTGAAAATCTTATTTTGCCCATATCTTCGTATATATACGCGTCCTAGAGCGAAAAGGACTTTAATTCGTAACACCCCAAAAAATTTAATAATCCGCTCAAAACCTAAAAAATTGCAATTTTTATATGAAAAAGTTATTTTGCCCATATCTCCTTAAATATACGTCCTAGGGCGAAAAGGACTTTAATTCGTGACCACCCCCAAAAAATTGACAAATCCACCCAAAACCTAAAAAATTTAAATTTTGATATGAAAAACTTATTTTGCCCATATCTCCTAAACTAAGCGCCCTAGCGCGAAAAGGACTTTAATTCATGACCACTCCCAAGAAAATTGAATAATCCTCCCAAAACCTAAAAAAATTGAAATTTTTATCTGAAAATCTTATTTTGCCCATATCTTCGTATATATACGCGTCCTAGAGCGAAAAGGACTTTAATTCGTAACACCCCAAAAAATTTAATAATCCGCTCAAAACCTAAAAAAATTGCAATTTTTATATGAAAAAGTTATTTTGCCCATATCTCCTTAAATATACGTCCTAGGGCGAAAAGGACTTTAATTCGTGACCACCCCCAAAAAATTGACAAATCCACCCAAAACCTAAAAAAATTTAAATTTTGATATGAAAAACTTATTTCGCCCATATCTCCTAAACTAAGCGCCCTAGCGCGAAAAGGACTTTAATTCATGAACACCCCCAAAAAAATTGAATAATCCTCCCAAAACCTAAAAAAATTGAAATTTTTATCTGAAAATCTTATTTTGCCCATATCTTCGTATATACGCGTCCTAAAGCGAAAAGGACTTTAATTCGTAACACCCCAAAAAATTCAATAATCCGCTCAAAACCTAAAAAAATTGCAATTTTTATATGAAAAAGTTATTTTGCCCATATCTCCTTAAATATGCGTCCTAGGGCGAAATGGACTTTAATTCGTGACCACCCCCAAAAAATTGACAAATCCACCCAAAATCTAAAAAATTTAAATTTTGATATGAAAAACTTATTTTTCCCATATCTACTAAACTAAGCGCCCTAGCGCGAAAAGGACTTTAATTCATGACCACCCCCAAAAAAATTGAATAATCCTCCCAAAACCTAAAAAAATTGAAATTTTTATCTGAAAAACTTATTTTGCCCATATCTTCGTATATACGCGTCCTAGAGCGAAAAGGACTTTAATTCGTGACACCCCAAAAAATTTAATAATCCGCTCAAAACCTAAAAAATTGCAATTTTTATATGAAAAAGTTATTTTGCCCATATCTCCTTAAATATACGTCCTAGGGCGAAAAGGACTTTAATTCATGACCACCCCCAAAAAATTGACAAATCCACCCAAAACCTAAAAAAAATTAAATTTTGATTGAAAAAATTATTTTTCCCATATCTACTAAACTAAGCGCCCTAGCGCGAAAAGGACTTTAATTCATGACCACTCCCAAGAAAATTGAATAATCCTCCCAAAACCTAAAAAAATTGAAATTTTTATCTGAAAATCTTATTTTGCCCATATCTTCGTATATATATGCGCGTCCTAGAGCGAAAAGGACTTTAATTCGTAACACCCCAAAAAATTTAATAATCCGCTCAAAACCTAAAAAATTGCAATTTTTATATGAAAAAGTTATTTTGCCCATATCTCCTTAAATATACGTCCTAGGGCGAAAAGGACTTTAATTCGTGACCACCCCCAAAAAATTGACAAATCCACCCAAAACCTAAAAAAATTTAAATTTTGATATGAAAAACTTATTTTGCCCATATCTCCTAAACTAAGCGCCCTAGCGCGAAAAGGACTTTAATTCATGACCACTCCCAAGAAAATTGAATAATCCTCCCAAAACCTAAAAAAATTGAAATTTTTATCTGAAAATCTTATTTTGCCCATATCTTCGTATATATACGCGTCCTAGAGCGAAAAGGACTTTAATTCGTAACACCCCAAAAAATTTAATAATCCGCTCAAAACCTAAAAAAATTGCAATTTTTATATGAAAAAGTTATTTTGCCCATATCTCCTTAAATATACGTCCTAGGGCGAAAAGGACTTTAATTCGTGACCACCCCCAAAAAATTGACAAATCCACCCAAAACCTAAAAAAATTTAAATTTTGATATGAAAAACTTATTTCGCCCATATCTCCTAAACTAAGCGCCCTAGCGCGAAAAGGACTTTAATTCATGAACACCCCCAAAAAAATTGAATAATCCTCCCAAAACCTAAAAAAATTGAAATTTTTATCTGAAAATCTTATTTTGCCCATATCTTCGTATATACGCGTCCTAAAGCGAAAAGGACTTTAATTCGTAACACCCCAAAAAATTCAATAATCCGCTCAAAACCTAAAAAAATTGCAATTTTTATATGAAAAAGTTATTTTGCCCATATCTCCTTAAATATGCGTCCTAGGGCGAAATGGACTTTAATTCGTGACCACCCCCAAAAAATTGACAAATCCACCCAAAATCTAAAAAATTTAAATTTTGATATGAAAAACTTATTTTTCCCATATCTACTAAACTAAGCGCCCTAGCGCGAAAAGGACTTTAATTCATGACCACCCCCAAAAAAATTGAATAATCCTCCCAAAACCTAAAAAAATTGAAATTTTTATCTGAAAAACTTATTTTGCCCATATCTTCGTATATACGCGTCCTAGAGCGAAAAGGACTTTAATTCGTGACACCCCAAAAAATTTAATAATCCGCTCAAAACCTAAAAAATTGCAATTTTTATATGAAAAAGTTATTTTGCCCATATCTCCTTAAATATACGTCCTAGGGCGAAAAGGACTTTAATTCATGACCACCCCCAAAAAATTGACAAATCCACCCAAAACCTAAAAAAAATTAAATTTTGATTGAAAAACTTATTTTGCCCATATCTCCTAAACTAAGCGCCCTAGCGCGAAAAGGACTTTAATTCATGACCACCCCCAAAAAAATTGAATAATCCTCCCAAAACCTAAAAAAATTGAAATTTTTATATGAAAAACTTATTTTGCCCATATCTTCGTATATACGCGTCCTAGAGCGAAAAGGACTTTAATTCGTAACACCCCAAAAAATTTAATAATCCGCTCAAAACCTAAAAAAATTGCAATTTTTATATGAAAAAGTTATTTTGCCCATATCTCCTTAAATATACGTCCTAGGGCGAAAAGGACTTTAATTCGTGACCACCCCCAAAAAATTGACAAATCCACCCAAAACCAAAAAAAAATGTAAATTTTGATATGAATAAGATTTTTTGCCCATATCTCCTAAACTAAGCGCCCTAGCGCGAAAAGGACTTTAATTCATGACCACTCCCAAGAAAATTGAATAATCCTCCCAAAACCTAAAAAAATTGAAATTTTTATCTGAAAATCTTATTTTGCCCATATCTTCGTATATACGCGTCCTAGAGCGAAAAGGACTTTAATTCGTAACACCCCAAAAAATTTAATAATCCGCTCAAAACCTAAAAAATTGAATTTTTATATGAAAAAGTTATTTTGCCCATATCTCCTTAAATATACGTCCTAGGGCGAAAAGGACTTTAATTCGTGACCACCCCCAAAAAATTGACAAATCCACCCAAAACCTAAAAAAATTTAAATTTTGATATGAAAAACTTATTTTGCCCATATCTCCTAAACTAAGCGCCCTAGCGCGAAAAGGACTTTAATTCATGACCACCCCCAAAAAAATTTAATAACCCTCCCAAAACCTAAAAAAATTGAAATTTTTATCTGAAAAACTTATTTTGCCCATATCTTCGATATACGCATCCTAGAGCGAAAAGGACTTTAATTCGTAACACCCCAAAAAATTTAATAATCCACTCAAAACCTAAAAAAATTGCAATTTTTATATGAAAAAGTTATTTTGCCCATATCTCCTTAAATATGCGTCCTAGGGCGATATGGACTTTAATTCGTGACCACCCCCGAAAAATTGACAAATCCACCCAAAACCTAAAAAAATTTAAATTTTGATATGAAAAACTTATTTTGCCCATATTCTCCTAAACTAAGCGCCCTAGCGCGAAAAGGACTTTAATCCTAGAGCGAAAAAGACTTTAATTCGTAACACCCCAAAAAATTTAATAATCCGCTCAAAACCTAAAAAAATTGCAATTTTTATATGAAAAAGTTATTTTGCCCATATCTCCTTAAATATACGTCCTAGGGCGAAAAGGACTTTAATTCGTGACCACCCCCAAAAAATTGACAAATCCACCCAAAACCTAAAAAAAATTAAATTTTAACATGAAAAACTTATTTTGCCCATATCTCCTAAATTAAGCGCCCTAGCGCGAAAAGGACTTTAATTCATGACCACCACCAAAAAAATTGAATAATCCTCCCAAAACCTAAAAAAATTGAAATTTTTATCTGAAAAACTTATTTTGCCCATATCTTCGTATATACGCGTCCTAAAGCGAAAAGGACTTTAATTCGTAACACCCCAAAAAAATTAATAATCCGCTCAAAACCTAAAAAAATTGCAATTTTTATATGAAAAAGTTATTTTGCCCATATCTCCTTAAATATACGTCCTAGGGCGCAAAGGACTTTAATTCGTGACCACACCCAAAAAATTGACAAATCCACCCAAAAACTAAAAAAAATTAAATTTTGATATGTAAAACTTATTTTGCCCATATCTCCTAAACTAAGCGCTCTAGCGCGAAAAGGACTTTAATTCATGACCACCCCCAAAAAAAATTGAATAATCCTCCCAAAACCTAAAAAAATGGAAATTTTTATCTGAAAAACTTATTTTGCCCATATCTTCGTATATACGCGTCCTAGAGCGAAAAGGACTTTAATTCGTAACACCCCAAAAAATTTAATAATTCGCTCAAAACCTAAAAAAATTGCAATTTTTATATGAAAAAGTTAGTTTGCCCATACCTCCTTAAATATACGTCCTAGGGCGAAAAGGACTTTAATTCGTGACCACACCCAAAAAATTGACAAATCCACCTAAAACCTAAACAAAATTTAAATTTTGATATGAAAAACTTATTTTGCCCATATCTCCTAAACTAAGCGCCCTATCGCGAAAAGGACTTTAATTCGTAACACCCCAAAAAATTTAATAATCCGCTCAAAACCTAAAAAAATTGCAATTTTTATATGAAAAAGTTATTTTGCCCATATCTTCTTAAATATACGCCCTAGGGCGAAAAGGACTTTAATTCGTGACCACCCCCAAAAAATTGAATAATCCTCCCAAAACCTAAAAAAATTGAAATTTTGATCTGAAAAACTTATTTTGCCCATATCTCCTAAACTAAGCGCCCTAGCGCGAAAAGGACTTTAATGCATGACCACCCCCAAAAAAATTGAATAATCCTCCCAAAACCTACAAAAATTGAAATTTTTATCTGAAAAACTTATTTTGCCCATATCTTCGTATATACGCGTCCTAAAGCGAAAAGGACTTTAATTCGTAACACCCCAAAAAATTTAATAATCCGCTCAAAACCTAAACAAAATTGCAATTTTTATATGAAAAAGTTATTTTGCCCATATCTCCTTAAATATACGTCCTAGGGCGCAAAGGACTTTAATTCGTGACCACCCCCAAAAAATTGACAAATCCACCCAAAACCCAAAAAAAAAATTAAATTTTGATATGAAAAATTTATTTTGCCCATATCTTCGTATATACGCGTCCTAGAGCGAAAATGACTTTAATTCGTAACACCCCAAAAAATTTAATAATCCGCTCAAAACCTAAAAAAAATTGCAATTTTTATATGAAAAAGTTATTTTGCCCATATCTCCTTAAATATACGTCCTAAGGCGCAAAGGACTTTAATTCGTGACCACACCCAAAAAATTGACAAATCCACCCAAAACCTAAAAAATTTAAATTTTGATATGAAAAACTTATTTTGCCCATATCTCCTAAACTAAGCGCCCTAGCGCGAAAAGGACTTTAATTCGTAACACCCCAAAAAATTTAATAATTCGCTCAAAACCTAAAAAAATTGCAATTTTTATATGAAAAAGTTAGTTTGCCCATACCTCCTTAAATATACGTCCTAGGGCGAAAAGGACTTTAATTCGTGACCACACCCAAAAAATTGACAAATCCACCTAAAACCTAAACAAAATTTAAATTTTGATATGAAAAACTTATTTTGCCCATATCTCCTAAACTAAGCGCCCTATCGCGAAAAGGACTTTAATTCGTAACACCCCAAAAAATTTAATAATCCGCTCAAAACCTAAAAAAATTGCAATTTTTATATGAAAAAGTTATTTTGCCCATATCTTCTTAAATATACGCCCTAGGGCGAAAAGGACTTTAATTCGTGACCACCCCCAAAAAATTGAATAATCCTCCCAAAACCTAAAAAAATTGAAATTTTGATCTGAAAAACTTATTTTGCCCATATCTCCTAAACTAAGCGCCCTAGCGCGAAAAGGGCTTTAATGCATGACCACCCCCAAAAAAATTGAATAATCCTCCCAAAACCTAAAAAAATTGAAATTTTTATCTGAAAAACTTATTTTGCCCATATCTTCGTATATACGCGTCCTAAAGCGAAAAGGACTTTAATTCGTAACACCCCAAAAAATTTAATAATCCGCTCAAAACCTAAACAAAATTGCAATTTTTATATGAAAAAGTTATTTTGCCCATATCTCCTTAAATATACGTCCTAGGGCGCAAAGGACTTTAATTCGTGACCACCCCCAAAAAATTGACAAATCCACCCAAAACCTAAAAAAAATTTAAATTTTGATATGAAAAACTTATTTTGCCCATATCTCCTAAACTAAGCGCCCTAGCGCGAAAAAGGACTTTAATTCATGACCACCCCCAAAAAAATTGAATAATCCTCCCAAAACCTAAAAAAATTGAAATTTTTATCTGAAAAACTTATTTTGCCCATATCTTCGTATATACGCATCCTAGAGCGAAAAGGACTTTAATTCGTAACACCCCAAAAAATTTAATAATCCGCTCAAAACCTAAAAAAATTGCAATTTTTATATGCAAAAGTTATTTTGCCCATATCTCCTTAAATATGCGTCCTAGGGCGAAAAGGACTTTAATTCATGACCACCCCCAAAAAAAATTGAATAATCCTCCCAAGACCTAAAAAAAATTGAAATTTTTATCTGAAAAACTTATTTTGCCCATATCTTCGTATATACGCGTCCTAGAGCGAAAAGGACTTTAATTCGTAACACCCCAAAAAATTTAATAATCCGCTCAAAACCTAAAAAATTGCAATTTTTATATGAAAAAGTTATTTTGCCCATATCTCCTTAAATATACGTCCTAGGGCGAAAAGGACTTTAATTCATGACCACCCCCAAAAAATTGACAAATCCACCCAAAACCTAAAAAAAATTAAATTTTGATTGAAAAACTTATTTTGCCCATATCTCCTAAACTAAGCGCCCTAGCGCGAAAAGGACTTTAATTCATGACCACCCCCAAAAAAATTGAATAATCCTCCCAAAACCTAAAAAAAATTGAAATTTTTATCTGAAAAACTTATTTTGCCCATATCTTCGTATATACGCGTCCTAGAGCGAAAAGGACTTTAATTCGTAATACCCCAAAAAATTTAATAATCCGCTCAAAACCTAAAAAAATTGCAATTTTTATATGAAAAAGTTATTTTGCCCATATCTCCTTAAATATACGTCCTAGGGCGAAAAGGACTTTAATTCGTGACCACCCCCAAAAAATTGACAAATCCACCCAAAACCAAAAAAAATGTAAATTTTGATATGAATAAGATTTTTTGCCCATATCTCCTAAACTAAGCGCCCTAGCGCGAAAAGGACTTTAATTCATGACCACTGCCAAGAAAATTGAATAATCCTCCCAAAACCTAAAAAAATTGAAATTTTTATCTGAAAATCTTATTTTGCCCATATCTTCGTATATACGCGTCCTAGAGCGAAAAGGACTTTAATTCGTAACACACCAAAAAATTTAATAATCCGCTCAAAACCTAAAAAAAATGCAATTTTTATATGAAAAAGTTATTTTGCCCATATCTCCTTAAATATACGTCCTAGGGCGAAAAGGACTTTAATTCGTGACCACCCCCAAAAAATTGACAAATCCACCCAAAACCTAAAAAAATTTAAATTTTGATATGAAAAACTTATTTTGCCCATATCTCCTAAACTAAGCGCCCTAGCGCGAAAAGGACTTTAATTCATGACCACCCCCAAAAAAATTTAATAATCCTCCCAAAACCTAAAAAAATTGAAATTTTTATCTGAAAAACTTATTTTGCCCATATCTTCGATATACGCATCCTAAAGCGAAAAGGACTTTAATTCGTAACACCCCAAAAAATTTAATAATCCACTCAAAACCTAAAAAAATTGCAATTTTTATATGAAAAAGTTATTTTGCCCATATCTCCTTAAATATACGTCCTTGGGCGAAAAGGACTTTAATTCGTGACCACCCCCAAAAAATTGACAAATCCACCCAAAACCTAAAAAAATTTTAATTTTAATATGAAAAACTTATTTTGCCCATATCTCCTAAACTAAGCGCCCTAGCGCGAAAAGGACTTTAATTCATGTCCACCCCCAAAAAAAATAGAATAATCCTCCCAAAACCTAAAAAAATTGAAATTTTTATCTGAAAAACTTATTTTGCCCATATCTTCGTATATACGCGTCTTAGAGCGAAAAGGACTTTAATTCGTAACACCCCAAAAAATTTAATAATCCACTCAAAACCTAAAAAAATTGCAATTTTTATATGAAAAAGTTATTTTGCCCATATCTCCTTAAATATGCGTCCTAGGGCGAAATGGACTTTAATTCGTGACCACCCCCGAAAAATTGACAAATCCACCCAATACCAAAAAAAATTTAAATTTTGATATGAAAAACTTATTTTGCCCATATTCTCCTAAACTAAGCGCCCTAGCGCGAAAAGGACTTTAATCCTAGAGCGAAAAAGACTTTAATTCGTAACACCCCAAAAAATTTAATAATCCGCTCAAAACCTAAAAAAATTGCAATTTTTATATGAAAAAGTTATTTTGCCCATATCTCCTTAAATATACGTCCTAGGGCGAAAAGGACTTTAATTCGTGACCACCCCCAAAAAATTGACAAATCCACCCAAAATCTAAAAAAATTTAAATTTTAACATGAAAAACTTATTTTGCCCATATCTCCTAAATTAAGCGCCCTAGCGCGAAAAGGACTTTAATTCATGACCACCCCCAAAAAAATTGAACAATCCTCCCAAAACCTAAAAAAATTGAAATTTTTATCTGAAAAACTTATTTTGCCCATATCTTCGTATATACGCGTCCTAGAGCGAAAAGCACTTTAACTCATAACACCCCAAAAACTTTAATAATCCACTCAAAACCTAAAAAATTGCAATTTTTATATGAAAAAGTTATTTTGCCCATATCTCCTTAAATATGCGTCCTAGGGCGAAAAGGACTTTAATTCATGACCACCCCCAAAAAAATTGAATAATCCTCCCAAGACCTAAAAAAATTGACATTTTTATCTGAAAAACTTATTTTGCCCATATCTTCGTATATACGCGTCCTAGAGCGAAAATGACTTTAATTCGTAACACCCCAAAAAATTTAATAATCCGCTCAAAACCTAAAAAAATTGCAATTTTTATATGAAAAAGTTATTGTGCCCATATCTCCTTAAATATACGTCCTAAGGCGCAAAGGACTTTAATTCGTGACCACACCCAAAAAATTGACAAATCCACCCAAAACCTAAAAAAAATTAAATTTTGATATGAAAAACTTATTTTGCCCATATCTCCTAAACTAAGCGCCCTAGCGCGAAAAGGACTTTAATTCATGACCACCCCCAAAAAAATTGAATAATCCTCCCAAAACCTAAAAAATTGAAATTTTTATCTGAAAAACTTATTTTGCCCATATCATCGTATATACGCGTCCTAGAGCGAAAAGGACCTTAATTCGTAACACCCCAAAAAATTTAATAATCCACCCAAAACCTAAAAAAAAATTTAAATTTTGATATGAAAAACTTATTTTGCCCATATCTCCTAAACTAAGCGCCCTAGCGCGAAAAGGACTTTAATTCATGACCACCCCCAAAAAAATTGAATAATCCTCCCAAAACCTAAAAAAATTTAAATTTTTATCTGAAAAACTTATTTTGCCCATATCTTCGTATATACGCGTCCTAAAGCGAAAAGGACTTTAATTCGTAACACCCCAAAAAAATTAATAATCCGCTCAAAACCTAAAAAAATTGCAATTTTTATATGAAAAAGTTATTTTGCCCATATCTCCTTAAATATACTGTAATGATCTGGGTTAATTTGGTTTTTGTGTTTGATGTGATGTGATGGTTTTGCAAATATTTAATGTGTAGGCCTGCCTAACGAGGTGCCGGCGCTTAAAAACGCCACTTGGCAAAAATAGTTGTTTATTGTTATTGCAGGCACAATTGAGTGCCACAGCAATTTAAATAAAAAGATTTTTCTATTTTGATTGAAGTGCCAGTTAAAGGCTTCAAAACTTGTATGTCCCTTTATTTGAATTTTGGTGATCTTTTATACTAAAATAACGGCATTTCTAATTCTAATTTCTTTTTTCAAACATATCCTTAAAAATAAACAACAATCCTTATATCTAATCATATGTTCTATTACTTAGTACTAAACAGCTGTTTGATTACAATGTAACTTAAACTATTGAACAGCTGACTTAAAACTAATGTACCGAATACACTACACCCTCACCCTTTAAAAAAAATAATTTTTATATCAAAAAAAAATTATTTTAAAAATCTACCTAATATAATATATATATAGCATACATACAATTCAATGAATTCATTCATTACAATTCAATAATACATAAATTTCAATTATTTATCAATTCAATTTATTCTGTACATTCCATCTTTTAATCATATTATTATGGTACTTTTTCCTAATTCCATTAACATCTAAAATTGAATTTACTCCATCTCTTATTAGTATTTTATATGGGCCATGATATGGTGGTTGAGATTTTTTCCTATTCATTGTTCTCAAAAGAACGAGGTCTCCTACTTTCAAATTTAGTGAATTTGATGATTCATCTTGGAGTACCCTTTTTATTTTAGTTTTTTCTAACAAATCTTTAGCTCTTTTGAGAGAAAATTTCAACCTGTGCTTCAATTCAGCAACATAATCATCAGTGTTGTAAAATTGGCTAGGTTTATTTATTTCATCGTTGGGTAAAGAAGGAAGTTTTCCAAATATTAATTCATAAGGCGAATAACCTGTATCTATATGCGGTGACGTATTGTAGGCAAAAGTAAAATAAGGAATCCAAGTATCCCATTCATCGTTTTTGGAGAAATTTAATAAGAATTCGTTAAGTACTCTATGATTTCTTTCTATCGAACCTAAAGTTTCATGGTGATATGGAGCACTAAAAATCTGTTTTATCCTCAACAAACTACATATCTCTGCCATTAATTGATTGGTAAATTCAGTACCCTTATCAGCCTTTAAAACCTTAAAATTCCCATAAATAAGTATGAAGTGTTCAACTAACGTTTTCGCTACAGTCTTCGCATCTTTTGATTCCATTGGAATCGCTACAATATACTTGGTTAAATCACATTGAATCGTGAGTATGTATCGATAATGGTGCGATAATCTTAAAGGTCCTACTGTATCAATCGAAACAGTTTCAAAACTTGTTGTCGGTGTATGAGTTAGTGTAAATTGTTCTTTCGTGTGTCTTGTCTGTTTATTCATTTTGCATTGCGGGCAATTTAGGACATAGCCCTTTATCATCTTATACATATTTTTCCATATATATCTTTGTTTAATTTTTAGGGTTGTTTTTCTGACACCTAAGTGTCCTCCATGTGTTGAGTTATGGAATTCATCTATTAGTTTCAGCTGTGTATCTCTACAATGTATTCTTTTTGGTTCATCGTATATCAAAATCTTCAAATCCGTTTTTATATGTTTCTGTATTTTTGTAAATATTATTTTAAATTCTTCCATGGCCATGGTTTTAAAAATGTTATCATTTTTGCTCAGAGCTAATTCGCGTATCTTATGATCACGCATCAACGACGTCAGCTTCTCCAAACCCGCTCGTAAGTCAGATGGATTATCGCTGCATCTTACAATAATTTCGTATTTTCCAACTTCTATCTTTGTTTTCCTATTTTCCTCTAGAGGTACAAATTTAAGTCTCATCAAGTTTTTTATATCCGCTACAGAAGTACACTCCCAAATGTAAAGTTGATCAGGCTTTAACATCGTGGTACTTGCTGCGGTATTCATGTCAGTGTTTTTCTCATGTGCAGTTTTCTTTTGCATGCTTCTCGTGATAGCTAATATCCTTCTTTCATTTTCAGCCTTATCAGGAATCATAGCTTTTAGGGCATCACTATTTAAAACTATTCTAGATAACGCATCGGCATTCGTGTTCATTTTTCCTTTCTTGTAGATTATTTCAAAATCGTAATCGCTCAAATCCATTCTTATCCGTGTCATTTTTGACGATGGATTACTGTGCGTAAAAAGAGATACTAAAGGCCTATGATCTGTGACCACATAGAACCTTCTGCCATATAAATAGGGTCTAAAGAAATTTATTCCCCAATGAATGGCCAACAATTCCTTTTCGATGATAGGTTTGTTCAAATCGTGTTTCTGCAGTGTAGCACTTGCATATGATATAGGTAAATCTGCACCAATCTCCCCTTGGGAAAGAACAGCGCCAAGTGCATAGTTGGATGCATCTGTAGTTAAAATAAATGGTTTCGTAAAATCCGGGTATTTCAGAATTTCTGGTTGTAAAAGCTTTTGTTTCAGTGTATCAAATGCATACTGACATTTCTCGCTCCACAAAAATTGATTATCCTTTTTCAGAAGTGCATTGAGGGGTCTAGCTATGTCGGCAAAATGTGGAATAAATCTGCGGTAATAGTTGCAAAATGCAACAAATCTTCTTACTTCGTCTGCATTTACTGGTGTGGGATAATTTTTTATTGCTTCATCCTTCGCAGGGTCTGTTTTCACGCCTTTATCAGTTATTAAATGGCCCAAATAAATTACCTCAGGCTTAAGAAAGCTACATTTATTAGCGTTAAGCTTTAAGTTGAACTTCCTTAACCGTTGAAACACGTTTCTTAAATTGGAATTGTGATGGTTCAAGCTACACCCAAAAACTATAATGTCATCAACATAGAGAAAAGCTGATTCATCCAATCCGCTCAAAGCAATCGTTAACATTCTTTGAAAGCTGTTCGAAGATATTTTTAATCCAAATGGCAAACGTTTAAACTGGAAATGTCCATTTCCTGTAGAAAAAGCCGTGAGTGGTCTGGAATCTTCGTGCAGACCTATCTGGTGAAATGAACTCGTCATGTCCAGCGTTGAGAAATATCTTGCTCTTCCGAGTCTATCTAATACATCTTCAATTCGTGTCAATGGAAATTTATCGTTAACGATTTTGTTATTAAGTTTTCTGAAATCCACTACCAGACGCCATTTCTTTGTTCCATCTGTAGATTTCTTCGGAACTACTAGCAAAGGTGAATTATAAGGGCTGGTGGAATCTTCAATGATGTCATCATTCCTCATTTGCTCAACTTGCCTATTTATTTCATCCATTTGTGTGTGGGGAAGACGATAATTTTTTATATAAACCGGAGAATCATCAATGGTTTGTATTTGTTGAGTATAAAAATTATTTATACTCAATTTATCCCCAGGAAGATGGAAAACATCTTCAAATTCTTTAAAAATCTCAATAATTGACTCCCTGGAATCAGGATCACATGTTCCAATATCAATATTGGTCAATAAAGTTTTAATCCTTTCAGGATTACGTGTCTTCGAATGACTTGCATAACAAATGTCATATTCACTCAAAGGATGTATTTCACAATCAATGCTGTCAATCTTCACTGCCGCATCTGTAGTATTTAGTATCCTCACATGTTTTATGCCTTTAGCAGGTATTATGGTATTTGCTAAGAAAACTCCTTCCGCCAATCTTTTATTTAATACAATACTATTTTCTCTTACATCCACACTTATTGGGAAAATCATTTCTGAACGTGCTGGTATAATGGTGGCGCTTTGATTAATCGGTCTCGTATTCATTGGTAATATGATTTCATCATCATTGATGTTAAACGAAATAGTGTATGTTTCAAAGTCTATTTTACACAAGTATCTTGACAGAATATCTCTCCCGATAATGCCATCTGTTGGGATTGGAAAATTCTCATCCACAATATAAAACTTGTCATCCAAAACAAATCTTTCAATATGTAAATCCAATATTGTAGTACCAATACACTGTACTGCGTCTTCAGTAATGCCAGTGAGTTTCACGGTTTCACTTTGATTTATATTGCCAAAATTGTGGTTTTTGCAAATTGAAACATCAGCTCCCGTGTCAATCAAAAATTTTAATTCTTTATCAATAATGCCACATTTTATAGATAAGAATGCGCTAGATTTTGCTGATATATTCAAAATTCTTATATTTGGCCCTCTTGGACAACAGCTTCCTCCATTGTCCGGCCTTCGCAGTTTCCCTCATCGGCTGAATAAGGAAATGCTCGAAAACGTTGATTTGTTCTTCCGTCATATGAACGGTTTCGGGAATTTTTAGCATAATTGCCACGATAGTCGTCGTGCCCATTATTTCTCGTGTAATTATTGTTATTATTTTGATAATTGTTTTGTTTCCGGTTAGTGTTGTTACTAGTATTGTTATGTCGCCAATTGTTGCGTCTGTTTCTATCGTCGAAACGCTCCCTAGGCCTAAACTGACCATCTCCACTATATGTATTGTTGTTCCCAAATCTATTATTATTACTATACCTATTATCGTTACCATTATCATTCCTACTTCTTCCACCTCTAAAATTCCTATTATGACCTCTATTTATGAAAAACATGTTCTTATCTGCCGAATCTAAATTCTTCTCGGCAGTAATACATCTCTGTGCTGCCTCACTCAAAGTTTTTGGCATGTTCGATAATAATATAGGTTGATATTCAGCACTAACACCCTTAACAAATACATTAAGCGCCATGCCATCACTCACCTTATATATTGCATCCTTCGTCTCCTGAGATGGGTTCGACAAATTCCCAATTTCAAATGCACTTAACTGATCTGCAAGCTCTGAAACTTTTTCCCTAAACTCAGTTATAGTCGACCTTCCTTGTACCGTAGTACCCAATTCAGTTAAAACCTGTTGCAACGTTTTCGGATTCGGAAATGCCTCTTCTAAACTTTTCTTCAATTCACGCCATGTTGTTGGTTTGTTGGAACGACCTAAAATACTCCTCACCTGGGTTGACAGCTTGAAATTATAGACATACTTAACGAATATGGGTCTATCTTCTTCCTTCAACAAATCGTGCAGCAATTCAGTTTGCGAAATAAAATCATCCAAAAATTTAAATGTCCCCTTGAATACCTGTAGGTTTTTGCCTACCATAGATATGTCAAACGACGCCATATTGGGAAAACTTTCTACCTCCCCAACTTCCTCTTTTACGTTTAAAGTTTTTAAAATGTTCTCAGTTTCTCCAAGTAGCTTCTCAAATTGTAATTTTAAAGTTTTGACCTCTTCTTCATCAACAACTTCATTAATTTCATTTCTTAGAAAATTCAACCGAGCAAACTTTTCTTCTATATACTTCTTAGAGAAAGTTCTATTCACGCTCTTCCTCAAATTATTTTTTAATTTCTCTAACTCATTTATATATTCATTTAGCGACTCCATATAAAATACTACAATTCAATAAATTCAAAATTTAATAAATAAAATATAATTATTGACTGAATTTTCTTTTCTTATTTCCCAATAAATTTCTAAATTAATTCTATTAAATCTTAACAGTACTACAATTCATTTCAAAAATTACAATTACAATATGAATACACTCCTTTATATCAATCTGAATTTGGCGATTTTCCATAACGTATGTACGCCCCTAATGAAAATACAACCCTGATTCAATACATGTGAACCGGTTACCGATTACTTGAGTACTCGTATTAAATGTCAAATCGGAACATATAAAATGTCAACAAGTCGGACATCTTGAAAGCGAAGCAGAATATTCTTTTTTTAGTGAATAAATTTAATGTTTTAAAATTAATAGAATATTTAATTGGTGTATAATTTTATAAATTCATCTTATATTTTTCATTTCTTTCTTTTTTTTTACATAAAATAAAACAATATAACAAAAAGTCCCAGCCTTTTCTTTTGTTAGTGTTGTGTTAATGTGTTATTGGTTGTTGTGTCTCAGTGCAATTGGTTTTGTTGAATTTTCTTTGTTGCATCTCGGATTGAATTGCATCAATACGTAACCACATCTCTGATGCTCGCTGCCAAGATGGTGGGGGATCAGCGTTGATGGCTTCTTTGAGGGCCGCAAGTTCTCTTCGTTGGCGCACTATTTTACCACCTCTTCTATGTTTAGGTTTTGTTGTTGGAGGAATCCTGGTCAACTTCTCTTCACAAGCCCTTTGTTTCCTCTTGAAATATTGCTCAATCGTCAACTTTTTTGGACCGGCAGCTGGATCCACAGGACACTTTTTTTCTTCAGGCATGAATTTTTGTGTCGGCAGGATCGCCATGTAATGATCTGGGTTAATTTGGTTTTTGTGTTTGATGTGATGTGATGGTGTTGCAAATATTTAATGTGTAGGCCTGCCTAACGAGGTGCCGGCGCTTAAAAACGCCACTTGGCAAAAATAGTTGTTTATTGTTATTGCAGGCACAATTGAGTGCCACAGCAATTTAAATAAAAAGATTTTTCTATTTTGATTGAAGTGCCAGTTAAAGGCTTCAAAACTTGTATGTCCCTTTATTTGAATTTTGGTGATCTTTTATACTAAAATAACGGCATTTCTAATTCTAATTTCTTTTTTCAAACATATCCTTAAAAATAAACAACAATCCTTATATCTAATCATATGTTCTATTACTTAGTACTAAACAGCTGTTTGATTACAATGTAACTTAAACTATTGAACAGCTGACTTAAAACTAATGTACCGAATACACTACAATACGTCCTAGGGCGCAAAGGACTTTAATTCGTGACCACACCCAAAAAATTGACAAATCCACCCAAAAACTAAAAAAAAAATTAAATTTTGATATGTAAAACTTATTTTGCCCATATCTCCTAAACTAAGCGCTCTAGCGCGAAAAGGACTTTTATTCATGACCACCCCCAAAAAAATTGAATAATCCTCCCAAAACCTAAAAAAATGGAAATTTTTATCTGAAAAACTTATTTTGCCCATATCTTCGTATATACGCGTCCTAGAGCGAAAAGGACTTTAATTCGTAACACCCCAAAAAATTTAATAATTCGCTCAAAACCTAAAAAAATTGCAATTTTTATATGAAAAAGTTAGTTTGCCCATACCTCCTTAAATATACGTCCTAGGGCGAAAAGGACTTTAATTCGTGACCACACCCAAAAAATTGACAAATCCACCCAAAACCTAAAAAAAATTTAAATTTTGATATGAAAAACTTATTTTGCCCATATCTCCTAAACTAAGCGCCCTAGCGCGAAAATGACTTTAATTCGTAACACCCCAAAAAATTTAATAATCCGCTCAAAACCTAAAAAAATTGCAATTTTTATATGAAAAAGTTATTTTGCCCATATCTTCTTAAATATACGCCCTAGGGCGAAAAGGACTTTAATTCGTAACACCCCAAAAAATTTAATAATCCACTCAAAACCTAAAAAATTGCAATTTTTATATGAAAAAGTTATTTTGCCCATATCTCCTTAAATATGCGTCCTAGGGCGAAATGGACTTTAATTCGTGACCACCCCCGAAAAATTGACAAATCCACCCAAAACCTAAAAAAATTTAAATTTTGATATGAAAAACTATTTTGCCCATATTCTCCTAAACTAAGCGCCCTAGCGCGAAAAGGACTTTAATCCTAGAGCGAAAAAGACTTTAATTCGTAACACCCCAAAAAATTTAATAATCCGCTCAAAACCTACAAAAATTGCAATTTTTATATGAAAAAGTTATTTTGCCCATATCTCCTTAAATATACGTCCTAGGGCGAAAAGGACTTTAATTCGTGACCACCCCCAAAAAATTGACAAATCCACCCAAAACCTAAAAAAATTTAAATTTTAACATGAAAAACTTATTTTGCCCATATCTCCTAAATTAAGCGCCCTAGCGCGAAAAGGACTTTAATTCATGACCACCCCCAAAAAAATTGAACAATCCTCCCAAAACCTAAAAAATTGAAATTTTTATCTGAAAAACTTATTTTGCCCATATCTTCGTATATACGCGTCCTAGAGCGAAAAGCACTTTAACTCATAACACCCCAAAAACTTTAATAATCCACTCAAAACCTAAAAAATTGCAATTTTTATATGAAAAAGTTATTTTGCCCATATCTCCTTAAATATGCGTCCTAGGGCGAAAAGGACTTTAATTCATGACCACCCCCAAAAAAATTGAATAATCCTCCCAAGACCTAAAAAAATTGACATTTTTATCTGAAAAACTTATTTTGCCCATATCTTCGTATATACGCGTCCTAGAGCGAAAATGACTTTAATTCGTAACACCCCAAAAAATTTAATAATCCGCTCAAAACCTAAAAAAAATTGCAATTTTTATATGAAAAAGTTATTGTGCCCATATCTCCTTAAATATACGTCCTAAGGCGCAAAGGACTTTAATTCGTGACCACACCCAAAAAATTGACAAATCCACCCAAAACCTAAAAAAATTTAAATTTTGATATGAAAAACTTATTTTGCCCATATCTCCTAAACTAAGCGCCCTAGCGCGAAAAGGACTTTAATTCATGACCACCCCCAAAAAAATTGAATAATCCTTCCAAAACCTAAAAAATTGAAATTTTTATCTGAAAAACTTATTTTGCCCATATCATCGTATATACGCGTCCTAGAGCGAAAAGGACCTTAATTCGTAACACCCCAAAAAATTTAATAATCCACCCAAAACCTAAAAAAAAATTTAAATTTTGATATGAAAAACTTATTTTGCCCATATCTCCTAAACTAAGCGCCCTAGCGCGAAAAGGACTTTAATTCATGACCACCCCCAAAAAAATTGAATAATCCTCCCAAAACCTAAAAAAATTTAAATTTTTATCTGAAAAACTTATTTTGCCCATATCTTCGTATATACGCGTCCTAAAGCGAAAAGGACTTTAATTCGTAACACCCCAAAAAAATTAATAATCCGCTCAAAACCTAAAAAAATTGCAATTTTTATATGAAAAAGTTATTTCGCCCATATCTCCTTAAATATACGTCCTAGGGCGCAAAGGACTTTAATTCGTGACCACACCCAAAAAATTGACAAATCCACCCAAAAACTAAAAAAAAATTAAATTTTGATATGTAAAACTTATTTTGCCCATATCTCCTAAACTAAGCGCTCTAGCGCGAAAAGGACTTTAATTCATGACCACCCCCAAAAAAATTGAATAATCCTCCCAAAACCTAAAAAAATGGAAATTTTTATCTGAAAAACTTATTTTGCCCATATCTTCGTATATACGCGTCCTAGAGCGAAAAGGACTTTAATTCGTAACACCCCAAAAAATTTAATAATTCGCTCAAAACCTAAAAAAATTGCAATTTTTATATGAAAAAGTTAGTTTGCCCATACCTCCTTAAATATACGTCCTAGGGCGAAAAGGACTTTAATTCGTGACCACACCCAAAAAATTGACAAATCCACCCAAAACCGAAAAAAAATTTAAATTTTGATATGAAAAACTTATTTTGCCCATATCTCCTAAACTAAGCGCCCTAGCGCGAAAATGACTTTAATTCGTAACACCCCAAAAAATTTAATAATCCGCTCAAAACCTAAAAAAATTGCAATTTTTATATGAAAAAGTTATTTTGCCCATATCTTCTTAAATATACGCCCTAGGGCGAAAAGGACTTTAATTCGTAACACCCCAAAAAATTTAATAATCCGCTCAAAACCTAAAAAAATTGAAATTTTTATATGAAAAAGTTATTTTGTCCATACCTCCTTAAATATACGTCCTAGGGCGAAAAGGACTTTA
Organism: Haematobia irritans; assembly: GCF_050003625.1. Classification (NCBI taxonomy): domain Eukaryota; kingdom Metazoa; phylum Arthropoda; class Insecta; order Diptera; family Muscidae; genus Haematobia; species Haematobia irritans. The sequence goes on along the minus strand of NC_134400.1, from coordinate 69,584,974 downwards.
ATTCGTGACCACCCCCAAAAAATTGACAAATCCACCCAAAACCTAAAAAAATTTAAATTTTAATATGAAAAACTTATTTTGCCCATATCTCCTAAACTAAGCGCCCTAGCGCGAAAAGGACTTTAATTCATGACCACCCCCAAAAAAATTGAATAATCCTCCCAAAACCTAAAAAAATTGAAATTTTTATCTGAAAAACTTATTTTGCCCATATCTTCGTATATACGCATCCTAGAGCGAAAAGGACTTTAATTCGTAACACCCCAAAAAATTTAATAATCCGCTCAAAACCTAAAAAAATTGCAATTTTTATATGCAAAAGTTATTTTGCTCATATCTCCTTAAATATGCGTTCTAGGGCGAAAAGGACTTTAATTCATGACCACCCCAAAAAAATTAAATAATCCTCCCAAGACCTAAAAAAATTGAAATTTTTATCTGAAAAACTTATTTTGCCCATATCTTCGTATATACGCGTCCTAGAGCGAAAAGGACTTTAATTAGTAACACCCCAAAAAATTTAATAATCCGCTCAAAACCTAAAAAAATTGCAATTTTTATATGAAAAAGTTATTTTGCCCATACCTCCTTAAATAAACGTCCTAGGACGAAAAGGACTTTAATTCGTGACCACCCCCAAAAAATTGACAACTCCACCCAAAACCTAAAAAAATTTAAATTTTAATATGAAAAACTTATTTTGCCCATATCTCCTAAACTAAGCGCCCTAGCGCGACAAGGACTTTAATTCATGACCACCCCCAAAAAAATTGAATAATCCTCCCAAAACCTAAAAAAATTTAAATTTTTATCTGAAAAACTTATTTTACCCATATCTTCGTATATACGCGCCCTAAAGCGAAAAGGACTTTAATTCGTAACACCCCAAAAAATTTAATAATTCGCTCAAAACCTAAAAAAATTGAAATTTTTATATGAAAAAGTTAGTTTGCCCATATCTCCTAAACTAAGCGCCCTAGCGCGAAAAGGACTTTAATTCATGACCACCCCCAAAAAAATTGAATAATCCTCCCAAAACCTAAAAAAATTGAAATTTTTATCTGAAAAACTTATTTTGCCCATATCTTCGTATATACGCATCCTAGAGCGAAAAGGACTTTAATTCGTAACACCCCAAAAAATTTAATAATCCGCTCAAAACCTAAAAAAATTGCAATTTTTATATGAAAAAGTTATTTTGTCCATACCTCCTTAAATATACGTCCTAGGGCGAAAAGGACTTTAATTCGTGACCACCCCCAAAAAATTGACAAATCCACCCAAAACCTAAAAAAATTTTAATATGAAAAACTTATTTTGCCCATATCTCCTAAACTAAGCGCCCTAGCGCGAAAAGGACTTTAATTCATGACCACCCCCAAAAAAATTGAATAATCCTCCCAAAACCTAAAAAAATTGAAATTTTTATCTGAAAAACTTATTTTGCCCATATCTTCGTACATACGCATCCTAGAGCGAAAAGGACTTTAATTCGTAACACCCCAAAAAATTTAATAATCCGCTCAAAACCTAAAAAAATTGCAATTTTTATATGCAAAAGTTATTTTGCCCATATCTCCTTAAATATGCGTCCTAGGGCGAAAAGGACTTTAATTCATGACCACCCCCAAAAAAATTGAATAATCCCCCCAAGACCTAAAAAAAATTGAAATTTTTATCTGAAAAACTTATTTTGGCCCATATCTTCGTATATACGCGTCCTAGAGCGAAAAGGACTTTAATTCGTAACACCCCAAAAAATTTAATAATCCGCTCAAAACCTAAAAAAATTGCAATTTTTATATGAAAAAGTTATTTTGCCCATACCTCCTTAAATAAACGTCCTAGGACGAAAAGGACTTTAATTCGTGACCTCCCCCAAAAAATTGACAAATCCACCCAAAACCTAAAAAAATTTAAATTTTAATATGAAAAACTTATTTTGCCCATATCTCCTAAACTAAGCGCCCTAGCGCGAAAAGGACTTTAATTCATGACCACCCCCAAAAAAATTGAATAATCCTCCCAAAACCTAAAAAAATTTAAATTTTTATCTGAAAAACTTATTTTACCCATATCTTCGTATATACGCGCCCTAGAGCGAAAAGGACTTTAATTCGTAACACCCCAAAAAATTTAATAATTCGCTCAAAACCTAAAAAAATTGAAATTTTTATATGAAAAAGTTAGTTTGCCCATATCTCCTAAACTAAGCGCCCTAGCGCGAAAAGGACTTTAATTCATGACCACCCCCAAAAAAATTGAATAATCCTCCCAAAACCTAAAAAAATTGAAATTTTTATCTGAAAAACTTATTTTGCCCATATCTTCGTATATACGCATCCTAGAGCGAAAAGGACTTTAATTCGTAACACCCCAAAAAATTTAATAATCCGCTCAAAACCTAAAAAAATTGCAATTTTTATATGAAAAAGTTATTTTGTCCATACCTCCTTAAATATACGTCCTAGGGCGAAAAGGACTTTAATTCGTGACCACCCCCAAAAAATTGACAAATCCACCCAAAACCTAAAAAAATTTAAATTTTAATATGAAAAACTTATTTTGCCCATATCTCCTAAACTAAGCGCCCTAGCGCGAAAAGGACTTTAATTCATGACCACCCCCAAAAAAATTGAATAATCCTCCCAAAACCTAAAAAAATTGAAATTTTTATCTGAAAAACTTATTTTGCCCATATCTTCGTATATACGCATCCTAGAGCGAAAAGGACTTTAATTCGTAACACCCCAAAAAGTTTAATAATCCGCTCAAAACCTAAAAAAATTGCAATTTTTATATGCAAAAGTTATTTTGCCCATATCTCCTTAAATATGCGTCCTAGGGCGAAAAGGACTTTAATTCATGACCACCCCCAAAAAAATTGAATAATCCTCCCAAGACCTAAAAAAAATTGAAATTTTTATCTGAAAAACTTATTTTGCCCATATCTTCGTATATACGCGTCCTAGAGCGAAAAGGACTTTAATTCGTAACACCCCAAAAAATTTAATAATCCGCTCAAAACCTAAAAAAATTGCAATTTTTATATGAAAAAGTTATTTTGCCCATACCTCCTTAAATAAACGTCCTAGGACGAAAAGGACTTTAATTCGTGACCACCCCCAAAAAAATGACAAATCCACCCAAAACCTAAAAAAATTTAAATTTTAATATGAAAAACTTATTTTGCCCATATCTCCTAAACTAAGCGCCCTAGCGCGAAAAGGACTTTAATTCATGACCACCCCCAAAAAAATTGAATAATCCTCCCAAAACCTAAAAAAATTTAAATTTTTATCTGAAAAACTTATTTTACCCATATCTTCGTATATACGCGCCCTAGAGCGAAAAGGACTTTAATTCGTAACACCCCAAAAAATTTAATAATTCGCTCAAAACCTAAAAAAATTTAAATTTTTATATGAAAAAGTTAGTTTGCCCATATCTCCTAAACTAAGCGCCCTAGCGCGAAAAGGACTTTAATTCATGACCACCCCCAAAAAATTGAATAATCCTCCCAAAACCTAAAAAAATTGAAATTTTTATCTGAAAAACTTATTTTGCCCATATCTTCGTATATACGCGTCCTAGAGCGAAAAGGACTTTAATTCGTAACACCCCAAAAAATTTAATAATCCGCTCAAAACCTAAAAAAATTGCAATTTTTATATGAAAAAGTTATTTTGCCCATACCTCCTTAAATATACGTCCTAGGGCGAAAAGGACTTTAATTCGTGACCACACCCACAAAAATTGACAAATCCACCCAAAACCTAAACAAAATTTAAATTTTGATATGAAAAACTTATTTTGCCCATATCTCCTAAACTAAGCGCCCTAGCGCGAAAAGGACTTTAATTAATGACCACCCCCAAAAAAATTGAATAATCCTCCCAAAACCTAAAAAAAATTGAAATTTTTATCTGAAAAACTTATTTTGCCCATATCTTCGTATATACGCGTCCTAGAGCGAAAAGCACTTTAACTCGTAACACCCCAAAAACTTTAATAATCCACTCAAAACCTAAAAAAATTGCAATTTTTATATGAAAAAGTTATTTTGCCCATATCTCCTTAAATATGTGTCCTAGGGCGAAAAGGACTTTAATTCATGACCACCCCCAAAAAAAATGAATAATCCTTCCAAGACCTAAAAAATTTGAAATTTTTATCTGAAAAACTTATTTTGCCCATATCTTCGTATATACGCTTCCTAGAGCGAAAAGGACTTTAATTCGTAACACCCCAAAAAAATTAATAATCCGGTCAAAACCTAAAAAAATTGCAATTATTATATGAAAAACTTATTTTGCTCATATCTTCGTATATACGCGTCCTAGAGCGAAAAGGACTTTAATTCGTAACACCCCAAAAAATTTAATAATTCGCTCAAAACCTAAAAAAATTGCAATTATTATATGAAAAAGTTATTTTGCCCATACCTCCTTATATATACGTCCTAGGGCGAAAAGGACTTTAATTCGTGACCACACCCAAAAAATTGACAAATCCACCCAAAACCTAAACAAAATTTAAATTTTGATATGAAAAACTTATTTTGCCCATATCTCCTAAACTAAGCGCCCTAGCGCGAAAAGGACTTTAATTCATGACCTCCCCCAAAAAAAATTTAATAATCCTCCCAAAACCTAAAAAAATTGAAATTTTTATCTGAAAAACTTATTTTGCCCATATCTCCTAAACTAAGCGCCCTAGCGCGAAAAGGACTTTAATTCATGACCACCCCAAAAAATTTAATAATCCACCCAAAACCTAAAAAAATTTAAATTTTGATATGAAAAACTTATTTTGCCCATATCTCCTAAACTAAGCGCCCTAGCGCGAAAAGGACTTTAATTCATGACCACCCCAAAAAATTTAATAATCCGCTCAAAACCTAAAAAAATTGCAATTTTTATATGAAAAAGTTATTTTGCCCATATCTCCTTAAATATACGTCCTAGGGTGAAAAGGACTTTAATTCGTGACCACACCCAAAAAATTGACAAATCCACCCAAAACCTAAACAAAATTTAAATTTTGATATGAAAAACTTATTTTGCCCATATCTCCTAAACTAAGCGCCCTAGCGCGAAAAGGACTTTAATTCATGACCACCCCCAAAAAAAATTTAATAATCCTCCCAAAACCTAAAAAAATTGGAATTTTTATCTGAAAAACTTATTTTGCCCATATCTCCTAAACTAAGCGCCCTAGCGCGAAAAGGACTTTAATTCATGACCACCCCAAAAAATTTAATAATCCACCCAAAACCTAAAAAAATTTAAATTTTGATATGAAAAACTTATTTTGCCCATATCTCCTAAACTAAGCGCCCTAGCGCGAAAAGGACTTTAATTCATGACCACCCCAAAAAATTTAATAATCCGCTCAAAACCTAAAAAAATTGCAATTTTTATATGAAAAAGTTATTTTGCCCATATCTCCTTAAATATACGTCCTAGGGTGAAAAGGACTTTAATTCGTGACCACACCCAAAAAATTGACAAATCCACCCAAAACCTAAACAAAATTTAAATTTTGATATGAAAAACTTATTTTGCCCATATCTCCTAAACTAAGCGCCCTAGCGCGAAAAGGACTTTAATTCATGACCACCCCCAAAAAAAATTTAATAATCCTCCCAAAACCTAAAAAAATTGGAATTTTTATCTGAAAAACTTATTTTGCCCATATCTTCGTATATATGCGTCCTAGAGCGAAAAGGACTTTAATTCGTAACACCCCAAAAATTTAATAATCCACCCAAAACCTAAAAAAATTTAAATTTTGATATGAAAAACTTATTTTGCCCATATCTCCTAAACTAAGCGCCCTAGCGCGAAAAGGACTTTAATTCATGACCACCACCAAAAAAATTGAATAATCCTCCCAAAACCTAAAAAAATTGAAATTTTTATCTGAAAAACTTATTTTGCAAATATCTTCGTATATACTCGTCCTAGAGCGAAAAGGACTTTAACTCGTAACACCCCAAAAAATTTAATAATCCACTCAAAACCTAAAAAAATTGCAATTTTTATATGAAAAAGTTATTTTGCCCATATCTCCTTAAATATGCGTCCTAGGGCGAAAGGGACTTTAATTTATTAATTTATTCAGTCAGTTGCCTTCATTGTGAACGGATGTGTTTTATTGAGCTGAGCGCACTAATATATCGTTTCGATTATTATTTGTGAGAGAAATAAAATATTTGAGAGCAATATGTCGGATACTAAAATCAAAAATTTTAAATGCTCGCAATGCCAAAAAGAAATTAATGATAAAGAAAAACATATGAAATGCAGTGAATGTGACTCTCGTTATCATTTTTCGCCTTGCTGCACTATCCAAACCTCATCCTTCGGAGGAATGACTAGCGCCAAAAAAGCAGCTTGGAGATGCCACAAATGTCGCGAGAGGAAGGGCTCAAATACATCATATCATATAATTGTGCATACGGATGATGATCAAAATAGAAAAGAATGCGAAGAAGGCGAAGATGAAGTTTTTAAAGATAAACGTTTTTGCCAAGGTGTCCCTATTAGCGATCAGAAATCTGGACAGATAAACAATGTTTTAACTTCAACCCCAATCAACAACCAAAAAGAAACGCTAATTCCACCAATCTCTGATACCAACAATGCAATGCAAGTGATGATGCAAAATATAACACAAATCACAACACAACTAGGATTTATTAGCAATCAATTACAAAACCAACAATCAACACTAACGGAGATGAACCAAACTTTTGCAAATCTCACAGCTCAAGTCGTCGAATTACAAAAACAGCAGCAAGAAAGACAGAACACAATAAATAACATGGATATGAAAATAAATAAACTCGAACAAAAATTGGTAGAAAAACATATTGAAATAAACAATGTAAAAACCGAAAACATGAGTGCTCCATTGCACTGTGAAAAAAATAGCAACAAAAATTAATGTGGATATAACTGAAAGTGACATTGACGATGCATATCGCCCGAAAGGGAAAAATAAAGTGATTGTGGAGCTTTGCTCCCTAAGAAAGAAAAATTTCCATTTCAACCGTCGAACGGAACGGACGTGTTTTTTCAATAGCGGATAAACTCATAGTAATAGGTACCTACTACGAATTTCAAGTGTGGTGGGATATTAAGCCACCATGCAGCGAAATTCCAAGTCATCCACTGGGTTGCTAACTTCAGGGCCCAGTGGACGGGTATCGACTGGAGTTATAAATCTGGGCAATGACCAAGAGTTAGGCCCAATTAGTCGACCTGTAGACGGGTCGACAGGTGGCGACACACTGACAAGTCGAACTTTTTCTAAGGTAACGACATCAAAAGGAGGTAATCCCTCACGAAAGAGATTCAAGGAACGCAGAAATGCTTTGTTTATCCTAAAGAAGTTAGGATCAGTCGACCCAAGCACGTTGTCGGCTAAACAAAGCGATTCCTTAAAATGGGCTCAAGGAATTCTTGAGACTGGAAAAAGGGAACGATCGCCGGATGAGCTGCCATCCTCCAAAAGGGATCAAAGATCGTTTGCCTCAGTTGCTAAAGATAGCCTTGTGATGGCTATCATTAATAAAGGAGCATTGGACGGTATGGTTCCAAAGCAAAAATGGGGGGAAATTGAGAATGCTCTATCTGTCGTCTACTCACAGGTACTGGAAAAGTTTCCCGGCCCAGATCCTCGACACCAAGAGGCTGGTTGGTATCAAGGACGATTTAAGCTAGTCGCATTTGAGGACCAGAGGTCTATAGAATGTTTTAAAGCTGCTCTGATACTAATTGGTGAAGTTTGGGAAGGAGCTGCTCTAGAGTTAGTCGAGAAGAAAGACATACCGGCTAGACCTAGAGCACATGCCTGGATACCTGCAAACCCTTCTGACCCTGAATCTATTTTAAATAGACTGAAACGATGCAATCCAGATCTTCCAACAGCTGATTGGAAGGTTGGCCGTTTGGATGAAGTGGATGGACCAAGACGGCATGCAGTGTTTATATTGAACACTCAGTCTTTGCCACATCTGGCAAAGTCCCAGGGCCGTGTATGTTATGGCTTTCATTATATCCAAATGAAGGTGTATAAAAACGATCAGCTAAAGGATTCAGAAATGGACAAGCCTCTGTCTGAATCAGAAGTAAGCGGATCCTCTTGCGAAGTCGAGGGAGATACCAAAGTTGAAGACATGGATAGATACCGTATGCGTGAGGAGGCTTCTATTGCCTCAGAACTCACCAAAGTCGAACCTATGGTTATTGCGAGAGTCACCGATATCTCTGAAGAGGACATTCTTGATGACTCGATCGAAGCGGCTGATGTGACGGTTGTTGAAAATCTCGATGGTCCTACGGATCCTCCAGATAAATCTTCATCATTGTAAGGCTGCATGTGCTGCCTTAAAAGTTCTCCTGATGAAAGGGGACATAGATATAGTTCTTATTCAAGAACCATATGTTTACAAAAACAAAATATGTGAATTAAGTACTCCGGGGTTCAAACTATTGCAGTATACTGGTAATGATGTAAATCGAGCCTGTATAATTGCTAAAAACGAGCTCAATTTGTTTCTGCTTCCCTCAATGTGCAATACAGACACTGTCGTTGCAAGTTTAGAAATAGCCAAATGCAAATATTGGGTATCTTCGGTCTACATGGGACATGACAGGGAGATGCCTCCATATGCCGTTAAGACCTTAGTGGAGGAGTCACTGAAAACAAAGGCGAAACTCATTATGGGATGCGATGCGAATGCACATCATAGTATATGGGGAAGTAGTGATACTAATGCAAGGGGAGAGTCGCTAATAGAGTTTATTTTGCGTACTAATCTGGTAGTTTGCAACAAGGGAGATGTCCCAACCTTTGTCACTAAAAACAGGCAAGAGGTTTTGGACATCACCTTGGCCTCGCAAGAACTAAATGAAATGATATCTGAGTGGCAGGTTTTAAGTGAACACAGCTTCTCAGATCATCGCTACATCAGTTTCAAATTTGATGTTCATATCACCAAGATCATATTTCCGCCAAATGTTAGGAAAGCTGACTGGAATAGGTATAGGGAATCGTTCAATATGATGATACCGGAAATAACAGAGACAAATATGAGAAATGTGCAAGATATCGAACACGCAGTGGAGCGGATTACTAAGGCCTTCAACATCTCACTGAAAGCTGCATGCCCTAGAGGAAAGCCAAGGGGGAAACATCGACCACCATGGTGGTCTACGGAATTAAGTAATATGAGGAAATCCTGCAGGAAGCTCTTTAACAAGGCAAAGTCCACCAGAGCCCCTGAGGACTGGGACGCTTACAAGAAGAATCTGAGAGGATACAAGCGAGAACTGAGAAAGGCTCAGCATAACTCTTGGAATGCTTACTGCAGCAGTATTGAGAATACGTCCGAGGCTTCCAGACTACGGAAGGTTCTAGCATCCACCAACTCCGCTCCAGGTTTCATTAAAACATCGGAGGGCAATTGGACAACGTCCAGTAAGGAGACGCTGGAGGTACTATTGGACACACATTTTCCTGGAAATCAGACGGTTGAACCATGTACTGGCGGTGCCACAGTTGCTCAGCGGTCGTTTCCTGTCGAGGAAATTGTATCGGAAACTAGAATAAGATGGGCGCTAAATAGCTTTGGACCATTCAAATCCCCTGGACCTGATGGAATTACTCCGGCGGAGTTACAAGCTGTAACTGACAAAATTATCCCCTGGTTGTCGGTGATATATAAAGGATGTATCAACTTATCATATATCCCAGGAAAGTGGAGGGAAACAAAAGTCGTTTTCATACCTAAAGCGGGAAAAGCCTCTCACTCGAGGGCGAAGGATTTCCGACCAATCAGCTTATCCTCATTCCTACTTAAGACTCTGGAGAGGATGATAGATATTTATCTTAGAACTAGCATCGATTCAAGTTTGTTCTCGAAACGACAGCATGCATACTCGAAGGGCAGGTCTACTGAGACCGCACTACATGAACTAGTCAGCTTTATTGAAAGCTCACTATCTGTCAAAGAATACACAATCGTGGCGTTTCTAGACATCGAAGGGGCGTTCAATAATGTCCATCCGAGCTCGATATTAAATGGACTGACAACTCTGAATGTTGATCCATGTATACTCAGGCTGTTAGACGAACTGCTAATGAAGAGACGTATTTCAGCCACACTAGGACAAGCAAACATACAAAGGTATGTGAACAGAGGCACTCCCCAAGGAGGAGTCCTATCACCTCTTCTTTGGAATGTTGCTATAAATAGCCTTCTGGTTACTCTAGAAAAAGAAAGGATAAAAGTGGTGGCATACGCAGATGATGTGGCTCTGGCAGTCAGGGGAAAATTCCCATCCACAATCAGAGATATTATTCAGAGGGCCCTCCGGATGACTGAGAAATGGGCGAAAGACAATGGTCTTGGGGTAAATCCTGCAAAGACAGAATTAGTCATGTACTGCAACGATCGCAAAACTCCCACGGTTAGGCCTATTTCCTTAGGGGGTATTGAAATTCCCTTTGGTGAATGTGCAAAATACCTTGGCGTTATTTTGGACAGGAAGCTGAACTTTAAGCTTAATATTGAAGAAAGGGCGAGAAAGGCAACTGTAGCTTTGTACTCGTGCAAAAAGGCAATAGGAAAAAAGTGGGGACTGAAACCAAAAATTGTGCATTGGCTATACACGGCAGTGGTTAGACCTATAATGCTATATGGTGTTGTAGTCTGGTGGCCGGCACTTCAGAAACCGACTTGTTTAGATAAAGTTCAGCGTATGGCGTGTTTGTGTATTTCAGGCGCATTCAGCAAGACAGGAACAAATTCCCTTAATGTCGTGCTGCATCTATTGCCTTTAGACATTTTGGCCAAACAGTCAGCTGCAACAACGGCTGTGCGGTTGCGCGAACTATCGCTGTGGTCGGAAAAAGGTTACGGTCACAGTTCTGTCCTCAAAACAATGCCAGATGTGCCTAACGTAGTGGATTACACTTTGGCGAGTCCACTTTTCGACAAAAAGTTTGAGACTCTAATCCCCAACAGTGAGGCGTGGTGCACACAGACCCCGGGGAATAAAGAATATATAGATTTCTACACTGATGGCTCCAAATTGGATGGACAAGTGGGGTTCGGAGTATATTCTAATGATCTGGAACTTCGAATAGCGAAAAGATTACCTAATCACTGTAGTGTTTTTCAGGCTGAAATATTAGCAATAAGAGAGGTGGCGAATTGGCTGAGAAGTAATGTTCCAAAAAATGTGGGCATTAATATATACTCAGACAGTCAACCTGCAATAAAATCCTTGGACTCTGTGTTCCTCAACTCGAAAACGGCCATCGACTGCCGCAAATCTCTCAATGAGATGGCTGAGCAGTACAATATTCACCTAATATGGGTGCCTGGCCATAGGAACATACCGGGGAACTGCGAAGCGGATGAGTTGGCAAGGCTAGGGACTACCTTACATATTCCAGGGGAACTAGAATTTGTTGGTATGCCCCTAGCTACCTGCAAGCTCATGCTGCGTGAGAAGGCTGTTATGATGGCAAATGTTCGATGGGAGAATTGCAAGGGTTGTAACGACACCAAGCAAATATGGCCCCATTTCAACTTAAACCGCACACTAGATATGCTAATGTTCTCGAGACGTCAGATATCACTCCTGATATCTGCTATAACGGGTCGCTGCCTGATAGGCGATTTTGCAAAAACTATTGGCGCGAAGTATAATGACTATTGTATGAGCTGTCATGATGCGGAGGAAAAAGAATCAATTAAACACCTCTTGTGTGAGTGTCCTGCATTTTGTGTAAAGCGCAAGCAACTTTTAGGAGCATATAGCTTCAGATTACTGGCGGATCTGGAAAACGTTAACTTAAGCAGTCTGCTACTGTTTTTGGAACAATCTGGTTGGTTCAACAAAGAAAAATAATCAAGAAGGTTCAGCGGTTAAAACTAGAAGTGCCCATATGTAATAGGTACTTTTAGTTAATGTGGTATCACAATGGACTGAATAGTCTAAGTGAGCCTGAATCTTAATCGGGCTGCCACTTTAACCTAACCTAACCTATCCTAAGAAAGAAAAAAGAAATAATGAACCACATTACAAGACACAGAATCGAAGCAAGTGGTATAAATGAAGAGAGCAATGACAATAACAAGTACATTTATTTGAATGACGAACTCACGAGCAAAAATCGTCGATTGCTATGGTTGGCCAAAAACAAAGCGAGAGAAGTGAAGTGGAAATTCGTTTGGGTGCAAAAAGGAGAAGTACTTGCCCGTAAAATTGAGAACGATAGTGTTGTTGTTGTTAGAAATGAAGATGATATAGAAAAGATCAAATAAAGAAAAGAAAGAAAAAAAGTAAATAAACACATACATTCATACTAAATTAATAAAAATACAAAAGCGAAACATCAAAATATCAAAACAAAAGCGAAAACTATTTAAAATCTCCACTATTTCTCTTATTATTTATACACAAATAAAATACAAAATGAACTTAATAAATGAACACAAATCAAACTGCATTTTTGATAGTTTTAATCAAATTGAAAAAACTCTTTTAAAAAACACCTTTTCCTTGGTATACATGAATATACGCTCAATGCGAAAAAATTTTAACCAATTTCTTATAACCATTAACGATATATTAAGTGATATAAAAATTATAGTATTGGTAGAAACTAATATCACTGATAGTGAAATCAATTTTTATCATATTCGTGGTTTTAGTTCCTTCTTTCTTAATCGGGAAGGGAGAGGCGGCGGAATCGCCATCTATATCAAAGATACGTTAAGTTGTTCAACTGAACATATGAATACAAACTATTTCGAAACAATGCAATGTAAACTAACGACAGCAAAACATCAAATTATTCTTCTGCCAATTTATCGTCCACCATGTCAGAATGTAAACCACTTTTTAACAGAGTTAGACGAAATGTTAACAAAAATAAATAAAAAACAAATGATAATTATGGTCGGGGACATTAACATAGATATAATCAAAGAGACTCCTCTAATAACAAAATATATGGACATTATGTCAAGTAATGGGCTGCAATGTGTTGTGAGAGAGATTACAAGAGAAGACTTAAGTAACAACAGTAGATCTTGTATAGATCATATGTTTGTTAGGAGAAACAAATCCATAAAAAACGTACAATCAGCTGTGATTACTACAACTCTATCGGATCACTATTCACTCTTTGGGTGTCTAGAAGATACAGACACCAAATGTGAGAATAAAGAAACTAATAGAGTCTCGGTACTAAACTCACGTAAAATTAATAATTTAATACAAGATGCAGAATGGGGTGATCTTATGGATGAAAAGTTAAATACAAATACTTTATTTTATGCTATTGTTGAAAAATTTAATGATATATACATAAAATCAAAAACAAATTATAATAAAAAAATGGAAAAGAGGACGTTAAGCCCTTGGTTAAATCATAAACTCCTTGAGTATTGTCATATACGAGATAGGCTTTATAGAAAGTGGAAACAATGTAAACGTAATAAAAATTATGAATTTGAGTATAAAAAGTTTAACAACAAACTAAATAAAATGATAAACGCGGCGAAAAATGAATATTATCTAAATGAATTTAGAAAAACTAGAAATGATACGAAGAAAACCTGGTATCTTGTCAACGGACTCATAGGCAAAAAAAATTATGATATTGATGAATCAATAAAAAAAAGTTTCAGAAATGAAGATCCCAATATGGTAGCCGAAAAATTTGGAAATCAATTTAATGAAAATGTTAATAAAATAATTCACAAATGTTACTTTAAAACACTACATGAACCTGAGTTAAGTTTGCCTAACTCAATATTTGTTTCTCATACCGATGAAAACGAAATATTAGATATTATAAACAAATTAAATCCAAACAAAGGACCAGGCGTAGACAAAATTAGAGCTAAGGATATAAAAAATAATATGTACAGTCTTGTCCCTATTATTACAACACTAATGAATATGAGTATGCATGAAGCTCTTGTTCCAAAGTTAATGAAAACATCAATAATAAGACCTGTGTATAAAAGTGGAACTAAAAATAATTATAATAACTACAGGCCTATATCGATTTTACCAGTTCTTGAAAAGGTATTGGAAGAAGTAATTATAAGGAGAGTTAGTCCATTTTTACAAAAGTACGGTATTATCAGCAAACACCAATTTGGATTTCAAAAGGGAAAAAATATTAATAAGTTGCTGGGCCATTTCTCAAACCTTATCAATAAAGGCCTAAACAGCAATATGCACAATTTAGTCCTATTTATTGATTTCAGTAAGGCGTTCGATACCCTATGCCACAAAAAGTTGCTGGAAACATTAGAAAGAATTGGAATCAGAGGTAATTGCTTAAACTGGTTCAAAAGCTATTTGGAATGTAGAACCTTCAGAGTAAAAATTGGTGACAACTTAAGCTCTGAAATGAATTTGGATTTTGGCGTACCTCCAAGTTAGGACCACTCTTGTATATTATTTATACAAATGAGATGGTAAATATTCTGAGAGATAGCAATGTTTTCGCGTACGCTGATGACACGGCTATTATCGTGTCAAACAGTGATGTTGCCACCGCTACATCTGTTATGCAGAAGGAATTTAATAAAATCACCCGTTGGTGCCACGATAAAGGTTTAATAATAAACGCAAACAAGACCAAGATTATGCACATAAAACCATCACATTCACTCTACACGCCAATAAATTTAGTGTTTCACGACAATGATTGTTTGCATAACAAAAATGGAAATTTAATTGACAATTGTGGAACATCTATTGAATTAGTAAATACGTATAAATATCTTGGTATTATTGTCGACCAAAATTTCAAATGGAGACCACACATTGAGGCGTTACACAAGAAATTACAAAGTACAGCATTTGTTCTGCATCATTTAAGTAATTGCGCACCCCAGCGAGTTTTGAAACAAATATACTTTTCATTATCCGAATCTTACATCAGATATGGAATAATAGCATGGGGAAACTCCCCATATGTCAAATCAATTCAACAAATGCAGTATAGATTATTGAAAATACTCATGAAGAAACACAACAACATTTCAACGAACAACTTATTAGGCAATAGAGAAAATGAAAGCAGACATACTAGTAGAACATCATCTGATTTAAGTCATTTTATGTTTACGCAAAGGATTCTGAATGTGCAAAACATATATAAACTCTCCTTGGCCGTCGAATTTTACAACGAAAGTGAATACCTTACAAAGATAGACCATGAGCATAATACGAGAAGTAGATCACAAGGAAGATTCAAAGTTCCAACATTTTGTAACAATTTCGGAAAATCATCAGTTGCAGTACAACTTCCTACAATTTTAAACAAATTGCCAGTTGAAATTAGCAATATAAAGATAAAACATAAATTAAAAAATTGTATGAAAACACATTTTTTAGAACATCAAAATCAGTGAACGAAAAAAATTAATAAAAAAAATATATTATAAAATAGTAGTAGAAATTATATTTAAATGATGAACTCATATTATTATAAGACATTCCCTTTCCTGCAGACAAGCTTGTAAAAGGCTTCGCGGGATATTGTAATGTATATAGTTTTTGAATACAGCGCTATATTATGAAACACATGTACTAATATAAATAAAATTAAATAAATTGAAAAAAACAAAAAAAATAAAAAAAAAAAAAAAAAAAAAAAAAAAAAATTCGTGACCACACCCAAAAAATTGACAAATCCACCCAAAACCTAAACAAAATTTAAATTTTGATATGAAAAACTTATTTTGCCCATATCTCCTAAACTAAGCGCCCTAGCGCGAAAAGGACTTTAATTAATGACCACCCCCAAAAAAAATTGAATAATCCTCCCAAAACCTAAAAAAAATTGAAATTTTTATCTGAAAAACTTATTTTGCCCATATCTTCGTATATACGCGTCCTAGAGCGAAAAGCACTTTAACTCGTAACACCCCAAAAACTTTAATAATCCACTCAAAACCTAAAAAAATTGCAATTTTTATATGAAAAAGTTATTTTGCCCATATCTCCTTAAATATGCGTCCTAGGGCGAAAAGGACTTTAATTCATGACCACCCCCAAAAAAATTGAATAATCCTCCCAAGACCTAAAAAATTTGAAATTTTTATCTGAAAAACTTATTTTGCCCATATCTTCGTATATACGCTTCCTAGAGCGAAAAGGACTTTAATTCGTAACACCCCAAAAAAATTAATAATCCGCTCAAAACCTAAAAAAATTGCAATTATTATATGAAAAACTTATTTTGCTCATATCTTCGTATATACGCGTCCTAGAGCGAAAAATTTAATAATTCGCTCAAAACCTAAAAAAATTGCAATTTTTATATGAAAAAGTTAGTTTACCCATACCTCCTTAAATATACGTCCTAGGGCGAAAAGGACTTTAATTCGTGACCACACCCAAAAAATTGACAAATCCACCCAAAACCTAAACAAAATTTAAATTTTGATATGAAAAACTTTTTTTGCCCATATCTCCTAAACAAAGCGCCCTAGCGCGAAAAGGACTTTAATTCGTAACACCCCAAAAAATTTAATAATCCGCTCAAAACCTAAAAAAATTGCAATTTTTATATGAAAAAGATATTTTGCCCATATCTCCTTAAATATACGTCCTAGGGCGAAAAGGACTTTAATTCATGACCACCCCCAAAAAAATTGAATAATCCTCCCAAGACCTAAAAAATTGAAATTTTTATCTGAAAAACTTATTTTGCCCATATCTTCGTATATACGCTTCCTAGAGCGAAAAGGACTTTAATTCGTAACACCCCAAAAAAATTAATAATCCACCCAAAACCTAAAAAATTTAAATTTTGATATTAAAAACTTATTTTGCCCATATCTCCTAAACTAAGCGCCCTAGCGCGAAAAGGACTTAATTCATGACCACCCCCAAAAAAGTTGAATAATCCTCCCAAAACCTAAAAAAATTGAAATTTTTATCTGAAAAACTTATTTTGCAAATATCTTCGTATATACTCGTCCTAGAGCGAAAAGGACTTTAACTCGTAACACCCCAAAAAATTTAATAATCCACTCAAAACCTAAAAAAAATTGCAATTTTTATATGAAAAAGTTATTTTGCCCATATCTCCTTAAATATGCGTCCTAGGGCGAAAAGGACTTTAATTCATGACCACCCCCAAAAAAATTGAATAATCCTCCCAAGACCTAAAAAATTGAAATTTTTATCTGAAAAACTTATTTTGCCCATATCTTCGTATATACGCGTCCTAGAGCGAAAAGGACTTTAATTCGTAATACCCCTAAAAATTTAATAATCCGCTCAAAACCTAAAAAAATTGCAATTATTATATGAAAAAGTTATTTTACCCATATCTCCTTAAATATACGTCCTAGGGCGAAAAGGACTTAAATTCGTGACCACCCCCAAAAAATTGACAAATCCACCCAAAACCTAAAAAAAATTACATTTTGATATGAAAAACTTATTTTGCCCATATCTCCTAAACTAAGCGCCCTAGCGCGAAAAGGACTTTAATTCATGACCACCCCCAAAAAAATTGAATAATCCTCTCAAAACCTAAAAAAATTTAAATTTTTATCTGAAAAACTTATTTTGCCCATATCTTCGTATATATGCGTCCTAGAGCGAAAAGGACTTTAATTCGTAACACCCCAAAAAATTTAATAATTCGCTCAAAACCTAAAAAAATTGCAATTTTTATATGAAAAAGTTATTTTGCCCATACCTCCTTAAATATACGTCCTAGGGCGAAAAGGACTTTAATTCGTGACCACACCCAAAAAATTGACAAATCCACCCAAAACCTAAACAAAATTTAAATTTTGATATGAAAAACTTATTTTGCCCATATCTCCTAAACTAAGCGCCCTAGCGCGAAAAGGACTTTAATTCGTTACACCCCAAAAAATTTAATAATCCGCTCAAAACCTAAAAAAATTGCAATTTTTATATGAAAAAGTTATTTTGCCCATATCTCCTTAAATATACGTCCTAGGGCGAAATGGACTTTAATTCGTGACCACCCCCAAAAAATTGACAAATCCACCCAAAATCTAAAAAATTTAAATTTTGATATGAAAAACTTATTTTTCCCATATCTCCTAAACTAAGCGCCCTAGCGCGAAAAGGACTTTAATTCATGACCACCCCCAAAAAAATTGAATAATCCTCCCAAAACCTAAAAAAATTGAAATTTTTATCTGAAAAACTTATTTTGCCCATATCTTCGTATATACGCGTCCTAGAGCGAAAAGGACTTTAATTCGTAACACCCCAAAAAATTTAATAATCCGCTCAAAACCTAAAAAATTGCAATTTTTATATGAAAAAGTTATTTTGCCCATATCTCCTTAAATATACGTCCTAGGGCGAAAAGGACTTTAATTCATGACCACCCCCAAAAAATTGACAAATCCACCCAAAACCTAAAAAAAATTAAATTTTGATATGAAAAACTTATTTTGCCCATATCTCCTAAACTAAGCGCCTTAGCGCGAAAAGGACTTTAATTCATGACCACCCCCAAAAAAATTGAATAATCCTCCCAAAACCTAAAAAAATTGAAATTTTTATCTGAAAAACTTATTTTGCCCATATCTTCGTATATACGCGTCCTAGAGCGAAAAGGACTTTAATTCGTAACACCCCAAAAAAATTAATAATCCACTCAAAACCTAAAAAAATTGCAATTTTTATATGAAAATGTTATTTTGCCCATATCTCCTTAAATATGCGTCCTACGGCGAAATGGACTTTAATTCGTGCCCACCCCAAAAAAATTGACAAATCCACCCAAAACCTAAAAAATTTAAATTTTGATATGAAAAACTTATTTTGCCCATATCTCCTAAACTAAGCGCCCTAGCGCGAAAAGGACTTTAATTCATGACCACCCCCAAAAAAAATTAATAATCCTCCCAAAACCTAAAAAAAATTGAAATTTTTATCTGAAAAACTTTTTTTGCCCATATCTTCGTATATATGCGTCCTAGAGCGAAAAGGACTTTAATTCGTAACACCCAAAAAAATTAAATAATCCACCCAAAACCTAAAAAAATTTAAATTTTGATATGAAAAACGTATTCTGCCCATATCTCCTAAACTAAGCGCCCTAGCGCGAAAAGGACTTTAATTCATGACCACCCCCAAAAAAATTGAATAATCCTCCCAAAACCTAAAAAAATTGACATTTTTATCTGAAAAACTTATTTTGCCCATATCTTCGTATATACGCGTCCTAACGCGAAAAGGACTTTAATTCGTAACACCCCAAAAAAATTAATAATCCGCTCAAAACCTAAAAAATTGCAATTTTTATATGAAAAAGTTATTTTGCCCATATCTCCTTAAATATACGTCCTAGGGCGCAAAGGACTTTAATTCGTGACCACCCCCAAAAAAATTGAATAATCCTCCCAAGACCTAAAAAAATTTAAATTTTTATCTGAAAAACTTATTTTGCAAATATCTTCGTATATACTCGTCCTAGAGCGAAAAGGACTTTAACTCGTAACACCCCAAAAAAATTTAATAATCCACTCAAAATCCAAAAAAATTGCAATTTTTATATGAAAAAGTTATTTTGCCCATATCTCCTTAAATATGCGTCCTAGGGCGAAAGGGACTTTAATTCATGACCACCCCCAAAAAAATTGAATGATCCTCCCAAAACCTAAAAAAATTGAAATTTTTATCTGAAAAACTTATTCTGCAAATATCTTCGTATATACTCGTCCTAGAGCGAAAAGGTCTTTAACTCGTAACACCCCAAAAAATTTAATAATCCACTCAAAACCTAAAAAATTGCAATTTTTATATGAAAAAGTTATTTTGCCCATATCTCCTTAAATATGCGTCCTAGGGCGAAAAGGACTTTAATTCATGACCACCCCCAGAAAAATTGAATAATCCTCCCAAGACCTAAAAAATTGAAATTTTTATCTGAAAAACTTATTTTGCCCATATCTTCGTATATACGCGTCCTAGAGCGAAAAGGACTTTAATTCGTAACACCCCTAAAAATTTAATAATCCGCTCAAAACCTAAAAAAAATTGCAATTATTATATGAAAAAGTTATTTTGCCCATATCTCCTTAAATATACGTCCTAGGGCGAAAAGGACTTAAATTCGTGACCACCCCCAAACAATTGACAAATCCACCCAAAACCTAAAAAAAAAATACATTTTGATATGAAAAACTTATTTTGCCCATATCTCCTAAACTAAGCGCCCTAGCGCGAAAAGGACTTTAATTCATGACCACCCCCAAAAAAATTGAATAATCCTCCCAAAACCTAAAAAAATTTAAATTTTTATCTGAAAAACTTATTTTGCCCATATCTTCGTATATATGCGTCCTAGAGCGAAAAGGACTTTAATTCGTAACACCCCAAAAAATTTAATAATTCGCTCAAAACCTAAAAAAATTGCAATTTTTATATGAAAAAGTTATTTTGCCCATATCTCCTTAAATATACGTCCTAGGGCGAAAAGGACTTAAATTCGTGACCACCCCCAAAAAATTGACAAATCCACCCAAAACCTAAAAAAAAAATTAAATTTTGCTATGAAAAACTTATTTTGCCCATATCTCCTAAACTAAGCGCCCTAGCGCGAAAAGGACTTTAATTCATGACCACCCCCAAAAAAATTGAATAATCCTCCCAAAACCTAAAAAAATTAAAATTTTTATCTGAAAAACTTATTTTGCCCATATCTTCGTATATACGCGTCCTAACGCGAAAAAGGACTTTAATTCGTAACACCCCAAAAAAATTAATAATCCGCTCAAAAACTAAAAAATTTCAATTTTTATATGAAAAAGTTATTTTGCCCATATCTCCTTAAATATACGTCCTAGGGCGCAAAGGACTTTAATTCGTGACCACCCCCAAAAAATTGACAAATCCACCCAAAACCTAAAAAAATTTAAATTTTGATATGAAAAACTTATTTTGCCCATATCTCCTAAACTAAGCGCCCTAGCGCGAAAAGGACTTTAATTCATGACCACCCCCAAAAAAATTGAATAATCCTCCCAAAACCTAAAAAAATTGAAATTTTTATCTGAAAAACTTATTTTGCAAATATCTTCGTATATACTCGTCCTAGAGCGAAAAGGACTTTAACTCGTAACACCCCAAAAAAATTTAATAATCCACTCAAAATCCAAAAAAATTGCAATTTTTATATGAAAAGGTTATTTTGCCCATATCTCCTTAAATATGCGTCCTAGGGCGAAAGGGACTTTAATTCATGACCACCCCCAAAAAAATTGAATAATCCTCCCAAGACCTAAAAAAATTGAAATTTTTATCTGAAAAACTTATTTTGCCCATATCTTCGTATATACGCGTCCTAGAGCGAAAAGGACTTTAATTCGTAACACCCCAAAAAATTTAATAATCCGCTCAAAACCTAAAAAAATTGCAATTTTTATATGAAAAAGTTATTTTGCCCATATCTCCTAAACTAAGCACCCTAGCGCGAAAAGGACTTTAATTCATGACCACCCCCAAAAAAATTGAATAATCCTCCCAAAACCTAAAAAAATTGAAATTTTTATCTGAAAAACTTATTTTGCAAATATCTTCGTATATACTCGTCCTAGAGCGAAAAGGACTTTAACTCGTAACACCCCAAAAAATTTAATAATCCACTCAAAACCTAAAAAAATTGCAATTTTTATATGAAAAAGTTATTTTGCCCATATCTCCTTAAATATGCGTCCTAGGGCGAAAGGGACTTTAATTCGTGACCACACCCAAAAAATTGACAAATCCACCCAAAACCTAAACAAAATTTAAATTTTGATATGAAAAACTTATTTTGCCCATACCTCCTAAACTAAGCGCCCTAGCGCGAAAAGGACTTTAATTAATGACCACCCCCAAAAAAATTGAATAATCCTCCCAAAACCTAAAAAAAATTGAAATTTTTATCTGAAAAACTTATTTTGCCCATATCTTCGTATATACGCGTCCTAGAGCGAAAAGCACTTTAACTCGTAACACCCCAAAAACTTTAATAATCCACTCAAAAGGCGAAAAGGACTTTAATTCATGACCACCCCCAAAAAAATTGAATAATCCTCCCAAGACCTAAAAAATTTGAAATTTTTATCTGAAAAACTTATTTTGCCCATATCTTCGTATATACGCTTCCTAGAGCGAAAAGGACTTTAATTCGTAACACCCCAAAAAAATTAATAATCCGCTCAAAACCTAAAAAAATTGCAATTATTATATGAAAAACTTATTTTGCTCATATCTTCGTATATACGCGTCCTAGAGCGAAAAGGACTTTAATTCGTAACACCCCAAAAAATTTAATAAATCGCTCAAAACCTAAAAAATTGCAATTTTCATATGAAAAAGTTAGTTTACCCATACCTCCTTAAATATACGTCCTAGGGCGAAAAGGACTTTAATTCGTGACCACACCCACAAAATTGACAAATCCACCCAAAACCTAAACAAAATTTAAATTTTGATATGAAAAACTTATTTTGCCAATATCTCCTAAACTAAGCGCCCTAGCGCGAAAAGGACTTTAATTCGTAACACCCTAAAAAATTTAATAATCCGCTCAAAACCTAAAAAAATTGCAATTTTTATATGAAAAAGTTATTTTGCCCATATCTCCTTAAATATACGTCCTAGGGCGAAAAGGACTTTAATTCGTGACCACCCCCAAAAAATTGAATAATCGTCCCAAAACCTAAAAAAATTGAAATTTTGATCTGAAAAACTTATTTTGCCCATATCTTCGTATATACGCTTCCTAGAGCGAAAAGGACTTTAATTCGTAACACCCCAAAAAAATTAATAATCCACCCAAAACCTAAAAAAATTTAAATTTTGATATTAAAAACTTATTGTGCCCATATCTCCTAAACTAAGCGCCCTAGCGCGAAAAGGACTTAATTCATGACCACCCCCAAAAAAATTGAATAATCCTCCCAAAACCTAAAAAAATTGAAATTTTTATCTGAAAAATTTATTTTGCCCATATCTTCGTATATACGCGTCCTAGAGCGAAAAGGACTTTAACTCGTAACACCCCAAAAAATTTAATAATCCACTCAAAACCTAAAAAAATTGCAATTTTTATATGAAAAAGTTATTTTGCCCATATCTCCTTAAATATGCGTCCTAGGACGAAAAGGACTTTAATTCATGACCACCCCCAAAAAAATTGAATAATCCTCCCAAGACCTAAAAAATTGAAATTTTTATCTGAAAAACTTATTTTGCCCATATCTTCGTATATACGCGTCCTAGAGCGAAAAGGACTTTAATTCGTAACACCCCTAAAAATTTAATAATCCGCTCAAAACCTAAAAAAATTGCAATTATTATATGAAAAAGTTATTTTGCCCATATCTCCTTAAATATACGTCCTAGGGCGAAAAGGACTTAAATTCGTGACCACCCCCAAAAAATTGACAAATCCACCCAAAACCTAAACAAAATTTAAATTTTGATATGAAAAACTTATTTTGCCCATATCTCCTAAACTAAGCGCCCTAGCGCGAAAAGGACTTTAATTCGTAACACCCCAAAAAATTTAATAATCCGCTCAAAACCTAATAAAATTGCAATTTTTATATGAAAAAGTTATTTTGCCCATATCTCCTTAAATATACGTCCTAGGGTGAAAAGGACTTTAATTCGTGACCACCCCCAAAAAATTTAATAATCCTCCCAAAACCTAAAAAAATTGAAATTTTTATCTGAAAAACTTATTTTGCCCATATCTTCGTATATATGCCTCCTAGAGCGAAAAGGACTTTAATTCGTAACACCCCAAAAAATTTAATAATCCACCCAAAACCTAAAAAAATTTAAATTTTGATATGAAAAACTTATTTTGCCCATATCTCCTAACACACTTCTCTTTTGTCATTCATCGTGATTAGACGTTTTTTAATGGCTTCTGTGTCCACGAATAATATCTGTGTTAAATGCTTTAAATCTCTGCAATCTTTAAAATATGTGAGATGTAACATCTGCAAAGCTAAATTTCATTACTTTTGTTCTGGAGTTAATGAACAAAGTACATTAGAAACTGTTAAAAAAAACGAAAAATTGTGTTTACAATTGCAATGAATGCTTGCTCGTATCCAGTGATTTGGTTGCCTCTATCTCTCTACTTTCTGGAGAAATAAAAGAGCTTAAGAGTATGCTTACTGTGTTTATTGATCGATCTAACACAACTGCAAATATTTCATACAATGCTGCTTCTTGTTCTAATACTGGTTTGTCAACTACATCAGTTGTGCCAAATACATTATCTGCGTTATCATTGGATTCTCTCTCTAATGCTCTCCCAATTGATGAGAATAGCTTGTGTGTACCTGTTAAGCCTATTGAGTCTGCTAATATCACTATGCCTGTTGTTGGTTCTAATAAGAGAATGGATGCTGTTACTATTGAAGAGTTGCATGTTGTGAACATAGATAGTGCTGCTAACATAGATACCGTTGCTAACATAGATACTGCTGCTAACATAGATACTGCTGCTAACATAGATACTGCTGCTTTGGAAACTGTTGGTGGTGTTAATAATAACATACCAGCAAACAATTTACAGTGGAATACTGTACAGCCAAGAAAAAATCGTAAAAAGGCTGTTATTGGGCAAAATGATAATGAAGAACTGGAAGTTGTAGTTAGAAAGAAATGGGTTCATATCTCTTCGTTCCGTCCTACAGTTACTGAACAAGATATTATAAACTACTTAGCAAAACATCTTAAGATTGATGCCAAAAACTTTACTTGCTATAAATTAGTCAAAAAGGATGCTAATCTGAATGAATTAAGGAGCATAAATTTTAAAGTGGGTATTTCGCCTGAATTTTATAATGCAGTATTTACACCATCGCTATGGCCTGCTAATGTGCAAATTCGTCCTTTTGTGAATTTTCAAAACACTCGGATGGATATACCGGGAGCATAAAACCAGTAGAATTTTCCCTGCTCCGTGTTTACTATCAAAATATTGGTGGAATGAGAACGAAATGCGATGAACTGTTTATGGAAACGTCTCAATCAGAGTTCGATGTTATTGTTTTAACTGAGACATGGCTCAACCCGGATTTTCTGAATAGTGAATTTTTCGATATGAATATCTACAATATATACCGTAAAGATCGTGACCCTGTTAAGACTGGTCACTCTCGAGGTGGTGGTGTATTAATTGCAGTAAGAAAAGTTTTAATTTCTGCTGAAGTTCCTTTGGTAAATAATGATTCATTACTTGATCAACTTTGTATTAAACTAATTGGTTCTAAATCTGTATTATTTATTATTGTATCATATATACCATCTGGTTCTCATCAAACTTTATATGATGCTCATATTTTTAATATCACTAGCCTGGTCCCTGATAATGATTCAGCTGGCTCTTTTATTTTAGGTGATTTCAATTTATGTAATTTAGATTGGTCTAATTCCATAAATTCAAATATTTTTTATCCAAATAATGTAAATTCTACTATTGAAATAAGTTTTATTGATAACATGTATGCTTTGGATCTTTATCAAATTAATCCTCTATTTAATGCTCGTGGTAAACTTTTGGATCTGGCTTTTATAACTCAAAACGTAAAATTTCTTGTAGAGCAGTGTGCTCATCCAATCAGTTCTTCTGATAGACATCATGTACCTATGTCTCTCAAAATTGAATTTTACTGTTTTCCTAATACTACTTGTCAAATTGATGATATTTTTAATTATTCTATTGCTAATTTTGATTTAATTAATGAAATTATTAATGTAATTGATTGGTTTCATTTGTTTAGAGATAAGTGTGTTTCAAGTTGCTATACTTTATTTCTTGGGAAATTGAAGGATATCATTAATTTGCATATACCGCGGCTTAAGCGTTGTAATCATAAACTTCCATGGTATACAAATGGTTTGAAAAAGCTAAAAAATCTAAGAAATAAATTCCATAAAATCCATAAATCCACTAATTCTGCTGAAAGTAAAAGGCTTCATGAACACTATTCACGGGAATTTTTATTCTTAAATAAGTTTCTTTATAAACAATACATTTCTGATTATGAAGGCAAAATAAAAAGTAATCCAAAATCGTTCTGGCAATTTATTAAATGTAAGAAAGGACATAGTGATTTTCCTTCTTCAATGCATATGGATGAAGTGTTTGCAGATTCATCGCAATCTCAGGCAAATTTATTTGCTAAACTTTTTAGTTCTAATTTTCAGAAATTCGATTTAAATGAGTTGGATTCTAGAATCATAGAAAATGTTAGCTCTGTTCTAGATATGGGTTTGATCCAGTTCTCACTGGATGATGTTTGGAATTCATTGTTAAATCTTAATGATTCGGTGAGGTCAGATATGGATGGCCTTTCTTCTTTATTTTTGAAGAAATGTGCCTCATCTATTTCTGGACCTCTACAATATATTTTTAATTTATCTTTAAGAAATGGTTTATTTTTAGATAATTGGAAAACTGCGTCTGTTACGCCTGTCTTCAAGTCTGGTTTGAAGGGGGATATTCGTAATTATAGGCCAATTTCCAAATTGTCTAATATATCTAAAATCTTAGAACATTTAGTTTATGAAAGAATAGTTTCGACAGTACGGCATCATATCTCGGATGTTCAACATGGGTTTGTCAAGAATCGCTCGGCAGTTTCAAATTTATTAGTATTTACTAATTTCTGTTTAAATAGTCTAGAAAAGGGGAACCAAGTTGACACTATATACTTGGATTTCTGCAAAGCTTTTGATAAAGTTTCACATAATATTTTGCTTGCAAAGCTTTACAAAATTGGTTTCCACTCGAGTTTACTGCAGTGGTTACGGTCATATTTAAATATGAGAAAATGTTTTGTTTATGTGGATGCTTCAATATCGGAACCCTATATTGCTACGTCTGGAGTTCCCCAAGGTAGTATTCTTGGTCCTTTGTTATTTATATTATTCCTTAATGATGTTATATTTTGTTGCCATTATGCTAACTGTTTGATTTATGCAGATGCAATCTGATTTGGATAGATTATTCTCGTGGTGTGAATTGAATTTATTGCCTTTGAATGTGTCTAAATGCGTATATCTATCCTACTCGAGAAGAATTAATGACCTGAATTCTTCGTATTTTATAAATAATCAGGAGCTGCTAAAGGTTGATCATGTTCGTGATTTGGGGGTAGTTTTTGATGCTAAATTTTCCTTCAAATTGCATATAGATTATATAATGCCAAAGGCTTATTCGATGTTGGCATTTGTTAAACGGAATTCTAAGGAATTCGTAGATCCATATACAAGAAAAATACTATACACTAGCTTTGTGAGATCTAGGCTGGAATATGCCGCTATTGTTTGGAATCCTATATATACTGTCCATTGCGATCGAATTGAAAAATTGCAGAAAAAGTTTATAAAGTTTGCATTATTGTCGGTGCCTTTTACTGATCCTTTGCCTTCATATGAAGCTAGGTGTAGGCTAATTCATTTGGATTCTCTTCAATCGCGTAGATTAAAGTTTTCAGTTTTGTTTATTTATAAAATAATTAATGGATTTATAGATTGTCCGTCTCTTTTAGAGTTGATTGGTTTTAATGTACCAATACATTGTTTGCGAAAGCATGATTATTTTGCAATTCCTGCTCATAGAACAAACTATGGATCTTCGGAACCAATTTTAAGATCTCTTAAAGAATTTAATAATTTAACTTTGATTTTAAATAACTTTGATTTAGATTTTTCAACTTCCCTAAATAGTTTTAATTCTATTTTAGACTTAATTTATTTTAAGAATTGCTAGTCTGTAAGGAATGTATTCCATAGACTGAATAAATAAATAAATAAACTAAGCGCCCTAGCGCGAAAAGGACTTTAATTCATGACCACCCCCAAAAAAATTGAATAATCCTCCCAAAACCTAAAAAAATTGAAATTTTTATCTGAAAAACTTATTTTGCAAATATCTTCGTATATACTCGTCCTAGAGCGAAAAGGACTTTAACTCGTAACACCCCAAAAAATTTAATAATCCACTCAAAACCTAAAAAAATTGCAATTTTTATATGAAAAAGTTATTTTGCCCATATCTCCTTAAATATGCGTCCTAGGGCGAAAGGGACTTTAATTCATGACCACCCCCAAAAAAATTGAATAATCCTCCCAAGACCTAAAAAAATTGAAATTTTTATCTGAAAAACTTATTTTGCCCATATCTTCATATATACGCGTCCTAGAGCGAAAAGGACTTTAATTCGTAACACCCCAAAAAATTTAATAATCCGCTCAAAACCTAAAAAAATTACAATTATTATATGAAAAAGTTATTTTGCCCATATCTCCTTAAATATACGTCCTAGGGCGAAAAGGACTTAAATTCGTGACCACCCCCAAAAAATTGACAAATCCACCCAAAACCTAAAAAAAAAAATTTACATTTTGATATGAAAAACTTATTTTGCCCATATCTCCTAAACTAAGCGCCCTAGCACGAAAAGGACTGTAATTCATGACCACCCCAAAAAAATTGAATAATCCTCCCAAAACCTAGAAAAATTGAAATTTTTATCTGAAAAACTTATTTTGCCCATATCTTCGTATATATGCGTCCTAGAGCGAAAAGGACTTTAACTCGTAACACCCCAAAAAATTTAATAATTCGCTCAAAACCTAAAAAAATTGCAATTTTTATATGATAAAGTTAGTTTGCCTATACCTCCTTAAATATACGTCGTAGGGCGAAAAGGACTTTAATTCGTGACCACACCCAAAAAATTGACAAATCCACCCAAAACCTAAACAAAATTTAAATTTTGATATGAAAAACTTATTTTGCCCATATCTCCTAAACTAAGCGCCCTAGCGCGAAAAGGACTTTAATTCGTAACACCCCAAAAAATTTAATAATCCGCTCAAAACCTAAAAAAATTTCAATTTTAATATGAAAAAGTTATTTTGCCCATATCTCCTTAAATATACGTCCTAGGGTGAAAAGGACTTTAATTCGTGACCACCCCCAAAAAATTTAATAATCCTCCCAAAACCTAAAAAAATTTAAATTTTTATCTGAAAAACTTATTTTGCCCATATCTTCGTATATACGCGTCCTAGAGCGAAAAGGACTTTAATTCGTAACACCCCAAAAAATTTAATAATCCACCCAAAACCTAAAAAATTTAAATTTTGATATGAAAAACTTATTTTGCCCATATCTCCTAAACTAAGCGCCCTAGCGCGAAAAGGACTTTAATGCATGACCACCCCAAAAAAATTGAATAATCCTCCCAAAACCTAAAAAAATTTAAATTTTTATCTGAAAAACTTATTTTGCCCATATCTTCGTATATACGCGTCCTAAAGCGAAAAGGACTTTAATTCGTAACACCCCAAAAAAATTAATAATCCGCTCAAAACCTAAAAAAATTGCAATTATTAAATGAAAAACTTATTTTGCCCATATCTTCGTATATACGCTTCCTAGAGCGAAAAGGACTTTAATTCGTAACACCCCAAAAGAATTAATAATCCACCCAAAACCTAAAAAAATTTAAATTTTGATATGAAAAACTTACTTTGCCCATATCTCCTAAACTAAGCGCCCTAGCGCGAAAAGGACTTTAATGCATGACCAACCCCAAAAAAATTGAATAATCCTCCCAAAACCTAAAAAAATTTAAATTTTTATCTGAAAACCTTATTTTGCCCATATCTTCGTATATACGCGTCCTAAAGCGAAAAGGACTTTAATTCGTAACACCCCAAAAAAATTAATAATCCGCTCAAAACTTAAAAAATTGCAATTATTATTTGAAAAAGTTATTTTGCCCATATCTCCTTAAATATACGTCCTAGGCGAAAAGAACTTAAATTCGTGACCACCCCCAAAAAATTGACAAATCCACCCAAAACCTAAAAAAAAAAATTACATTTTGGTATGAAAAACTTATTTTGCCCATATCTCCTAAACTAAGCGCCCTAGCGCGAAAAGGACTTTAATTCATGACCACCCCAAAAAAAAATTTAATAATCCTCCCAAAACCTAAAAAAATTGAAATTTTTATCTGAAAAACTTATTTTGCCCATATCTTCGTATATACGCGTCCTAGAGCGAAAGGACTTTAATTCGTAACACCCCAAAAAAATTAATAATCCACCCAAAACCTAAAAAAATTTAAATTTTTATCTGAAAAACTTATTTTGCCCATATCTTCGTATATACGCGTCCTAGAGCGAAAGGACTTTAATTCGTAACACCCCAAAAAAATTAATAATCCGCTCAAAACCTAAAAAAATTGCAATTATTATTTGAAAAAGTTATTTTGCCCATATCTCCTTAAATATACGTCCTAGGGCGAAAAGGACTTAAATTCGTGACCACCCCCAAAAAATTGACAAATCCACCCAAAACCTAAACAAAATTTAAATTTTGATATGAAAAACTTATTTTGCCCATATCTCCTAAACTAAGCGCCCTAGATCGAAAAGGACTTTAAATCGTAACTCCCCAAAAAAATTAATAATCCGCTCAAAACCTAAAAAAATTGCAATTTTTATATGAAAAAGTTATTTTGCCCATATCTCCTTAAATATGCGTCCTAGGGCGAAAAGGACTTTAATTCATGACCACCCCCAAAAAAATTGGATAATCCTCCCAAGACCTAAAAAAATTGAAATTTTTATCTGAAAAACTTATTTTGCCCATATCTCCTTAAATATACGTCCTAGGGCGCAAAGGACTTTAATTCGTGACCACACCCAAAAAATTGGCAAATCCACCCAAAATCTAAAAAAAATTTAAATTTTGATATGAAAAACTTATTTTGCCCATATCTCCTAAACTAAGCGCCCTAGCGCGAAAAGGACTTTAATTCATGACCACCCCCAAAAAAATTTAATAATCCTCCCAAAACCTAAAAAAATTTAAATTTTTATCTGAAAAACTTATTTTGCCCATATTTTCGTATATATGCGTCCTAGAGCGAGAAGGACTTTAATTCGTAACACCCCAAAAAATTTAATAATTCGTCAAAACCTAAAAAATTGCAATTTTGATATGAAAAAGTTAGTTTGCCCATACCTCCTTAAATATACGTCCTAGGGCGAAAAGGACTTTAATTCGTGACCACACCCAAAAAATTGACAAATCCACCCAAAACCTAAACAAAATTTAAATTTTGATATGAAAAACTTATTTTGCCCATATCTCCTAAACTAAGCGCCCCCAAAAAATTTAATAATCCGCTCAAAACCTAAAAAATTGCAATTTTTATATGAAAAAGTTATTTTGCCCATATCTCCTTAAATATACGTCCTAGGGTGAAAAGGACTTTAATTCGTGACCACCCCCAAAAAATTTAATAATCCTCCCAAAACCTAAAAAAATTGAAATTTTTATCTGAAAAACTTATTTTGCCCATATCTTCGTATATACGCGTCCTAGAGCGAAAGGACTTTAATTCGTAACACCCCAAAAAATTTAATAATCCACCCAAAACCTAAAAAAATTTAAATTTTGATATGAAAAACTTATTTTGCCCATATCTCCTAAACTAAGCGCCCTAGCGCGAAAAGGACTTTAATGCATGACCACCCCCAAAAAAATTGAATAATCCTCCCAAAATCTAAAAAAATTGAAATTTTTATCTGAAAAACTTATTTTGCCCATATCTTCGTATATACGCGTCCTAAAGCGAAAAGGACTTTAATTCGTAACACCCCAAAAAATTTAATAATCCGCTCAAAACCTAAAAAAATGCAATTTTTATATGAAAAAGTTATTTTGCCCATACCTCCTTAAATATACGTCCTAGGGCGAAAAGGACTTTAATTCGTGACCACCCCCAAAAAATTGACAAATCCACCCAAAACCTAAAAACATTTAAATTTTAATATGAAAAACTTATTTTGCCCATATCTCCTAAACTAAGCGCCCTAGCGCGAAAAGGACTTTAATCCATGACCACCCCCAAAAAAATTGAATAATCCTACCAAAACCTAAAAAAATTGAAATTTTTATCTGAAAAACTTATTTTGCCCATATCTTCGTATATACGCGTCCTAGAGCGAAAAGGACTTTAATTCGTAACACCCCAAAAAATTTAATAATCCGCCCAAAACCTAAAAAAATTGCAATTTTTATATGAAAAAGTTATTTTGCCCATATCTCCTTAAATATACGTCCTAGGGCGAAAAGGACTTTAATTCGTGACCACCCCCAAAAAATTGACAAATCCACCCAAAACCTAAAAAAATTTAAATTTTAATATGAAAAACTTATTTTGCCCATATCTCCTAAACTAAGCGCCCTAGCGCGAAAAGGACTTTAATCCATGACCACCCCCAAAAAAATTGAATAATCCTACCAAAACCTAAAAAAATTGAAATTTTTATCTGAAAAACTTATTTTGCCCATATCTTCGTATATACGCGTCCTAAAGCGAAAAGGACTTTAATTCGTAACACCCCAAAAAATTTAATAATCCGCTCAAAACCTAAAAAAATGCAATTTTTATATGAAAAAGTTATTTTGCCCATACCTCCTTAAATATACGTCCTAGGGCGAAAAGGACTTTAATTCGTGACCACACCCAAACAATTGACAAATCCACCCAAAACCTAAACAAAATTTAAATTTTGATATGAAAAACTTTTTTTGCCCATATCTCCTAAACTAAGCGCCCTAGCGCGAAAAGGACTTTAATTCATGACCACCCCCAAAAAAATTGAATAATCCTCCCAAAACCTAAAAAAATTGAAATTTTTATCTGAAAAACTTATTTTGCCCATATCTTCGTATATACGCGTCCTAGAGCGAAAAGCACTTTAACTCGTAACACCCCAAAAACTTTAATAATCCACTCAAAACCTAAAAAAATTGCAATTTTTATATGAAAAAGTTATTTTGCCCATATCTCCTTAAATATACGTCCTAGGGCGAAAAGGACTTTAATTCGTGACCACACCCAAAAAATTGAATAATCCTCCCAAAACCTAAAAAAATTTAAATTTTTATCTGAAAAACTTATTTTGCCCATATCTTCGTATATACGCGTCCTAGAGCGAAAAGGACTTTAATTCGTAACACCCCAAAAAAATTAATAATCCACCCAAAACCTAAAAATATTTAAATTTTGATATGAAAAACTTATTTTGCCTATATCTCCTAAACTAAGCGCCCTAGCGCGAAAAGGACTTTAATTCATGACCACCCCCAAAAAAATTGAATAATCCTCCCAAAACCTAAAAAAATTGAAATTTTTATCTGAAAAACTTATTTTGCCCATATCTTCGTATATACGCATCCTAGAGCGAAAAGGACTTTAATTCGTAACACCCCAAAAAATTTAATAATCCGCTCAAACCCTAAAAAATTGCAATTTTTATATGAAAAAGTTATTTTGCCCATATCTCCTAAATATACGTCCTAGGGCGAAAAGGACTTTAATTCGTGACCACCCCCAAAAAATTGACAAATCCATCCCAAAACCTAAAAAAATTTAAATTTTGATATGAAAAACTTATTTTGCCCATATCTCCTAAACTAAGCGCCCTAGCGCGAAAAGGACTTTAATTCATGACCACCCCCAAAAAAATTGAATAATCCTCCCAAAACCTAAAAAAATTGAAATGTTTATCTGAAAAACTTATTTTGCCCATATCTTCGTATATACGCGTCCTAGAGCGAAAAGGACTTTAATTCGTGACCACCCCCAAAAAATTGACAAATCCACCCAAAACCTAAAAAAATTTAAATTTTGATATGAAAAACTTATTTTGCCAATATCTCCTAAACTAAGCGCCCTAGCGCGAAAAGGACTTTAATGCATGACCAAATAAATTTTTATCTGAAAAACTTATTTTGCCCATATCTTCGTATATACGCGTCCTAAAGCGAAAAGGACTTTAATTCGTAACACCCCAAAAAATTTAATAATCCGCTCAAAACCTAAAAAATTGCAATTTTTATATGAAAAAGTTATTTTGCCCATATCTCCTTAAATATACGTCCTAGGGTGAAAAGGACTTTAATTCGTGACCACCCCCAAAAAATTTAATAATCCTCCCAAAACCTAAAAAAATTTAAATTTTTATCTGAAAAACTTATTTTGCCCATATCTTCGTATATACGCGTCCTAGAGCGAAAGGACTTTAATTCGTCACGCCCCAAAAAAATTAATAATCCACCCAAAACCTAAAAAAATTTACATTTTGATATGAAAAACTTATTTTGCCCATATCTCCTAAACTAAGCGCCCTAGCGCGAAAAGGACTTTAATTCATGACCACCCCCATAAAAATTGAATTATCCTCCCAAAACCTAGAAAAATTGAAATTTTTATCTAAAAAACTTATTTTGCCCATATCTTCGTATATATGCGTCCTAAAGCGAAAATGACTTTAATTCGTAACACCCCAAAAAAATTAATAATCCGCTCAAAACCTAAAAAAATTGCAATTTTTATATGAAAAAGTTATTTTGCCCATATCTCCTTAAATATACGTCCTAGGGCGCAAAGGACTTTGATTCGTGACCACACCCAAAAAATTGACAAATCCACCCAAAACCTAAAAAAATTGAAATTTTTATCTGAAAAACTTATTTTACCCATATCTCCTAAATATACGTCCTAGGGCGAAAAGGACTTAAATTCGTGACCACCCCCAAAAAATTGACAAATCCACCCAAAACCTAAAAAAAAATTTACATTTTGGTATGAAAAACTTATTTTGCCCATATCTCCTAAACTAAGCGCCCTAGCGCGAAAAGGACTTTAATTCATGACCACCCCCAAAAAAATTTAATAATCCTCCCAAAACCTAAAAAAATTTAAATTTTTATCTGAAAAACTTATTTTGCCCATATCTTCGTATATATGCGTCCTAGAGCGAAAAGGACTTTAATTCGTAACACCCCAAAAAATTTAATAATTCGTCAAAACCTAAAAAAATTGCAATTTTGATATGAAAAAGTTAGTTTGCCCATACCTCCTTAAATATACGTCCTAGGGCGAAAAGGACTTTAATTCGTGACCACACCCAAAAAATTGACAAATCCACCCAAAACCTAAACAAAATTTAAATTTTGATATGAAAAACTTATTTTGCCCATATCTCCTAAACTAAGCGCCCCCAAAAAATTTAATAATCCGCTCAAAACCTAAAAAATTGCAATTTTTATATGAAAAAGTTATTTTGCCCATATCTCCTTAAATATACGTCCTAGGGTGAAAAGGACTTTAATTCGTGACCACCCCCAAAAAATTTAATAATCCTCCCAAAACCTAAAAAAATTGAAATTTTTATCTGAAAAACTTATTTTGCCCATATCTTCGTATATACGCGTCCTAGAGCGAAAGGACTTTAATTCGTAACACCCCAAAAAATTTAATAATCCACCCAAAACCTAAAAAAATTTAAATTTTGATATGAAAAACTTATTTTGCCCATATCTCCTAAACTAAGCGCCCTAGCGCGAAAAGGACTTTAATGCATGACCACCCCCAAAAAAATTGAATAATCCTCCCAAAACCTAAAAAAATTGAAATTTTTATCTGAAAAACTTATTTTGCCCATATCTTCGTATATACGCGTCCTAGAGCGAAAAGGACTTTAATTCGTAACACCCCAAAAAATTTAATAATCCGCTCAAAACCTAAAAAAATGCAATTTTTATATGAAAAAGTTATTTTGCCCATACCTCCTTAAATATACGTCCTAGGGCGAAAAGGACTTTAATTCGTGACCACCCCCAAAAAATTGACAAATCCACCCAAAACCTAAAAAAATTTAAATTTTAATATGAAAAACTTATTTTGCCCATATCTCCTAAACTAAGCGCCCTAGCGCGAAAAGGACTTTAATTCATGACCACCCCCAAAAAAATTGAATAATCCTCCCAAAACCTAAAAAAATTGAAATTTTTATCTGAAAAACTTATTTTGCCCATATCTTCGTATATACGCGTCCTAGAGCGAAAAGCACTTTAACTCGTAACACCCCAAAAACTTTAATAATCCACTCAAAACCTAAAAAATTGGAATTTTTATATGAAAAAGTTATTTTGCCCATATCTCCTTAAATATACGTCCTAGGGCGAAAAGGACTTTAATTCGTGACCACACCCAAAAAATTGAATAATCCTCCCAAAACCTAAAAAAATTTAAATTTTTATCTGAAAAACTTATTTTGCCCATATCTTCGTATATACGCGTCCTAGAGCGAAAAGGACTTTAATTCGTAACACCCCAAAAAAATTAATAATCCACCCAAAACCTAAAAAAATTTAAATTTTGATATGAAAAACTTATTTTGCCTATATCTCCTAAACTAGGCGCCCTAGCGCGAAAAGGACTTTAATTCATGACCACCCCCAAAAAAATTGAATAATCCTCCCAAAACCTAAAAAAATTGAAGTTTTTATCTGAAAAACTTATTTTGCCCATATCTTCGTATATACGCGTCCTAGAGCGAAAAGGACTTTAATTCGTAACACCCCAAAAAATTTAATAATCCGCTCAAAACCTAAAAAATTGCAATTTTTATATGAAAAAGTTATTTTGCCCATATCTCCTAAATATACGTCCTAGAGCGAAAAGGACTTTAATTCGTGACCACCCCCAAAAAATTGACAAATCCACCCCAAAACCTAAAAAAATTTAAATTTTGATATGAAAAACTTATTTTGCCCATATCTCCTAAACTAAGCGCCCTAGCGCGAAAAGGACTTTAATGCATGACCACCCCCAAAAAAATTGAATAATCCTCCCAAAGCCTAAAAAAATTTAAATTTTTATCTGAAAAACTTATTTTGCCGATATCTTCGTATATACGCGTCCTAAAGCGAAAAGGACTTTAATTCGTAACACCCCAAAAAATTTAATAATCCGCTCAAAACCTAAAAAATTGCAATTTTTATATGAAAAAGTTATTTTGCCCATATCTCCTTAAATATACGTCCTAGGGTGAAAAGGACTTTAATTCGTGACCACCCCCAAAAAATTTAATAATCCTCCCAAAACCTAAAAAAATTTAAATTTTTATCTGAAAAACTTATTTTGCCCATATCTTCGTATATACGCGTCCTAGAGCGAAAGGACTTTAATTCGTAACACCCCAAAAAAATTAATAATCCACCCAAAACCTAAAAAAATTTAAATTTTGATATGAAAAACTTATTTTGCCCATATCTCCTAAACTAAGCGCCCTAGCGCGAAAAGGACTTTAATGCATCACCACCCCCAAAAAAATTGAATAATCCTCCCAAAACCTAAAAAAATTGAAATTTTTATCTGAAAAACTTATTTTGCCCATATCTTCGTATATACGCGTCCTAAAGCGAAAATGACTTTAATTCGTAACACCCCAAAAAAATTAATAATCCGCTCAAAACCTAAAAAAATTGCAATTTTTATATGAAAAAGTTATTTTGCCCATATCTCCTTAAATATACGTCCTAGGGCGCAAAGGACTTTAATTCGTGACCACACCCAAAAAATTGACAAATCCACCCAAAACCTAAAAAAATTTACATTTTGATATGAAAAACTTATTTTGCCCATATCTCCTAAACTAAGCGCCCTAGCGCGAAAAGGACTTTAATTCATGACCACCCCCAAAAAAATTGAATTATCCTCCCAAAACCTAGAAAAATTGAAATTTTTATCTGAAAAACTTATTTTGCCCATATCTTCGTATATATGCGTCCTAGAGCGAAAAGGACTTTAATTCGTAACACCCCAAAAAATTTAATAATCCGCTCAAAACCTAAAAAAAAATGCAATTTTTATATGAAAAAGTTATTTTGCCCATATCTCCTTAAATATGCGTCCTAGGGCGAAAAGGACTTTAATTCATGACCACCCCCAAAAAAATTGAATAATCCTCCCAAGACCTAAAAAAAATGAAATTTTTATCTGAAAAACTTATTTTACCCATATCTCCTAAATATACGTCCTAGGGCGAAAAGGACTTAAATTCGTGACCACCCCCAAAAAATTGACAAATCCACCCAAAACCTAAAAAAAATTTACATTTTGGTATGAAAAACTTATTTTGCCCATATCTCCTAAACTAAGCGCCCTAGCGCGAAAAGGACTTTAATTCATGACCACCCCCAAAAAAATTTAATAATCCTCCCAAAACCTAAAAAAATTTAAATTTTTATCTGAAAAACTTATTTTGCCCATATCTTCGTATATATGCGTCCTAGAGCGAAAAGGACTTTAATTCGTAACACCCCAAAACATTTAATAATTCGCTCAAAACCTAAAAAAATTGCAATTTTTATATGAAAAAGTTAGTTTGCCCATACCTCCTTAAATATACGTCCTAGGGCGAAAAGGACTTTAATTCGTGACCACACCCAAAAAATTGACAAATCCACCCAAAACCTAAACAAAATTTAAATTTTGATATGAAAAACTTATTTTGCCCATATCTCCTAAACTAAGCGCCCCCAAAAAATTTAATAATCCGCTCAAAACCTAAAAAATTGCAATTTGTATATGAAAAAGTTATTTTGCCCATATCTCCTTAAATATACGTCCTAGGGTGAAAAGGACTTTAATTCGTGACCACCCCCAAAAAATTTAATAATCCTCCCAAAACCTAAAAAAATTGA
Organism: Haematobia irritans; assembly: GCF_050003625.1. Taxonomy (NCBI): domain Eukaryota; kingdom Metazoa; phylum Arthropoda; class Insecta; order Diptera; family Muscidae; genus Haematobia; species Haematobia irritans. Next base: position 69,546,322 of record NC_134400.1, on the reverse strand, counting down.
AATTTTTATCTGAAAAACTTATTTTGCCCATATCTTCGTATATACGCGTCCTAGAGCGAAAGGACTTTAATTCGTAACACCCCAAAAAATTTAATAATCCACCCAAAACCTAAAAAAATTTAAATTTTGATATGAAAAACTTATTTTGCCCATATCTCCTAAACTAAGCGCCCTAGCGCGAAAAGGACTTTAATGCATGACCACCCCCAAAAAAATTGAATAATCCTCCCAAAACCTAAAAAAATTGAAATTTTTATCTGAAAAACTTATTTTGCCCATATCTTCGTATATACGCGTCCTAAAGCGAAAAGGACTTTAATTCGTAACACCCTAACAAAAGTAATATGAAAAAGTTATTTTGCCCATATCTCCTTAAATATACGTCCTAGGGCGAAAAGGACTTCAATTCGTGACCACACCCAAAAAATTGACAAATCCACCCAAAACCTAAAAAAAATTTAAATTTTGATATGAAAAACTTATTTTGCCCATATCTCCTAAACTAAGCGCCCTAGCGCGAAAAGGACTGTAATTCATGACCACCCCCAAAAAAAATTGAATAATCCTCCCAAAACCTAAAAAAATTGAAATTTTTATCTGAAAAACTTATTTTGCCCATATCTTCGTATATACGCGTCCTAAAGCGAAAAGGACTTTAATTCGTAACACCCCAAAAAAATTAATATGAAAAAGTTATTTTGCCCATATCTCCTTAAATATACGTCCTAGGGCGAAAAGGACTTCAATTCGTGACCACACCCAAAAAATTGACAAATCCACCCAAAACCTAAAAAAAATTTAAATTTTGATATGAAAAACTTATTTTGCCCATATCTCCTAAACTAAGCGCCCTAGCGCGAAAAGGACTTTAATGCATGACCACCCCCAAAAAAATTGAATAATCCTCCCAAAGCCTAAAAAAATTAAAATTTTTATCTGAAAAACTTATTTTGCCCATATCTTCGTATATATGCGTCCTAGAGCGAAAAGGACTTTAATTCGTAACACCCCAAAAAATTTAATAATTCGCTCAAAACCTAAAAAAATTGCAATTTTTATATGAAAAAGTTAGTTTGCCCATACCTCCTTAAATATACGTCCTAGGGCGAAAAGGACTTTAATTCGTGACCACACCCACAAAATTGACAAATCCACCCAAAACCTAAAAAAAATTTACATTTTGGTATGAAAAACTTATTTTGCCCATATCTCCTAAACTAAGCGCCCTAGCGCGAAAAGGACTTTAATTCATGACCACCCCCAAAAAAATTTAATAATCCTCCCAAAACCTAAAAAAATTTAAATTTTTATCTGAAAAACTTATTTTGCCCATATCTTCGTATATATGCGTCCTAGAGCGAAAAGGACTTTAATTCGTAACACCCCAAAAAATTTAATAATTCGCTCAAAACCTAAAAAAATTGCAATTTTTATATGAAAAAGTTAGTTTGCCCATACCTCCTTAAATATACGTCCTAGGGCGAAAAGGACTTTAATTCGTGACCACACCCAAAAAATTGACAAATCCACCCAAAACCTAAACAAAATTTAAATTTTGATATGAAAAACTTATTTTGCCCATATCTCCTAAACTAAGCGCCCCCAAAAAATTTAATAATCCGCTCAAAACCTAAAAAATTGCAATTTGTATATGAAAAAGTTATTTTGCCCATATCTCCTTAAATATACGTCCTAGGGTGAAAAGGACTTTAATTCGTGACCACCCCCAAAAAATTTAATAATCCTCCCAAAACCTAAAAAAATTGAAATTTTTATCTGAAAAACTTATTTTGCCCATATCTTCGTATATACGCGTCCTAGAGCGAAAGGACTTTAATTCGTAACACCCCAAAAAATTTAATAATCCACCCAAAACCTAAAAAAATTTAAATTTTGATATGAAAAACTTATTTTGCCCATATCTCCTAAACTAAGCGCCCTAGCGCGAAAAGGACTTTAATGCATGACCACCCCCAAAAAAATTGAATAATCCTCCCAAAACCTAAAAAAATTGAAATTTTTATCTGAAAAACTTATTTTGCCCATATCTTCGTATATACGCGTCCTAAAGCGAAAAGGACTTTAATTCGTAACACCCTAACAAAAGTAATATGAAAAAGTTATTTTGCCCATATCTCCTTAAATATACGTCCTAGGGCGAAAAGGACTTCAATTCGTGACCACACCCAAAAAATTGACAAATCCACCCAAAACCTAAAAAAAATTTAAATTTTGATATGAAAAACTTATTTTGCCCATATCTCCTAAACTAAGCGCCCTAGCGCGAAAAGGACTGTAATTCATGACCACCCCCAAAAAAAATTGAATAATCCTCCCAAAACCTAAAAAAATTGAAATTTTTATCTGAAAAACTTATTTTGCCCATATCTTCGTATATACGCGTCCTAAAGCGAAAAGGACTTTAATTCGTAACACCCCAAAAAAATTAATATGAAAAAGTTATTTTGCCCATATCTCCTTAAATATACGTCCTAGGGCGAAAAGGACTTCAATTCGTGACCACACCCAAAAAATTGACAAATCCACCCAAAACCTAAAAAAAATTTAAATTTTGATATGAAAAACTTATTTTGCCCATATCTCCTAAACTAAGCGCCCTAGCGCGAAAAGGACTTTAATGCATGACCACCCCCAAAAAAATTGAATAATCCTCCCAAAGCCTAAAAAAATTAAAATTTTTATCTGAAAAACTTATTTTGCCCATATCTTCGTATATATGCGTCCTAGAGCGAAAAGGACTTTAATTCGTAACACCCCAAAAAATTTAATAATTCGCTCAAAACCTAAAAAAATTGCAATTTTTATATGAAAAAGTTAGTTTGCCCATACCTCCTTAAATATACGTCCTAGGGCGAAAAGGACTTTAATTCGTGACCACACCCACAAAATTGACAAATCCACCCAAAACCTAAACAAAATTTAAATTTTGATATGAAAAACTTATTTTGCCCATATCTCCTAAACTAAGCGCCCCCAAAAAATTTAATAATCCGCTCAAAACCTAAAAAATTGCAATTTTTATATGAAAAAGTTATTTTGCCCATATCTCCTTAAATATACGTCCTAGGGTGAAAAGGACTTTAATTCGTGACCACCCCCAAAAAATTTAATAATCCTCCCAAAACCTAAAAAAATTGAAATTTTTATCTGAAAAACTTATTTTGCCCATATCTTCGTATATACGCGTCCTAGAGCGAAAGGACTTTAATTCGTAACACCCCAAAAAAATTAATAATCCACCCAATACCTAAAAAAATTTAAATTTTGATATGAAAAACTTATTTTGCCCATATCTCCTAAACTAAGCGCCCTAGCGCGAAAAGGACTTTAATGCATCACCACCCCCAAAAAAATTGAATAATCCTCCCAAAACCTAAAAAAATTGAAATTTTTATCTGAAAAACTTATTTTGCCCATATCTTCGTATATACGCGTCCTAAAGCGAAAATGACTTTAATTCGTAACACCCCAAAAAAATTAATAATCCGCTCAAAACCTAAAAAAATTGCAATTTTTATATGAAAAAGTTATTTTGCCCATATCTCCTTAAATATACGTCCTAGGGCGCAAAGGACTTTAATTCGTGACCACCCCCAAAAAAATTGAATAATCCTCCCAAGACCTAAAAAAATTGAAATTTTTATCTGAAAAACTTATTTTACCCATATCTCCTAAATATACGTCCTAGGGCGAAAAGGACTTAAATTCGTGACCACCCCCAAAAAATTTAATAATCCACCCAAAACCTAAAAAAATTTAAATTTTGATATGAAAAACTTATTTTGCCCATATCTCCTAAACTAAGCGCCCTAGCGCGAAAAGGACTTTAATGCATGACCACCCCCAAAAAAATTGAATAATCCTCCCAAAACCTAAAAAAATTGAAATTTTTATCTGAAAAACTTATTTTGCCCATATCTTCGTATATACGCGTCCTAAAGCGAAAAGGACTTTAATTCGTAACACCCTAACAAAAGTAATATGAAAAAGTTATTTTGCCCATATCTCCTTAAATATACGTCCTAGGGCGAAAAGGACTTCAATTCGTGACCACACCCAAAAAATTGACAAATCCACCCAAAACCTAAAAAAAATTTAAATTTTGATATGAAAAACTTATTTTGCCCATATCTCCTAAACTAAGCGCCCTAGCGCGAAAAGGACTGTAATTCATGACCACCCCCAAAAAAAATTGAATAATCCTCCCAAAACCTAAAAAAATTGAAATTTTTATCTGAAAAACTTATTTTGCCCATATCTTCGTATATACGCGTCCTAAAGCGAAAAGGACTTTAATTCGTAACACCCCAAAAAAATTAATATGAAAAAGTTATTTTGCCCATATCTCCTTAAATATACGTCCTAGGGCGAAAAGGACTTCAATTCGTGACCACACCCAAAAAATTGACAAATCCACCCAAAACCTAAAAAAAATTTAAATTTTGATATGAAAAACTTATTTTGCCCATATCTCCTAAACTAAGCGCCCTAGCGCGAAAAGGACTTTAATGCATGACCACCCCCAAAAAAATTGAATAATCCTCCCAAAGCCTAAAAAAATTAAAATTTTTATCTGAAAAACTTATTTTGCCCATATCTTCGTATATATGCGTCCTAGAGCGAAAAGGACTTTAATTCGTAACACCCCAAAAAATTTAATAATTCGCTCAAAACCTAAAAAAATTGCAATTTTTATATGAAAAAGTTAGTTTGCCCATACCTCCTTAAATATACGTCCTAGGGCGAAAAGGACTTTAATTCGTGACCACACCCACAAAATTGACAAATCCACCCAAAACCTAAACAAAATTTAAATTTTGATATGAAAAACTTATTTTGCCCATATCTCCTAAACTAAGCGCCCCCAAAAAATTTAATAATCCGCTCAAAACCTAAAAAATTGCAATTTTTATATGAAAAAGTTATTTTGCCCATATCTCCTTAAATATACGTCCTAGGGTGAAAAGGACTTTAATTCGTGACCACCCCCAAAAAATTTAATAATCCTCCCAAAACCTAAAAAAATTGAAATTTTTATCTGAAAAACTTATTTTGCCCATATCTTCGTATATACGCGTCCTAGAGCGAAAGGACTTTAATTCGTAACACCCCAAAAAAATTAATAATCCACCCAATACCTAAAAAAATTTAAATTTTGATATGAAAAACTTATTTTGCCCATATCTCCTAAACTAAGCGCCCTAGCGCGAAAAGGACTTTAATGCATCACCACCCCCAAAAAAATTGAATAATCCTCCCAAAACCTAAAAAAATTGAAATTTTTATCTGAAAAACTTATTTTGCCCATATCTTCGTATATACGCGTCCTAAAGCGAAAATGACTTTAATTCGTAACACCCCAAAAAAATTAATAATCCGCTCAAAACCTAAAAAAATTGCAATTTTTATATGAAAAAGTTATTTTGCCCATATCTCCTTAAATATACGTCCTAGGGCGCAAAGGACTTTAATTCGTGACCACCCCCAAAAAAATTGAATAATCCTCCCAAGACCTAAAAAAATTGAAATTTTTATCTGAAAAACTTATTTTACCCATATCTCCTAAATATACGTCCTAGGGCGAAAAGGACTTAAATTCGTGACCACCCCCAAAAAATTGACAAATCCACCCAAAACCTAAAAAAAAATTTACATTTTGGTATGAAAAACTTATTTTGCCCATATCTCCTAAACTAAGCGCCCTAGCGCGAAAAGGACTTTAATTCATGACCACCCCCAAAAAAATTGAATAATCCTCCCAAAACCTAAAAAAATTGAAATTTTTATCTGAAAAATTTATTTTGCCCATATCTTCGTATATACGCGTCCTAGAGCGAAAAGGACTTTAATTCGTAACACCCCAAAAAAATTAATAATCCGCTCAATACCTAAAAAATTGCAATTTTTATATGAAAAGGTTATTTTGCCCATATCTCCTTAAATATACGTCCTAGGGCGAAAAGGACTTTAATTCGTGACCACCCCCAAAAAATTGACAAATCCACCCAAAACCTAAAAAAATTTAAATTTTGATATGAAAAACTTATTTTGCCCATATCTCCTAAACTAAGCGCCCTAGCGCGAAAAGGACTTTAATTCATGACCACCCCAAAAAAAATTGAATAATCCTCCCAAAACCTAAAAAAATTGAAATTTTTATCTGAAAAATTTATTTTGCCCATATCTTCGTATATACGCGTCCTAGAGCGAAAAGGACTTTAATTCGTAACACCCCAAAAAATTTAATAATCCGCTCAAAACCTAAAAAAATTGCAATTTTTATATGAAAAGGTTATTTTGCCCATATCTCCTTAAATATACGTCCTAGGGCGAAAAGGACTTTAATTCGTGACCACCCCCAAAAATTGACAAATCCACCCAAAACCTAAAAAATTTAAATTTTGGTATGAAAAACTTATTTTGCCCATATCTCCTAAACTAAGCCCCCTAGCGCGAAAAGGACTTTAATTCATGACCACCCCCAAAAAATTGAATAATCCTCCCAAAACCTAAAAAAAATGAAATTTTTATCTGAAAAACTTATTTTGCCCATATCTTCGTATATACGCGTCCTAGAGCGAAAAGGACTTTAATTCGTAACACCCCAAAAAAATTAATAATCCGCTCAAAACCTAAAACAATTGCAATTTTTATATGAAAAAGTTATTATGCCCAAATTAACAAATCCACCCAAAACCTAAAAAAATTTAAATTTTGATATGAAAAACTTATTTTGCCCATATCTCCTAAACTAAGCGCCCTAGCGCGAAAAGGACTTTAATTCATGACCACCCCCAAAAAATTGAATAATCCTCCCAAAACCTAAAAAAATTGAAATTTTTATCTGAAAAATTTATTTTGCCCATATCTTCGTATATACGCGTCCTAGAGCGAAAACGACTTTAATTCGTAACACCCCAAAAAATTTAATAATCCGCTCAAAACCTAAAAAAATTGCAATTTTTATATGACAAAGTTATTTTGCCCATATCTCCTTAAATATACGTCCTAGGGCGAAAAGGACTTTAATTCGTGACCACCCCCAAAAATTGACAAATCCACCCAAAACCTAAAAAAATTTAAATTTTGATATGAAAAACTTATTTTGCCCATATCTCGTAAACTAAGCGCCCTAGCGCGAAAAGGACTTTAATTCATGAACACCCCCAAAAAATTGAATAATCCTCCCAAAACCTAAAAAAATTGAAATTTTTATCTGAAAAACTTATTTTGCCCATATCTTCGTATATACGCGTCCTAGAGCGAAAAGGACTTTAATTCGTAACACCCCAAAAAATTTAATAATACGCTCAAAACCTAAAAAAATTGCAATTTTTATATGAAAAAGTTATTTTGCCCATATCTCCTTAAATATACGTCCTAGGGCGAAAAGGACTTTAATTCGTGACCACCCCCAAAAAATTGACAAATCTACCCAAAACCTAAAAAAATTTAAATTCTGATATGAAAAACTTATTTTGCCCATATCTCCTAAACTAAGCGCCCTAGCGCGAAAAGGACTTTAATTCATGACCACCCCCAAAAAAATTGAATAATCCTCCCAAAACCTAAAAAAATTGAAATTTTTATCTGAAAAACTTATTTTGCCCATATCTTCGTATATGCGCGTCCTAGAGCGAAAAGGACTTTAATTCGTAACACCCCAAAAAAATTAATAATCCTCCCAAAACCTAAAACAATTGCAATTTTTATATGAAAAAGTTATTATGCCCAAATTGACAAATCCACCCAAAACCTAAAAAAATTTAAATTTTGATATGAAAAACTTGTTTTGCCCATATCTCGTAAACTAAGCGCCCTAGCGCGAAAAGGACTTTAATTCATGAACACCCCCAAAAAATTGAATAATCCTCCCAAAACCTAAAAAAATTGAAATTTTTATCTGAAAAACTTATTTTGCCCATATCTTCGTATATACGCGTCCTAGAGCGAAAAGGACTTTAATTCGTAACACCCCAAAAAATTTAATAATACGCTCAAAACCTAAAAAAATTGCAATTTTTATATGACAAAGTTATTTTGCCCATATCTCCTTAAATATACGTCCTAGGGCGAAAAGGACTTTAATTCGTGACCACCCCCAAAAATTGACAAATCCACCCAAAACCTAAAAAAATTTAAATTTTGATATGAAAAACTTATTTTGCCCATATCTCGTAAACTAAGCGCCCTAGCGCGAAAAGGACTTTAATTCATGAACACCCCCAAAAAATTGAATAATCCTCCCAAAACCTAAAAAAATTGAAATTTTTATCTGAAAAACTTATTTTGCCCATATCTTCGTATATACGCGTCCTAGAGCGAAAAGGACTTTAATTCGTAACACCCCAAAAAATTTAATAATACGCTCAAAACCTAAAAAAATTGCAATTTTTATATGAAAAAGTTATTTTGCCCATATCTCCTTAAATATACGTCCTAGGGCGAAAAGGACTTTAATTCGTGACCACCCCCAAAAAATTGACAAATCTACCCAAAACCTAAAAAAATTTAAATTCTGATATGAAAAACTTATTTTGCCCATATCTCCTAAACTAAGCGCCCTAGCGCGAAAAGGACTTTAATTCATGACCACCCCCAAAAAAATTGAATAATCCTCCCAAAACCTAAAAAAATTGCAATTTTTATCTGAAAAACTTATGTTGCCCATATCTTCGTATATACGCGTCCTAGAGCGAAAAGCACTTTAACTCGTAACACCCCAAAAACTTTAATAATCCACTCAAAACCTGAAAAAATTGCAATTGTTATATGAAACAGTTATTTTGCCCATATCTCCTGAAATATACGTCCTAGGGCGAAAAGGACTTTAATTCGTGACCACACCCAAAAAATTGAATAATCCTCCCAAAACCTCAAAAAATTTAAATTTTTATCTGAAAAACTTATTTTGCCCATATCTTCGTATATACGCGTCCTAGAGCGAAAAGGACTTTAATTCGTAACACCCCAAAAAAAATAATAATCCACCCAAAACCTAAAAAAATTTAAATTTTGATATGAAAAACTTATTTTGCCTATATCTCCTAAACTAAGCGCCCTAGCGCGAAAAGGACTTTAATTCATGACCACCCCCAAAAAAAAATGAATAATCCTCCCAAAACCTAAAAAAATTGAAATTTTTATCTGAAAAACTTATTTTGCCCATATCTTCGTATATACGCGTCCTAGAGCGAAAAGGACTTTAATTCGTAACACCCCAAAAAATTTAATAATCCGCTCAAAACCTAAAAAATTGCAATTTTTATATGAAAAAGTTATTTTGCCCATATCTCCTAAATATACGTCCTAGGGCGAAAAGGACTTTAATTCGTGACCACCCCCAAAAAATTGACAAATCCACCCCAAAACCTAAAAAAAATTGCAATTTTTATATGAAAAAATTATTTTGCCCATATCTCCTTAAATATACGTCCTAGGGCGAAAAGGACTTTAATTCGTGACCACACCCAAAAAATTGAATAATCCTCCCAAAACCGAAAAAAATTGCAATTTTTATCTGAAAAACTTATGTTGCCCATATCTTCGTATATACGCGTCCTAGAGCGAAAAGGACTTTAATGCGTAACACCCCAAAAAATTTAAAAATCCACCCAAAACCTAAAAAAATTTAAATTTTGATATGAAAAACTTATTTTGCCCATATCTCCTAAACTAAGCGCCCTAGCACGAAAAGGACTTTAATTCATGACCACCCCCAAAAAAAATTGAATAATCCTCCCAAAACCTAAAAAAATTGAAATTTTTATCTGAAAAACTTATTTTGGCCATATCTTCGTATATACGCGTCCTAGCGCGAAAAGGACTTTAATTCATGACCACCCCCAAAAAAATTGAATAATCCTCCCAAAACCTAAAAAAATTGAAATTTTTATCTGAAAAACTTATTTTGCCCATATCTTCGTATATACGCGTCCTAGAGCGAAAAGGACTTTAATTCGTAACACCCCAAAAAATTTAAAAATCCACCCAAAACCTAAAAAAATTTAAATTTTGATATGAAAAACTTATTTTGCCCATATCTCCTAAACTAAGCGCCCTAGCGCGAAAAGGACTTTAATTCATGACCACCCCCAAAAAAATTGAATAATTCTCCCAAAACCTAAAAAAATTGAAATTTTGTTCTGAAAAACTTATTTTGCCCATATCTTCGTATATACGCGTCCTAGAGCGAAAAGGACTTTAATTCGTAACACCCCAAAAAATTTAATAATCCACCCAAAACCTAAAAAAATTTAAATTTTGATATGAAAAACTTATTTTGCCCATATCTCCTAAACTAAGCGCCCTAGCACGAAAAGGACTTTAATTCATGACCACCCCCAAAAAAATTGAATAATCCTCCCAAAACCTAAAAAAATTGAAATTTTGTTCTGAAAAACTTATTTTGCCCATATCTTCGTATATACGCGTCCTAGAGCGAAAAGGACTTCAATTCGTAACACCCCAAAAAATTTAATAATCCGCTCAAAACCTAAAAAAATTGCAATTTTTATATGACAAAGTTATTTTGCCCATATCTCCGTAAATATACGTCCTAGGGCGAAAAGGACTTTAATTCGTGACCACCCCCAAAAATTGACAAATCCACCCAAAACCTAAAAAAATTTAAATTTTGATATGAAAAACTTATTTTGCCCATATCTCGTAAACTAAGCGCCCTAGCGCGAAAAGGACTTTAATTCATGAACACCCCCAAAAAATTGAATAATCCTCCCAAAACCTAAAAAAATTGAAATTTTTATCTGAAAAACTTATTTTGCCCATATCTTCGTATATACGCGTCCTAGAGCGAAAAGGACTTTAATTCGTAACACCCCAAAAAATTTAATAATACGCTCAAAACCTAAAAAAATTGCAATTTTTATATGAAAAAGTTATTTTGCCCATATCTCCTTAAATATACGTCCTAGGGCGAAAAGGACTTTAATTCGTGACCACCCCCAAAAAATTGACAAATCTACCCAAAACCTAAAAAAATTTAAATTCTGATATGAAAAACTTATTTTGCCCATATCTCCTAAACTAAGCGCCCTAGCGCGAAAAGGACTTTAATTCATGACCACCCCCAAAAAAATTGAATAATCCTCCCAAAACCTAAAAAAATTGAAATTTTTATCTGAAAAACTTATTTTGCCCATATCTTCGTATATACGCGTCCTAGAGCGAAAAGGACTTTAATTCGTAACACCCCAAAAAATTTAATAATCCTCCCAAAACCTAAAACAATTGCAATTGTTATATGAAACAGTTATTTTGCCCATATCTCCTGAAATATACGTCCTAGGGCGAAAAGGACTTTAATTCGTGACCACACCCAAAAAATTGAATAATCCTCCCAAAACCTCAAAAAATTTAAATTTTTATCTGAAAAACTTATTTTGCCCATATCTTCGTATATACGCGTCCTAGAGCGAAAAGGACTTTAATTCGTAACACCCCAAAAAAAAATAATAATCCACCCAAAACCTAAAAAAATTTAAATTTTGATATGAAAAACTTATTTTGCCTATATCTCCTAAACTAAGCGCCCTAGCGCGAAAAGGACTTTAATTCATGACCACCCCCAAAAAAAAATGAATAATCCTCCCAAAACCTAAAAAAATTGAAATTTTTATCTGAAAAACTTATTTTGCCCATATCTTCGTATATACGCGTCCTAGAGCGAAAAGGACTTTAATTCGTAACACCCCAAAAAATTTAATAATCCGCTCAAAACCTAAAAAATTGCAATTTTTATATGAAAAAGTTATTTTGCCCATATCTCCTAAATATACGTCCTAGGGCGAAAAGGACTTTAATTCGTGACCACCCCCAAAAAATTGACAAATCCACCCCAAAACCTAAAAAAAATTTAAATTTTGATATGAAAAACTTATTTTGCCCATATCTCCTAAACTAAGCGCCCTAGCGCGAAAAGGACTTTAATTCATGACCACCCCCAAAAAAATTGAATAATCCTCCCAAAACCTAAAAAAATTGAAATGTTTATCTGAAAAACTTATTTTGCCCATATCTTCGTATATACGCGTCCTAGAGCGAAAAGGACTTTAATTCGTGACCACCCCCAAAAAATTGACAAATCCACCCAAAACCTAAAAAAATTTAAATTTTGATATGAAAAACTTATTTTGCCCATATCTCCTAAACTAAGCGCCCTAGCGCGAAAAGGACTTTAATGCATGACCACCCCCAAAAAAATTCAATAATCCTCCCAAAACCTAAAAAAATTTAAATTTTTATCTGAAAAACTTATTTTGCCCATATCTTCGTATATACGCGTCCTAAAGCGAAAAGGACTTTAATTCGTAACACCCCAAAAAAATTAATAATCCGCTCAATACCTAAAAAATTGCAATTTTTATATGAAAAGGTTATTTTGCCCATATCTCCTTAAATATACGTCCTAGGGCGAAAAGGACTTTAATTCGTGACCACCCCCAAAAAATTGACAAATCCACCCAAAACCTAAAAAAATTTAAATTTTGATATGAAAAACTTATTTTGCCCATATCTCCTAAACTAAGCGCCCTAGCGCGAAAAGGACTTTAATTCATGACCACCCCCAAAAAAATTGAATAATCCTCCCAAAACCTAAAAAAATTGAAATTTTTATCTGAAAAATTTATTTTGCCCATATCTTCGTATATACGCGTCCTAGAGCGAAAACGACTTTAATTCGTAACACCCCAAAAAATTTAATAATCCGCTCAAAACCTAAAAAAATTGCAATTTTTATATGACAAAGTTATTTTGCCCATATCTCCTTAAATATACGTCCTAGGGCGAAAAGGACTTTAATTCGTGACCACCCCCAAAAATTGACAAATCCACCCAAAACCTAAAAAAATTTAAATTTTGATATGAAAAACTTATTTTGCCCATATCTCGTAAACTAAGCGCCCTAGCGCGAAAAGGACTTTAATTCATGAACACCCCCAAAAAATTGAATAATCCTCCCAAAACCTAAAAAAATTGAAATTTTTATCTGAAAAACTTATTTTGCCCATATCTTCGTATATACGCGTCCTAGAGCGAAAAGGACTTTAATTCGTAACACCCCAAAAAATTTAATAATACGCTCAAAACCTAAAAAAATTGCAATTTTTATATGAAAAAGTTATTTTGCCCATATCTCCTTAAATATACGTCCTAGGGCGAAAAGGACTTTAATTCGTGACCACCCCCAAAAAATTGACAAATCTACCCAAAACCTAAAAAAATTTAAATTCTGATATGAAAAACTTATTTTGCCCATATCTCCTAAACTAAGCGCCCTAGCGCGAAAAGGACTTTAATTCATGACCACCCCCAAAAAAATTGAATAATCCTCCCAAAACCTAAAAAAATTGAAATTTTTATCTGAAAAACTTATTTTGCCCATATCTTCGTATATGCGCGTCCTAGAGCGAAAAGGACTTTAATTCGTAACACCCCAAAAAAATTAATAATCCTCCCAAAACCTAAAACAATTGCAATTTTTATATGAAAAAGTTATTATGCCCAAATTGACAAATCCACCCAAAACCTAAAAAAATTTAAATTTTGATATGAAAAACTTGTTTTGCCCATATCTCGTAAACTAAGCGCCCTAGCGCGAAAAGGACTTTAATTCATGAACACCCCCAAAAAAATTGAATAATCCTCCCAAAACCTAAAAAAATTGAAATTTTTATCTGAAAATCTTATTTTGCCCATATCTTCGTATATACGCGTCCTAGAGCGAAAAGGACTTTAATTCGTAACACCCCAAAAAATTTAATAATCCGCTCAAACCCTAAAAAAATTTCAATTTTTATATGAAAAAGTTATTTTGCCCATATCTCCTTAAATATACGTCCTAGGGCGAAAAGGACTTTAATTCGTGACCACCCCCAAAAAATTGACAAATCTACCCAAAACCTAAAAAAATTTAAATTCTGATATGAAAAACTTATTTTGCCCATATCTCCTAAACTAAGCGCCCTAGCGCGAAAAGGACTTTAATTCATGACCACCCCCAAAAAAATTGACAAATCTACCCAAAACCTAAAAAAATTTAAATTTTGATATGAAAAACTTATTTTGCCCATATCTCCTAAATTAAGCGCCCTAGCTCGAAAAGGACTTTAATTCATGACCAGCCCCAAAAAAATTGAATAATCCTCCCAAAACCTAAAAAATTTGAAATTTTTATCTGAACTTATTTTGCCCAAAGGTCTTTAATTCGTAACACCCCAAAAAATTTAATAATCCGCTCAAAACCTAAAAAATTGCAATTTTTATATGAAAAAGTTATTATGCCCAAATTGACAAATCCACCCAAAACCTAAAAAAATTTAAATTTTGATATGAAAAACTTGTTTTGCCCATATCTCGTAAACTAAGCGCCCTAGCGCGAAAAGGACTTTAATTCATGAACACCCCCAAAAAAATTGAATAATCCTCCCAAAACCTAAAAAAATTGAAATTTTTATCTGAAAATCTTATTTTGCCCATATCTTCGTATATACGCGTCCTAGAGCGAAAAGGACTTTAATTCGTAACACCCCAAAAAATTTAATAATCCGCTCAAACCCTAAAAAAATTTCAATTTTTATATGAAAAAGTTATTTTGCCCATATCTCCTTAAATATACGTCCTAGGGCGAAAAGGACTTTAATTCGTGACCACCCCCAAAAAATTGACAAATCTACCCAAAACCTAAAAAAATTTAAATTTTGATATGAAAAACTTATTTTGCCCATATCTCGTAAACTAAGCGCCCTAGCGCGAAAAGGACTTTAATTCATGAACACCCCCAAAAAATTGAATAATCCTCCCAAAACCTAAAAAAATTGAAATTTTTATCTGAAAAACTTATTTTGCCCATATCTTCGTATATACGCGTCCTAGAGCGAAAAGGACTTTAATTCGTAACACCCCAAAAAATTTAATAATACGCTCAAAACCTAAAAAAATTGCAATTTTTATATGAAAAAGTTATTTTGCCCATATCTCCTTAAATATACGTCCTAGGGCGAAAAGGACTTTAATTCGTGACCACCCCCAAAAAATTGACAAATCTACCCAAAACCTAAAAAAATTTAAATTCTGATATGAAAAACTTATTTTGCCCATATCTCCTAAACTAAGCGCCCTAGCGCGAAAAGGACTTTAATTCATGACCACCCCCAAAAAAATTGAATAATCCTCCCAAAACCTAAAAAAATTGAAATTTTTATCTGAAAAACTTATTTTGCCCATATCTTCGTATATACGCGTCCTAGAGCGAAAAGGACTTTAATTCGTAACACCCCAAAAAATTTAATAATCCTCCCAAAACCTAAAACAATTGCAATTGTTATATGAAACAGTTATTTTGCCCATATCTCCTGAAATATACGTCCTAGGGCGAAAAGGACTTTAATTCGTGACCACACCCAAAAAATTGAATAATCCTCCCAACACCTCAAAAAATTTAAATTTTTATCTGAAAAACTTATTTTGCCCATATCTTCGTATATACGCGTCCTAGAGCGAAAAGGACTTTAATTCGTAACACCCCAAAAAAAATAATAATCCACCCAAAACCTAAAAAAATTTAAATTTTGATATGAAAAACTTATTTTGCCTATATCTCCTAAACTAAGCGCCCTAGCGCGAAAAGGACTTTAATTCATGACCACCCCCAAAAAAAAATGAATAATCCTCCCAAAACCTAAAAAAATTGAAATTTTTATCTGAAAAACTTATTTTGCCCATATCTTCGTATATACGCGTCCTAGAGCGAAAAGGACTTTAATTCGTAACACCCCAAAAAATTTAATAATCCGCTCAAAACCTAAAAAATTGCAATTTTTATATGAAAAAGTTATTTTGCCCATATCTCCTAAATATACGTCCTAGGGCGAAAAGGACTTTAATTCGTGACCACCCCCAAAAAATTGACAAATCCACCCCAAAACCTAAAAAAAATTTAAATTTTGATATGAAAAACTTATTTTGCCCATATCTCCTAAACTAAGCGCCCTAGCGCGAAAAGGACTTTAATTCATGACCACCCCCAAAAAAATTGAATAATCCTCCCAAAACCTAAAAAAATTGAAATTTTTATCTGAAAAATTTATTTTGCCCATATCTTCGTATATACGCGTCCTAGAGCGAAAACGACTTTAATTCGTAACACCCCAAAAAATTTAATAATCCGCTCAAAACCTAAAAAAATTGCAATTTTTATATGACAAAGTTATTTTGCCCATATCTCCTTAAATATACGTCCTAGGGCGAAAAGGACTTTAATTCGTGACCACCCCCAAAAATTGACAAATCCACCCAAAACCTAAAAAAATTTAAATTTTGATATGAAAAACTTATTTTGCCCATATCTCGTAAACTAAGCGCCCTAGCGCGAAAAGGACTTTAATTCATGAACACCCCCAAAAAATTGAATAATCCTCCCAAAACCTAAAAAAATTGAAATTTTTATCTGAAAAACTTATTTTGCCCATATCTTCGTATATACGCGTCCTAGAGCGAAAAGGACTTTAATTCGTAACACCCCAAAAAATTTAATAATACGCTCAAAACCTAAAAAAATTGCAATTTTTATATGAAAAAGTTATTTTGCCCATATCTCCTTAAATATACGTCCTAGGGCGAAAAGGACTTTAATTCGTGACCACCCCCAAAAAATTGACAAATCTACCCAAAACCTAAAAAAATTTAAATTCTGATATGAAAAACTTATTTTGCCCATATCTCCTAAACTAAGCGCCCTAGCGCGAAAAGGACTTTAATTCATGACCACCCCCAAAAAAATTGAATAATCCTCCCAAAACCTAAAAAAATTGAAATTTTTATTTGAAAAACTTATTTTGCCCATATCTTCGTATATGCGCGTCCTAGAGCGAAAAGGACTTTAATTCGTAACACCCCAAAAAAATTAATAATCCTCCCAAAACCTAAAACAATTGCAATTTTTATATGAAAAAGTTATTATGCCCAAATTGACAAATCCACCCAAAACCTAAAAAAATTTAAATTTTGATATGAAAAACTTGTTTTGCCCATATCTCGTAAACTAAGCGCCCTAGCGCGAAAAGGACTTTAATTCATGAACACCCCCAAAAAAATTGAATAATCCTCCCAAAACCTAAAAAAATTGAAATTTTTATCTGAAAATCTTATTTTGCCCATATCTTCGTATATACGCGTCCTAGAGCGAAAAGGACTTTAATTCGTAACACCCCAAAAAATTTAATAATCCGCTCAAACCCTAAAAAAATTTCAATTTTTATATGAAAAAGTTATTTTGCCCATATCTCCTTAAATATACGTCCTAGGGCGAAAAGGACTTTAATTCGTGACCACCCCCAAAAAATTGACAAATCTACCCAAAACCTAAAAAAATTTAAATTCTGATATGAAAAACTTATTTTGCCCATATCTCCTAAACTAAGCGCCCTAGCGCGAAAAGGACTTTAATTCATGACCACCCCCAAAAAAATTGAATAATCCTCCCAAAACCTAAAAAAATTGAAATTTTTATCTGAAAAACTTATTTTGCCCATATCTTCGTATATACGCGTCCTAGAGCGAAAAGGACTTTAATTCGTAACACCCCAAAAAATTTAATAATCCGCTCAAAACCTAAAAAATTGCAATTTGTACATGAAAAAGTTATTTTGCCCATATCTCCTTAAATATACGTCCTAGGGCGAAAAGGACTACAATTCGTGACCACCCCCAAAAAAATTGACAAATCCACCCAAAACCTAAAAAAATTTAAATTTTGATATGAAAAACTTATTTTGCCCATATCTCCTAAATTAAGCGCCCTAGCTCGAAAAGGACTTTAATTCATGACCAGCCCCAAAAAAATTGAATAATCCTCCCAAAACCTAAAAAATTTGAAATTTTTATCTGAACTTATTTTGCCCAAAGGTCTTTAATTCGTAACACCCCAAAAAAATTAATAATCCGCTCAAAACCTAAAACAATTAAAATTTTTATATGAAAAAGTTATTATGCCCAAATTGACAAATCCACCCAAAACCTAAAAAAAATTCAAATTTTGATATGAAAAACTTATTTTGCCCATATCTCCTAAACTAAGCGCCCTAGCGCGAAAAGGACTTTAATTCATGACCACCCCCCAAAAAATTGAATAATCCTCCCAAAACCTAAAAATATTGAAATTTTTACCTGAAAATCTTATTTTGCCCATATCTTCGTATATACGCGTCCTAGAGCGAAAAGGACTTTAATTCGTAACACCCCAAAATATTTAATAATCCGCTCAAAACCTAAAAAATTGCAATTTTTATATGAAAAGGTTATTTTGCCCATATCACCTTAAATATACGTCCTAGGGCGAAAAGGACTTTAATTCGTGACCACCCCCAAAAAATTGACCAATCCACCCAAAACCTAAAAAAATTTAAATTTTGATATGAAAAACTTATTTTGCCCATATCTCCTAAACTAAGCGCCCTAGCGCGAAAAGGACTTTAATTCATGACCACCCCAAAAAAATTGAATAATCCTCCCAAAACCTAAAAAAATTGAAATTTTTATCTGAAAAATTTATTTTGCCCATATCTTCGTATATACGCGTCCTAGAGCGAAAAGGACTTTAATTCGTAACACCCCAAACAATTTAATAATACGCTCAAAACCTAAAAAAATTGCAATTTTTATATGAAAAAGTTATTTTGCCCATATCTCCTTAAATATACGTCCTAGGGCGAAAAGGACTTTAATTCGTGACCACCCCCAAAAATTGACAAATCCACCCAAAACCTAAAAAATTTAAATTTTGATATGAAAAACTTATTTTGCCCATATCTCCTAAACTAAGCTCCCTAGCGCGAAAAGGACTTTAATTCATGACCACCCCCCAAAAAATTGAATAATCCTCCCAAAACCTAAAAAAATTGAAATTTTTATCTGAAAAACTTATTTTGCCCATATCTTCGTATATACGCGTCCTAGAGCGAAACTGACTTTAATTCGTAACACCCCAAAAAAATTTAATAGTACGCTCAAAACCTAAAAAAATTGCAATTTTTATATGAAAAAGTTATTTTGCCCATATCTCCTTAAATATACGTCCTAGGGCGAAAAGGACTTTAATTCGTGACCACCCCCAAAAAATTGACAAATCTACCCAAAACCTAAAAAAATTTAAATTTTGATATGAAAAACTTATTTTGCCCATATCTCCTAAACTAAGCGCCCTAGCGCGAAAAGGACTTTAATTCATGACCACCCCCAAAAAAATTGAATAATCCTCCCAAAACCTAAAAAATTGAAATTTTTATCTGAAAAACTTATTTTGCCCATATCTTCGTATATACGCGTCCTAGAGCGAAAAGGACTTTAATTCGTAACACCCCAAAAAATTTAATAATCCGCTCAAAACCTAAAAAATTGCAATTTGTATATGAAAAGGTTATTTTGCCCATATCTCCTTAAATATACGTCCTAGGGCGAAAAGGACTTCAATTCGTGACCACCCCCAAAAATATTAACAAATCCACCCAAAACCTAAAAAAATTTAAATTTTGATATGAAAAACTTATTTTGCCCATATCTCCTAAATTAAGCGCCCTAGCTCGAAAAGGACTTTAATTCATGACCAGCCCCAAAAAAAGTGAATAATCCTCCCAAAACCTAAAAAAAATGAAATTTTTATCTGAAAAACTTATTTTGCCCATATCTTCGTATATACGCGTCCTAGAGCGAAAAGGACTTTAATTCGTAAATTAATAATCCGCTCAAAACCTAAAACAATTGCAATTTTTATATGAAAAAGTTATTATGCCCAAATTAACAAATCCACCCAAAACCTAAAAAAATTTAAATTTTGATATGAAAAACTTATTTTGCCCATATCTCCTAAACTAAGCGCCCTAGCGCGAAAAGGACTTTAATTCATGACCACCCCCAAAAAAATTGAATAATCCTCCAAAACCTAAAAAAATTGAAATTTTTATCTGAAAAATTTATTTTGCCCATATCTTCGTATATACGCGTCCTAGAGCGAAAAGGACTTTAATTCGTAACACCCCAAAAAAATTTAATAATCCGCTCAAAACCTAAAAAAAATGCAATTTTTATATGAAAAAGTTATTTTGCCCATATCTCCTTAAATATACGTCCTAGGGCGAAAAGGACTTTAATTCGTGACCACCCCCAAAAAATTGACAAATCTACCCAAAACCTAAAAAAATTTAAATTTTGATATGAAAAACTTATTTTGCCCATATCTCCTAAACTAAGCGCCCTAGCGCGAAAAGGACTTTAATTCATGACCAGCCCCAAAAAAATTGAATAATCCTCCCAAAACGTAAAAAAATTGAAATTTTTATCTGAAAAACTTATTTTGCCCATATCTTCGTATATACGCGTCCTAGAGCGAAAAGGACTTTAATTCGTAACACCCCAAAAAAATTAATAATCCTCCCAAAACCTAAAACAATTGCAATTTTTATATGAAAAAGTTATTATGCCCAAATTGACAAATCCACCCAAAACCTAAAAAAATTTAAATTTTGATATGAAAAACTTATTTTGCCCATATCTCGTAAACTAAGCGCCCTAGCGCGAAAAGGACTTTAATTCATGAACACCCCCAAAAAAATTGAATAATCCTCCCAAAACCTAAAAAAATTGAAATTTTTATCTGAAAATCTTATTTTGCCCATATCTTCGTATATACGCGTCCTAGAGCGAAAAGGACTTTAATTCGTAACACCCCAAAAAATTTAATAATCCGCTCAAACCCTAAAAAAATTTCAGTTTTTATATGAAAAAGTTATTTTGCCCATATCTCCTTAAATATGCGTCCTAGGGCGAAATGGACTTTAATTCGTGACCACCCCCAAAAAATTGACAAATCCACCCAAAACCTAAAAAAATTTAGATTTTGATATGAAAAACTTATTTTGCCCATATCTCCTAAACTAAGCGCCCTAGCTCGAAAAGGACTTTAATTCATGACCACCCCCAAAAAAATTGAATAATCCTCCCAAAACCTAAAAAAATTAAAATTTTTATCTGAAAATCTTATTTTGCCCATATCTTCGGATATACGCGTCCTAGAGCGAAAAGCACTTTAATTCGTAACACCCCAAAAAATTTAATAATCCACTCAAAACCTAAAAAAATTGCAATTTTTATATGAAAAAGTTCTTTTGCCCATATCTCCTTAAATATGCGTCCTAGGGCGAAATGGACTTTAATTCGTAACCATCCGCAAAAAATTGACAAATCCACCCAAAACCTAAAAAAAAATTAAATTTTGATATGAAAAACTTATTTTGCCCATATCTCCTAAACTAAATATACGTCCTAGGGCGAAAAGGACTTTAATTCGTGACCACCCCCAAAAAATTGACCAATCCACCCAAAACCTAAAAAAATTTAAATTTTGATATGAAAAACTTATTTTGCCCATATCTCCTAAACTAAGCGCCCTAGCGCGAAAAGGACTTTAATTCATGACCACCCCAAAAAAATTGAATAATCCTCCCAAAACCTAAAAAAATTGAAATTTTTATCTGAAAAATTTATTTTGCCCATATCTTCGTATATACGCGTCCTAGAGCGAAAAGGACTTTAATTCGTAACACCCCAAACAATTTAATAATACGCTCAAAACCTAAAAAAATTGCAATTTTTATATGAAAAAGTTATTTTGCCCATATCTCCTTAAATATACGTCCTAGGGCGAAAAGGACTTTAATTCGTGACCACCCCCAAAAATTGACAAATCCACCCAAAACCTAAAAAATTTAAATTTTGATATGAAAAACTTATTTTGCCCATATCTCCTAAACTAAGCCCCCTAGCGCGAAAAGGACTTTAATTCATGACCACCCCCCAAAAAATTGAATAATCCTCCCAAAACCTAAAAAAATTGAAATTTTTATCTGAAAAACTTATTTTGCCCATATCTTCGTATATACGCGTCCTAGAGCGAAACTGACTTTAATTCGTAACACCCCAAAAAAATTTAATAGTACGCTCAAAACCTAAAAAAATTGCAATTTTTATATGAAAAAGTTATTTTGCCCATATCTCCTTAAATATACGTCCTAGGGCGAAAAGGACTTTAATTCGTGACCACCCCCAAAAAATTGACAAATCTACCCAAAACCTAAAAAAATTTAAATTTTGATATGAAAAACTTATTTTGCCCATATCTCCTAAACTAAGCGCCCTAGCGCGAAAAGGACTTTAATTCATGACCACCCCCAAAAAAATTGAATAATCCTCCCAAAACCTAAAAAATTGAAATTTTTATCTGAAAAACTTATTTTGCCCATATCTTCGTATATACGCGTCCTAGAGCGAAAAGGACTTTAATTCGTAACACCCCAAAAAATTTAATAATCCGCTCAAAACCTAAAAAATTGCAATTTGTATATGAAAAGGTTATTTTGCCCATATCTCCTTAAATATACGTCCTAGGGCGAAAAGGACTTCAATTCGTGACCACCCCCAAAAATATTAACAAATCCACCCAAAACCTAAAAAAATTTAAATTTTGATATGAAAAACTTATTTTGCCCATATCTCCTAAATTAAGCGCCCTAGCTCGAAAAGGACTTTAATTCATGACCAGCCCCAAAAAAAGTGAATAATCCTCCCAAAACCTAAAAAAAATGAAATTTTTATCTGAAAAACTTATTTTGCCCATATCTTCGTATATACGCGTCCTAGAGCGAAAAGGACTTTAATTCGTAAATTAATAATCCGCTCAAAACCTAAAACAATTGCAATTTTTATATGAAAAAGTTATTATGCCCAAATTAACAAATCCACCCAAAACCTAAAAAAATTTAAATTTTGATATGAAAAACTTATTTTGCCCATATCTCCTAAACTAAGCGCCCTAGCGCGAAAAGGACTTTAATTCATGACCACCCCCAAAAAAATTGAATAATCCTCCCAAAACCTAAAAAAATTGAAATTTTTATCTGAAAAATTTATTTTGCCCATATCTTCGTATATACGCGTCCTAGAGCGAAAAGGACTTTAATTCGTAACACCCCAAAAAAATTTAATAATCCGCTCAAAACCTAAAAAAAATGCAATTTTTATATGAAAAAGTTATTTTGCCCATATCTCCTTAAATATACGTCCTAGGGCGAAAAGGACTTTAATTCGTGACCACCCCCAAAAAATTGACAAATCTACCCAAAACCTAAAAAAATTTAAATTTTGATATGAAAAACTTATTTTGCCCATATCTCCTAAACTAAGCGCCCTAGCGCGAAAAGGACTTTAATTCATGACCAGCCCCAAAAAAATTGAATAATCCTCCCAAAACGTAAAAAAATTGAAATTTTTATCTGAAAAACTTATTTTGCCCATATCTTCGTATATGCGCGTCCTAGAGCGAAAAGGACTTTAATTCGTAACACCCCAAAAAAATTAATAATCCTCCCAAAACCTAAAACAATTGCAATTTTTATATGAAAAAGTTATTATGCCCAAATTGACAAATCCACCCAAAACCTAAAAAAATTTAAATTTTGATATGAAAAACTTATTTTACCCATATCTCGTAAACTAAGCGCCCTAGCGCGAAAAGGACTTTAATTCATGAACACCCCCAAAAAAATTGAATAATCCTCCCAAAACCTAAAAAAATTGAAATTTTTATCTGAAAATCTTATTTTGCCCATATCTTCGTATATACGCGTCCTAGAGCGAAAAGGACTTTAATTCGTAACACCCCAAAAAATTTAATAATCCGCTCAAACCCTAAAAAAATTTCAGTTTTTATATGAAAAAGTTATTTTGCCCATATCTCCTTAAATATGCGTCCTAGGGCGAAATGGACTTTAATTCATGACCACCCCCAAAAAATTGACAAATCCACCCAAAACCTAAAAAAATTTAGATTTTGATATGAAAAACTTATTTTGCCCATATCTCCTAAACTAAGCGCCCTAGCTCGAAAAGGACTTTAATTCATGACCACCCCCAAAAAAATTGAATAATCCTCCCAAAACCTAAAAAAATTAAAATTTTTATCTGAAAATCTTATTTTGCCCATATCTTCGGATATACGCGTCCTAGAGCGAAAAGCACTTTAATTCGTAACACCCCAAAAAATTTAATAATCCACTCAAAACCTAAAAAAATTGCAATTTTTATATGAAAAAGTTCTTTTGCCCATATCTCCTTAAATATGCGTCCTAGGGCGAAATGGACTTTAATTCGTAACCATCCGCAAAAAATTGACAAATCCACCCAAAACTTAAAAAAAAATTAAATTTTGATATGAAAAACTTATTTTGCCCATATCTCCTAAACTAAGCGCCCTAGCGCGAAAAGGACTTTAATTCATGACCACCCCCAAAAAAATTGAATAATCCTCCCAAAACCTAAAAAAATTGAAATTTTTATCTGAAAAACTTATTTTGCCCATATCTTCGTATATACGCGTCCTAGAGCGAAACTGACTTTAATTCGTAACACCCCAAAAAAATTTAATAATCCGCTCAAAACCTAAAAAAATTGCAATTTTTATATGAAAAAGTTATTTTGCCCATATCTCCTTAAATATACGTCCTAGGGCGAAAAGGACTTTAATTCGTGACCACCCCCAAAAAATTGACAAATCTACCCAAAACCTAAAAAAATTTAAATTTTGATATGAAAAACTTATTTTGCCCATATCTCCTAAACTAAGCGCCCTAGCGCGAAAAGGACTTTAATTCATGACCAGCCCCAAAAAAATTGAATAATCCTCCCAAAACGTAAAAAAATTGAAATTTTTATCTGAAAAACTTATTTTGCCCATATCTTCGTATATGCGCGTCCTAGAGCGAAAAGGACTTTAATTCGTAACACCCCAAAAAAATTAATAATCCTCCCAAAACCTAAAACAATTGCATTTTTTATATGAAAAAGTTATTATGCCCAAATTGACAAATCCACCCAAAACCTAAAAAAATTTAAATTTTGATATGAAAAACTTATTTTGCCCATATCTCGTAAACTAAGCGCCCTAGCGCGAAAAGGACTTTAATTCATGAACACCCCCAAAAAAATTGAATAATCCTCCCAAAACCTAAAAAAATTTAAATTTTTATCTGAAAATCTTATTTTGCCCATATCTTCGTATATACGCGTCCTAGAGCGAAAAGGACTTTAATTCGTAACACCCCAAAAAATTTAATAATCCGCTCAAACCCTAAAAAAATTTCAATTTTTATATGAAAAAGTTATTTTGCCCATATCTCCTTAAATATGCGTCCTAGGGCGAAATGGACTTTAATTCGTGACCACCCCCAAAAAATTGACAAATCCACCCAAAACCTAAAAAAATTTAAATTTTGACATGAAAAACTTATTTTGCCCATATCTCCTAAACTAAGCGCCCTAGCTCGAAAAGGACTTTAATTCATGACCACCCCCAAAAAAATTGAATAATCCTCCCAAAACCTAAAAAAATTAAAATTTTTATCTGAAAATCTTATTTTGCCCATATCTTCGTATATACGCGTCCTAGAGCGAAAAGGACTTTAATTCGTAAATTAATAATCCGCTCAAAACCTAAAACAATTGCAATTTTTATATGAAAAAGTTATTATGCCCAAATTAACAAATCCACCCAAAACCTAAAAAAATTTAAATTTTGATATGAAAAACTTATTTTGCCCATATCTCCTAAACTAAGCGCCCTAGCGCGAAAAGGACTTTAATTCATGACCACCCCCAAAAAAATTGAATAATCCTCCCAAAACCTAAAAAAATTGAAATTTTTATCTGAAAAATTTATTTTGCCCATATCTTCGTATATACGCGTCCTAGAGCGAAAAGGACTTTAATTCGTAACACCCCAAAAAAATTTAATAATCCGCTCAAAACCTAAAAAAAAATGCAATTTTTATATGAAAAAGTTATTTTGCCCATATCTCCTTAAATATACGTCCTAGGGCGAAAAGGACTTTAATTCGTGACCACCCCCAAAAAATTGACAAATCTACCCAAAACCTAAAAAAATTTAAATTTTGATATGAAAAACTTATTTTGCCCATATCTCCTAAACTAAGCGCCCTAGCGCGAAAAGGACTTTAATTCATGACCAGCCCCAAAAAAATTGAATAATCCTCCCAAAACGTAAAAAAATTGAAATTTTTATCTGAAAAACTTATTTTGCCCATATCTTCGTATATGCGCGTCCTAACCATCTTCGTATATGCGCGTCCTAGAGCGAAAAGGACTTTAATTCGTAACACCCCAAAAAAATTAATAATCCTCCCAAAACCTAAAACAATTGCAATTTTTATATGAAAAAGTTATTATGCCCAAATTGACAAATCCACCCAAAACCTAAAAAAATTTAAATTTTTATCTGAAAATCTTATTTTGCCCATATCTTCGTATATACGCGTCCTAGAGCGAAAAGGACTTTAATTCGTAACACCCCAAAAAATTTAATAATCCGCTCAAACCCTAAAAAAATTTCAATTTTTATATGAAAAAGTTATTTTGCCCATATCTCCTTAAATATGCGTCCTAGGGCGAAATGGACTTTAATTCGTGACCACCCCCAAAAAATTGACAAATCCACCCAAAACCTAAAAAAATTTAAATTTTGATATGAAAAACTTATTTTGCCCATATCTCCTAAACTAAGCGCCCTAGCTCGAAAAGGACTTTAATTCATGACCACCCCCAAAAAAATTGAATAATCCTCCCAAAACCTAAAAAAATTAAAATTTTTATCTGAAAATCTTATTTTGCCCATATCTTCGGATATACGCGTCCTAGAGCGAAAAGGACTTTAATTCGTAACACCCCAAAAAAATTAATAATCCTCCCAAAACCTAAAACAATTGCAATTTTTATATGAAAAAGTTATTATGCCCAAATTGACAAATCCACCCAAAACCTAAAAAAATTTAAATTTTGATATGAAAAACTTATTTTGCCCATATCTCGTAAACTAAGCGCCCTAGCGCGAAAAGGACTTTAATTCATGAACACCCCCAAAAAAATTGAATAATCCTCCCAAAACCTAAAAAAATTGAAATTTTTATCTGAAAATCTTATTTTGCCCATATCTTCGTATATACGCGTCCTAGAGCGAAAAGGACTTTAATTCGTAACACCCCAAAAAATTTAATAATCCGCTCAAACCCTAAAAAAATTTCAGTTTTTATATGAAAAAGTTATTTTGCCCATATCTCCTTAAATATGCGTCCTAGGGCGAAATGGACTTTAATTCGTGACCACCCCCAAAAAATTGACAAATCCACCCAAAACCTAAAAAAATTTAGATTTTGATATGAAAAACTTATTTTGCCCATATCTCCTAAACTAAGCGCCCTAGCTCGAAAAGGACTTTAATTCATGACCACCCCCAAAAAAATTGAATAATCCTCCCAAAACCTAAAAAAATTAAAATTTTTATCTGAAAATCTTATTTTGCCCATATCTTCGGATATACGCGTCCTAGAGCGAAAAGCACTTTAATTCGTAACACCCCAAAAAATTTAATAATCCACTCAAAACCTAAAAAAATTGCAATTTTTATATGAAAAAGTTCTTTTGCCCATATCTCCTTAAATATGCGTCCTAGGGCGAAATGGACTTTAATTCGTAACCATCCGCAAAAAATTGACAAATCCACCCAAAACCTAAAAAAAAATTAAATTTTGATATGAAAAACTTATTTTGCCCATATCTCCTAAACTAAGCGCCCTAGCGCGAAAAGGACTTTAATTCATGACCACCCCCAAAAAAATTGAATAATCCTCCCAAAACCTAAAAAAATTGAAATTTTTATCTGAAAAACTTATTTTGCCCATATCTTCGTATATACGCGTCCTAGAGCGAAACTGACTTTAATTCGTAACACCCCAAAAAAATTTAATAATCCGCTCAAAACCTAAAAAAATTGCAATTTTTATATGAAAAAGTTATTTTGCCCATATCTCCTTAAATATACGTCCTAGGGCGAAAAGGACTTTAATTCGTGACCACCCCCAAAAAATTGACAAATCTACCCAAAACCTAAAAAAATTTAAATTTTGATATGAAAAACTTATTTTGCCCATATCTCCTAAACTAAGCGCCCTAGCGCGAAAAGGACTTTAATTCATGACCAGCCCCAAAAAAATTGAATAATCCTCCCAAAACGTAAAAAAATTGAAATTTTTATCTGAAAAACTTATTTTGCCCATATCTTCGTATATGCGCGTCCTAGAGCGAAAAGGACTTTAATTCGTAACACCCCAAAAAAATTAATAATCCTCCCAAAACCTAAAACAATTGCAATTTTTATATGAAAAAGTTATTATGCCCAAATTGACAAATCCACCCAAAACCTAAAAAAATTTAAATTTTTATCTGAAAATCTTATTTTGCCCATATCTTCGTATATACGCGTCCTAGAGCGAAAAGGACTTTAATTCGTAACACCCCAAAAAATTTAATAATCCGCTCAAACCCTAAAAAAATTTCAATTTTTATATGAAAAAGTTATTTTGCCCATATCTCCTTAAATATGCGTCCTAGGGCGAAATGGACTTTAATTCGTGACCACCCCCAAAAAATTGACAAATCCACCCAAAACCTAAAAAAATTTAAATTTTGATATGAAAAACTTATTTTGCCCATATCTCCTAAACTAAGCGCCCTAGCTCGAAAAGGACTTTAATTCATGACCACCCCCAAAAAAATTGAATAATCCTCCCAAAACCTAAAAAAATTAAAATTTTTATCTGAAAATCTTATTTTGCCCATATCTTCGGATATACGCGTCCTAGAGCGAAAAGCACTTTAATTCGTAACACCCCAAAAAATTTAATAATCCACTCAAAACCTAAAAAAATTGCAATTTTTATATTAAAAAGTTCTTTTGCCCATATCTCCTTAAATATGCGTCCTAGGGCGAAATGGACTTTAATTCGTAACCATCCGCAAAAAATTGACAAATCCACCCAAAACCTAAAAAAAATTAAATTTTGATATGAAAAACTTATTTTGCCCATATCTCCTAAACTAAGCGCCCTAGCGCGAAAAGGACTTTAATTCATGACCACCCCCAAAAAAATTGAATAATCCTCCCAAAACCTAAAAAAATTGAAATTTTTATCTGAAAAACTTATTTTGCCCATATCTTCGTATATACGCGTCCTAGAGCGAAACTGACTTTAATTCGTAACACCCCAAAAAAATTTAATAATCCGCTCAAAACCTAAAAAAATTGCAATTTTTATATGAAAAAGTTAGTTTGCCCATATCTCCTTAAATATACGTCCTAGGGCGAAAAGGACTTTAATTCGTGACCACCCCCAAAAAATTGACAAATCTACCCAAAACCTAAAAAAAATTTAAATTCTGATATGAAAAACTTATTTTGCCCATATCTCCTAAACTAAGCGCCCTAGCGCGAAAAGGACTTTAATTCATGACCACCCCCAAAAAAATTGAATAATCCTCCCAAAACCTAAAAAAATTGAAATTTTTATCTGAAAAATTTATTTTGCCCATATCTTCGTATATACGCGTCCTAGAGCGAAAAGGACTTTAATTCGTAACACCCCAAAAAATTTAATAATCCGCTCAAAACCTAAAAAATTGCAATTTGTATATGAAAAAGTTATTTTGCCCATATCTCCTTAAATATACGTCCTAGGGCGAAAAGGACTACAATTCGTGACCACCCCCAAAAAAATTGACAAATCCACCCAAAACCTAAAAAAATTTAAATTTTGATATGAAAAACTTATTTTGCCCATATCTCCTAAATTAAGCGCCCTAGCTCGAAAAGGACTTTAATTCATGACCAGCCCCAAAAAAATTGAATAATCCTCCCAAAACCTAAAAAAATTGAAATTTTTATCTGAAAAACTTATTTTGCCCAAAGGACTTTAATTCGTAACACCCCAAAAAAATTAATAATCCGCTCAAAACCTAAAACAATTGCAATTTTTATATGAAAAAGTTATTATGCCCAAATTGACAAATCCACCCAAAACCTAAAAAAAAATTCAAATTTTGATATGAAAAACTTATTTTGCCCATATCTCCTAAACTAAGCGCCCTAGCGCGAAAAGGACTTTAATTCATGACCACCCCCCAAAAAATTGAATAATCCTCCCAAAACCTAAAAATATTGAAATTTTTACCTGAAAATCTTATTTTGCCCATATCTTCGTATATACGCGTCCTAGAGCGAAAAGGACTTTAATTCGTAACACCCCAAAATATTTAATAATCCGCTCAAAACCTAAAAAATTGCAATTTTTATATGAAAAGGTTATTTTGCCCATATCACCTTAAATATACGTCCTAGGGCGAAAAGGACTTTAATTCGTGACCACCCCCAAAAAATTGACCAATCCACCCAAAACCTAAAAAAATTTAAATTTTGATATGAAAAACTTATTTTGCCCATATCTCCTAAACTAAGCACCCTAGCGTGAAAAGGACTTTAATTCATGACCACCCCAAAAAAAATTGAATAATCCTCCCAAAACCTAAAAAAATGAAATTTTTATCTGAAAAACTTATTTTGCCCATATCTTCGTATATACGCGTCCTAGAGCGAAAAGGACTTTAATTCGTAACACCCCAAAAAATTTAATAATCCACTCAAAACCTAAAAAAAGTTGCAATTTTTATATGAAAAAGTTATTTGGCCCATATCTCCTTAAATATGCGTCCTAGGGCGAAATTGACTTTAATTCGTGACCACCACCAAAAAATTGACAAATCTACCCAAAACCTAAAAAAATTTAAATTTTGATATGAAAAACTTATTTTGCCCATATCTCCTAAACAAAGCGCCTTAGCGCGAAAAGGGCTTTAATTCATGACCACCCCCAAAAAAATTGAATAATCCTCCCAAAACCTAAAAAAATTGAAATTTTTATCTGAAAAACTTATTTTGCCCATATCTTCGTATATACGCGTCCTAGAGCGAAAAGGACTTTAATTCGTAACACCCCAAAAAATTTAATAATCCGCTCAAAACCTAAAAAATTGCAATTTGTATATGAAAAAGTTATTTTGCCCATATCTCCTTAAATATACGTCCTAGGGCGAAAAGGAGTTCAATTCGTGACCGCCCCCAAAAAAATTGACAAATCCACCCAAAACCTAAAAAAATTTAAATTTTGATATGAAAAACTTATTTTGCCCATATCTCCTAAATTAAGCGCCCTAGCTCGAAAAGGACTTTAATTCATGACCAGCCCCAAAAATATTGAATAATCCTCCCAAAACCTAAAAAAATTGAAATTTTTATCTGAAAAACTTATTTTGCCCATATCTTCGTATATACGCGTCCTAGAGCGAAAAGGACTTTAATTCGTAACACCCCAAAAAAATTAATAATCCGCTCAAAACCTAAAACAATTGCAATGTTTATATGAAAAAGTTATTATGCCCAAATTGACAAATCCACCCAAAACCTAAAAAAAATTAAATTTTGATATGAAAAACTTATTTTGCCCATATCTCCTAAACTAAGCACCCTAGCGTGAAAAGGACTTTAATTCATGACCACCCCCAAAAAATTGAATAATCCTCCCAAAACCTAAAAAAAAATGAAATTTTTATCTGTAAAACTTATTTTGCCCATATCTTCGTATATACGCGTCCTAGAGCGAAAAGGACTTTAATTCGTAACACCCCAAAAAATTTAATAATCCACTCAAAACCTAAAAAAAGTTGCAATTTTTATATGAAAAAGTTATTTTGCCCATATCTCCTTAAATATGCGTCCTAGGGCGAAATTGACTTTAATTCGTGACCACCCCCAAAAAATTGACAAATCCACCCAAAACCTAAAAAAAATTAAATTTTGATATGAAAAACTTATTTTGCCCATATCTCCTAACCTAAGCGCCCTAGCGCGAAAAGGACTTTAATTCATGACCACCCCCAAAAAAATGAATAATCCTCCCAAAACCTAAAAAAAATTAAATTTTTATCTGAAAACCTTATTTTGCCCATATACGCGTCCTAGAGCGAAAAGGACTTTAATTCGTAACACCCCAAAAAATTTAATAATCCGCTCAAAACCTAAAAAAATTGCAATTTTTATATGAAAAAGTTATTTTGCCCATATCTCCTTAAATATACGTCCTAGGGCGAAAAGGACTTTAATTCGTGACCACCCCCAAAAAATTGACAAATCCACCCAAAACCTAAAAAAAATTTAAATTTTGATATGAAAAACTTATTTTGCCCATATCTCCTAAACTAAGCGCCCTAGCGCGAAAAGGACTTTAATTCATGACCACCCCCAAAAAAAATTGAATAATCCTCCCAAAACCTAAAAAAATTGAAATTTTTATCTGAAAAACTTATTTTGCCCATATCTTCGTATATACGAGTCCTAGAGCGAAAAGGACTTTAATTCGTAACACCCCAGAAAATTTAATAATCCGCTCAAAACCTAAAAAATTGCAATTTTTATATGAAGAAGTTATTTTGCCCATATCTCCTTAAATATACCTCCTAGGGCGAAAAGGACTTTAATTCGTGACCACACCCAAAAAATTTACAAATCCACCCAAAACCTAAAAAAAATTTAAATTTTGATATGAAAAACTTATTTTGCCCATATCTCCTAAATTACGCGCCCTAGCGCGAAAAAGACTTTAATTAATGACCACCCCCAAAAAAATTGAATAATCCTCCCAAAACCTAAAAAAATGAAATTTTTCTCTGAAAAACTTATTTTGCCCATATCTTCGTATATACGCGTCCTAGAGTGAAAAGGACTTTAATTCGTAACACCCCAAAAAATTTAATAATCCGCTCAAAACCTAAAAATTTGCAATTTTTATATGAAAAAGTTATTTTGCCCATATCTCCTTAAATATGCGTCCTAGGGCGAAAAGGACTTTAATTCGTGACCACCCCCAAAAAATTGACAAATCCACCCAAAACCTAAAAAATTTAAATTTTGATATGAAAAACTTATTTTGCCCATATCTCCTAAACTAAGCGCCCTAGCGCGAAAAGGACTTTAATTCATGACCACCCCCAGAAAAATTGAATAATTCTCCCAAAACCTAAAAAAATTGAAATTTTTATCTGAAAAACTTATTTTGCCCATATCTTCGTATATACGAGTCCTAGAGCGAAAAGGACTTTAATTCGTAACACCCCAAAAAATTTAATAATCCACTCAAAACCTAAAAAAATTGCAATTTTTATATGAAAAAGTTATTTTGCCCATATCCCCTTAAATATGCGTCCTAGGACGAAATCGACTTTAATTCGTGACCACCCCCAAAAAATTGGCAAATCCACCCAAAACCTAAAAAAAATTTAAATTTTGATATGAAAAACTTATTTTGCCCATATCTCCTAAACTAAGCGCCCTAGCTCGAAAAGGACTTTAATTCATGACCAGCCCCAAAAAAATTGAATAATCCTCCCAAAACCTAAAAAAATTTAAATTTTTATCTGAAAAACTTATTTTGCCCATATCTTCGTATATACGCGTCCTAGAGCGAAAAGGACTTTAATTCGTAACACCCCAAAAAATTTAATAATCCGCTCAAAACCTAAAAAATTGCAATTTGTATATGAAAAAGTTATTTTGCCCATATCTCCTTAAATATACGTCCTAGGGCGAAAAGGACTTCAATTCGTGACCACCCCCAAAAAAATTGACAAATCCACCCAAAACATAAAAAAATTTAAATTTTGATATGAAAAACTTATTTTGCCCATATCTCCTAAATTAAGCGCCCTAGCTCGAAAAGGACTTTAATTCATGACCAGCCCCAAAAAAAATTGAATAATCCTCCCAAAACCTAAAAAAATTGAAATTTTTATCTGAAAAACTTATTTTGCCCAAAGGACTTTAATTCGTAACACCCCAAAAAAATTAATAATCCGCTCAAAACCTAAAACAATTGCAATTTTTATATAAAAAAGTTATTATGGCCAAATTGACAAATCCACCCAAAACCTAAAAAAAATTCAAATTTTGATATGAAAAACTTATTTTGCCCATATCTCCTAAACTAAGCGCCCTAGCGCGAAAAGGACTTTAATTCATGACCACCCCCAAGAAAATTGAATAATCCTCCCAAAACCTAAAAATATTGAAATTTTTACCTGAAAATCTTATTTTGCCCATATCTTCGTATATACGCGTCCTAGAGCGAAAAGGACTTTAATTCGTAACACCCCAAAATATTATATAATCCGCTCAAAACCTAAAAAATTGCAATTTTTATATGAAAAGGTTATTTTGCCCATATCACCTTAAATATACGTCCTAGGGCGAAAAGGACTTTAATTCGTGACCACCCCCAAAAAATTGACCAATCCACCCAAAACCTAAAAAAATTTAAATTTTGATATGAAAAACTTATTTTGCCCATATCTCCTAAACTAAGCACCCTAGCGTGAAAAGGACTTTAATTCATGACCACCCCCAAAAAAATTGAATAATCCTCCCAAAACCTAAAAAAATGAAATTTTTATCTGAAAAACTTATTTTGCCCATATCTTCGTATATACGCGTCCTAGAGCGAAAAGGACTTTAATTCGTAACACCCCAAAAAATTTAATAATCCACTCAAAACCTAAAAAAAGTTGCAATTTTTATATGAAAAATTTATTTTGCCCATATCTCCTTAAATATGCGTCCTAGGGCGAAATTGACTTTAATTCGTGACCACCCCCAAAAAATTGACAAATCTACCCAAAACCTAAAAAAAATTAAATTTTGATACGAAAAACTTATTTTGCCCATATCTCCTAAACTAAGCGCCTTAGCGCGAAAAGGGCTTTAATTCATGACCACCCCCAAAAAAATTGAATAATCCTCCCAAAACCTAAAAAAATTTAAATTTTGATATGAAAAACTTATTTTGCCCATATCTCCTAAACTAAGCACCCTAGCGTGAAAAGGACTTTAATTCATGACCACCCCCAAAAAAATTGAATAATCCTCCCAAAACCTAAAAAAAATGAAATTTTTATCTGAAAAACTTATTTTGCCCATATCTTCGTATATACGCGTCCTAGAGCGAAAAGGACTTTAATTCGTAACACCCCAAAAAATTTAATAATCCACTCAAAACCTAAAAAAAGTTGCAATTTTTATATGAAAAAGTTATTTTGCCCATATCTCCTTAAATATGCGTCCTAGGGCGAAATTGACTTTAATTCGTGACCACCCCCAAAAAATTGACAAATCCACCCAAAACCTAAAAAAAATTAAATTTTGATATGAAAAACTTATTTTGCCCATATCTCCTAAACTAAGCGCCCTAGCGCGAAAAGTACTTTAATTCATGACCACCCAAAAAAAAAATGAATAATCCTCCCAAAACCTAAAAAAAATTAAATTTTTATCTGAAAACCTTATTTTGCCCATATCTTCGTATATACGCGTCCTAGAGCGAAAAGGACTTTAATTCGTAACACCCCAAAAAATTTAATAATCCGCTCAAAACCTAAAAAAATTGCAATTTTTATATGAAAAAGTTATTTTGCCCATATCTCCTTAAATATACGTCCTAGGGCGAAAAGGACTTTAATTCGTGACCACCCCAAAAAAATTGACAAATCCACCCAAAACCTAAAAAAAATTTAAATTTTGATATGAAAAACTTATTTTGCTCATATCTCCTAAACTAAGCGCCCTAGCGCGAAAAGGACTTTAATTCATGACCACCCTCAAAAAAAATTGAATAATCCTCCCAAAACCTAAAAAAATTGAAATTTTTATCTGAAAAACTTATTTTGCCCATATCTTCGTATATACGCGTCCTAGAGCGAAAAGGACTTTAATTCGTAACACCCCAGAAAATTTAATAATCCGCTCAAAACCTAAAAAAATTGCAATTTTTATATGAAAAAGTTATTTTGCCCATATCTCCTTAAATATACCTCCTAGGGCGAAAAGGACTTTAATTCGTGACCACACCCAAAAAATTGACAAATCCACCCAAAACCTAAAAAAAATTTAAATTTTGATATGAAAAACTTATTTTGCCCATATCTCCTAAATTACGCGCCCTAGCGCGAAAAAGACTTTAATTAATGACCACCCCCAAAAAAAATTGAATAATCCTCCCAAAACCTAAAAAATTGAAATTTTTCTCTGAAAAACTTATTTTGCCCATATCTTCGTATATACGCGTCCTAGAGTGAAAAGGATTTTAATTCGTAACACCCCAAAAAATTTAATAATCCGCTCAAAACCTAAAAAATTCCAATTTTTATATGAAAAAGTTATTTTGCCTGTATAATTCGTAGGGTAGTTCAAGTACAAACAAGAACTGTATAAATTCCTAAAGTTGTTCAAGTACAAACAAGAACTGTTAGATGTTGGACATAGGGTACTTGAACCGTATGTCGATGATAATGATGCAAAACGCCAATTTGATCTAGCATGATGTTTATTTTCATTCAAGTTATTTATACTAAATAACTGATGATTAGTCAGAATACTAAGTTAACATGTTGGATATGTAGCCTATGCTATGTCAGTGACTTAAATAATATTTATGCTGACTTAGTATATTAGTTTAATGAACTAGTGCAGCAGAAGTCGACAACCTGACCAATTATTGTCGGTGAAATTTGATTCTTTATTTAAATAGGTCGGCTGTTGACTTCTGCTGCTTACAATGCAAATGATATTTAAACATATATGCTCTATAATATAGCAGCGTAAATGCTATTTACTATGTAATTAATTTTAATTATATTTATGTTATATCCTATAGCAATGTAATGCAACTGTGTTCTTGAACATTCTCCCCCACGTTGAACGCTGCAGGTTCAACTAGCCGGAGACATTTAAATTTCGGGTGACTGGGTAGCATTCGTGTCCGGAACGCTTTGACGTGGTTGGGGAGTGGGCGTGGGTGGTTGGATTGATTCACCGCCTCTTTTCAGAAATATCCATCCAAGGTAGAACATCAACAGCATTGAAGATATGATAAGAGCTGTGTAACTTATTGCCATATGGTGATGTCTGTCGGAGTGGTAGGTGGTGCGAAAAGTTGAAATGTCAGCTTCCTGAAGTTTGTTCTGGAGATCTGTTAGCTGCTCGGTATGGTTTATTAATAGCTGATCAGTCGAGTTGAGAATTGCAGTGGACCTTTTCTCATGCGTTGTTAAGTTGAATTTCGGAAAGCGAGAGTAAGATGCTTGAATAAAACTTGATGCATTATAATGACCTCGTAGAGTGACTTCAGAGGTTTTGAGGGTGCAAATTGGTTCAAGGTTGATGATCCCGGAACCTTGGAGCGTGTATTGTAGAGTTTTTGTTCCACAAACAGTACTGACGTCAATTTCATATGTGGTAGCATAAATCCATTGGTTCTTATGATGTAGTTGTTGCCAGATGATAGGCTCCTTGTAAATGTTGAGTTTGCATCTGGTTGTTGGTTTATGCCTGAACATATCTACTTCGCACGAAGCCGCCATAGATCCCTTCGAGAATATCGCGTGATTATTATCGCAGATAAAAGTATCACCGCTTGGTTGAATACAGTTGCGAATGTCATCACTGGAGAGTGGCATGTATTCATCTCGATGGAGATTGATCGCCAAGTACTCTGTTTGGAGGTGTATCGCAACAAGGGTGCCGTTCTCATTTGCAGGCACCGCAAATATCTTCAACAACTCAAACGTTTGCTGGTCAACTAGAGGGAGTCGTATCTCGAACATAACCTTGTCTTTAGTGACTGCTGCCTTTGTTCGCATGATTTTGTAGAATTGAATGAGGTCAATGTGATCGAAAGGTAGAACTCGTGATACCGGTAGATGAGCCTTGATTACGTTAATTTCTCTTTGCAGCTGATCCGGCGTTAGTAAGGATGGGCTAATCCTCCCATGATGGGAGTCTGTAAGAACATCAACGATTTCCGCTTCAACTTGGCGTAGTCTTGTTGCTGCTAGAGTTAGTTCGTTGGCAAGAAGAGCTATTGTGTGAGCTATCTTTAGCTGAGCTTTTTCTTCTACCACTTGGTTATGTATCATTGATATGGTGGTTTGGACTTCATTTATTCTAGTTTTTAAAGATAACTCATCTTCCTTTATTATATTTAAGGTCGAGTCGACAATTGAGGTTTGATTGTGTAACAGCGATGTGAGATGGCTTCTGTCCATCTCTGCTCTTTGTATCGTATTGTCCATTTCGGTGGCATAGTCAGCGTCTAGAATTCCAAACAGAGATCTTGCGACATTACCGATAATATTTAGAGCACCTCTACGCAATCTTCTTGGCATGATGATATCTCTTTCCTGGATTAATTCTGCTCTAGTTTGCTTGAGATGAGATGCGAAGTTGTTGCACATTGCTTCGTGAGGAGACATTTTGCATAGTTCGGAGAACATCTTTATACCGTCAGCGAAGTTGTCAATTTCTGATTTAAAGGGTATAAGATTGTAGTAGACCAGGAGCTTCCATTCTGCTGTGGCTATCCGTGCCGTACCAATACCTTCAAAATATAATCCGGGTTTTGTTTCAAATGGTTGTGGTCGCATGGGATTACATAATACAACCGGTAGTATCAGAAGAGCCAGTAGTGTTGTGCACAATAAATTAAAGTTATTGGGCCTCGATCGTTTTGTTGTGGCTGGCTCCTGTTCATCTGGTGGCCTTATTCTTTTGTGATCCTCCTTTTCTTTGATATCATCATTGAATAATGGCGCTAAGCGATGGATTGGCCGTTTAATTATACCTGATGAAGTTTTGACATCGACTACACGCACGTTTCCATCTTGTCCTTTGTAGGTTTTGATGATGCGTCCAAGTGGCCACTGCATGACCTGTACGTTGTCCTCCTTGATGATGACAAGTTGGTCGGGTTTGATATTTGCTGATGTCGTCCTCCATTTGTGTCTCTGTTGGAGTTGTGACAAATACTCACTGGACCACCTATTCCAAAAACTGTGTCTTATTTCTGACACGAGTTTCCATCTTTTAGATAGTGGTGTTGGTGGCTTGTTTGTTCTGGCGTCAATTTGTGCGGTCAGGGGTTCCCCTATAAGGAAATGACCTGGCGTCAGTGCGGTTAGATCGTTGGGGTTTGAAGATATGGGAGTTAGTGGTCTTGAGTTTAAAATTGCTTCAATTTCTATGACTACCGTTTCCAGTTCTTCATAAGTAAGGGAGGCGGTGGACACCGAACGCAGAAGAAGATGCTTGGCTGATTTCACCGCTGCTTCCCAAAGGCCTCCGAAATGGAGGGCTCTGGGAGGGATGAATTTAAATTCGATCATTTCTTTGGAACATGCCCTTCCAATAGTCTCTTGTGATTCCTTCCTGAATATTGAGGTCTCCAGTTCCTTCAGTTGATTTCTAGCCCCAACAAAATTTGTGCCGTTGTCTGAATATATCGTTTGGCATCGCCCGCGTCGCGAGATGAATCTTTTTAGGGCTCCAATAAAGGCGTCTGTAGTTAGATCAGTCACAACTTCCATGTGGATTGCCTTTGTGGCAAAACAGCAAAAGACTGCGATATACACCTTATGTGGACGCTTTCCCCTAAGCTTGTAGTGTACCCAAAATGGACCGCAATAATCTACTCCAGTGTTTAAGAAGGGTCGACATGGCGTTATTCTGTCTTCTGGTAAATCACCCATTATCTGTTGATACATTTTTGGTTTGGCCTTTGTACAACGAATGCAATTGTGAATCCTTGCCATTGTTTTGCCCTTTATAATCCAGAATCCCCTTTCTCTTGTTGTATTTAGCAACGTTTGTGGACCGCAGTGATGGTTTTCATTGTGCAGCATCACGAGGATTAGTTTGACGATGGGGTCATTATAAGGCAATATTATTTGATGTTTCATTTCGTATGAGAGATTTGACGCATCTAGTCTTCCGCCAACTCGAAGAATATCTGATTTGTCAAGGAAGGGGGATAGACTGATAATTGGGCTGGATCTGCTGAGTTCTTTGGTTGTCTTTAACTTGTTAATGTCGTCTTTGAAGTCAGTTGATTGTATGGTTTTGACTATTAGATGCAAAGCTGAAGTTAACTCTATTGGGCTTAGTACTTTGGTTGCTGGTCGATCGGCTGACGATGTCCTGCTGTTTTTGATAAATCGCTGGATATAAGCCACAACTCTTTGAAGATAATCGAACGAATTGCGGTGGTTGATTTTGTAAATGATTTGTTCTAATCCCATTTGCGTGGCTGTAGTGACAATAACAGGCTTTCGTTTGAATTCTAATTCACTTGTTGGATGCAGTTCCTTCGCGAACTCCTTAGGCCAACTGTCTTCATTTCCATGTAAAAAAAGGGGTCCATAGAACCACATGTTGCACTCCGGTAATTGTTCTGGTTTTAAACCTCTGGAGATTAAGTCTGCGGGATTATTTTTGGAGTCGACGTGTCTCCATTGACTGTTGATGGTGAGTTCTTGTATTTTGCTAATTCGGTTAGCCACAAAGGTTTTGAGTGATGATGATGCCGAATTTATCCAATGCAAGACAATTTCGGAATCAGACCAGAAGAAGAGCTGTTTGTCTTCGTATCTTAGTTCATTTTTTGTTTTGTTGGCCAGTTCTGCTCCTAGAAGTGCTGCGCAAAGTTCTAGCCTTGGCAGCGATACCTTTTGGAGAGGCGCAACTCTGGATTTGGCGCACAATAGCCGGACGATTATCCTTTTATTTGGGAGTTTAGATCGAATGTAAATTCTGATGCGTCCACAAAGACATGCATTTGAATGTGCTTCGCAGTTTGGCCGTCGAAAACGTGGCGTGGGATGTGGGTATTGTCTAACATATTTAGTGCATTACGAAAGGCGTGCCATTTTGTTTTTCGATCTTCAGGGAGTTCATCATCCCAAGATATTTGATCCTCCCAAAGTTGTTGAATGAATATCTTGGCTGCCACTACGACTGGGCCTGCTATACCTAACGGGTCGTAGATTCGTGCTACATCTGATATGACAGATCGCTTTGTTATCACTGAGACTGGCTGAAGATTTGCCCTAAGGCAGAATTGATCCGATGCTGGGCTCCATATCAGTCCCAATGCCTTGATTGATGCGTTTTCAAAATCAAGGTTGACTTCTTGATCATCTTGCGGTATGTCTTGGAGGAGTTGGCGATGGTTTGCACACCACCTCCGTAACTTGCAGCCGGCTTCCTTGAGTAAGGCGGTGAGTTGAGATTGCATTTCCTTGGCTGCTACTAAACTATCTGAACCGCTCATCCCGTCATCGACGTAAAAGTCCTGCTTCAGGATCGTTGCGCCAAGTGGATATTTTTCCATCCGGGTAGCCGCTAGCTTTTGTAGACACCTTGTCGCCAGATAAGGAGCTGATGATGTTCCATAAGTGACAGTGTTTAGTTGAAAATGTCGTACTGGCTCCCCTGGATTGTCCCTCCATAAAATGAGTTGAAGGTTCCTGTCTCGCTCGTCCACGAGAATCTGACGATACATTTTTTCAATATCGGTGGTGCAGACAAATCTGGGTAGTCGGAAACGTAGAAGCATTCCAAATATGTCCCCTTGCACTGTTGGACCAGTCAGTAAAATGTCGTTTAGTGACCGATTTGTTGACGTTTTTGCTGAAGCATCAAATACGACTCGAAGTTTAGTTGTGCTGCTCTCCGGACGCAAAACACAGTGATGCGGAATGTAGTACCGAGGGCCTGGCAGGTTTTTGGGGTCGATTTGAGTCATGTGGCCAAGATCTTCGTATGACTGCATGAAGTCCTTGTATTGTTTTTCAAGATTGTTATCGCGTTTGAATCGTCGTTCCAAGGCAAGGAATCTGGAATATGCGGATGTTTCTGATTCACCAAGTGTTGTGGCATCCTCAGACAGGGGTAGACGCACAACAAATCTTCCATTGATATCTCTGGTTGTTGTTTGAATGAAGTGCGTTTCACACGCCTGTTCTGCAACTGTGAGATTGCTTTCTGCAGGGACTTCCTCGATTTTCCAGAATTTTTCCAGTAGTTCGTTTGTTGCTATATCGTCTTCACTGAAAACTGCACATGTTGCTTCGGTTGTGCTGTCGTCTGCCAATCGTCCACTGGCGATCCACCCAAGTTTTGTGTTCTTCAGGACGGGTAAATTGTCTGCTAAGTGTAGTGTTCCTGATAGCAGAAGATGACAGTAAAACTCTGCGCCAAGCAACACATCAATTTTTGCCGAATTTTGGAACGATGGGTCTGCCAGCATTACATTTTCGGGAATAGACCAGGATGAAATGTCGAACGATGCACTAAGTTGATGTGGTATTATGTTTGGGAGAACATAAGCCTCCAGCCTGGATGAAAACTTGCTTGTGAGTGACTCGAACTTAACGTTTACCCGCTGTGTAGCTTGTCTGGATCTTCCACTAATTCCTTGAATACTTAGTGTTGCCCGTTCTGGTTGAATGGATAGGGTTTGAATTAGTCTTTCGGAGACTATGTTGATTTGGGATCCTGAGTCCAACAATGCTCGGAATTTTCCGGATCGTCCATTGTTGGCTGTTATTCTTATTAATGCTGTTGCGAGTAGAACCCTTGCCGGGCGAACGTTCGCTGATGCCACTGAGGTTGAGTGTAATGCTTCACTTCTAGATTGTGAGGGTTTGTTGCTGGGAAATTGTTGTTTTTCAAGATGCAGCAGCGAATTGTGTTTACATGAACACTTAGTGCATGTCTTGGATGTGCATTCCTTGGAACGATGATCGGGTTTAAGACAGTTTACGCAAAACCCTTTCTTTTGTACCCACTTAAGGCGATCCGCAATGTTCATTGCTAAGAATTGTTTGCAGTAATATATTGGATGGCCCTCCGAACACAGGGGACATCCACTTGATTTGTACGTTGTTGTTGTTGCTACTTGCTTTGCCTTGTCCTTTCCACCAACAGCTTCAAGTGCTTGGAAGCGGTTTCGTAAAACCTTCAGGAAATTGTTTAACGTCTGTAGCTCTGTTGGGTTTTCT
Source organism: Haematobia irritans (assembly GCF_050003625.1). Lineage (NCBI taxonomy): Eukaryota > Metazoa > Arthropoda > Insecta > Diptera > Muscidae > Haematobia > Haematobia irritans. Next base: position 69,503,395 of record NC_134400.1, on the reverse strand, counting down.
AGCGATTGTTCGTACATGATGTGTGTTTGGCGATCCAATTTTTTGACCAATACATGTAAAAGTACCGGGTCCCAGTTGTCGATGTTGATCCCAATGTTCGTCAGTGCGGACAGACTTTCGTTGAGGACGTCGTGGAACTCTTTCAGAGAATTGGACTCGGCCGTTAAGTTTCCCCAGCTAAACAATTTTTGAAGTATTGTGGACACTAGGACTCGCTTGTTGTTGTACCTGTCCTTCAACGTGTTCCATGCCGTTGTGTAGTTTCCTTCAGTGAGATCCAGGTGACGTATTAATCGTTCTGCTTCCCCGCTCAAATTGGCCTTGAGATACCACATCTTTTGGATTGCCGGAATATCTTGCTCATGTATCATTTTCGAGAATATGTCCGAAAATGGTTGCCACGATAGGCAATCTCCATTAAACCTTGGTATGGATATCTTTGGTAGCTGTAGGTTGCAACTACCCTTTGCTTGCTGCATTGATTCCGAGGTTATGTTTTCGCTTGATTGTGTTTTCGAAAGAGACGCTATTTGAATTGCAACGTTCTCTTCTAAGGCTTCATAGTCTTCGCTGTCATAACCCTCAGCCGCCGGGTTGGCACACATTTCCCAAATGTCCAAATGAATAGTCTCGATCTTCTGCCATAATCTGTCTATAGCAGATAGAGATTGGACTGGTGATTGAATTAGACGTTTCAAGGACGATTTAAGTGCTGCTTGACGTCTTATCAGTCCATGAATGTTGTTTGCGGGTGCACCAGCACCTTGATTTACTAGCACTGATGATGCGGATGGGTTGTCTGCGGCAAACCCTGCTCCGCGTTCTGCTGGCAATGGCTTCGTTTGCCTGCTCAGACCTTTAATTAGCTGCTCTACTTCCTCAATAGTTGTATTGTATACGATTCCTATTGATTTATGGATATCTTCGACAATATACGGGTCATCTTCGCCCAACATCGAGTTGTTGCGTATGATATTTTCCGCTGTGTCAAAGGTTTTCCATTGAGCAATTAAATCTTCTTTTTTCTTTGTATAATACTCCACAGATCTTCGCTCGTGTGGAGTTTTCTTTATGTTGGCTACCGCTTTTTCTATGTTTGCGGCCCTTTCCTTTTGACGGATTATCAAATCCTTTAAGTTTTCCATTTTTGAATTTCGTCGGTACTGGAAGACTTCAATTTAGACTGCGATCAATGTATGGCGATCCAATGTGTAGCGATCCAATGTGTAATGAACGTGTAATGGGATTAGTGTTCCTTTTGTCGATGTCACCAACGGGATTATCACCAACGGGATTATTTTTCCTTTTGTCGGGGTCACCAATTGTATAATTCGTAGGGTAGTTCAAGTACAAACAAGAACTGTATAAATTCCTAAAGTTGTTCAAGTACAAACAAGAACTGTTAGATGTTGGACATAGGGTACTTGAACCGTATGTCGATGATAATGATGCAAAACGCCAATTTGATCTAGCATGATGTTTATTTTCATTCAAGTTATTTATACTAAATAACTGATGATTAGTCAGAATACTAAGTTAACATGTTGGATATGTAGCCTATGCTATGTCAGTGACTTAAATAATATTTATGCTGACTTAGTATATTAGTTTAATGAACTAGTGCAGCAGAAGTCGACAACCTGACCAATTATTGTCGGTGAAATTTGATTATTTATTTAAATAGGTCGGCTGTTGACTTCTGCTGCTTACAATGCAAATGATATTTAAACATATATGCTCTATAATATAGCAGCGTAAATGCTATTTACTATGTAATTAATTTTAATTATATTTATGTTATATCCTATAGCAGTGTAATGCAACTGTGTTCTTGAACATTGCCCATATCTCCTTAAATATACGTCCTAGGGCGAAAAGGACTTTAATTCGTGACCACCCCCAAAAAATTGACAAATCCACCCAAAACCTAAAAAATTTAAATTTTGATATGAAAAACTTATTTTGCCCATATCTCCTAAACTAAGCGCCCTAGCGCGAAAAGGACTTTAATTCATGACCACCCCCAAAAAAATTGAATAATCCTCCCAAAACCTAAAAAAATTTAAATTTTTATCTGAAAATCTTATTTTGCCCATATCTTCGTATATACGCGTCCTAGAGCGAAAAGGACTTTAATTCGTAACACCCCAAAAAATTTAATAATCCGTTCAAAACCTAAAAAAATTACAATTTTTATATGAAAAAGTTATTTTGCCCATATCTCCTTAAATATACGTCCTAGGGCGAAAAGGACTTTAATTCGTGACCACACCCAAAAAATTGACAAATCCACCCAAAACCTAAAAAAAATTAAATTTTGATATGAAAAACTTATTTTGCCCATATCTCCTAAACTAAGCGCCCTAGCGCGAAAAGGACTTTAATTCATGACCACCCCCAAAAAAATTGAATAATCCTCCCAAAACCTAAAAAAATTGAAATTTTTATCTGAAAAACTTATTTTGCCCATTTCTGCGTCCTAGAGCGAAAAGGACTTTAATTCGTAACACCCCAAAAAATTTAATAATCCGTTCAAAACCTAAAAAAATTGCAATTTTTATATGAAAAAGTTATTTTGCCCATATCTCCTTAAATATACGTCCTAGGGCGAAAAGGACTTTAATTCGTGACCACACCCAAAAAATTGACAAATCCACCCAAAACCTAAAAAAATTAAATTTTGATGTGAAAAACTTATTTTGCCCATATCTCCTAAACTAAGCGCCATAGCGCGAAAAGGACTTTAATTCATGACCACCCCCAAAAAAATTGAATAATCCTCCCAAAACCTAAACAATTGAAATTTTTATCTGAAAATCTTATTTTGCCCATATCTTCGTATATACGCGTCCTAGAGCGAAAAGGACTTTAATTCGTAACACCCCAAAAAATTTAATAATCCACTCAAAACCTAAAACAATTGAAATTTTTATATGAGACAGTTATTTTGCCCATATCCCCTTAAATATGCGTCCTAGGGCGAAATGGACTTTAATTCGTGACCACCCCCAAAAAATTGGCAAATCTACCCAAAACCTAAAAAAAATTAAATTTTGATATGAAAAACTTATTTTGCCCATATCTCCTAAACTAAGCGCCCTAGCGCGAAAAGGACTTTAATTCATGACCACCCCCAAAAAAATTGAATAATCCTCCCAAAACCTAAAAAATTGAAATTTTTATCTGAAAAAATTATTTTGCCCATATCTTCGTATATACGCGTCCTAGAGCGAAAAGGACTTTAATTCGTAACACCCCATAAAATTTAATAATCTGCTCAAAACCTAAAAAAATTGCAATTTTTATATGAAAAAGTTATTTTGCCCATATCTCCTTAAATATACGTCCTAGGGCGAAAAGGACTTTAATTCGTGACCACCCCCAAAAATTGACAAATCCACCCAAAACCTAAAAAAAATTAAATTTTGATATGAAAAACTTATTTTGCCCATATCTCCTAAACTAAGCGCCCTAGCGCGAAAAAGACTTTAATACATGACCACACCCAAAAAATGGAATAATCCTCCCAAAACCTAAAAAAATTGAAATTTTTATCTGAAAAACTTATTTTGCCCATATCTTCGTATATACGCGTCCTAGAGCGAAAAGGACTTTAATTCGTAACACCCCATAAAATTTAATAATCTGCTCAAAACCTAAAAAATTGCAATTTTTATATGAAAAAGTTATTTTGCCCATATCTCCTTAAATATACGTCCTAGGGCGAAATGGACTTTAATTCGTGACCACCCCCAAAAATTGACAAATCCACCCAAAACCTAAAAAAAATTAAATTTTGATATGAAAAACTTATTTTGCCCATATCTCCTAAACTAAGCGCCCTAGCGCGAAAAAGACTTTAATACATGACCACACCCAAAAAAATGGAATAATCCTCCCAAAACCTAAAAAAATTGAAATTTTTATCTGAAAAACTTATTTTGCCCATATCTTCGTATATACGCGTCCTAGAGCGAAAAGGACTTTAATTCGTAACACCCCAAAAAATTTAATAATCCACTCAAAACCTACAAAAATTTTTATATGAAAAAGTTATTTTGCCCATATCTCCTTAAATATGCGTCCTAGGGCGAAATGGACTTTAATTCGTGACCACACCCAAAAAATTGACAAATCTACCCAAAACCTAAAAAATTTAAATTTTGATATGAAAAACTTATTTTGCCCATATCTCCTAAACTAAGCGCCCTAGCGCGAAAAGGACCACCCCCAAAAAATTGAATAATCCTCCCAAAACCTAAAAAAATTTAAATTTTTATCTGAAAAACTTATTTTGCCCATATCTTCGTATATACGCGTCCTAGAGCGAAAAGGACTTTAATTCGTAACACCCCAAAAAATTTAATAATCCGCTCAAAATCTAAAAAAATTACAATTTTTATATGAAAAAGTTATTTTGCCCATATCTCCTTAAATATACGTCCTAGGGCGAAAAGGACTTTAATACGTGACCACACCCAAAAAATTGACAAATCCACCCAAAACCTAAAAAAAATTAAATTTTGATACGAAAAACTTATTTTGCCCATATCTCCTAAAGTAAGCGCCCTAGCGCGAAAAGGACTTTAATTCATGACCACCCCCAAAAAAATTGAATAATCCTCCCAAAACCTAAAAAAAATTTAATTTTGATATGAAAAACTTATTTTGCCCATATCTGCGTCCTAGAGCGAAAAGGACTTTAATCCGTAACACCCCAAAAAAATTAATAATCAGCTCAAAACCTAAAAAAATTGCAATTTTGATATGAAAAAGTTATTTTGCCCATATCTCTTTAAATATACGTCCTAGGGCGAAAAAAGGACTTTAATTCATGACCACCCCCAAAAAAAATTGAATAATCCTCCCAAAACCTAAAAAAATTTGAATTTTGATATGAAAAACTTATTTTGCCCATATCTTCCTATAAAGAACTTTAATTCGGAACACCCCAAAAAAATTTAATAATCCACTCAAAACCTAAAAAATTGCAATTTTTATATGAAAAAGTTATTTTGCCCATATCTCCTTATATATGCATCCTAGGGCGTAATGGATTTTAATCCGTGACCACCCCCAAAAAATTGACAATTCCACCCAAAACCTAAAAAATATAAAATTTTGATATGAAAAACTTATTTTGCCCATATCTCGTAAACTAAGCGCCCAAGCGCGAAAAGGACTTTAATTCATGACCACCCCCAAAAAAATTGAATAATCCTCCCAAAACCTAAAAAAATTGAAATTTTTATCTGAAAATCTTATTTTGCCCATATCTTCGTATATACGCGTCATAGAGCGAAAAGGACTTTAATTCGTAACACCCCAAAAAATTTAATAATACGCTCAAAACCTAAAAAAATTGCAATTTTTATATGAAAAAGTTATTTTGCCCATATCTCCTTAAATATACGTCCTAGGGCGAAAAGGACTTTAATTCGTGACCACCCCCAAAAAATTGAAAACTCCGCCCAAAACCTAATAAAATTTAAATTTTGATATGAAAAACTTATTTTGCCCATATCTCCTAAACTAAGCGCCCTAGCGCGAAAAGGACTTTAATTCATGACCACCCCCAAAAAAATTCTAAAATCCTCCCAAAACCTAAAAAAATTGAAATTTTTATATGAAAAAGTTATTTTGCCCATATCTCCTTAAATATGCGTCCTAGGGCGAAATGGACTTTAGTTCGTGACCACCCGCAAAAAATTGACAAATCCACCCAAAACCTAAAAAAAATTTAAATTTTGATATGAAAAACTTATATTGCCCATATCTCCTAAACTAAGCGCCCTAGCGCGAAAAGGACTTTAATTCATGACCACACCCAAAAAATTGAATAATCCTCCCAAAACCTAAAAAAAATTGAAATTTTTATCTGAAAAACTTATTTTGCCCATATCTTCGTATATACGCGTCCTAGAGCGAAAATGGCTTTAATTCGTAACACCCCAAAAAATTTAATAATCCACTCAAAACCTAAAAAATTTGCAATTTTTATATGAAAAAGTTATTTTGCCCATATCTCCTTAAATATACGTCCTAGGGCGAAAAGGACTTTAATTCGTGACCACCCCCAAAAAATTGACAAATCCACCCAAAACCTAAAAAAAATTTAAATTTTGATATGAAAATCTTATTTTGCCCATATCTCCTAAACTAAGCGCCCTAGCGCGAAAAGGACTTTAATTCATGACCACCCCCAAAAAAATTGTAAAATCCTCCCAAAACCTAAAAAAATTGAAATTTTTATCTGAAAAACTTATTTTGCCCATATCTTCGTATATACGTGTCCTAGAGCGAAAAGGACTTTAATTCGTAACACCCCAAAAAATTTAATAATCCACTCAAAACCTAAAAAAATTGCAATTTTTATATGAAAAAGTTATTTTGCCCATATCTCCTTAAATATGCGTCCTAGGGCGAAATGGACTTTAGTTCGTGACCACCCGCAAAAAATTGACAAATCCACCCAAAACCTAAAAAAAATTTAAATTTTGATATGAAAAACTTATATTGCCCATATCTCCTAAACTAAGCGCCCTAGCGCGAAAAGGACTATAATTCATGACCACACCCAAAAAAATTGAATAATCCTCCCAAAACCTAAAAAAAATTGAAATTTTTATCTGAAAAACTTATTTTGCCCATATCTTCGTATATACGCGTCCTAGAGCGAAAAGGGCTTTAATTCGTAACACCCCAAAAAATTTAATAATCCACTCAAAACCTAAAAAAATTGCAATTTTTATATGAAAAAGTTATTTTGCCCATATCTCCTTAAATATACGTCCTAGGGCGAAAAGGACTTTAATTCGTGACCACCCCCAAAAAATTGACAAATCCACCCAAAACCTAAAAAAAATTTAAATTTTGATATGAAAAACTTATTTTGCCCATATCTCCTAAACTAAGCGCCCTAGCGCGAAAAGGACTTTAATTCATGACCACCCCCAAAAAATTGAATAATCCTCCCAAAACCTAAAAAAATTTAAATTTTTATCTGAAAAACTTATTTTGCCCATATCTTCGTATATACGCGTCCTAGAGCGAAAAGGACTTTAATTCGTAACACCCCAAAAAATTTAATAATCCGCTCAAAATCTAAAAAAAATTACAATTTTTATATGAAAAAGTTATTTTGCCCATATCTCCTTAAATATACGTCCTAGGGCGAAAAGGACTTTAATTCGTGACCACACCCAAAAAATTGACAAATCCACCCAAAACCTAAAAAAAATTAAATTTTGATACGAAAAACTTATTTTTCCCATATCTCCTAAAGTAAGCGCCCTAGCGCGAAAAGGACTTTAATTCATGACCACCCCCAAAAAAATTGAATAATCCTCCCAAAACCTAAAAAAATTTAAATTTTGATATGAAAAACTTATTTTGCCCATATCTGCGTCCTAGAGCGAAAAGGACTTTAATCCGTAACACCCCAAAAAAATTAATAATCCGCTCAAAACCTAAAAAAATTGCAATTTTGATATGAAAAAGTTATTTTGCCCATATGTCCTTAAATATACGTCCTAGGGCGAAAAAAGGACTTTAATTCATGACCACCCCCAAAAAAAATTGAATAATCCTCCCAAAACCTAAAAAAATTGAAATTTTTATCTGAAAAACTTATTTTGCCCATATCTTCGTATATACGCGTCCTAGAGCGAAAAGGACTTTAATTCGTAACACCCCAAAAAATTTAATAATCCACTCAAAACCTAAAAAAATTGCAATTTTTATATGAAAAAGTTATTTTGCCCATATCTCCTTAAATATGCGTCCTAGGGCGAAATGGACTTTAGTTCGTGACCACCCGCAAAAAATTGACAAATCCACCCAAAACCTAAAAAAAATTTAAATTTTGATATGAAAAACTTATTTTGCCCATATCTCCTAAACTAAGCGCCCTAGCGCGAAAAGGACTTTAATTCATGACCACCCCCAAAAAATTGAATAATCCTCCCAAAACCTAAAAAATTTAAATTTTTATCTGAAAAACTTATTTTGCCCATATCTTCGTATATACGCGTCCTAGAGCGAAAAGGACTTTAATCCGTAACACCCCAAAAAAAATTAATAATCCGCTCAAAACCTAAAAAAATTGCAATTTTGATATGAAAAAGTTATTTTGCCCGTATCTCCTTAAATATACGTCCTAGGGCGAAAAAAGGACTTTAATTCATGACCACCCCCAAAAAAAATTGAATAATCCTCCCAAAACCTAAAAAAAATTGAAATTTTGATATGAAAAACTTATTTTGCCCATATCTTCGTATAAAGAACTTTAATTCGTAACACCCCAAAAAAATTTAATAATCCACTCAAAACCTAAAAAAATTGCAATTTTTATATGAAAAAGTTATTTTGCCCATATCTCCTTAAATATGCATCCTAGGTTAGGTTAGGTTAAAGTGGCAGCCCGATTAAATTTCAGGCTCACTTAGACTATTCAGTCCATTGTGATACCACATTTAACTAAAAGTACCTATTACATATGGGCACTTCTAGTCTTAACCACTGAACCTTCTCTATTATTTACTTTTGTGGAACCAACCAGATTGCTCCAAAAACATTAACAAACTGCTTAAGTTAACGTTTTCCATGTCAGCCAGTAATCTAAAGCTATATGCTCCTAAAATTCGCTTACGCCTTACACAAAAAGCAGGACACTCACACAAGAGGTGTTTAATTGATTCCTTTTCCTCCACGTCATGACAGCTTATACAATAGTCATTATACTTCGCACCTATAGTTTTTGCAAATTCGCCTATCAGGCAGCGACCCGTTATAGCAGATATTAGGAGTGCTATCTGACGCCTTGAGAACACTAGCATATCTAGTGTGCGGTTTAAGTTTAAATGGGGCCATATTTGCTTGGTGTCGTTACAACCCTTGCAATTTTCCCATCGAATATTGGCCATCATAACAGCCTTCTCACGCAGTAAGAGCTTGCAGGTGGCCAGAGGCATACCAACAGATTCTAGTTCCCCTGGAATATGTAAGGTAGTTCCTAGCCTTGCTAACACATCTGCTTCACAGTTCCCCGGTATGTTCCTATGACCAGGCACCCATATTAGGTGAATATTGTACTGCTCAGCCATCTCGTTGAGAGATTTGCGGCAGTCTATGGCCGTTTTTGAGTTAAGGAACACAGAGTCCAAGGATTTTATTGCAGGTTGACTGTCTGAGTATATATTAATGCCAATATTTGTTGGAACATTACTTCTCAGCCAATTCACCACCTCTCTTATTGCCAATATTTCAGCCTGAAAAACACTACAGTGATTAGGTAATCTTTTCGCTATTCGAATTTCCAGATCTTTAGAATATACTCCGAACCCCACTTGTCCATTCAATTTGGAGCCATCAGTATAGAAATCTATATATCTTTTATTCCCCGGGGTCTGTGTACACCACGCCTCACTGTTGGGAATTAGAGTTTCAAACTTTTTGTCGAAAAGTGGTTTTGCCAGGGTGTAATCCACTACGTTAGGCACATCTGGCATTACTTTGAGGACCGAACTATGACCGTACATTTTTTCCGACCATAGCGATAGCTCGCGCAACCGCACAGCCGTTGTTGCAGCTGACTGTTTGGCCAAAATGTCTAAAGGCAATAGATGTAGCATGACATTAAGGGAGTCTGTTCCTGTCTTACTAAATGCGCCTGAGATACATAAGCTCGCCATACGCTGAACTTTATCTAAACAAGTCGGTTTCTGAAGCGCCGGCCACCAGACTACAACACCATATAGCATTATATGTCTAACCACTGCCGTGTATAGCCAATGCACAATTTTTGGTCTTAGTCCCCACTTTTTCCCTATTGCCTTTTTGCACGAGTACAAAGCTACCGTGGCTTTTCTCGCCCTCTCTTCAATATTAAGCCTAAAATTCAGCTTCCTGTCCAAAATAACGCCAAGGTATTTTGCACACTCACCAAAGGAAATTTCAGTACCCCCTAAGGAAATGGGCCTAACCGTGGGAGTTTTGCGATCTTTGCAGTACATGACTATTTCTGTCTTTGCTGGATTTACACCAAGACCATTATCTTTCGCCCATTTCTCAGTCATCCGGAGAGCTCTCTGTATAATATCTCTGATTGTGGATGGGAATTTTCCCCTGACTGCTAGCGCCACATCATCTGCGTATGCCACTACTTTTATCCTTTCTTTTTCTAGAGAAAACAAAAGGTTGTTTATAGCAACATTCCAAAGAAGAGGTGATAGAACTCCTCCTTGGGGTGTGCCTCTGTTCACATACCTTTGTATGTTTGCTTGCCCTAGTGTGGCTGAAATACGTCTCTTCATTAGAAGTTCGTCTAACAGCCTAAGTATACCTGGATCAACATTCAGAGTTTTCAGTCCATTTAATATCGAGCTCGGATGGACATTATTGAACGCCCCTTCGATGTCTAGAAACGCCACGATATTGTGTTCTTTGACAGATAGTGAGCTTTCAATAAAGCTGACCAGTTCATGCAATGCGGTCTCAGTAGACCTGCCCTTCGAGTATGCATGCTGTCGTTTCGAGAGCAAACCTGAATCCACGCTAGTTCTAAGATACATGTCTATCATCCTCTCCAGGGTCTTAAGTAGGAATGAGGATAAGCTGATTGGTCGGAAATCCTTCGCACTCGAGTGAGAGGCTTTTCCTGCTTTAGGTATGAAGACGACTTTTGTTTCCCTCCACTTTTCTGGAATATATGCTAAGTTTACACATTGTTTATAGATCACCGTCAACCAGGGGATAATTCTTTCAGCCACTGCCTGTAACTCCGCCGGAGTAATTCCATCAGGTCCGGGGGATTTGAATGGTCCAAAGCTATTTAAAGCCCATTTTATTCTAGATTCCGACACAATTTCCTCGATAGGAAATGATCGCTGAGCCTCTGTTACACCGCCGGAACATGGTTCAACCGTCTGATTTCCAGGGAAGTGTGTGTCCAAAAGTACCTCCAACGTCTCCTCACTGGACGTTGTCCAATTTCCCTCCGATGTTTTAATGAAACCTGGAGCGGTGTTTGTGGACGCTAGTACCTTCCGTAGTCTGGAAGCCTCTGACGTATTCTCAATACTGCTACAGTAATCATCCCAAGAGTTTTGTTGAGACCTTCTCAGTTCTCGTTTATATTCTCTCAGATTCATCTTGTAAGTGTCCCAATCCTCCGGAGCTCTTGTGGACTTTGCTTTGTTAAAGAGCTTCCTGCAGGATTTCCTCATATTACTTAACTCCGTAGTCCACCATGGCGGCCGATTTTTTCCCCTTGGCTTTCCTCTAGGGCATGCAGCTTTCAGTGAAATGTTGAAGGCCTTAGTAATCCGCTCCACTGCGTGTTCGATATCTTGCACAGTGCTCATATTTGTATCCGGCACTTCCGGTATCATCAAATTGAACGATTCCCTATACCTATTCCAATCAGCTTTCCTAACATTTGGCGGAAATATGGTCTTTGAAGTACGAACAGCCAATCTGAAACTCATGTAGCGATGATCTGAGAAGCTATGTTCCCTCAAAACTTGCCACTCAGATATCTTATCATTCAGTTCCGGAGAGGTCAACGTTACGTCCAAAACCTCTTGTCTGTTCCTGGTGACGAAGGTTGGTGCATCTCCCTTATTGCAAACTACCAGGTTAGTACGCAAAATAAACTCTATTAGCGACTCTCCCCTTGCATTAGTATCACTACTTCCCCAAATACTATGATGTGCATTTGCATCGCATCCCATAATGAGTTTTGTCTTTGTTTTTAGTGACTCATCAACTAAGGTCTTAACGGCACAGGGTGGCATATCCCTATCATGTCCCATGTAGACCGAAGATACCCAATATTTGCATGTGGATATCTCTAGACTGGCTACGACAGTGTCTGCATTGCTCAATGAAGGAAGCAGAAACAAGTTTAGTTCGTTTTTAGCAATTATACATGCTCGATTTATATCGTTACCGGTATTATGCAAAAGTTTGAAACCCGGAGTGCTTAATTCACAGATCTTGTTCTTATATATGTATGGTTCTTGAATAAGAACTATATCTATGTCTCCTTTCATCAGGAGAACTTTTAAGGCAGCACAAGCGGCCTTACAATGGTGAAGATTTATCTGGAGGAACCGTAGAACCATCCAAATTTTCAACCACCGTCACATCAGCCGCTTCAATTGAGTCATCAAGGGCTTCCTCTTCACAGATCTCGGTGACTCTCGCAACAATCCGCGGTTCAGCTTTGGTGAGGCTTGAGCCTGTAGAAACTTCCCGCATATGATTTTCGCCATAGTCTGCAGGTTTTATGTCTCCTTCGGCTTCGCTAGGAGACTTTTTCACTGCTGACTCTACCGGAGGCTTGTCCGTTTCGGTATCCTTTGGCTGATCGCTTTTGTATACCTTCATATGGATATCATGAAAGCCATAACTTACGCGTCCTTGGGTCTGGGCTAGATGTTGCAGCGACTCTATGTTTAATATAAACACCGCATGTCGTCTTGGTCCATCCACCTCATCCAAACGACCAACCTTCCAATCGGCGGTTGGAAGATCTGGGTTACATTTTTTTAGTCTCTCTAGTATTGACTCAGGATCAGGAGGGTTTGCCGGTATCCATGCATGTGCTCTAGGTTTAGCCGGTATGTCTTTTTTATAGACTAACTCCAAAGCGGCTCCTTCCCAAACTTCACCAATTAGCATCAATGCATCCTAGGGCGTAATGGATTTTAATCCGTGACCACCCCCAAAAAATTGACAATTCCACCCAAAACCTAAAAAAAATAAAATTTTGATATGAAAAACTTATTTTGCCCATATCTCGTAAACTAAGCGCCCTAGCGCGAAAAGGACTTTAATTCATGACCACCCCCAAAAAAATTGAATAATCCTCCCAAAACCTAAAAAAATTGAAATTTTTATCTGAAAATCTTATTTTGCCCATATCTTCGTATATACGCGTCCTAGAGCGAAAAGGACTTTAATTCGTAACACCCCAAACAATTTAATAATACGCTCAAAACCTAAAAAAATTGCAATTTTTATATGAAAAAGTTATTTTGCCCATATCTCCATAAATATACGTCCTAGGGCGAAAAGGACTTTAATTCGTGACCACCCCCAAAAAATTGAAAAATCCACCCAAAACCTAAAAAAAATTTAAATTTTGATATGAAAAACTTATTTTGCCCATATCTCCTAAACTAAGCGCCCTAGCGCGAAAAGGACTTTAATTCATGACCACCCCCAAAAAAATTGTAGAATCCTCCCAAAACCTAAAAAAATTGAAATTTTTATCTGAAAAACTTATTTTGCCCATATCTTCGTATATACGTGTCCTAGAGCGAAAAGGACTTTAATTCGTAACACCCCAAAAAATTTAATAATCCACTCAAAACCTAAAAAAATTGCAATTTTTATATGAAAAAGTTATTTTGCCCATATCTCCTTAAATATGCGTCCTAGGGCGAAATGGACTTTAGTTCGTGACCACCCGCAAAAAATTGACAAATCCACCCAAAACCTAAAAAAAATTTAAATTTTGATATGAAAAACTTATATTGCCCATATCTCCTAAACTAAGCGCCCTAGCGCGAAAAGGACTTTAATTCATGACCACACCCAAAAAAATTGAATAATCCTCCCAAAACCTAAAAAAAATTGAAATTTTTATCTGAAAAACTTATTTTGCCCATATCTTCGTATATACGCGTCCTAGAGCGAAAAGGGCTTTAATTCGTAACACCCCAAAAAATTTAATAATCCACTCAAAACCTAAAAAAATTGCAATTTTTATATGAAAAAGTTATTTTGCCCATATCTCCTAAACTAAGCGCCCTAGCGCGAAAAGGACTTTAATTCGTGACCACCCCCAAAAAATTGACAAATCCACCCAAAACCTAAAAAAAAAATTTAAATTTTGATATGAAAAACTTATTTTGCCCATATCTCCTAAACTAAGCGCCCTAGCGCGAAAAGGACTTTAATTCATGACCACCCCCAAAAAAATTGAATAATCCTCCCTAAACCTAAAAAAATTGAAATTTTTATCTGAAAAACTTATTTTGCCCATATCTTCGTATATACGTGTCCTAGAGCGAAAAGGACTTTAATTCTTAACACCCCAAAAAATTTAATAATCCACTCAAAACCTAAAAAAATTGCAATTTTTATATGAAAAAGTTATTTTGCCCATATCTCCTTAAATATGCGTCCTAGGGCGAAATGGACTTTAATTCGTGACCCCCCCAAAAAATTGACAAATCCACCCAAAACCTAAAAAAAATTTAAATTTTGATATGAAAAACTTATATTGCCCATATCTCCTAAACTAAGCGCCCTAGCGCGAAAAGGACTTTAATTCATGACCACCCCCAAAAAAATTGAATAATCCTCCCAAAACCTAAAAAAATTGAAATTTTTATCTGAAAAACTTATTTTGCCCATATCTTCGTATATACGTGTCCTAGAGCGAAAAGGACTTTAATTCGTAACACCCCAAAAAAATTAATAAGCCACTCAAAACCTAAAAAAATTGCAATTTTTATATGAAAAAGTTATTTTGCCCATATCTCCTTAAATATACGTCCTAGGGCGAAAAGGACTTTAATTCGTGACCACCCCCAATAAATTGACAAATCCACCCAAAACCTAAAGAAAAATTTAAATTTTGATATGAAAAACTTATTTTGCCCATATCTTCTAAACTAAGCGCCCTAGCGCGAAAAGGACTTTAATTCATGACCACCCCCAAAAAAATTGAATAATCCTCCCAAAACCTAAAAAAATTGAAATTTTTATCTGAAAAACTTATTTTGCCCATATCTTCGTATATACGTGTCCTAGAGCGAAAAGGACTTTAATTCGTAACACCCCAAAAAATTTAATAATCCACTCAAAACCTAAAAAAATGCAATTTTTATATGAAAAAGTTATTTTGCCCATATCTCCTTAAATATGCGTCCTAGGGCGAAATGGACTTTAATTCGTGACCACACCCAAAAAATTGACAAATCCACCCAAAACCTAAAAAAATTTAAATTTTGATATGAAAAACTTATTTTGCCCATATCTCCTAAACTAAGCGCCCTAGCACGAAAAGGACTTTAATTCATGACCACCCCCAAAAAAATGAATAATCCTCCCAAAACCTAAAAAAATTGAAATTTTTATCTGAAAAAACTTATTTTGCCCATATCTTCGTATATACGCGTCCTAGAGCGAAAAGGACTTTAATTCGTAACACCCCAAAAAATTTAATAATCCACTCAAAACCTAAAAAAATTGCAATTTTTATATGAAAAAGTTATTTTGCCCATATCCCCTTAAATATGCGTCCTAGGGCGAAATGGACTTTAATTCGTGGCCACCCCCAAAAAATTGGCAAATCCACCCAAAACCTAAAAAAAAATTTAAATTTTGATATGAAAAACTTATTTTGCCCATATCTCCTAAACTAAGCGCCCTAGCGCGAAAAGGACTTTAATTCATGACCACCCCCAAAAAAATTGAATAATCCTCCCAAAACCTAAAAAAATTGAAATTTTTATCTGAAAAACTTATTTTGCCCATATCTTCGTATATACGCGTCCTAGAGCGAAAAGGACTTTAATTCGTAACACCCCAGAAAATTTAATAATCCACTCAAAACCTAAAAAATTGCAATTTTTATATGACAAAGTTATTTTGCCCATATCCCCTTAAATATGCGTCCTAGGGCGAAAAGGACTTTAATTCGTGACCACCCCCAAAAATTGACAAATCCACCCAAAACCTAAAAAAATTTAAATTTTGATATGAAAAACTTATTTTGCCCATATCTCCTAAACTAAGCGCCCTAGCGCGAAAAGGACTTTAATTCATGACCACCCCCAAAAAATTGAATAATCCTCCCAAAACCTAAAAAAATTGAAATTTCTATCTCAAAAACTTATTTTGCCCATATCTTCGTATAAAGAACTTTATTCGTAACACCCCAAAAAATTTAATAATCCACTCAAAACCTAAAAAAATGCAATTTTTATATGAAAAAGTTATTTTGCCCATATCTCCTTAAATATGCGTCCTAGGGCGAAATGGACTTTAATTCGTGACCACACCCAAAAAATTGACAAATCCACCCAAAACCTAAAAAAATTTAAATTTTGATATGAAAAACTTATTTTGCCCATATCTCCTAAACTAAGCGCCCTAGCGCGAAAAGGACTTTAATTCATGACCACCCCCAAAAAAATGAATAATCCTCCCAAAACCTAAAAAAATTGAACTTTTTATCTGAAAAACTTATTTTGCCCATATCTTCGTATATACGTGTCCTAGAGCGAAAAGGACTTTAATTCGTAACACCCCAAAAAAATTAATAATCCACTCAAAACCTAAAAAAATTGCAATTTTTATATGAAAAAGTTATTTTGCCCATATCTCCTTAAATATACGTCCTAGGGCGAAAAGGACTTTAATTCGTGACCACCCCCAAAAAATTGACAAATCCACCCAAAACCTAAAAAAAAATTTAAATTTTGATATGAAAAACTTATTTTGCCCATATCTTCTAAACTAAGCGCCCTAGCGCGAAAAGGACTTTAATTCATGACCACCCCCAAAAAAATTGAATAATCCTCCCAAAACCTAAAAAAATTGAAATTTTTATCTGAAAAACTTATTTTGCCCATATCTTCGTATATACGTGTCCTAGAGCGAAAAGGACTTTAATTCGTAACACCCCAAAAAATTTAATAATCCACTCAAAACCTAAAAAAATTGCAATTTTTATATGAAAAAGTTATTTTGCCCATATCTCCTTAAATATGCGTCCTAGGGCGAAATGGACTTTAATTCGTGACCACCCCCAAAAAATTGACAAATCCACCCAAAACCTAAAAAAAATTTAAATTTTGATATGAAAAACTTATATTGCCCATATCTCCTAAACTAAGCGCCCTAGCGTGAAAAGGACTTTAATTCATGACCACCCCCAAAAAAATTGAAATTTTTATCTCAAAAACTTATTTTGCCCATATCTTCGTATATACGCGTCCTAGAGCGAAAAGGACTTTAATTCGTAACACCCCAAAAAATTTAATAATCCACTCAAAACCTAAAAAAATTGCAATTTTTATATGAAAAAGTTATTTTGCCCATATCCTCTTAAATATGCGTCCTAGGGCGAAATGGACTTTAATTCGTGGCCACCCCCAAAAAATTGGCAAATCCACCCAAAACCTAAAAAAAAAATTTAAATTTTGATATGAAAAACTTATTTTGCCCATATCTCCTAAACTAAGCGCCCTAGCGCGAAAAGGACTTTAATTCATGACCACCCCCAAAAAAATTGAATAATCCTCCCAAAACCTAAAAAAATTGAAATTTTTATCTGAAAAACTTATTTTGCCCATATCTTCGTATATACGCGTCCTAGAGCGAAAAGGACTTTAATTCGTAACACCCCAGAAAATTTAATATTCCACTCAAAACCTAAAAAAATTGCAATTTTTATATGACAAAGTTATTTTGCCCATATCCCCTTAAATATGCGTCCTAGGGCGAAAAGGACTTTAATTCGTGACCACCCCCAAAAAATTGACAAATCCACCCAAAACCTAAAAAAATTTAAATTTTGATATGAAAAACTTATTTTGCCCATATCTCCTAAACTAAGCGCCCTAGCGCGAAAAGGACTTTAATTCATGACCACCCCCAAAAAAATTGAATAATCCTCCCAAACCTAAAAAAATTGACATTTCTATCTCAAAAACTTTTTTTGCCCATACCTTCGTATAAAGAACTTTATTCGTAACACCCCAAAAAATTTAATAATCCACTCAAAACCTAAAAAAATTGCAATTTTTATATGAAAAAGTTATTTTGCCCATATCTCCTTAAATATACGTCCTAGGGCGAAAAGGACTTTAATTCGTGACCACCCCCAAAAAATTGAAAAATCCACCCAAAACCTAAAAAAAATTAAATTTTGATATGAAAAACTTATTTTGCCCATATCTCCTAAACTAAGCGCCCTAGCGCGAAAAGGACTTTAATTCATGACCACACCCAAAAAAATTGAATAATCCTCCCAAAACCTAAAAAAATTGAAATTTTTATCTGAAAAACTTATTTTGCCCATATCTTCGTATATACGCGTCCTAGAGCGAAAAGGACTTTAATTCGTAACACCCCAAAAAATTAATAATCCACTCAAAACCTAAAAAAATTGCAATTTTTATATGAAAAAGTTATTTTGCCCATATCTCCTTAAATATGCGTCCTAGGGCGAAATGGACTTTAATTCGTGACCACCCCCAAAAACTTTACAAATCCACCCAAAACCTAAAAAATTTTAAATTTTGATATGAAAAACTTATTTTGCCCATATCTCCTAAACTAAGCGCCCTAGCGCGAAAAGGACTTTAATTCATGACCACCCCCAAAAAAATTGAATAATCCTCCCAAAACCTAAAAAAATTGAAATTTTTATCTGAAAATCTTATTTTGCCCATATCTTCGTATATACGCGTCCTAGAGCGAAAGGGCCTTTAATTCGTAACACCCCAAAAAATTTAATAATCCACTCAAAATCTAAAAAAATTGCAATTTTTATATGAAAAAGTTATTTTGCCCATATCTCCTTAAATATGCGTCCTAGGGCGAAATGGACTTTAATTCGTGACCACCCCCAAAAAATTGACAAATCCACCCAAAACCTAAAAAAAATTAAATTTTGATATGAAAAACTTATTTTGCCCATATCTCCTAAACTAAGCGCCCTAGCGCGAAAAGGACTTTAATTCATGACCACCCCCAAAAAAATTGAATAATCCTCCCAAAACCTAAAAAAAGTGAAAATTTTATCTGAAAAACTTATTTTGCCCATATCTTCGTATATACGCGTCCTATAGCGAAAAGGACTTTAATTCGTAACACCCCAAAAAATTTAATAACCCACTAAAAACCTAAAAAAATTGAAATTTTTATATGAAAAAATTATTTTGCCCATATTTCCTTAAATATGCGTCCTAGGGCGAAATGGACGTGACCACCCCCAAAAAATTGACAAATCCACCCGAAACCTAAAAAAAATTTAAATTTTGATATGAAAAACTTATATTGCCCATATCTCCTAAACTAAGCGCCCTAGCGCGAAAAGGACTTTAATTCATGACCACACCCAATAAAATTGAATAATCCTCCCAAGTGTGGTTTTTGTTGGGTTTAATAAACTGCCTGAATTTATTCTGATAATTGGTTGATAGTTTTGCTGCAAGTAGAGGATGCTGATGAGGAATGTGGTAATTCCGAAACGTGCGTCCATCCAACCATCTTGCAGTCTATAGGGCTTTGCCCAAATAAATTTGACAAACATTCTTTTCCTCTGTTGGTTAAGCTACTCTTGTAGTTTAGTCAATGTATGGTTTTAAGCTGAAATAAAAAACAACAACAATGCTCAAAGAACAAAACCAACAATAACAAAACAAAACAAATGGAAAAATTGAAATTTTTATCTGAAAAACTTATTTTGCCCATATCTTCGTATATACGCGTCCTAGAGTGAAAAGAACTTTAATTCGTAACACCCCAAAAAAATTTAATAATCCGCTCAAAACCTAAAAAAATTGCAATTTTTATATGAAAAAGTTATTTTACCCATATCTCCTGAAATATGCGTCCTAGGGCGAAATGGACTTTAATTCGTGACCATCCACAAAAAATTGACAAATCCACCCAAAACCTAAAAAAATTAAATTATGATATGAAAAACTTATTTTGCCCATATCTCCTAAACTTAGCGCCCTAGCTCGAAAATGACTTTAATTCATGACCACCCCCAAAAAAATTTAATAATCCTCCCAAAACCTAAAAAAATTGAAATTTTTATCTGAAAATCTTATTTTGCCCATATCTTCGTATATACGCGTCCTAGAGCGAAAAGGACTTTAATTCGTAACACCCCAAAAAATTTAATAATCCGCTCAAAACCTAAAAAAGTTATTTTGCCATATCTATGGGCAAAATAACTTTTTCATATAAAAATTGCAATTTTTTTAGGTTTTGAGCGGATTATTAAATTTTTTGGGGTGTTACGAATTAAAGTCCTTTTCGCTCTAGGACGTGTATATACGAAGATATGGGCAAAATAAGTTTTTCAGATAAAAATTTCATTTTTTTTTAGGTTTTGAGAGGATTATTCAATTTTTTTGGGGGTGGTCATGAATTAAAGTCCTTTTCGAGCTAGGGCGCTAAGTTTAGGAGATATGGGCAAAATAAGGTTTTCATATCAAAATTTAAATTTTTTTAGGTTTTGGGTGGATTTGTCAATTTTTTGGGGATGGTCACGAATTAAAGTCCATTTCGCCCTAGGACGCATATTTCAGGAGATATGGGTAAAATAACTTTTTCATATAAAAATTCCATTTTTTTTAGGTTTTGAGTGGATTATTAAATTTTTTGGGGTGTTACGAATTAAAGTCCTTTCGCTCTAGGACGCGTATATACGAAGATATGGGCAAAATAAGTTTTTCAGATAAAAATTTCAATTTTTTTAGGTTTTGGGAGGATTATTCAATTTTTTTGGGGGTGGTCATGAATTAAAGTCCTTTTCGCGCTAGGGCGCTTAGTTTAGGAGATATGGGCAAAATAAGTTTTTCATATCAAAATTTAAATTTTGTTAGGTTTTGGGTGGATTTGTCAATTTTTTGGGGGTGGTCACGAATTAAAGTCCATTTCGCCCTAGGACGCATATTTAAGGAGATATGGGCAAAATAACTTTTTCATATAAAAATTGCAATTTTTTTAGGTTTTGAGTGGATTATTAAATTTTTTGGGGTGTTACGAATTAAAGTCCTTTTCGCTCTAGGACGCGTATATACGAAGATATGGGCAAAATAAGATTTTCAAATAAAAAAATTTCAATTTTTTTAGGTTTTGGGAGGATTATTCAATTTTTTTTGGGGGTGGTCATGAATTAAAGTCCTTTTCGCGCTAGGGCGCTTAGTTTAGGAGATATGGGCAAAATAAGTTTTTCATATCAAAATTTAAATTTTTTTAGGTTTCGGGTGGATTTGTCAACTTTTTGGGGGTGGTCACGAATTAAAGTCCTTTTCGCCCTAGGACGTATATTTAAGGAGATATGGGCAAAATAACTTTTTCATATAAAAATTGCAATTTTTTAGGTTTTGAGCGGATTATCAAATTTTTTGTGGTGTTACGAATTAAAGTCCTTTTCGCTCTAGGACGGTATATACGAAGATATGGGCAAAATAAGTTTTCCAGATAAAAATTTCAATTTTTTTAGGTTTTGGGAGGATTATTCAATTTTTTTGGGGGTGGTCATGAATTAAAGTCCTTTTCGCGCTAGGGCGCTTAGTTTAGGAGATATGGGCAAAATAAGTTTTTCATATAAAAATTGCAATTTTTTTAAGTTTTGGGTGGATTTGTCAATTTTTTGGGTGTGGTCACGAATTAAAGTCCTTTTCGCCCTAGGACGTATATTTAAGGAGATATGGGCAAAATAACTTTTTCATATAAAAATTGCAATTGTTTTAGGTTTTGAGCGGATTATTAATTTTTTTGGAGTGTTACGAATTAAAGTCATTTTCGCTCTAGGACGCGTATATACGAAGATATGAGCAAAATAAGTTTTTCAGATAAAAATTTCAATTTTTTTAGGTTTTGGGAGGATTATTCAATTTTTTGGGGGTGGTCATGAATTAAAGTCCTTTTCGCCCTAGGGCACTTAGTTTAGGAGTATGGGCAAAATAAGTTTAATTTTTTTAGGTTTTGGGTGGATTTGTCAATTTTTTGGGGGTGGTCACGAATTAGAGTCCTTTTCCCTTTAGGACGCATATTTAAGGAGATATGGGCAAAAGAAATTTTTCATATAGGAAAAACAAATTTTTAAAATAAAAATTCCATTTTTTTACGATTTGGGTGGATTTTTCAATTTTTTGGGATGTTACGAATTAAAATCCTTTTCGCCCTAGGACGTATATTTAAGGGGCAAACAAAGTTTTTCATATAAAAATTGCAATTTTTTTAGGTTTTGGTTGGATTATTAAATTTTTTGGGGTGGTCACGAATTAAAGTCCTTTTCGCTCTAGGACGCGTATATACGAAGATATGGACAAAAGAAATTTTTCATATAAAAATTGCAATTTTTTAGGGTTTGGGTGGATTTTTCAATTTTTTGGTGGTGGTCATGAAATAAAGTTCTAGGGCGCTTAGTTTAGGAATATGGGCACAATAAATTTTTCATATCAAAATTTAAATTTTTTTTAGGTTTTAGGTGGATTTGTCAATTTTTTTGAGGGGTAGTCACGAATTCCTTTTTGTCATTTTCGCTCTAGGACGCATATTTAAGGAGATATGGGCACAATAACTTTTTCATATAAAAATTGCAATTTTTTTAGGTTTTGAGCGGATTATTAAATTTTTTGGGGTGTTACGAATTAAAGTCCTTTTCGCTCTAGGACGCGTATATACGCAGATATGGGCAAAATAAGTTTTTCAGATAAAAATGTCAATTTTTTTAGGTTTTGGGAGGATTATTCAAGTTTTTTCGCGCTAGGGCGCATAGGTTAGGAGATATGGGCAAAATAAGTTTTTCATATCAAAATTTAATTTTTTTTAGGTTTTGGGTGGATTTGTCAATTTTTTTGGGTGTGGTCACGAATTAAAGTCCTTTTCGCTCTAGGACGCATATTTAAGGAGATATGGGCACAATAACTTTTTCATATATTACGAATTACGAATTAAAGTCCTTTTCGCTCTAGGACGCGTATATACGAAGATATGGGCAAAATAAGTTTTTCAGATAAAAATTTCAATTTTTTTAGGTTTTGGGAGGATTATTCAAGTTTTTTCGCGCTAGGGCGCTTAGTTTAGGAGATATGGGCAAAATAAGTTTTTCATATAAAAATTTAATTTTTTTTAGGTTTAAGGTGGATTTGTCAATTTTTTGGGTGTGGTCACGAATTAAAGTCCTTTTCGCTCTAGGACGCATATTTAAGGAGATATGGGCACAATAACTTTTTTATATAAAAATTGCAATTTTTTTAGGTTTTGAGCGGATTATTAAATTTTTTGGGGTGTTACGAATTAAAGTCCTTTTCGCTCTAGGACGCGTATATACGAAGATATGGGCAAAATAAGTTTTTCAGATAAAAATTTCTATTTTTTTAGGTTTTGGGAGGATTATTCAATTTTTTTGGGGGTGGTCATGAATTAAAGTCCTTTTCGCGCTAGGGCGCATAGTTTAGGAGATATGGGCAAACTAAGTTTTTCATATCAAAATTTAATTTTTTTTTAGGTTTTGGGTGGATTTGTCAATTTTTTGGGTGTGGTCACGAATTAAAGTCCTTTTCGCCCTAGGACGTATATTTAAGGAGATATGGGCAAAATAACTTTTTCATATAAACATTGCAATTTTTTTAGGTTTTGAGCGGATTATTAAATTTTTTGGGGTGTTACGAATTAAAGTCCTTTTCGCTCTAGGACGCGTATATACGAAGATATGGGCAAAATAAGATTTTCAGATAAAAATTTCACTTTTTTAGGTTTTGGGAGGATTATTCAAGTTTTTTGGGGGTGGTCATGAATTAAAGTCATTTTCGCGCTAGGGCGCTTAGTTTAGGAGATATGGGCAAAATAAGTTTTTCATATCAAAATTTAAATTTTTTTAGGTTTTGGGTGGATTTGTCAATTTTTTGGGGGTTGTCACGAATTAAAGTCCTTTTCGCCCTAGGACGAATATTTAAGGAGATATGGGCAAAATAACTTTTTCATATAAAAATTGCATTTTTTTAGGTTTTGAGCGGATTATTCAATTTTTGGGGGTGTTACGAATTAAAGTCATTTCGCTCTAGGACGCGTATATACGAAGATATGGTTTTGGGAGGATTATTCATTTTTTTGGGGTGGTCATGAATTAAAGTCCTTTTCGCGCTAGGGCGCTTAGTTTAGGAGATATGGGCAAAATAAGTTTTTCATATCAAAATTTAAATTTTTTTAGGTTTTGGGTGGATTTGTCAATTTTTTGGGGGTTGTCACGAATTAAAGTCCTTTTCGCCCTAGGACGTATATTTAAGGAGATATGGGCAAATTAACTTTTTCATATAAAAATTGCAATTTTTTTAGGTTTTGAGCGGATTATTAAATTTTTTGGGGTGCTACGAATTAAAGTCCTTTTCGCTCTAGGACGCGTATATACGAAGATATGGTTTTGGGAGGATTATTCAATTTTTTTGGGGGTGGTCATGAATTAAAGTCCTTTTCGCGCTTTAAATTTTTTTTTAGGTTTTGGGTGGATTTGTCAATTTTTTGGGTGTGGTCACGAATTAAAGTCCTTTTCGCCCTAGGACGCATATTTAAGGAGATATGGGCAAAATAAGTTTTTCATATAAAAATTGCAATTTTTTTAGGTTTTGAGCGGATTATTAAATTTTTTGGGGTGTTACGAATTAAAGTCATTTCGCTCTAGGACGCGTATATACGAAGATATGGTTTTGGGAGGATTATTCAATTTTTTTGGGGGTGGTCATGAATTAAAGTCCTTTTCGCGCTAGGGCGCTTAGTTTAGGAGATATGGGCAAAATAAGTTTTTTCATATCAAAATTTAAATTTTTTAGGTTTTGGGTGGAATTGTCAATTTTTTGGGGGTGGTCACGAATTAAAGTCCATTTCGCCCTAGGACGCATATTTAAGGAGATATGGGCAAAATAACTTTTTCATATAAAAATTGCAATTTTTTTAGGTTTTGAGTGGATTATTAAAATTTTTGGGGTGTTACGAATTAAAGTCCTTTTCGCTCTAGGACGCGTATATACGAAGATATGGGCAAAATAAGTTTTTCAGATAAAAATTTCAATTTTTTTAGGTTTTGGGAGGATTATTCAATTTTTTGGGGGGTGGTCATAAATTAAAGTCCTTTTCGCGCTAGGGCGCTTAGTTTAGGAGATATGGGCAAAATTTAAATTTTTTTAGGTTTTGGGTGGATATGTCACGAATTAAAGTCCTTTTCGCGCTAGGGCGCTTAGTTTAGGCGATATGTGCAAAATAAGTTTTTCATATCAAAATTTAAATTTTTTTAGGTTTTGGGTGTGGTCACGAATTAAAGTCCTTTTCGCCCTAGGACGTATATTTAAGGAGATATGGGCAAAATAACTTTTTCATATAAAAATTGCAATTTTTTTAGGTTTTGAGTGGATTATTAAATTTTTTGGGGTGTTACGAATTAAAGTCCTTTTCGCTCTAGGACGCGTATATACGAAGATATGGGCAAAATAAGTTTTTCAGATAAAAATTTCAATTTTGTTAGGTTTTGGGAGGATTATTCAATTTTTTGAGGGGTGGTCATGGATTAAAGTCCTTTTCGCGCTAGGGCGCTTAGTTTAGGAGATATGTGCAAAATAAGTTTTTCATATCAAAATTTATATTTTTTAATATATTTGTCAATTTATTGGGGTGTTACGAATTAAAGTCCTTTTCGCTCTAGGGCGCCTATTTAAGGAGATATGGGCAAAAAAAAACTTTTTCAATAAAAGTTGCAATTTTTTTAGGTTTTGGGTGGATTTGTCAATTTTTTGGGGTTGGTCACGAATTAAAGTCCTTTTCGCCCTAGGACGCATATTTAAGGAGATATGGGCAAAATAACTTTTTCATATAAAAATTGCAATTTTTTTAGGTTTTGAGCGGATTATTAAATTTTTTGGGGTGTTACGAATTAAAGCCCTTTTCGCTCTAGGACGCGTATATACGAAGATATGGGCAAAATAAGATTTTCAGATAAAAATTTCAATTTTTTTATGTTTTTGGAGGATTATTCAATTTATTGGGGGTGGTCATGAATTAAAGTCCTTTTCGCGCTAGGGCGCTTAGTTTAGGAGATATGGGCAAAATAAGTTTTTCATATCAAAATTTAATTTTTTTAGGTTTTGGGTGGTTTTGTCAAATTTTTGGGGGTGGTCACGAATTAAAGACCTTTTCGCCCTAGGACGTATATTTAAGGACATATGGGCAAAATAACTTTTTCATATAAAAATTGCAATTTTTTTAGGTTTTGAGCGGATTATTAAATTTTTTGGGGTGTTACGAATTAAAGTCCTTTTCGCTCTAGGACGGTTATATACGAAGATATGGGCAAAATAAGTTTTTCAGATAAAAATTTCAATTTTTTTTAGGTTTTTGGGAGGATTATTCAATTTATTGGGGGTGGTCATGAATTAAAGTCCTTTTCGCGCTAGGGCGCTTAGTTTAGGAATATGGGCAAAATAAGGTTTTCATATAAAAATTTCAATTTTTTTAGGTTTTGGGAGGATTATTCATTTTTTTTTGGGGTGGTCATGAATTAAAGTCCTTTTCGCGCTAGGGCGCTTAGTTTAGGAGATATGGGCAAAATAAGTTTTTCATATCAAAATTTAATTTTTTTTAGGTTTTGTGTGGATATGTCAATTTTTTGGGGGTGGTCACGAATTAAAGTCCTTTTCGCGCTAGGGCGCTTAGTTTAGGAGATGTGGGCAAAATAAGTTTTTCATATCAAAATTTAAATTTTTTAGGTTTTGGGTGTGGTCACGAATTAAAGTCCTTTTCGCCCTAGGACGCATATTTAAGGAGATATGGGCAAAATAACTTTTTCATATAAAAATTGCAATTTTTTTAGGTTTTGAGCGAATTATTAAATTTTTTGGGGTGTTACGAATTAAAGCCGTTTTCGCTCTAGGACGCGTATATACGAAGATATGGGCAAAATAAGTTTTTCATATCAAAATTTAATTTTTTTTAGGTTTTGGGTGGATATGTCAATTTTTTGGGGGTGGTTACGAATTAAAGTCCTTTTCGCGCTAGGGCGCTTAGTTTAGGAGATGTGGGCAAAATAAGTTTTTCATATCAAAATTTAATATTTTTTAGGTTTTGGGTGTGGTCACGAATTAAAGTCCTTTTCGCCCTAGGACGCATATTTAAGGAGATATGGGCAAAATAACTTTTTCATATAAAAATTGCAATTTTTTTAGGTTTTGAGCGGATTATTAAATTTTTTGGGGTGTTACGAATTAAAGCCGTTTTCGCTCTAGGACGCGTATATACGAAGATATGGGCAAAATAAGTTTTTCATATCAAAATTTAAATTTTTTTAGGTTTTGGGTGGATTTGTCAAATTTTTGGGGGTTGTCACGAATTAAAGTCCTTTTCGCGCTAGGGCGCTTAGTTTAGGAGATATGGGCAAAATAAGTTTTTCATATCAAAATTTACATTTTTTTTAGGTTTTGGGTGTGGTCACGAATTAAAGTCCTTTTCGCCCTAGGACGTATATTTAAGGAGATATGGGCAAAATAACTTTTTCATATAAAAATTGCAATTTTTTTAGGTTTTGAGCGGATTATTAAATTTTTTGGGGTTTACGAATTAAAGTCCTTTTCGCTCTAGGACGCGTATATACGAAGATATGGGCAAAATAAGTTTTTCATATCAAAACTTATATTTTTTTAGGTATTGGGTGGGTTTGTCAATTTTTTGGGGTGTTACGAATTAAAGTCCTTTTCGCTCTAGGGCGCCTATTTAAGGTGATATGGACAAAAAAAACTTTTTCATATAAAAATTGCAATTTTTTTAGGTTTTGGGTGGATTTGTCAATTTTTTGGGGGTGGTCACGAATTAAAGTCCATTTCGTCCTAGGACGCATATTTAAGGAGATATGGGCAAAATAACTTTTTCATATAAAAATATGAATTTTTTTAGGTTTTGAGTGGATTATTAAATTTTTTGGGGTGTTACGAATTAAAGTCCTTTTCGCTCTAGGACGCGTATATACGAAGATATGGGCAAAATAAGATTTTCAGATAAAAATTTCAATTTTTTTAGGTTTTGGGAGGATTATTCAATTTATTGGGGGTGGTCATGAATTAAAGTCCTTTTCGCGCTAGGGCGCTTAGTTTAGGAGATATGGGCAAAATAAGTTTTTCATATCAAAATTTAAATTTTGTTAGGTTTTGGGTGGATTTGTCAAATTTCTGGGGGTGGTCACGAATTAAAGTCTTTTTCGCCCTAGGACGTATATTTAAGGAGATATGGGCAAAATAACTTTTTCATATAAAATTTTTTTAGGTTTTGAGCGGATTATTAAATTTTTTGGGGTGTTACGAATTAAAGTCCTTTTCGCTCTAGGACGCGTATATACGAAGATATGGGCAAAATAAGATTTTCAGATAAAAATTTCAATTGTTTTAGGTTTTGGGAGGATTATTCAATTTTTTTTTTTGGGGGGGTGGTCATGAATTAAAGTCCTTTTCGCGCTAGGGCGCTTAGTTTAGGAGATATGGGCAAAATAAGTTTTTCATATCAAAATTTAAATTTTTTTAAGTTTTGGGTGGATTTGTCAATTTTTTGGGGGTGGTCACGAATTAAAGTCCATTTCGCCCTAGGACGCATATTTAAGGAGATATGGGCAAAATAACTTTTTCATATAAAAATTGTAATTTTTTTAGGTTTTGGGCGGATTATTAAATTTTTTGGGGTGTTACGATTTAAAGCCCTTTTCGCTCTAGGACGCGTATATACGAAGATATGGGCAAAATAAGATTTTCAGATAAAAATTTCAATTTTTTTAGATTTTGGGAGGATTATTCAATTTATTGGGGGTGGTCATGAATTAAAGTCCTTTTCGCGCTAGGGCGCTTAGTTTAGGAGATATGGGCAAAATAAGTTTTTCATATCAAAATTTAAATTTTTTTAGGTTTTGGGTGGATTTGTCAAATTTCTGGGGGTGGTCACGAATTAAAGTCCTTTTCGCCCTAGGACGTATATTTAAGGAGATATGGGCAAAATAACTTTTTCATATAAAAATTGCAATTTTTAGGTTTTGAGCGGATTATTAAATTTGTTGGGGTGTTACGAATTAAAGTCCTTTTCGCTCTAGGACGCGTATATACGAAGATATGGGCAAAATAAGTTTTTCATATCAAAATTTAAATTTTTTTAGGTTTTGGGAGGATTATTCAATTTTTTTTTTGGGGTGGTCATGAATTAAAGTCCTTTTCGCGCTAGGGCGCTTAGTTTAGGAGATATGGGCAAAATAAGTTTTTCAGATAAAAATTTCAATTTTTTTAGGTTTTGGGAGGATTATTCATTTTTTTTTTTTTTTTGGGGTGGTCATGAATTAAAGTCCTTTTCGCGCTAGGGCGCTTAGTTTAGGAGATATGGGCAAAATAAGTTTTTCATATCAAAATTTTTTTAGGTTTTGGGTGGATTTGTCAATTTTTTGGGGGTTGTCACTAATTAAAGTCCTTTTCGCCCTAGGACGTATATTTAAGGAGATATGGGCAAAATAACTTTTTCATATAAAAATTGCAATTTTTTTAGGTTTTGAGCGGATTATTAAATTTTTTGGGGTGTTACGAATTAAAGTCCTTTTCGCACTAGGACGCGTATATACGAAGATATGGGCAAAATAAGTTTTTCAGATAAAAATTTCAATTTTTTTAGGTTTTGGGAGGATTATTCAATTTTTTTTTTTGGGGTGGTCATGAATTAAAGTCCTTTTCGCGCTAGGGCGCTTAGTTTAGGAGATATGGGCAAAATAAGTTTTTCAGATAAAAATTTCAATTTTTTTAGGTTTTGGGAGGATTATTCATTTTTTTTTTTTTGGGGTGGTCATGAATTAAAGTCCTTTTCGCGCTAGGGCGCTTAGTTTAGGAGATATGGGCAAAATAAGTTTTTCATATCAAAATTTAATTTTTTTTAGGTTTTGGGTGGATATGTCAATTTTTTGGGGGTGGTCACGAATTAAAGTCCTTTTCGCGCTAGGGCGCTTAGTTTAGCAGATGTGGGCAAAATAAGTTTTTCATATCAAAATTTAATTTTTTTTAGGTTTTGGGTGTGGTCACGAATTAAAGTCCTTTTCGCCCTAGGACGCATATTTAAGGAGATATGGGCAAAATAACTTTTTCATATAAAAATTGCAATTTTTTTAGGTTTTGAGCGGATTATTAAATTTTTTGGGGTGTTACGAATTAAAGCCCTTTTCGCTCTAGGACGCGTATATACGAAGATATGGGCAAAATAAGTTTTTCATATCAAAATTTAAATTTTTTTAGGTTTTGGGTGGATTTGTCAATTTTTTGGAGGTTGTCACGAATTAAAGTCCTTTTCGCGCTAGGGCGCTTAGTTTAGGAGATATGGGCAAAATAAGTTTTTCATATCAAAATTTAAATTTTTTTAGGTTTTGGGTGTGGTCACGAATTAAAGTCCTTTTCGCCCTAGGACGTATATTTAAGGAGATATGGGCAAAATAACTTTTTCATATAAAAATTGCAATTTTTTTAGGTTTTGAGTGGATTATTAAATTTTTTGGGGTTTACGAATTAAAGTCCTTTTCGCTCTAGGACGCGTATATACGAAGATATGGGCAAAATAAGTTTTTCAGATAAAAACTTCAATTTTTTTAGGTTTTTGGAGGATTATTAAATTTTTTGGGAGGTGGTCATGAATTAAAGTCCTTTTCGCGCTAGGGCGCTTAGTTTAGGAGATATGGGCAAAATAAGTTTTTCATATCAAAACTTATATTTTTTTAGGTATTGGGTGGATTTGTCAATTGTTTTGGGGTGTTACGAATTAAAGTCCTTTTCGCTCTAGGGCGCCTATTTAAGGAGATATGGACAAAAAAAACTTTTTCATATAAAAATTGCAATTTTTTTAGGTTTTGGGTGGATTTGTCAATTTTTTGGGGGTGGTCACGAATTAAAGTCCATTTCGTCCTAGGACGCATATTTAAGGAGATATGGGCAAAATAACTTTTTCATATAAAAATTGTAATTTTTTTAGGTTTTGGGCGGATTATTAAATTTTTTGGGGTTTACGAATTAAAGTCGTTTTCGCTCTAGGACGCGTATATACGAAGATATGGGCAAAATAAGATTTTCAGATAAAAATTTCAATTGTTTTAGGTTTTGGGAGGATTATTCAATTTTTTTTGGGGGGTGGTCATGAATTAAAGTCCTTTTCGCGCTAGGGCGCTTAGTTTAGGAGATATGGGCAAAATAAGTTTTTCATATCAAAATTTAAATTTTTTTAGGTTTTGGGTGGATTTGTCAATTTTTTGGGGGTGGTCACGAATTAAAGTCCATTTCGCCCTAGGACGCATATTTAAGGAGATATGGGCAAAATAACTTTTTCATATAAAAATTGTAATTTTTTTAGGTTTTGGGCGGATTATTAAATTTTTTGGGGTGTTACGATTTAAAGCCCTTTTCGCTCTAGGACGCGTATATACGAAGATATGGGCAAAATAAGATTTTCAGATAAAAATTTCAATTTTTTTAGGTTTTTGGAGGATTATTCAATTTTTTGGGAGGTGGTCATGAATTAAAGTCCTTTTCGCGCTAGGGCGCTTAGTTTAGGAGATATGGGCAAAATAAGTTTTTCATACCAAAACTTATATTTTTTTAGGTATTGGGTGGATTTGTCAATTTTTTTGGGGTGTTACGAATTAAAGTCCTTTTCGCTCTAGGGCGCCTATTTAAGGAGATATGGACAAAAAAAACTTTTTCATATAAAAATTGCAATTTTTTTAGGTTTTGGGTGGATTTGTCAATTTTTTGGGGGTGGTCACGAATTAAAGTCCATTTCGCCCTAGGACGCATATTTAAGGAGATATGGGCAAAATAACTTTTTCATATAAAAATTGTAATTTTTTTAGGTTTTGGGCGGATTATTAAATTTTTTGGGGTGTTACGAATTAAAGTCCTTTTCGCTCTAGGACGCGTATATACGAAGATATGGACAAAATAAGTTTTTCAGATAAAAATTTCAATTTTTTTAGGTTTTGGGAGGATTATTCAATTTTTTTCGGAGTGGTCATGAATTAAAGTCCTTTTCGCGCTAGGGCGCTTAGTTTAGGAATATGGGCAAAATAAGTTTTTCATATAAAAATTTAATTTTTTTTAGGTTTTGGGTGGATTTGTCAATTTTTTGTGGGGTGGTCACGAATTAGAGTCCTTTTCCCTTTAGGACGCATATTTAAGGAGATATGGGCAACAGAAATTTTTCATATGGGAAAAACAAATTTTTAAAATAAAAATTCCATTTTTGTACGATTTGGGTGGATTTTGCATTTTTTTGGGATGTTACGAATTAAAGTCCTTTTGGCCCTAGGACGTATATTTAAGGAGATATGGGCAAAATAAGTTTTTCATATAAAAATTTCAATTTTTTT
This sequence comes from Haematobia irritans, assembly GCF_050003625.1. NCBI lineage: Eukaryota > Metazoa > Arthropoda > Insecta > Diptera > Muscidae > Haematobia > Haematobia irritans. Next base: position 69,471,219 of record NC_134400.1, on the reverse strand, counting down.
AGGTTTTGGTTGGAATATTAAATTTTTTGGGGTGGTCACGAATTAAAGTCCTTTTCGCCCTAGGACGTATATTTGAGGAGATATGGGCAAAATAACTTTTTCATATAAAAATTGCAATTTTTTTAGGTTTTGAGCGGATTATTAATTTTTTTGGGGTGTTACGAATTAAAGTCCTTTTCGCTCTAGGACGCGTATATACCAAGACATGGGCAAAATAAGATTTTCAGATAAACATTTAAATTTTTTTAGGTTTTGGGAGGATTATTAAATTTTTTGAGGGTGGTCATGAATTAAAGTCCTTTTCGTGCTAGGGCGCTTAGTTTAGGAGATATTGGCAAAATAAGTTTTTCATATCAAAATTTAATTTTTTTTAGGTTTTGGGTGGATTTGTCAATTTTTTGGGGGTGGTCACGAATTAAAGTCCTTTTCGCCCTAGGACGTATATTTAAGGAGATATGGGCAAAATAACTTTTTCATATAAAAATTGCAATTTTTTAGGTTTTGAGCGGATTATTAAATTGCTTGGGGTGTTACGAATTAAAGTCCTTTTCGCTCTAGGACGCGTATATACGAAGATATGGGCAAAATAAGTTTTTCAGATAAAAATTTCAATTTTTTAAGGTATTGGGAGGATTATTTAATTTTTTTGGGGGTGGTCATGAATTAAAGTCCTTTTCGCGCTAGGGCGCTTAGTTTAGGAGATATGGGCAAAATAAGTTTTTCATATCAAAATTTAATTTTTTTTTAGGTTTTGGGTGGATTTGTCAATTTTTTGGGTGTGGTCACGAATTAAAGTCCTTTTCGCCCTAAGACGTATATTTAAGGAGATATGGGCAAAATAAATTTTTCATATAAAAATTTCAATTTTTTTAGGTTTTGGGCGGATTATTAAATTTTTTGGGGTGTTACGATTTAAAGCCCTTTTTGCTCTAGGACGCGTATATACGAAGATATGGGCAAAATAAGTTTTTCAGATAAAAACTTCAATTTTTTTAGGTTTTTGGAGGATTATTCAATTTTTTGGGAGGTGGTCATGAATTAAAGTCCTTTTCGCGCTAGGGCGCTTAGTTTAGGAGATATGGGCAAAATAAGTTTTTCATATCAAAATTTAAATTTTTTTAGGTTTTGGGAGGATTATTCAATTTTTTGGGGGTGGTCACGAATTAAAGTCCATTTCGTCCTAGGACGCATATTTAAGGAGATATGGGCAAAATAACTTTTTCATATAAAAATTGTAATTTTTTAGGTTTTGGGCGGATTATTAAATTTTTTGGGGTGTTACGATTTAAAGCCCTTTTTGCTCTAGGACGCGTATATACGAAGATATGGGCAAAATAAGATTTTCAGATAAAAATTTCAATTTTTTTAGGTTTTGGGAGGATTATTCAATTTATTGGGGGTGGTCATGAATTAAAGTCCTTTTCGCGCTAGGGCGCTTAGTTTAGGAGATATGGGCAAAATAAGTTTTTCATATCAAAATTTAAATTTTTTTAGGTTTTGGGTGGATTTGTCAAATTTCTGGGGGTGGTCACGAATTAAAGTCCTTTTCGCCCTAGGACGTATATTTAAGGAGATATGGGCAAAATAACTTTTTCATATAAAAATTGCAATTTTTAGGTTTTGAGCGGATTATTAAATTTGTTGGGGTGTTACGAATTAAAGTCCTTTTCGCTCTAGGACGCGTATATACGAAGATATGGGCAAAATAAGTTTTTCATATCAAAATTTAAATTTTTTTTGTTTTGGGAGGATTATTCAATTTTTTTGGGGTGGTCCTGAATTAAAGTCCTTTTCGCGCTAGGGCGCTTAGTTTAGGAGATATGGGCAAAATAAGTTTTTCATATCAAATTTTTTTTAGGTTTTGGGTGGATTTGTCAATTTTTTGGGGGTTGTCACTAATTAAAGTCCTTTTCGCCCTAGGACGTATATTTAAGGAGATATGGGAAAATAACTTTTTCATATAAAAATTGCAATTTTTTTAGGTTTTGAGCGGATTATTAAATTTTTTGGGGTGTTACGAATTAAAGTCCTTTTCGCACTAGGACCCGTATATACGAAGATATGGGCAAAATAAGTTTTTCAGATAAAAATTTCAATTTTTTTAGGTTTTGGAAGGATTATTCAATTTTTTTTTTTGGGTGGTCATGAATTAAAGTCCTTTTCGCGCTAGGGCGCTTAGTTTAGGAGATATGGGCAAAATAAGTTTTTCAGATAAAAATTTCAATTTTTTTAGGTTTTGGGAGGATTATACATTTTTTTGGGGGTGGTCATGAATTAAAGTCCTTTTCGCGCTAGGGCGCTTAGTTTAGGAGATATGGGCAAAATAAGTTTTTCATATCAAAATTTAATTTTTTTTAGGTTTTGGGTGGATATGTCAATTTTTTGGGGGTGGTCACGAATTAAAGTCCTTTTCGCGCTAGGGCGCTTAGTTTAGCAGATGTGGGCAAAATAAGTTTTTCATATCAAAATTTAATTTTTTTTAGGTTTTGGGTGTGGTCACGAATTAAAGTCCTTTTCGCCCTAGGACGCATATTTAAGGAGATATGGGCAAAATAACTTTTTCATATAAAAATTGCAATTTTTTTAGGTTTTGAGCGGATTATTAAATTTTTTGGGGTGTTACGAATTAAAGCCCTTTTCGCTCTAGGACGCGTATATACGAAGATATGGGCAAAATAAGTTTTTCATATCAAAATTTAATTTTTTTTAGGTTTTGGGTGGATATGTCAATTTTTTGGGGGTGGTCACGAATTAAAGTCCTTTTCGCGCTAGGGCGCTTAGTTTAGCAGATGTGGGCAAAATAAGTTTTTCATATCAAAATTTAATTTTTTTTAGGTTTTGGGTGTGGTCACGAATTAAAGTCCTTTTCGCCCTAGGACGCATATTTAAGGAGATATGGGCAAAATAACTTTTTCATATAAAAATTGCAATTTTTTTAGGTTTTGAGCGGATTATTAAATTTTTTGGGGTGTTACGAATTAAAGTCCTTTTCGCACTAGGACGCGTATATACGAAGATATGGGCAAAATAAGTTTTTCAGATAAAAATTTCAATTTTTTTAGGTTTTGGGAGGATTATTCAATTTTTTTTTTGGGGTGGTCATGAATTAAAGTCCTTTTCGCGCTAGGGCGCTTAGTTTAGGAGATATGGGCAAAATAAGTTTTTCAGATAAAAATTTCAATTTTTTTAGGTTTTGGGAGGATTATTCATTTTTTTTTTGGGGTGGTCATGAATTAAAGTCCTTTTCGCGCTAGGGCGCTTAGTTTAGGAGATATGGGCAAAATAAGTTTTTCATATCAAAATTTAATTTTTTTTAGGTTTTGGGTGGATATGTCAATTTTTTGGGGGTGGTCACGAATTAAAGTCCTTTTCGCGCTAGGGCGCTTAGTTTAGCAGATGTGGGCAAAATAAGTTTTTCATATCAAAATTTAATTTTTTTTAGGTTTTGGGTGTGGTCACGAATTAAAGTCCTTTTCGCCCTAGAACGCATATTTAAGGAGATATGGGCAAAATAACTTTTTCATATAAAAATTGCAATTTTTTTAGGTTTTGAGCGGATTATTAAATTTTTTGGGGTGTTACGAATTAAAGCCCTTTTCGCTCTAGGACGCGTATATACGAAGATATGGGCAAAATAAGTTTTTCATATCAAAATTTATATTTTTTTAGGTTTTGGGTGGATTTGTCAATTTTTTGGAGGTTGTCACGAATTAAAGTCCTTTTCGCGCTAGGGCGCTTAGTTTAGGAGATATGGGCAAAATAAGTTTTTCATATCAAAATTTAAATTTTTTTAGGTTTTGGGTGTGGTCACGAATTAAAGTCCTTTTCGCCCTAGGACGTATATTTAAGGAGATATGGGCAAAATAACTTTTTCATATAAAAATTGCAATTTTTTTAGGTTTTGAGTGGATTATTAAATTTTTTGGGGTTTACGAATTAAAGTCCTTTTCGCTCTAGGACGCGTATATACGAAGATATGGGCAAAATAAGTTTTTCAGATAAAAACTTCAATTTTTTTAGGTTTTTGGAGGATTATTCAATTTTTTGGGAGGTGGTCATGAATTAAAGTCCTTTTCGCGCTAGGGCGCTTAGTTTAGGAGATATGGGCAAAATAAGTTTTTCATATCAAAACTTATATTTTTTTAGGTATTGGGTGGATTTGTCAATTTTTTTGGGGTGTTACGAATTAAAGTCCTTTTCGCTCTAGGGCGCCTATTTAAGGAGATATGGACAAAAAAACTTTTTCATATAAAAATTGCAATTTTTTTAGGTTTTGGGTGGATTTGTCAATTTTTTGGGGGTGGTCACGAATTAAAGTCCATTTCGTCCTAGGACGCATATTTAAGGAGATATGGGCAAAATAACTTTTTCATATAAAAATTGTAATTTTTTTAGGTTTTGGGCGGATTATTAAATTTTTTGGGGTTTACGAATTAAAGTCCTTTTCGCTCTAGGACGCGTATATACGAAGATATGGGCAAAATAAGATTTTCAGATAAAAATTTCAATTGTTTTAGGTTTTGGGAGGATTATTCAATTTTTTTTGGGGGGTGGTCATGAATTAAAGTCCTTTTCGCGCTAGGGCGCTTAGTTTAGGAGATATGGGCAAAATAAGTTTTTCATATCAAAATTTAAATTTTTTTAGGTTTTGGGTGGATTTGTCAAATTTCTGGGGGTGGTCACGAATTAAAGTACTTTTCGCCCTAGGACGTATATTTAAGGAGATATGGGCAAAATAACTTTTTCATATAAAAATTGCAATTTTTTTAGGTTTTGAGCGGATTATTAAATTTTTTGGGGTGTTACGAATTAAAGTCCTTTTCGCACTAGGACGCGTATATACGAAGATATGGGCAAAATAAGTTTTTCATATCAAAATTTAAATTTTTTTAGGTTTTGGGAGGATTATTCAATTTTTTTGGGGGTGGTCATGAATTAAAGTCCTTTTCGCGCTAGGGCGCTTAGTTTAGGAGATATGGGCAAAATAAGTTTTTCATATCAAATTTTTTTTAGGTTTTGGGTGGATTTGTCAATTTTTTGGGGGTTGTCACTAATTAAAGTCCTTTTCGCCCTAGGACGTATATTTAAGGAGATATGGGCAAAATAACTTTTTCATATAAAAATTGCAATTTTTTTAGGTTTTGAGCGGATTATTAAATTTTTTGGGGTGTTACGAATTAAAGTCCTTTTCGCACTAGGACGCGTATATACGAAGATATGGGCAAAATAAGTTTTTCAGATAAAAATTTCAATTTTTTTAGGTTTTGGGAGGATTATTCAATTTTTTTTTGGGGTGGTCATGAATTAAAGTCCTTTTCGCGCTAGGGCGCTTAGTTTAGGAGATATGGGCAAAATAAGTTTTTCAGATAAAAATTTCAATTTTTTTAGGTTTTGGGAGGATTATTCATTTTTTTTGGGGGTGGTCATGAATTAAAGTCCTTTTCGCGCTAGGGCGCTTAGTTTAGGAGATATGGGCAAAATAAGTTTTTCATATCAAAATTTATTTTTTTTTAGGTTTTGGGTGGATATGTCAATTTTTTGGGGGTGGTCACGAATTAAAGTCCTTTTCGCGCTAGGGCGCTTAGTTTAGCAGATGTGGGCAAAATAAGTTTTTCATATCAAAATTTAATTTTTTTAGGTTTTGGGTGTGGTCACGAACTAAAGTCCTTTTCGCCCTAGGACGCATATTTAAGGAGATATGGGCAAAATAACTTTTTCATATAAAAATTGCAATTTTTTTAGGTTTTGAGCGGATTATTAAATTTTTTGGGGTGTTACGAATTAAAGCCCTTTTCGCTCTAGGACGCGTATATACGAAGATATGGGCAAAATAAGTTTTTCATATCAACATTTAATTTTTTTTTAGGTTTTGGGTGGATATGTCAATTTTTTGGGGGTGGTCACGAATTAAAGTCCTTTTCGCGCTAGGGCGCTTAGTTTAGCAGATGTGGGCAAAATAAGTTTTTCATATCAAAATTTAATTTTTTTTAGGTTTTGGGTGTGGTCACGAATTAAAGTCCTTTTCGCCCTAGGACGCATATTTAAGGAGATATGGGCAAAATAACTTTTTCATATAAAAATTGCAATTTTTTTAGGTTTTGAGCGGATTATTAAATTTTTTGGGGTGTTACGAATTAAAGTCCTTTTCGCACTAGGACGCGTATATACGAAGATATGGGCAAAATAAATTTTTCAGATAAAAACTTCAATTTTTTTAGGTTTTTGGAGGATTATTCAATTTTTTGGGAGGTGGTCATGAATTAAAGTCCTTTTCGCGCTAGGGCGCTTAGTTTAGGAGATATGGGCAAAATAAGTTTTTCATATCAAAACTTATATTTTTTTAGGTATTGGGTGGATTTGTCAATTTTTTTGGGGTGTTACGAATTAAAGTCCTTTTCGCTCTAGGGCGCCTATTTAAGGAGATATGGACAAAAAAAAACTTTTTCATATAAAAATTGCAATTTTTTTAGGTTTTGGGTGGATTTGTCAATTTTTTGGGGGTGGTCACGAATTAAAGTCCATTTCGTCCTAGGACGCCTATTTAAGGAGATATGGGCAAAATAACTTTTTCATATAAAAATTTTAATTTTTTTAGGTTTTGGGCGGATTATTAAATTTTTTGGGGTGTTACGAATTAAAGCCCTTTTCGCTCTAGGACGCGTATATACGAAGATATGGGCAAAATAAGTTTTTCAGATAAAAATTTCAATTTTTTTAGGTTTTGGGAGGATTATTCAATTTTTTTGGTGGTGGTCATGAATTAAAGTCCTTTTCGCGCTAGGGCGCTTAGTTTAGGAGATATGGGCAAAATAGGTTTTTCATATCAAAATTTAAATTTTTTTAGGTTTTGGGTGGATTTGTCAAATTTCTGGGGGTGGTCACGAATTAAAGTCCTTTTCGCCCTAGGACGTATATTTAAGGAGATATGGGCAAAATAACTTTTTCATATAAAAATTGCAATTTTTTTAGGTTTTGAACGGATTATTAAATTTTTTTGGGTGTTACGAATTAAAGTCCTTTTCGCTCTAGGACGCGTATATACGAAGATATGGGCAAAATAAGTTTTTCAGATAAAAATTTCATTTTTTTTAGGTTTTGGGAGGATTATTCAATTTTTTTCGGAGTGGTCATGAATTAAAGTCCTTTTCGCGCTAGGGCGCTTAGTTTAGGAATGTGGGCAAAATAAGTTTTTCATATAAAAATTTAATTTTTTTAGGTTTTGGGTGGATTTGTCAATTTTTTGGGGGTGGTCACGAATTAGAGTCCTTTTCCCTTTAGGACGCATATTTAAGGAGATATTGTCAACAGAAATTTTTCATATGGGAAAAAAAAATTTTTTAAATAAAAATTCCATTTTTGTACGATTTGGGTGGATTTTGCAATTTTTTGGGATGTTACGAATTAAAGTCCTTTTGGCCCTAGGACGTATATTTAAGGAGATATGGGCAAAATAAGTTTTTCATATAAAAATTTCAATTTTTTTAGGTTTTGGTTGGAATATTAAATTTTTTGGGGTGGTCACGAATTAAAGTCCTTTTCGCCCTAGGACGTATATTTAAGGAGATATGGGCAAAATAACTTTTTCATATAAAAATTGCAATTTTTTTAGGTTTTGAGCGGATTATTAAAATTTTTGGGGTGTTACGAATTAAAGTCCTTTTCGCTCTAGGACGCGTATATACCAAGATATGGGCAAAATAAGATTTTCAGATAAACATTTAAATTTTTTTAGGTTTTGGGAGGATTATTAAATTGTGGTCATGAATTAAAGTCCTTTTCGCGCTAGGGCGCTTAGTTTAGGAGATATGGGCAAAATAAATTTTTCATATAAAAATTTAAATTTTTTTTAGGTTTTGGGTGGATTTGTCAATTTTTTGGGGGTGGTCACGAATTAAAGTCCTTTTCGCCCTAGGACGTATATTTAAGGAGATATGGGCAAAATAACTTTTTCATATAAAAATTGCAATTTTTAGGTTTTGAGCGGATTATTAAATTTCTTGGGGTGTTACGAATTTAAGTCCTTTTCGCTCTAGGACGCGTATATTCGAAGATATGGGCAAAATAAGTTTTTCAGATAAAAATTTCAATTTTTTAAGGTATTGGGAGGATTATTCAATTTTTTTGGGGGTGGTCATGAATTAAAGTCCTTTTCGCGCTAGGGCGCTTAGTTTAGGAGATATGGGCAAAATAAGTTTTTCATATCAAAACTTATATTTTTTTAGGTATTGGGTGGATTTGTCAATTTTTTTGGGGTGTTACGAATTAAAGTCCTTTTCGCTCTAGGGCGCCTATTTAAGGAGATATGGACAAAAAAAAACTTTTTCATATAAAAATTGCAATTTTTTTAGGTTTTGGGTGGATTTGTCAATTTTTTGGGGGTGGTCACGAATTAAAGTCCATTTCGTCCTAGGACGCCTATTTAAGGAGATATGGGCAAAATAACTTTTTCATATAAAAATTTTAATTTTTTTAGGTTTTGGGCGGATTATTAAATTTTTTGGGGTGTTACGAATTAAAGCCCTTTTCGCTCTAGGACGCGTATATACGAAGATATGGGCAAAATAAGTTTTTCAGATAAAAATTTCAATTTTTTTAGGTTTTGGGAGGATTATTCAATTTTTTTTGGTGGCGGTCATGAATTAAAGTCCTTTTCGCGCTAGGGCGCTTAGTTTAGGAGATATGGGCAAAATAAGTTTTTCATATCAAAATTTAAATTTTTTTAGGTTTTGGGTGGATTTGTCAAATTTCTGGGGGTGGTCACGAATTAAAGTCCTTTTCGCCCTAGGACGTATATTTAAGGAGATATGGGCAAAATAACTTTTTCATATAAAAATTGCAATTTTTTTAGGTTTTGAACGGATTATTAACTTTTTTTGGGTGTTACGAATTAAAGTCCTTTTCGCTCTAGGACGCGTATATACGAAGATATGGGCAAAATAAGTTTTTCAGATAAAAATTTCAATTTTTTTAGGTTTTGGGAGGATTATTCAATTTTTTTCGGAGTGGTCATGAATTAAAGTCCTTTTCGCGCTAGGGCGCTTAGTTTAGGAATGTGGGCAAAATAAGTTTTTCATATAAAAATTTAATTTTTTTAGGTTTTGGGTGGATTTGTCAATTTTTTGGGGGTGGTCACGAATTAGAGTCCTTTTCCCTTTAGGACGCATATTTAAGGAGATATTGTCAACAGAAATTTTTCATATGGGAAAAAAAAATTTTTTAAATAAAAATTCCATTTTTGTACGATTTGGGTGGATTTTGCAATTTTTTGGGATGTTACGAATTAAAGTCCTTTTGGCCCTAGGACGTATATTTAAGGAGATATGGGCAAAATAAGTTTTTCATATAAAAATTTCAATTTTTTTAGGTTTTGGTTGGAATATTAAATTTTTTGGGGTGGTCACGAATTAAAGTCCTTTTCGCCCTAGGACGTATATTTAAGGAGATATGGGCAAAATAACTTTTTCATATAAAAATTGCAATTTTTTTAGGTTTTGAGCGGATTATTAAAATTTTTGGGGTGTTACGAATTAAAGTCCTTTTCGCTCTAGGACGCGTATATACCAAGATATGGGCAAAATAAGATTTTCAGATAAACATTTAAATTTTTTTAGGTTTTGGGAGGATTATTAAATTGTTTGAGGGTGGTCATGAATTAAAGTCCTTTTCGCGCTAGGGCGCTTAGTTTAGGAGATATGGGCAAAATAAATTTTTCATATAAAAATTTAAATTTTTTTTAGGTTTTGGGTGGATTTGTCAATTTTTTGGGGGTGGTCACGAATTAAAGTCCTTTTCGCCCTAGGACGTATATTTAAGGAGATATGGGCAAAATAACTTTTTCATATAAAAATTGCAATTTTAAGGTTTTGAGCGGATTATTAAATTTCTTGGGGTGTTACGAATTTAAGTCCTTTTCGCTCTAGGACGCGTATATTCGAAGATATGGGCAAAATAAGTTTTTCAGATAAAAATTTCAATTTTTTAAGGTATTGGGAGGATTATTCAATTTTTTTGGGGGTGGTCATGAATTAAAGTCCTTTTCGCGCTAGGGCGCTTAGTTTAGGAGATATGGGCAAAATAAGTTTTTCATATCAAAATTTAATTTTTTTTAGGTTTTGGGTGGATTTGTCAATTGTTTGGGGGTGGTCACGAATTAAAGTCCATTTCGCCCTAGGACGCATATTTAAGGAGATATGGGCAAAATAACTTTTTCATATAAAAATTGCAATTTTTTAGGTTTTGAGCGGATTATTAAATTTTTTGGGGTGTTACGAATTAAAGTCCTTTTCGCTCTAGGACGCGTATATACGAAGATATGGGCAAAATAAGTTTTTCAGATAAAAATTTCAATTTTTTTAGGTTTTGGGAGGATTATTCAATTTTTTTTTGGGGTGATCATGAATTAAAGTCCTTTTCGCGCTAGGGCGCTTAGTTTAGGAGATATGGGCAAAATAAGTTTTTCATATCAAAATTTAAATTTTTTTAGGTTTTGGGTGGATTTGTCAAATTTCTGGGGGTGGTCACGAATTAAAGTCCTTTTCGCCCTAGGACGTATATTTAAGGAGATATGGGCAAAATAACTTTTTCATATAAAAATTGCAATTTTTTTAGGTTTTGAGCGGATTATTAAATTTTTTGGGGTGTTACGAATTAAAGTCCTTTTCGCTCTAGGACGCGTATATACGAAGATATGGGCAAAATAAGTTTTTCAGATAAAAATTTCAATTTTTTTAGGTTTTGGGAGGATTATAAAATTTTTTCGGAGTGGTCATGAATTAAAGTCCTTTTCGCGCTAGGGCGCTTAGTTTAGGAATATGGGCAAAATAAGTTTTTCATATAAAAATTTAATTTTTTTAGGTTTTGGGTGGATTTGTCAATTTTTTGGGGGGTGGTCACGAATTAGATTCCTTTTCCCTTTAGGACGCATATTTAAGGAGATATGGGCAAAAGAAATTTTTCATATGGGAAAAACAAATTTTTAAAATAAAAATTCCATTTTTGTACGATTTGGGTGGATTTTTCAATTTTTTGGGATGTTACGAATTAAAGTCCTTTTGGCCCTAGGACGTATATTTAAGGAGATATGGGCAAAATAAGTTTTTCATATAAAAATTTCAATTTTTTTAGGTTTTGGTTGGAATATTAAATTTTCTGGGGTGGTCACGAATTAAAGTCCTTTTCGCTATAGTACGCGTATATACGAAGATATGGGCAAAATAACATTTTCATATAAAAATTGCAATTTTTTAGGGTTTGGGTGGATTTTTCAATTTTTTGGTGGTGGTCATGAAATAAAGTCCTTTTGGCTCTAGGGCGCTTAGTTTAGGAATATGGGCAAAATAAGTTTTTCATATAAAAATTTAAATTTTTTTAGGTTTTGGGTGGATTTGTCAATTTTGTGGGGGTGGTCACTAATTAAAGTCCTTTTCGCCCTAGGACGTATATTTAAGGAGATATGGGCAAAATAACTTTTTCATATAAAAATTGCAATTTTTTTAGTTTTTGAGCGGATTATTAAATTTTTTGGGTGTGGTCACGAATTAAAGTCCTTTTCGCTCTAGGACGCGTATATACGAAGATATGGGCAAAATAAGTTTTTCAGATAAAAATTTCAATTTTTTTAGGTTTTGGGAGGATTATTTAATTTTTTTGGGGGTGGTCATAAATTAAAGTCCTTTTCGCGCTAGGGCGCTTAGTTTAGGAGATATGGGCAAAATAAGTTTTTCATATCAAAACTTATATTTTTTTAGGTATTGGGTGGATTTGTCAATTTTTTGGGGGGTGGTCACGAATTAAAGTCCTTTTCCCTTTAGGACGCATATTTAAGGAGATATGGGCAAAAGAAATTTTTCATATGGGAAAAACAAATTTTTAAAATAAAAATTCCATTTTTGTACGATTTGGGTGGATTTTTCAATTTTTTGGGATGTTACGAATTAAAGTCCTTTTGGCCCTAGGACGTATATTTAGGAGATATGGGAAAAATAAGTTTTTCATATAAAAATTTAATTTTTTTAGGTTTTGGGTGGATTTGTCAATTTTTTGGGGGGTGGTCACGAATTAGAGTCCTTTTCCCTTTAGGACGCATATTTAAGGAGATATGGGCAAAAGAAATTTTTCATATGGGAAAAACAAATTTTTAAAATAAAAATTCCATTTTTGTACGATTCGGGTGGATTTTTCAATTTTTTGGGATGTTACGAATTAAAGTCCTTTTGGCCCTAGGACGTATATTTAAGGAGATATGGGCAAAATAAGTTTTTCATATAAAAATTTCAATTTTTTTAGGTTTTGGTTGGAATATTAAATTTTTTGGGGTGGTCACGAATTAAAGTCCTTTTCGCTCTAGGACGCATATTTAAGGAGATATGGGCAAAAGAAATTTTTCATATGGGAAAAACAAATTTTTAAAATAAAAATTCAATTTTTGTACGATTTGGGTGGATTTTCGCCCTAGGACGCATATTTAAGGAGATATGGGCAAAATAACTTTTTCATATAAAAATTGTATTTTTTTTAGGTTTTGGGCGGATTATTAAATTTTTTGGGGTGTTACGAATTAAAGCCCTTTTCGCTCTAGGACGCGTATATACGAAGATATGGGCAAAATAAGATTTTCAGATAAAAATTTCAATTTTTTTAGGTTTTGGGAGGATTATTCAATTTATTGGGGGTGGTCATGAATTAAAGTCCTTTTCGCGCTAGGGCGCTTAGTTTAGGAGATATGGGCAAAATAAGTTTTTCATATCAAAATTTAAATTTTTTTAGGTTTTGGGTGGATTTGTCAAATTTCTGGGGGTGGTCACGAATTAAAGTCCTTTTCGCCCTAGGACGTATATTTAAGGAGATATGGGCAAAATAACTTTTTCATATAAAAATTGCAATTTTTTTAGGTTTTGAGCGGATTATTAAATTTTTTGGGGTGTTACGAATTAAAGTCCTTTTCGCTCTAGGACGCGTATATACGAAGATATGGGCAAAATAAGTTTTTCAGATAAAAATTTCAATTTTTTTAGGTTTTGGGAGGATTATAAAATTTTTTCGGAGTGGTCATGAATTAAAGTCCTTTTCGCGCTAGGGCGCTTAGTTTAGGAATATGGGCAAAATAAGTTTTTCATATAAAAATTTAATTTTTTTAGGTTTTGGGTGGATTTGTCAATTTTTTGGGGGGTGGTCACGAATTAGATTCCTTTTCCCTTTAGGACGCATATTTAAGGAGATATGGGCAAAAGAAATTTTTCATATGGGAAAAACAAATTTTTAAAATAAAAATTCCATTTTTGTACGATTTGGGTGGATTTTTCAATTTTTTGGGATGTTACGAATTAAAGTCCTTTTGGCCCTAGGACGTATATTTAAGGAGATATGGGCAAAATAAGTTTTTCATATAAAAATTTCAATTTTTTTAGGTTTTGGTTGGAATATTAAATTTTCTGGGGTGGTCACGAATTAAAGTCCTTTTCGCTATAGTACGCGTATATACGAAGATATGGGCAAAATAACATTTTCATATAAAAATTGCAATTTTTTAGGGTTTGGGTGGATTTTTCAATTTTTTGGTGGTGGTCATGAAATAAAGTCCTTTTGGCTCTAGGGCGCTTAGTTTAGGAATATGGGCAAAATAAGTTTTTCATATAAAAATTTAAATTTTTTTAGGTTTTGGGTGGATTTGTCAATTTTGTGGGGGTGGTCACTAATTAAAGTCCTTTTCGCCCTAGGACGTATATTTAAGGAGATATGGGCAAAATAACTTTTTCATATAAAAATTGCAATTTTTTTAGGTTTTGAGCGGATTATTAAATTTTTTGGGTGTGGTCACGAATTAAAGTCCTTTTCGCTCTAGGACGCGTATATACGAAGATATGGGCAAAATAAGTTTTTCAGATAAAAATTTCAATTTTTTTAGGTTTTGGGAGGATTATTTAATTTTTTTGGGGGTGGTCATAAATTAAAGTCCTTTTCGCGCTAGGGCGCTTAGTTTAGGAGATATGGGCAAAATAAGTTTTTCATATCAAAACTTATATTTTTTTAGGTATTGGGTGGATTTGTCAATTTTTTGGGGGGTGGTCACGAATTAAAGTCCTTTTCCCTTTAGGACGCATATTTAAGGAGATATGGGCAAAAGAAATTTTTCATATGGGAAAAACAAATTTTTAAAATAAAAATTCCATTTTTGTACGATTTGGGTGGATTTTTCAATTTTTTGGGATGTTACGAATTAAAGTCCTTTTGGCCCTAGGACGTATATTTAAGGAGATATGGGAAAAATAAGTTTTTCATATAAAAATTTAATTTTTTTAGGTTTTGGGTGGATTTGTCAATTTTTTGGGGGGTGGTCACGAATTAGAGTCCTTTTCCCTTTAGGACGCATATTTAAGGAGATATGGGCAAAAGAAATTTTTCATATGGGAAAAACAAATTTTTAAAATAAAAATTCCATTTTTGTACGATTCGGGTGGATTTTTCAATTTTTTGGGATGTTACGAATTAAAGTCCTTTTGGCCCTAGGACGTATATTTAAGGAGATATGGGCAAAATAAGTTTTTCATATAAAAATTTCAATTTTTTTAGGTTTTGGTTGGAATATTAAATTTTTTGGGGTGGTCACGAATTAAAGTCCTTTTCGCTCTAGGACGCATATTTAAGGAGATATGGGCAAAAGAAATTTTTCATATGGGAAAAACAAATTTTTAAAATAAAAATTCAATTTTTGTACGATTTGGGTGGATTTTCGCCCTAGGACGCATATTTAAGGAGATATGGGCAAAATAACTTTTTCATATAAAAATTGTATTTTTTTTAGGTTTTGGGCGGATTATTAAATTTTTTGGGGTGTTACGAATTAAAGCCCTTTTCGCTCTAGGACGCGTATATACGAAGATATGGGCAAAATAAGATTTTCAGATAAAAATTTCAATTTTTTTAGGTTTTGGGAGGATTATTCAATTTATTGGGGGTGGTCATGAATTAAAGTCCTTTTCGCGCTAGGGCGCTTAGTTTAGGAGATATGGGCAAAATAAGTTTTTCATATCAAAATTTAAATTTTTTTAGGTTTTGGGTGGATTTGTCAAATTTCTGGGGGTGGTCACGAATTCAAGTCCTTTTCGCCCTAGGACGTATATTTAAGGAGATATGGGCAAAATAACTTTTTCATATAAAAATTGCAATTTTTTAGGTTTTGAGCGGATTATTAAATTTTTTGGGGTGTTACGAATTAAAGTCCTTTTCGCTCTAGGACGCGTATATACGAAGATATGGGCAAAATAAGTTTTTCAGATAAAAATTTCAATTTTTTTAGGTTTTGGGAGGATTATTCAATTTTTTTCGGAGTGGTCATGAATTAAAGTCCTTTTCGCGCTAGGGCGCTTAATTTAGGAATATGGGCAAAATAAGTTTTTCATATAAAAATTTAATTTTTTTAGGTTTTGGGTGGATTTGTCAATTTTTAGGGGGGGTGGTCACGAATTAGAGTCCTTTTCCCTTTAGGACGCATATTTAAGGAGATATGGGCAAAAGAAATTTTTCATATGGGAAAAACAAATTTTTAAAATAAAGATTCCATTTTTGTACGATTTGGGTGGATTTTTCAATTTTTTGGGATGTTACGAATTAAAGTCCTTTTGGCCCTAGGACGTATATTTAAGGAGATATGGGCAAAATAAGTTTTTCATATAAAAATTTAATTTTTTTAGGTTTTGGGTGGATTTGTCAATTTTTTGGGGGGTGGTCACGAATTAGAGTCCTTTTCCCTTTAGGACGCATATTTAAGGAGATATGGGCAAAAGAAATTTTTCATATGGGATCAACAAATTTTTAAAATAAAAGGTCCATTTTTGTACGATTTGGGTGGATTTTTCAATTTTTTGGGATGTTACGAATTAAAGTCCTTTTGGCCCTAGGACGTATATTTAAGGAGATATGGGCAAAATAAGTTTTTCATATAAAAATTTAAATTTTTTTAGGTTTTGGTTGGAATATTAAATTTTTTGGGGTGGTCACGAATTAAAGTCCTTTTCGCTATAGTACGCCTATATACGAAGATATGGGCAAAATAACATTTTCATATAAAAATTGCAATTTTTTTAGGTTTTGGGAGGATTATTCAATTTTTTTGGGGGTGGTCATAAATTAAAGTCCTTTTCGCGCTAGGGCGCTTAGTTTAGGAGATATGGGCAAAATAAGTTTTTCATATCAAAACTTATATTTTTTTAGGTATTGGGTGGATTTGTCAATTTTTTGGGGGGTGGTCACGAATTAAAGTCCTTTTCCCTTTAGGACGCATATTTAAGGAGATATGGGCAAAAGAAATTTTTCATATGGGAAAAACAAATTTTTAAAATAAAAATTCCATTTTTGTACGATTTGGGTGGATTTTTCAATTTTTTGGGATGTTACGAATTAAAGTCCTTTTGGCCCTAGGACGATATTTAAGGAGATATGGGAAAAATAAGTTTTTCATATAAAAATTTAATTTTTTTAGGTTTTGGGTGGATTTGTCAATTTTTTGGGGGGTGGTCACGAATTAGAGTCCTTTTCCCTTTAGGACGCATATTTAAGGAGATATGGGCAAAAGAGATTTTTCATATGGGAAAAACAAATTTTTAAAATAAAAATTCCATTTTTGTACGATTTGGGTGGATTTTTCAATTTTTTGGGATGTTACGAATTAAAGTCCTTTTGGCCCTAGGACGTATATTTAAGGAGATATGGGCAAAATAAGTTTTTCATATAAAAATTTCAATTTTTTTAGGTTTTGGTTGGAATATTAAATTTTTTGGGGTGGTCACGAATTAAAGTCCTTTTCGCTATAGTACGCGTATATACGAAGATATGGGCAAAATAACATTTTCATATAAAAATTGCAATTTTTTAGGGTTTGGGTGGATTTTTCAATTTTTTGGTGGTGGTCATGAAATAAAGTCCTTTTGGCTCTAGGGCGCTTAGTTTAGGAATATGGGCAAAATAAGTTTTTCATATCAAAATTTAAATTTTTTTAGGTTTTGGGTGGATTTGTCAATATTGTGGGGGTGGTCACGAATTAAAGTCCTTTTCGCCCTACGACGTATATTTAAGGAGATATGGGCAAAATAACTTTTTCATATAAAAATTGCAATTTTTTTAGGTTTTGAGTGGATTATTAAATTTTTTGGGTGTGGTCACGAATTAAAGTCCTTTTCGCTCTAGGACGCATATTTAAGGAGATATGGGCAAAAGAAATTTTTCATATGGGAAAAACAAATTTTTAAAATAAAAATTCAATTTTTGTACGATTTGGGTGGATTTTCGCCCTAGGACGCATATTTAAGGAGATATGGGCAAAATAACTTTTTCATATAAAAATTGTAATTTTTTTAGGTTTTGGGCGGATTATTAAATTTTTTGGGGTGTTACGAATTAAAGCCCTTTTCGCTCTAGGACGCGTATATACGAAGATATGGGCAAAATAAGATTTTCAGATAAAAATTTCAATTTTTTTTTAGGTTTTGGGAGGATTATTCAATTTATTGGGGGTGGTCATGAATTAAAGTCCTTTTCGCGCTAGGGCGCTTAGTTTAGGAGATATGGGCAAAATAAGCTTTTCATATCAAAATTTAAATTTTTTTAGGTTTTGGGTGGATTTGTCAAATTTCTGGGGGTGGTCACGAATTAAAGTCCTTTTCGCCCTAGGACGTATATTTAAGGAGATATGGGCAAAATAACTTTTTCATATAAAAATTGCAATTTTTTAGGTTTTGAGCGGATTATTAAATTTTTTGGGGTGTTACGAATTAAAGTCCTTTTCGCTCTAGGACGCGTATATACGAAGATATGGGCAAAATAAGTTTTTCAGATAAAAATTTCAATTTTTTTAGGTTTTGGGAGGATTATTCAATTTTTTTCGGAGTGGTCATAAATTAAAGTCCTTTTCGCGCTAGGGCGCTTAATTTAGGAATATGGGCAAAATAAGTTTTTCATATAAAAATTTAATTTTTTTAGGTTTTGGGTGGATTTGTCAATTTTTTGGGGGGTGGTCACGAATTAGAGTCCTTTTCCCTTTAGGACGCATATTTAAGGAGATATGGGCAAAAGAAATTTTTCATATGGGAAAAACAAATTTTTAAAATAAAAATTCCATTTTTGTACGATTTGGGTGGATTTTTCAATTTTTTGGGATGTTACGAATTAAAGTCCTTTTGGCCCTAGGACGTATATTTAAGGAGATATGGGCAAAATAAGTTTTTCATATAAAAATTTCAATTTTTTTAGGTTTTGGTTGGAATATTAAATTTTCTGGGGTGGTCACGAATTAAAGTCCTTTTCGCTATAGTACGCGTATATACGAAGATATGGGCAAAATAACATTTTCATATAAAAATTGCAATTTTTTAGGGTTTGGGTGGATTTTTCAATTTTTTGGTGGTGGTCATGAAATAAAGTCCTTTTGGCTCTAGGGCGCTTAGTTTAGGAATATGGGCAAAATAAGTTTTTCATATCAAAATTTAAATTTTTTTAGGTTTTGGGTGGATTTGTCAATTTTGTGGGGGTGGTCACTAATTAAAGTCCTTTTCGCCCTAGGACGTATATTTAAGGAGATATGGGCAAAATAACTTTTTCATATAAAAATTGCAATTTTTTTAGGTTTTGAGCGGATTATTAAATTTTTTGGGTGTGGTCACGAATTAAAGTCCTTTTCGCTCTAGGACGCGTATATACGAAGATATGGGCAAAATAAGTTTTTCAGATAAAAATTTCAATTTTTTTAGGTTTTGGGAGGATTATTTAATTTTTTTGGGGGTGGTCATAAATTAAAGTCCTTTTCGCGCTAGGGCGCTTAGTTTAGGAGATATGGGCAAAATAAGTTTTTCATATCAAAACTTATATTTTTTTAGGTATTGGGTGGATTTGTCAATTTTTTGGGGGGTGGTCACGAATTAAAGTCCTTTTCCCTTTAGGACGCATATTTAAGGAGATATGGGCAAAAGAAATTTTTCATATGGGAAAAACAAATTTTTAAAATAAAAATTCCATTTTTGTACGATTTGGGTGGATTTTTCAATTTTTTGGGATGTTACGAATTAAAGTCCTTTTGGCCCTAGGACGTATATTTAAGGAGATATGGGAAAAATAAGTTTTTCATATAAAAATTTAATTTTTTTAGGTTTTGGGTGGATTTGTCAATTTTTTGGGGGGTGGTCACGAATTAGAGTCCTTTTCCCTTTAGGACGCATATTTAAGGAGATATGGGCAAAAGAAATTTTTCATATGGGAAAAACAAATTTTTAAAATAAAAATTCCATTTTTGTACGATTTGGGTGGATTTTTCAATTTTTTGGGATGTTACGAATTAAAGTCCTTTTGGCCCTAGGACGTATATTTAAGGAGATATGGGCAAAATAAGTTTTTCATATAAAAATTTCAATTTTTTTAGGTTTTGGTTGGAATATTAAATTTTTTGGGGTGGTCACGAATTAAAGTCCTTTTCGCTCTAGGACGCATATTTAAGGAGATATGGGCAAAAGAAATTTTTCATATGGGAAAAACAAATTTTTAAAATAAAAATTCAATTTTTGTACGATTTGGGTGGATTTTCGCCCTAGGACGCATATTTAAGGAGATATGGGCAAAATAACTTTTTCATATAAAAATTGTATTTTTTTTAGGTTTTGGG
Organism: Haematobia irritans; assembly: GCF_050003625.1. Lineage (NCBI taxonomy): Eukaryota > Metazoa > Arthropoda > Insecta > Diptera > Muscidae > Haematobia > Haematobia irritans. Next base: position 69,451,574 of record NC_134400.1, on the reverse strand, counting down.
CGGATTATTAAATTTTTTGGGGTGTTACGAATTAAAGCCCTTTTCGCTCTAGGACGCGTATATACGAAGATATGGGCAAAATAAGATTTTCAGATAAAAATTTCAATTTTTTTAGGTTTTGGGAGGATTATTCAATTTATTGGGGGTGGTCATGAATTAAAGTCCTTTTCGCGCTAGGGCGCTTAGTTTAGGAGATATGGGCAAAATAAGTTTTTCATATCAAAATTTAAATTTTTTTAGGTTTTGGGTGGATTTGTCAAATTTCTGGGGGTGGTCACGAATTCAAGTCCTTTTCGCCCTAGGACGTATATTTAAGGAGATATGGGCAAAATAACTTTTTCATATAAAAATTGCAATTTTTTAGGTTTTGAGCGGATTATTAAATTTTTTGGGGTGTTACGAATTAAAGTCCTTTTCGCTCTAGGACGCGTATATACGAAGATATGGGCAAAATAAGTTTTTCAGATAAAAATTTCAATTTTTTTAGGTTTTGGGAGGATTATTCAATTTTTTTTCGGAGTGGTCATGAATTAAAGTCCTTTTCGCGCTAGGGCGCTTAATTTAGGAATATGGGCAAAATAAGTTTTTCATATAAAAATTTAATTTTTTTAGGTTTTGGGTGGATTTGTCAATTTTTAGGGGGGGTGGTCACGAATTAGAGTCCTTTTCCTTTAGGACGCATATTTAAGGAGATATGGGCAAAAGAAATTTTTCATATGGGAAAAACAAATTTTTAAAATAAAGATTCCATTTTTGTACGATTTGGGTGGATTTTTCAATTTTTTGGGATGTTACGAATTAAAGTCCTTTTGGCCCTAGGACGTATATTTAAGGAGATATGGGCAAAATAAGTTTTTCATATAAAAATTTAATTTTTTTAGGTTTTGGGTGGATTTGTCAATTTTTTGGGGGGTGGTCACGAAATAGAGTCCTTTTCCCTTTAGGACGCATATTTAAGGAGATATGGGCAAAAGAAATTTTTCATATGGGATCAACAAATTTTTAAAATAAAAGGTCCATTTTTGTACGATTTGGGTGGATTTTTCAATTTTTTGGGATGTTACGAATTAAAGTCCTTTTGGCCCTAGGACGTATATTTAAGGAGATATGGGCAAAATAAGTTTTTCATATAAAAATTTAAATTTTTTTAGGTTTTGGTTGGTATATAAATTTTTTTGGGGTGGTCACGAATTAAAGTCCTTTTCGCTATAGTACGCCTATATACGAAGATATGGGCAAAATAACATTTTCATATAAAAATTGCAATTTTTTTTAGGTTTTGGGAGGATTATTCAATTTTTTTGGGGGTGGTCATAAATTAAAGTCCTTTTCGCGCTAGGGCGCTTAGTTTAGGAGATATGGGCAAAATAAGTTTTTCATATCAAAACTTATATTTTTTTAGGTATTGGGTGGATTTGTCAATTTTTTGGGGGGTGGTCACGAATTAAAGTCCTTTTCCCTTTAGGACGCATATTTAAGGAGATATGGGCAAAAGAAATTTTTCATATGGGAAAAACAAATTTTTAAAATAAAAATTCCATTTTTGTACGATTTGGGTGGATTTTTCAATTTTTTGGGATGCTACGAATTAAAGTCCTTTTGGCCCTAGGACGATATTTAAGGAGATATGGGAAAAATAAGTTTTTCATATAAAAATTTAATTTTTTTAGGTTTTGGGTGGATTTGTCAATTTTTTGGGGGGTGGTCACGAATTAGAGTCCTTTTCCCTTTAGGACGCATATTTAAGGAGATATGGGCAAAAGAAATTTTTCATATGGGAAAAACAAATTTTTAAAATAAAAATTCCATTTTTGTACGATTTGGGTGGATTTTTCAATTTTTTGGGATGTTACGAATTAAAGTCCTTTTGGCCCTAGGACGTATATTTAAGGAGATATGGGCAAAATAAGTTTTTCATATAAAAATTTCAATTTTTTTAGGTTTTGGTTGGAATATTAAATTTTTTGGGGTGGTCACGAATTAAAGTCCTTTTCGCTATAGTACGCGTATATACGAAGATATGGGCAAAATAACATTTTCATATAAAAATTGCAATTTTTTAGGGTTTGGGTGGATTTTTCAATTTTTTGGTGGTGGTCATGAAATAAAGTCCTTTTGGCTCTAGGGCGCTTAGTTTAGGAATATGGGCAAAATAAGTTTTTCATATCAAAATTTAAATTTTTTTAGGTTTTGGGTGGATTTGTCAATATTGTGGGGGTGGTCACGAATTAAAGTCCTTTTCGCCCTACGACGTATATTTAAGGAGATATGGGCAAAATAACTTTTTCATATAAAAATTGCAATTTTTTTAGGTTTTGAGTGGATTATTAAATTTTTTGGGTGTGGTCACGAATTAAAGTCCTTTTCGCTCTAGGACGCATATTTAAGGAGATATGGGCAAAAGAAATTTTTCATATGGGAAAAACAAATTTTTAAAATAAAAATTCAATTTTTGTACGATTTGGGTGGATTTTCGCCCTAGGACGCATATTTAAGGAGATATGGGCAAAATAACTTTTTCATATAAAAATTGTAATTTTTTTAGGTTTTGGGCGGATTATTAAATTTTTTGGGGTGTTACGAATTAAAGCCCTTTTCGCTCTAGGACGCGTATATACGAAGATATGGGCAAAATAAGATTTTCAGATAAAAATTTCAATTTTTTTTAGGTTTTGGGAGGATTATTCAATTTATTGGGGGTGGTCATGAATTAAAGTCCTTTTCGCGCTAGGGCGCTTAGTTTAGGAGATATGGGCAAAATAAGCTTTTCATATCAAAATTTAAATTTTTTTAGGTTTTGGGTGGATTTGTCAAATTTCTGGGGGTGGTCACGAATTAAAGTCCTTTTCGCCCTAGGACGTATATTTAAGGAGATATGGGCAAAATAACTTTTTCATATAAAAATTGCAATTTTTTAGGTTTTGAGCGGATTATTAAATTTTTTGGGGTGTTACGAATTAAAGTCCTTTTCGCTCTAGGACGCGTATATACGAAGATATGGGCAAAATAAGTTTTTCAGATAAAAATTTCAATTTTTTTAGGTTTTGGGAGGATTATTCAATTTTTTTCGGAGTGGTCATAAATTAAAGTCCTTTTCGCGCTAGGGCGCTTAATTTAGGAATATGGGCAAAATAAGTTTTTCATATAAAAATTTAATTTTTTTAGGTTTTGGGTGGATTTATCAATTTTTTGGGGGGTGGTCACGAATTAGAGTCCTTTTCCCTTTAGGACGCATATTTAAGGAGATATGGGCAAAAGAAATTTTTCATATGGGAAAAACAAATTTTTAAAATAAAGATTCCATTTTTGTACGATTTGGGTGGATTTTTCAATTTTTTGGGATGTTACGAATTAAAGTCCTTTTGGCCCTAGGACGTATATTTAAGGAGATATGGGCAAAATAAGTTTTTCATATAAAAATTTCAATTTTTTTAGATTTTGGTTGGAATATTAAATTTTTTGGGGTGGTCACGAATTAAAGTCCTTTTCGCTATAGTACGCGTATATACGAAGATATGGGCAAAATAACATTTTCATATAAAAATTTCAATTTTTTAGGGTTTGGGTGGATTTTTCAATTTTTTGGTGGTGGTCATGAAATAAAGTCCTTTTGGCTCTAGGGCGCTTAGTTTAGGAATATGGGCAAAATAAGTTTTTCATATCAAAATTTAAATTTTTTTAGGTTTTGGGTGGATTTGTCAGTTTTGTGGGGGTGGTCACGAAATAAAGTCCTTTTCGCCCTAGGACGTATATTTAAGGAGATATGGGCAAAATAAGTTTTTCATATAAAAATTGCAATTTTTTAGGTTTTGGTTGGAATATTAAATTTTTTGGGGTGGTCACGAATTAAAGTCCTTTTCGCTATAGTACGCGTATATACGAAGATATGGGCAAAATAACATTTTCATATAAAAATTGCAATTTTTTAGGGTTTGGGTGTATTTTTCAATTTTTTGGTGGTGGTCATGAAATAAAGTCCTTTTGGCTCTAGGGCGCTTAGTTTAGGAATATGGGCAAAATAAGTTTTTCATATGAAAATTTAAATTTTTTTAGGTTTTGGGTGGATTTGTCAATTTTGTGGGGGTGGTCACGAATTAAAGTCCTTTTCGCCCTAGGACGTATATTTAAGGAGATATGGGCAAAATAACTTTTTCATATAAAAATTGCAATTTTTTTAGGTTTTGAGCGGATTATTAAATTTTTTGGGGTGTTACGAATTAAAGTCCTTTTCGCTCTAGGACGCGTATATACCAAGATATGGGAAAAATAAGATTTTCATATAAACAATTAAATTTTTTTAGGTTTTGGGAGGATTATTCAATTTTTTGAGGGTGGTCATGAATTAAAGTCCTTATCGCGCTTAGTTTAGGAGATATGGGCAAAATAAGTTTTTCATATCAAAATTTAATTTTTTTTAGGTTTTGGGTGGATTTATCAATTTTTTGGGGGGTGGTCACGAATTAGAGTCCTTTTCCCTTTAGGACGCATATTTAAGGAGATATGGGCAAAAGAAATTTTTCATATGGGAAAAACAAATTTTTAAAATAAAAATTCCATTTTTGTACGATTTGGGTGGATTTTTCAATTTTTTGGGATGTTACGAATTAAAGTCCTTTTGGCCCTAGGACGTATATTTAAGGAGATATGGGCAAAATAAGTTTTTCATATAAAAAGTTCAATTTTTTTAGGTTTTGGTTGGAATATTAAATTTTTTGGGGTGGTCACGAATTAAAGTCCTTTTCGCTATAGTACGCGTATATACGAAGATATGGGCAAAATAACATTTTCATATAAAAATTGCAATTTTTTAGGGTTTGGGTGTATTTTTCAATTTTTTGGTGGTGGTCATGAAATAAAGTCCTTTTGGCTCTAGGGCGCTTAGTTTAGGAATATGGGCAAAATAAGTTTTTCATATCAAAATTTAAATTTTTTTAGGTTTTGGGTGGATTTGTCAATTTTTTGGGGGTGGTCACGAATTAAAGTCCATTTCGCCCTAGGACGTATATTTAAGGAGATATGGGCAAAATAACTTTTTCATATAAAAATTGCAATTTTTGAGGTTTTGAGCGGATTATTAAATTTCTTGGGGTGTTACGAATTAAAGTCCTTTTCGCTCTAGGACGCGTATATACGAAGATATGGGCAAAATAAGTTTTTCAGATAAAAATTTCAATTTTTTAAGGTATTGGGAGGATTATTCAATTTTTTTGGGGTGGTCATGAATTAAAGTCCTTTTCGCGCTAGGGCGCTTAGTTTAGGAGATATGGGCAAAATAAGTTTTTCATATCAAAATTTAATTTTTTTTAGGTTTTGGGTGGATTTGTCAATTTTTTGGGTGTGGTCACGAATTAAAGTCCTTTTCGCCCTAGGACGTATATTTAAGGAGATATGGGCAAAATAACTTTTTCATATAAAAATTGCAATTTTTTTAGGTTTTGAGCGGATTATTAAATTTTTTGGGGTGTTACGAATTAAAGTCCTTTTCGCTCTAGGACGCGTATATACGAAGATATGGGCAAAATAAGTTTTTCAGATAAAAATTTAAATTTTTTTAGGTTTTGGGAGGATTATTCAAGTTTTTTGGGGGTGGTCATGAATTAAAGTCCTTTTCGCGCTAGGGCGCTTAGTTTAGGAGATATGGGCAAAATAAGTTTTTCATATCAAAATTTAAATTTTTTTAGGTTTTGGGTGGATTTGTCAATTTTTTGGGGGTGGTCACGAATTAAAGTCCATTTCGCCCTAGGATGCATATTTAAGGAGATATGGGCAAAATAACTTTTTCATATAAAAATTGCAATTTTTTTAGGTTTTGAGCGGATTATTAAATTTTTTGGGGTGTTACGAATTAAAGTCCTTTTCGCTCTAGGACGCGTATATACGAAGATATGGGCAAAATAAGTTTTTCAGATAAAAATTTCAATTTTTTTAGGTTTTGGGAGGATTATTCAATTTTTTTTTTGGGGGTGGTCATGAATTAAAGTCCTTTTCGCGCTAGGGCGCTTAGTTTAGGAGATATGGGCAAAATAAGTTTTTCATATCAAAATTTAAATTTTTTTAGGTTTTCGGTGGATTTGTCAATTTTTTGGGGGTGGTCACGAATTAAAGTCCTTTTCGCCCTAGGACGCATATTTAAGGAGATGGGCAAAATAACTTTTTCATATAAAAATTGCAATTTTTTTAGGTTTTGAGCGGATTATTAAATTTTTTGGGTGTGGTCACGAATTAAAGTCCTTTTCGCTCTAGGACGCGTATATACGAAGATATGGGCAAAATAAGTTTTTCAGATACAAATTTCAATTTTTTTAGGTTTTGGGAGGTTTATTCAATTTTTTGGGGGTGGTCATAAATTAAAGTCCTTTTCGCGCTAGGGCGCTTAGTTTAGGAGATATGGGCAAAATAAGTTTTTCATATCAAAATTTAAATTTTGTTAGGTTTTGGGTGGATTTGTCAAGTTTTTGGGGGTTGTCACGAATTAAAGTCCTTTTCGCCCTAGGACGTATATTTAAGGAGATATGGGCAAAATAACTTTTTCATATAAAAATTGCAATTTTTTTAGGTTTTGAGCGGATTATTAAATTTTTTGGGGTGTTACGAATTAAAGTCCTTTTCGCTCTAGGACGCGTATATACGAAGATATGGGCAAAATAAGTTTTTCAGATAAAAATTTCAATTTTTTTAGGTTTTGGGAGGATTATTCAATTTTTTTGGGGGTGGTCATGAATTAAAGTTCTTTTCGCGCTAGGGCGCTTAGTTTAGGAGATATGGGCAAAATAAGTTTTTCATATCAAAATTTAATTTTTTTTAGGTTTTGGGTGGTTTTTTGAATATTTTGGGGGTGGTCACGAATTAAAGTCCTTTTCGCCCTAGGACGTATATTTAAGGAGATATGGGCAAAATAACTTTTTCATATAAAAATTGCAATTTTTTTAGGTTTTGAGCGGATTATTACATTTTTTGGGGTGTTACGAATTAAAGTCCTTTTCGCTCTAGGACGCGTATATACGAAGATATGGGCAAAATAAGTTTTTCAGATAAAAATTTCAATTTTTTTAGGTTTTGGGAGGATTATTTAATTTTTTGGGGGAGGTCATGAATTAAAGTCCTTTTCGCGCTAGGGTGCTTAGTTTAGGAGATATGGGCAAAATAAGTTTTTCATATCAAAATTTAAATTTTTTTTAGGTTTGGGTGGATTTGTCAATTTTTTGGGTGTGGTCACGAATTAAAGTCCTTTTCGCCCTAGGACATATATGTAAGGAGATATGGGCAAAATAACTTTTTCATATAAAAATTGCAATTTTTAGGTTTTGAGCGGATTATTACATTTTTTGGGTGTTACGAATTAAAGTCCTTTTCGCTCTAGGACGCGTATATACGAAGATATGGGCAAAATAAGTTTTTCAGATAAAAATTTCAATTTTTTTAGGTTTTGGGAGGATTATTTAATTTTTTTGGGGGAGGTCATGAATTAAAGTCCTTTTCGCGCTAGGGTGCTTAGTTTAGGAGATATGGGCAAAATAAGTTTTTCATATCAAAATTTAAATTTTTTTTAGGTTTGGGTGGATTTGTCAATTTTTTGGGTGTGGTCACGAATTAAAGTCCTTTTCGCCCTAGGACATATATGTAAGGAGATATGGGCAAAATAACTTTTTCATATAAAAATTGCAATTTTTAGGTTTTGAGCGGATTATTACATTTTTTGGGTGTTACGAATTAAAGTCCTTTTCGCTCTAGGACGCGTATATACGAAGATATGGGCAAAATAAGTTTTTCAGATAAAAATTTCAATTTTTTTTAGGTTTTGGGAGGATTATTCAATTTTTTGGGGGTGGTCATGAATTAAAGTCCTTTTCGCCCTAGGGCGTATATTTAAGGAGAAATGGGCAAAATAACTTTTTCATATAAAAATTGCAATTTTTTTAGGTTTTGAGTGGATTATTAAATTTTTTGGGGTGTTACGAATTAAAGTCCTTTTCGCTCTAGGACGCGTATATACGAAGATATGGGCAAAATAAGTTTTTCAGATAAAAATTTAAATTTTTTTAGGTTTTGGGAGGATTATTCAATTTTTTTGGGGGTGGTCATGAATTAAAGTCCTTTTCGCGCTAGGGCGCTTAGTTTAGGAGATATAGGCAAAATAAGTTTTTCATATCAACATTAAAATTTTTTTAGGTTTTGGGTGGATTTGTCAATTTTTTGGGGGTGGTCACGAATTAAAGTCCTTTTCGCGCTAGGGCGCTTAGTTTAGGAGATATGGGCAAAATAAATTTTTCATATCAAAATTTATTTTTTTTTAGGTTTTGGGTGGATTTGTCAATTTTTTGGGGGTGGTCACGAATTAAAGTCTATTTCGCCCTAGGACGCATATTTAAGGAGATATGGGCAAAATAACTTTTTCATATTAAAATTGCAATTTTTTTAGGGGTGTTACGAACTAAAGACCTTTTCGCTCTAGGACGCGTATATACGAAGATATGGGCAAAATAAGTTTTTCAGATAAAAATTTCAATTTTTTTAGGTTTTGGGAGGATTATTAAATTTTTTTGGGGTGGTCATGAATTAAAGTCCTTTTCGCGCTAGGCGCTTAGTTTAGATATGGGCAAAATAAGTTTTTCATATCAAAATTTAAATTTTTTTTAGGTTTTGGGTGGATTTGTCAATTTTTTGGGGGTTGTCACGAATTAAAGTCCTTTTCGCCCTAGGACGTATATTTAAGGAGATATGGGCAAAATAACTTTTTCATATAAAAATTGCAATTTTTTTAGGTTTTGAGCGGATTATTAAATTGTTTGGGGTGTTACGAATTAAAGTCCTTTTCGTTCTAGGCGTATATAGAAAGATATGGGCAAAATAAGTTTTTCAGATAAAAATTTCAATTTTTTTAGGTTTTGGGAGGATTATTCAATTTTTTTTTTGGGTGGTCATGAATTAAAGTCCTTTTCGCGCTAGGGCGCTTAGTTTAGGAGATATGGCAAAAAAAGTTTTTCATATCAAAATTTAAATTTTTTTTAGGTTTTGGGTGGATTTGTCACTTTTTTGGGTGTGGTCACGAATTAAAGTCCTTTTCGCCCTAGGACGTATATTTAAGGAGATATGGGCAAAATAACTTTTTCATATAAAAATTGCAATTTTTTTAGGTTTTGAGTGGATTATTAAATTTTTTGGGGTGTTACGAATTAAAGTCCTTTTCGCTCTAGGACGCGTATATACGAAGATATGGGCAAAATAAGTTTTTCAGATAAAAATTTCAATTTTTTTAGGTTTTGGGAGGATTATAAAATTTTTTGGGGGTGGTCATGAATTAAAGTCCTTTTCGCGCTAGGGCGCTTAGTTTAGGAGATATGGGCAAAATAAATTTTTCATATCAAAATTTAATTTTTTTTAGGTTTTGGGTGGATTTGTCAATTTTTTGGGGGTGGTCACGAATTAAAGTCCATTTCGCCCTAGGACGCATATTTAAGGAGATATGGGCAAAATAACTTTTTCATATTAAAATTGCAATTTTTTTAGGTTTTGAGTGGATTATTAAATTTTTTGGGGTGTTACGAATTAAAGACCTTTTCGCTCTAGGACGCGTATATACGAAGATATGGGCAAAATACATTTTTCAGATAAAAATTTCATTTTTTTTAGGTTTTGGGAGGATTATTCAATTTTTTTGGGGTGGTCATGAATTAAAGTCCTTTTCGCGCTAGGGAGCTTAGTTTAGGAGATATGGCAAACAAAAGTTTTTCATATCAAAATTTAAATTTTTTTAGTTTTTGGGTGGATTTGTCAATTTTTTGGGGGTGGTCACGAATTAAAGTCCTTTTCGCGCTAGGGCGCTTAGTTTAGGAGATATGGGCAAAATAAGTTTTTCATATCAAAATTTAAATTTTTTTTAGGTTTTGGGTGGATTTGTCAATTTTTTGGGGGTTGTCACGAATTAAAGTCCTTTTCGGCCTAGGACGTATATTTAAGGAGATATGGGCAAAATAAATTTTTCATATAAAAATTGCAATTTTTTTAGGTTTTGAGCGGATTATTAAATTGTTGGGGTGTTACGAATTAAAGTCCTTTTCGTTCTAGGACGCGTATATAGAAAGATATGGGCAAAATAAGTTTTTCAGATAAAAATTTCAAATTTTTTAAGGTTTTGGGAGGATTATTCAATTTTTTTTGGGGTGGTCATGAATTAAAGTCCTTTTCGCGCTAGGGCGCTTAGTTTAGGAGATATGGCAAAAAAAGTTTTTCATATCAAAATTTAAATTTTTTTTAGGTTTTGGGTGGATTTGTCAATTTTTTGGGTGTGGTCACGAATTAAAGTCCTTTTCGCCCTAGGACGTATATTTAAGGAGATATGGGCAAAATAACTTTTTCATATAAAAATTGCAATTTTTTTAGGTTTTGAGTGGATTATTAAATTTTTTGGGGTGTTACGAATTAAAGTCCTTTACGCTCTAGGACGCGTATATACGAAGATATGGGCAAAATAAGTTTTTCAGATAAAAATTTCAATTTTTTTAGGTTTTGGGAGGATTGTTCAATTTTTTTGGGGGTGGTCATGAATTAAAGTCCTTTTCGCGCTAGGGCGCTTAGTTTAGGAGATATAGGCAAAATAAGTTTTTCATATCAACATTAAAATTTTTTTAGGTTTTGGGTGGATTTGTCAATTTTTTGGGGGTGGTCACGAATTAAAGTCCTTTTCGCCCTAGGACGTATATTTAAGGAGATATGGGCAAAATAACTTTTTCATATAAAAATTGCAATTTTTTTAGGTTTTGGGAGGATTATAAAATTTTTTGGGGGTGGTCATGAATTAAAGTCCTTTTCGCGCTAGGGCGCTTAGTTTAGGAGATATGGGCAAAATAAATTTTTCATATCAAAATTTAATTTTTTTTAGGTTTTGGGTGGATTTGTCAATTTTTTGGGGGTGGTCACGAATTAAAGTCCATTTCGCCCTAGGACGCATATTTAAGGAGATATGGGCAAAATAACTTTTTCATATTAAAATTGCAATTTTTTTAGGTTTTGAGTGGATTATTAAATTTTTTGGGGTGTTACGAATTAAAGACCCTTTCGCTCTAGGACGCGTATATACGAAGATATGGGCAAAATAAGTTTTTCAGATAAAAATTTCAATTTTTTTAGGTTTTGGGAGGATTATTCAATTTTTTTGGGGTGGTCATGAATTAAAGTCCTTTTCGCGCTAGGGCGCTTAGTTTAGGAGATATGGGCAAAATAAGTTTTTCATATCAAAATTAAAATTTTTTTAGGTTTTGGGTGGATTTGTCAATTTTTTGGGGGTGGTCACGAATTAAAGTCCTTTTCGCGCTAGGGCGCTTAGTTTAGGAGATATGGGCAAAATAAATTTTTCATATCAAAATTTAATTTTTTTTAGGTTTTGGGTGGATTTGTCAATTTTTTGGGGGTGGTCACGAATTAAAGTCCATTTCGCCCTAGGACGCATATTTAAGGAGATATGGGCAAAATAACTTCTTCATATTAAAATTGCAATTTTTTTAGGTTTTGAGTGGATTATTACATTTTTTGGGGTGTTACGAATTAAAGACCCTTTCGCTCTAGGACGCGTATATACGAAGATATGGGCAAAATAAGTTTTTCAGATAAAAATTTCAATTTTTTTAGGTTTTGGGAGGATTATTCAATTTTTTTGGGGTGGTCATGAATTAAAGTCCTTTTCGCGCTAGGGCGCTTAGTTTAGGAGATATGGGCAAAATAACTTTTTCATATCAAAATTTAAATTTTTTTAGGTTTTGGGTGGATTTGTCAATTTTTTGGGGGTGGTCACGAATTAAAGTCCTTTTCGCGCTAGGGCGCTTAGTTTAGGAGATATGGGCAAAATAAATTTTTCATATCAAAATTTAATTTTTTTAGGTTTTGGGTGGATTTGTCAATTTTTTGGGGGTGGTCACGAATTAAAGTCCATTTCGCCCTAGGACGCATATTTAAGGTCATATGGGCAAAATAACTTCTTCATATTAAAATTGCAATTTTTTTAGGTTTTGAGTGGATTATTAAATTTTTTGGGGTGTTACGAATTAAAGACCCTTTCGCTCTAGGACGCGTATATACGAAGATATGGGCAAAATAAGTTTTTCAGATAAAAATTTCAATTTTTTTAGGTTTTGGGAGGATTATTCAATTTTTTTGGGGTGGTCATGAATTAAAGTCCTTTTCGCGCTAGGGCGCTTAGTTTAGGAGATATGGGCAAAATAAGTTTTTCATATCAAAATTTAAATTTTTTTAGGTTTTGGGTGGATTTGTCAATTTTTTGGGGGTGGTCACGAATTAAAGTCCTTTTCGCGCTAGGGCGCTTAGTTTAGATATGGGCAAAATAAGTTTTTCATATCAAAATTTAATTTTTTTAGGTTTTGGGTGGATTTGTCAATTTTTTGGGGGTTGTCACGAATTAAAGTCCTTTTCGCCCTAGGACGTATATTTAAGGAGATATGGGCAAAATAACTTTTTCATATAAAAATTGCAATTTTTTAGGTTTTGAGCGGATTATTAAATTGTTTGGGGTGTTACGAATTAAAGTCCTTTTCGTTCTAGGACGCGTATATAGAAAGATATGGGCAAAATAAGTTTTTCCGATAAAAATTTCAATTTTTTTAGGTTTTGGGAGGATTATTCATTTTTTTTTTTTTTTTTTTTTGGGTGGTCATGAATTAAAGTCCTTTTCGCGCTAGGGCGCTTAGTTAAGGAGATATGGCAAAAGAAGTTTTTCATATCAACATTTAAATTTTTTTAGGTTTTGGGTGGATTTGTCAATTTTTTGGGGGTGGTCACGAATTAAAGTCCTTTTCGCCCTAGGACGTATATTTAAGGAGATATGGGCAAAATAAATTTTTCATATTAAAATTGCAATTTTTTTAGGTTTTGGGAGGATTATAAAATTTTTTGGGGGTGGTCATGAATTACAGTCCTTTTCGCGCTAGGGCGCTTAGTTTAGGAGATATGGGCAAAATAAATTTTTCATATCAAAATTTAATTTTTTTTAGGTTTTGGGTGGATTTGTCAATTTTTTGGGGGTGGTCACGAATTAAAGTCCATTTCGCCCTAGGACGCATATTTAAGGAGATATGGGCAAAATAACTTTTTCATATTAAAATTGCAATTTTTTTAGGTTTTGAGTGGATTATTAAATTTTTTGGGGTGTTACGAATTAAAGACCCTTTCGCTCTAGGACGCGTATATACGAAGATATGGGCAAAATAAGTTTTTCAGATAAAAATTTCAATTTTTTTAGGTTTTGGGAGGATTATTAAATTTTTTTGGGGTGGTCATGAATTAAAGTCCTTTTCGCGCTAGGGCGCTTAGTTTAGGAGATATGGGCAAAATAAGTTTTTCATATCAAAATTTAAATTTTTTTAGGTTTTGGGTGGATTTGTCAATTTTTTGGGGGTGGTCACGAATTAAAGTCCTTTTCGCGCTAGGGCGCTTAGTTTAGGAGATATGGGCAAAATAAATTTTTCATATCAAAATTTAATTTTTTTTAGGTTTTGGGTGGATTTGTCAATTTTTTGGGGGTGGTCACGAATTAAAGTCCATTTCGCCCTAGGACGCATATTTAAGGAGATATGGGCAAAATAACTTCTTCATATAAAAATTGCAATTTTTTTAGGTTTTGAGTGGATTATTAAACTTTTTGGGGTGTTACGAATTAAAGACCCTTTCGCTCTAGGACGCGTATATACGAAGATATGGGCAAAATAAGTTTTTCATATCAAAATTTAAATTTTTTTAGGTTTTGGGAGGATTATTCAATTTTTTTGGGGTGGTCATGAATTAAAGTCCTTTTTGCGCTAGGGCGCTTAGTTTAGGAGATATGGGCAAAATAAGTTTTTCATACCAAAATTTAAATTTTTTTAGGTTTTGGGTGGATTTGTCAATTTTTTGGGGTGGTCACGAATTAAAGTCCTTTTCGCGCTAGGGCGCTTAGTTTAGGAGATATGGGCAAAATAAATTTTTCATATCAAAATTTAATTTTTTTTAGGTTTTGGGATGATTTGTCAATTTTTTGGGGGTGGTCACGAATTAAAGTCCATTTCGCCCTAGGACGCATATTTAAGGAGATATGGGCAAAATAACTTCTTCATATTAAAATTGCAATTTTTTTAGGTTTTGAGTGGATTATTAAATTTTTTGGGGTGTTACGAATTAAAGACCCTTTCGCTCTAGGACGCGTATATACGAAGATATGGGCAAAATAAGTTTTTCAGATAAAAATTTCAATTTTTTTAGGTTTTGGGAGGATTATTCAATTTTTTTGGGGTGGTCATGAATTAAAGTCCTTTTCGCGCTAGGGCGCTTAGTTTAGGAGATATGGGCAAAATAAGTTTTTCATATCAAAATTTAAATTTTTTTAGGTTTTGGGTGGATTTGTCAATTTTTTGGGGGTGGTCACGAATTAAAGTCCTTTTCGCGCTAGGGCGCTTAGTTTAGATATGGGCAAAATAAGTTTTTCATATCAAAATTTAATTTTTTTTTAGGTTTTGGGTGGATTTGTCAATTTTTTGGGGGTTGTCACGAATTAAAGTCCTTTTCGCCCTAGGACGTATATTTAAGGAGATTTGGGCAAAATAACTTTTTCATATAAAAATTGCAATTTTTTAGGTTTTGAGCGGATTATTAAATTGTTTGGGGTGTTACGAATTAAAGTCCTTTTCGTTCTAGGACGCGTATATAGAAAGATATGGGCAAAATAAGTTTTTCAGATAAAAATTTCAATTTTTTTAGGTTTTGGGAGGATTATTCATTTTTTTTTTTTTTGGGTGGTCATGAATTAAAGTCCTTTTCGCGCTAGGGCGCTTAGTTAAGGAGATATGGCAAAAGAAGTTTTTCATATCAAAATTTAAATTTTTTTTAGGTTTTGGGTGGATTTGTCAATTTTTTGGGTGTGGTCACGAATTAAAGTCCTTTTCGCCCTAGGACGTATATTTGGAGATATGGGCAAAATAACTTTTTCATATAAAAATTGCAATTTTTTTAGGTTTTGGTGGATTATTAAATTTTTTGGGGTGTTACGAATTAAAGTCCTTTTCGCTCTAGGACGCGTATATACGAAGATATGGGCAAAATAAGTTTTTCAGATAAAAATTTCAATTTTTTCAGGTTTTGGGAGGATTATTCAATTTTTTTGGGGGTGGTCATGAATTAAAGTCCTTTTCGCGCTAGGGCGCTTAGTTTAGGAGATATAGGCAAAATAAGTTTTTCATATCAACATTTAAATTTTTTTAGGTTTTGGGTGGATTTGTCAATTTTTTGGGGGTGGTCACGAATTAAAGTCCTTTTCGCCCTAGGACGTATATTTAAGGAGATATGGGCAAAATAAATTTTTCATATTAAAATTGCAATTTGTTTAGGTTTTGGGAGGATTATAAAATTTTTTGGGGGTGGTCATGAATTAAAGTCCTTTTCGCGCTAGGGCGCTTAGTTTAGGAGATATGGGCAAAATAAATTTTTCATATCAAAATTTAATTTTTTTTAGGTTTTGGGTGGATTTGTCAATTTTTTGGGGGTGGTCACGAATTAAAGTCCATTTCGCCCTAGGACGCATATTTACGGAGATATGGGCAAAATAACTTTTTCATATTAAAATTGCAATTTTTTTAGGTTTTGAGTGGATTATTAAATTTTTTGGGGTGTAACGAATTAAAGACCTTTTCGCCCTAGGACGTATATTTAAGGAGATATGTGCAAAATAACTTTTTCATATAAAAATTGCAATTTTTTTAGGTTTTGAGCGGATTATTAAATTGTTTGGGGTGTTACGAATTAAAGTCCTTTTCGTTCTAGGACGCGTATATAGAAAGATATGGGCAAAATAAGTTTTTCATATAAAAATTTCAAATTTTTTAAGGTTTTGGGAGGATTATTCAATTTTTTTTTGGGGTGGTCATGAATTAAAGTCCTTTTCGCGCTAGGGCGCTTAGTTTAGGAGATATGGCAAAAAAAGTTTTTCATATCAAAATTTAAATTTTTTTTAGGTTTTGGTGGATTTGTCAATTTTTTGGGTGTGGTCACGAATTAAAGTCCTTTTCGCCCTAGGACGTATATTTAAGGAGATATGGGCAAAATAACTTTTTCATATAAAAATTGCAATTTTTTTAGGTTTTGAGTGGATTATTAAATTTTTTGGGGTGTTACGAATTAAAGTCCTTTTCGCTCTAGGACGCGTATATACGAAGATATGGGCAAAATAAGTTTTTCAGATAAAAATTTAAATTTTTTTAGGTTTTGGGAGGATTATTCAAGTTTTTTGGGGGTGGTCATGAATTAAAGTCCTTTTCGCGCTAGGGCGCTTAGTTTAGATATGGGCAAAATAAGTTTTTCATATCAAAATTTAAATTTTTTTTAGGTTTTGGGTGGATTTGTCAATTTTTTGGGGGTGGTCACGAATTAAAGCCCTTTTCGCCCTAAGACGTATATTTAAGGAGATATGGGCAAAATAACTTTTTCATATAAAAATTGCAATTTTTTTAGGTTTTGAGTTGATTATTAAATTTTTTGGGGTGTTACGAATTAAAGTCCTTTTCGCTCTGGGACGCGTATATACGAAGATATGGGCAAAATAAGTTTTTCAGAAAAAAATTTCAATTTTGTTAGGTTTTGGGAGGATTATTCAATTTTTTTTGGGGAGGTCATGAATTAAAGTCCTTTTCACGCTAGGGCGCTTAGTTTAGGAGATATGGGCAAAATAAGTTTTTCATATCAAAATTTAAATTTTTTTAGGTTTTGGGTGGATTTGTCAAATTTTGGGGTGTTACGAATTAAAGTCCTTTTCGCTCTAGGACGCCTATTTAAGGAGATATGGGCAAAATAAATTTTTCATATCAAAATTTAATTTTTTTTAGGTTTTGGGTGGATTTGTCAATTTTTTGGGGGTGGTCACGAATTAAAGTCCATTTCGCCCTAGGACGCATATTTAAGGAGATATGGGCAAAATAACTTTTTCATATTAAAATTGCAATTTTTTTAGTTTTTGAGTGGATTATTAAATTTTTTGGGATGTTACGAATTAAAGTCCTTTTCGCCCTAGGACGTATATTTAAGGAGATATGGGCAAAATAACTTTTTCATATAAAAATTGCAATTTTTTTAGGTTTTGAGCGGATTATTAAATTGTTTGGGGTGTTACGAATTAAAGTCCTTTTCGTTCTAGGACGCGTATATAGAAAGATATGGGCAAAATAAGTTTTTCAGATAAAAATTTCAATTTTTTTAGGTTTTGGGAGGATTATTCAATTTTTTTTTTGGGTGGTCATGAATTAAAATCCTTTTCGCGCTAGGGCGCTTAGTTTAGGAGATATGGCAAAAAAAGTTTTTCATATCAAAATTTAAATTTTTTTAGGTTTTGGGTGGATTTGTCAATTTTTTGGGTGTGGTCACGAATTAAAGTCCTTTTCGCCCTAGGACGTATATTTAAGGAGATATGGGCAAAATAACTTTTTCATATAAAAATTGCAATTTTTTTAGGTTTTGAGTGGATTATTAAATTTTTTGGGATGTTACGAATTAAAGTCCTTTTCGCTCTAGGACGCGTATATACGAAGATATGGGCAAAATAAGTTTTTCAGATAAAAATTTCAATTTTTTTAGGTTTTGGGAGGATTATTCAATTTTTTTTTGGGGTGGTCATGAATTAAAGTCCTTTTCGCGCTATGGCGCTTAGTTTAGGAGATATAGGCAAAATAAGTTTTTCATATCAACATTTAAATTTTTTTAGGTTTTGGGTGGATTTGTCAATTTTTTGGGGGTGGTCACGAATTAAAGTCCTTTTCGCCCTAGGACGTATATTTAAGGAGATATGGGCAAAATAACTTTTTCATATAAAAATTGCAATTTTTTTAGGTTTTGGGAGGATTATAAAATTTTTTGGGGGTGGTCATGAATTAAAGTCCTTTTCGCGCTAGGGCGCTTAGTTTAGGAGATATGGGCAAAATAAATTTTTCATATCAAAATTTAATTTTTTTTAGGTTTTGGGTGGATTTGTCAATTTTTTGGGGGTGGTCACGAATTAAAGTCCATTTCGCCCTAGGACGCATATTTAAGGAGATATGGGCAAAATAACTTTTTCATATTAAAATTGCAATTTTTTTAGGTTTTGAGTGGATTATTAATATTTTTGGGGTGTTACGAATTAAAGACCCTTTCGCTCTAGGACGCGTATATACGAAGATATGGGCAAAATAAGTTTTTCAGATAAAAATTTCAATTTTTTTAGGTTTTGGGAGGATTATTCAATTTTTTTTTTGGGTGGTCATGAATTAAAGTCCTTTTCGCGCTAGGGCGCTTAGTTTAGGAGATATGGCAAACAAAAGTTTTTCATATAAAAATTGCAATTTTTTTAGGTTTTGGGTGGATTTGTCAATTTTTTGGGGGTGGTCACGAATTAAAGTCCTTTTCGCGCTAGGGCGCTTAGTTTAGGAGATATGGGCAAAATAAATTTTTCATATCAAAATTTAATTTTTTTTAGGTTTTGGGTGGATTTGTCAATTTTTTGGGGGTGGTCACGAATTAAAGTCCATTTCGCCCTAGGACGCATATTTAAGGAGATATGGGCAAAATAACTTTTTCATATTAAAATTGCAATTTTTTTAGGTTTTGAGTGGATTATTAAATTTTTTGGGGTGTTACGAATTAAAGACCTTTTCGCTCTAGGACGCGTATATACGAAGATATGGGCAAAATAAGTTTTTCAGATAAAAATTTCAATTTTTTTAGGTTTTGGGAGGATTATTCAATTTTTTTGGGGTGGTCATGAATTAAAGTCCTTTTCGCGCTAGGGCGCTTAGTTTAGATATGGGCAAAATAAGTTTTTCATATCAAAATTTAAATTTTTTTAGGTTTTGGGTGGATTTGTCAATTTTTTGGGGGTTGTCACGAATTAAAGTCCTTTTCGCCCTAGGACGTATATTTAAGGAGATATGGGCAAAATAACTTTTTCATATAAAAAGTGCAATTTTTTTAGGTTTTGAGCGGATTATTAAATTTTTTGGGATGTTACGAATTAAAGTCCTTTTCGCTCTAGGACGCGTATATACGAAGATATGGGCAAAATAAGTTTTTCAGATAAAAATTTCAATTTTTTTAGGTTTTGGGAGGATTATTCAATTTTTTTTTGGGGTGGTCATGAATTAAAGTCCTTTTCGCGCTATGGCGCTTAGTTTAGGAGATATAGGCAAAATAAGTTTTTCATATCAACATTTAAATTTTTTTAGGTTTTGGGTGGATTTGTCAATTTTTTGGGGGTGGTCACGAATTAAAGTCCTTTTCGCCCTAGGACGTATATTTAAGGAGATATGGGCAAAATAACTTTTTCATATAAAAATTGCAATTTTTTTAGGTTTTGGGAGGATTATAAAATTTTTTGGGGGTGGTCATGAATTAAAGTCCTTTTCGCGCTAGGGCGCTTAGTTTAGGAGATATGGGCAAAATAAATTTTTCATATCAAAATTTAATTTTTTTTAGGTTTTGGGTGGATTTGTCAATTTTTTGGGGGTGGTCACGAATTAAAGTCCATTTCGCCCTAGGACGCATATTTAAGGAGATATGGGCAAAATAACTTTTTCATATTAAAATTGCAATTTTTTTAGGTTTTGAGTGGATTATTAATATTTTTGGGGTGTTACGAATTAAAGACCCTTTCGCTCTAGGACGCGTATATACGAAGATATGGGCAAAATAAGTTTTTCAGATAAAAATTTCAATTTTTTTAGGTTTTGGGAGGATTATTCAATTTTTTTTTTGGGGTGGTCATGAATTAAAGTCCTTTTCGCGCTAGGGCGCTTAGTTTAGG
Organism: Haematobia irritans; assembly: GCF_050003625.1. Taxonomy (NCBI): domain Eukaryota; kingdom Metazoa; phylum Arthropoda; class Insecta; order Diptera; family Muscidae; genus Haematobia; species Haematobia irritans. Next base: position 69,431,773 of record NC_134400.1, on the reverse strand, counting down.
AGATATGGCAAACAAAAGTTTTTCATATAAAAATTGCAATTTTTTTAGGTTTTGGGTGGATTTGTCAATTTTTTGGGGGTGGTCACGAATTAAAGTCCTTTTCGCGCTAGGGCGCTTAGTTTAGGAGATATGGGCAAAATAAATTTTTCATATCAAAATTTAATTTTTTTTTAGGTTTTGGGTGGATTTGTCAATTTTTTGGGGGTGGTCACGAATTAAAGTCCATTTCGCCCTAGGACGCATATTTAAGGAGATATGGGCAAAATAACTTTTTCATATTAAAATTGCAATTTTTTTAGGTTTTGAGTGGATTATTAAATTTTTTGGGGTGTTACGAATTAAAGACCTTTTCGCTCTAGGACGCGTATATACGAAGATATGGGCAAAATAAGTTTTTCAGATAAAAATTTCAATTTTTTTAGGTTTTGGGAGGATTATTCAATTTTTTTGGGGTGGTCATGAATTAAAGTCCTTTTCGCGCTAGGGCGCTTAGTTTAGATATGGGCAAAATAAGTTTTTCATATCAAAATTTAAATTTTTTTAGGTTTTGGGTGGATTTGTCAATTTTTTGGGGGTTGTCACGAATTAAAGTCCTTTTCGCCCTAGGACGTATATTTAAGGAGATATGGGCAAAATGACTTTTTCATATAAAAAGTGCAATTTTTTTAGGTTTTGAGCGGATTATTAAATTGTTTGGGGTGTTACGAATTAAAGTCTTTTTCGTTCTAGGACGCGTATATAGAAAGATATGGGCAAAATAAGTTTTTCAGATAAAAATTTCAATTTTTTTAGGTTTTGGGAGGATTATTCATTTTTTTTTGGGGTGGTCATGAATTAAAGTCCTTTTCGCGCTAGGGCGCTTAGTTTAGGAGATATGGCAAAAAAAAAGTTTTTCATATCAAAATTTAAATTTTTTTTAGGTTTTGGGTGGATTTGTCAATTTTTTGGGTGTGGTCACGAATTAAAGTCATTTTCGCCCTAGGACGTATATTTGGAGATATGGGCAAAATAACTTTTTCATATAAAAATTGCAATTTTTTTAGGTTTTGAGGGGATTATTAAATTTTTTGGGGTGTTACGAATTAAAGTCCTTTTCGCTCTAGGACGCGTATATACGAAGATATGGGCAAAATAAGTTTTTCAGATAAAAATTTCAATTTTTTTAGGTTTTGGGAGGATTATTCAATTTTTTTTGGGGGTGGTCATGAATTAAATCCTTTTCGCGCTAGGGCGCTTAGTTTAGGAGATATAGGCAAAATAAGTTTTTCATATCAACATTTAAATTTTTTTAGGTTTTGGGTGGATTTGTCAATTTTTTGGGGGTGGTCACGAATTAAAGTCCTTTTCGCCCTAGGACGTATATTTAAGGAGATATGGGCAAAATAAATTTTTCATATTAAAATTGCAATTTTTTTAGGTTTTGGGAGGATTATAAAATTTTTTGGGGGTAGTCATGAATTAAAGTCCTTTTCGCGCTAGGGCGCTTAGTTTAGGAGATATGGGCAAAATAAATTTTTCATATCAAAATTTAATTTTTTTAGGTTTTGGGTGGATTTGTCAATTTTTTGGGGGTGGTCACGAATTAAAGTCCATTTCGCCCTAGGACGCATATTTAAGGAGATATGGGCAAAATAACTTTTTCATATTAAAATTGCAATTTTTTTAGGTTTTGAGTGGATTATTAAATTTTTTGGGGTGTTACGAAATAAAGACCTTTTCGCTCTAGGACGCGTATATACGAAGATATGGGCAAAATAAGTTTTTCAGATAAAAATTTCAATTTTTTTAGGTTTTGGGAGGATTATTCAATTTTTTTGGGGTGGTCATGAATTAAAGTCCTTTTCGCGCTAGGGCGCTTAATTTAGGAGATATGGCAAACAAAAGTTTTTCATATCAAAATATAAATTATTTTTAGGTTTTGGGTGGATTTGTCAATTTTTTGGGTGTGGTCACGAATTAAAGTCCTTTTCGCCCTATGACGTATATTTGGAGATATGGGCAAAATAACTTTTTCATATTAAAATTGCAATTTTTTTAGGTTTTGAGTGGATTATTAAATTTTTTGGGGTGTTACGAATTAAAGACCTTTTCGCTCTAGGACGCGTATATACGAAGATATGGGCAAAATAAGTTTTTCAGATAAAAATTTCAATTTTTTTAGGTTTTGGGAGGATTATTCAATTTTTTTGGGGTGGTCATGAATTAAAGTCCTTTTCGCGCTAGGGCGCTTAGTTTAGATATGGGCAAAATAAGTTTTTCATATCAAAATTTAAATTTTTTTAGGTTTTGGGTGGATTTGTCAATTTTTTGGGGGTTGTCACGAATTAAAGTCCTTTTCGCCCTAGGACGTATATTTAAGGAGATATGGGCAAAATAACTTTTTCATATAAAAAGTGCAATTTTTTTAGGTTTTGAGCGGATTATTAAATTTTTTGGGATGTTACGAATTAAAGTCCTTTTCGCTCTAGGACGCGTATATACGAAGATATGGGCAAAATAAGTTTTTCAGATAAAAATTTCAATTTTTTTAGGTTTTGGGAGGATTATTCAATTTTTTTTTGGGGTGGTCATGAATTAAAGTCCTTTTCGCGCTATGGCGCTTAGTTTAGGAGATATAGGCAAAATAAGTTTTTCATATCAACATTTAAATTTTTTTAGGTTTTGGGTGGATTTGTCAATTTTTTGGGGGTGGTCACGAATTAAAGTCCTTTTCGCCCTAGGACGTATATTTAAGGAGATATGGGCAAAATAACTTTTTCATATAAAAATTGCAATTTTTTTAGGTTTTGGGAGGATTATAAAATTTTTTGGGGGTGGTCATGAATTAAAGTCCTTTTCGCGCTAGGGCGCTTAGTTTAGGAGATATGGGCAAAATAAATTTTTCATATCAAAATTTAATTTTTTTTAGGTTTTGGGTGGATTTGTCAATTTTTTGGGGGTGGTCACGAATTAAAGTCCATTTCGCCCTAGGACGCATATTTAAGGAGATATGGGCAAAATAACTTTTTCATATTAAAATTGCAATTTTTTTAGGTTTTGAGTGGATTATTAATATTTTTGGGGTGTTACGAATTAAAGACCCTTTCGCTCTAGGACGCGTATATACGAAGATATGGGCAAAATAAGTTTTTCAGATAAAAATTTCAATTTTTTTAGGTTTTGGGAGGATTATTCAATTTTTTTTTGGGGTGGTCATGAATTAAAGTCCTTTTCGCGCTAGGGCGCTTAGTTTAGGAGATATGGCAAACAAAAGTTTTTCATATAAAAATTGCAATTTTTTTAGGTTTTGGGTGGATTTGTCAATTTTTTGGGGGTGGTCACGAATTAAAGTCCTTTTCGCGCTAGGGCGCTTAGTTTAGGAGATATGGGCAAAATAAATTTTTCATATCAAAATTTAATTTTTTTTTAGGTTTTGGGTGGATTTGTCAATTTTTTGGGGGTGGTCACGAATTAAAGTCCATTTCGCCCTAGGACGCATATTTAAGGAGATATGGGCAAAATAACTTTTTCATATTAAAATTGCAATTTTTTTAGGTTTTGAGTGGATTATTAAATTTTTTGGGGTGTTACGAATTAAAGACCTTTTCGCTCTAGGACGCGTATATACGAAGATATGGGCAAAATAAGTTTTTCAGATAAAAATTTCAATTTTTTTAGGTTTTGGGAGGATTATTCAATTTTTTTGGGGTGGTCATGAATTAAAGTCCTTTTCGCGCTAGGGCGCTTAGTTTAGATATGGGCAAAATAAGTTTTTCATATCAAAATTTAAATTTTTTTAGGTTTTGGGTGGATTTGTCAATTTTTTGGGGGTTGTCACGAATTAAAGTCCTTTTCGCCCTAGGACGTATATTTAAGGAGATATGGGCAAAATAACTTTTTCATATAAAAAGTGCAATTTTTTTAGGTTTTGAGCGGATTATTAAATTGTTTGGGGTGTTACGAATTAAAGTCTTTTTCGTTCTAGGACGCGTATATAGAAAGATATGGGCAAAATAAGTTTTTCAGATAAAAATTTCAATTTTTTTAGGTTTTGGGAGGATTATTCATTTTTTTTTGGGGTGGTCATGAATTAAAGTCCTTTTCGCGCTAGGGCGCTTAGTTTAGGAGATATGGCAAAAAAAAGTTTTTCATATCAAAATTTAAATTTTTTTTAGGTTTTGGGTGGATTTGTCAATTTTTTGGGTGTGGTCACGAATTAAAGTCATTTTCGCCCTAGGACGTATATTTGGAGATATGGGCAAAATAACTTTTTCATATAAAAATTGCAATTTTTTTAGGTTTTGAGGGGATTATTAAATTTTTTGGGGTGTTACGAATTAAAGTCCTTTTCGCTCTAGGACGCGTATATACGAAGATATGGGCAAAATAAGTTTTTCAGATAAAAATTTCAATTTTTTTAGGTTTTGGGAGGATTATTCAATTTTTTTTGGGGGTGGTCATGAATTAAATCCTTTTCGCGCTAGGGCGCTTAGTTTAGGAGATATAGGCAAAATAAGTTTTTCATATCAACATTTAAATTTTTTTAGGTTTTGGGTGGATTTGTCAATTTTTTGGGGGTGGTCACGAATTAAAGTCCTTTTCGCCCTAGGACGTATATTTAAGGAGATATGGGCAAAATAAATTTTTCATATTAAAATTGCAATTTTTTTAGGTTTTGGGAGGATTATAAAATTTTTTGGGGGTAGTCATGAATTAAAGTCCTTTTCGCGCTAGGGCGCTTAGTTTAGGAGATATGGGCAAAATAAATTTTTCATATCAAAATTTAATTTTTTTAGGTTTTGGGTGGATTTGTCAATTTTTTGGGGGTGGTCACGAATTAAAGTCCATTTCGCCCTAGGACGCATATTTAAGGAGATATGGGCAAAATAACTTTTTCATATTAAAATTGCAATTTTTGTAGGTTTTGAGTGGATTATTAAATTTTTTGGGGTGTTACGAAATAAAGACCTTTTCGCTCTAGGACGCGTATATACGAAGATATGGGCAAAATAAGTTTTTCAGATAAAAATTTCAATTTTTTTAGGTTTTGGGAGGATTATTCAATTTTTTTGGGGTGGTCATGAATTAAAGTCCTTTTCGCGCTAGGGCGCTTAATTTAGGAGATATGGCAAACAAAAGTTTTTCATATCAAAATATAAATTTTTTTTAGGTTTTGGGTGGATTTGTCAATTTTTTGGGTGTGGTCACGAATTAAAGTCCTTTTCGCCCTATGACGTATATTTAAGGAGATATGGGCAAAATAACTTTTTCATATAAAAATTGCAATTTTTTTAGGTTTTGAGCGGATATTAAATTTTTTGGGGTGTTATGAATTAAAGTCCTTTTCGCTCTAGGACGCGTATATACAAAGATATGGGCAAAATAAGTTTTTCAGATAAAAATTTCAATTTTGTTAGGTTTTGGGAGGATTATTCAATTTTTTTTGGGGAGGTCATGAATTAAAGTCCTTTTCACGCTAGGGCGCTTAGTTTAGGAGATATGGGCAAAATAAGTTTTTCATATCAAAATTTAAATTTTTTTAGGTTTTGGGTGGATTTTTCAATTTTTTGGGGTGTTACGAATTAAAGTCCTTTTCGCTCTAGGACGCCTATTTAAGGAGATATGGGCAAAATAACTTTTTCATATAAAAATTGCAATTTTTTTAGGTTTTGGGTGGATTTGTCAATTTTTTGGGGGTGGTCACGAATTAAAGTCCTTTTCGCGCTAGGGCGCTTAGTTTAGGAGATATGGGCAAAATAAATTTTTCATATCAAAATTTAATTTTTTTTTAGGTTTTGGGTGGATTTGTCAATTTTTTGGGGGTGGTCACGAATTAAAGTCCATTTCGCCCTAGGACGCATATTTAAGGAGATATGGGCAAAATAACTTTTTCATATTAAAATTGCAATTTTTTTAGGTTTTGAGTGGATTATTAAATTTTTTGGGGTGTTACGAATTAAAGACCTTTTCGCTCTAGGACGCGTATATACGAAGATATGGGCAAAATAAGTTTTTCAGATAAAAATTTCAATTTTTTTAGGTTTTGGGAGGATTATTCAATTTTTTTGGGGTGGTCATAAATTAAAGTCCTTTTCGCGCTAGGGCGCTTAGTTTAGATATGGGCAAAATAAGTTTTTCATATCAAAATTTAAATTTTTTTAGGTTTTGGGTGGATTTGTCAATTTTTTGGGGGTTGTCACGAATTAAAGTCCTTTTCGCCCTAGGACGTATATTTAAGGAGATATGGGCAAAATAACTTTTTCATATAAAAAGTGCAATTTTTTTAGGTTTTGAGCGGATTATTAAATTTTTTGGGATGTTACGAATTAAAGTCCTTTTCGCTCTAGGACGCGTATATACGAAGATATGGGCAAAATAAGTTTTTCAGATAAAAATTTCAATTTTTTTAGGTTTTGGGAGGATTATTCAATTTTTTTTTGGGGTGGTCATGAATTAAAGTCCTTTTCGCGCTATGGCGCTTAGTTTAGGAGATATAGGCAAAATAAGTTTTTCATATCAACATTTAAATTTTTTTAGGTTTTGGGTGGATTTGTCAATTTTTTGGGGGTGGTCACGAATTAAAGTCCTTTTCGCCCTAGGACGTATATTTAAGGAGATATGGGCAAAATAACTTTTTCATATAAAAATTGCAATTTTTTTAGGTTTTGGGAGGATTATAAAATTTTTTGGGGGTGGTCATGAATTAAAGTCCTTTTCGCGCTAGGGCGCTTAGTTTAGGAGATATGGGCAAAATAAATTTTTCATATCAAAATTTAATTTTTTTTAGGTTTTGGGTGGATTTGTCAATTTTTTGGGGGTGGTCACGAATTAAAGTCCATTTCGCCCTAGGACGCATATTTAAGGAGATATGGGCAAAATAACTTTTTCATATTAAAATTGCAATTTTTTTAGGTTTTGAGTGGATTATTAATATTTTTGGGGTGTTACGAATTAAAGACCCTTTCGCTCTAGGACGCGTATATACGAAGATATGGGCAAAATAAGTTTTTCAGATAAAAATTTCAATTTTTTTAGGTTTTGGGAGGATTATTCAATTTTTTTTTGGGGTGGTCATGAATTAAAGTCCTTTTCGCGCTAGGGCGCTTAGTTTAGGAGATATGGCAAACAAAAGTTTTTCATATAAAAATTGCAATTTTTTTAGGTTTTGGGTGGATTTGTCAATTTTTTGGGGGTGGTCACGAATTAAAGTCCATTTCGCCCTAGGGCGCTTAGTTTAGGAGATATGGGCAAAATAAATTTTTCATATCAAAATTTAATTTTTTTTTAGGTTTTGGGTGGATTTGTCAATTTTTTGGGGGTGGTCACGAATTAAAGTCCATTTCGCCCTAGGACGCATATTTAAGGAGATATGGGCAAAATAACTTTTTCATATTAAAATTGCAATTTTTTTAGGTTTTGAGTGGATTATTAAATTTTTTGGGGTGTTACGAATTAAAGACCTTTTCGCTCTAGGACGCGTATATACGAAGATATGGGCAAAATAAGTTTTTCAGATAAAAATTTCAATTTTTTTAGGTTTTGGGAGGATTATTCAATTTTTTTGGGGTGGTCATGAATTAAAGTCCTTTTCGCGCTAGGGCGCTTAGTTTAGATATGGGCAAAATAAGTTTTTCAGATAAAAATTTCAATTTTTTTAGGTTTTGGGTGGATTTGTCAATTTTTTGGGGGTTGTCACGAATTAAAGTCCTTTTCGCCCTAGGACGTATATTTAAGGAGATATGGGCAAAATAACTTTTTCATATAAAAAGTGCAATTTTTTTAGGTTTTGAGCGGATTATTAAATTGTTTGGGGTGTTACGAATTAAAGTCTTTTTCGTTCTAGGACGCGTATATAGAAAGATATGGGCAAAATAAGTTTTTCAGATAAAAATTTCAATTTTTTTAGGTTTTGGGAGGATTATTCATTTTTTTTTGGGGTGGTCATGAATTAAAGTCCTTTTCGCGCTAGGGCGCTTAGTTTAGGAGATATGGCAAAAAAAAAGTTTTTCATATCAAAATTTAAATTTTTTTTAGGTTTTGGGTGGATTTGTCAATTTTTTGGGTGTGGTCACGAATTAAAGTCATTTTCGCCCTAGGACGTATATTTGGAGATATGGGCAAAATAACTTTTTCATATAAAAATTGCAATTTTTTTAGGTTTTGAGGGGATTATTAAATTTTTTGGGGTGTTACGAATTAAAGTCCTTTTCGCTCTAGGACGCGTATATACGAAGATATGGGCAAAATAAGTTTTTCAGATAAAAATTTCAATTTTTTTAGGTTTTGGGAGGATTATTCAATTTTTTTTGGGGGTGGTCATGAATTAAATCCTTTTCGCGCTAGGGCGCTTAGTTTAGGAGATATAGGCAAAATAAGTTTTTCATATCAACATTTAAATTTTTTTAGGTTTTGGGTGGATTTGTCAATTTTTTGGGGGTGGTCACGAATTAAAGTCCTTTTCGCCCTAGGACGTATATTTAAGGAGATATGGGCAAAATAAATTTTTCATATTAAAATTGCAATTTTTTTAGGTTTTGGGAGGATTATAAAATTTTTTGGGGGTAGTCATGAATTAAAGTCCTTTTCGCGCTAGGGCGCTTAGTTTAGGAGATATGGGCAAAATAAATTTTTCATATCAAAATTTAATTTTTTTAGGTTTTGGGTGGATTTGTCAATTTTTTGGGGGTGGTCACGAATTAAAGTCCATTTCGCCCTAGGACGCATATTTAAGGAGATATGGGCAAAATAACTTTTTCATATTAAAATTGCAATTTTTTTAGGTTTTGAGTGGATTATTAAATTTTTTGGGGTGTTACGAAATAAAGACCTTTTCGCTCTAGGACGCGTATATACGAAGATATGGGCAAAATAAGTTTTTCAGATAAAAATTTCAATTTTTTTAGGTTTTGGGAGGATTATTCAATTTTTTTGGGGTGGTCATGAATTAAAGTCCTTTTCGCGCTAGGGCGCTTAATTTAGGAGATATGGCAAACAAAAGTTTTTCATATCAAAATATAAATTTTTTTTAGGTTTTGGGTGGATTTGTCAATTTTTTGGGTGTGGTCACGAATTAAAGTCCTTTTCGCCCTATGACGTATATTTAAGGAGATATGGGCAAAATAACTTTTTCATATAAAAATTGCAATTTTTTTAGGTTTTGAGCGGATATTAAATTTTTTGGGGTGTTATGAATTAAAGTCCTTTTCGCTCTAGGACGCGTATATACAAAGATATGGGCAAAATAAGTTTTTCAGATAAAAATTTCAATTTTGTTAGGTTTTGGGAGGATTATTCAATTTTTTTTGGGGAGGTCATGAATTAAAGTCCTTTTCACGCTAGGGCGCTTAGTTTAGGAGATATGGGCAAAATAAGTTTTTCATATCAAAATTTAAATTTTTTTAGGTTTTGGGTGGATTTGTCAATTTTTTGGGGTGTTACGAATTAAAGTCCTTTTCGCTCTAGGACGCCTATTTAAGGAGATATGGGCAAAATAACTTTTTCATATAAAAATTGCAATTTTTTTAGGTTTTGGGTGGATTTGTCAATTTTTTGGGGGTGGTCGCGAATTAAAGTCCTTTTCGCGCTAGGGCGCTTAGTTTAGGAATATGGGCAGAATAAGTTTTTCATATAAAAATTTAATTTTTTTAGGTTTTGGGTGGATTTTTAAATTTTTTGGGATGTTACAAATTAAAGTCCTTTTTGCCCTAGGACGCTTATTTAAGGAGATATGGGCAAAAGAAGTTTTTCATATAAAAATTGCAATTTTTTAGGTTTTGGTTGGATTATTAAATTTTTTTGAGGTTGTCACGAATTAAAGTCCTTTTCGCTCTAGGACGCGTATATACGAAGATATGGGCAAAAGAAATTTTTCATATAAAAATTGCAATTTTTTAGGGTTTGGGTGGATTTTTCAATTTTTTGGTGGTGGTCATGAAATAAAGTCCTTTTGGCTCTAGGGCGCTTAGTTTAGGAATATGGGCAAAATAAGTTTTTCATATCAAAATTTAATTTTTTTTAGGTTTTGGGTGGATTTGTCAATTTTTTGGGGGTGGTCACGAATTAAAGTCCATTTCGCCCTAGGACGTATTTTTAAGGAGATATGGGCAAAATAACTTTTTCATATTAAAATTGCAATTTTTTTAGGTTTTGAGTGGATTATTAAATTTTTTGGGGTGTTACGAATTAAAGACCTTTTCGCTCTAGGACGCGTATATACGAAGATATGGGCAAAATAAGTTTTTCAGATAAAAATTTCAATTTTTTTAGGTTTTGGGAGGATTATTCAATTTTTTTGGGGTGGTCATGAATTAAAGTCCTTTTCGCGCTAGGGCGCTTAATTTAGGAGATATGGCAAACAAAAGTTTTTCATATCAAAATTTAAATTTTTTTTAGGTTTTGGGTGGATTTGTCAATTTTTTGGGTGTGGTCACGAATTAAAGTCCTTTTCGCCCTATGACGTATATTTAAGGAGATATGGGCAAAATAACTTTTTCATATAAAAATTGCAATTTTTTTAGGTTTTGAGCGGATATTAAATTTTTTGGGGTGTTATGAATTAAAGTCCTTTTCGCTCTAGGACGCGTATATACAAAGATATGGGCAAAATAAGTTTTTCAGATAAAAATTTCAATTTTGTTAGGTTTTGGGAGGATTATTCAATTTTTTTTGGGGAGGTCATGAATTAAAGTCCTTTTCACGCTAGGGCGCTTAGTTTAGGAGATATGGGCAAAATAAGTTTTTCATATCAAAATTTAAATTTTTTTAGGTTTTGGGTGGATTTGTCAATTTTTTGGGGTGTTACGAATTAAAGTCCTTTTCGCTCTAGGACGCCTATTTAAGGAGATATGGGCAAAATAACTTTTTCATATAAAAATTGCAATTTTTTTAGGTTTTGGGTGGATTTGTCAATTTTTTGGGGGTGGTCGCGAATTAAAGTCCTTTTCGCGCTAGGGCGCTTAGTTTAGGAATATGGGCAGAATAAGTTTTTCATATAAAAATTTAATTTTTTTAGGTTTTGGGTGGATTTTTAAATTTTTTGGGATGTTACAAATTAAAGTCCTTTTTGCCCTAGGACGCTTATTTAAGGAGATATGGGCAAAAGAAGTTTTTCATATAAAAATTGCAATTTTTTAGGTTTTGGTTGGATTATTAAATTTTTTTGAGGTTGTCACGAATTAAAGTCCTTTTCGCTCTAGGATGCGTATATACGAAGATATGGGCAAAAGAAATTTTTCATATAAAAATTGCAATTTTTTAGGGTTTGGGTGGATTTTTCAATTTTTTGGTGGTGGTCATGAAATAAAGTCCTTTTGGCTCTAGGGCGCTTAGTTTAGGAATATGGGCAAAATAAGTTTTTCATATCAAAATTTAATTTTTTTTAGGTTTTGGGTGGATTTGTCAATTTTTTGGGGGTGGTCACGAATTAAAGTCCATTTCGCCCTAGGACGTATTTTTAAGGAGATATGGGCAAAATAACTTTTTCATATTAAAATTGCAATTTTTTTAGGTTTTGAGTGGATTATTAAATTTTTTGGGGTGTTACGAATTAAAGACCTTTTCGCTCTAGGACGCGTATATACGAAGATATGGGCAAAATAAGTTTTTCAGATAAAAATTTCAATTTTTTTAGGTTTTGGGACGATTATTCAATTTTTTTGGGGTGGTCATGAATTAAAGTCCTTTTCGCGCTAGGGCGCTTAGTTTAGGAGATATGGCAAACAAAAGTTTTTCATATCAAAATTTAAATTTTTTTTAGGTTTTGGGTGTGGTCACGAATTAAAGTCCTTTTCGCCCTAGGACGTATATTAGGAGATATGGGCAAAATAACTTTTTCATATAAAAATTGCAATTTTTTTAGGTTTTGAGCGGATTATTAAATTTTTTGGGGTGTTACGAATTAAAGTTCTTTTCGCTCTAGGACGCGTATATACAAAGATATGGGCAAAATAAGTTTTTCAGATAAAAATTTCAATTTTTTTAGGTTTTGGGTGGATTTGTCAATTTTTTGGGGGTGGTCACGAATTAAAATCCATTTCGCCCTAGGACGCATATTTAAGGAGATATGGGCAAAATAACTTTTTCATATAAAAATTGCAATTTTTTTAGGATTTGAGTTGATTATTAAATTTTTTGGGGTGTTACGAATTAAAGTCCTTTTCGCTCTAGGACGCGTATATACGAAGATATGGGCAAAATAAGTTTTTCAGATAAAAATTTCAATTTTGTTAGGTTTTGGGAGGATTATTCAATTTTTTTTTGGGGAGGTCATGAATTAAAGTCCTTTTCACGCTAGGGCGCTTAGTTTAGGAGATATGGGCAAAATAAGGTTTTCATATTAAAATTTAAATTTTTTTAGGTTTTGGGTGGATATGTCAATTTTTTGGGGGTGGTCACGAATTAAAGTCCTTTTCGCCATAGGACGTATATTTAAGGAGATATGGGCAAAATAACTTTTTCATATAAAAATTGCAATTTTTTTAGGTTTTGAGTTGATTATTAAATTTTTTGGGGTGTTACGAATTAAAGTCCTTTTCGCTCTAGGACGCGTATATACGAAGATATGGGCAAAATAAGTTTTTCAGATAAAAATTTCAATTTTGTTAGGTTTTGGGAGGATTATTCAATTTTTTTTTGGGGAGGTCATGAATTAAAGTCCTTTTCACGCTAGGGCGCTTAGTTTAGGAGATATGGGCAAAATAAGTTTTTCATATCAAAATTTAAATTTTTTTAGGTTTTGGGTGGATTTGTCAATTTTTTGGGGTGTTACGAATTAAAGTCATTTTCGCTCTAGGACGCCTATTTAAGGAGATATGGGCAAAATAACTTTTTCATATAAAAATTGCAATTTTTTTAGGTTTTGGGTGGATTTGTCAATTTTTTGGGGGTGGTCACGAATTAAAGTCCTTTTCGCCCTAGGACGTATATTTAAGGAGATATGGGCAAAATAACTTTTTCATATAAAAATTGCAATTTTTTTTAGGTTTTGAGCGGATTATTAAATTTTTTGGGGTGTTACGAATTAAAGTCCTTTTCGCTCTAGGACGCGTATATACGAAGATATGGGCAAAATAAGTTTTTCAGATAAAAATTTCAATTTTTTTAGGTTTTGGGAGGATTATTCAATTTTTTTCGGGGTGGTCATGAATTAAAGTCCTTTTCGCGCTAGGGCGCTTAGTTTAGGAATATGGACAGAATAAGTTTTTCATATAAAAATTTAATTTTTTTAGGTTTTGGGTGGATTTTTAAATTTTTTGGGAGGTTACGAATTAAAGTCCTTTTTGCCCTAGGACGTTTATTTAAGGAGATATGGGCAAAATAACTTTTTCATATAAAAATTGCAATTTTTTAGGTTTTGAGCGGATTATTAAATTTTTTGGGGTTGTCACGAATTAAAGTCCTTTTCGCTCTAGGACGCGTATATACGAAGATATGGGCAAAAGAAATTTTTCATATAAAAATTTAAATTTTTTAGGGTTTGGGTGGATTATTCAATTTTTTGGTGGTGGTCATGAATTAAAGTCCTTTTCGCGCTAGGGCGCTTAGTTTATGATATGGGCAAAATAAGTTTTTCATATCAAAATTTAAATTTTTTCAGGTCTTGGGTGGATTTGTCAATTTTTTGGGGGTTGTCACGAATTAAAGTCCATTTCGCCCTAGGACGTATATTTAAGGAGTAGTCATGAATTAAAGTCCTATTCGCTCTAGGACGCGTATATACGAAGATATGGGCAAAAGAAATTTTTCATATAAAAATTGCAATTTTTTAGGGTTTGGGAGGATTATTCAATTTTTTTGGGGGTGGTCATGAATTAAAGTCCTTTTCGCGCTAGGGCGCTTAGTTTAGGAGATATGGGCAAAATAAGTTTTCATATCAAAATTTAAATTTTTTTAGGTTTTGGGTGGATTTGTCAATTTTTTGGGGGTGGTCACGAATTAAAGTCCATTTCGCCCTAGGACGCATATTTAAGGAGATATGGGCAAAATAACTTTTTCATATAAAAATTGCAATTTTTTTAGGTTTTGAGTGGATTATTAAATTTTTTGGGGTGCTACGAATTAAAGTCCTTTTCGCTTTAGGACGCGTATATACGAAGATATGGGCAAAATAAGTTTTTCATATAAAAAGTTCAATTTTTTTAGGTTTTGGGAGGATTATACAATTTTTTTGGGGGTGGTCATGAATTAAAGTCCTTTTCGCGCTAGGGCGCTTAGTTTAGGAGATATGGGCAAAATAAGTTTTTCAGATAAAAATTTCAATTTTTTTAGGTTTTGGGCGGATTTGTCAATTTTTTGGGTGTGGTCACGAATTAAAGTCCTTTTCGCCCTAGGACGTATATTTAAGGAGATATGGGCAAAATAACTATTTCATATAAAAATTGCAATTTTTTTAGGTTTTGAGCGGATTATTAAATTTTTTGGGGTGTTACGAATTAAAGTCTTTTTCGCTCTAGGACGCGTATATACGAAGATATGGGCAAAATAAGTTTTTCAGATAAAAATTTCAATTTTTTAGGTTTTGGGAGGATTATTCAATTTTTTGGGGGTGATCATGAATTAAAGTCCTTTTCGTGCTAGGGCGCTTAATTTATGATATGGGCAAAATAAGTTTTTCAGATAAAAATTTAAAATTTTTTAGGTTTTGGGAGGATTATTCAATTTTTTTGGGGGTGGTCATGAATTAAAGTCCTGTTCGCGCTAGGGCGCTTAGTTTAGGAGATATGGGCAAAATAAGTTTTTCATATCAAAATTTAAATTTTTTTAGGTTTTGGGTGGATTTGTCAATTTTTTAGGGATGGTCACGAATTAAAGTCCTTTTCGCCCTAGGACGTATATTTAAGGAGATATGGGCAAATAACTTTTTCATATAAAAATTGCAATTTTTTTAGGTTTTGAGCGGATTATTAAATTTTTTGGGGTGTTACGAATTAAAGTCCTTTTCGCTCTAGGACGCGTATATACGAAGATATGGGCAAAATAAGATTTTCAGATAAAAATTTAAATTTTTTTAGGTTTTGGGAGGATTATTCAATTTTTTGGGGGTGATCATGAATTAAAGTCCTTTTCGCCCTAGGGCGCTTAATTTATGATATGGGCAAAATAAGTTTTTCAGATAAAAATTTAAATTTTTTTAGGTTTTGGGAGGATTATTCAATTTTTTTGGGGGTGGTCATGAATTAAAGTCCTTTTCGCGCTAGGGCGCTTAGTTTAGGAGATATGGGCAAAATAAGTTTTTCATATCAAAATTTCAATTTTTTTTAGGTTTTGGGTGGATTTGTCAATTTTTTAGGGATGGTCACGAATTAAAGTCCTTTTCGCCCTAGGACGTATATTTAAGGAGATATGGGCAAATAACTTTTTCATATAAAAATTGCAATTTTTTTAGGTTTTGAGCGGATTATTAAATTTTTTGGGGTGTTACGAATTAAAGTCCTTTTCGCTCTAGGACGCGTATATACGAAGATATGGGCAAAATAAAATTTTCAGATAAAAATTTAAATTTTTTTAGGTTTTGGGAGGATTATTCAATTTTTTTGGGGGTTGTCATGAATTAAAGTCCTTTTCGCGCTAGGGCGCTTAGTTTAGGAGATATGGGCAAAATAAGGTTTTCATATCAAAATTTAAATTTTTTTAGGTTTTGGGTGGATTTGTCAATTTTTTGGGGGTGGTCACGAATTAAAGTCCTTTTCGCCCTAGGACGTATATTTAAGGAGATATGGGCAAAATAACTTTTTCATATAAAAATTGCAATTTTTTTAGGTTTTGAGCGGATTATTAAATTTTTTGGGGTGTTACGAATTAAAGTCCTTTTCGCTCTAGGACGCGTGTATACGAAGATATGGGCAAAATAAGGTTTTCAGATAAAAATTTCAATTTTTTTAGGTTTTGGGAGGATTATTCAATTTTTTTGGGGGTGGTCATGAATTAAAGTCCTTTTCGCGCTAGGGCGTTTAGTTTAGGAGATATGGGCAAAATAAGTTTTTCATATCAAAATTTAAATTTTTTTAGGTTTTGGGGGGATTTGTCAATTTTTTGGGGGTGGTCACGAATTAAAGTCCATTTCGCCCTAGGACGCATATTTAAGGAGATATGGGCAAAATAACTATTTCATATAAAAATTTCAATTTTTTTTAGGTTTTGAGCGGATTATTAAATTTTTTGGGGTGTTACGAATTAAAGTCTTTTTCGCTCTAGGACGCGTATATACGAAGATATGGGCAAAATAAGTTTTTCAGATAAAAATTTCAATTTTTTAGGTTTTGGGAGGATTATTCAATTTTTTGGGGGTGATCATGAATTAAAGTCCTTCTCGCGCTAGGGCGCTTTATTTATGATATGGGCAAAATAAGTTTTTCAGATAAAAATTTCAATTTTTTTAGGTTTTGGGAGGATTATTCAATTTTTTGGGGATGGTCATGAATTAAAGTCCTTTTCGCCCTAGGACGTATATTTAAGGAGATATGGGCAAAATAACTATTTCATATAAAAATTGCAATTTTTTAGGTTTTGAGCAGATTATTAAATTTTTTGGGGTGTTACGAATTAAAGTCTTTTTCGCTCTAGGACGCGTATATACGAAGATATGGGCAAAATAAGATTTTCAGATAAAAATTTCATTTTTTTAAGTTTTTGGGAGGATTATTCAATTTTTTTGGGGGTGGTCATGAATTAAAGTCCTTTTCGCGCTAGGGCGCTTAGTTTAGGAGATATGGGCAAAATAAGTTTTCATATCAAAATTTAAATTTTTTTAGGTTTTGGGTGGATTTGTCAATTTTTTGGGGGTGGTCACGAATTAAAGTCCTTTTCGCCCTAGGACGTATATTTAAGGAGATATGGGCAAAATAACTTTTTCATATAAAAATTGCAATTTTTTTAGGTTTTGAGCGGATTATTAAATTTTTTGGGGTGTTACGAATTAAAGTCCTTTTCGCTCTAGGACGTGTATATACGAAGATATGGGCAAGATAAGATTTTCAGATAAAAATTTCAATTTTGTTAGGTTTTGGGAGGATTATTCATTTTTTTTGGGGGTGGTCATGAATTAAAGTCCTTTTCGCTCTAGGGCGCGTATATACGAAGATATGGGCAAAATAAGATTTTCAGATAAAAATTTTAATTTTTTTAGGTTTTGGGAGGATTATTCAATTTTTTTTGGGGCTGGTCATGAATTAAAGTCCTTTTCGCGCTAGGGCGCTTAATTTAGGAGATATGGGCAAAATAAGTTTTTCATATCAAAATTTAAATTTTTTTAGGTTTTGGGTGGATTTGTCAATTTTTTGGGGGTGATCATGAATTAAAGTCCTTCTCGCGCTAGGGCGCTTTATTTATGATATGGGCAAAATAAGTTTTTCAGATAAAAATTTCAATTTTTTTAGGTTTTGGGAGGATTATTCAATTTTTTGGGGATGGTCATGAATTAAAGTCCTTTTCGCCCTAGGACGTATATTTAAGGAGATATGGGCAAAATAACTTTTTCATATAAAAATTGCAATTTTTTTAGGTTTTTGGAGGATTGTTCAATTTGTTTGGGGGTGGTCATGAATTAAAGTCCTTTTCGCGCTAGGGCGCTTAGTTTAGGAGATATGGGCAAAATAAGTTTTTCATATCAAAATTTAATTTTTTGTTTGGTTTTGGGTGGATTTGTCAATTTTTTGGGGGTGGTCACGAATTAAAGTCCATTTCGCCCGAGGACGCATATTTAAGGAGATATGGGCAAAATAACTTTTTTATATAAAAATTGCAATTTTTTTAGGTTTTGAGTGGATTATTCAATTTTTTGGGGTGTTACGAATTAAAGTCCTTTTCGCTCTAGGACGCGTATATACGAAGATATGGGCAAAATAAGTTTTTCAGATAAAAAATTCAATTTTTTTAGGTTTTGGGAGGATTATTCAATTTTTTTGGGGGTGGTCATGAATTAAAGTCCTTTTCGCGCTAGGGCGCTTAGTTTAGGAGATATGGGCAAAATAAGTTTTTCATATCAAAATTTAAATTTTTTTAGGTTTTGGGTGGATTTGTCAATTTTTTGGGGGTGGTCACGAATTAAAGTCCTTTTCGCCCTAGAACGTATATTTAAGGAAATATGGGCAAAATAACTTTTTCATATAAAAAGTGCAATTTTTTAGGTTTTGAGCGGATTATTAAATTTTTTGGGGTGTTACGAATTAAAGTCTTTTTCGCTCTAGGACGCGTATATACGAAGATATGGGCAAAATAAGATTTTCAGATAAAAATTTCACTTTTTTAAGTTTTTGGGAGGATTATTCAATTTTTTTGGGGGTGGTCATGAATTAAAGTCCTTTTCGCGCTAGGGCGCTTAGTTTAGGAGATATGGGCAAAATAAGTTTTTCATATCAAAATTTAAATTTTTTTAGGTTTTGGGTGGATTTGTCAATTTTTTGGGGGTGGTCACGAATTAAAGTCCTTTTCGCCCTAGGACGTATATTTAAGGAGATATGGGCAAAATAACATTTTCATATAAAAATTGCAATTTTGTTAGGTTTTGAGCGGATTATTAAATTTTTTGGGGTGTTACGAATTAAAGTCCTTTTCGCTCTAGGACGCGTATATACGAAGACATGGGCAAAATAAGTTTTTCAGATAAAAATTTCATTTTTTTTAGGTTTTGGGAGGATTATTCAAGTTTTTTGGGGGTGGTCATGAATTAAAGTCCTTTTCGCGCTAGGGCGCTTAGTTTAAGAGATATGGGCAAAATAAGTTTTTCATATCAAAATTTAATTTTTTTTGGTTTTGGGTGGATTTGTCGATTTTTTGGGGGTTGTCACGAATTAAAGACTATTTCGCCCTAGGACGCATATTTAAGGAGATATGGGCAAAATAACTTTTTCATATAAAAATTGCAATTTTTTTAGGTTTTGAGCGGATTATTAAATTTTTTGGGGTGTTACGAATTAAAGTCCTTTTCGCTCTAGGACGCGTATATACGAAGATATGGGCAAAATAAGATTTTCAAATAAACATTTACATTTTTTTAGGTTTTGGGAGGATTATTAAATTTTTTGGGGGTGGTCATGAATTAAAGTCCTTTTCGCGCTAGGGCGCTTTGTTTAGGAGATATGTGCAAAATAAGTTTTTCATATCAAAATTTAAATTTTTTTAGGTTTTGGGTGGATTTGTCAATTTTTTGGGGGTGGTCACGAATTAAAGTCCTTTTCGCACTAAGACGTATATTTAAGGAGATATGGGCAAAATAACTTTTTCATATAAAAATTGCAATTTTTTAGGTTTTGAGCGGATTATTAATTTTTTTGGGGTGTTACGAATTAAAGTCTTTTTCGCTCTAGGACGCGTATACACGAAGATATGTGCAAAATAAAATTTTCAGATAAAAATTTCAATTTTTTTAGGTTTTGGGAGGATTATTCAATTTTTTTGGGGGTGGTCATGAATTAAAGTCCTTTTCGCGCTAGGGCGCTTAGTTTAGGAGATATGGGCAAAATAAGTTTTTCATATCAAAATTTAAATTTTTTTAGGTTTTGGGTGGTTTTGTCGATTTTTTGGGGGTGGTCACGAAATAAAGTCAATTTCGCCCTAGGACGCATATTTAAGGAGATATGGGCAAAATAACATTTTCATATAAAAATTGCAATTTTGTTAGGTTTTGAGCGGATTATTAAATTTTTTGGGGTGTTACGAATTAAAGTCCTTTTCGCTCTAGGACGTGTATATACGAAGATATGGGCAAGATAAGATTTTCAGATAAAAATTTCAATTTTGTTAGGTTTTGGGAGGATTATTCATTTTTTTTGGGGGTGGTCATGAATTAAAGTCCTTTTCGCTCTAGGGCGCGTATATACGAAGATATGGGCAAAATAAGATTTTCAGATAAAAACTTTAATTTTTTTAGGTTTTGGGAGGATTATTCAATTTTTTTGGGGGTGGTCATGAATTAAAGTCCTTTTCGCGCTAGGGCGCTTAGTTTAGGAGATATGGGCAAAATAAGTTTTTCATATCAAAATTTAAATTTTTTTAGGTTTTGGGTGGATTTGTCAATTTTTTGGGGGTGGTCACGAATTAAAGTCCTTTTCGCCCTAGAACGTATATTTAAGGAGATATGGGCAAAATAACTTTTTCATATAAAAAGTGCAATTTTTGTAGGTTTTGAGCGGATTATTAAATTTTTGGGGTGTTACGAATTAAAGTCCTTTTCGCTCTAGGACGCGTATATACGAAGATATGGGCAAAATAAATTTTCAGATAAAAATTGCAATTTTTTTAGGTTTTGGGAGGATTATACAATATTTTTGGGGGTGGTCATGAATTAAAGTCCTTTTCGCGCTAGGGCGCTTTGTTTAGGAGATATGTGCAAAATAAGTTTTTCATATCAAAATTTAAATTTTTTTAGGTTTTGGGTGGATTTGTCAATTTTTTGGGGGTGGTCACGAATTAAAGTCCTTTTCGCACTAAGACGTATATTTAAGGAGATATGGGCAAAATAACTTTTTCATATAAAAATTGCAATTTTTTAGGTTTTGAGCGGATTATTAATTTTTTTGGGGTGTTACGAATTAAAGTCTTTTTCGCTCTAGGACGCGTATACACGAAGATATGTGCAAAATAAAATTTTCAGATAAAAATTTCAATTTTTTTAGGTTTTGGGAGGATTATTCAATTTTTTTGGGGGTGGTCATGAATTAAAGTCCTTTTCGCGCTAGGGCGCTTAGTTTAGGAGATATGGGCAAAATAAGTTTTTCATATCAAAATTTAAATTTTTTTAGGTTTTGGGTGGTTTTGTCGATTTTTTGGGGGTGGTCACGAAATAAAGTCAATTTCGCCCTAGGACGCATATTTAAGGAGATATGGGCAAAATAACTTTTTCATATAAAAATTGCAATTTTTTTAGGTTTTGAGCGGATTATTAAATTTTTTGGGGTGTTACGAATTAAAGTCCTTTTCGCTCTAGGACGTGTATATACGAAGATATGGGCAAGATAAGATTTTCAGATAAAAATTTCAATTTTGTTAGGTTTTGGGAGGATTATTCATTTTTTTTGGGGGTGGTCATGAATTAAAGTCCTTTTCGCTCTAGGGCGCGTATATACGAAGATATGGGCAAAATAAGATTTTCAGATAAAAACTTTAATTTTTTTAGGTTTTGGGAGGATTATTCAATTTTTTTGGGGGTGGTCATGAATTAAAGTCCTTTTCGCGCTAGGGCGCTTAGTTTAGGAGATATGGGCAAAATAAGTTTTTCATATCAAAATTTAAATTTTTTTAGGTTTTGGGTGGATTTGTCAATTTTTTGGGGGTGGTCACGAATTAAAGTCCTTTTCGCCCTAGAACGTATATTTAAGGAGATATGGGCAAAATAACTTTTTCATATAAAAAGTGCAATTTTTGTAGGTTTTGAGCGGATTATTAAATTTTTGGGGTGTTACGAATTAAAGTCCTTTTCGCTCTAGGACGCGTATATACGAAGATATGGGCAAAATAAATTTTCAGATAAAAATTGCAATTTTTTTAGGTTTTGGGAGGATTATACAATATTTTTGGGGGTGGTCATGAATTAAAGTTCTTTTCGCGCTAGGGCGCTTAGTTTAGGAGATATGGGCAAAGTAAGTTTTTCATATCAAAATTTAAATTTTTTTAAGGTTTTGGGTAGATTTGTAAATTTTTTGGGGGTGGTCACGAATTAAAGTCCATTTCGCCCTAGGACGCATATTTAAGGAGATATGGGCAAAATAACTTTTTCATATAAAAATTGCAATTTTTTTAGGTTTTGAGTGGATTATTAAATTTTTTGGGGTGTTACGAATTAAAGTCCTTTTCGCTCTAGGACGCGTATATACGAAGATATGGGCAAAATAAGTTTTTCAGATAAAAAATTAAATTTTTTTAGGTTTTGGGAGGATTATTCAATTTTTTTGGGGGTGGTCATGAATTAAAGTCCTTTTCGCGCTAGGGCGCTTAGTTTAGGAGATATGGGCAAAATAAGTTTTTCATATCAAAATTTAAATTTTTTTTAGGTTTTGGGTGGATTTGTCAATTTTTTGGGGGTGGTCACGAATTAAAGTCCTTTTCGCCCTAGGACGTATATTTAAGGAGATATGGGCAAAATAACTTTTTCATATAAAAAGTGCAATTTTTGTAGGTTTTGAGCGGATTATTAAATTGTTGGGGTGTTACGAATTAAAGTCCTTTTCGCTCTAGGACGCGTATATACGAAGATATGGGCAAAATAAGTTTTCAGATAAAAATTTCAATTTTTTTTAGGTTTTGGGAGGATTATACAATTTTTTGGGGGGTGGTCATGAATTAAAGTCCTTTTCGCGCTAGGGCGCTTAGTTTAGGAGATATGGGCAAAATAAGTTTTTCATATCAAAATTTAAATTTTTTTAGGTTTTGGGTGGATTTGTCAATTTTTTGGGTGTGGTCACGAGTTAAAGTCCTTTTCGCCCTAGGACGTATATTTAAGGAGATATGGGCAAAATAACTTTTTCATATAAAAATTGCAATTTTTTTAGGTTTTGAGCGGATTATTAAATTTTTTGGGGTGTTACGAATTAAAGTCCTTTTCGCTCTAGGACGCGTATATACGAAGATATGGGCAAAATAAGATTTTCAGATAAAAATTTAAATTTTTTTAGGTTTTGGGAGGATTATTCAATTTTTTTGGGGTGGTCATGAATTAAAGTCCTTTTCGCGCTAGGGCGCTTAGTTTAGGAGATATGGGCAAAATAAGTTTTTCATATCAAAATTTAAATTTTTTTAGGTTTTGGGTGGATTTGTCAATTTTTTGGGGGTGGTCATGAATTAAAGTCCTTTTCGCCCTAGGACGTATATTTAAGGAGATATGGGCAAAATAACTTTTTCATATAAAAATTGCAATTTTTTAGGTTTTGGGAGGATTATACAATTTTTTTGGGGGTGGTCATGAATTAAAGTTCTTTTCGCGCTAGGGCGCTTAGTTTAGGAGATATGGGCAAACTAAGTTTTTCATATCAAAATTTAAATTTTTTTAGGTTTTGGGTGGATTTGTCAATTTTTTGGGGGTGGTCACGAATTAAAGTCCATTTCGCCCTAGGACGCATATTTAAGGAGATATGGGCAAAATAACTTTTTCATATAAAAATTGCAATTTTTTAGGTTTTGAGTGGATTATTAAATTTTTTGGGGTGTTACGAATTAAAGTCCTTTTCGCTCTAGGACGCGTATATACGAAGATATGGGCAAAATAAGTTTTTCAGATAAAAATTTCAATTTTTTTTAGGTTTTGGGAGGATTATACAATTTTTTTTGGGGTGGTCACGAATTAAAGTCCATTTCGCATTAGGACGTATATTTAAGGAGATATGGGCAAAATAACTTTTTCATATAAAAATTGCAATTTTTTTAGGTTTTGAGCGGATTATTAAATTTTTTGGGGTGTTACGAATTAAAGTCTTTTTCGCTCTAGGACGCGTATATACGAAGATATGGGCAAAATAAAATTTTCAGATAAAAATTTCAATTTTTTTAGGTTTTGGGAGGATTATTCAATTTTTTTGGGGGTGGTCATGAATTAAAGTCCTTTTCGCGCTAGGGCGCTTAGTTTAGGAGATATGGGCAAAATAAGTTTTTCATATCAAAATTTAATTTTTTTTAGGTTTTGGGTGGATTGGTCAATTTTTTGGGGGTGGTCACGAATTAAAGTCCTTTTCGCCCTAGGACGTATATTTAAGGAGATATGGGCAAAATAACTTTTTCATATAAAAATTGCAATTTTTTTAGGTTTTGAGCGGAATATTAAATGTTTTGGGGTGTTACGAATTAAAGTCCTTTTCGCTCTAGGACGCGTATATACGAAGATATGGGCAAAATAAGTTTTTCAGATAAAAATTTCAATTTTTTTAGGTTTTGGGAGGATTATTCAAGTTTTTTGGGGGTGGTCATGAATTAAAGTCCTTTTCGCCTAGGACGCATATTTAAGGAGATATGGGCAAAATAACTTTATCATATAAAAATTGCAATTTTTTTAGGTTTTGAGCGGATTATTAAATTTTTTGGGGTGTTACGAATTAAAGTCCTTTTCGCTCCAGGACGCGTATATACGAAGATATGGGCAAAATAAGATTTTCAGATAAAAATTTTAATTTTTTTAGGTTTTGGGAGGATTATTCAATTTTTTTTTGGGGTGGTCATGAATTAAAGTCCTTTTTGCGCTAGGGCGCTTAGTTTAAGAGATATGGGCAAAATAAGTTTTTCATATCAAAATTTAAATTTTTTTAGGTTTTGGGTGGGTTTATCAATTTTTTGGGGTTGGTCATGAATTAAAGTCCTTTTCGCCCTAGGACGTATATTTAAGGAAATATGGGCAAAATAACTTTTTCATATAAAAATTGCAATTTTTTAGGTTTTGGAAGGATTATACAATTTTTTTGGGGGTGGTCATGAATTAAATTTCTTTTCGCGCTAGGGCGCTTAGTTTAGGAGATATGGGCAAACTAAGTTTTTCATATCAAAATTTAATTTTTTTTAGGTTTTGGGTGGATTTGTCAATTTTTTGGGGGTGGTCACGAATTAAAGTCCATTTCGCCCTAGGACGCATATTTAAGGAGATATGGGCAAAATAACTTTTTCATATAAAAATTGCAATTTTTTAGGTTTTGAGTGGATTATTAAATTTTTTGGGGTGTTACGAATTAAAGTCCTTTTCGCTCTAGGACGCGTATATACGAAGATATGGGCAAAATAAGTTTTTCAGATAAAAATTTCAATTTTTTTAGGTTTTGGGAGGATTATTCAATTTTTTTGGGGGTGGTCATGAATTAAAGTCCTTTTCGCCTAGGACGCATATTTAAGGAGATATGGGCAAAATAACTTTATCATATAAAAATTGCAATTTTTTTAGGTTTTGAGCGGATTATTAAATTTTTTGGGGTGTTACGTATTAAAGTCCTTTTCGCTCCAGGACGCGTATATACGAAGATATGGGCAAAATAAGATTTTCAGATAAAAATTTTAATTTTTTAGGTTTTGGGAGGATTATTCAATTTTTTTTGGGGTGGTCATGAATTAAAGTCCTTTTTGCGCTAGGGCGCTTAGTTTAAGAGATATGGGCAAAATAAGTTTTTCATATCAAAATTTAAATTTTTTTAGGTTTTGGGTGGGTTTGTCAATTTTTTGGGGGTGGTCATGAATTAAAGTCCTTTTCGCCCTAGGACGTATATTTAAGGAAATATGGGCAAAATAACTTTTTCATATAAAAAGTGCAATTTTTGTAGGTTTTGAGCGGATTATTAAATTTTTGGGGTGTTACGAATTAAAGTCCTTTTCGCTCTAGGACGCGTATATACGAAGATATGGGCAAAATAAATTTTCAGATAAAAATTGCAATTTTTTTAGGTTTTGGGAGGATTATACAATTTTTTTGGGGGTGGTCATGAATTAAAGTTCTTTTCGCGCTAGGGCGCTTAGTTTAGGAGATATGGGCAAAGTAAGTTTTTCATATCAAAATTTAAATTTTTTTAGGTTTTGGGTAGATTTGTAAATTTTTTGGGGGTGGTCACGAATTAAAGTCCATTTCGCCCTAGGACGCATATTTAAGGAGATATGGGCAAAATAACTTTTTCATATAAAAATTGCAATTTTTTTAGGTTTTGAGTGGATTATTAAATTTTTTGGGGTGTTACGAATTAAAGTCCTTTTCGCTCTAGGACGCGTATATACGAAGATATGGGCAAAATAAGTTTTTCAGATAAAAAAATAAATTTTTTTAGGTTTTGGGAGGATTATTCAATTTTTTTGGGGGTGGTCATGAATTAAAGTCCTTTTCGCGCTAGGGCGCTTAGTTTAGGAGATATGGGCAAAATAAGTTTTTCATATCAAAATTTAAATTTTTTTTAGGTTTTGGGTGGATTTGTCAATTTTTTGTGGGTGGTCACGAATTAAAGTCCTTTTCGCCCTAGGACGTATATTTAAGGAGATATGGGCAAAATAACTTTTTCATATAAAAAGTGCAATTTTTGTAGGTTTTGAGCGGATTATTAAATTTTTGGGGTGTTACGAATTAAAGTCCTTTTCGCTCTAGGACGCGTATATACGAAGATATGGGCAAAATAAGATGTTCAGATAAAAATTTCAATTTTTTTTAGGTTTTGGGAGGATTATTCAATTTTTTTGGGGGTGGTCATGAATTAAAGTCCTTTTCGCGCTAGGGCGCTTAGTTTAGGAGATATGGGCAAAATAAGTTTTTCATATCAAAATTTAAATTTTTTTAGGTTTTGGGTGGATTGGTCAATTTTTTGGGGGTGGTCACGAATTAAAGTCCTTTTCGCCCTAGGACGTATATTTAAGGAGATATGGGCAAAATAACTTTTTCATATAAAAATTGCAATTTTTTTAGGTTTTGAGCGGATTATTAAATTTTTTGGGGTGTTACGAATTAAAGTCCTTTTCGCTCCAGGACGCGTATATACGAAGATATGGGCAAAATAAGATTTTCAGATAAAAATTTTAATTTTTTTAGGTTTTGGGAGGATTATTCAATTTTTTTTGGGGTGGTCATGAATTAAAGTCCTTTTTGCGCTAGGGCGCTTAGTTTAAGAGATATGGGCAAAATAAGTTTTTCATATCAAAATTTAAATTTTTTTAGGTTTTGGGTGGGTTTGTCAATTTTTTGGGGGTGGTCATGAATTAAAGTCCTTTTCGCCCTAGGACGTATATTTAAGGAAATATGGGCAAAATAACTTTTTCATATAAAAATTGCAATTTTTTAGGTTTTGGGAGGATTATACAATTTTTTTGGGGGTGGTCATGAATTAAAGTTCTTTTCGCGCTAGGGCGCTTAGTTTAGGAGATATGGGCAAAATAAGCTTTTCATATCAAAATTTAAATTTTTTTAGGTTTTGGGTGGATTTGTCAATTTTTTGGGGGTGGTCACGAATTAAAGTCCTTTTCGCCCTAGAAAGTATATTTAAGGAGATATGGGCAAAATAACTTTTTCATATAAAAAGTGCAATTTTTGTAGGTTTTGAGCGGATTATTAAATTTTTGGGGTGTTACGAATTAAAGTCCTTTTCGCTCTAGGACGCGTATATACGAAGATATGGGCAAAATAAATTTTCAGATAAAAATTGCAATTTTTTTAGGTTTTGGGAGGATTATACAATTTTTTGGGGGTGGTCATGAATTAAAGTTCTTTTCGCGCTAGGGCGCTTAGTTTAGGAGATATGGGCAAAGTAAGTTTTTCATATCAAAATTTAAATTTTTTTAGGTTTTGGGTAGATTTGTAAATTTTTTGGGGGTGGTCACGAATTAAAGTCCATTTCGCCCTAGGACGCATATTTAAGGAGATATGGGCAAAATAACTTTTTCATATAAAAATTGCAATTTTTTTAGGTTTTGAGTGGATTATTAAATTTTTTGGGGTGTTACGAATTAAAGTCCTTTTCGCTCTAGGACGCGTATATACGAAGATATGGGCAAAATAAGTTTTTCAGATAAAAAAATAAATTTTTTTAGGTTTTGGGAGGATTATTCAATTTTTTTGGGGGTGGTCATGAATTAAAGTCCTTTTCGCGCTAGGGCGCTTAGTTTAGGAGATATGGGCAAAATAAGTTTTTCATATCAAAATTTAAATTTTTTTTAGGTTTTGGGTGGATTTGTCAATTTTTTGGGGGTGGTCACGAATTAAAGTCCTTTTCGCCCTAGGACGTATATTTAAGGAGATATGGGCAAAATAACTTTTTCATATAAAAATTGCAATTTTTTTAGGTTTTGAGCGGATTATTAAATTTTTTGGGGTGTTACGAATTAAAGTCCTTTTCGCTCTAGGACGCGTATATACGAAGATATGGGCAAAATAAAATTTTCAGATAAAAATTTCAATTTTTTTAGGTTTTGGGAGGATTATTCAATTTTTTTGGGGGTGGTCATGAATTAAAGTCCTTTTCGCGCTAGGGCGCTTAGTTTAGGAGATATGGGCAAAATAAGTTTTTCATATCAAAATTTAAATTTTTTTAGGTTTTGGGTGGATTGGTAAATTTTTTGGGGGTGGTCACGAATTAAAGTCCTTTTCGCCCCAGGACGTATATTTAAGGAGATATGGGCAAAATAACTTTTTCATATAAAAATTGCAATTTTTTAGGTTTTGAGTGGATTATTAAATTTTTTGGGGTGTTACGAATTAAAGTCCTTTTCGCTCTAGGACGCGTATATACGAAGATATGGGCAAAATAAGTTTTTCAGATAAAAATTTCAATTTTTTTAGGTTTTGGGAGGATTATTCAAGTTTTTTGGGGGTGGTCATGAATTAAAGTCCTTTTCGCCTAGGACGCATATTTAAGGAGATATGGGCAAAATAACTTTATCATATAAAAATTGCAATTTTTTTAGGTTTTGAGCGGATTATTAAATTTTTTGGGGTGTTACGAATTAAAGTCCTTTTCGCTCCAGGACGCGTATATACGAAGATATGGGCAAAATAAGATTTTCAGATAAAAATTTTAATTTTTTTAGGTTTTAGGAGGATTATTCAATTTTTTTTGGGGTGGTCATGAATTAAAGTCCTTTTTGCGCTAGGGCGCTTAGTTTAAGAGATATGGGCAAAATAAGTTTTTCATATCAAAATTTAAATTTTTTTAGGTTTTGGGTGGGTTTGTCAATTTTTTGGGGGTGGTCATGAATTAAAGTCCTTTTCGCCCTAGGACGTATATTTAAGGAAATATGGGCAAAATAACTTTTTCATATAAAAATTGCAATTTTTTTAGGTTTTGGGAGGATTATTCAATTTTTTTGGGGGTGGTCATGAATTAAAGTCCTTTTCGCGCTAGGGCGCTTAGTTTAGGAGATATGGGCAAAATAAGTTTTTCATATCAAAATTTAAATTTTTTTTAGGTTTTGGGTGGATTTGTCAATTTTTTGGGGGTGGTCACGAATTAAAGTCCTTTTCGCCCTAGGACGTATATTTAAGGAGATATGGGCAAAATAACTTTTTCATATAAAAAGTGCAATTTTTGTAGGTTTTGAGCGGGTTATTAAATTTTTGGGGTGTTACGAAATAAAGTCCTTTTCGCTCTAGGACGCGTATATACGAAGATATGGGCAAAATAAATTTTCACATAAAAATTGCAATTTTTTTAGGTTTTGGGAGGATTATACAATTTTTTGGGGGTGGTCATGAATTAAAGTTCTTTTCGCGCTAGGGCGCTTAGTTTAGGAGATATGGGCAAAGTAAGTTTTTCATATCAAAATTTAAATTTTTTTAGGTTTTGGGTAGATTTGTAAATTTTTTGGGTGTGGTCACGAATTAAAGTCCATTTCGCCCTAGGACGCATATTTAAGGAGATATGGGCAAAATAACTTTTTCATATAAAAATTGCAATTTTTTTAGGTTTTGAGTGGATTATTAAATTTTTTGGGGTGTTACGAATTAAAGTCCTTTTCGCTCTAGGACGCGTATATACGAAGATATGGGCAAAATAAGTTTTTCAGATAAAAATTTCAATTTTTTTAGGTTTTGGGAGGATTATTCAATTTTTTGGGGGTGGTCATGAATTAAAGTCCTTTTCGCGCTAGGGCGCTTAGTTTAGGAGATATGGGCAAAATAAGTTTTTCATATCAAAATTTAAATTTTTGTAGGATTTGGGTGGATTTGTCAATTTTTTGGGTGTGGTCACGAGTTAAAGTCCTTTTCGCCCTAGGACGTATATTTAAGGAGATATGGGCAAAATAACTTTTTCATATAAAAATTGCAATTTTTTTAGGTTTTGAGCGGATTATTAAATTTTTTGGGGTGTTACGAATTAAAGTCCTTTTCGCTCTAGGACGCGTATATACGAAGATATGGGCAAAATAAAATTTTCAGATAAAAATTTCAATTTTTTTAGGTTTTGGGAGGATTATTCAATTTTTTTGGGGGTGGTCATGAATTAAAGTCCTTTTCGCGCTAGGGCGCTTAGTTTAGGAGATATGGGCAAAATAAGTTTTTCATATCAAAATTTAAATTTTTTTAGGTTTTGGGTGGATTGGTCAATTTTTTGGGGGTGGTCACGAATTAAAGTCCTTTTCGCCCTAGGACGTATATTTAAGGAGATATGGGCA
Organism: Haematobia irritans; assembly: GCF_050003625.1. Classification (NCBI taxonomy): domain Eukaryota; kingdom Metazoa; phylum Arthropoda; class Insecta; order Diptera; family Muscidae; genus Haematobia; species Haematobia irritans. The sequence goes on along the minus strand of NC_134400.1, from coordinate 69,401,755 downwards.
AAATAACTTTTTCATATAAAAATTGCAATTTTTTAGGTTTTGAGTGGATTATTAAATTTTTTGGGGTGTTACGAATTAAAGTCCTTTTCGCTCTAGGACGCGTATATACGAAGATATGGGCAAAATAAGTTTTTCAGATAAAAATTTCAATTTTTTTAGGTTTTGGGAGGATTATTCAAGTTTTTTGGGGGTGGTCATGAATTAAAGTCCTTTTCGCCTAGGACGCATATTTAAGGAGATATGGGCAAAATAACTTTATCATATAAAAATTGCAATTTTTTTAGGTTTTGAGCGGATTATTAAATTTTTTGGGGTGTTACGAATTAAAGTCCTTTTCGCTCCAGGACGCGTATATACGAAGATATGGGCAAAATAAGATTTTCAGATAAAAATTTTAATTTTTTTAGGTTTTGGGAGGATTATTCAATTTTTTTTGGGGTGGTCATGAATTAAAGTCCTTTTTGCGCTAGGGCGCTTAGTTTAAGAGATATGGGCAAAATAAGTTTTTCATATCAAAATTTAAATTTTTTTAGGTTTTGGGTGGGTTTGTCAATTTTTTGGGGGTGGTCATGAATTAAAGTCCTTTTCGCCCTAGGACGTATATTTAAGGAAATATGGGCAAAATAACTTTTTCATATAAAAATTGCAATTTTTTAGGTTTTGGGAGGATTATACAATTTTTTTGGGGGTGGTCATGAATTAAAGTTCTTTTCGCGCTAGGGCGCTTAGTTTAGGAGATATGGGCAAAATAAGTTTTTCATATCAAAATTTAAATTTTTTTAGGTTTTGGGTGGATTTGTCAATTTTTTGGGGGTGGTCACGAATTAAAGTCCTTTTCGCCCTAGGACGTATATTTAAGGAGATATGGGCAAAATAACTTTTTCATATAAAAAGTGAAATTTTTGTAGGTTTTGAGCGGATTATTAAATTTTTGGGGTGTTACGAATTAAAGTCCTTTTCGCTCTAGGACGCGTATATACGAAGATATGGGCAAAATAAGTTTTCAGATAAAAATTTCAATTGTTTTTAGGTTTTGGGAGGATTATACAATTTTTTGGGGGGTGGTCATGAATTAAAGTCCTTTTCGCGCTAGGGCGCTTAGTTTAGGAGATATGGGCAAAATAAGTTTTTCATATCAAAATTTAAATTTTTTTAGGTTTTGGGTAGATTTGTAAATTTTTTGGGGGTGGTCACGAGTTAAAGTCCTTTTCGCCCTAGGACGTATATTTAAGGAGATATGGGCAAAATAACTTTTTCATATAAAAATTGCAATTTTTTTAGGTTTTGAGCGGATTATTAAATTTTTTGGGGTGTTACGAATTAAAGTCCTTTTCGCTCTAGGACGAGTATATACGAAGATATGGGCAAAATAAGATTTTCAGATAAAAATTTAAATTTTTTTAGGTTTTGGGAGGATTATTCAATTTTTTTGGGGTGGTCATGAATTAAAGTCCTTTTCGCGCTAGGGCGCTTAGTTTAGGCGATATGGGCAAAATAAGTTTTTCATATCAAAATTTAAATTTTTTTAGGTTTTGGGTGGATTTGTCAATTTTTTGGGGGTGGTCATGAATTAAAGTCCTTTTCGCCCTAGGACGTATATTTAAGGAGATATGGGCAAAATAACTGTTTCATATAAAAATTGCAATTTTTTAGGTTTTGGGAGGATTATACAATTTTTTTGGGGGTGGTCATGAATTAAAGTTCTTTTCGCGCTAGGGCGCTTAGTTTAGGAGATATGGGCAAACTAAGTTTTTCATATCAAAATTTAAATTTTTTTAGGTTTTGGGTGGATTTGTCAATTTTTTGGGGGTGGTCACGAATTAAAGTCCATTTCGCCCTAGGACGCATATTTAAGGAGATATGGGCAAAATAACTTTTTCATATAAAAATTGCAATTTTTTAGGTTTTGAGTGGATTATTAAATTTTTTGGGGTGTTACGAATTAAAGTCCTTTTCGCTCTAGGACGCGTATATACGAAGATATGGGCAAAATAAGATTTTCAGATAAAAATTTCAATTTTTTTAGGTTTTGGGAGGATTATACAATTTTTTTTGGGGTGGTCACGAATTAAAGTCCATTTCGCATTAGGACGTATATTTAAGGAGATATGGGCAAAATAACTTTTTCATATAAAAATTGCAATTTTTTAGGTTTTGAGCGGATTATTAAATTTTTTGGGGTGTTACGAATTAAGGTCTTTTTCGCTCTAGGACGCGTATATACGAAGATATGGGCAAAATAAAATTTTCGGATAAAAATTTCAATTTTTTTAGGTTTTGGGAGGATTATTCAATTTTTTTGGGGGTGGTCATGAATTAAAGTCCTTTTCGCGCTAGGGCGCTTAGTTTAGGAGATATGGGCAAAATAAGTTTTTCATATCAAAATTTAAATTTTTTTAGGTTTTGGGTGGATTGGTCAATTTTTTGGGGGTGGTCACGAATTAAAGTCCTTTTCGCCCTAGGACGTATATTTAAGGAGATATGGGCAAAATAACTTTTTCATATAAAAATTGCAATTTTTGTAGGTTTTGAGCGGATTATTAAATTTTTGGGGTGTTACGAATTAAAGTCCTTTTCGCTCTAGGACGCGTATATACGAAGATATGGGCAAAATAAGTTTTCAGATAAAAATTTCAATTTTTTTTTGGGTTTTGGGACGATTATACAATTTTTTGGGCGGTGGTCATGAATTAAAGTCCTTTTCGTGCTAGGGCGCTTAGTTTAGGAGATATGGGCAAAATAAGTTTTTCATATCAAAATTTAATTTTTTTTAGGTTTTGGGTGGATTTGTCAATTTTTTGGGTGTGGTCGCGAATTAAAGTCCTTTTCGCCCTAGGACGTATATTTAAGGAGATATGGGCAAAATAACTTTTTCATATAAAAATTGCAATTTTTTTAGGTTTTGAGCGGATTATTAAATGTTTTGGGGTGTTACGAATTAAAGTACTTTTCGCTCTAGGACGCGTATATACGAAGATATGGGCAAAATAAGTTTTTCAGATAAAAAAATAAATTTTTTTAGGTTTTGGGAGGATTATTCAATTTTTTTGGGGGTGGTCATGAATTAAAGTCCTTTTCGCGCTAGGGCGCTTAGTTTAGGAGATATGGGCAAAATAAGTTTTTCATATCAAAATTTAAATTTTTTTTAGGTTTTGGGTGGATTTGTCAATTTTTTGGGGGTGGTCACGAATTAAAGTCCTTTTCGCCCTAGGACGTATATTTAAGGAGATATGGGCAAAATAACTTTTTCATATAAAAAGTGCAATTTTTGTAGGTTTTGAGCGGATTATTAAATTTTTGGGGTGTTACGAATTAAAGTCCTTTTCGCTCTAGGACGCGTATATACGAAGATATGGGCAAAATAAGTTTTCAGATAAAAATTTCAATTTTTTTTAGGTTTTGGGAGGATTATACAATTTTTTGGGGGGTGGTCATGAATTAAAGTCCTTTTCGCGCTAGGGCGCTTAGTTTAGGAGATATGGGCAAAATAAGTTTTTCATATCAAAATTTAAATTTTTTTAGGATTTGGGTGGATTTGTCAATTTTTTGGGTGTGGTCACGAGTTAAAGTCCTTTTCGCCCTAGGACGTATATTTAAGGAGATATGGGCAAAATAACTTTTTCATATAAAAATTGCAATTTTTTTAGGTTTTGAGCGGATTATTAAATTTTTTGGGGTGTTACGAATTAAAGTCCTTTTCGCTCTAGGACGCGTATATACGAAGATATGGGCAAAATAAGATTTTCAGATAAAAATTTAAATTTTTTTAGGTTTTGGGAGGATTATTCAATTTTTTTGGGGTGGTCATGAATTAAAGTCCTTTTCGCGCTAGGGCGCTTAGTTTAGGAGATATGGGCAAAATAAGTTTTTCATATCAAAATTTAAATTTTTTTAGGTTTTGGGTGGATTTGTCAATTTTTTGGGGGTGGTCATGAATTAAAGTCCTTTTCGCCCTAGGACGTATATTTAAGGAGATATGGGCAAAATAACTTTTTCATATAAAAATTGCAATTTTTTAGGTTTTGGGAGGATTATACAATTTTTTTGGGGGTGGTCATGAATTAAATGAATGAATTCTTTTCGCGCTAGGGCGCTTAGTTTAGGAGATATGGGCAAACTAAGTTTTTCATATCAAAATTTAAATTTTTTTAGGTTTTGGGTGGATTTGTCAATTTTTTGGGGGTGGTCACGAATTAAAGTCCATTTCGCCCTAGGACGCATATTTAAGGAGATATGGGCAAAATAACTTTTTCATATAAAAATTGCAATTTTTTAGGTTTTGAGTAGATTATTAAATTTTTTGGGGTGTTACGAATTAAAGTCCTTTTCGCTCTAGGACGCGTATATACGAAGATATGGGCAAAATAAGATTTTCAGATAAAAATTTCAATTTTTTTAGGTTTTGGGAGGATTATACAATTTTTTTTTTGGGGTGGTCACGAATTAAAGTCCATTTCGCATTAGGACGTATATTTAAGGAGATATGGGCAAAATAACTTTTTCATATAAAAATTGCAATTTTTTTAGGTTTTGAGCGGATTATTAAATTTTTTGGGGTGTTACGAATTAAGGTCTTTTTCGCTCTAGGACGCGTATATACGAAGATATGGGCACAATAAAATTTTCAGATAAAAATTTCAATTTTTTTAGGTTTTGGGAGGATTATTCAATTTTTTTGGGGGTGGTCATGAATTAAAGTCCTTTTCGCGCTAGGGCGCTTAGTTTAGGAGATATGGGCAAAATAAGTTTTTCATATCAAAATTTAAATTTTTTTAGGTTTTGGGTGGATTGGTCAATTTTTTGGGGGTGGTCACGAATTAAAGTCCTTTTCGCCCTAGGACGTATATTTAAGGAGATATGGGCAAAATAACTTTTTCATATAAAAATTGCAATTTTTGTAGGTTTTGAGCGGATTATTAAATTTTTGGGGTGTTACGAATTAAAGTCCTTTTCGCTCTAGGACGCGTATATACCAAGATATGGGCAAAATAAGTTTTCAGATAAAAATTTCAATTTTTTTTGGGTTTTGGGACGATTATACAATTTTTTGGGCGGTGGTCATGAATTAAAGTCCTTTTCGTGCTAGGGCGCTTAGTTTAGGAGATATGGGCAAAATAAATTTTTCATATCAAAATTTAATTTTTTTTAGGTTTTGGGTGGATTTGTCAATTTTTTGGGTGTGGTCGCGAATTAAAGTCCGTTTCGCCCTAGGACGTATATTTAAGGAGATATGGGCAAAATAACTTTTTCATATAAAAATTGCAATTTTTTTAGGTTTTGAGCGGATTATTAAATGTTTTGGGGTGTTACGAATTAAAGTCCTTTTCGCTCTAGGACGCGTATATACGAAGATATGGGCAAAATAAGTTTTTCAGATAAAAATTTCAATTTTTTTAGGTTTTGGGAGGATTATTCAAGTTTTTTGGGGGTGGTCATGAATTAAAGTCCTTTTCGCCTAGGACGCATATTTAAGGAGATATGGGCAAAATAACGTTATCATATAAAAATTGCAATTTTTTTAGGTTTTGAGCGGATTATTAAATTTTTTGGGGTGTTACGAATTACAGTCCTTTTCGCTCCAGGACGCGTATATACGAAGATATGGGCAAAATAAGATTTTCAGATAAAAATTTTAATTTTTTTAGGTTTTGGGAGGATTATTAAATTTTTTTTGGGGTGGTCATGAATTAAAGTCCTTTTTGCGCTAGGGCGCTTAGTTTAAGAGTTATGGGCAAAATAAGTTTTTCATATCAAAATTTAAATTTTTTTAGGTTTTGGGTGGGTTTATCAATTTTTTGGGGGTGGTCATGAATTAAAGTCCTTTTCGCCCTAGGACGTATATTTAAGGAAATATGGGCAAAATAACTTTTTCATATAAAAATTGCAATTTTTTAGGTTTTGGGAGGATTATACAATTTTTTTGGGGGTGGTCATGAATTAAAGTTCTTTTCGCGCTAGGGCGCTTAGTTTAGGAGATATGGGCAAACTAAGTTTTTCATATCAAAATTTAAATTTTTTTAGGTTTTGGGTGGATTTGTCAATTTTTTGGGGGTGGTCACGAATTAAAGTCCATTTCGCCCTAGGACGCATATTTAAGGAGATATGGGCAAAATAACTTTTTCATATAAAAATTGCAATTTTTTTAGGTTTTGAGCGGATTATTAAATTTTTTGGGGTGTTACGAATTAAAGTCCTTTTCGCTCCAGGACGCGTATATACGAAGATATGGGCAAAATAAGATTTTCAGATAAAAATTTTAATTTTTTTAGGTTTTGGGAGGATTATTCAATTTTTTTTTTTGGGGTGGTCATGAATTAAAGTCCTTTTTGCGCTAGGGCGCTTAGTTTAAGAGATATGGGCAAAATAAGTTTTTCATATCAAAATTTAAATTTTTTTAGGTTTTGGGTGGGTTTATCAATTTTTTGGGGGTGGTCATGAATTAAAGTCCTTTTCGCCCTAGGACGTATATTTAAGGAAATATGGGCAAAATAAATTTTTCATATAAAAATTGCAATTTTTTAGGTTTTGGGAGGATTATACAATTTTTTTGGGGGTGGTCATGAATTAAAGTTCTTCTCGCGCTAGGGCGCTTAGTTTAGGAGATATGGGCAAACTAAGTTTTTCATATCAAAATTTAAATTTTTTTAGGTTTTGGGTGGATTTGTCAATTTTTTGGGGGTGGTCACGAATTAAAGTCCATTTCGCCCTAGGACGCATATCTAAGGAGATATGGGCAAAATAACTTTTTCATATAAAAATTGCAATTTTTTAGGTTTTGAGTGGATTATTAAATTTTTTGGGGTGTTACGAATTAAAGTCCTTTTCGCTCTAGGACGCGTATATACGAAGATATGGGCAAAATAAGATTTTCAGATAAAAATTTCAATTTTTTTAGGTTTTGGGAGGATTATACAATTTTTTTTGGGGTGGTCACGAATTAAAGTCCATTTCGCATTAGGACGTATATTTAAGGAGATATGGGCAAAATAACTTTTTCATATAAAAATTGCAATTTTTTAGGTTTTGAGCGGATTATTAAATTTTTTGGGGTGTTACGAATTAAGGTCTTTTTCGCTCTAGGACGCGTATATACGAAGATATGGGCAAAATAAAATTTTCAGATAAAAATTTCAATTTTTTTAGGTTTTGGGAGGATTATTCAATTTTTTTGGGGGTGGTCATGAATTAAAGTCCTTTTCGCGCTAGGGCGCTTAGTTTAGGAGATATGGGCAAAATAAGTTTTTCATATCAAAATTTAAATTTTTTTAGGTTTTGGGTGGATTGGTCAATTTTTTGGGGGTGGTCACGAATTAAAGTCCTTTTCGCCCTAGGACGTATATTTAAGGAGATATGGGCAAAATAACTTTTTCATATAAAAATTGCAATTTTTGTAGGTTTTGAGCGGATTATTAAATTTTTGGGGTGTTACGAATTAAAGTCCTTTTCGCTCTAGGACGCGTATATACGAAGATATGGGCAAAATAAGTTTTCAGATAAAAATTTCAATTTTTTTTGGGTTTTGGGACGATTATACAATTTTTTGGGCGGTGGTCATGAATTAAAGTCCTTTTCGTGCTAGGGCGCTTAGTTTAGGAGATATGGGCAAAATAAGTTTTTCATATCAAAATTTAATTTTTTTTAGGTTTTGGGTGGATTTGTCAATTTTTTGGGTGTGGTCGCGAATTAAAGTCCTTTTCGCCCTAGGACGTATATTTAAGGAGATATGGGCAAAATAACTTTTTCATATAAAAATTGCAATTTTTTTAGGTTTTGAGCGGATTATTAAATGTTTTGGGGTGTTACGAATTAAAGTCCTTTTCGCTCTAGGACGCGTATATACGAAGATATGGGCAAAATAAGTTTTTCAGATAAAAAAATAAATTTTTTTAGGTTTTGGGAGGATTATTCAATTTTTTTGGGGGTGGTCATGAATTAAAGTCCTTTTCGCGCTAGGGCGCTTAGTTTAGGAGATATGGGCAAAATAAGTTTTTCATATCAAAATTTAAATTTTTTTTAGGTTTTGGGTGGATTTGTCAATTTTTTGGGGGTGGTCACGAATTAAAGCCCTTTTCGCCCTAGGACGTATATTTAAGGAGATATGGGCAAAATAACTTTTTCATATAAAAAGTGCAATTTTTGTAGGTTTTGAGCGGATTATTAAATTTTTGGGGTGTTACGAATTAAAGTCCTTTTCGCTCTAGGACGCGTATATACGAAGATATGGGCAAAATAAGTTTTCAGATAAAAATTTCAATTTTTTTTAGGTTTTGGGAGGATTATACAATTTTTTGGGGGGTGGTCATGAATTAAAGTCCTTTTCGCGCTAGGGCGCTTAGTTTAGGAGATATGGGCAAAATAAGTTTTTCATATCAAAATTTAAATTTTTTTAGGATTTGGGTGGATTTGTCAATTTTTTGGGTGTGGTCACGAGTTAAAGTCCTTTTCGCCCTAGGACGTATATTTAAGGAGATATGGGCAAAATAAGTTTTTCATATAAAAATTGCAATTTTTTTAGGTTTTGAGCGGATTATTAAATTTTTTGGGGTGTTACGAATTAAAGTCCTTTTCGCTCTAGGACGCGTATATACGAAGATATGGGCAAAATAAGATTTTCAGATAAAAATTTAAATTTTTTTAGGTTTTGGGAGGATTATTCAATTTTTTTGGGGTGGTCATGAATTAAAGTCCTTTTCGCGCTAGGGCGCTTAGTTTAGGAGATATGGGCAAAATAAGTTTTTCATATCAAAATTTAAATTTTTTTAGGTTTTGGGTGGATTTGTCAATTTTTTGGGGGTGGTCATGAATTAAAGTCCTTTTCGCCCTAGGACGTATATTTAAGGAGATATGGGCAAAATAACTTTTTCATATAAAAATTGCAATTTTTTAGGTTTTGGGAGGATTATACAATTTTTTTGGGGGTGGTCATGAATTAAATGAATGAATTCTTTTCGAGCTAGAGCGCTTAGTTTAGGAGATATGGGCAAACTAAGTTTTTCATATCAAAATTTAAATTTTTTTAGGTTTTGGGTGGATTTGTCAATTTTTTGGGGGTGGTCACGAATTAAAGTCCATTTCGCCCTAGGACGCATATTTAAGGAGATATGGGCAAAATAACTTTTTCATATAAAAATTGCAATTTTTTAGGTTTTGAGTAGATTATTAAATTTTTTGGGGTGTTACGAATTAAAGTCCTTTTCGCTCTAGGACGCGTATATACGAAGATATGGGCAAAATAAGATTTTCAGATAAAAATTTCAATTTTTTTAGGTTTTGGGAGGATTATACAATTTTTTTTTTTGGGGTGGTCACGAATTAAAGTCCATTTCGCATTAGAACGTATATTTAAGGAGATATGGGCAAAATAACTTTTTCATATAAAAATTGCAATTTTTTTAGGTTTTGAGCGGATTATTAAATTTTTTGGGGTGTTACGAATTAAGGTCTTTTTCGCTCTAGGACGCGTATATACGAAGATATGGGCACAATAAAATTTTCAGATAAAAATTTCAATTTTTTTAGGTTTTGGGAGGATTATTCAATTTTTTTGGGGGTGGTCATGAATTAAAGTCCTTTTCGCGCTAGGGCGCTTAGTTTAGGAGATATGGGCAAAATAAGTTTTTCATATCAAAATTTAAATTTTTTAGGTTTTGGGTGGATTGGTCAATTTTTTGGGGGTGGTCACGAATTAAAGTCCTTTTCGCCCTAGGACGTATATTTAAGGAGATATGGGCAAAATAACTTTTTCATATAAAAATTGCAATTTTTGTAGGTTTTGAGCGGATTATTAAATTTTTGGGGTGTTACGAATTAAAGTCCTTTTCGCTCTAGGACGCGTATATACGAAGATATGGGCAAAATAAGTTTTCAGATAAAAATTTCAATTTTTTTTGGGTTTTGGGACGATTATACAATTTTTTGGGCGGTGGTCATGAATTAAAGTCCTTTTCGTGCTAGGGCGCTTAGTTTAGGAGATATGGGCAAAATAAGTTTTTCATATCAAAATTTAATTTTTTTAGGTTTTGGGTGGATTTGTCAATTTTTTGGGTGTGGTCGCGAATTAAAGTCCTTTTCGCCCTAGGACGTATATTTAAGGAGATATGGGCAAAATAACTTTTTCATATAAAAATTGCAATTTTTTTAGGTTTTGAGCGGATTATTAAATGTTTTGGGGTGTTACGAATTAAAGTCCTTTTCGCTCTAGGACGCGTATATACGAAGATATGGGCAAAATAAGTTTTTCAGATAAAAAAATAAATTTTTTTAGGTTTTGGGAGGATTATTCAATTTTTTTGGGGGTGGTCATGAATTAAAGTCCTTTTCGCGCTAGGGCGCTTAGTTTAGGAGATATGGGCAAAATAAGTTTTTCATATCAAAATTTAAATTTTTTTTAGGTTTTGGGTGGATTTGTCAATTTTTTGGGGGTGGTCACGAATTAAAGCCCTTTTCGCCCTAGGACGTATATTTAAGGAGATATGGGCAAAATAACTTTTTCATATAAAAAGTGCAATTTTTTAGGTTTTGGGAGGATTATACAATTTTTTTGGGGGTGGTCATAAATTAAATGAATGAATTCTTTTCGCGCTAGGGCGCTTAGTTTAGGAGATATGGGCAAACTAAGTTTTTCATATCAAAATTTAAATTTTTTTAGGTTTTGGGTGGATTTGTCAATTTTTTGGGGGTGGTCATGAATTAAAGTCCTTTTCGCCCTAGGGCGCTTAGTTTAGGAGATATGGGCAAAATAAGTTTTTCATATCAAAATTTAAATTTTTTTAGGTTTTGGGTGGATTTGTCAATTTTTTGGGGGTGGTCATGAATTAAAGTCCTTTTCGCCCTAGGACGTATATTTAAGGAGATATGGGCAAAATAACTTTTTCATATAAAAATTGCAATTTTTTAGGTTTTGGGAGGATTATACAATTTTTTTGGGGGTGGTCATAAATTAAATGAATGAATTCTTTTCGCGCTAGGGCGCTTAGTTTAGGAGATATGGGCAAACTAAGTTTTTCATATCAAAATTTAAATTTTTTTAGGTTTTGGGTGGATTTGTCAATTTTTTGGGGGTGGTCACGAATTAAAGTCCATTTCGCCCTAGGACGCATATTTAAGGAGATATGGGCAAAATAACTTTTTCATATAAAAATTGCAATTTTTTAGGTTTTGAGTAGATTATTAAATTTTTTGGGGTGTTACGAATTAAAGTCCTTTTCGCTCTAGGACGCGTATATACGAAGATATGGGCAAAATAAGATTTTCAGATAAAAATTTCAATTTTTTTAGGTTTTGGGAGGATTATACAATTTTTTTTTTGGGGTGGTCACGAATTAAAGTCCATTTCGCATTAGGACGTATATTTAAGGAGATATGGGCAAAATAACTTTTTCATATAAAAATTGCAATTTTTTTAGGTTTTGAGCGGATTATTAAATTTTTTGGGGTGTTACGAATTAAGGTCTTTTTCGCTCTAGGACGCGTATATACGAAGATATGGGCACAATAAAATTTTCAGATAAAAATTTCAATTTTTTTAGGTTTTGGGAGGATTATTCAATTTTTTTGGGGGTGGTCATGAATTAAAGTCCTTTTCGCGCTAGGGCGCTTAGTTTAGGAGATATGGGCAAAATAAGTTTTTCATATCAAAATTTAAATTTTTTTAGGTTTTGGGTGGATTGGTCAATTTTTTGGGGGTGGTCACGAATTAAAGTCCTTTTCGCCCTAGGACGTATATTTAAGGAGATATGGGCAAAATAACTTTTTCATATAAAAATTGCAATTTTTGTAGGTTTTGAGCGGATTATTAAATTTTTGGGGTGTTACGAATTAAAGTCCTTTTCGCTCTAGGATGCGTATATACGAAGATATGGGCAAAATAAGTTTTCAGATAAAAATTTCAATTTTTTTTGGGTTTTGGGACGATTATACAATTTTTTGGGCGGTGGTCATGAATTAAAGTCCTTTTCGTGCTAGGGCGCTTAGTTTAGGAGATATGGGCAAAATAAGTTTTTCATATCAAAATTTAATTTTTTTTAGGTTTTGGGTGGATTTGTCAATTTTTTGGGTGTGGTCGCGAATTAAAGTCCTTTTCGCCCTAGGACGTATATTTAAGGAGATATGGGCAAAATAACTTTTTCATATAAAAATTGCAATTTTTTTAGGTTTTGAGCGGATTATTAAATGTTTTGGGGTGTTACGAATTAAAGTCCTTTTCGCTCTAGGACGCGTATATACGAAGATATGGGCAAAATAAGTTTTTCAGATAAAAATTTCAATTTTTTTAGGTTTTGGGAGGATTATTCAAGTTTTTTGGGGGTGGTCATGAATTAAAGTCCTTTTCGCCTAGGACGCATATTTAAGGAGATATGGGCAAAATAACGTTATCATATAAAAATTGCAATATTTTTAGGTTTTGAGCGGATTATTAAATGTTTTGGGGTGTTACGAATTAAAGTCCTTTTCGCTCTAGGACGCGTATATACGAAGATATGGGCAAAATAAGTTTTCAGATAAAAATTTCAATTTTTTTTAGGTTTTGGGAGGATTATACAATTTTTTGGGGGGTGGTCATGAATTAAAGTCCTTTTCGCGCTAGGGCGCTTAGTTTAGGAGATATGGGCAAAATAAGTTTTTCATATCAAAATTTAAATTTTTTTAGGTTTTGGGTGGATTTGTCAATTTTTTGGGGGTGGTCACGAATTAAAGTCCATTTCGCCCTAGGACGCATATTTAAGGAGATATGGGCAAAATAACTTTTTCATATAAAAATTGCAATTTTTTAGGTTTTGAGTAGATTATTAAATTTTTTGGGGTGTTACGAATTAAAGTCCTTTTCGCTCTAGGACACGTATATACGAAGATATGGGCAAAATAAGATTTTCAGATAAAAATTTCAATTTTTTTAGGTTTTGGGAGGATTATACAATTTTTTTTTTGGGGTGGTCACGAATTAAAGTCCATTTCGCATTAGGACGTATATTTAAGGAGATATGGGCAAAATAACTTTTTCATATAAAAATTGCAATTTTTTTAGGTTTTGAGCGGATTATAAAATTTTTTGGGGTGTTACGAATTAAGGTCTTTTTCGCTCTAGGACGCGTATATACGAAGATATGGGCACAATAAAATTTTCAGATAAAAATTTCAATTTTTTTAGGTTTTGGGAGGATTATTCAATTTTTTTGGGGGTGGTCATGAATTAAAGTCCTTTTCGCGCTAGGACGCTTAGTTTAGGAGATATGGGCAAAATAAGTTTTTCATATCAAAATTTAAATTTTTTTAGGTTTTGGGTGGATTGGTCAATTTTTTGGGGGTGGTCACGAATTAAAGTCCTTTTCGCCCTAGGACGTATATTTAAGGAGATATGGGCAAAATAACTTTTTCATATAAAAATTGCAATTTTTGTAGGTTTTGAGCGGATTATTAAATTTTTGGGGTGTTACGAATTAAAGTCCTTTTCGCTCTAGGATGCGTATATACGAAGATATGGGCAAAATAAGTTTTCAGATAAAAATTTCAATTTTTTTTGGGTTTTGGGACGATTATACAATTTTTCGGGCGGTGGTCATGAATTAAAGTCCTTTTCGTGCTAGGGCGCTTAGTTTAGGAGATATGGGCAAAAAAGGTTTTTCATATCAAAATTTAATTTTTTTTAGGTTTTGGGTGGATTTGTCAATTTTTTGGGTGTGGTCGCGAATTAAAGTCCTTTTCGCCCTAGGACGTATATTTAAGGAGATATGGGCAAAATAACTTTTTCATATAAAAATTGCAATTTTTTTAGGTTTTGAGCGGATTATTAAATGTTTTGGGGTGTTACGAATTAAAGTCCTTTTCGCTCTAGGACGCGTATATACGAAGATATGGGCAAAATAAGTTTTTCAGATAAAAATTTCAATTTTTTTAGGTTTTGGGAGGATTATTCAAGTTTTTTGGGGGTGGTCATGAATTAAAGTCCTTTTCGCCTAGGACGCATATTTAAGGAGATATGGGCAAAATAACGTTATCATATAAAAATTGCAATTTTTTTAGGTTTTGAGCGGATTATTAAATTTTTTGGGGTGTTACGAATTAAAGTCCTTTTCGCTCCAGGACGCGTATATACGAAGATATGGGCAAAATAAGATTTTCAGATAAAAATTTTAATTTTTTTAGGTTTTGGGAGGATTATTCAATTTTTTTTTTGGGGTGGTCATGAATTAAAGTCCTTTTTGCGCTAGGGCGCTTAGTTTAAGAGATATGGGCAAAATAAGTTTTTCATATCAAAATTTAAATTTTTTTAGGTTTTGGGTGGGTTTATCAATTTTTTGGGGGTGGTCATGAATTAAAGTCCTTTTCGCCCTAGGACGTATATTTAAGGAAATATGGGCAAAATAACTTTTTCATATAAAAATTGCAATTTTTTAGGTTTTGGGAGGATTATACAATTTTTTTGGGGGTGGTCATGAATTAAAGTTCTTTTCGCGCTAGGGCGCTTAGTTTAGGAGATATGGGCAAACTAAGTTTTTCATATCAAAATTTAAATTTTTTTAGGTTTTGGGTGGATTTGTCAATTTTTTGGGGGTGGTCACGAATTAAAGTCCATTTCGCCCTAGGACGCATATTTAAGGAGATATGGGCAAAATAACTTTTTCATATAAAAATTGCAATTTTTTAGGTTTTGAGTGGATTATTAAATTTTTTGGGGTGTTACGAATTAAAGTCCTTTTCGCTCTAGGACGCGTATATACGAAGATATGGGCAAAATAAGTTTTTCAGATAAAAATTTCAATTTTTTTAGGTTTTGGGAGGATTATTCAATTTTTTTGGGGGTGGTCATGAATTAAAGTCCTTTTCGCGCTAGGGCGCTTAGTTCAGGAGATATGGGCAAAATAAGTTTTTCATATCAAAATTTAATTTTTTTAGGTTTTGGGTGGATTTGTCGATTTGTTGGGGGTGGTCACGAATTAAAGTCCATTTCGCCCTAGGACGCATATTTAAGGAGATATGGGCAAAATAAATTTTTCATATAAAAATTGCAATTTTTTTAGGTTTTGAGCGGATTATTAAATTTTTTGGGGTGTTACGAATTAAGGTCTTTTTCGCTCTAGGACGCGTATATACGAAGATATGGGCACAATAAAATTTTCAGATAAAAATTTCAATTTTTTTAGGTTTTGGGAGGATTATTCAATTTTTTTGGGGGTGGTCATGAATTAAAGTCCTTTTCGCGCTAGGGCGCTTAGTTTAGGAGATATGGGCAAAATAAGTTTTTCATATCAAAATTTAAATTTTTTTAGGATTTGGGTGGATTTGTCAATTTTTTGGGTGTGGTCACGAGTTAAAGTCCTTTTCGCCCTAGGACGTATATTTAAGGAGATATGGGCAAAATAACTTTTTCATATAAAAATTGCAATTTTTTTAGGTTTTGAGCGGATTATTAAATTTTTTGGGGTGTTACGAATTAAAGTCCTTTTCGCTCTAGGACGCGTATATACGAAGATATGGGCAAAATAAGTTTTTCAGATAAAAATTTCAATTTTTTTAGGTTTTGGGAGGATTATTCAAGTTTTTTGGGGGTGGTCATGAATTAAAGTCCTTTTCGCCTAGGACGCATATTTAAGGAGATATGGGCAAAATAACGTTATCATATAAAAATTGCAATATTTTTAGGTTTTGAGCGGATTATTAAATGTTTTGGGGTGTTACGAATTAAAGTCCTTTTCGCTCTAGGACGCGTATATACGAAGATATGGGCAAAATAAGTTTTCAGATAAAAATTTCAATTTTTTTTAGGTTTTGGGAGGATTATACAATTTTTTGGGGGGTGGTCATGAATTAAAGTCCTTTTCGCGCTAGGGCGCTTAGTTTAGGAGATATGGGCAAAATAAGTTTTTCATATCAAAATTTAAATTTTTTTAGGATTTGGGTGGATTTGTCAATTTTTTGGGTGTGGTCACGAGTTAAAGTCCTTTTCGCCCTAGGACGTATATTTAAGGAGATATGGGCAAAATAACTTTTTCATATAAAAATTGCAATTTTTTTAGGTTTTGAGCGGATTATTAAATTTTTTGGGGTGTTACGAATTAAAGTCCTTTTCGCTCTAGGACGCGTATATACGAAGATATGGGCAAAATAAGATTTTCAGATAAAAATTTAAATTTTTTTAGGTTTTGGGAGGATTATTCAATTTTTTTGGGGTGGTCATGAATTAAAGTCCTTTTCGCGCTAGGGCGCTTAGTTTAGGAGATATGGGCAAAATAAGTTTTTCATATCAAAATTTAAATTTTTTTAGGTTTTGGGTGGATTTGTCAATTTTTTGGGGGTGGTCATGAATTAAAGTCCTTTTCGCCCTAGGACGTATATTTAAGGAGATATGGGCAAAATAACTTTTTCATATAAAAATTGCAATTTTTTAGGTTTTGGGAGGATTATACAATTTTTTTGGGGGTGGTCATAAATTAAATGAATGAATTCTTTTCGCGCTAGGGCGCTTAGTTTAGGAGATATGGGCAAACTAAGTTTTTCATATCAAAATTTAAATTTTTTTAGGTTTTGGGTGGATTTGTCAATTTTTTGGGGGTGGTCACGAATTAAAGTCCATTTCGCCCTAGGACGCATATTTAAGGAGATATGGGCAAAATAACTTTTTCATATAAAAATTGCAATTTTTTAGGTTTTGAGTAGATTATTAAATTTTTTGGGGTGTTACGAATTAAAGTCCTTTTCGCTCTAGGACACGTATATACGAAGATATGGGCAAAATAAGATTTTCAGATAAAAATTTCAATTTTTTTAGGTTTTGGGAGGATTATACAATTTTTTTTTTTGGGGTGGTCACGAATTAAAGTCCATTTCGCATTAGGACGTATATTTAAGGAGATATGGGCAAAATAACTTTTTCATATAAAAATTGCAATTTTTTTAGGTTTTGAGCGGATTATTAAATTTTTTGGGGTGTTACGAATTAAGGTCTTTTTCGCTCTAGGACGCGTATATACGAAGATATGGGCACAATAAAATTTTCAGATAAAAATTTCAATTTTTTTAGGTTTTGGGAGGATTATTCAATTTTTTTGGGGGTGGTCATGAATTAAAGTCCTTTTCGCGCTAGGGCGCTTAGTTTAGGAGATATGGGCAAAATAAGTTTTTCATATCAAAATTTAAATTTTTTTAGGTTTTGGGTGGATTGGTCAATTTTTTGGGGGTGGTCACGAATTAAAGTCCTTTTCGCCCTAGGACGTATATTTAAGGAGATATGGGCAAAATAACTTTTTCATATAAAAATTGCAATTTTTGTAGGTTTTGAGCGGATTATTAAATTTTTGGGGTGTTACGAATTAAAGTCCTTTTCGCTCTAGGATGCGTATATACGAAGATATGGGCAAAATAAGTTTTCAGATAAAAATTTCAATTTTTTTTGGGTTTTGGGACGATTATACAATTTTTTGGGCGGTGGTCATGAATTAAAGTCCTTTTCGTGCTAGGGCGCTTAGTTTAGGAGATATGGGCAAAATAAGTTTTTCATATCAAAATTTAATTTTTTTTAGGTTTTGGGTGGATTTGTCAATTTTTTGGGTGTGGTCGCGAATTAAAGTCCTTTTCGCCCTAGGACGTATATTTAAGGAGATATGGGCAAAATAACTTTTTCATATAAAAATTGCAATTTTTTTAGGTTTTGAGCGGATTATTAAATGTTTTGGGGTGTTACGAATTAAAGTCCTTTTCGCTCTAGGACGCGTATATACGAAGATATGGGCAAAATAAGTTTTTCAGATAAAAATTTCAATTTTTTTAGGTTTTGGGAGGATTATTCAAGTTTTTTGGGGGTGGTCATGAATTAAAGTCCTTTTCGCCTAGGACGCATATTTAAGGAGATATGGGCAAAATAACGTTATCATATAAAAATTGCAATTTTTTTAGGTTTTGAGCGGATTATTAAATTTTTTGGGGTGTTACGAATTAAAGTCCTTTTCGCTCCAGGACGCGTATATACGAAGATATGGGCAAAATAAGATTTTCAGATAAAAATTTTAATTTTTTTAGGTTTTGGGAGGATTATTCAATTTTTTTTTTGGGGTGGTCATGAATTAAAGTCCTTTTTGCGCTAGGGCGCTTAGTTTAAGAGATATGGGCAAAATAAGTTTTTCATATCAAAATTTAAATTTTTTTAGGTTTTGGGTGGGTTTATCAATTTTTTGGGGGTGGTCATGAATTAAAGTCCTTTTCGCCCTAGGACGTATATTTAAGGAAATATGGGCAAAATAACTTTTTCATATAAAAATTGCAATTTTTTAGGTTTTGGGAGGATTATACAATTTTTTTGGGGGTGGTCATGAATTAAAGTTCTTTTCGCGCTAGGGCGCTTAGTTTAGGAGATATGGGCAAACTAAGTTTTTCATATCAAAATTTAAATTTTTTTAGGTTTTGGGTGGATTTGTCAATTTTTTGGGGGTGGTCACGAATTAAAGTCCATTTCGCCCTAGGACGCATATTTAAGGAGATATGGGCAAAATAACTTTTTCATATAAAAATTGCAATTTTTTAGGTTTTGAGTGGATTATTAAATTTTTTGGGGTGTTACGAATTAAAGTCCTTTTCGCTCTAGGACGCGTATATACGAAGATATGGGCAAAATAAGTTTTTCAGATAAAAATTTCAATTTTTTTAGGTTTTGGGAGGATTATTCAATTTTTTTGGGGGTGGTCATGAATTAAAGTCCTTTTCGCGCTAGGGCGCTTAGTTCAGGAGATATGGGCAAAATAAGTTTTTCATATCAAAATTTAATTTTTTTAGGTTTTGGGTGGATTTGTCGATTTGTTGGGGGTGGTCACGAATTAAAGTCCATTTCGCCCTAGGACGCATATTTAAGGAGATATGGGCAAAATAAATTTTTCATATAAAAATTGCAATTTTTTTAGGTTTTGAGCGGATTATTAAATTTTTTGGGGTGTTACGAATTAAGGTCTTTTTCGCTCTAGGACGCGTATATACGAAGATATGGGCACAATAAAATTTTCAGATAAAAATTTCAATTTTTTTAGGTTTTGGGAGGATTATTCAATTTTTTTGGGGGTGGTCATGAATTAAAGTCCTTTTCGCGCTAGGGCGCTTAGTTTAGGAGATATGGGCAAAATAAGTTTTTCATATCAAAATTTAAATTTTTTTAGGTTTTGGGTGGATTGGTCAATTTTTTGGGGGTGGTCACGAATTAAAGTCCTTTTCGCCCTAGGACGTATATTTAAGGAGATATGGGCAAAATAACTTTTTCATATAAAAATTGCAATTTTTGTAGGTTTTGAGCGGATTATTAAATTTTTGGGGTGTTACGAATTAAAGTCCTTTTCGCTCTAGGACGCGTATATACGAAGATATGGGCAAAATAAGTTTTCAGATAAAAATTTCAATTTTTTTGGGTTTTGGGACGATTATAAAATTTTTTGGGCGGTGGTCATGAATTAAAGTCCTTTTCGTGCTAGGGCGCTTAGTTTAGGAGATATGGGCAAAATAAGTTTTTCATATCAAAATTTAATTTTTTTTAGGTTTTGGGTGGATTTGTCAATTTTTTGGGTGTGGTCGCGAATTAAAGTCCTTTTCGCCCTAGGACGTATATTTAAGGAGATATGGGCAAAATAACTTTTTCATATAAAAATTGCAATTTTTTTAGGTTTTGAGCGGATTATTAAATGTTTTGGGGTGTTACGAATTAAAGTCCTTTTCGCTCTAGGACGCGTATATACGAAGATATGGGCAAAATAAGTTTTTCAGATAAAAATTTCAATTTTTTTAGGTTTTGGGAGGATTATTCAAGTTTTTTGGGGGTGGTCATGAATTAAAGTCCTTTTGGTCTAGGACGCATATTTAAGGAGATATGGGCAAAATAACGTTATCATATAAAAATTGCAATTTTTTTAGGTTTTGAGCGGATTATTAAATTTTTTGGGGTGTTACGAATTAAAGTCCTTTTCGCTCCAGGACGCGTATATACGAAGATATGGGCAAAATAAGATTTTCAGATAAAAATTTTAATTTTTTTAGGTTTTGGGAGGATTATTAAATTTTTTTGGGGTGGTCATGAATTAAAGTCCTTTTTGCGCTAGGGCGCTTAGTTTAAGAGATATGGGCAAAATAAGTTTTTCATATCAAAATTTAATTTTTTTTAGGTTTTGGGTGGGTTTATCAATTTTTTGGGGGTGGTCATGAATTAAAGTCCTTTTCGCCCTAGGACGTATATTTAAGGAAATATGGGCAAAATAACTTTTTCATATAAAAATTGCAATTTTTTAGGTTTTGGGAGGATTATACAATTTTTTTGGGGGTGGTCATGAATTAAAGTTCTTTTCGCGCTAGGGCGCTTAGTTTAGGAGATATGGGCAAACTAAGTTTTTCATATCAAAATTTAAATTTTTTTAGGTTTTGGGTGGATTTGTCAATTTTTTGGGGGTGGTCACGAATTAAAGTCCATTTCGCCCTAGGACGCATATTTAAGGAGATATGGGCAAAATAACTTTATAATATAAAAATTTCAATTTTTTTAGGTTTTGAGCGGATTATTAAATTTTTTGGGGTGTTACGAATTAAAGTCCTTTTCGCTCCAGGACGCGTATATACGAAGATATGGGCAAAATAAGTTTTTCAGATAAAAATTTCAATTTTTTTAGGTTTTGGGAGGATTATTCAATTTTTTTGGGGGTGGTCATGAATTAAAGTCCTTTTCGCGCTAGGGCGCTTAGTTCAGGAGATATGGGCAAAATAAGTTTTTCATATCAAAATTTAATTTTTTTAGGTTTTTGGTGGATTTGTCGATTTGTTGGGGGTGGTCACGAATTAAAGTCCATTTCGCCCTAGGACGCATATTTAAGGAGATATGTTTTTCATATCAAAATTTAAATTTTTTTAGGTTTTGGGTGGATTGGTCAATTTTTTGGGGGTGGTCACGAATTAAAGTCCTTTTCGCCCTAGGACGTATATTTAAGGAGATATGGGCAAAATAACTTTTTCATATAAAAATTGCAATTTTTGTAGGTTTTGAGCGGATTATTAAATTTTTGGGGTGTTACGAATTAAAGTCCTTTTCGCTCTAGGACGCGTATATACGAAGATATGGGCAAAATAAGTTTTCAGATAAAAATTT
The DNA here is from genome assembly GCF_050003625.1 of Haematobia irritans. NCBI lineage: Eukaryota > Metazoa > Arthropoda > Insecta > Diptera > Muscidae > Haematobia > Haematobia irritans. The sequence goes on along the minus strand of NC_134400.1, from coordinate 69,380,655 downwards.
CAATTTTTTTTGGGTTTTGGGACGATTATACAATTTTTTGGGCGGTGGTCATGAATTAAAGTCCTTTTCGTGCTAGGGCGCTTAGTTTAGGAGATATGGGCAAAATAAGTTTTTCATATCAAAATTTAATTTTTTTTAGGTTTTGGGTGGATTTGTCAATGTTTTGGGTGTGGTCGCGAATTAAAGTCCTTTTCGCCCTAGGACGTATATTTAAGGAGATATGGGCAAAATAACTTTTTCATATAAAAATTGCAATTTTTTAGGTTTTGAGCGGATTATTAAATGTTTTGGGGTGTTACGAATTAAAGTCCTTTTCGCTCTAGGACGCGTATATACGAAGATATGGGCAAAATAAGTTTTTCAGATAAAAATTTCAATTTTTTTAGGTTTTGGGAGGATTATTCAAGTTTTTTGGGGGTGGTCATGAATTAAAGTCCTTTTCGCCTAGGACGCATATTTAAGGAGATATGGGCAAAATAACGTTATCATATAAAAATTGCAATTTTTTTAGGTTTTGAGCGGATTATTAAATTTTTTGGGGTGTTACGAATTAAAGTCCTTTTCGCTCCAGGACGCGTATATACGAAGATATGGGCAAAATAAGATTTTCAGATAAAAATTTTAATTTTTTTAGGTTTTGGGAGGATTATTCAATTTTTTTTGGGGTGGTCATGAATTAAAGTCCTTTTTGCGCTAGGGCGCTTAGTTTAAGAGATATGGGCAAAATAAGTTTTTCATATCAAAATTTAATTTTTTTTAGGTTTTGGGTGGGTTTATCAATTTTTTGGGGGTGGTCATGAATTAAAGTCCTTTTCGCCCTAGGACGTATATTTAAGGAGAGATGGGCAAAATAACTTTTTCATATAAAAATTGCAATTTTTTAGGTTTTGGGAGGATTATTCAATTTTTTTGGGGGTGGTCATGAATTAAAGTTCTTTTCGCGCTAGGGCGCTTAGTTTAGGAGATATGGGCAAACTAAGTTTTTCATATCAAAATTTAAATTTTTTTAGGTTTTGGGTGGATTTGTCAATTTTTTGGGGGTGGTCACGAATTAAAGTCCATTTCGCCCTAGGACGCATATTTAAGGAGATATGGGCAAAATAACTTTATAATATAAAAATTTCAATTTTTTTAGGTTTTGAGCGGATTATTAAATTTTTTGGGGTGTTACGAATTAAAGTCCTTTTCGCTCCAGGACGCGTATATACGAAGATATGGGCAAAATAAGATTTTCAGATAAAAATTTTAATTTTTTTAGGTTTTGGGAGGATTATTCAATTTTTTTTTTGGGGTGGTCATGAATTAAAGTCCTTTTTGCGCTAGGGCGCTTAGTTTAAGAGATATGGGCAAAATAAGTTTTTCATATCAAAATTTAAATTTTTTTAGGTTTTGGGTGGGTTTATCAATTTTTTGGGGGTGGTCATGAATTAAAGTCCTTTTCGCCCTAGGACGTATATTTAAGGAAATATGGGCAAAATAACTTTTTCATATAAAAATTGCAATTTTTTAGGTTTTGGGAGGATTATACAATTTTTTTGGGGGTGGTCATGAATTAAAGTTCTTTTCGCGCTAGGGCGCTTAGTTTAGGAGATATGGGCAAACTAAGTTTTTCATATCAAAATTTAAATTTTTTTAGGTTTTGGGTGGATTTGTCAATTTTTTGGGGGTGGTCACGAATTAAAGTCCATTTCGCCCTAGGACGCATATTTAAGGAGATATGGGCAAAATAACTTTTTCATATAAAAATTGCAATTTTTTAGGTTTTGCGTGGATTATTAAATTTTTTGGGGTGTTACGAATTAAAGTCCTTTTCGCTCTAGGACGCGTATATACGAAGATATGGGCAAAATAAGTTTTTCAGATAAAAATTTCAATTTTTTTAGGTTTTGGGAGGATTATTCAATTTTTTTGGGGGTGGTCATGAATTAAAGTCCTTTTCGCGCTAGGGCGCTTAGTTCAGGAGATATGGGCAAAATAAGTTTTTCATATCAAAATTTAATTTTTTTAGGTTTTGGGTGGATTTGTCGATTTGTTGGGGGTGGTCACGAATTAAAGTCCATTTCGCCCTAGGACGCATATTTAAGGAGATATGGGCAAAATAAATTTTTCATATAAAAATTGCAATTGTTTTAGGTTTTGAGCGGATTATTAAATTTTTTGGGGTGTTACGAATTAAAGTCCTTTTCGCTCTAAGACGCGTATATACAAAGATATGGGCAAAATAAGATTTTCAGATAAAAATTTCAATTTTTTTAGGTTTTGGGAGGATTATTCAATTTTTTTGGGGTGGTCATGAATTAAAGTCCTTTTCGCGCTAGGGCGCTTAGTTTAGGAGATATGGGCAAAATAAGTTTTGCATATCAAAATTTAAATTTTTTTAGGTTTTGGGTGGATTTGTCAATTTTTTGGGGGTGGTCACGAATTAAAGTCCTTTTCGCCCTAGGACGTATATTTAAGGAGATATGGGCAAAATAACTTCTTCATATAAAAATTGCAATTTTGTTAGGTTTTGAGCGGATTATTAAATTTTTTGGGGTATTACGAATTAAAGTCCTTTTAGCTCTAGGACGCGTATATACGAAGATATAAGCAAAATAAGATTATTCAATTTTTTTGGGGTGGTCATGAATTAAAGTCCTTTTCGCGCTAGAGCGCTTAGTTTAGGAGATAGGGGCAAAATAAGTTTTTCATATCAAAATTTAAATTTTTTTAGGTTTTGGGTGGATTTGTCAATTTTTTGGGGGTGGTCACGAATTAAAGTCCATTTCGCCCTAGGACGCATATTTAAGGAGATATGGGCAAAATAACTTTTTCATATAAAAATTGCAATTTTTTAGGTTTTGAGTGGATTATTAAATTTTTTGGGGTGTTACGAATTAAAGTCTTTTTCGCTCTAGGACGCGTATATACGAAGATATGGGCAAAATAAAATTTTCAGATAAAAATTTCAATTTTTTAGGTTTTGGGGGATTATTCAATTTTTTTGGGGGTGGTCATGAATTAAAGTCCTTTTCGCGCTAGGGCGCTTAGTTTAGGAGATATGGGCAAAATAAGTTTTTCATATCAAAATTTAAATTTTTTTAGGTTTTGGGTGGGTTTGTCAATTTTTTGGGGGTGGTCACGAATTAAAGTTCATTTCGCCCTAGGACGCATATTTAAGGAGATATGGGCAAAATAACTTTTTCATATAAAAATTGCAATTTTTTTAGGTTTTGAGTGGATTATTAAATTTTTTGGGTGTGATCACGAATTAAAGTCGTTTTCACTGTAGGACGCGTATATACGAAGATATGGGCAAAATAAGATTTTCAAATAAAAATTTCAATTTTTTTAGGTTTTGGGAGGATTATTCAAATTTTTTGGGGGAGGTCATGAATTAAAGCCCTTTTCGCGCTAGGGCGCTTAGTTTAGGAGATATGGGCAAAATAAGTTTTTCATATCAAAATTTAAATTTTTTTAGGTTTTGGGTGGATTTGTCAATTTTTTGGGGGTGGTCACGAATTAAAGTCCATTTCGCCCTAGGACGCATATTTAAGGAGATATGGGCAAAATAACTTTTTCATATAAAAATTGCAATTTTTTAGGTTTTGAGTGGATTATTAAATTTTTTGGGGTGTTACGAATTAAAGTCTTTTTCGCTCTAGGACGCGTATATACGAAGATATGGGCAAAATAAGATTTTCAGATAAAAATTTCAATTTTTTTAGGTTTTGGGAGGATTATTCAATTTTTTTGGGGTGGTCACGAATTAAAGTCCTTTTCGTGCTAGGGCGCTTAGTTTAGGAGATATGGGCAAAATAGGTTTTGCATATCAAAATTTGAATTTTTTTAGGTTTTGGGTGGATTTGTCAATTTTTTGGGGGTGGTCATGAATTAAAGTCCTTTTCGCCTTAGGACGTATATTTAAGGAGATATGGGCGAAATAACTTTTTCATATAAAAAATGCAATTTTGTTAGGTTTTGAGAGGATTATTAAATTTTTTGGGGTGTTACGAATTAAAGTCCTTTTCGCTCTAGGACGCGTTTATACGAAGATATGGGCAAAATAAGATTTTCAGATAAAAATTTCAATTTTTTTAGGTTTTGGGAGGATTATTCAATTTTTTTGGGGTGGTCATGAATTAAAGTCCTTTTCGCGCTAGGGCGCTTAGTTTAGGAGATATGGGCAAAATAAGTTTTTCATATCAAAATTTAATTATTTTTTTGGTTTTGGGTAGATTTGTCAATTTTTTGGGGGTGGTCGCGAATTAAAGTCCATGGGCAAAATAACTTTTTCATATAAAAATTTAATTTTTTTTAGGTTTTGAGTGGATTATTAAATTTTTTCGCTCTAGGATGCGTATATACGAAGATATGGGCAAAATAAGTTTTTCAGATAAAAATTTCAATTTTTTTAGGTTTTGGGAGGATTATTCAATTTTTTTGGGGGTGGTCATGAATTAAAGTCCTTTTCGCGCTAGGGCGCTTAGTTGAGGAGATATGGGCAAAATAAGTTTTTCATATCAAAATTTAATTTTTTTTAGGTTTTGGGTGGATTTGTCAATTTTTTGGGGGTGGTCACGAATTAAAGTCCTTTTCGCCCTAGGACGTATATTTAAGGAGATATGGGCAAAATAACTTTTTCATATAAAAATTGCAAATTTTTTAGGTTTTGAGCGGATTATTAAATTTTTTGGCGTGTTACGAATTAAAGTCCTTTTCGCTCTAGGACGCGTATATACGAAGATATGGGCAAAATAAGATTTTCAGATAAAAATTTCAATGTTTTTAGGTTTTGGGAGGATTATTCAATTTTTTGGGGTGGTCATGAATTAAAGTCCTTTTCGCGCTAGGGCGCTTAGTTTAGGAGATATGGGCAAAATAACTTTTTCATATCAAAATTTAAATTTTTTTAGGTTTTGGGTGGATTTGTCACTTTTTGGGGGTGGTCATGAATTAAAGTCCTTTTCGCGCAAGGGCGCTTAGTTTAGGAGATATGGGCAAAGTAAGTTTTTCATATCAAAATTTAAATTTTTTTAGGTTTTGGGTGGATTTGTCAATTTTTTGGGGGTGGTCACGAATTAAAGTCCATTTCGCCCTAGGACGTATATTTAAGGAGATATGGGCAAAATAACTTTTTCATATAAAAATTGCAATTTTTTTAGGTTTTGGGAGGATTATACAATTTTTTTGGGGGTGGTCATGAATTAAAGTTCTTTTCGCGCAAGGGCGCTTAGTTTAGGAGATATGGGCAAAGTAAGTTTTTCATATCAAAATTTAAATTTTTTTAGGTTTTGGGTGGATTTGTCAATTTTTTGGGGGTGGTCACGAATTAAAGTCCATTTCGCCCTAGGACGCATATTTAAGGAGATATGGGCAAAATAACTTTCATATAAAAAGTGCAATTTTTTAGGTTTTGAGTGGATTATTAAATTTTTTGGGGTGTTACGAATTAAAGTCCTTTTCGCTCTAGGACGCGTATATACGAAGATATGGGCAAAATAAGATTTTCAGATAAAAATTTCAATTTTTTTTATGTTTTGGGAGGATTATTCAATTTTTTTGGGGTGGTCATGAATTAAAGTCCTTTTTGCGCTAGGGCGCTTAGTTTAAGAGATATGGGCAAAATAAGTTTTTCATATCAAAATTTAAATTTTTTTAGGTTTTGGGTGGATTTGTCAATTTTTTGGGGGTGGTCACGAATTAAAGTCCATTTCGCCCTAGGACGCATATTTAAGGAGATATGGGCAAAATAACTTTTTCATATAAAAATTGCAATTTTTTTAGGTTTTGAGCGGATTATTAAATTTTTTGGGGTGTTACGAATTAAAGTCCTTTTCGCTCTAGGACGCGTATATACGAAGATATGGGCAAAATAAGATTTTCAGATAAAAAATTCAATTTTTTTAGGTTTTGGGAGGATTATTCAATTTTTTTGGGGTGGTCACGAATTAAAGTCCTTTTCGTGCTAGGGCGCTTAGTTTAGGAGATATGGGCAAAATAGGTTTTGCATATCAAAATTTGAATTTTTTTAGGTTTTGGGTGGATTTGTCAATTTTTTGGGGGTGGTCATGAATTAAAGTCCTTTTCGCCCTAGGACGTATATTTAAGGAGATATGGGCGAAATAACTTTTTCATATAAAAAATGCAATTTTGTTAGGTTTTGAGAGGATTATTAAATTTTTTGGGGTGTTACGAATTAAAGTCCTTTTCGCTCTAGGACGCGTATATACGAAGATATGGGCAAAATAAGATTTTCAGATAAAAATTTCAATTTTTTTAGGTTTTGGGAGGATTATTCATTTTTTTTGGGGTGGTCATGAATTAAAGTCCTTTTCGCGCTAGGGCGCTTAGTTTAGGAGATATGGGCAAAATAAGTTTTTCATATCAAAATTTAATTATTTTTTTGGTTTTGGGTAGATTTGTCAATTTTTTTGGGGTGGTCGCGAATTAAAGTCCATGGGCAAAATAACTTTTTCATATAAAAATTTAATTTTTTTTAGGTTTTGAGTGGATTATTAAATTTTTTCGCTCTAGGATGCGTATATACGAAGATATGGGCAAAATAAGTTTTTCAGATAAAAATTTCAATTTTTTTAGGTTTTGGGAGGATTATTCAATTTTTTTGGGGGTGGTCATGAATTAAAGTCCTTTTCGCGCTAGGGCGCTTAGTTTAGGAGATATGGGCAAAATAAGTTTTTCATATCAAAATTTAAATTTTTTTAGGTTTTGGGTGGATTTGTCAATTTTTTGGGGGTGGTCACGAATTAAAGTCCTTTTCGCCCTAGGACGTATATTTAAGGAGATATGGGCAAAATAACTTTTTCATATAAAAATTGCAAATTTTTTAGGTTTTGAGCGGATTATTAAATTTTTTGGCGTGTTACGAATTAAAGTCCTTTTCGCTCTAGGACGCGTATATACGAAGATATGGGCAAAATAAAATTTTCAGATAAAAATTTCAATGTTTTTAGGTTTTGGGAGGATTATTCAATTTTTTTGGGGTGGTCATGAATTAAAGTCCTTTTCGCGCTAGGGCGCTTAGTTTAGGAGATATGGGCAAAATAACTTTTTCATATCAAAATTTAAATTTTTTTAGGTTTTGGGTGGATTTGTCACATTTTGGGGGTGGTCATGAATTAAAGTCCTTTTCGCGCAAGGGCGCTTAGTTTAGGAGATATGGGCAAAGTAAGTTTTTCATATCAAAATTTAAATTTTTTTAGGTTTTGGGTGGATTTGTCAATTTTTTGGGGGTGGTCACGAATTAAAGTCCATTTCGCCCTAGGACGTATATTTAAGGAGATATGGGCAAAATAACTTTTTCATATAAAAATTGCAATTTTTTTAGGTTTTGGGAGGATTATACAATTTTTTTGGGGGTGGTCATGAATTAAAGTTCTTTTCGCGCAAGGGCGCTTAGTTTAGGAGATATGGGCAAAGTAAGTTTTTCATATCAAAATTTAAATTTTTTTAGGTTTTGGGTGGATTTGTCAATTTTTTGGGGGTGGTCACGAATTAAAGTCCATTTCGCCCTAGGACGCATATTTAAGGAGATATGGGCAAAATAACTTTCATATAAAAATTGCAATTTTTTAGGTTTTGAGTGGATTATTAAATTTTTTGGGGTGTTACGAATTAAAGTCCTTTTCGCTCTAGGACGCGTATATACGAAGATATGGGCAAAATAAGATTTTCAGATAAAAATTTCAATTTTTTTATGTTTTGGGAGGATTATTCAATTTTTTTGGGGTGGTCATGAATTAAAGTCCTTTTTGCGCTAGGGCGCTTAGTTTAAGAGATATGGGCAAAATAAGTTTTTCATATCAAAATTTAAATTTTTTTAGGTTTTGGGTGGATTTGTCAATTTTTTGGGGGTGGTCACGAATTAAAGTCCATTTCGCCCTAGGACGCATATTTAAGGAGATATGGGCAAAATAACTTTTTCATATAAAAATTGCAATTTTTTTAGGTTTTGAGTGGATTATTAAATTTTTTGGGTGTGGTCACGAATTAAAGTCCTTTTCGCTGTAGGACGCGTATATACGAAGATATGGGCAAAATAAGTTTTTCAGATAAAAATTTCAATTTTTTTAGGTTTTGGGAGGATTATTCAATTTTTTTTGGGGTGGTCATGAATTAAAGTCCTTTTCGCGCTAGGGCGCTTAGTTTAGGAGATATGGGCAAAATAAGTTTTTCATATCAAAATTTAAATTTTTTTAGGTTTTGGGTGGATTTGTCAATTGTTTGGGGGTGATCACGAATTAAAGTCCTTTTCGCCCTAGGACGTATATTTAAGGAGATATGGGCAAAATAACTTTTTCATATAAAAATTGCAATTTTTTTAGGTTTTGAGCGGATTATTAATTTTTGGGGTGTTACGAATTAAAGTCCTTTTCGCTCTAGGACGCGTATATACGAAGATATGGGCAAAATAAGATTTTCAGATAAAAATTTCAATTTTTTTAGGTTTTGGGAGGATTATTCAATTTTTTTGGGGTGGTCATGAATTAAAGTCCTTTTCGCGCTAGGGCGCTTAGTTTCGGAGATATGGGCAAAATAAGTTTTTCATATCAAAATTTAAATTTTTTTAGGTTTTGGGTGGATTTGTCAATTTTTTGGGGGTGGTCACGAATTAAAGTCCATTTCGCCCTAGGACGCATATTTAAGGAGATATGGGCAAAATAAATTTTTCATATAAAAATTGCAATTTTTTTAGGTTTTGAGTGGATTATTAAATTTTTTGGGTGTGGTCACGAATTAAAGTCCTTTTCGCTCTAGGACGCGTATATACGAAGATATGGGCAAAATAAGTTTTTCAGATAAAAATTTCAATTTTTTTAGGTTTTGGGAGGATTATTCAATTTTTTGGGGGTGGTCATGAATTAAAGTCCTTTTCGCGCTAGGGCGCTTAGTTTAGGAGATATGGGCAAAATAAGTTTTTCATATCAAAATTTAATTATTTTTTTGGTTTTGGGTGGATTTGTCAATTTTTTGGGGGTGGTCGCGAATTAAAGTCCATTTCGCTCTAGGACGCATATTTAAGGAGATATGGGCAAAATAACTTTTTCATATAAAAATTTAATTTTTTTAGGTTTTGAGTGGATTATTAAATTTTTTGGGGTGTTACGAATTAAAGTCCTTTTCGCTCTAGGATGCGTATATACGAAGATATGGGCAAAATAAGTTTTTCAGATAAAAATTTAAATTTTTTTAGGTTTTGGGAGGATTATTCATTTTTTTGGGGGGTGGTCATGAATTAAAGTCCTTTTCGTGCTAGGGCGCTTAGTTTAGGAGATATGGGCAAAATAAGTTTTTCATATCAAAATTAAAATTTTTTTAGGTTTTGGGTGGATTTGTCAATTTTTTGGGGGTGGTCACGAATTAAAGTCCTTTTCGCCCTAGGACGTATATTTAAGGAGATATGGGCAAAATAACTTTTTCATATAAAAATTGCAATTTTTTTAGGTTTTGAGTGGATTATTAAATTTTTTGGGTGTGGTCACGAATTAAAGTCCTTTTCGCTCTAGGACGCGTATATACGAAGATATGGGCAAAATAAGTTTTTCAGATAACAATTTCAATTTTTTTAGGTTTTGGGAGGATTATTCAATTTTTTTGGGGGTGGTCATGAATTAAAGTCCTTTTCGCGCTAGGGCGCTTAGTTTAGGAGATATGGGCAAAATAAGTTTTTCATATCAAAATTTATTTTTTTTTTTTGGTTTTGGGTGGATTTGTCAATTTTTTGGGGGTGGTCACGAATTAAAGTCCATTTCGCCCTAGGACGCATATTTAAGGAGATATGGGCAAAATAACTTTTTCATATAAAAATTGCAATTTTTTTAGGTTTTGAGTGGATTATTAAATTTTTTGGGGTGTTACGAATTAAAGTCCTTTTCGCTCTAGGACGCGTATATACGAAGATATGGGAAAAATAAGTTTTTTCAGATAAAAATTTCAATTTTTTTAGGTTTTGGGAGGATTATTAAATTTTTTTGGGGGTGGTCATGAATTAAAGTCCTTTTCGCGCTAGGGCGCTTAGTTTCGGAGATATGGGCAAAATAAGTTTTCATATCAAAATTTAAGTTTTTTTAGGTTTTGGGTGGATTTGTCAATTTTTTGGGGGTGGTCACGAATTAAAGTCCTTTTCGCCCTAGGACGTATATTTAAGGAGATATGGGCAAAATAGCTTTTTCAAATAAAAATTGCAATTTTTTTAGGTTTTGAGTGGATTATTAAATTTTTTGGGGTGTTACGAATTAAAGTCCTTTTCGCTCTAGGACGCGTATATACGAAGATATGGCAAAATAAGTTTTCAGATAAAAATTTCAATTTTTTTAGGTTTTGGGAGGATTATTCAATTTTTTTTGGGGTGGTCATGAATTGAAGTCCTTTTCGCGCTAGGGCGCTTAGTTTAGGAGATATGGGCAAAATAAGTTTTTCATATCAAAATTTAAATTTTTTTTTAGGTTTTGGGTGGATTTGTCAATTTTTTGGGGGTGGTCACGAATTAAAGTCCTTTTCGCCCTAGGACGTATATTTAAGGAGATATGGGCAAAATAACTTTCTCATATAAAAATTGCAATTTTTTTAGGTTTTGAGCGGATTATTAAATTTTTTGGGGTGTTACGAATTAAAGTCCTTTTCGCTCTAGGACGCGTATATACGAAGATATGGGCAAAATAAGTTTTCCAGATAACAATTTCAATTTTTTTAGGTTTTGGGAGGATTATTCAAGTTTTTAGGGGGTGGTCAGGAATTAAAGTCCTTTTCGCACTAGGGCGCTTAGTTTAGGAGATATGGGCAAAATAAGTTTTTCATATCAAAATTTAAATTATTTTGTCAATTTGTTGGGGGTGGTCACGAATTAAAGTCCATTTCGCCCTAGGACGCATATTTAAGGAGATATGGGTAAAATAACTTTTTCATATAAAAATTGCAATTTTTTAGGTTTTGAGTGGATTATTAAATTTTTTGGGGTGTTACGACTTAAAGTCCTTTTCGCTTCAGGGCGCGTATATACGAAGATATGGGCAAAATAAGTTGTTCAGATAAAAATTTCAATTTTTTAGGTTTTGGGAGGATTATTCAATTTTTTTTGGGGGTGGTCATGAATTAAAGTCCTTTTCGCGCTAGAGCGCTTAGTTTAGATATGGGCAAAATAAGTTTTTCATATCAAAATTTAAATTTTTTTAGGTTTTGGGTGGATTTGTCAATTTTTTGGGGGTTGTTACGAATTAAAGTCCTTTTCGCCCTAGGACGTATGTTTAAGGAGATATGGGCAAAATAACTTTTTCATATAAAAATTGCAATTTTTTTAGGTTTTGAGCGGATTATTAAATTGTTTGGGGTGTTACGACTTAAAGTCCTTTTCGCTTCAGGACGCGTATATACGAAGATATGGGCAAAATAAGTTTTTCAGATAAAAATTTCAATTTTTTTAGGTTTTGGGAGGATTATTCAATTTTTTGGGGGGTGGTCATGAATTAAAGTCCTTTTCGCGCTAGGGCGCTTAGTTTAGGAGATATGGGCAAAATAAGTTTTTCATATCAAAATTTAATTATTTTTTTGGTTTTGGGTGGATTTGTCAATTTTTTGGGGGTGGTCACGAATTAAAGTCCATTTCGCCCTAGGACGCATATTTAAGGAGATATGGGCAAAATAACTTTTTCATATAAAAATTGCAATTTTTTTAGGTTTTGAGTGGATTATTAAATTTTTTGGGTTTTACGAATTAAAGTCCTTTTCGCTCTAGGACGCGTATATACGAAGATATGGGCAAAATAAGTTTTTCAGATAAAAATTTCAATTTTTTTAGGTTTTGGGAGGATTATTCAATTTTTTGGGGGGTGGTCATGAATTAAAGTCCTTTTCGCGCTAGGGCGCTTAGTTTAGGAGATATGGGCAAAATAAGTTTTTCATATCAAAATTTAAATTTTTTTAGGTTTTGGGTGGATTTGTCAATTTTTTGGGGGTGGTCACGAATTAAAGTCCTTTTCGCCCTAGGACGTATATTTAAGGAGATATGGGCAAAATAACTTTTTCATATAAAAAGTGCAATTTTTGTAGGTTTTGAGCGGATTATTAAATTTTTGGGGTGTTACGAATTAAAGTCCTTTTCGCTCTAGGACGCGTATATACGAAGATATGGGCAAAATAAGTTTTCAGATAAAAATTTCAATTTTTTTTTTAGGTTTTGGGAGGATTATTCAATTTTTTTGGGGGTGGTCATGAATTAAAGTCCTTTTCGCGCTAGGGCACTTAGTTTAGGAGATATGGGCAAAATAAGTTTTTCATATCAAAATTTAATTTTTTTAGGTTTCGGGTGGATTTGTCACTTTTTTGGGGGTGGTCACGAATTAAAGTCCATTTCGCCCTAGGACGCATATTTAAGGAGATATGGGCAAAATAACTTTCTCATATAAAAATTGCAATTTTGTTAGATTTTGAGCGGATTATTAAATTTTTTGGGGTGTTACGAATTAAAGTCCTTTTCGCTCTAGGACGCGTATATACGAAGATATGGGCAAAATAAGTTTTTCAGATAACAATTTCAATTTTTTTAGGTTTTGGGAGGATTATTCAAGTTTTTAGGGGGTGGTCATGAATTAAAGTCCTTTTCGCACTAGGGCGCTTAGTTTAGGAGATATGGGCAAAATAAGTTTTTCATATCAAAATTTAAATTTTTTTGTCAATTTTTTGGGGGTGGTCACGAATTAAAGTCCATTTCGCCCTAGGACGCAAATTCAAGGAGATATGGGCAAAATAACTTTCTCATATAAAAATTGCAATTTTGTTAGATTTTGAGCGGATTATTAAATTTTTTGGGGTGTTACGAATTAAAGTCCTTTTCGCTCTAGGACGCGTATATACGAAGATATGGGCAAAATAAGTTTTTCAGATAACAATTTCAATTTTTTTAGGTTTTGGGAGGATTATTCAAGTTTTTAGGGGGTGGTCATGAATTAAAGTCCTTTTCGCACTAGGGCGCTTAGTTTAGGAGATATGGGCAAAATAAGTTTTTCATATCAAAATTTAAATTTTTTTGTCAATTTGTTGGGGGTGGTCACGAATTAAAGTCCATTTCGCCCTGGGACGCATATTTAAGGAGATATGGGTAAAATAACTTTTTCATATAAAAATTGCAATTTTTTAGGTTTTGAGTGGATTATTAAATTTTTTGGGGTGTTACGAATTAAAGTCCTTTTCGCTCTAGGACGCGTATATACGAAGATATGGGCAAAATAAGTTTTCAGATAAAAATTTCAATTTTTTTTTAGGTTTTGGGAGGATTATTCAATTTTTTTGGGGGTGGTCATGAATTAAAGTCCTTTTCGCGCTAGGGCGCTTAGTTTAGGAGATATGTGCAAAATAAGTTTTTCATATCAAAATTTAATTTTTTTTGGTTTTGGGTGGATTTGTCAATTTTTTGGGGGTGGTCACGAATTAAAGTCCTTTTCGCCCTAGGACGTATAATTAAGGAGATATGGGCAAAATAACTTTTTTATATAAAAATTGCAATTTTGTTAGGTTTTGAGCGGATTATTAAATTTTTTGGGGTGTTACGAATTAAAGTCCTTTTCGCTCTAGGACGCGTATATACGAAGATATGGGCAAAATAAGTTTTTCAGATAAAAATTTCAATTTTTTTAGGTTTTGGGAGGATTATTCAATTTTTTTGGGGTGGTCATGAATTAAAGTCCTTTTCGCGCTAGGGCGCTTAGTTTCGGAGATATGGGCAAAATAAGTTTTTCATATCAAAATTTAATTTTTTTTAGGTTTTGGGTGGATTTGTCAATTTTTTGGGGGTGGTCACGAATTAAAGTCCATTTTTCAGATAAAAATTTCAATTTTTTTAGGTTTTGGGAGGATTATTCAATTTTTTTGGGGTGGTCATGAATTAAAGTCCTTTTCGCGCTAGGGCGCTTAGTTTCGGAGATATGGGCAAAATAAGTTTTTCATATCAAAATTTAATTTTTTTTAGGTTTTGGGTGGATTTGTCAATTTTTTGGGGGTGGTCACGAATTTTTCAGACGAATTTTTTAGGACGCATATTTAAGGAGATATGGGCAAAAGAAATTTTTCATATAAAAATTGCAATTTTTTTAGGTTTTGAGTGGATTATTAAATTTTTTGGGTGTGGTCACGAATTAAAGTCCTTTTCGCTCTAGGACGCGTATATACGAAGATATGGGCAAAATAAGTTTTTCAGATAAAAATTTCAATTTTTTTAGGTTTTGGGAGGATTATTCAATTTTTTGGGGGTGGTCATGAATTAAAGTCCTTTTCGCGCTAGGGCGCTTAGTTTAGGAGATATGGGCAAAATAAGTTTTTCATATCAAAATTTAATTATTTTTTTGGTTTTGGGTGGATTTGTCAATTTTTTGGGGGTGGTCGCGAATTAAAGTCCATTTCGCCCTAGGACGCATATTTAAGGAGATATGGGCAAAATAACTTTTTCATATAAAAATTTAATTTTTTTAGGTTTTGAGTGGATTATTAAATTTTTTGGGGTGTTACGAATTAAAGTCCTTTTCGCTCTAGGATGCGTATATACGAAGATATGGGCAAAATAAGTTTTTCAGATAAAAATTTAAATTTTTTTAGGTTTTGGGAGGATTATTCATTTTTTTTGGGGGTGGTCATGAATTAAAGTCCTTTTCGTGCTAGGGCGCTTAGTTTAGGAGATATGGGCAAAATAAGTTTTTCATATCAAAATTAAAATTTTTTTAGGTTTTGGGTGGATTTGTCAATTTTTTGGGGGTGGTCACGAATTAAAGTCCTTTTCGCCCTAGGACGTATATTTAAGGAGATATGGGCAAAATAACTTTTTCATATAAAAATTGCAATTTTTTTAGGTTTTGAGTGGATTATTAAATTTTTTGGGTGTGGTCACGAATTAAAGTCCTTTTCGCTCTAGGACGCGTATATACGAAGATATGGGCAAAATAAGTTTTTCAGATAACAATTTCAATTTTTTTAGGTTTTGGGAGGATTATTCAATTTTTTTGGGGGTGGTCATGAATTAAAGTCCTTTTCGCGCTAGGGCGCTTAGTTTAGGAGATATGGGCAAAATAAGTTTTTCATATCAAAATTTATTTTTTTTTGGTTTTGGGTGGATTTGTCAATTTTTTGGGGGTGGTCACGAATTAAAGTCCATTTCGCCCTAGGACGCATATTTAAGGAGATATGGGCAAAATAACTTTTTCATATAAAAATTGCAATTTTTTTAGGTTTTGAGTGGATTATTAAATTTTTTGGGGTGTTACGAATTAAAGTCCTTTTCGCTCTAGGACGCGTATATACGAAGATATGGGAAAAATAAGTTTTTTCAGATAAAAATTTCAATTTTTTTAGGTTTTGGGAGGATTATTCAATTTTTTTGGGGGTGGTCATGAATTAAAGTCCTTTTCGCGCTAGGGCGCTTAGTTTCGGAGATATGGGCAAAATAAGTTTTCATATCAAAATTTAAGTTTTTTTAGGTTTTGGGTGGATTTGTCAATTTTTTGGGGGTGGTCACGAATTAAAGTCCTTTTCGCCCTAGGACGTATATTTAAGGAGATATGGGCAAAATAGCTTTTTCATATAAAAATTGCAATTTTTTTAGGTTTTGAGTGGATTATTAAATTTTTTGGGGTGTTACGAATTAAAGTCCTTTTCGCTCTAGGACGCGTATATACGAAGATATGGCAAAATAAGTTTTCAGATAAAAATTTCAATTTTTTTAGGTTTTGGGAGGATTATTCAATTTTTTTTGGGGTGGTCATGAATTGAAGTCCTTTTCGCGCTAGGGCGCTTAGTTTAGGAGATATGGGCAAAATAAGTTTTTCATATCAAAATTTACATTTTTTTTAGGTTTTGGGTGGATTTGTCAATTTTTTGGGGGTGGTCACGAATTAAAGTCCTTTTCGCCCTAGGACGTATATTTAAAGAGATATGGGCAAAATAACTTTCTCATATAAAAATTGCAATTTTGTTAGATTTTGAGCGGATTATTAAATTTTTTGGGGTGTTACGAATTAAAGTCCTTTTCGCTCTAGGACGCGTATATACGAAGATATGGGCAAAATAAGTTTTCCAGATAACAATTTCAATTTTTTTAGGTTTTGGGAGGATTATTCAAGTTTTTAGGGGGTGGTCATGAATTAAAGTCCTTTTCGCACTAGGGCGCTTAGTTTAGGAGATATGGGCAAAATAAGTTTTTCATATCAAAATTTAAATTATTTTGTCAATTTGTTGGGGGTGGTCACGAATTAAAGTCCATTTCGCCCTAGGACGCATATTTAAGGAGATATGGGTAAAATAACTTTTTCATATAAAAATTGCAATTTTTTAGGTTTTGAGTGGATTATTAAATTTTTTGGGGTGTTACGACTTAAAGTCCTTTTCGCTTCAGGACGCGTATATACGAAGATATGGGCAAAATAAGTTGTTCAGATAAAAATTTCAATTTTTTAGGTTTTGGGAGGATTATTCAATTTTTTTTGGGGGTGGTCATGAATTAAAGTCCTTTTCGCGCTAGAGCGCTTAGTTTAGATATGGGCAAAATAAGTTTTTCATATCAAAATTTAATTTTTTTAGGTTTTGGGTGGATTTGTCAATTTTTTGGGGGTTGTTACGAATTAAAGTGCTTTTCGCCCTAGGAAGTATGTTTAAGGAGATATGGGCAAAATAACTTTTTCATATAAAAATTGCAATTTTTTTAGGTTTTGAGCGGATTATTAAATTGTTTGGGGTGTTACGACTTAAAGTCCTTTTCGCTTCAGGACGCGTATATACGAAGATATGGGCAAAATAAGTTTTTCAGATAAAAATTTCAATTTTTTTAGGTTTTGGGAGGATTATTCAATTTTTTGGGGGGTGGTCATGAATTAAAGTCCTTTTCGCGCTAGGGCGCTTAGTTTAGGAGATATGGGCAAAATAAGTTTTTCATATCAAAATTTAATTTTTTTGGTTTTGGGTGGATTTGTCAATTTTTTGGGGGTGGTCACGAATTAAAGTCCATTTCGCCCTAGGACGCATATTTAAGGAGATATGGGCAAAATAACTTTTTCATATAAAAATTGCAATTTTTTTAGGTTTTGAGTGGATTATTAAATTTTTTGGGTTTTACGAATTAAAGTCCTTTTCGCTCTAGGACGCGTATATACGAAGATATGGGCAAAATAAGTTTTTCAGATAAAAATTTCAATTTTTTTAGGTTTTGGGAGGATTATTCAATTTTTTGGGGGGTGGTCATGAATTAAAGTCCTTTTCGCGCTAGGGCGCTTAGTTTAGGAGATATGGGCAAAATAAGTTTTTCATATCAAAATTTAAATTTTTTTAGGTTTTGGGTGGATTTGTCAATTTTTTGGGGGTGGTCACGAATTAAAGTCCTTTTCGCCCTAGGACGTATATTTAAGGAGATATGGGCAAAATAACTTTTTCATATAAAAAGTGCAATTTTTGTAGGTTTTGAGCGGATTATTAAATTTTTGGGGTGTTACGAATTAAAGTCCTTTTCGCTCTAGGACGCGTATATACGAAGATATGGGCAAAATAAGTTTTCAGATAAAAATTTCAATTTTTTTTTTAGGTTTTGGGAGGATTATTCAATTTTTTTGGGGGTGGTCATGAATTAAAGTCCTTTTCGCGCTAGGGCACTTAGTTTAGGAGATATGGGCAAAATAAGTTTTTCATATCAAAATTTAATTTTTTTTAGGTTTTGGGTGGATTTGTCACTTTTTTGGGGGTGGTCACGAATTAAAGTCCATTTCGCCCTAGGACGCATATTTAAGGAGATATGGGCAAAATAACTTTCTCATATAAAAATTGCAATTTTGTTAGATTTTGAGCGGATTATTAAATTTTTTGGGGTGTTACGAATTAAAGTCCTTTTCGCTCTAGGACGCGTATATACGAAGATATGGGCAAAATAAGTTTTTCAGATAACAATTTCAATTTTTTTAGGTTTTGGGAGGATTATTCAAGTTTTTAGGGGGTGGTCATGAATTAAAGTCCTTTTCGCACTAGGGCGCTTAGTTTAGGAGATATGGGCAAAATAAGTTTTCATATCAAAATTTAAGTTTTTTTAGGTTTTGGGTGGATTTGTCAATTTTTTGGGGGTGGTCACGAATTAAAGTCCTTTTCGCCCTAGGACGTATATTTAAGGAGATATGGGCAAAATAGCTTTTTCATATAAAAATTGCAATTTTTTTAGGTTTTGAGTGGATTATTAAATTTTTTGGGGTGTTACGAATTAAAGTCCTTTTCGCTCTAGGACGCGTATATACGAAGATATGGCAAAATAAGTTTTCAGATAAAAATTTCAATTTTTTTAGGTTTTGGGAGGATTATTCAATTTTTTTTGGGGTGGTCATGAATTGAAGTCCTTTTCGCGCTAGGGCGCTTAGTTTAGGAGATATGGGCAAAATAAGTTTTTCATATCAAAATTTAAATTATTTTGTCAATTTGTTGGGGGTGGTCACGAATTAAAGTCCATTTCGCCCTAGGACGCATATTTAAGGAGATATAGGTAAAATAACTTTTTCATATAAAAATTGCAATTTTTTAGGTTTTGAGTGGATTATTAAATTTTTGGGGTGTTACGACTTAAAGTCCTTTTCGCTTCAGGACGCGTATATACGAAGATATCGGCAAAATAAGTTGTTCAGATAAAAATTTCAATTTTTTAGGTTTTGGGAGGATTATTCAATTTTTTTTGGGGGTGGTCATGAATTAAAGTCCTTTTCGCGCTAGAGCGCTTAGTTTAGATATGGGCAAAATAAGTTTTTCATATCAAAATTTAATTTTTTAGGTTTTGGGTGGATTTGTCAATTTTTTGGGGGTTGTTACGAATTAAAGTGCTTTTCGCCCTAGGACGTATGTTTAAGGAGATATGGGCAAAATAACTTTTTCATATAAAAATTGCAATTTTTTTAGGTTTTGAGCGGATTATTAAATTGTTTGGGATGTTACGACTTAAAGTCCTTTTCGCTTCAGGACGCGTATATACGAAGATATGGGCAAAATAAGTTTTTCAGATAAAAATTTCAATTTTTTTAGGTTTTGGGAGGATTATTCAATTTTTTGGGGGGTGGTCATGAATTAAAGTCCTTTTCGCGCTAGGGCGCTTAGTTTAGGAGATATGGGCAAAATAAGTTTTTCATATCAAAATTTAATTTTTTTGGTTTTGGGTGGATTTGTCAATTTTTTGGGGGTGGTCACGAATTAAAGTCCATTTCGCCCTAGGACGCATATTTAAGGAGATATGGGCAAAATAACTTTTTCATATAAAAATTGCAATTTTTTTAGGTTTTGAGTGAATTATTAAATTTTTTGGGTTTTACGAATTAAAGTCCTTTTCGCTCTAGGACGCGTATATACGAAGATATGGGCAAAATAAGTTTTTCAGATAAAAATTTCAATTTTTTTAGGTTTTGGGAGGATTATTCAATTTTTTGGGGGGTGGTCATGGATTAAAGTCCTTTTCGCGCTAGGGCGCTTAGTTTAGGAGATATGGGCAAAATAAGTTTTTCATATCAAAATTTAAATTTTTTTAGGTTTTGGGTGGATTTGTCAATTTTTTGGGGGTGGTCACGAATTAAAGTCCTTTTCGCCCTAGGACGTATATTTAAGGAGATATGGGCAAAATAACTTTTTCATATAAAAAGTGCAATTTTTGTAGGTTTTGAGCGGATTATTAAATTTTTGGGGTGTTACGAATTAAAGTCCTTTTCGCTCTAGGACGCGTATATTCGAAGATATGGGCAAAATAAGTTTTCAGATAAAAATTTCAATTTTTTTTTTAGGTTTTGGGAGGATTATTCAATTTTTTTGGGGGTGGTCATGAATTAAAGTCCTTTTCGCGCTAGGGCACTTAGTTTAGGAGATATGGGTTAAATAAGTTTTTCATATCAAAATTTAATTTTTTTTAGGTTTTGGGTGGATTTGTCACTTTTTTGGGGGTGGTCACGAATTAAAGTCCATTTCGCCCTAGGACGCATATTTAAGGAGATATGGGCAAAATAACTTTCTCATATAAAAATTGCAATTTTGTTAGATTTTGAGCGGATTATTAAATTTTTTGGGGTGTTACGAATTAAAGTCCTTTTCGCTCTAGGACGCGTATATACGAAGATATGGGCAAAATAAGTTTTTCAGATAACAATTTCAATTTTTTTAGGTTTTGGGAGGATTATTCAAGTTTTTAGGGGGTGGTCATGAATTAAAGTCCTTTTCGCACTAGGGCGCTTAGTTTAGGAGATATGGGCAAAATAAGTTTTTCATATCAAAATTTAAATTTTTTTGTCAATTTTTTGGGGGTGGTCACGAATTAAAGTCCATTTCGCCCTAGGACGCATATTCAAGGAGATATGGGCAAAATAACTTTCTCATATAAAAATTGCAATTTTGTTAGATTTTGAGCGGATTATTAAATTTTTTGGGGTGTTACGAATTAAAGTCCTTTTCGCTCTAGGACGCGTATATACGAAGATATGGGCAAAATAAGTTTTTCAGATAACAATTTCAATTTTTTTAGGTTTTGGGAGGATTATTCAAGTTTTTAGGGGGTGGTCATGAATTAAAGTCCTTTTCGCACTAGGGCGCTTAGTTTAGGAGATATGGGCAAAATAAGTTTTTCATATCAAAATTTAAATTTTTTTGTCAATTTGTTGGGGGTGGTCACGAATTAAAGTCCATTTCGCCCTGGGACGCATATTTAAGGAGATATGGGTAAAATAACTTTTTCATATAAAAATTGCAATTTTTTAGGTTTTGAGTGGATTATTAAATTTTTTGGGGTGTTACGAATTAAAGTCCTTTTCGCTCTAGGACGCGTATATACGAAGATATGGGCAAAATAAGTTTTCAGATAAAAATTTCAATTTTTTTTTTAGGTTTTGGGAGGATTATTCAATTTTTTTGGGGGTGGTCATGAATTAAAGTCCTTTTCGCGCTAGGGCGCTTAGTTTAGGAGATATGTGCAAAATAAGTTTTTCATATCAAAATTTAATTTTTTTTGGTTTTGGGTGGATTTGTCAATTTTTTGGGGGTGGTCACGAATTAAAGTCCTTTTCGCCCTAGGACGTATATTTAAGGAGATATGGGCAAAATAACTTTTTCATATAAAAAGTGCAATTTTTGTAGGTTTTGAGCGGATTATTAAATTTTTGGGGTGTTACGAATTAAAGTCCTTTTCACTCTAGGACGCGTATATACGAAGATATGGGCAAAATAAGTTTTCAGATAAAAATTTCAATTTTTTTTTTAGGTTTTGGGAGGATTATTAAATTTTTTTGGGGGTGGTCATGAATTAAAGTCCTTTTCGCGCTAGGGCGCTTAGTTTAGGAGATATGGGCAAAATAAGTTTTTCATATCAAAATTTAAATTTTTTAGGTTTTGGGTGGATTTGTCAATTTTTTGGGGGTGGTCACGAATTAAAGTCCTTTTCGCCCTAGGACGTATATTTAAGGAGATATGGGCAAAATAACTTTTTCATATAAAAATTGCAATTTTTTTAGGTTTTGAGCGGATTATTAAATTTTTTGGGGTGTTACGAATTAAAGTCCTTTTCGCTCTAGGACGCGTATATACGAAGATATGGGCAAAATAAAATTTTCAGATAAAAATTTCAATTTGTTTAGGTTTTGGGAGGATTATTCATTTTTTTGGGGTGGTCATGAATTAAAGTCCTTTTCGCGCTAGGGCGCTTAGTTTAGGAGATATGGGCAAAATAACTTTTTCATATCAAAATTTAAATTTTTTTAGGTTTTGGGTGGATTTGTCAATTTTTTGGGGGTGGTCATGAATTAAAGTCCTTTTCGCCCTAGGACGTATATTTAAGGAGATATGGGCAAAATAAGATGTTCAGATAAAAATTTCAATTTTTTAGGTTTTGGGAGGATTATACAATTTTTTTGGGGGTGGTCATGAATTAAAGTTCTTTTCGCGCTAGGGCGCTTAGTTTAGGAGATATGGGCAAAATAAGTTTTTCATATCAAAATTTAAATTTTTTTAGGTTTTGGGTGGACTTGTCATTTTTTTGGGGGTGGTCACGAATTAAAGTCCATTTCGCCCTAGGACGCATATTTAAGGAGATATGGGCAAAATAACTTTTTCATATAAAAATTGCAATTTCTTTAGGTTTTGAGTGGATTATTAAATTTTTTGGGTGTGGTCACGAATTAAAGTCCTTTTCGCTCTAGGACGCGTATATACGAAGATATGGGCAAAATAAGTTTTTCAGATAAAAATTTCAATTTTTTTAGGTTTTGGGAGGATTATTCAATTTTTTTGGGGGTGGTCATGAATTAAAGTCCTTTTCGCGCTAGGGCGCTTAGTTTAGGAGATATGGGCAAAATAAGTTTTTCATATCAAAATTTTAATTTTTTTTAGGTTTTGGGTGGATTTGTCAATTTTTTTGGGGGTGGTCACGAATTAAAGTCCTTTTCGCACTAGGACGTATATTTAAGGAGATATGGGCAAAATAACTTTTTCATATAAAAATTGCAATTTTTTTAGGTTTTGAGCGGATTATTCAATTTTTTGGGGTGTTACGAACTAAAGTCCTTTTCGCTCCAGGACGCGTATATACGAAGATATGGGCAAAATAAGATTTTCAGATAAAAATTTCAATTTTTTTAGGTTTTGGGAGGATTATTGAATTTTTTTGGGGGTGGTCATGAATTAAAGTCCTTTTCGCGCTAGGGCGCTTAGTTTAGGAGATATGGGCAAAATAAGTTTTGCATATCAAAATTTAAATTTTTTTTAGGTTTTGGGTGGATTTGTCAATTTTTTGGGGGTGGTCATGAATTAAAGTCCTTTTCGCCCTAGGACGTATATTTAAGGAGATATGGGCAAAATAACTTTTTCATATAAAAATTGCAATTTTGTTAGGTTTTGAGCGGATTATTAATTTTTTTGGGGTGTTACGAATTAAAGTCCTTTTCGCTCTAGGACGCGTATATACGAAGATATGGGCAAAATAAGTTTTTCAGATAAAAATTTCATTTTTTTTAGGTTTTGGGAGGATTATTCAATTTTTTTGGGGTGGTCATGAATTAAAGTCCTTTTCGCGCTAGGGCGCTTAGTTTCGGAGATATGGGCAAAATAAGTTTTTCATATCAAAATTTAATTATTTTTTTGGTTTTGGGTGGATTTGTCAATTTTTTGGGGGTGGTCGCGAATTAAAGTCCATTTCGCCCTAGGACGCATATTTAAGGAGATATGGGCAAAATAACTTTTTCATATAAAAATTACAATTTTTTTAGGTTTTGAGTGGATTATTAAATTTTTTTGGGTGTGGTCACGAATTAAAGTCCTTTTCGCTCTAGGACGCGTATATACGAAGATATGGCAAAATAAGTTTTTCAGATAAAAATTTCAATTTTTTTAGGTTTTGGGAGGATTATTCAATTTTTTTGGGGGTAGTCATGAATTAAAGTCCTTTTCGCGCTAGGGCGCTTAGTTTAGGAGATATGGGCAAAATAAGTTTTTCATATCAAAATTTATTTTTTTTGGTTTTGGGTGGATTTGTCAATTTTTTGGGGGTGGTCACGAATTAAAGTCCATTTCGCCCTAGGACGCATATTTAAGGAGATATGGGCAAAATAACTTTTTCATATAAAAATTGCAATTTTTTTAGGTTTTGAGTGGATTATTAAATTTTTTGGGGTGTTACGAATTAAAGTCCTTTTCGCTCTAGGACGCGTATATACGAAGATATGGGCAAAATAAGTTTTTTCAGATAAAAATTTCAATTTTTTTAGGTTTTGGGAGGATTATTCAATTTTTTTGGGGGTGGTCATGAATTAAAGTCCTTTTCGCGCTAGGGCGCTTAGTTTCGGAGATATGGGCAAAATAAGTTTTTCATATCAAAATTTAAGTTTTTTAGGTTTTGGGTGGATTTGTCAATTTTTTGGGGGTGGTCACGAATTAAAGTCCTTTTCGCCCTAGGACGTATATTTAAGGAGATATGGGCAAAATAACTTTTTCATATAAAAATTGCAATTTTTTTAGGTTTTGAGTGGATTATTAAATTTTTTGGGGTGTTACGAATTAAAGTCCTTTTCGCTCTAGGACGCGTATATACGAAGATATGGGCAACATAAGTTTTTCAGATAAAAATTTCAATTTTTTTAGGTTTTGGGAGGATTATTCAATTTTTTTTGGGGGTGGTCATGAATTGAAGTCCTTTTCGCGCTAGGGCGCTTAGTTTAGGAGATATGGGCAAACTAAGTTTTTCATATCAAAATTTAAATTTTTTTAGGTTTTGGGTGGATTTGTCAAGTTTTTGGGGGTGGTCACGAATTAAAGTCCTTTTCGCCCTAGGACGTATATTTAAGGAGATATGGGCAAAATAACTTTCTCATATAAAAATTGCAATTTTGTTAGATTTTGAGCGGATTATTAAATTTTTTGGGGTGTTAGGTTAGGTTAGGTTAGGTTAAAGTGGCAGCCCGATTAAATTTCAGGCTCACTTAGACTATTCAGTCCATTGTGATACCACATTTAACTAAAAGTACCTATTACATATGGGCACTTCTAGTCTTAACCACTGAACCTTCTCTATTATTTACTTTTGTGGAACCAACCAGATTGCTCCAAAAACATTAACAAACTGCTTAAGTTAACGTTTTCCATGTCAGCCAGTAATCTAAAGCTATATGCTCCTAAAATTCGCTTACGCCTTACACAAAAAGCAGGACACTCACACAAGAGGTGTTTAATTGATTCCTTTTCCTCCACGTCATGACAGCTTATACAATAGTCATTATACTTCGCACCTATAGTTTTTGCAAATTCGCCTATCAGGCAGCGACCCGTTATAGCAGATATTAGGAGTGCTATCTGACGCCTTGAGAACACTAGCATATCTAGTGTGCGGTTTAAGTTTAAATGGGGCCATATTTGCTTGGTGTCGTTACAACCCTTGCAATTTTCCCATCGAATATTGGCCATCATAACAGCCTTCTCACGCAGTAAGAGCTTGCAGGTGGCCAGAGGCATACCAACAGATTCTAGTTCCCCTGGAATATGTAAGGTAGTTCCTAGCCTTGCTAACACATCTGCTTCACAGTTCCCCGGTATGTTCCTATGACCAGGCACCCATATTAGGTGAATATTGTACTGCTCAGCCATCTCGTTGAGAGATTTGCGGCAGTCTATGGCCGTTTTTGAGTTAAGGAACACAGAGTCCAAGGATTTTATTGCAGGTTGAGTATATATTAATGTCTGAGTATATATTAATGCCAATATTTGTTGGAACATTACTTCTCAGCCAATTCACCACCTCTCTTATTGCCAATATTTCAGCCTGAAAAACACTACAGTGATTAGGTAATCTTTTCGCTATTCGAATTTCCAGATCTTTAGAATATACTCCGAACCCCACTTGTCCATTCAATTTGGAGCCATCAGTATAGAAATCTATATATCTTTTATTCCCCGGGGTCTGTGTACACCACGCCTCACTGTTGGGAATTAGAGTTTCAAACTTTTTGTCGAAAAGTGGTTTTGCCAGGGTGTAATCCACAACGTTAGGCACATCTGGCATTACTTTGAGGACCGAACTATGACCGTACATTTTTTCCGACCATAGCGATAGCTCGCGCAACCGCACAGCCGTTGTTGCAGCTGACTGTTTGGCCAAAATGTCTAAAGGCAATAGATGTAGCATGACATTAAGGGAGTCTGTTCCTGTCTTACTAAATGCGCCTGAGATACATAAGCTCGCCATACGCTGAACTTTATCTAAACAAGTCGGTTTCTGAAGCGCCGGCCACCAGACTACAACACCATATAGCATTATAGGTCTAACCACTGCCGTGTATAGCCAATGCACAATTTTTGGTCTTAGTCCCCACTTTTTCCCTATTGCCTTTTTGCACGAGTACAAAGCTACCGTGGCTTTTCTCGCCCTCTCTTCAATATTAAGCCTAAAATTCAGCTTCCTGTCCAAAATAACGCCAAGGTATTTTGCACACTCACCAAAGGAAATTTCAGTACCCCCTAAGGAAATGGGCCTAACCGTGGGAGTTTTGCGATCTTTGCAGTACATGACTATTTCTGTCTTTGCTGGATTTACACCAAGACCATTATCTTTCGCCCATTTCTCAGTCATCCGGAGAGCTCTCTGTATAATATCTCTGATTGTGGATGGGAATTTTCCCCTGACTGCTAGCGCCACATCATCTGCGTATGCCACTACTTTTATCCTTTCTTTTTCTAGAGAAAACAAAAGGTTGTTTATAGCAACATTCCAAAGAAGAGGTGATAGAACTCCTCCTTGGGGTGTGCCTCTGTTCACATACCTTTGTATGTTTGCTTGCCCTAGTGTGGCTGAAATACGTCTCTTCATTAGAAGTTCGTCTAACAGCCTAAGTATACCTGGATCAACATTCAGAGTTTTCAGTCCATTTAATATCGAGCTCGGATGGACATTATTGAACGCCCCTTCGATGTCTAGAAACGCCACGATTGTGTATTCTTTGACAGATAGTGAGCTTTCAATAAAGCTGACCAGTTCATGCAATGCGGTCTCAGTAGACCTGCCCTTCGAGTATGCATGCTGTCGTTTCGAGAGCAAACCTGAATCCACGCTAGTTCTAAGATACATGTCTATCATCCTCTCCAGGGTCTTAAGTAGGAATGAGGATAAGCTGATTGGTCGGAAATCCTTCGCACTCGAGTGAGAGGCTTTTCCTGCTTTAGGTATGAAGACGACTTTTGTTTCCCTCCACTTTTCTGGAATATATGCTAAGTTTACACATTGTTTATAGATCACCGTCAACCAGGGGATAATTCTTTCAGCCACTGCCTGTAACTCCGCCGGAGTAATTCCATCAGGTCCGGGGGATTTGAATGGTCCAAAGCTATTTAAAGCCCATTTTATTCTAGATTCCGACACAATTTCCTCGATAGGAAATGATCGCTGAGCCTCTGTTACACCGCCGGAACATGGTTCAACCGTCTGATTTCCAGGGAAGTGTGTGTCCAAAAGTACCTCCAACGTCTCCTCACTGGACGTTGTCCAATTTCCCTCCGATGTTTTAATGAAACCTGGAGCGGTGTTAGTGGACGCTAGTACCTTCCGTAGTCTGGAAGCCTCTGACGTATTCTCAATACTGCTACAGTAATCATCCCAAGAGTTTTGTTGAGACCTTCTCAGTTCTCGTTTATATTCTCTCAGATTCATCTTGTAAGTGTCCCAATCGTCCGGAGCTCTTGTGGACTTTGCTTTGTTAAAGAGCTTCCTGCAGGATTTCCTCATATTACTTAACTCCGTAGTCCACCATGGCGGCCGATTTTTTCCCCTTGGCTTTCCTCTAGGGCATGCAGCTTTCAGTGAAATGTTGAAGGCCTTAGTAATCCGCTCCACTGCGTGTTCGATATCTTGCACAGTGCCCATATTTGTCTCCGGCACTTCCGGTATCATCAAATTGAACGATTCCCTATACCTATTCCAATCAGCTTTCCTAACATTTGGCGGAAATATGGTCTTTGAAGTACGAACAGCCAATCTGAAACTGATGTAGCGATGATCTGAGAAGCTATGTTCCCTCAAAACTTGCCACTCAGATATCTTATCATTCAGTTCCGGAGAGGTCAACGTTACGTCCAAAACCTCTTGTCTGCTCCTGGTGACGAAGGTTGGTGCATCTCCCTTATTGCAAACTACCAGGTTAGTACGCAAAATAAACTCTATTAGCGACTCTCCCCTTGCATTAGTATCACTACTTCCCCAAATACTATGATGTGCATTTGCATCGCATCCCATAATGAGTTTTGTCTTTGTTTTTAGTGACTCATCAACTAAGGTCTTAACGGCACAGGGTGGCATATCCCTATCATGTCCCATGTAGACCGAAGATACCCAATATTTGCATGTGGATATCTCTAGACTGGCTACGACAGTGTCTGCATTGCTCAATGAAGGAAGCAGAAACAAGTTTAGTTCGTTTTTAGCAATTATACATGCTCGATTTATATCGTTACCGGTATTATGCAAAAGTTTGAAACCCGGAGTGCTTAATTCACAGATCTTGTTCTTATATATGTATGGTTCTTGAATAAGAACTATATCTATGTCTCCTTTCATCAGGAGAACTTTTAAGGCAGCACAAGCGGCCTTACAATGGTGAAGATTTATCTGGAGGAACCGTAGAACCATCCAAATTTTCAACCACCGTCACATCAGCCGCTTCAATTGAGTCATCAAGGGCTTCCTCTTCACAGATCTCGGTGACTCTCGCAACAATCCGCGGTTCAGCTTTGGTGAGGCTTGAGCCTGTAGAAACTTCCCGCATATGATTTTCGCCATAGTCTGCAGGTTTTGTGTCTCCTTCGGCTTCGCTAGGAGATTTTTTCACTGCTGACTCTACCGGAGGCTTGTCCGTTTCGGTATCCTTTGGCTGATCGCTTTTGTATACCTTCATATGGATATCATGAAAGCCATAACTTACGCGTCCTTGGGTCTGGGCTAGATGTGGCAGCGACTCTATGTTTAATATAAACACCGCATGTCGTCTTGGTCCATCCACCTCATCCAAACGACCAACCTTCCAATCGGCGGTTGGAAGATCTGGGTTACATTCTTTTAGTCTCTCTAGTATTGACTCAGGATCAGGAGGGTTTGCCGGTATCCATGCATGTGCTCTAGGTTTAGCCGGTATGTCTTTTTTATCGACTAACTCCAAAGCGGCTCCTTCCCAAACTTCACCAATTAGCATCAATGCAGCTTTAAAGCAATCCATAGACCTCTGGTCTGCAAAAGCTATTAACTTATATCGTCCTTGATACCATCCAGCATCTTGCCGTCGAGGACTTGGTCCGGGAAACTTTTTTCGCACCTCTGAGTAGACACCAGACATCGCGTTCTCAATTTCCCCCCATTTTTGCCTTGGAATCATACCGTCCAATGCTCCTTTATTAATAATAGCCATCACAAGGCTGTCTTTTGCAACTGAGGCAAACGATCTTTGATCCCGTTTAGAGGATGGTAGCTCATCCGGTGATCGTTCCCTTTTTCCAGCTTCAAGAATTCCTTGAGCCCATTTTAAGGAATCACTTTGCTTAGCCGACAACGTGCTTGGGTCGACTGATCTTAATTTCTTTAGGATAAACAAAGCATTTCTTCGTTCCTTGAATCTCTTTCGAGAGGGATTGCCTCCTTTTGATGTCGTCACCTTAGAAAAGGTTCGACTTGCCAAAATGTCACCGCCAGTCGACCCGTCTACAGGTCGACTAATTGGGCCTGACTCTTGGTCGCTGCCCAAATTTATAACTTCAGTCGTTACCCGTCCACTGGGCCCTGAAGTTAGCAACCCAGTGGATGACTTTGAATTTCGCTGCATGGTGGTTTAGTATTTCCACCACACGTGAAATTCGTAATAA
The DNA here is from genome assembly GCF_050003625.1 of Haematobia irritans. Classification (NCBI taxonomy): domain Eukaryota; kingdom Metazoa; phylum Arthropoda; class Insecta; order Diptera; family Muscidae; genus Haematobia; species Haematobia irritans. The sequence continues at coordinate 69,351,303 of NC_134400.1, read as the reverse complement.
GTACTTATTACGATGAAATCCTCCGCTATTAGAAAACACGTCCGTTCAGTTCAACGGTTGAATTTAGTGTGTGTTACGAATTAAAGTCCTTTTCGCTCTAGGACGCGTATATACGAAGATATGGGCAAAATAAGTTTTTCAGATAACAATTTCAATTTTTTTAGGTTTTGGGAGGATTATTCAAGTTTTTTGGGGGTGGTCATGAATTAAAGTCCTTTTCGCACTAGGGCGCTTAGTTTAGGAGATATGGGCAAAATAAGTTTTTCATATCAAAATTTAAATTTTTTTGTCAATTTTTTGGGGGTGGTCACGAATTAAAGTCCATTTCGCCCTAGGACGCATATTTAAGGAGATATGGGTAAAATAACTTTTTCATATAAAAATTGCAATTTTTTTAGGTTTTGAGTGGATTATTAAATTTTTTGGGGTGTTACGACTTAAAGTCCTTTTCGCTTCAGGACGCGTATATACGAAGATATGGGCAAAATAAGTTTTTCAGATAAAAATTTCAATTTTTTAGGTTTTGGGAGGATTATTCAATTTTTTTGGGGGGTGGTCATGAATTAAAGTCCTTTTCGCGCTAGAGCGCTAAGTTTAGATATGGGCAAAATCAGTTTTTCATATAAAAATTTAATTTTTTTTAGGTTTTGGGTGGATTTGTCAATTTTTTGGGGGTTGTTACGAATTAAAGTCCTTTTCGCCCTAGGACGCATATTTAAGGAGATATGGGCAAAATAACTTTTTCATATAAAAATTGGAATTTTTTTAGGTTTTGAGTGGATTATTAATTTTTTTGGGTTTTACGAATTAAAGTCCTTTTCGCTCTAGGACGCGTATATACGAAGATATGGGCAAAATAAGTTTTTCAGATAAAAATTTCAATTTTTTTAGGTTTTGGGAGGATTATTCAATTTTTTGGGGGGTGGTCATGAATTAAAGTCCTTTTCGCGCTAGGGCGCTTAGTTTAGGAGATATGGGCAAAATAAGTTTTTCATATCAAAATTTAAATTTTTTTAGGTTTTGGGTGGATTTGTCAATTTTTTGGGGGTGGTCACGAATTAAAGTCCATTTCGCCCTAGGACGTATATTTAAGGAGATATAGGCAAAATAACTTTTTCATATAAAAAGTGCAATTTTTGTAGGTTTTGAGCGGATTATTAAATTTTTGGGGTGTTACGAATTAAAGTTCTTTTCGCTCTAGGACGCGTATATACGAAGATATGGGCAAAATAAGTTTTTCAGATAAAAATTTCAATTTTTTAGGTTTTGGGAGGATTATTCAATTTTTTTGGGGTGGTCATGAATTAAAGTCCTTTTCGCGCTAGGGCGCTTAGTTTCGGAGATATGGGCAAAATAAGTTTTTCATATCAAAATTTAATTATTTTTTTGGTTTTGGGTGGATTTGTCAATTTTTTGGGGGTGGTCGCGAATTAAAGTCCATTTCGCCCTAGGACGCATATTTAAGGAGATATGGGCAAAATAACTTTTTCATATAAAAATTACAATTTTTTTAGGTTTTGAGTGGATTATTAAATTTTTTGGGTGTGGTCACGAATTAAAGTCCTTTTCGCTCTAGGACGCGTATATACGAAGATATGGCAAAATAAGTTTTTCAGATAAAAATTTCAATTTTTTTAGGTTTTGGGAGGATTATTCAATTTTTTTGGGGGTGGTCATGAATTAAAGTCCTTTTCGCGCTAGGGCGCTTAGTTTAGGAGATATGGGCAAAATAAGTTTTTCATATCAAAATTTATTTTTTTTGGTTTTGGGTGGATTTGTCAATTTTTTGGGGGTGGTCACGAATTAAAGTCCATTTCGCCCTAGGACGCATATTTAAGGAGATATGGGCAAAATAACTTTTTCATATAAAAATTGCAATTTTTTTAGGTTTTGAGTGGATTATTAAATTTTTTGGGGTGTTACGAATTAAAGTCCTTTTCGCTCTAGGACGCGTATATACGAAGATATGGGCAAAATAAGTTTTTTCAGATAAAAATTTCAATTTTTTTAGGTTTTGGGAGGATTATTCAATTTTTTTGGGGGTGGTCATGAATTAAAGTCCTTTTCGCGCTAGGGCGCTTAGTTTCGGAGATATGGGCAAAATAAGTTTTTCATATCAAAATTTCAATTTTTTTAGGTTTTGGGTGGATTTGTCAATTTTTTGGGGGTGGTCACGAATTAAAGTCCTTTTCGCCCTAGGACGTATATTTAAGGAGATATGGGCAAAATAACTTTTTCATATAAAAATTGCAATTTTTTTAGGTTTTGAGTGGATTATTAAATTTTTTGGGGTGTTACGAATTAAAGTCCTTTTCGCTCTAGGACGCGTATATACGAAGATATGGGCAACATAAGTTTTTCAGATAAAAATTTCAATTTTTTGGGTTTTGGGAGGATTATTCAATTTTTTTGGGGGGTGGTCATGAATTGAAGTCCTTTTCGCGCTAGGGCGCTTAGTTTAGGAGATATGGGCAAACTAAGTTTTTCATATCAAAATTTAAATTTTTTTGTCAATTTTTTGGGGGTGGTCACGAATTAAAGTCCATTTCGCCCTAGGACGCATATTTAAGGAGATATGGGTAAAATAACTTTTTCATATAAAAATTGCAATTTTTTTAGGTTTTGAGTGGATTATTAAATTTTTTGGGGTGTTACGACTTAAAGTCCTTTTCGCTTCAGGACACGTATATACGAAGATATGGGCAAAATAAGTTTTTCAGATAAAAATTTCAATTTTTTAGGTTTTGGGAGGATTATTCAATTTTTTTTGGGGGTGGTCATGAATTAAAGTCCTTTTCGCGCTAGAGCGCTAAGTTTAGATATGGGCAAAATCAGTCTTTCATATCAAAATTTAATTTTTTTTAGGTTTTGGGTGGATTTGTCAATTTTTTGGGGGTTGTTACGAATTAAAGTCCTTTTCGCCCTAGGACGCATATTTAAGGAGATATGGGCAAAATAACTTTTTCATATAAAAATTGGAATTTTTTTAGGTTTTGATAAAATAACTTTTCATATAAAAATTGCAATTTTTTTAGGTTTTGAGTGGATTATTAAATTTTTTGGGGTGTTACGAATTAAAGTCCTTTTCGCTCTAGGACGCGTATATACGAAGATATGGGCAAAATAAGTTTTTTCAGATAAAAATTTCAATTTCTTTAGGTTTTGGGAGGATTATTCAATTTTTTTGGGGGTGGTCATGAATTAAAGTCCTTTTCGCGCTAGGGCGCTTAGTTTCGGAGATATGGGCAAAATAAGTTTTTCATATCAAAATTTAAGTTTTTTAGGTTTTGGGTGGATTTGTCAATTTTTTGGGGGTGGTCACGAATTAAAGTCCTTTTCGCCCTAGGACTTATATTTAAGGAGATATGGGCAAAATAACTTTTTCATATAAAAATTGCAATTTTTTTAGGTTTTGAGTGGATTATTAAATTTTTTGGGGTGTTACGAATTAAAGTCCTTTTCGCTCTAGGACGCGTATATACGAAGATATGGGCAACATAAGTTTTTCAGATAAAAATTTCAATTTTTTTAGGTTTTGGAAGGATTATTCAATTTTTTTTGGGGGTGGTCATGAATTGAAGTCCTTTTCGCGCTAGGGCGCTTAGTTTAGGAGATATGGGAAAACTAAGTTTTTCATATCAAAATTTAAATTTTTTTAGGTTTTGGGTGGATTTGTCAAGTTATTGGGGGTGGTCACGAATTAAAGTCCTTTTCGCCCTAAGACGTATATTTAAGGAGATATGGGCAAAATAACTTTCTCATATAAAAATTGCAATTTTGTTAGATTTTGAGCGGATTATTAAATTTTTTGGGGTGTTACGAATTAAAGTCCTTTTCGCTCTAGGACGCGTATATACGAAGATATGGGCAAAATAAGTTTTTCAGATAACAATTTCAATTTTTTTAGGTTTTGGGAGGATTATTCAAGTTTTTTGGGGGTGGTCATGAATTAAAGTCCTTTTCGCACTAGGGCGCTTAGTTTAGGAGATATGGGCAAAATAAGTTTTTCATATCAAAATTTAAATTTTTTTGTCAATTTTTTGGGGGTGGTCACGAATTAAAGTCCATTTCGCCCTAGGACGCATATTTAAGGAGATATGGGTAAAATAACTTTTTCATATAAAAATTGAAATTTTTTTAGGTTTTGAGTGGATTATTAAATTTTTTGGGGTGTTACGACTTAAAGTCCTTTTCGCTTCAGGACGCGTATATACGAAGATATGGGCAAAATAAGTTTTTCAGATAAAAATTTCAATTTTTTAGGTTTTGGGAGGATTATTCAATTTTTTTTGGGGGTGGTCATGAATTAAAGTCCTTTTCGCGCTAGAGCGCTAAGTTTAGATATGGGCAAAATCAGTTTTTCATATCAAAATTTAATTTTTTTTAGGTTTTGGGTGGATTTGTCAATTTTTTGGGGGTTGTTACGAATTAAAGTCCTTTTCGCCCTAGGACGCATATTTAAGGAGATATGGGCAAAATAACTTTTTCAATTTTTTTTGGGGGTGGTCATGAATTAAAGTCCTTTTCGCGCTAGAGCGCTAAGTTTAGATATGGGCAAAATCAGTTTTTCATATCAAAATTTAATTTTTTTTAGGTTTTGGGTGGATTTGTCAATTTTTTGGGGGTGGTCACGAATTAAAGTCCTTTTCGCTCTAGGACGTATATTTAAGGAGATATAGGCAAAATAACTTTTTCATATAAAAAGTGCAATTTTTGTAGGTTTTGAGCGGATTATTAAATTTTTGGGGTGTTACGAATTAAAGTCCTTTTCGCTCTAGGACGCGTATATACGAAGATATGGGCAAAATAAGTTTTCAGATAAAAATTTAAATTTTTTTTAGGTTTTGGGAGGATTATTCAATTTTTTTGAGGGTGGTCATGAATTAAAGTCCTTTTCGCGCTAGGGCGCTTAGTTTAGGAGATATGGGCAAAATAAGTTTTTCATATCAAAATTTAAATTTTTTAGGTTTTGGGTGGATTTGTCAATTTTTTGGGGGTGGTCACGAATTAAAGTCCTTTTCGCCCTAGGACGTATATTTAAGGAGATATGGGCAAAATAACTTTTTTATATAAAAATTACAATTTTTTTAGGTTTTGAGCGGATTATTAAATTTTTTTGGGGTGTTACGAATTAAAGTCCTTTTCGCTCTAGGACGCGTATATACGAAGATATGGGCAAAATAAAATTTTCAGATAAAAATTTCAATTTGTTTAGGTTTTGGGAGGATTATTCAATTTTTTTGGGGTGGTCATGAATTAAAGTCCTTTTCGCGCTAGGGCGCTTAGTTTAGGAGATATGGGCAAAATAACTTTTTCATATCAAAATTTAAATTTTTTTAGGTTTTGGGTGGATTTGTCAATTTTTTGGGGGTGGTCATGTATTAAAGTCCTTTTCGCCCTAGGACGTATATTTAAGGAGATATGGGCAAAATAACTTTTTCATATAAAAATTTCAATTTTTTTAGGTTTTGGGAGGATTATACAATTTTTTTGGGGGTGGTCATGAATTAAAGTTCTTTTCGCGCTAGGGCGCTTAGTTTAGGAGATATGGGCAAAGTAAGTTTTTCATATCATAATTTAAATTTTTTTAGGTTTTGGGTGGATTCGTCAATTTTTTGGGGGTGGTCACGAATTAAAGTCCATTTCGCCCTAGGACGCATATTTAAGGAGATATGGGCAAAATAACTTTTTCATATAAAAATTGCAATTTTTTAGGTTTTGAGTGGATTATTAAATTTTTTGGGGTGTTACGAATTAAAGTCCTTTTCGCTCTAGGACGCGTATATACGAAGATATGGGCAAAATAAGTTTTTCAGATAACAATTTCAATTTTTTTAGGTATTGGGAGGATTATTCAAGTTTTTTGGGGGTGATCATGAATTAAAGTCCTTTTCGCACTAGGGCGCTTAGTTTAGGAGATATGGGCAAAATAAGTTTTTCATATCAAAATTTAAATTTTTTTGTCAATTTTTTGGGGGTGGTCACGAATTAAAGTCCATTTCGCCCTAGGACGCATATTGAAGGAGATATGGGTAAAATAACTTTTTCATATAAAAATTGCAATTTTTTTAGGTTTTGAGTGGATTATTAAATTTTTTGGGGTGTTACGACTTAAAGTCCTTTTCGCTTCAGGACGCGTATATACGAAGATATGGGCAAAATAAATTTTTCAGATAAAAATTTCAATTTTTTAGGTTTTGGGAGGATTATTCAATTTTTTTTGGGGGTGGTCATGAATTAAAGTCCTTTTCGCGCTAGAGCGCTTAGTTTAGATATGGGCAAAATAAGTTTTTCATATCAAAATTTAAATTTTTTTAGGTTTTGGGTGGATTTGTCAATTTTTTGGGGGTTGTTACGAATTAAAGTCCTTTTCGCCCTAGGACGTATGTTTAAGGAGATATGGGCAAAATAACTTTTTCATATAAAAATAGCAATTTTTTTTTAGATTTTGAGCGGATTATTAAATTGTTTGGAAGATATGGGCAAAATAAGTTTTTCAGATAAAAATTTCAATTTTTTTAGGTTTTGGGAGGATTATTCAATTTTTTGGGGGTTGTCATGAATTAAAGTCATTTTCGCGCTAGGGCGCTTAGTTTAGGAGATATGGGCAAAATAAGTTTTTCATATCAAAATTTAAATTTTTTAGGTTTTGGGTGGAGTTGTCAATTTTTTGGGGGTGGTCACGAATTAAAGTCCTTTTCGCCCTAGGACGTATATTTAAGGAGATATGGGCAAAATAACTTTTTCATATAAAAATTGCAATTTTTTTAGGTTTTGAGCGGATTATTAAATTTTTTGGGGTGTTACGAATTAAAGTCCTTTTCGCTCTAGGACGCGTATATACGAAGATATGGGCAAAATAAAATTTACAGATAAAAATTTCAATTTGTTTAGGTTTTGGGAGGATTATTCAATTTTTTTGGGTTGGTCATGAATTAAAGTCCTTTTCGCGCTAGGGCGCTTAGTTTAGGAGATATGGGCAAAATAACTTTTTCATATAAAAATTGCAATTTTTTTTAGGTTTTGAGCGGATTATTTAATTGTTTGGGGTGTTACGAATTGAAGTCCTTTTCGCTCTAGGACGCGTATATACGAAGATATGGGCAAAATAAATTTTTCAGATAAAAATTTCAATTTTTTTAGGTTTTGGGAGGATTATTCAATTTTTTGGGGGGGTGGTCATGAATTAAAGTCCTTTTCGCGCTAGGGCGCTTAGTTTAGGAGATATGGGCAAAATAAGTTTTTCATATCAAAATTTAATTTTTTTTGGTTTTGGGTGGATTTGTCAATTTTTTGGGGGTGGTCACGAATTAAAGTCCATTTCGCCCTAGGACGCATATTTAAGGAGATATGGGCAAAATAACTTTTTCATATAAAAATTGGATTTTTTTTAGGTTTTGAGTGGATTATTAAATTTTTTGGGTTTTACGAATTAAAGTCCTTTTCGCTCTAGGACGCGTATATACGAAGATATGGGCAAAATAAGTTTTTCAGATAAAAATTTCAATTTTTTTAGGTTTTGGGAGGATTATTCAATTTTTTGGGGGGTGGTCATGAATTAAAGTCCTTTTCGCGCTAGGGCGCTTAGTTTAGGAGATATGGGCAAAATAAGTTTTTCATATCAAAATTTAAATTTTTTTAGGTTTTGGGTGGATTTGTCAATTTTTTGGGGGTGGTCACGAATTAAAGTCCTTTTCGCCCTAGGACGTATATTTAAGGAGATATAGGCAAAATAACTTTTTCATATAAAAAGTGCAATTTTTGTAGGTTTTGAGTGGATTATTAAATTTTTTGGGTTTTACGAATTAAAGTCCTTTTCGCTCTAGGACGCGTATATACGAAGATATGGGCAAAATAAGTTTTTCAGATAAAAATTTCAATTTTTTTAGGTTTTGGGAGGATTATTCAATTTTTTGGGGGGTGGTCATGAATTAAAGTCCTTTTCGCGCTAGGGCGCTTAGTTTAGGAGATATGGGCAAAATAAGTTTTTCATATCAAAATTTAAATTTTTTTAGGTTTTGGGTGGATTTGTCAATTTTTTGGGGGTGGTCACGAATTAAAGTCCTTTTCGCCCTAGAACGTATATTTAAGGAGATATAGGCAAAATAACTTTTTCATATAAAAAGTGCAATTTTTTAGGTTTTGAGCGGATTATTAAATTTTTGGGGTGTTACGAATTAAAGTCCTTTTCGCTCTAGGACGCGTATATACGAAGATATGGGCAAAATAAGTTTTCAGATAAAAATTTAAATTTTTTTTAGGTTTTGGGAGGATTATTCAATTTTTTTGAGGGTGGTCATGAATTAAAGTCCTTTTCGCGCTAGGGCGCTTAGTTTAGGAGATATGGGCAAAATAACTTTTTCATATCAAAATTTAAATTTTTTTAGGTTTTGGGTGGATTTGTCAATTTTTTGGGGGTGGTCATGTATTAAAGTCCTTTTCGCCCTAGGACGTATATTTAAGGAGATATGGGCAAAATAACTTTTTCATATAAAAATTGCAATTTTTTTAGGTTTTGAGCGGATTATTAAATTTTTTGGGGTGTTACGAATTAAAGTCCTTTTCGCTCTAGGACGCGTATATACGAAGATATGGGCAAAATAAAATTTTCAGATAAAAATTTCAATTTGTTTAGGTTTTGGGAGGATTATTCAATTTTTTTGGGGTGGTCATGAATTAAAGTCCTTTTCGCGCTAGGGCGCTTAGTTTAGGAGATATGGGCAAAATAACTTTTTCATATCAAAATTTAAATTTTTTTAGGTTTTGGGTGGATTTGTCAATTTTTTGGGGTGGTCATGTATTAAAGTCCTTTTCGCCCTAGGACGTATATTTAAGGAGATATGGGCAAAATAACTTTTTCATATAAAAATTTCATTTTTTTTAGGTTTTGGGAGGATTATACAATTTTTTTGGGGGTGGTCATGAATTAAAGTTCTTTTCGCGCTAGGGCGCTTAGTTTAGGAGATATGGGCAAAGTAAGTTTTTCATATCAAAATTTAAATTTTTTTTAGGTTTTGGGTGGATTCGTCAATTTTTTGGGGGTGGTCACGAATTAAAGTCCATTTCGCCCTAGGACGCATATTTAAGGAGATATGGGCAAAATAACTTTTTCATATAAAAATTGCAATTTTTAGGTTTTGAGTGGATTATTAAATTTTTTGGGGTGTTACGAATTAAAGTCCTTTTCGCTCTAGGACGCGTATATACGAAGATATGGGCAAAATAAGTTTTTCAGATAACAATTTCAATTTTTTTAGGTTTTGGGAGGATTATTCAAGTTTTTTGGGGGTGGTCATGAATTAAAGTCCTTTTCGAACTAGGGCGCTTAGTTTAGGAGATATGGGCAAAATAAGTTTTTCATATCAAAATTTAAATTTTTTTGTCAATTTTTTGGGGGTGGTCACGAATTAAAGTCCATTTCGCCCTAGGACGCATATTGAAGGAGATATGGGTAAAATAACTTTTTCATATAAAAATTGCAATTTTTTTAAGTTTTGAGTGGATTATTAAATTTTTTGGGGCGTTACGACTTAAAGTCCTTTTCGCTTCAGGACGCGTATATACGAAGATATGGGCAAAATAAGTTTTTCAGATAAAAATTTCAATTTTTTAGGTTTTGGGAGGATTATTCAATTTTTTTTGGGGGTGGTCATGAATTAAAGTCCTTTTCGCGCTAGAGCGCTTAGTTTAGATATGGGCAAAATAAGTTTTTCATATCAACATTTAATTTTTTTTTTGTTTTGGGTGGATTTATCAATTTTTTGGGGGTGGTCACGAATTAAAGTCCATTTCGCCCTAGGACGCATATTTAAGGAGATATGGGCAAAATAACTTTTTCATATAAAAATTGCAATTTTTTTAGGTTTTGAGTGGATTATTAAATTTTTTGGGTTTTACGAATTAAAGTCCTTTTCGCTCTAGGACGCGTATATACGAAGATATGGGCAAAATAAGTTTTTCAGATAAAAATTTCAATTTTTTTAGGTTTTGGGAGGATTATTCAATTTTTTGGGGGGTGGTCATGAATTAAAGTCCTTTTCGCGCTAGGGCGCTTAGTTTAGGAGATATGGGCAAAATAAGTTTTTCATATCAAAATTTATTTTTTTTTAGGTTTTGGGTGGATTTGTCAATTTTTTGGGGATGGTCACGAATTAAAGTTCTTTTCGCCCTAGGACGTATATTTAAGGAGATATGGGCAAAATAACTTTTTCATATAAAAAGTGCAATTTTTGTAGGTTTTGAGCGGATTATTAAATTTTTGGGGTGTTACGAATTAAAGTCCTTTTCGCTCTAGGACGCGTATATACGAAGATATGGGCAAAATAAAATTTACAGATAAAAATTTCAATTTGTTTAGGTTTTGGGAGGATTATTCAATTTTTTTGGGGTGGTCATGAATTAAAGTCCTTTTCGCGCTAAGGCGCTTAGTTTAGGAGATATGGGCAAAATAACTTTTTCATATCAAAATTTAATTTTTTTTAGGTTTTGGGTGGATTTGTCAATTTTTAGGGGCAAAATTACTTTTTCATATAAAAATTGCAATTTTTTAGGTTTTGAGTGGATTATTAAATTTTTTGGGGTGTTACGAATTAAAGTCCTTTTCGCTCTAGGGCGCTTAGTTTAGGAGATATGGGCAAAATAAGTTTTTCATATCAAAATTTATTTTTTTTTTTTGGTTTTGGGTGGATTTGTCAATTTTTTGGGGGTGGTCACGAATTAAAGTCCATTTCGCCCTAGGACGCATATTTAAGGAGATATGGGCAAAATAACTTTTTCATATAAAAATTGCAATTTTTTTAGGTTTTGAGTGGATTATTAAATTTTTTGGGTGTGGTCACGAATTAAAGTCCTTTTCGCTCTGGGACGCGTATATACGAAGATATGGGCAAAATAAGTTTTTCAGATAAAAATTTCAATTTTTTTAGGTTTTGGGAGGATTATTCAATTTTTTGGGGGGTTGTCATGAATTAAAGTCCTTTTCGCGCTAGGGCGCTTAGTTTAGGAGATATGGGCAAAATAAGTTTTTCATATCAAAATTTAAATTTTTTTAGGTTTTGGGTGGATTTGTCAATTTTTTGGGGCAAAATTACTTTTTCATATAAAAATTGCAATTTTTTAGGTTTTGAGTGGATTATTAAATTTTTTGGGGTGTTACGAATTAAAGTCCTTTTCGCTCTAGGACGCGTATATACGAAGATATGGGCAAAATAAGTTTTTCAGATAAAAATTTCAATTTTTTTAGGTTTTGGGAGGATTATTCAATTTTTTTGGGGTGGTCATGAATTAAAGTCCTTTTCGCGCTAGGGCGCTTAGTTTAGGAGATATGGGCAAAATAAGTTTTTCATATCAAAATTTAAATTTTTTTAGGTTTTGGGTGGATTTGTCAATTTTTTGGGGGTGGTCACGAATTAAAGTCCTTTTCGCCCTAGGACGTATATTTAAGGAGATATGGGCAAAATAACTTTTTCATATAAAAATTGCAATTTTTTAGGTTTTGAGCGGATTATTAAATTTTTTTGGGGTGTTACGAATTAAAGTCCTTTTCGCTCTAGGACGCGTATATACGAAGATATGGGCAAAATAAATTTTTCAGATAAAAATTTCAATTTTTTTAGGTTTTGGGAGGATTATTTAATTTTTTTTGGGGTGGTCATGAATTAAAGTCCTTTTCGTGCTAGGGCGCTTAGTTTAGGAGATATGGGCAAAACAAGTTTTTCATATCAAAATTTAAATTTTTTTAGGTTTTGGGTGGATTTGTCAATTTTTTGGGGTTGGTCACGAATTAAAGTCCTTTTCGCCCTAGGACGTATATTTAAGGAGAAATGGGCAAAATAACTTTTTCATATAAAAATTGCAATTTTTTAGGTTTTGAGCGGATTATTAAATTTTTTGGGGTGGTCATGAATTAAAGTCCTTTTCGCTCTAGGACGCGTATATACGAAGATATGGGCAAAATAAGATTTTCAGATAAAAATTTCAATTTTTTTAGGTTTTGGGAGGATTATTCAATTTTTTTGGGGTGGTCATGAATTAAAGTCCTTTTCGCGCTAGGGCGCTTAGTTTAGGAGATATGGGCAAAATAAGATTTGCATATCAAAATTTAAATTTTTTTAGGTTTTGGGTGGATTTGTCAATTTTTTGGGGGTGGTCATGAATTAAAGTCCTTTTCGCCCTAGGACGTATATTTAAGGAGATATGGGCAAAGTAACTTTTTCATATAAAAATTGTAATTTTTTTAGGTTTTGAGTGGATTATTAAATTTTTTGGGGTGTTACGAATTAAAGTCCTTTTCGCTCTAGGACGCGTATATACGAAGATATGGGCAAAATAAGATTTTCAGATAAAAATTTCAATTTTTTTAGGTTTTGGGAGGATTATTCAATTTTTTTGGGGTGGTCATGAATTAAAGTCCTTTTCGCGCTAGGGCGCTTAGTTTAGGAGATATGGGCAAAATACAGCTGCGCTCAAAATAATAGTAGTAGCAAATAAATTAAAGCACCATCGTGATTTACAGTTTTTGTCGTAAAATTGGTACTGTACTCAGTGTTTTTAGGTTGCCGAATATATAGACGGGATCATCTTCAATCATAAAGCACCATTTTTGACTCATGCATCCAATGTTCCTCCATTTCTGTACTGGGGAATTTTCCTCCATTTCTGTACTGACCAATGGAGATCCTCTTGAGCTTACTTTATTCTTTTCGATACATGTTTTTTTTTTTGAAAGGAGAGTGACTTTTCTTGGACTATGGACAGCTAAATTATTTTCGTCTTTTAATTGTTTGTAAGCTAGGTTATAACCCTTTTATTTGTTTTGGAGCTTGCAAAGGGATTCTTCTTATGTAGATTTTTTACAACAACAATATCATCAGAAGTTAAACCAACGGTATTTTTTTATTATGCACACTCCAAACAATGATATAGTAAAAAACAAAGATAAAATAAACCTTTAGTGGAAGGAATAGAAGAAGTAGAAAAAAAAATTCAGCACAGCACTACTATTATTTTGAGCACAACTGTAAGTTTTTCATATCAAAATTTAATTATTTTTTTGGTTTTGGGTGGCTTTGTCAATTTTTTGGGGGTGGTCGCGAATAAAAGTCCATTTCGCCCTAGGACGCATATTTAAGGAGATATGGGCAAAATAACTTTTTCATATAAAAATTGCAATTTTTTTAGGTTTTGAGTGGATTATTAAATTTTTTGGAGTGTTACGAATTAAAGTCCTTTTCGTTCTAGGGCGCGTATATACGAAGATATGGGCAAAATAAGTTTTTCAGATAAAAATTTCAATTTTTTTAGGTTTTGGGAGGATTATTCAATTTTTTTGGGGGTGGTCATGAATTGAAGTCCTTTTCGCGCTAGGGCGCTTAGTTTAGGAGATATGGGCAAAATAAGTTTTTCATATCAAAATTTAATTTTTTTTTAGGTTTTGGGTGGATTTGTCAATTTTTTGGGGGTGGTCGCGAATTAAAGTCCATTTCGCCCTAGGACGCATATTTAAGGAGATATGGGCAAAATAACTTTTTCATATAAAAATTTAATTTTTTTAGGTTTTGAGTGGATTATTAAATTTTTTGGGGTGTTACGAATTAAAGTCCTTTTCGCTCTAGGACGCGTATATACGAAGATATGGGCAAAATAAGTTTTTCAGATAAAAATTTCAATTTGTTTAGGTTTTGGGAGGATTATTCAATTTTTTTGGGGTGGTCATGAATTAAAGTCCTTTTCGCGCTAGGGCGCTTAGTTTAGGAGATATGGGCAAAATAACTTTTTCATATCAAAATTTAATTTTTTTTAGGTTTTGGGTGGATTTGTCAATTTTTTGGGGCAAAATTACTTTTTCATATAAAAATTGCAATTTTTTAGGTTTTGAGTGGATTATTAAATTTTTTGGGGTGTTACGAATTAAAGTCCTTTTCGCTCTAGGACGCGTATATACGAAGATATGGGCAAAATAAGTTTTTCAGATAAAAATTTCAATTTTTTTAGGTTTTGGGAGGATTATTCAATTTTTTTGGGGTGGTCATGAATTAAAGTCCTTTTCGCGCTAGGGCGCTTAGTTTAGGAGATATGGGCAAAATAAGTTTTTCATATCAAAATTTAAATTTTTTTAGGTTTTGGGTGGATTTGTCAATTTTTTGGGGGTGGTCACGAATTAAAGTCCTTTTCGCCCTAGGACGTATATTTAAGGAGATATGGGCAAAATAACTTTTTCATATAAAAATTGCAATTTTTTAGGTTTTGAGCGGATTATTAAATTTTTTTGGGGTGTTACGAATTAAAGTCCTTTTCGCTCTAGGACGCGTATATACGAAGATATGGGCAAAATAAGTTTTTCAGATAAAAATTTCAATTTTTTTAGGTTTTGGGAGGATTATTTAATTTTTTTTGGGGTGGTCATGAATTAAAGTCCTTTTCGTGCTAGGGCGCTTAGTTTAGGAGATATGGGCAAAACAAGTTTTTCATATCAAAATTTAAATTTTTTTAGGTTTTGGGTGGATTTGTCAATTTTTTGGGGGTGGTCGCGAATTAAAGTCCATTTCGCCCTAGGACGCATATTTAAGGAGATATGGGCAAAATAACTTTTTCATATAAAAATTTATTTTTTTTAGGTTTTGAGTGGATTATTAAATTTTTTGGGGTGTTACGAATTAAAGTCCTTTTCGCTCTAGGACGCGTATATACGAAGATATGGGCAAAATAAATTTTTCAGATAAAAATTTCAATTTGTTTAGGTTTTGGGAGGATTATTCAATTTTTTTGGGGTGGTCATGAATTAAAGTCCTTTTCGCGCTAGGGCGCTTAGTTTAGGAGATATGGGCAAAATAACTTTTTCATATCAAAATTTAATTTTTTTTAGGTTTTGGGTGGATTTGTCAATTTTTTGGGGCAAAATTACTTTTTCATATAAAAATTGCAATCTTTTAGGTTTTGAGTGGATTATTAAATTTTTTGGGGTGTTACGAATTAAAGTCCTTTTCGCTCTAGGACGCGTATATACGAAGATATGGGCAAAATAAGTTTTTCAGATAAAAATTTCAATTTTTTTAGGTTTTGGGAGGATTATTCAATTTTTTTGGGGTGGTCATGAATTAAAGTCCTTTTCGCGCTAGGGCGCTTAGTTTAGGAGATATGGGCAAAATAAGTTTTTCATATCAAAATTTAAATTTTTTTAGGTTTTGGGTGGATTTGTCAATTTTTTGGGGGTGGTCACGAATTAAAGTCCTTTTCGCCCTAGGACGTATATTTAAGGAGATATGGGCAAAATAACTTTTTCATATAAAAAGTGCAATTTTTGTAGGTTTTGAGCGGATTATTAAATTTTTGGGGTGTTACGAATTAAAGTCCTTTTCGCTCTAGGACGCGTATATACGAAGATATGGGCAAAATAAAATTTACAGATAAAAATTTCAATTTGTTTAGGTTTTGGGAGGATTATTCAATTTTTTTGGGGTGGTCATGAATTAAAGTCCTTTTCGCGCTAAGGCGCTTAGTTTAGGAGATATGGGCAAAATAACTTTTTCATATCAAAATTTAATTTTTTTTAGGTTTTGGGTGGATTTGTCAATTTTTAGGGGCAAAATTACTTTTTCATATAAAAATTGCAATTTTTTAGGTTTTGAGTGGATTATTAAATTTTTTGGGGTGTTACGAATTAAAGTCCTTTTCGCTCTAGGACGCGTATATACGAAGATATGGGCAAAATAAGTTTTTCAGATAAAAATTTCAATTTTTTTAGGTTTTGGGAGGATTATTCAATTTTTTTGGGGTGGTCATGAATTAAAGTCCTTTTCGCGCTAGGGCGCTTAGTTTAGGAGATATGGGCAAAATAAGTTTTTCATATCAAAATTTAAATTTTTTTAGGTTTTGGGTGGATTTGTCAATTTTTTGGGGGTGGTCACGAATTAAAGTCCTTTTCGCCCTAGGACGTATATTTAAGGAGATATGGGCAAAATAACTTTTTCATATAAAAATTGCAATTTTTTAGGTTTTGAGCGGATTATTAAATTTTTTGGGGTGGTCATGAATTAAAGTCCTTTTCGCTCTAGGACGCGTATATACGAAGATATGGGCAAAATAAGATTTTCAGATAAAAATTTCAATTTTTTTAGGTTTTGGGAGGATTATTCAATTTTTTTGGGGTGGTCATGAATTAAAGTCCTTTTCGCGCTAGGGCGCTTAGTTTAGGAGATATGGGCAAAATAAGTTTTGCATATCAAAATTTAAATTTTTTTAGGTTTTGGGTGGATTTGTCAATTTTTTGGGGGTGGTCATGAATTAAAGTCCTTTTCGCCCTAGGACGTATATTTAAGGAGATATGGGCAAAGTAACTTTTTCATATAAAAATTTAATTTTTTTAGGTTTTGAGTGGATTATTAAATTTTTTGGGGTGTTACGAATTAAAGTCCTTTTCGCTCTAGGACGCGTATATACGAAGATATGGGCAAAATAAGTTTTTCAGATAAAAATTTCAATTTTTTTAGGTTTTGGGAGGATTATTTAATTTTTTTGGGGGTGGTCATGAATTAAAGTCCTTTTCGTGCTAGGGCGCTTAGTTTAGGAGATATGGGCAAAATAAGTTTTTCATATCAAAATTTAATTTTTTTTAGGTTTTGGGTGGATTTGTCAATTTTTTGGGGGTGGTCGCGAATTAAAGTCCTTTTCGCCCTAGGACGTATATTTAAGGAGATATGGGCAAAATAACTTTTTCATATAAAAATTGCAATTTTTTTTGGTTTTGAGTGGATTATTAAATTTTTTGGGTGTGGTCACGAATTAAAGTCCTTTTCGCTCTAGGACGCGTATATACGAAGATATGGGCAAAATAAGTTTTTCAGATAAAAATTTCAATTTTTTTAGGTTTTGGGAGGATTATTCAATTTTTTTGGGGGTTGTCATGAATTAAAGTCCTTTTCGCGCTAGGGCGCTTAGTTTAGGAGATATGGGCAAAATAAGTTTTTCATATCAAAATTTATTTTTTTTTTTGGTTTTGGGTGGATTTGTCAATTTTTTGGGGGTGGTCACGAATTAAAGTCCATTTCGCCCTAGGACGCATATTTAAGGAGATATGGGCAAAATAACTTTTTCATATAAAAATTGCAATTTTTTTAGGTTTTGAGTGGATTATTAAATTTTTTGGGTGTGGTCACGAATTAAAGTCCTTTTCGCTCTAGGACGCGTATATACGAAGATATGGGCAAAATAAGTTTTTCAGATAAAAATTTCAATTTTTTTAGGTTTTGGGAGGATTATTCAATTTTTTGGGGGGTTGTCATGAATTAAAGTCCTTTTCGCGCTAGGGCGCTTAGTTTAGGAGATATGGGCAAAATAAGTTTTTCATATCAAAATTTAAATTTTTTTAGGTTTTGGGTGGATTTGTCAATTTTTTGGGGGTGGTCACGAATTAAAGTCCCTTTCGCCCTAGGACGTATATTTAAGGAGATATGGGCAAAATAACTTTTTCATATAAAAATTGCAATTTTTTTAGGTTTTGAGTGGATTATTAAATTTTTTGGAGTGTTACGAATTAAAGTCCTTTTCGTTCTAGGGCGCGTATATACGAAGATATGGGCAAAATAAGTTTTTCAGATAAAAATTTCAATTTTTTTAGGTTTTGGGAGGATTATTCAATTTTTTTGGGGGTGGTCATGAATTGAAGTCCTTTTCGCGCTAGGGCGCTTAGTTTAGGAGATATGGGCAAAATAAGTTTTTCATATCAAAATTTAAATTTTTTTTAGGTTTTGGGTGGATTTGTCAATTTTTTGGGGGTGGTCGCGAATTAAAGTCCATTTCGCCCTAGGACGCATATTTAAAGAGATATGGGCAAAATAACTTTTTCATATAAAAATTTAATTTTTTTAGGTTTTGAGTGGATTATTAAATTTTTTGGGGTGTTACGAATTAAAGTCCTTTTCGCTCTAGGACGCGTATATACGAAGAAATGGGCAAAATAAGTTTTTCAGATAAAAATTTCAATTTGTTTAGGTTTTGGGAGGATTATTCAATTTTTTTGGGGTGGTCATGAATTAAAGTCCTTTTCGCGCTAGGGCGCTTAGTTTAGGAGATATGGGCAAAATAACTTTTTCATATCAAAATTTAATTTTTTTTAGGTTTTGGGTGGATTTGTCAATTTTTTGGGGCAAAATTACTTTTTCATATAAAAATTGCAATTTTTTAGGTTTTGAGTGGATTATTAAATTTTTTGGGGTGTTACGAATTAAAGTCCTTTTCGCTCTAGGACGCGTATATACGAAGATATGGGCAAAATAAGTTTTTCAGATAAAAATTTCAATTTTTTTAGGTTTTGGGAGGATTATTCAATTTTTTTGGGGTGGTCATGAATTAAAGTCCTTTTCGCGCTAGGGCGCTTAGTTTAGGAGATATGGGCAAAATAAGTTTTTCATATCAAAATTTAAATTTTTTTAGGTTTTGGGTGGATTTGTCAATTTTTTGGGGGTGGTCACGAATTAAAGTCCTTTTCGCCCTAGGACGTATATTTAAGGAGATATGGGCAAAATAACTTTTTCATATAAAAATTGCAATTTTTTAGGTTTTGAGCGGATTATTAATTTTTTTTGGGGTGTTACGAATTAAAGTCCTTTTCGCTCTAGGACGCGTATATACGAAGATATGGGCAAAATAAGTTTTTCAGATAAAAATTTCAATTTTTTTAGGTTTTGGGAGGATTATTTAATTTTTTTTGGGGTGGTCATGAATTAAAGTCCTTTTCGTGCTAGGGCGCTTAGTTTAGGAGATATGGGCAAAACAAGTTTTTCATATCAAAATTTAAATTTTTTTAGGTTTTGGGTGGATTTGTCAATTTTTTGGGGTTGGTCACGAATTAAAGTCCTTTTCGCCCTAGGACGTATATTTAAGGAGAAATGGGCAAAATAACTTTTTCATATAAAAATTGCAATTTTTTAGGTTTTGAGCGGATTATTAAATTTTTTGGGGTGGTCATGAATTAAAGTCCTTTTCGCTCTAGGACGCGTATATACGAAGATATGGGCAAAATAAGATTTTCAGATAAAAATTTCAATTTTTTTAGGTTTTGGGAGGATTATTCAATTTTTTTGGGGTGGTCATGAATTAAAGTCCTTTTCGCGCTAGGGCGCTTAGTTTAGGAGATATGGGCAAAATAAGTTTTGCATATCAAAATTTAAATTTTTTTAGGTTTTGGGTGGATTTGTCAATTTTTTGGGGGTGGTCATGAATTAAAGTCCTTTTCGCCCTAGGACGTATATTTAAGGAGATATGGGCAAAGTAACTTTTTCATATAAAAATTGTAATTTTTTTAGGTTTTGAGTGGATTATTAAATTTTTTGGGGTGTTACGAATTA
The DNA here is from genome assembly GCF_050003625.1 of Haematobia irritans. Lineage (NCBI taxonomy): Eukaryota > Metazoa > Arthropoda > Insecta > Diptera > Muscidae > Haematobia > Haematobia irritans. The sequence continues at coordinate 69,331,960 of NC_134400.1, read as the reverse complement.
AAGTCCTTTTCGCTCTAGGACGCGTATATACGAAGATATGGGCAAAATAAGATTTTGAGATAAAAATTTCAATTTTTTTAGGTTTTGGGAGGATTATTCAATTTTTTTGGGGTGGTCATGAATTAAAGTCCTTTTCGCGCTAGGGCGCTTAGTTTAGGAGATATGGGCAAAATAAGTTTTTCATATCAAAATTTAATTATTTTTTTGATTTTGGGTGGCTTTGTCAATTTTTTGGGGGTGGTCGCGAATAAAAGTCCATTTCGCCCTAGGACGCATATTTAAGGAGATATGGGCAAAATAACTTTTTCATATAAAAATTGCAATTTTTTTAGGTTTTGAGTGGATTATTAAATTTTTTGGAGTGTTACGAATTAAAGTCCTTTTCGTTCTAGGGCGCGTATATACGAAGATATGGGCAAAATAAGTTTTTCAGATAAAAATTTCAATTTTTTTAGGTTTTGGGAGGATTATTCAATTTTTTTGGGGGTGGTCATGAATTGAAGTCCTTTTCGCGCTAGGGCGCTTAGTTTAGGAGATATGGGCAAAATAAGTTTTTCATATCAAAATTTAAATTTTTTTTAGGTTTTGGGTGGATTTGTCAATTTTTTGGGGGTGGTCGCGAATTAAAGTCCATTTCGCCCTAGGACGCATATTTAAGGAGATATGGGCAAAATAACTTTTTCATATAAAAATTTAATTTTTTTAGGTTTTGAGTGGATTATTAAATTTTTTGGGGTGTTACGAATTAAAGTCCTTTTCGCTCTAGGACGCGTATATACGAAGATATGGGCAAAATAAGTTTTTCAGATAAAAATTTCAATTTGTTTAGGTTTTGGGAGGATTATTCAATTTTTTTGGGGTGGTCATGAATTAAAGTCCTTTTCGCGCTAGGGCGCTTAGTTTAGGAGATATGGGCAAAATAACTTTTTCATATCAAAATTTAATTTTTTTTTAGGTTTTGGGTGGATTTGTCAATTTTTTGGGGCAAAATTACTTTTTCATATAAAAATTGCAATTTTTTAGGTTTTGAGTGGATTATTAAATTTTTTGGGGTGTTACGAATTAAAGTCCTTTTCGCTCTAGGACGCGTATATACGAAGATATGGGCAAAATAAGTTTTTCAGATAAAAATTTCAATTTTTTTAGGTTTTGGGAGGATTATTCAATTTTTTTGGGGTGGTCATGAATTAAAGTCCTTTTCGCGCTAGGGCGCTTAGTTTAGGAGATATGGGCAAAATAAGTTTTTCATATCAAAATTTAAATTTTTTTAGGTTTTGGGTGGATTTGTCAATTTTTTGGGGGTGGTCACGAATTAAAGTCCTTTTCGCCCTAGGACGTATATTTAAGGAGATATGGGCAAAATAACTTTTTCATATAAAAATTGCAATTTTTTAGGTTTTGAGCGGATTATTAAATTTTTTTGGGGTGTTACGAATTAAAGTCCTTTTCGCTCTAGGACGCGTATATACGAAGATATGGGCAAAATAAGTTTTTCAGATAAAAATTTCAATTTTTTTAGGTTTTGGTAGGATTATTTAATTTTTTTTGGGGTGGTCATGAATTAAAGTCCTTTTCGTGCTAGGGCGCTTAGTTTAGGAGATATGGGCAAAACAAGTTTTTCATATCAAAATTTAAATTTTTTTAGGTTTTGGGTGGATTTGTCAATTTTTTGGGGGTGGTCGCGAATTAAAGTCCATTTCGCCCTAGGACGCATATTTAAGGAGATATGGGCAAAATAACTTTTTCATATAAAAATTTATTTTTTTTAGGTTTTGAGTGGATTATTAAATTTTTTGGGGTGTTACGAATTAAAGTCCTTTTCGCTCTACGACGCGTATATACGAAGATATGGGCAAAATAAGTTTTTCAGATAAAAATTTCAATTTGTTTAGGTTTTGGGAGGATTATTCAATTTTTTTGGGGTGGTCATGAATTAAAGTCCTTTTCGCGCTAGGGCGCTTAGTTTAGGAGATATGGGCAAAATAACTTTTTCATATCAAAATTTAATTTTTTTTAGGTTTTGGGTGGATTTGTCAATTTTTTGGGGCAAAATTACTTTTTCATATAAAAATTGCAATTTTTTAGGTTTTGAGTGGATTATTAAATTTTTTGGGGTGTTACGAATTAAAGTCCTTTTCGCTCTAGGACGCGTATATACGAAGATATGGGCAAAATAAGTTTTTCAGATAAAAATTTCAATTTTTTTAGGTTTTGGGAGGATTATTCAATTTTTTTGGGGTGGTCATGAATTAAAGTCCTTTTCGCGCTAGGGCGCTTAGTTTAGGAGATATGGGCAAAATAAGTTTTTCATATCAAAATTTAAATTTTTTTAGGTTTTGGGTGGATTTGTCAATTTTTTGGGGGTGGTCACGAATTAAAGTCCTTTTCGCCCTAGGACGTATATTTAAGGAGATATGGGCAAAATAACTTTTTCATATAAAAATTGCAATTTTTTAGGTTTTGAGCGGATTATTAAATTTTTTTGGGGTGTTACGAATTAAAGTCCTTTTCGCTCTAGGACGCGTATATACGAAGATATGGGCAAAATAAGTTTTTCAGATAAAAATTTCAATTTTTTTAGGTTTTGGGAGGATTATTTAATTTTTTTGGGGTGGTCATGAATTAAAGTCCTTTTCGTGCTAGGGCGCTTAGTTTAGGAGATATGGGCAAAACAAGTTTTTCATATCAAAATTTAAATTTTTTTAGGTTTTGGGTGGATTTGTCAATTTTTTGGGGTTGGTCACGAATTAAAGTCCTTTTCGCCCTAGGACGTATATTTAAGGAGATATGGGCAAAATAACTTTTTCATATAAAAATTGCAATTTTTTAGGTTTTGAGCGGATTATTAAATTTTTTGGGGTGGTCATGAATTAAAGTCCTTTTCGCTCTAGGACGCGTATATACGAAGATATGGGCAAAATAAGTTTTTCAGATAAAAATTTCAATTTTTTTAGGTTTTGGGAGGATTATTTAATTTTTTTTGGGGGTGGTCATGAATTAAAGTCCTTTTCGTGCTAGGGCGCTTAGTTTAGGAGATATGGGCAAAATAAGTTTTTGTATTTGTCAATTTTTTGGGGGTGGTCACGAGTTAAAGTCCTTTTCGCCCTAGGACGTATATTTAAGGAGATATTGGCAAAATAACTTTTTCATATAAAAATTGCAATTTTTTTAGGTTTTGAGTGGATTATTAAATTTTTTGGGTGTGGTCACGAATTAAAGTCCTTTTCGCTCTAGGACGCGTATATACGAAGATATGGGCAAAATAAGTTTTTCAGATAAAAATTTCAATTTTTTTAGGTTTTGGGAGGATTATTCAATTTTTTGGGGTGGTCATGAATTAAAGTCCTTTTCGCGCTAGGGCGCTTAGTTTAGGAGATATGGGCAAAATAAGTTTTGCATATCAAAATTTAAATTTTTTTAGGTTTTGGGTGGATTTGTCAATTTTTTGGGGGTGGTCATGAATTAAAGTCCTTTTCGCCCTAGGACGTATATTTAAGGAGATATGGGCAAAGTAACCTTTTCATATAAAAATTGTAATTTTTTTAGGTTTTGAGTGGATTATTAAATTTTTTGGGGTGTTACGAATTAAAGTCCTTTTCGCTCTAGGACGCGTATATACGAAGATATGGGCAAAATAAGATTTTCAGATAAAAATTTCAATTTTTTTAGGTTTTGGGAGGATTATTCAATTTTTTTGGGGTGGTCATGAATTAAAGTCCTTTTCGCGCTAGGGCGCTTAGTTTAGGAGATATGGGCAAAATAAGTTTTTCATATCAAAATTTAATTATTTTTTTGGTTTTGGGTGGATTTGTCAATTTTTTGGGGGTGGTCGCGAATAAAAGTCCATTTCGCCCTAGGACGCATATTTAAGGAGATATGGGCAAAATAACTTTTTCATATAAAAATTTAATTTTTTTTAGGTTTTGAGTGGATTATTAAATTTTTTGGGGTGTTACGAATTAAAGTCCTTTTCGCTCTAGGACGCGTATATACGAAGATATGGGCAAAATAAGTTTTTCAGATAAAAATTTCAATTTTTTTAGGTTTTGGGAGGATTATTTAATTTTTTTTGGGGGTGGTCATGAATTAAAGGCCTTTTCGTGCTAGGGCGCTTAGTTAAGGAGATATGGGCAAAATAAGTTTTTCATATCAAAATTTAATTTTTTTTAGGTTTTGGGTGTATTTGTCAATTTTTTGGGGGTGGTCACGAGTTAAAGTCCTTTTCGCCCTAGGACGTATATTTAAGGAGATATGGGCAAAATAACTTTTTCATATAAAAATTGCAATTTTTTTAGGTTTTGAGTGGATTATTAAATTTTTTGGGTGTGGTCACGAATTAAAGTCCTTTTCGCTCTAGGACGCGTATATACGAAGATATGGGCAAAATAAGTTTTTCAGATAAAAATTTCAATTTTTTTAGGTTTTGGGAGGATTATTAAATTTTTTTGGGGGTTGTCATGAATTAAAGTCCTTTTCGCGCTAGGGCGCTTAGTTTAGGAGATATGGGCAAAATAAGTTTTTCATATCAAAATTTATTTTTTTTTTTTTGGTTTTGGGTGGATTTGTCAATTTTTTGGGGGTGGTCACGAAGTAAAGTCCATTTCGCCCTAGGACGCATATTTAAGGAGATATGGGCAAAATAACTTTTTCATATAAAAATTACAATTTTTTTAGGTTTTGAGTGGATTATTAAATTTTTTGGGGTGTTACGAATTAAAGTCCTTTTCGCTCTAGGACGCGTATATACGAAGATATGGGCAAAATAAGTTTTTTCAGATAAAAATTTCAATTTTTTTAGGTTTTGGGAGGATTATTCAATTTTTTTGGGGGTGGTCATGAACTAAAGTCCTTTTCGCGCTAGGGCGCTTAGTTTTGGAGATATGGGCAAAATAAGTTTTTCATATCAAAATTTAAATTTTTTTAGGTTTTGGGTGGAGTTGTCAATTTTTTGGGGGTGGTCACGAATTAAAGTCCCTTTCGCCCTAGGACGTATATTTAAGGAGATATGGGCAAAATAACTTTTTCATATAAAAATTGCAATTTTTTTAGGTTTTGAGTGGATTATTAAATTTTTTGGAGTGTTACGAATTAAAGTCCTTTTCGTTCTAGGGCGCGTATATACGAAGATATGGGCAAAATAAGATTTTCAGATAAAAATTTCAATTTTTTTAGGTTTTGGGAGGATTATTCAATTTTGTTGGGGGTGGTCATGAATTGAAGTCCTTTTCGCGCTAGGGCGCTTAGTTTAGGAGATATGGGCAAAATAAGTTTTTCATATCAAAATTTAAATTTTTTTAGGTTTTGGGTGGAATTGTCAATTTTTTGGGGGTGGTCACGAATTAAAGTCCTTGTCGCCCTAGGACGTATATTTAAGGAGATATGGGCAAAATAACTTTCTCATATAAAAATTGCAATTTTGTTAGGTTTTGAGCGGATTATTAAATTTTTTGGGGTGTTACGAATTAAAGTCCTTTTCGCTCTAGGACGCGTATATACGAAGATATGGGCAAAATAAGTTTTTCAGATAAAAATTTCAATTTGTTTAGGTTTTGGGAGGATTATTCAATTTTTTTGGGGTGGTCATGAATTAAAGTCCTTTTCGCGCTAGGGCGCTTAGTTTAGGAGATATGGGCAAAATAACTTTTTCATATCAAAATTTAATTTTTTTTAGGTTTTGGGTGGATTTGTCAATTTTTTGGGGCAAAATTACTTTTTCATATAAAAATTGCAATTTTTTAGGTTTTGAGTGGATTATTAAATTTTTTGGGGTGTTACGAATTAAAGTCCTTTTCGCTCTAGGACGCGTATATACGAAGATATGGGCAAAATAAGTTTTTCAGATAAAAATTTCAATTTTTTTAGGTTTTGGGAGGATTATTCAATTTTTTTGGGGTGGTCATGAATTAAAGTCCTTTTCGCGCTAGGGCGCTTAGTTTAGGAGATATGGGCAAAATAAGTTTTTCATATCAAAATTTAAATTTTTTTAGGTTTTGGGTGGATTTGTCAATTTTTTGGGGGTGGTCACGAATTAAAGTCCTTTTCGCCCTAGGACGTATATTTAAGGAGATATGGGCAAAATAACTTTTTCATATAAAAATTGCAATTTTTTAGGTTTTGAGCGGATTATTAAATTTTTTTGGGGTGTTACGAATTAAAGTCCTTTTCGCTCTAGGACGCGTATATACGAAGATATGGGCAAAATAAGTTTTTCAGATAAAAATTTCAATTTTTTTAGGTTTTGGGAGGATTATTTAATTTTTTTTGGGGTGGTCATGAATTAAAGTCCTTTTCGTGCTAGGGCGCTTAGTTTAGGAGATATGGGCAAAACAAGTTTTTCATATCAAAATTTAAATTTTTTTAGGTTTTGGGTGGATTTGTCAATTTTTTGGGGTTGGTCACGAATTAAAGTCCTTTTCGCCCTAGGACGTATATTTAAGGAGATATGGGCAAAATAACTTTTTCATATAAAAATTGCAATTTTTTAGGTTTTGAGCGGATTATTAAATTTTTTGGGGTGGTCATGAATTAAAGTCCTTTTCGCTCTAGGACGCGTATATACGAAGATATGGGCAAAATAAGTTTTTCAGATAAAAATTTCAATTTTTTTAGGTTTTGGGAGGATTATTTAATTTTTTTTGGGGGTGGTCATGAATTAAAGTCCTTTTCGTGCTAGGGCGCTTAGTTTAGGAGATATGGGCAAAATAAGTTTTTGTATTTGTCAATTTTTTGGGGGTGGTCACGAGTTAAAGTCCTTTTCGCCCTAGGACGTATATTTAAGGAGATATTGGCAAAATAACTTTTTCATATAAAAATTGCAATTTTTTTAGGTTTTGAGTGGATTATTAAATTTTTTGGGTGTGGTCACGAATTAAAGTCCTTTTCGCTCTAGGACGCGTATATACGAAGATATGGGCAAAATAAGTTTTTCAGATAAAAATTTCAATTTTTTTAGGTTTTGGGAGGATTATTCAATTTTTTGGGGTGGTCATGAATTAAAGTCCTTTTCGCGCTAGGGCGCTTAGTTTAGGAGATATGGGCAAAATAAGTTTTGCATATCAAAATTTAAATTTTTTTAGGTTTTGGGTGGATTTGTCAATTTTTTGGGGGTGGTCATGAATTAAAGTCCTTTTCGCCCTAGGACGTATATTTAAGGAGATATGGGCAAAGTAACCTTTTCATATAAAAATTGTAATTTTTTTAGGTTTTGAGTGGATTATTAAATTTTTTGGGGTGTTACGAATTAAAGTCCTTTTCGCTCTAGGACGCGTATATACGAAGATATGGGCAAAATAAGATTTTCAGATAAAAATTTCAATTTTTTTAGGTTTTGGGAGGATTATTCAATTTTTTTGGGGTGGTCATGAATTAAAGTCCTTTTCGCGCTAGGGCGCTTAGTTTAGGAGATATGGGCAAAATAAGTTTTTCATATCAAAATTTAATTATTTTTTTGGTTTTGGGTGGATTTGTCAATTTTTTGGGGGTGGTCGCGAATAAAAGTCCATTTCGCCCTAGGACGCATATTTAAGGAGATATGGGCAAAATAACTTTTTCATATAAAAATTTAATTTTTTTTAGGTTTTGAGTGGATTATTAAATTTTTTGGGGTGTTACGAATTAAAGTCCTTTTCGCTCTAGGACGCGTATATACGAAGATATGGGCAAAATAAGTTTTTCAGATAAAAATTTCAATTTTTTTAGGTTTTGGGAGGATTATTTAATTTTTTTTGGGGGTGGTCATGAATTAAAGGCCTTTTCGTGCTAGGGCGCTTAGTTAAGGAGATATGGGCAAAATAAGTTTTTCATATCAAAATTTAATTTTTTTTAGGTTTTGGGTGTATTTGTCAATTTTTTGGGGGTGGTCACGAGTTAAAGTCCTTTTCGCCCTAGGACGTATATTTAAGGAGATATGGGCAAAATAACTTTTTCATATAAAAATTGCAATTTTTTTAGGTTTTGAGTGGATTATTAAATTTTTTGGGTGTGGTCACGAATTAAAGTCCTTTTCGCTCTAGGACGCGTATATACGAAGATATGGGCAAAATAAGTTTTTCAGATAAAAATTTCAATTTTTTTAGGTTTTGGGAGGATTATTAAATTTTTTTGGGGGTTGTCATGAATTAAAGTCCTTTTCGCGCTAGGGCGCTTAGTTTAGGAGATATGGGCAAAATAAGTTTTTCATATCAAAATTTATTTTTTTTTTTTTGGTTTTGGGTGGATTTGTCAATTTTTTGGGGGTGGTCACGAAGTAAAGTCCATTTCGCCCTAGGACGCATATTTAAGGAGATATGGGCAAAATAACTTTTTCATATAAAAATTACAATTTTTTTAGGTTTTGAGTGGATTATTAAATTTTTTGGGGTGTTACGAATTAAAGTCCTTTTCGCTCTAGGACGCGTATATACGAAGATATGGGCAAAATAAGTTTTTTCAGATAAAAATTTCAATTTTTTTAGGTTTTGGGAGGATTATTCAATTTTTTTGGGGGTGGTCATGAACTAAAGTCCTTTTCGCGCTAGGGCGCTTAGTTTTGGAGATATGGGCAAAATAAGTTTTTCATATCAAAATTTAAATTTTTTTAGGTTTTGGGTGGAGTTGTCAATTTTTTGGGGGTGGTCACGAATTAAAGTCCCTTTCGCCCTAGGACGTATATTTAAGGAGATATGGGCAAAATAACTTTTTCATATAAAAATTGCAATTTTTTTAGGTTTTGAGTGGATTATTAAATTTTTTGGAGTGTTACGAATTAAAGTCCTTTTCGTTCTAGGGCGCGTATATACGAAGATATGGGCAAAATAAGATTTTCAGATAAAAATTTCAATTTTTTTAGGTTTTGGGAGGATTATTCAATTTTGTTGGGGGTGGTCATGAATTGAAGTCCTTTTCGCGCTAGGGCGCTTAGTTTAGGAGATATGGGCAAAATAAGTTTTTCATATCAAAATTTAAATTTTTTTAGGTTTTGGGTGGAATTGTCAATTTTTTGGGGGTGGTCACGAATTAAAGTCCTTGTCGCCCTAGGACGTATATTTAAGGAGATATGGGCAAAATAACTTTCTCATATAAAAATTGCAATTTTGTTAGGTTTTGAGCGGATTATTAAATTTTTTGGTGTGTTACGAATTAAAGTCCTTTTCGCTCTAGGACGCGTATATACGAAGATATGGGCAAAATAAGTTTTTCAGATAAAAATTTCAATTTTTTTAGGTTTTGGGAGGATTATTCAAGTTTTTTGGGGGTGGTCATGAATTAAAGTCCTTTTCGCACTAGGGCCTTAGTTTAGGAGATATGGGCAAAATAAGATTTTCATATCAAAATTTAAATTTTTTTAGGTTTTGGGTGGATTTGTCGATTTATTGGGGGTGGTCACGAATTAAAGTCCATTTCGCCCTAGGACGCATATTTAAGGAGATATGGGCAAAATAACTTTTTCATATAAAAATTGAAATTTTTTTAGGATTTGAGCGGATTATTAAATTTTTTGGGGTGTTACGAATTAAAGTCCTTTTCGCTTCAGGACGCGTATATACGAAGATATGGGCAAAATAAGTTTTTCAGATAAAAATTTCAATTTTTTTAGGTTTTGGGAGGATTATTCAATTTTTTTTGGGGGTGGTCATGAATTAAAGTCCTTTTCGCGCTAGGGCGCTTAGTTTAGGAGATATGAGCAAAATAAGTTTTTCATATCAAAATTTAAATTTTTTTTAGGTTTTGGGTGTGGTCACGAATTAAAGTCCTTTTCGTCCTAGGACGTATATTTAAGGAGATATGGGCAAACTAACTTTTTCATATAAAAATTGCAATTTTTTTAGGTTCTGAGTGGATTATTAAATTTTTTGGGGTGTTACGAATTAAAGTCCTTTTCGCTCTAGGACGCGTTTATACGAAGATATGGGCAAAATAAGTTTTTTCAGATAAAAATTTCAATTTTTTTAGGTTTTGGGAGGATTATTCAATTTTATTGGGGGTGGTCACGAATTAAAGTCCTTTTCGCCCTAGGACGCTTAGTTTAGGAGATATGGGCAAAATAAGTTTTTCATATCAAAATTTAATTTTTTTTAGGTTTTGGGTGGATATGTCAATTTTTTGGGGGTGGTCACGAATTAAAGTCCTTTTCGCCCTAGGACGTATATTTAAGGAGATATGGGCAAAATAACTTTTTCATATAAAAATTGCAATTTTTTTAGGTTTTGGGAGGATTATACAATTTTTTTGGGGGTGGTCATGAATTAAAGTCCTTTTCGCGCTAGGGCGCTTGGTTTAGGAGATATGGGCAAAATAAGTTTTTCATATCAAAATTTAAATTTTTTTAGGTTTTGGGTGGATTTGTCAATTTTTTGGGGGTGGTCACGAATTAAAGTCCTTTTCGCCCTAGGACGTATATTTAAGGAGATATGGGCAAAATAACTTTTTCATATAAAAACTGCAATTTTTTTAGGTTTTGAGCGGATTATTAAATTTTTTTGGGGTGTTACGAATTAAAGTCCTTTTCGCTCTAGGACGCGTATATACGAAGATATGGGCAAAATAAGTTTTTCAGATAAAAATTTCAATTTTTTTAGGTTTTGGGAGGATTATTCAATTTTTTTTGGGGGTGGTCATGAATTAAAGTCCTTTTCGCGCTAGGGCGCTTAGTTTAGATATGGGCAAAATAAGGGTGGTCATGAATTAAAGTCCTTTTCGCGCTAGGGCGCTTAGTTTAGGAGATATGGGCAAAATAAGTTTTTCATATCAAAATTTAAATTTTTTTTAGGTTTTGGGTGTGGTCACGAATTAAAGTCCTTTTCGTCCTAGGACGTATATTTAAGGAGATATGGGCAAAATAACTTTTTCATATAAAAATTGCAATTTTTTTAGGTTCTGAGTGGATTATTAAATTTTTTGGGGTGTTACGAATTAAAGTCCTTTTCGCTCTAGGACGCGTTTATACGAAGATATGGGCAAAATAAGTTTTTTCAGATAAAAATTTCAATTTTTTTAGGTTTTGGGAGGATTATTCAATTTTTTTGGGGGTGGTCACGAATTAAAGTCCTTTTCGCCCTAGGACGCTTAGTTTAGGAGATATGGGCAAAATAAGTTTTTCATATCAAAATTTATTTTTTTTTAGGTTTTGGGTGGATATGTCAATTTTTTGGGGGTGGTCACGAATTAAAGTCCTTTTCGCGCTAGGGCGCTTAGTTTAGGAGATATGGGCAAAATAAGTTTTTCATATCAAAATTTAAATTTTTTTTAGGTTTTGGGTGTGGTCACGAATTAAAGTCCTTTTCGCGCTAGGGCGCTTAGTTTAGGAGATATGGGCAAAATAACTTTTTCATATAAAAATTGCAATTTTTTAGGTTTTGGGAGGATTATACAATTTTTTTGGGGGTGGTCATGAATTAAAGTCCTTTTCGCGCTAGGGCGCTTAGTTTAGGAGATATGGGCAAAATAAGTTTTTCATATCAAAATTTAAATTTTTTTAGGTTTTGGGTGGATTTGTCAATTTTTTGGGGGTGGTCACGAATTAAAGTCCTTTTCGCCCTAGGACGTATATTTAAGGAGATATGGGCAAAATAACTTTTTCATATAAAAATTGCAATTTTTTTAGGTTTTGAGCGGATTATTAAATTTTTTGGGTAGTTACGAATTAAAGTCCTTTTCGCTCTAGGACGCGTATATACGAAGATATGGGCAAAATAAGTTTTTCAGATAAAAATTTCAATTTTTTTAGGTTTTGGGAGGATTATTCAATTTTTTGTGGGTGGTCATGAATTAAAGTCCTTTTCGCGCTAGGGCGCTTAGTTTAGGAAATATGGGCAAAATAAGTTTTTCATATCAAAATTTAAATTTTTTTTAGGTTTTGGGTGGATATGTCAATTTTTTGGGGGTGGTCACGAATTAAAGTCCTTTTCGCGCTAGGGCGCTTAGTTTAGGAGATATGGGCAAAATAACTTTTTCATATAAAGATTGCAATTTTTTTAGGTTTTGAGCGGATTATTAAATTTTTTGGGGTGTTACGAATTAAAGTCCTTTTCGCTCTAGGACGCGTATATATGAAGATATGGGCAAAATAAAATTTTCAGATAAAAATTTCAATTTTTTTAGGTTTTGGTTGGATTATTAAATTTTTTGGGGTGGTCATGAATTAAAGTCCTTTTCGCGCTAGGGCGCTTAGTTTAGGAGATATGGGCAAAATAAGTTTTTCATATCAAAATTTAAATTTTTTTAGTTTTTGGGTGGATTTGTCAATTTTTTAGGGGTGGTCACGAATTAAAGTCCTTTTCGCCCTAGGACGTATATTTAAGGAGATATGGGCAAAATAACTTTTTCATATAAAAATTGCAATTTTTTTAGGTTTTGAGCGGATTATTAAATGTTTTGGGGTGTTACGAATTAAAGTCCTTTTCGCTCTAGGACGCGTATATACGAAGATATGGGCAAAATAAGTTTTTCAGATAAAAATTTCAGTTTTTTAGGTTTTGGGAGGATTATTCAATTTTTTTGGGGGTGGTCATGAATTAAAGTCCTTTTCGCGCTAGGGCGCTTATTTTAGGAGATACGGGCCAAATATGTTTTTCATATCAAAATTTAAATTTTTTTTTATGTTTTGGGTGGATTTGTCAATTTTTTGGGTGTGGTCACGAATTAAAGTTCTTTTCGCCCTAGGACGTATATTTAAGGAGATATGGGCAAAATAACTTTTTCATATAAAAAATGCAATTTTTTTAGGTTTTGAGCGGATTAGTAAATTTTTTGGGGTGTTACGAATTAAAGTCCTTTTCGCTCTAGGACGCGTATATACGAAGATATGGGCAAAATAAGTTTTTCAGATAAAAATTTCAATTTTTTTAGGTTTTGGGAGGATTATTCATTTTTTTTTGGGGTGGTCATGAATTAAAGTCCTTTTCGCGCTAGGGCGCTTGGGTTAGGAGATATGGGCAAAATAAGTTTTTCATATCAAAATTTAATTTTTTTTGGTTTTGGGTGGATTTGTCAATTTTTTGGGGGTGGTCACGAATTAAAGTCCATTTCGCCCTAGGACGCATATTTAAGGAGATATGGGCAAAATAACTTTTTCATATAAAAATTGCAATCTTTTTAGGTTTTGAGCGGATTATTAAATTTTTTGGGGTGTTACGAATTAAAGTCCTTTTCGCTCTAGGACGCGTATATACGAAGATATGGGCAAAATAAGATTTTCAGATAAACATTTAAATTTTTTTAGGTTTTGGGAGGATTATTCAATTTTTTTGGGGGTGGTCATGAATTAAAGTCCTTTTCGCGCTAGGTAGCTTAGTTTAGGAGATATGGGCAAAATAAGTTTTTCATATCAAAATTTAAATTTTTTTAGGTTTTGGGTGGATTTGTCAATTTTTTAGGGGTGGTCACGAATTAAAGTCCTTTTCGCCCTGGGACGTATATTTAAGGAGATATGGGCAAAATAACTTTTTCATATAAAAATTGCAATTTTTTTAGGTTTTGAGCGGATTATTAAATTTCTTGGGATGTTACGAATTAAAGTCCTTTTCGCTCTAGGACGCGTATATACGAAGATGTGGGCAAAATAAGTTTTTCAGATAAAAATTTCAATTTTTTTAGGTTTTGGGAGGATTTTTTTGGGGGTGGTCATGAATTAAAGTCCTTTTCGCGCTAGGGCGCTTAGTTTAGGAGATATGGGCAAAATAAGTTTTTCATATCAAAATTTTAATTTTTTTAGGTTTTGGGTGGATTTGTCAATTTTTTGGGGGTGGTACGAATTAAAGTCCTTTTCGCCCTAGGACGTTTATTTAAGGAGAAGTTTTTCATATAAAAATTTCAATTTTTTTAGGTTTTGGTGGGATTATTAAATTTTTTGGGGTGGTCACGAATTAAAGTCCTTTTCGCTCTAGGACGCGTAGATACGAAGATATGGGCAAAAGAAATTTTTCATATTAAAATTGCAATTTTTTAGGGTTTGGGTGGATTTTTCAATTTTTCGGTGGTGGTCATGAAATAAAGTCCTTTTGGCTCTAGGGCGCTTAGTTTAGGAATATGGGCAAAATAAGTTTTTCATATCAAAATTTAATTTTTTTTTTAGGTTTTAGGTGGATTTGTCAATTTTTTGGTGGGGTGGTCACGAATTCCTTTTTGTCCTTTTCGCTCTAGGACGCATATTTAAGGAGATATGGGCAAAATAAATTTTTCATATAAAAATTGCAATTTTTTAGGTTTTGAGTGGATTATTAAATTTTTTGGGGTGTTACGAATTAAAGTCCTTTTCGCTCTAGGACGCGTATATACGAAGATATGGGCAAAATAAGTTTTTCAGATAAAAACTTCAATTTTTTTAGGTTTTGGGTGGATTTGTCAAATTTTTGGAGGATTGGTCACGAATTCCTTTTTGTCCTTTTCGCTCTAGGACGCATATTTAAGGAGATATGGCAAAATAACTTTTTCATATAAAAATTGAATTTTTTTAGGTTTTGGTTGGATTATTAAATTTTTTGTTGTGGTCACGAATTAAAGTCCTTTTCGCTCTAGGACGCGTATATAAATGGGCAAAATAAGTTTTTCAGATAAAAATTTCAATTTTTTTAGGTTTTGGGTGGATTTGTCGATTTTTTGGAGGATTGGTCACGAATTCCTTTTTGTCCTTTTCGCTCTAGGACGCATATTTAAGGAGATATGGCAAAATAACTTTTTCATATAAATATTGCATTTTTTTTAGGTTTTGGGAGGATTATTCAATTTTTTTGGGGGTGGTCATGAATTAAAGTCCTTTTCGCGCTAGGGCGCTTAGTTTAGGAGATATGGGCAGAATAAGTTTTTCATATCAAACTATAAATTTTTTTTAGGTTTTGGGCGGATTTGTCAATTTTTTTGGGTCTGGTCACGAATTAAAGTCCTTTTCGCCCTAGGACGTATATTTAAGGAGATGTGGGCAAAATAACTTTTTCATATAAAAATTGAAATTTTTTTAGGTTTTGAGCGGATTATTAAATTTTTTGGGATGTTACGAATTAAAGTTCTTTGCGCTCTAGGACGCGTATATACGAAGATATGGGCAAAATAAGTTTTTCAGTTAAAAATTTCATTTTTTTTTTAGGTTTTGGGTGGATTTGTCAATTTTTTGGAGGATTGGTCACGAATTCCTTTTTGTCCTTTTCGCTCTAGGACGCATATTTAAGGAGATATGGCAAAATAACTTTTTCATATAAAAATTGCATTTTTTTAGGTTTTGGTTGGATTATTAAATTTTTTGGTGTGGTCACGAATTAAAGTCCTTTTCGCTCTAGGACGCATATATACGAAGATATTGGCAACAGAAATTTTTCATATAAAAATTGCAATTTTTTAGGGTTTGGGAGGATTATCCCATTTTTTGGGGGTGGTCATGAATTAAAGTCCTTTTCGCGCTAGGGCGCTTAGTTTAGGAGATATGGGCAAAATAAGTTTTTCATATCAAAATTTAAATTTTTTAGGGTTTGGGTGGATTTGTCAATTTTTTGGGGGTGGTCACGAATTAAAGTCCTTTTCGCCCTAGGACGTATATTTAAGGAGATATGGGCGAAATAACTTTTTCATATAAAAATTGCAATTTTTTTAGGTTTTGAGCGGATTATTAAATTTTTTGGGGTGTTACGAATTAAAGTCTTTTTCGCTCTAGGACGCGTATATACGAAGATATGGGCAAAATAAGTTTTCAGATAAAAATTTCACTTTTTTTAGGTTTTGGGAGGATTATTCAATTTTTTTGGGGGTGGTTATGAATTAAAGTCCTTTTCGCGCTAGGGCGCTTAGTTTAGGAGATATGGGCAAAATAAGTTTTTCATATCAAAATTTAAATTTTTTAGGGTTTGGGTGGATTTGTCAATTTTTTGGGGGTGGTCACGAATTAAAGTCCTTTTCGCCCTAGGACGTATATTTAAGGAGATATGGGCGAAATAACTTTTTCATATAAAAATTGCAATTTTTTTAGGTTTTGAGCGGATTATTAAATTTTTTGGGGTGTTACGAATTAAAGTCCTTTTCGCTCTAGGACGCGTATATACGAAGATGTGGGCAAAATAAGTTTTTCAGATAAAAATTTCAATTTTTTTAGGTTTTGGGAAGATTTTTTTGGGGGTGGTCATGAATTAAAGTCCTTTTCGCGCTAGGGCGCTTAGTTGAGGAGATATGGGCAAAATAAGTTTTTCATATCAAAATTTAAATTTTTTTAGGTTTTGGGTGGATTTGTCAATTTTTTGGGGGTGGTCACGAATTAAAGTCCTTTTCGCCCTAGGATATTTAAGGAGATATGGGCAAAATAACTTTTTCATATAAAAATTGCAATTTTTTTTAGGTTTTGAGTGGATTATTCAATTTTTTGGGGTGTTACGAATTAAAGTCCTTTTCGCTCTAGGACGCGTATATACGAAGATAAGGGCAAAATAAGTTTTTCAGATAAAAATTTCAATCTTTTTAGGTTTTGGGAGGGTTATTCATTTTTTTTTGGGGGTGGTCATGAATTAAAGTCCTTTTCGCGCTAGGGCGCTTAGTTTAGGAGATATGGGCAAAATAAGTTTTTCATATCAAAATTTAAATTTTTTTAGGTTTTGGGTGGATTTGTCGATTTTTTGGGGGTGGTCACGAATTAAAGTCCATTTCGCCCTAGGACGCATATTTAAGGAGATATGGGCAAAATAACTTTTTCATATAAAAATTGCAATTTTTTAGGTTTTGAGCGGATTATTAAATTTTTTGGGGTGTTACGAATTAAAGTCTTTTTCGCTCTAGGACGCGTATATACGAAGATATGGGCAAAATAAGTTTTCAGATAAAAATTTCACTTTTTTTAGGTTTTGGGAGGATTATTCAATTTTTTTGGGGGTGGTCATGAATTAAAGTCCTTTTCGCGCTAGGGCGCTTAGTTTAGGAGATATGGGCAAAATAAGTTTTTCATATCAAAATTTAAATTTTTTTAAGTTTTGGGTGGATTTGTCGATTTTTTTGGGGTGGTCACGAATTAAAGTCCATTTCGCCCTAGGACGGATATTTAAGGAGATATGGGCAAAATAAACTTTTCATATAAAAATTGCAATTTTTTTAGGTTTTGAGCGGATTATTAAATTTTTTGGGGTGTTACGAATTAAAGTCCTTTTCGTTCTAGGACGCGTATATACGAAGATATGGGCAAAATAAGATTTTCAGATAAAAACTTCAATTTTTTTAGGTTTTGGTTGGATTATTAAATTTTTTGGGGTGGTCATGAATTACAGTCCTTTTCGCGCTAGGGCGCTTAGTTTAGGAGATATGGGCTAAATAAGTTTTTCATATCAAAATTTAAATTTTTTTAGGGTTTGGGTGGATTTGTCAATTTTTTGGGGGTGGTCACGAATTAAAGTCCTTTTCGCCCTAGGACGTATATTTAAGGAGATATGGGCGAAATAACTTTTTCATATAAAAATTGCAATTTTTTTAGGTTTTGAGCGGATTATTAAATTTTTTGGGGTGTTACGAAATAAAGTCCTTTTCGCTCTAGGACGCGTATATACGAAGATGTGGGCAAAATAAGTTTTTCAGATAAAAATTTCAATTTTTTTAGGTTTTGGGAGGATTTTTTTGGGGGTGGTCATGAATTAAAGTCCTTTTCGCGCTAGGGCGCTTAGTTGAGGAGATATGGGCAAAATAAGTTTTTCATATCAAAATTTAAATTTTTTTAGGTTTTGGGTGGATTTGTAAATTTTTTGGGGGTGGTCACGAATTAAAGTCCTTTTCGCCCTAGGACGTATATTTAAGGAGATATGGGCAAAATAACTTTTTCATATAAAAATTGCAATTTTTTTTAGGTTTTGAGTGGATTATTCAATTTTTTGGGGTGTTACGAATTAAAGTCCTTTTCGCTCTAGGACGCGTATATACGAAGATAAGGGCAAAATAAGTTTTTCAGATAAAAATTTCAATCTTTTTAGGTTTTGGGAGGGTTATTCATTTTTTTTTGGGGGTGGTCATGAATTAAAGTCCTTTTCGCGCTAGGGCGCTTAGTTTAGGAGATATGGGCAAAATAAGTTTTTCATATCAAAATTTAAATTTTTTAGGTTTTGGGTGGATTTGTCGATTTTTTGGGGGTGGTCACGAATTAAAGTCCATTTCGCCCTAGGACGCATATTTAAGGAGATATGGGCAAAATAACTTTTTCATATAAAAATTGCAATTTTTTTAGGTTTTGGTTGGATTATTAAATTTTTTGGGGTGTTACGAATTAAAGTCCTTTTCGCTCTAGGACGCGTATATACGAAGATATGGGCAAAATAAGATTTTCAGATAAACATTTAAATTTTTTTAGGTTTTGGGAGGATTATTCAATTTTTTTGGGGGTCGTCATGAATTAAAGTCCTTTTCGCGCTAGGGCGCTTAGTTTAGGAGATATGGGCAAAATAAGTTTTTCATATCAAAATTTAAATTTTTTTTAGGTTTCGGGTGTGGTTACGAATTAAAGTCCTTTTCGCCCTAGGACGTATATTTAAGGAGATATGGGCAAAATAACTTTTTCATATAAAAATTGCAATTTTTTTATGTTTTGAGTGGATTATTAAATTTTTTTTGGGTGTTACGAATTAAAGTCCTTTTCGCTCTAGGACGCGTATATACGAAGATATGGGCAAAAAAAGTTTTTCATATCAAAATTTAAATTTTTTTAGGTTTTGGGTGGATTTTTCAATTTTTTGGAGTGTTACGAATTAAAGTCATTTTCGCTATAGGACGCCTATTTAAGGAGATATGGGCAAAAAAAAATGTTCATATAAAAATTGCCATTTTTTTAGGTTTTGGGTGGATTTGGGGGTTGTCACGAATTAAAGTCCTTTTCGCCCTAGGACGCATATTTAAGGAGATATGGGCAAAATAAGTTTTTCATGTAAAAATTGCAATTTTTTTAGGTTTTGAGCGGATTATTAAATTTTTTGGGGTGTTACGAATTAAAGCCCTTTTCGCTCTAGGACGCGTATATACGAAGATATGGGCAAAATAAGTTTTTCAGATAAAAATTTCAATTTTTTTAGGTTTTGGGAGGATTATTCAATTTATTGGGGGTGGTCATGAATTAAAGTCCTTTTCGCGCTAGGGCGCTTAGTTTAGGAGATATGGGCAAAATAAGTTTTTCATATCAAAATTTAATTTTTTTTAGGTTTTGGGTGGATTTGTCAATTTTTTGGGGGTGGTCACGAATTAAAGTCCTTTTCGCCCTAGGACGTATATTTAAGGAGATATGGGCAAAATAACTTTTTCATATAAAAATTGCAATTTTTTTAGGTTTTGAGCGGATTATTAAATTTTTTGGGGTGTTACGAATTAAAGTCCTTTTCGCTCTAGGACGCGTATATACGAAGATATGGGCAAAATAAGTTTTTCAGATAAAAATTTCAATTTTTTTAGGTTTTGGGAGGATTATTCAATTTTTTGGGGGTGGTCATTAATTAAAGTCCTTTTCGCGCTAGGGCGCTTAGTTTAGGAATATGGGCAAAATAAGTTTTTCATATAAAAATTTAATTATTTTAGGTTTTGGGTGGATTTGTCAATTTTTTGGGGGGTGGTCACGAATTAGAGTCCTTTTGCCTTTAGGACGCATATTTAAGGAGATATGGGCAAAAGAAATTTTTCATATGGGAAAAACAAATTTTTAAAATAAAAATTCCATTTTTTCGATTTGGGTGGATTTTTCAATTTTTTGCGATGTTACGAATTAAAGTCCTTTTCGCCCTAGGACGTTTATTTAAGGAGAAGTTTTTCATAGAAAAATTGCAATTTTTTAGGGTTTGGGTGGATTTTTCAATTTTTTGGTGGTGGTCATGAAATAAAGTCCTTTTGGCTCTAGGGCGCTTAGTTTAGGAATATGGGCAAAATAAGTTTTTCATATCAAAATTTAATTTTTTTTAGGTTTTAGGTGGATTTGTCAATTTTTTGGAGGGGTGGTCACGAATTCCTTTTTGTCCTTTTCGCTCTAGGACGCATATTTAAGGAGATATGGGCAAAATAACTTTTTCATATAAAAATTGAAATTTTTTAGGTTTTGAGTGGATTATTAAATTTTTTGGGGTGTTACGAATTAAAGTCCTTTTCGCTCTAGGACGCGTATATACGAAGATATGGGCAAAATAAGTTTTTCAGATAAAAATTTCAATTTTTTTAGGTTTTCGGAGGATTATTCAATTTTTTTTGGGGGTGGTCATGAATTAAAGTCCTTTTCGCGCTAGGGCGCTTAGTTTAGGAGATATGGGCAAAATAAGTTTTTCATATCAAACTTTAAATTTTTTTTAGGTTTTGGGCGGATTTGTCAATTTTTTGGGTGTGGTCACGAATTAAAGTCCTTTTCGCCCTAGGACGTATATTTAAGGAGATATGGGCAAAATAACTTTTTCATATAAAAACTGAAATTTTTTTAGGTTTTGAGCGGATTATTAAAATTTTTGGGGTGTTACGAATTAAAGTCTTTTTCGCTCTAGGACGCGTATATACGAAGATATGGGCAAAATAAATTTTCAGATAAAAATTTCACTTTTTTTAGGTTTTGGGAGGATTATTCAATTTTTTTGGGGGTGGTCATGAATTAAAGTCCTTTTCGCGCTAGGGCGCTTAGTTTAGGAGATATGGGCAAAATAAGTTTTTCATATCAAAATTTAAATTTTTTTTAGGTTTTGGGTGGATTTGTCAACTTTTTGGGTGTGGTCACGAATTAAAGTCCTTTTCGCCCTAGGACGTATATTTAAGGAGATATGGGCAAAATAACTTTTTCATATAAAAATTGCAATTTTTTTAGGTTTTGAGCGGATTATTAAATTTTTTGGGGTGTTACGAATTAAAGTCATTTTCGCTCTAGGACGCGTATATACGAAGATATGGGCAAAATAAGTTTTTCAGATAAAAATTTCAATTTTTTTAGGTTTTGGTTGGATTATTAAATTTTTTGGGGTGGTCATGAATTAAAGTCCTTTTCGCGCTAGGGCGCTTAGTTTAGGAGATATGGGCAAAATAAGTTTTTCATATCAAAATTTAAATTTTTTTAGGTTTTGGGTGGATTTGTCAATTTTTTAGGGGTGGTCACGAATTAAAGTCCTTTTCGCCCTAGGACGTATATTTAAGGAGATATGGGAAAATTAACTTTTTCATATAAAAATTGCAATTTTTTTAGGTTTTGAGCGGATTATGAAATTTTTTGGGGTGTTACGAATTAAAGTCCTTTTCGCTCTAGGACGCGTATATACGAAGATATGGGCAAAATAAGATTTTCAGATAAAAATTTCAATTTTTTTAGGTTTTGGGAGGATTATTCAATTTTTTTGGGGCAAAATAACTTTTTCATATAAAAATTGCAATTTTTTTAGGTTTGAGCGGATTATTAAATGTTTTGGGGTGTTACGAATTAAAGTCCTTTTCGCTCTAGGACGCGTATATACGAAGATATGGGTAAAATAAGTTTTTCAGATAAAAATTTCAGTTTTTTTAGGTTTTAGGAGGATTATTCAATTTTTTTGGGGGTGGTCATGAATTAAAGTCCTTTCCGCGCTAGGGCGCTTAGTTTAGGAGATATGGGCAAAATAAGTTTTTCATATCAAAATTTAAATTTTTTTTTAGGTTTTGGGTGGATTTGTCAATTTTTTGGGTGTGGTCACGAATTAAAGTCCTTTTCGCCCTAGGACGTATATTTAAGGAGATATGGGCAAAATAACTTTTTCATATAAAAATTGCAATTTTTTTAGGTTTTGAGCGGATTATTAAATTTTTTGGGGTGTTACGAATTAAAGTCCTTTTCGCTCTAGGACGCGTATATACGAAGATGTGGGCAAAATAAGTTTTTCAGATAAAAATTTCAATTTTTTTAGGTTTTGGGAGGATTATTCAATTTTTTTGGGGGTGGTCATGAATTAAAGTCCTTTTCGCGCTAGGGCGCTTAGTTTAGGAGATATGGGCAAAATAAGTTTTTCATATCAAAATTTAAATTTTTTTAGGTTTTGGGTGGATTTGTCAATTTTTTGGGGGTGGTCACGAATTAAAGTACATTTCGCCCTAGGACGCATATTTAAGGAGATATGGGCAAAATAACTTTTTCATATAAAAATTGCAATTTTTTAGGTTTTGAGCGGATTATTAAATTTTTTGGGGTGTTACGAATTAAAGTCTTTTTCGCTCTAGGACGCGTATATACGAAGATATGGGCAAAATAAGTTTTCAGATAAAAATTTCACTTTTTTTAGGTTTTGGGAGGATTATTCAATTTTTTTGGGGGTGGTCATGAATTAAAGTCCTTATCGCGCTAGGGCGCTTAGTTTAGGAGATATGGGCAAAATAAGTTTTTCATATCAAAATTTAAATTTTTTTTAGGTTTTTGGTGGATTTGTCAATTTTTTGGGTGTGGTCACGAATTAATGTCCTTTTCGCCCTAGGACGTATATTTAAGGAGATAGGGCAAAATAACTTTTTTATACAAAAATTGCAATTTTTTTAGGTTTTGAGCGGATTATTAAATTTTTTGGGGTGTTACGAATTAAAGTCCTTTTCGCTCTAGGACGGGTATATACGAAGATATGGGCAAAATAAGTTTTTCAGATAAAAATTTCAATTTTTTTAGGTTTTGGGAGGATTATTCAATTTTTTTGGGGGTGGTCATGAATTAAAGGCCTTTTCGCGCTAGGGCGCTTAGTTTAGGAGATATGGGCAAAATAAGTTTTTCATATCAAAATTTAAATTTTTTTTAGGTTTTGGGTGGATTTGTCAATTTTTTGGGTGTGGTCACGAATTAAAGTCCTATTCGCCCTAGGACGTATATTTAAGGAGATATGGGCAAAATAACTTTTTCATATAAAAATTGCAATTTTTTTAGGTTTTGAGCGGATTATTCAATTTTTTGGGGTGTTACGAATTAAAGTCCTTTTCGCTCTAGGACGCGTATATACGAAGATAAGGGCAAAATAAGTTTTTCAGATAAAAATTTCAATTTTTTTAGGTTTTGGGAGGATTATTCATTTTTTTTTGGGGGTGGTCATGAATTAAAGTCCTTTTCGCGCTAGGGCGGATTTGTCGATTTTTTGGGGTGGTCACGAATTAAAGTCCATTTCGCCCTAGGACGCATATTTAAGGAGATATGGGCAAAATAACTTTTTCATATAAAAATTGCAATTTTTTTAGGTTTTGAGCGGATTATTAAATTTTTTGGGGTGTTACGAATTAAAGTCCTTTTCGCTCTAGGACGCGTATATACGCAGATATGGGCAAAATAAGATTTTCAGATAAACATTTAAATTTTTTTAGGTTTTGGGAGGATTATTCAATTTTTTTGGGGGTGGTCATGAATTAAAGTCCTTTTCGCGCTAGGGCGCTTAGTTTAGGAGATATGGGCAAAATAAGTTTTTCATATCAAAATTTAAATTTTTTTAGGTTTTGGGTGGATTTGTCAATTTTTTGGGGGTGGTCACGAATTAAAGTACATTTCGCCCTAGGACGCATATTTAAGGAGATATGGGCAAAATAACTTTTTCATATAAAAATTGCAATTTTTTAGGTTTTGAGCGGATTATTAAATTTTTTGGGGTGTTACGAATTAAAGTCTTTTTCGCTCTAGGACGCGTATATACGAAGATATGGGCAAAATAAGTTTTCAGATAAAAATTTCACTTTTTTTAGGTTTTGGGAGGATTATTCAATTTTTTTGGGGGTGGTCATGAATTAAAGTCCTTATCGCGCTAGGGCGCTTAGTTTAGGAGATATGGGCAAAATAAGTTTTTCATATCAAAATTTAAATTTTTTTTAGGTTTTGGGTGGATTTGTCAATTTTTTGGGTGTGGTCACGAATTAATGTCCTTTTCGCCCTAGGACGTATATTTAAGGAGATAGGGCAAAATAACTTTTTCATACAAAAATTGCAATTTTTTTAGGTTTTGAGCGGATTATTAAATTTTTTGGGGTGTTACGAATTAAAGTCCTTTTCGCTCTAGGACGCGTATATACGAAGATATGGGCAAAATAAGTTTTTCAGATAAAAATTTCAATTTTTTTAGGTTTTGGGAGGATTATTCAATTTTTTTGGGGGTGGTCATGAATTAAAGTCCTTTTCGCGCTAGGGCGCTTAGTTTAGGAGATATGGGCAAAATAAGTTTTTCATATAAAAATTTCAATTTTTTAGGTTTTGGGTGGATTTGTCAATTTTTTGGGTGTGGTCACGAATTAAAGTCCTATTCGCCCTAGGACGTATATTTAAGGAGATATGGGCAAAATAACTTTTTCATATAAAAATTGCAATTTTTTTAGGTTTTGAGCGGATTCTTCAATTTTTTGGGGTGTTACGAATTAAAGTCCTTTTCGCTCTAGGACGCGTATATACGAAGATAAGGGCAAAATAAGTTTTTCAGATAAAAATTTCAATTTTTTTAGGTTTTGGGAGGATTATTCATTTTTTTTGGGGGTGGTCATGAATTAAAGTCCTTTTCGCGCTAGGGCGCTTAGTTTAGGAGATATGGGCAAAATAAGTTTTTCATATCAAAATTTAAATTTTTTTAGGTTTTGGGTGGATTTGTCGATTTTTGGGGGTAGTCACGAATTAAAGTCCATTTCGCCCTAGGACGCATATTTAAGGAGATATGGACAAAATAACATTTTCATATAAAAATTGCAATTTTTTTAGGTTTTGAGTGGATTATTAAATTTTTTGGGGTGTTACGAATTAAAGTCCTTTTCGCTCTAGGACGCGTATATACGAAGATATGGGCAAAATAAGTTTTTCAGATAAAAATTTCAATTTTGTTAGGTTTTGGGAGGATTATTCAATTTTTTTGGGGTGGTCATGAATTAAAGTCCTTTTCGCGCTAGGGCGCTTAGTTTAGGAGATATGGGCAAACAAAGTTTTTCATATCAAAATTTAAATTTTTCTAGGTTTTGGGTGGATTTGTCAATTTTTTGGGGTGTTACTAATTAAAGTCCTTTTCGCTATAGGACGCCTATTTAAGGAGATATGGGCAAAAAAAATGTTCATATAAAAATTGCAATTTTTTTAGGTTTTGGGTGGATTTGTCAATTTTTTGGGGGTTGTCACGAATTAAAGTCCTTTTCGCCCTAGGACGCATATTTAAGGAGATATGGGCAAAATAAGTTTTTCATATAAAAATTTCAATTTTTTTAGGTTTTGAGTGGATTATTAAATTTTTTGGGGTGTTACGAATTAAAGGCCCTTTCGCTCTAGGACGCGTATATACGAAGAAATGGGCAAAATAAGTTTTTCAGATAAAAATTTAAATTTTTTTAGGTTTTGGGAGGATTATTCAATTTTTTTGGGGGTGGTCATGAATTAAAGTCCTCTTCGCGCTAGGGCGCTTAGTTTAGGAGATATGGGCAAAATAAGTTTTTCATATCAAAAATTAAATTTTTTTAGGTTTTGGGTGGATTTGTCGATTTTTTTGGGGTGGTCACGAATTAAAGTCCATTTCGCCCTAGGACGCATATTTAAGGAGATATGGGCAAAATAACTTTTTCATATAAAAATTGCAATTTTTTTAGGTTTTGAGCGGATTATTAAATTTTTTGGGGTGTTACGAATTAAAGTCCTTTTCGCTCTAGGACGCGTATATACGAAGATATGGGCAAAATAAGATTTTCAGATAAAAATTTCAATTTTTTTAGGTTTTGGTTGGATTATTAAGTTTTTTGGGGTGGTCATGAATTAAAGTCCTTTTCGCGCTAGGACGCTTAGTTTAGGAGATATGGGCAAAATAAATTTTTCATATCAAAATTTAAATTTTTTTAGGTTTTGGGTGGATTTGTCAATTTTTTAGGGGTGGTCACAAAGTCCTTTTCGCCGTAGGACGTATATTTAAGGAGATATGGGCAAAATAACTTTTTCATATAAAAAGTGCAATTTTTTTTAGGTTTTGAGCGGATTATTAAATTTTTTTACGAATTAAAGTCCTTTTCGCTCTAGGACGCGTATATACGAAGATATGGGCAAAATAAGATTTTCAGATAAAAATTTCAATTTTTTTAGGTTTTGGGAGGATTATTCAATTTTTTTGGGGAAAATAACTTTTTCATATAAAAATTGCAATTTTTTTTAGGTTTGAGCGGATTATTAAATTTTTTGGGGTGTTACGAATTAAAGTCCTTTTCGCTCTAGGACGCGTATATACGAAGATATGGGCAAACTAAGTTTTTCAGATAAAAATTTCAGTTTTTTTAGGTTTTGGGAGGATTATTCAATTTTTTTGGGGGTGGTCATGAATTAAAGTCCTTTTCGCGCTAGGGCGCTTAGTTTAGGAGATATGGGCAAAATAAGTTTTTCATATCAAAATTTAATTTTTTTTAGGTTTTGGGAGGATTTGTCAATTTTTTGGGTGTGGTCACGAATTAAAGTCCTTTTCGCCCTAGGACGTATATTTAAGGAGATATGGGCAAAATAACTTTTTCATATAAAAATTGCAATTTTTTTAGGTTTTGAGCGGATTATTAAATTTTTTGGGGTGTTACGAATTAAAGTCCTTTTCGCTCTAGGACGCGTATATACGAAGATGTGGCAAAATAAGTTTTTCAGATAAAAATTTCAATTTTTTTAGGTTTTTGGAGGATTTTTTTAGGGGTGGTCATGAATTAAAGTCCTTTTCGCGCTAGGGCGCTTACTTTAGGAGATATGGGCAAAATAAGTTTTTCATATCAAAAATTAATTTTTTTTAGGTTTTGGGTGGATTTGTCAATTTTTTGGGGGTGGTCACGAATTAAAGTCCTTTTCGCCCTAGGACGTATATTTAAGGAGATATGGGCAAAATAACTTTTTCATATAAAAATTGCAATTTTTTTAGGTTTTGAGCGGATTATTAAATTTTTTGGGGTGTTACGAATTAAAGTCCTTTTCGCTCTAGGACGCGTATATACGAAGATATGGGCAAAATAAGATTTTCAGATAAAAATTTCAATTTTTTTAGGTTTTGGGAGGATTATTCAATTTTTTTGGGGGTGGTCATGAATTAAAGTCCTTTTCGCGCTAGGGCGCTTAGTTTAGGAGATATGGGCAAAATAAGTTTTTCATATCAAAATTTAAATTTTTTTAGGTTTTGGGTGGATTTGTCAATTTTTTGGGGGTGGTCACGAATTAAAGTCCTTTTCGCTCTAGGACGCGTATATACGAAGAAATGGGCAAAATAAGATTTTCAGACAAACATTTAAATTTTTGTAGGTTTTGGGAGGATTATTCAATTTTTTTGGGGGTGGTCATGAATTAAAGTCCTTTTCGCGCTAGGGCGCTTAGTTTAGGAGATATGGGCAAAATAACTTTTTCATATAAAAATTGCAATTTTTTTAGGTTTTGAGCGGATTATTAAATTTTTTGGGGTGTTACGAATTAAAGTCTTTTTCGCTCTAGGACGCGTATATACGAAGATATAGGCAAAATAAGATTTTCAGATAAAAATTTCAATTTTTTTAGGTTTTGGGAGGATTATTCAATTTTTTTGGGGGTGGTCATGAATTAAAGTCCTTTTCGAGCTAGGGCGCTTAGTTTAGGAGATATGGGCAAAATAAGTTTTTCATATCAAAATTTAAATTTTTTTAGGTTTTGGGTGGATTTGTCAATTTTTTGGGGGTGGTCACGAATTAAAGTCCTTTTCGCCCTTGGACGTATATTTAAGGAGATATGGGCAAAATAATTTTCATATAAAAACTGAAATTTTTTTAGGTTTTGAGCGGATTATTAAATTTTTTGGGGTGTTACGAATTAAAGCCCTTTTCGCTCTAGGACGCGTCTATACGAAGATGTGGGCAAAATAAGTTTTTCAGATAAAAATTTCAATTTTTTTAGGTTTTGGGAGGATTTTTTTGGGGGTGGTCATGAATTAAAGTCCTTTTCGCGCTAGGGCGCTTGTTTAGGAGATATGGGCAAAATAAGTTTTTCATATAAAAATTTAAATTTTTTTTAGGTGTTCGGTGGATTTGTCACTTTTTTGGGTGTGGTCACGAATTAAAGTCCTTTTCGCCCTAGGACGTATATTTAAGGAGATATGGGCAAAATAACTTTTTCATATAAAAATTGCAATTTTTTTTAGGTTTGAGCGGATTATTAAATTTTTTGGGGTGTTACGAATTAAAGTCCTTTTCGCTCTAGGACGCGTATATACGAAGATATGGGCAAAATAAGTTTTTCAGATAAAAATTTCAGTTTTTTTAGGTTTTGGGAGGATTATTCAATTTTTTTGGGGGTGGTCATGAATTAAAGTCCTTTTCGCGCTAGGGCGCTTAGTTTAGGAGATATGGGCAAAATAAGTTTTTCATATCAAAATTTAATTTTTTTTAGGTTTTGGGTGGATTTGTCAATTTTTTGGGTGTGGTCACGAATTAAAGTCCTTTTCGCCCTAGGACGTATATTTAAGGAGATATGGGCAAAATAACTTTTTCATATAAAAATTGCAATTTTTTTAGGTTTTGAGCGGATTATTAAATTTTTTGGGGTGTTACGAATTAAAGTCCTTTTCGCTCTAGGACGCGTATATACGAAGATGTGGCAAAATAAGTTTTTCAGATAAAAATTTCAATTTTTTTAGGTTTTTGGAGGATTTTTTTGGGGGTGGTCATGAATTAAAGTCCTTTTCGCGCTAGGGCGCTTACTTTAGGAGATATGGGCAAAATAAGTTTTTCATATCAAAAATTAATTTTTTTTTAGGTTTTGGATGGATTTGTCAATTTTTTGGGGGTGGTCACGAATTAAAGTCCTTTTCGCCCTAGGACGTATATTTAAGGAGATTTGGGCAAAATAACTTTTTCATATAAAAATTGCAATTTTTTAGGTTTTGAGCGGATTATTAAATTTTTTGGGGTGTTACGAATTAAAGTCCTTTTCGCTCTAGGACGCGTATATACGAAGATATGGGCAAAATAAGATTTTCAGACAAACATTTAAATGTTTTTAGGTTTTGGGAGGATTATTCAATTTTTTTGGGGGTGGTCATGAATTAAAGTCCTTTTCGCGCTAGGGCGCTTAGTTTAGGAGATATGGGCAAAATAAGTTTTTCATATCAAAATTTAAATTTTTTTAGGTTTTGGGTGGATTTGTCAATTTTTTGGGGGTGGTCACGAATTAAAGTCCTTTTCGCTCTAGGACGCGTATATACGAAGAAATGGGCAAAATAAGATTTTCAGACAAACATTTAAATTTTTGTAGGTTTTGGGAGGATTATTCAATTTTTTTGGGGGTGGTCATGAATTAAAGTCCTTTTCGCGCTAGGGCGCTTAGTTTAGGAGATATGGGCAAAATAACTTTTTCATATAAAAATTGCAATTTTTTTAGGTTTTGAGCGGATTATTAAATTTTTTGGGGTGTTACGAATTAAAGTCTTTTTCGCTCTAGGACGCGTATATACGAAGATATAGGCAAAATAAGATTTTCAGATAAAAATTTCAATTTTTTTAGGTTTTGGGAGGATTATTCAATTTTTTTGGGGGTGGTCATGAATTAAAGTCCTTTTCGAGCTAGGGCGCTTAGTTTAGGAGATATGGGCAAAATAAGTTTTTCATATCAAAATTTAATTTTTTTTAGGTTTTTTATGGGCAAAATAACTTTTTCATATAAAAATTGCAATTTTTTTAGGTTTTGAGCGGATTATTAAATTTTTTGGGGTGTTACGAATTAAAGCCCTTTTCGCTCTAGGACGCGTCTATACGAAGATGTGGGCAAAATAAGTTTTTCAGATAAAAATTTCAATTTTTTTAGGTTTTGGGAGGATTTTTTTGGGGGTGGTCATGAATTAAAGTCCTTTTCGCGCTAGGGCGCTTGTTTAGGAGATATGGGCAAAATAAGTTTTTCATATAAAAATTTAAATTTTTTTTAGGTGTTGGGTGGATTTGTCACTTTTTTGGGTGTGGTCACGAATTAAAGTCCTTTTCGCCCTAGGACGTATATTTAAGGAGATATGGGCAAAATAACTTTTTCATATAAAAATTGCAATTTTTTTCGGTTTTGAGCGGATTATTAAATTTTTTGGGGTGTTACGAATTAAAGTCCTTTTCGCTCTAGGACGCGTATATACGAAGATATGGGCAAAATAATTTTTTCAGATAAAAATTTCAATTTTTTTAGGTTTTGGGAGGATTATTCAATTTTTTGGGGGTGGTCATGAATTAAAGTCCTTTCCGCGCTAGGGCGCTTAGTTTAGGAGATATGGGCAAAATAACTTTTTCATATAAAAATTGCAATTTTTTTAGGTTTTGAGCGGATTATTAAATTTTTTGGGGTGTTACGAATTAAAGTCTTTTTCGCTCTAGGACGCGTATATACGAAGATATAGGCAAAATAAGATTTTCAGATAAAAATTTCAATTTTTTTAGGTTTTGGGAGGATTATTCAATTTTTTTGGGGGTGGTCATGAATTAAAGTCCTTTTCGAGCTAGGGCGCTTAGTTTAGGAGATATGGGCAAAATAAGTTTTTCATATCAAAATTTAAATTTTTTTAGGTTTTGGGTGGATTTGTCGATCTTTTTGGGGTGATCACGAATTAAAGTCCATTTCGCCCTAGGACGCATATTTAAGGAGATATGGGCAAAATAACTTTTTCATATAAAAATTGCAATTTTTTTAGATTTGAGCGGATTATTAAATTTTTTGGGGTGTTACGAATTAAAGTCCTTTTCGCACTAGGACGCGTATATACGAAGATATGGGCAAAATAAGATTTTCAGATAAAAATTTCAATTTTTTTAGGTTTTGGGAGGATTATTTAATTTTTTTTGGGGGCGGTCATGAATTAAAGTCCTTTTCGTGCTAGGGCGCTTAGTTTAGGAGATATGGGCAAAATAAGTTTTTCATATCAAAATTTAATTTTTTTTAGGTTTTTTATGGGCAAAATAACTTTTTCATATAAAAATTGCAATTTTTTTAGGTTTTGAGCGGATTATTAAATTTTTTGGGGTGTTACGAATTAAAGCCCTTTTCGCTCTAGGACGCGTCTATACGAAGATGTGGGCAAAATAAGTTTTTCAGATAAAAATTTCAATTTTTTTAGGTTTTGGGAGGATTTTTTTGGGGGTGGTCATGAATTAAAGTCCTTTTCGCGCTAGGGCGCTTGTTTAGGAGATATGGGCAAAATAAGTTTTTCATATAAAAATTTAAATTTTTTTTAGGTGTTGGGTGGATTTGTCACTTTTTTGGGTGTGGTCACGAATTAAAGTCCTTTTCGCCCTAGGACGTATATTTAAGGAGATATGGGCAAAATAACTTTTTCATATAAAAATTGCAATTTTTTTCGGTTTTGAGCGGATTATTAAATTTTTTGGGGTGTTACGAATTAAAGTCCTTTTCGCTCTAGGACGCGTATATACGAAGATATGGGCAAAATAATTTTTTCAGATAAAAATTTCAATTTTTTTAGGTTTTGGGAGGATTATTCAATTTTTTGGGGGTGGTCATGAATTAAAGTCCTTTCCGCGCTAGGGCGCTTAGTTTAGGAGATATGGGCAAAATAAGTTTTTCATATCAAAATTTAAATTTTTTTTATGTTTTGGGTGGATTTGTCGATCTTTTTGGGGTGGTCACGAATTAAAGTCCATTTCGCTCTAGGACGCATATTTAAGGAGATATGGGCAAAATAACTTTTTCATATAAAAATTGCAATTTTTTTAGGTGTTGAGCGGATTATTAAATTTTTTGGGGTGTTACGAATTAAAGTCCTTTTCGCTCTAGGACGAGTATATACGAAGATATGGGCAAAATAAGATTTTCAGATAAAAATTTCAATTTTTTAGGTTTTGGGAGGATTATTCAATTTTTTTGGGGGTGGTCATGAATTAAAGTCCTTTTCGCGCTAGGGCGCTTAGTTTAGGAGATATGGGCAAAATAAGTTTTTCATATCAAAATTTAAATTTTTTAGGTTTTGGGTGGATTTGTCAATTTTTTGGGGGTGGTCACGAATTAAAGTCCTTTTCGCCCTAGGACGTATATTTAAGGAGATATGGGCAAAATAACTTTTTCATATAAAAATTGAAATTGTTTTAGGTTTTGAGCGGATTATTAAATTTTTTGGAGTGTTACGAATTAAAGTCCTTTTCGCTCTAGGACGCGTATATACGAAGATATGGGCAAAATAAGTTTTTCAGATAAAAATTTCAATTTTTTTAGGTTTTGGGAGAATTATTCAATTTTTTTGGGGGTGGTCATGAATTAAAGTCCTTTTCGCGCTAGGGCGCTTAGTTTAGGAGATATGGGCAAAATAAGTTTTTCATATAAAAATTTAAATTTTTTAGGTGTTGAGTGGATTTGTCAATTTTTTGGGTGTGGTCACGAATTAAAGTCCTTTTCGCCCTAGGACGTATATTTAAGGAGATATGGGCAAAATAACTTTTTCATATAAAAATTGCAATTTTTTTCGGTTTTGAGCGGATTATTAAATTTTTTGGGGTGTTACGAATTAAAGTCCTTTTCGCTCTAGGACGCGTATATACGAAGATATGGGCAAAATAAGTTTTTCAGATAAAAATTTCAATTTTTTTAGGTTTTGGGAGGATTATTCAAGTTTTTTGGGGGTGGTCATGAATTAAAGTCCTTTTCGCGCTAGGGCGCTTAGTTTAGGAGATATGGGCAAAATAAGTTTTTCATATCAAAATTTAAATTTTTTTAGGTTTTGGGTGGATTTGTCGATCTTTTTGGGGTGGTCACGAATTAAAGTCCATTTCGCCCTAGGACGCATATTTAAGGAGATATGGGCAAAATAACTTTTTCATATAAAAATTGCAATTTTTTTTAGATTTGAGCGGATTATTAAATTTTTTGGGGTGTTACGAATTAAAGTCCTTTTCGCACTAGGACGCGTATATACGAAGATATGGGCAAAATAAGATTTTCAGATAAAAATTTCAATTTTTTTAGGTTGTGGGAGGATTATTCAATTTTTTTTGGGGGTGGTCATGAATTAAAGTCCTTTTCGTGCTAGGGCGCTTAGTTTAGGAGATATGGGCAAAATAAGTTTTTCATATCAAAATTTATTTTTTTTTAGGTTTTGGGTGGATTTGTCAATTTTTTGGGGGTGGTCACGATTTAAACTCCATTTCGCCCTAGGACGCATATTTAAGGAGATATGGGCAAAATAACTTTTTCATATAAAAATTTCAATTTTTTAGGTTTTGGGAGGATTATTCAATTTTTTTGGGGGTGGTCATGAATTAAAGTCCTTTTCGCGCTAGGGCGCTTAGTTTAGGAGATATGGGCAAAATAAGTTTTTCATATCAAAATTTAAATTTTTTAGGTTTTGGGTGGATTTGTCAATTTTTTGGGGGTGGTCACGAATTAAAGTCCTTTTCGCCCTAGGACGTATATTTAAGGAGATATGGGCAAAATAACTTTTTCATATAAAAATTGAAATTGTTTTAGGTTTTGAGCGGATTATTAAATTTTTTGGAGTGTTACGAATTAAAGTCCTTTTCGCTCTAGGACGCGTATATACGAAGATATGGGCAAAATAATTTTTTCAGATAAAAATTTAAATTTTTTTAGGTTTTGGGAGAATTATTCAATTTTTTTGGGGGTGGTCATGAATTAAAGTCCTTTTCGCGCTAGGGCGCTTAGTTTAGGAGATATGGGCAAAATAAGTTTTTCATATAAAAATTTAAATTTTTTTAGGTGTTGGGTGGATTTGTATATTTTTTGGGTGTGGTCACGAATTAAAGTCCTTTTCGCCCTAGGACGTATATTTAAGGAGATATGGGCAAAATAACTTTTTCATATAAAAATTGCAATTTTTTTCGGTTTTGAGCGGATTATTAAATTTTTTGGGGTGTTACGAATTAAAGTCCTTTTCGCTCTAGGACGCGTATATACGAAGATATGGGCAAAATAAGTTTTTCAGATAAAAATTTCAATTTTTTTAGGTTTTGGGAGGATTATTCAAGTTTTTTGGGGGTGGTCATGAATTAAAGTCCTTTTCGCGCTAGGGCGCTTAGGTTAGGAGATATGGGCAAAATAAGTTTTTCATATCAAAATTTAAATTTTTTTAGGTTTTGGGTGGATTTGTCGATCTTTTTGGGTGGTCACGAATTAAAGTCCATTTCGCCCTAGGACGCATATTTAAGGAGATATGGGCAAAATAACTTTTTCATATATAAATTGCAATTTTTTTAGATTTGAGCGGATTATTAAATTTTTTGGGGTGTTACGAATTAAAGTCCTTTTCGCTCTAGGACGCGTATATACGAAGATTTTCAGATAAAAATTTCAATTTTTTTAGGTTTTGGGAGGATTATTCAATTTTTTTTGGGGTTGTCATGAATTAAAGTCCTTTTCGTGCTAGGGCGCTTAGTTTAGGAGATATGGGCAAAATAAGTTTTTCATATCAAAATTTAAATTTTTTTAGGTTTTGGGTGGATTTGTCGATCTTTTCGGGGTGGTCACGAATTAAAGTCCATTTCGCCCTAGGACGCATATTTAAGGAGATATGGGCAAAATAACTTTTTCATATAAAAATTGCAGTTTTTTTAGGTTTTGAGCGGATTATTAAATTTTTTGGGGTGTTACGAATTAAAGTCCTTTTCGCTCTAGGACGCGTATATACGAAGATATGGGCAAAATAAGATTTTCAGATAAACATTTAAATTTTTTTAGGTTTTGGGAGGATTATTCAATTTTTGTGGGGGTGGTCATGAATTAAAGTCCTTTTCGCGCTAGGGCGCTTAGTTTAGGAGATATGGGCAAAATAAGTTTTTCATATCAAAATTTACATTTTTTTGGGTTTTGGGTGGATTTGTCAATTTTTTGGGGGTGGTCACGAATTAAAGTCCTTTTCGCCCTAGGACGTATATTTAAGGAGATATGGGCAAAATAACTTTTTCATATAAAAATTGCAATTTCTTTAGGTTTTGAGTGGATTATTAAATTTTTTGGGGTGTTACGAATTAAAGTGCTTTTCGCTCTAGGACGCGTATATCCGAAGATATGGGCAAAATAAGATTTTCAGATAAAAATTTTAATTTTTTTAGGTTTTGGGAGGATTATTTAAGGAGATATGGGCAAAATAACTTTTTCATATAAAAATTGCAATTTTTTTAGGTTTTGAGCGGATTATTAAATTTTTTGGGGTGTTACGAATTAAAGTGCTTTTCGCTCTAGGACGCGTATATACGAAGATATGGGAAAAATAAAATTTTCAGATAAAAATTTCAATTTTTTTAGGTTTTGGAAGGATTATTCAATTTTTTTGGGGGTGGTCATGAATTAAAGTCCCTTTCGTGCTAGGGCGCTTAGTTTAGGAGATATGGGCAAAATAAGTTTTTCATATCAAAATTTATTTTTTTTTAGGTTTTGGGTGGATTTGTCAATTTTTTGGGGGTGGTCACGATTTAAACTCCATTTCGCCCTAGGACGCATATTTAAGGAGATATGGGCAAAATAACTTTTTCATATAAAAATTGCAATTTTTTTAGGTTTTGGGAGGATTATTCAATTTTTTTGGGGGTGGTCATAAATTAAAGTCCTTTTCGCGCTAGGGCGCTTAGTTTAGGAGATATGGGCAAAATAAGTTTTTCATATCAAAATTTAAATTTTTTTAGGTTTTTTGGAGTGTTACGAATTAAAGTCCTTTTCGCTCTAGGACGCGTATATACGAAGATATGGGCAAAATAACTTTTTCATATAAAAATTGCAATTTTTTTAGGTTTTGGGAGGATTATTCAATTTTTTTGGGGGTGGTCATAAATTAAAGTCCTTTTCGCGCTAGGGCGCTTAGTTTAGGAGATATGGGCAAAATAAGTTTTTCATATAAAAATTTAAATTTTTTTAGGTGTTGGGTGGATTTGTCAATTTTTTGGGTGTGGTCACGAATTAAAGTCATTTTCGCCCTAGGACGTATATTTAAGGAGATATGGGCAAAATAACTTTTTCATATAAAAATTGCAATTTTTTTCGGTTTTGAGCGGATTATTAAATTTTTTGGGGTGTTACGAATTAAAGTCCTTTTCGCTCTAGGACGCGTATATACGAAGATATGGGCAAAATAAGTTTTTCAGATAAAAATTTCAATTTTTTTAGGTTTTGGGAGGATTATTCAAGTTTTTTGGGGGTGGTCATGAATTAAAGTCCTTTTCGCGCTAGGGCGCTTAGTTTAGGATATATGGGCAAAATAAGTTTTTCATATCAAAATTTAAATTTTTTTAGGTTTTGGGTGGATTTGTCGATCTTTTTGGGGTGGTCACGAATTAAAGTCCATTTCGCCCTAGGACGCATATTTAAGGAGATATGGGCAAAATAACTTTTTCATATAAAAATTGCAATTTTTTTAGATTTGAGCGGATTATTAAATTTTTTGGGGTGTTACGAATTAAAGTCCTTTTCGCTCTAGGACGCGTATATACGAAGATTTTCAGATAAAAATTTCAATTTTTTTAGGTTTTGGGAGGATTATTCAATTTTTTTTGGGGGTGGTCATGAATTAAAGTCCTTTTCGTGCTAGGGCGCTTAGTTTAGGAGATATGGGCAAAATAAGTTTTTCATATCAAAATTTAAATTTTTTTAGGTTTTGGGTGGATTTGTCGATCTTTTCGGGGTGGTCACGAATTAAAGTCCATTTCGCCCTAGGACGCATATTTAAGGAGATATGGGCAAAATAACTTTTTCATATAAAAATTGCAATTTTTTTAGGTTTTGAGCGGATTATTAAATTTTTTGGGGTGTTACGAATTAAAGTCCTTTTCGCTCTAGGACGCGTATATACGAAGATATGGGCAAAATAAGATTTTCAGATAAACATTTAAATTTTTTTAGGTTTTGGGAGGATTATTCAATTTTTGTGGGGGTGGTCATGAATTAAAGTCCTTTTCGCGCTAGGGCGCTTAGTTTAGGAGATATGGGCAAAATAAGTTTTTCATATCAAAATTTACATTTTTTTGGGTTTTGGGTGGATTTGTCAATTTTTTGGGGGTGGTCACGAATTAAAGTCCTTTTCGCCCTAGGACGTATATTTAAGGAAATATGGGCAAAATAACTTTTTCATATAAAAATTGCAATTTCTTTAGGTTTTGAGTGGATTATTAAATTTTTTGGGGTGTTACGAATTAAAGTGCTTTTCGTTCTAGGACGCGTATATCCGAAGATATGGGCAAAATAAGATTTTCAGATAAAAATTTTAATTTTTTTAGGTTATGGGAGGATTATTCAATTTTTTGGGGGTGGTCATGAATTAAAGTCCTTTTCGAGCTAGGGCGCTTAGTTTAGGAGATATGGGCAAAATAAGTTTTTCATATAAAAATTTAAATTTTTTTTAGGTTTTGGGTGGATTTGTCAATTTTTTGGGGGTGGTCACAAATTAAAGTCCTTTTCGTCCTAGGACGTATATTTAAGGAGATACGGGCAAAATAACTTTTTCATATAAAAATTGTAATTTTTTTAGATTTGAGCGGATTATTAAATTTTTTGGGGTGTTACGAATTAAAGTCCTTTTCGCTCTAGGACGCGTATATACGAAGATATGGGCAAAATATAATTGTCAGATAAAAATTTCAATTTTTTTAGGTTTTGGGAGGATTATTCAATTTTTTTGGGGGTGGTCATGAATTAAAGTCCTTTTCGTGCTAGGGCGCTTAGTTTAGGAGATATGGCCAAAATAAGTTTTTCATATCAAAATTTATTTTTTTTAGGTTTTGGGTGGATTTGTCAATTTTTTGGGGGTGGTCACGATTTAAACTCCATTTCGCCCTAGGACGCATATTTAAGGAGATATGGGCAAAATAACTTTTTCATATAAAAATTGCAATTTTTTTAGGTTTTCGGAGGATTATTCAATTTTTTTGGGGGTGGTCATGAATTAAAGTCCTTTTCGCGCGTGGGCGCTTAGTTTAGGAGATATGGGCAAAATAAGTTTTTCATATCAAAATTTAAATTTTTTTAGGTTTTGGGTGGATTTGTCGATCTTTTTGGGGTGGTCACGAATTAAAGTCCATTTCGCCCTAGGACGCATATTTAAGGAGATATGGGCAAAATAACTTTTTCATATAAAAATTGCAATTTTTTAGGTTTTGAGCGGATTATTAAATTTTTTGGGGTGTTACGAATTAAAGTCCTTTTCGCTCTAGGACGCGTATATACGAAGATATGGGCAAAATAAGATTTTCAGATAAAAATTTCAATTTTTTTAGGTTTTGGGAGGATTATTCAATTTTTTTGGGGGTGGTCATGAATTAAAGTCCTTTTCGAGCTAGGGCGCTTAGTTTAGGAGATATGGGCAAAATAAGTTTTTCATATCAAAATTTAAATTTTTTAGGTTTTGGGTGGATTTGTCAATTTTTTGGGGGTGGTCACGAATTAAAGTCCTTTTCGCCCTAGGACGTATATTTAAGGAGATATGGGCAAAATAACTTTTTCATATAAAAATTGCAATTTTTTTTAGGTTTTGAGCGGATTGTTATTTTTTTTTACGAATTAAAGTCCTTTTCGCTCTAGGACGCGTATATACGAAGATATGGGCAAAATAAGATTTTCAGATAAAAATTTCAATTTTTTTAGGTTTTGGGAGGATTATTCAATTTTTTTGGGGCAAAATAACTTTTTCATGTAAAAATTGCAATTTTTTTAGGTTTGAGCGGATTATTAAATTTTTTGGGGTGTTACGAATTAAAGTCCTTTTCGCTCTAGGACGCGTATATACGAAGATATGGGCAAAATAAGTTTTTCAGATAAAAATTTCAGTTTTTTTAGGTTTTGGGAGGATTATTCAATTTTTTTGGGGGTGGCCATGAATTAAAGTCCTTTTCGCGCTAGGGCGCTTAGTTTAGGAGATATGGGCAAAATAAGTTTTTCATATCAAAATTTAATTTTTTTTAGGTTTTGGGTGGATTTGTCAATTTTTTGGGTGTGGTCACGAATTAAAGTCCTTTTCGCCCTAGGACGTATATTTAAGGAGATATGGGCAAAATAACTTTTTCATATAAAAATTAAAATTTTTTTAGGTTTTGAGCGGATTATTAAATTTTTTGGGGTGTTACGAATTAAAGTCCTTTTCGCTCTAGGACGCGTATATACGAAGATGTGGCAAAATAAGTTTTTCAGATAAAAATTTCAATTTTTTTTAGGTTTTTGGAGGATTTTTTTGGGGGTGGTCATGAATTAAGGTCCTTTTCGAGCTAGGGCGCTTAGTTTAGGAGATATGGGCAAAATAAGTTTTTCATATCAAAATTTAAATTTTTTTAGGTTTTGGGTGGATTTGTCAATTTTTTGGGGGTGGTCACGAATTAAAGTCCTTTTCGCCCTTGGACGTATATTTAAGGAGATATGGGCAAAATAATTTTCATATAAAAATTGCAATTTTTTTAGGTTTTGAGCGGATTATTAAATTTTTTGGGGTGTTACGAATTAAAGCCCTTTTCGCTCTAGGACGCGTCTATACGAAGATGTGGGCAAAATAAGTTTTTCAGATAAAAATTTCAATTTTTTTAGGTTTTGGGAGGATTTTTTTGGGGGTGGTCATGAATTAAAGTCCTTTTCGCGCTAGGGCGCTTGTTTAGGAGATATGGGCAAAATAAGTTTTTTATATAAAAATTTAAATTTTTTTTAGGTGTTGGGTGGATTTGTCAATTTTTTGGGGGTGGTCACGAATTAAAGTCCTTTTCGCCCTAGGACGTATATTTAAGGAGATATGGGCAAAATAACTTTTTCATATAAAAATTGCAATTTTTTTTAGGTTTTGAGCGGATTGTTATTTTTTTTTACGAATTAAAGTCCTTTTCGCTCTAGGACGCGTATATACGAAGATATGGGCAAAATAAGATTTTCAGATAAAAATTTCAATTTTTTTAGGTTTTGGGAGGATTATTCAATTTTTTTGGGGCAAAATAACTTTTTCATGTAAAAATTGCAATTTTTTTAGGTTTGAGCGGATTATTAAATTTTTTGGGGTGTTACGAATTAAAGTCCTTTTCGCTCTAGGACGCGTATATACGAAGATATGGGCAAAATAAGTTTTTCAGATAAAAATTTCAGTTTTTTTAGGTTTTGGGAGGATTATTCAATTTTTTTGGGGGTGGTCATGAATTAAAGTCCTTTTCGCGCTAGGGAGCTTAGTTTAGGAGATATGGGCAAAATAAGTTTTTCATATCAAAATTTAAATTTTTTTAGGTTTTGGGTGGATTTGTCGATTTTTTGGGGTGGTCACGAATTAAAGTCCATTTCGCCCTAGGACGCATATTTAAGGAGATATGGGCAAAATAACTTTTTCATATAAAAATTGCAATTTTTTTAGGTTTTGAGCGGATTATTAAATTTTTTGGGGTGTTACGAATTAAAGTCCTTTTCGCTCTAGGACGCGTATATACGCAGATATGGGCAAAATAAGATTTTCAGATAAAAATTTCAATTTTTTTTTAGGTTTTTGGATGATTTTTTTGGGGGTGGTCATGAATTAAAGTCCTTTTCGCGCTAGGGCGCTTACTTTAGGAGATATGGGCAAAATAAGTTTTTCATATCAAAAATTAAATTTGTTTAGGTTTTGAGTGGATTTGTCAATTTTTTGGGGGTGGTCACGAATTAAAGTCCTTTTCGCACTAGGACGTATATTTAAGGAGATTTGGGCAAAATAACTTTTTCATATAAAAATTGCAATTTTTTAGGTTTTGAGCGGATTATTAAATTTTTTGGGGTGTTACGAATTAAAGTCCTTTTCGCTCTAGGACGCGTATATACGAAGATATGGGCAAAATAAGATTTTCAGACAAACATTTAAATTTTTTAGGTTTTGGGAGGATTATTCAATTTTTTTGGGGGTGGTCATGAATTAAAGTCCTTTTCGCGCTAGGGCGCTTAGTTTAGGAGATATGGGCAAAATAAGTTTTTCATATCAAAATTTAAATTTTTTTAGGTTTTGGGTGGATTTGTCAATTTTTTGGGGGTGGTCACGAATTAAAGTCCTTTTCGCTCTAGGACGCGTATATACGAAGATATGGGCAAAATAAGATTTTCAGACAAACATTTAAATTTTTTTAGGTTTTGGGAGTATTATTAAATTTTTTTGGGGGTGGTCATGAATTAAAGTCCTTTTCGCGCTAGGGCGCTTAGTTTAGGAGATATGGGCAAAATAACTTTTTCATATAAAAATTGCAATTTTTTTAGGTTTTGAGCGGATTATTAAATTTTTTGGGGTGTTACGAATTAAAGTCTTTTTCGCCCTAGGACGCGTATATACGAAGATATAGGCAAAATAAGATTTTCAGATAAAAATTTCAATTTTTTTAGGTTTTGGGAGGATTATTCAATTTTTTTGGGGGTGGTCATGAATTAAAGTCCTTTTCGAGCTAGGGCGCTTAGTTTAGGAGATATGGGCAAAATAAGTTTTTCATATCAAAATTTAAATTTTTTTAGGTTTTGGGTGGATTTGTCAATTTTTTGGGGGTGGTCACGAATTAAAGTCCTTTTCGCCCTTGGACGTATATTTAAGGAGATATGGGCAAAATAATTTTCATATAAAAATTGCATTTTTTTTTAGGTTTTGAGCGGATTATTAAATTTTTTGGGGTGTTACGCATTAAAGCCCTTTTCGCTCTAGGACGCGTCTATACGAAGATGTGGGCAAAATAAGTTTTTCAGATAAAAATTTCAATTTTTTTAGGTTTTGGGAGGATTTTTTTGGGGGTGGTCATGAATTAAAGTCCTTTTCGCGCTAGGGCGCTTAGTTTAGGAGATATGGGCAAAATAAGTTTTTCATATCAAAATTTAAATTTTTTTAGGTTTTGGGTGGATTTGTCGATTTTTTGGGGTGGTCACGAATTAAAGTCCATTTCGCCCTACGACGCATATTTAAGGAGATATGGGCAAAATAACTTTTTCATATAAAAATTGCAATTTTTTTAGGTTTTGAGCGGATTATTAAATTTTTTGGGGTGTTACGAATTAAAGTCCTTTTCGCTCTAGGACGCGTATATACGCAGATATGGGCAAAATAAGATTTTCAGATAAACATTTAAATTTTTTTAGGTTTTGGGAGGATTATTCAATTTTTTTGGGGGTGGTCACGATTTAAACTCCATTTCGCCCTAGGACGCATATTTAAGGAGATATGGGCAAAATAACTTTTTCATATAAAAATTGCAATTTTTTTAGGTTTTCGGAGGATTATTCAATTTTTTTGGGGGTGGTCATGAATTAAAGTCCTTTTCGCGCTTGGGCGCTTAGTTTAGGAGATATGGGCAAAATAAGTTTTTCATATCAAAATTTAAATTTTTTTAGGTTTTGGGTGGATTTGTCGATCTTTTTGGGGTGGTCACGAATTAAAGTCCATTTCGCCCTAGGACGCATATTTAAGGAGATATGGGCAAAATAACTTTTTCATATAAAAATTGCAATTTTTTAGGTTTTGAGCGGATTATTAAATTTTTTGGGGTGTTACGAATTAAAGTCCTTTTCGCTCTAGGACGCGTATATACGAAGATATGGGCAAAATAAGATTTTCAGATAAAAATTTCAATTTTTTTAGGTTTTGGGAGGATTATTCAATTTTTTTGGGGGTGGTCATGAATTAAAGTCCTTTTCGAGCTAGGGCGCTTAGTTTAGGAGATATGGGCAAAATAAGTTTTTCATATCAAAATTTAAATTTTTTAGGTTTTGGGTGGATTTGTCAATTTTTTTGGGGTGGTCACGAATTAAAGTCCTTTTCGCCCTAGGACGTATATTTAAGGAGATATGGGCAAAATAACGTTTTCATACAAAAATTGCAATTTTTTTAGGTTTTGACCGGATTATTAAATTTTTTGGAGTGTTACGAATTAAAGTCCTTTTCGCTCTAGGACGCGTATATACGAAGATATGGGCAAAATAAGTTTTTCAGATAAAAATTTCAGTTTTTTTAGGTTTTGGGAGGATTATTCAATTTTTTTGGGGGTGGTCATGAATTAAAGTCCTTTTCGCGCTAGGGCGCTTAGTTTAGGAGATATGGGCAAAATAAGTTTTTCATATCAAAATTTAATTTTTTTTAGGTTTTGGGTGGATTTGTCAATTTTTTGGGTGTGGTCACGAATTAAAGTCCTTTTCGCCCTAGGACGTATATTTAAGGAGATATGGGCAAAATAACTTTTTCATATAAAAATTGCAATTTTTTTAGGTTTTGAGCGGATTATTAAATTTTTTGGGGTGTTACGAATTAAAGTCCTTTTCGCTCTAGGACGCGTATATACGAAGATGTGGCAAAATAAGTTTTTCAGATAAAAATTTCAATTTTTTTTAGGTTTTTGGAGGATTTTTTTGGGGGTGGTCATGAATTAAAGTCCTTTTCGAGCTAGGGCGCTTAGTTTAGGAGATATGGGCAAAATAAGTTTTTCATATCAAAATTTAAATTTTTTTAGGTTTTGGGTGGATTTGTCAATTTTTTGGGGGTGGTCACGAATTAAAGTCCTTTTCGCCCTTGGACGTATATTTAAGGAGATATGGGCAAAATAATTTTCATATAAAAATTGCAATTTTTTTAGGTTTTGAGCGGATTATTAAATTTTTTGGGGTGTTACGAATTAAAGCCCTTTTCGCTCTAGGACGCGTCTATACGAAGATGTGGGCAAAATAAGTTTTTCAGATAAAAATTTCAATTTTTTTAGGTTTTGGGAGGATTTTTTTGGGGGTGGTCATGAATTAAAGTCCTTTTCGCGCTAGGGCGCTTGTTTAGGAGATATGGGCAAAATAAGTTTTTTATATAAAAATTTAAATTTTTTTTAGGTGTTGGGTGGATTTGTCAATTTTTTGGGGGTGGTCACGAATTAAAGTCCTTTTCGCCCTAGGACGTATATTTAAGGAGATATGGGCAAAATAACTTTTTCATATAAAAATTGCAATTTTTTTTAGGTTTTGAGCGGATTGTTATTTTTTTTTACGAATTAAAGTCCTTTTCGCTCTAGGACGCGTATATACGAAGATATGGGCAAAATAAGATTTTCAGATAAAAATTTCAATTTTTTTAGGTTTTGGGAGGATTATTCAATTTTTTTTGGGGCAAAATAACTTTTTCATGTAAAAATTGCAATTTTTTTAGGTTTGAGCGGATTATTAAATTTTTTGGGGTGTTACGAATTAAAGTCCTTTTCGCTCTAGGACGCGTATATACGAAGATATGGGCAAAATAAGTTTTTCATATAAAAATTTCAGTTTTTTTAGGTTTTGGGAGGATTATTCAATTTTTTTGGGGGTGGTCATGAATTAAAGTCCTTTTCGCGCTAGGGCGCTTAGTTTAGGAGATATGGGCAAAATAAGTTTTTCATATCAAAATTTAAATTTTTTTAGGTTTTGGGTGGATTTGTCGATTTTTTGGGGTGGTCACGAATTAAAATCCATTTCGCCCTAGGACGCATATTTAAGGAGATATGGGCAAAATAACTTTTTCATATAAAAATTGAAATTTTTTTAGGTTTTGAGCGGATTATTAAATTTTTTGGGGTGTTACGAATTAAAGTCCTTTTCGCTCTAGGACGCGTATATACGCAGATATGGGCAAAATAAGATTTTCAGATAAAA
Source organism: Haematobia irritans (assembly GCF_050003625.1). NCBI lineage: Eukaryota > Metazoa > Arthropoda > Insecta > Diptera > Muscidae > Haematobia > Haematobia irritans. The sequence goes on along the minus strand of NC_134400.1, from coordinate 69,287,550 downwards.
ATTTCAATTTTTTTTAGGTTTTTGGATGATTTTTTTGGGGGTGGTCATGAATTAAAGTCCTTTTCGCGCTAGGGCGCTTACTTTAGGAGATATGGGCAAATAAGTTTTTCATATCAAAAATTAAATTTGTGTAGGTTTTGAGTGGATTTGTCAATTTTTTGGGGGTGGTCACGAATTAAAGTCCTTTTCGCACTAGGACGTATATTTAAGGAGATTTGGGCAAAATAACTTTTTCATATAAAAATTGCAATTTTTTAGGTTTTGAGCGGATTATTAAATTTTTTGGGGTGTTACGAATTAAAGTCCTTTTCGCTCTAGGACGCGTATATACGAAGATATGGGCAAAATAAGATTTTCAGACAAACATTTAAATTTTTTAGGTTTTGGGAGGATTATTCAATTTTTTTTGGGGGTGGTCATGAATTAAAGTCCTTTTCGCGCTAGGGCGCTTAGTTTAGGAGATATGGGCAAAATAAGTTTTTCATATCAAAATTTAAATTTTTTTAGGTTTTGGGTGGATTTGTCGATCTTTTCAGGGTGGTCACGAATTAAAGTCCTTTTCGCTCTAGGACGCGTATATACGAAGATATGGGCAAAATAAGATTTTCAGACAAACATTTAAATTTTTTTAGGTTTTGGGAGTATTATTAAATTTTTTTGGGGGTGGTCATGAATTAAAGTCCTTTTCGCGCTAGGGCGCTTAGTTTAGGAGATATGGGCAAAATAACTTTTTCATATAAAAATTGCAATTTTTTTAGGTTTTGAGCGGATTATTAAATTTTTTGGGGTGTTACGAATTAAAGTCTTTTTCGCCCTAGGACACGTATATACGAAGATATAGGCAAAATAAGATTTTCAGATAAAAATTTCAATTTTTTTAGGTTTTGGGAGGATTATTCAATTTTTTTTGGGGGTGGTCATGAATTAAAGTCCTTTTCGAGCTAGGGCGCTTAGTTTAGGAGATATGGGCAAAATAAGTTTTTCATATCAAAATTTAAATTTTTTTAGGTTTTGGGTGGATTTGTCAATTTTTTGGGGGTGGTCACGAATTAAAGTCCTTTTCGCCCTTGGGCGTATATTTAAGGAGATATGGGCAAAATAATTTTCATATAAAAATTGCATTTTTTTTAGGTTTTGAGCGGATTATTAAATTTTTTGGGGTGTTACGCATTAAAGCCCTTTTCGCTCTAGGACGCGTCTATACGAAGATGTGGGCAAAATAAGTTTTTCAGATAAAAATTTCAATTTTTTTAGGTTTTGGGAGGATTTTTTTGGGGGTGGTCATGAATTAAAGTCCTTTTCGCGCTAGGGCGCTTAGTTTAGGAGATATGGGCAAAATAAGTTTTTCATATCAAAATTTAATTTTTTTTAGGTTTTGGGTGGATTTGTCGATTTTTTGGGGTGGTCACGAATTAAAGTCCATTTCGCCCTACGACGCATATTTAAGGAGATATGGGCAAAATAACTTTTTCATATAAAAATTGCAATTTTTTTAGGTTTTGAGCGGATTATTAAATTTTTTGGGGTGTTACGAATTAAAGTCCTTTTCGCTCTAGGACGCGTATATACGCAGATATGGGCAAAATAAGATTTTCATATAAACATTTAAATTTTTTTAGGTTTTGGGAGGATTATTCAATTTTTTTGGGGGTGGTCATGAATTAAAGTCCTTTTCGCGCTAGGGCGCTTAGTTTAGGAGATATGGGCAAAATAACTTTTTCATATAAAAATTGCAATTTTTTTAGGTTTTGAGCGGATTATTAAATTTTTTGGGGTGTTACGAATTAAAGTATTTTTCGCCCTAGGACGCGTCTATACGAAGATATAGGCAAAATAAGATTTTCAGATAAAAATTTCAATTTTTTTAGGTTTTGGGAGGATTATTCAATTTTTTTGGGGGTGGTCATGAATTAAAGTCCTTTTCGAGCTAGGGCGCTTAGTTTAGGAGATATGGGCAAAATAAGTTTTTCATATAAAAATTGCAATTTTTTTAGGTTTTGAGCGGATTATTAAATTTTTTGGGGTGTTACGAATTAAAGTCTTTTTCGCCCTAGGACGCGTATATACGAAGATATAGGCAAAATAAGATTTTCAGATAAAAATTTCAATTTTTTTAGGTTTTGGGTGGATTTGTCAATTTTTTGGGGGTGGTCACGAATTAAAGTCCTTTTCGCTCTAGGACGCGTATATACGAAGATATGGGCAAAATAAGATTTTCAGACAAACATTTAAATTTTTTTAGGTTTTGGGAGTATTATTAAATTTTTTTGGGGGTGATCATGAATTAAAGTCCTTTTCGCGCTAGGGCGCTTAGTTTAGGAGATATGGGCAAAATAACTTTTTCATATAAAAATTGCAATTTTTTTAGGTTTTGAGCGGATTATTAAATTTTTTGGGGTGTTACGAATTAAAGTCTTTTTCGCCCTAGGACGCGTATATACGAAGATATAGGCAAAATAAGATTTTCAGATAAAAATTTCAATTTTTTTAGGTTTTGGGACTATTATTCAATTTTTTTGGGGGTGGTCATGAATTAAAGTCCTTTTCGAGCTAGGGCGCTTAGTTTAGGAGATATGGGCAAAATAAGTTTTTCATATCAAAATTTAAATTTTTTTAGGTTTTGGGTGGATTTGTCAATTTTTTGGGGGTGGTCACGAATTAAAGTCCTTTTCGCCCTTGGGCGTATATTTAAGGAGACATGGGCAAAATAATTTTCATATAAAAATTGCATTTTTTTTAGGTTTTGAGCAGATTATTAAATTTTTTGGGGTGTTACGCATTAAAGCCCTTTTCGCTCTAGGACGCGTCTATACGAAGATGTGGGCAAAATAAGTTTTTCAGATAAAAATTTCAATTTTTTTAGGTTTTGGGAGGATTTTTTTGGGGGTGGTCATGAATTAAAGTCCTTTTCGCGCTAGGGCGCTTGTTTAGGAGATATGGGCAAAATAAGTTTTTCATATAAAAATTTAAATTTTTTTTAGGTGTTGGGTGGATTTGTAAATTTTTTGGGGGTGGTCACGAATTAAAGTCCTTTTCGCCCTAGGACGTATATTTAAGGAGATATGGGCAAAATAACTTTTTCATGTAAAAATTGCAATTTTTTTTAGGTTTTGAGCGGATTATTAAATTTTTTTACGAATTAAAGTCCTTTTCGCTCTAGGACGCGTATATACGAAGATATGGGCAAAATAAGTTTTTCAGATAAAAATTTCAATTTTTTTAGGTTTTGGGAGGATTATTCATTTTTTTGGGGGTGGTCATGAATTAAAGTCCTTTTCGCGCTAGGGCGCTTAGTTTAGGAGATATGGGCAAAATAAGTTTTTCATATCAAAATTTAAATTTTTTTAGGTTTTGGGTGGATTTGTCAATTTTTTGGGGGTTGTCACGAATTAAAGTCCTTTTCGCCCTAGGACGCATATTTAAGGAGATATGGGCAAAATAAGTTTTTCATATAAAAATTGCAATTTTTTTAGGTTTTGAGTGGATTATTAAATTTTTTGGGGTGTTACGAATTAAAGGCCCTTTGGCTCTAGGACGCGTATATACGAAGATATGGGCAAAATAAGTTTTTCAGATAAAAATTTAAATTTTTTTAGGTTTTGGGTGGATTTGTCGATTTTTTGGGGGTGGTCACGAATTAAAGTCCATTTCGCCCTAGGACGCATATTTAAGGAGATATGGGCAAAATAACTTTTTCATATAAAAATTGCAATTTTTTTAGGTTTTGAGCGGATTATTAAATTTTTTGGGGTGTTACGAATTAAAGTCCTTTTCGCTCTAGGACGCGTATATACGAAGATATGGGCAAAATAAGATTTTCAGATAAAAATTTCAATTTTTTTAGGTTTTGGTTGGATTATTAAGTTTTTTGGGGTGGTCATGAATTAAAGTCCTTTTCGCGCTAGGACGCTTAGTTTAGGAGATATGGGCAAAATAAGTTTTTCATATCAAAATTTAAATTTTTTTAGGTTTTGGGTGGATTTGTCAATTTTTTAGGGGTGGTCACGAATTAAAGTCCTTTTCGCCCTAGGACGTATATTTAAGGAGATATGGGCAAAATAACTTTTTCATATAAAAATTGCAATTTTTTTTAGGTTTTGAGCGGATTATTAAATTTTTTTACGAATTAAAGTCCTTTTCGCTCTAGGACGCGTATATACGAAGATATGGGCAAAATAAGATTTTCAGATAAAAATTTCAATTTTTTTAGGTTTTGGGAGGATTATTCAATTTTTTTGGGGCAAAATAACTTTTTCATATAAAAATTGCAATTTTTTTAGGTTTGAGCGGATTATTAAATTTTTTGGGGTGTTACGAATTAAAGTCCTTTTCGCTCTAGGACGCGTATATACGAAGATATGGGCAAAATAAGTTTTTCAGATAAAAATTAAAGTTTTTTTAGGTTTTGGGACTATTATTCAATTTTTTTGGGGGTGGTCATGAATTAAAGTCCTTTTCGCGCTAGGGCGCTTAGTTTAGGAGATATGGGCAAAATAAGTTTTTCATATCAAAATTTAATTTTTTTTAGGTTTTGGGTGGATTTGTCAATTTTTTGGGTGTGGTCACGAATTAAAGTCCTTTTCGCCCTAGGACGTATATTTAAGGAGATATGGGCAAAATAACTTTTTCATATAAAAATTGCAATTTTTTTAGGTTTTGAGCGGATTATTAAATTTTTTGGGGTGTTACGAATTAAAGTCCTTTTCGCTCTAGGACGCGTATATACGAAGATGTGGCAAAATAAGTTTTTCAGATAAAAATTTCAATTTTTTTTAGGTTTTTGGAGGATTTTTTTGGGGGTGGTCATGAATTAAAGTCCTTTTCGCGCTAGGGTGCTTACTTTAGGAGATATGGGCAAAATAAGTTTTTCATATCAAAAATTAAATTTTTTTAGGTTTTGGGTGGATTTGTCAATTTTTTGGGGGTGGTCACGAATTAAAGTCCTTTTCGCCCTAGGACGTATATTTAAGGAGATTTGGGCAAAATAACTTTTTCATATAAAAATTGCAATTTTTTAGGTTTTGAGCGGATTATTAAATTTTTTGGGGTGTTACGAATTAAAGTCCTTTTCGCTCTAGGACGCGTATATACGAAGATATGGGCAAAATAAGATTTTCAGACAAACATTTAAATTTTTTTAGGTTTTGGGAGGATTATTCAATTTTTTTGGGGGTGGTCATGAATTAAAGTCCTTTTCGCGCTAGGGCGCTTAGTTTAGGAGATATGGGCAAAATAAGTTTTTCATATCAAAATTTAAATTTTTTTAGGTTTTGGGTATATTTGTCAATTTTTTGGGGGTGGTCACGAATTAAAGTCCTTTTCGCTCTAGGACGCGTATATACGAAGATATGGGCAAAATAAGATTTTCAGACAAACATTTAAATTTGTTAGGTTTTGGGAGGATTATTCAATTTTTTTGGGGTTGGTCATGAATTAAAGTCCTTTTCGCGCTAGGGCGCTTAGTTTAGGAGATATGGGCAAAATAACTTTTTCATATAAAAATTGCAATTTTTTTAGGTTTTGAGCGGATTATTAAATTTTTTGGGGTGTTACGAATTAAAGTCTTTTTCGCTCTAGGACGCGTATATACGAAGATATAGGCAAAATAAGATTTTCAGATAAAAATTTCAATTTTTTTAGGTTTTGGGAGGATTATTCAATTTTTTTGGGGGTGGTCATGAATTAAAGTCCTTTTCGAGCTAGGGCGCTTAGTTTAGGAGATATGGGCAAAATAAGTTTTTCATATCAAAATTTAAATTTTTTTAGGTTTTGGGTGGATTTGTCAATTTTTTGGGGGTGGTCACGAATTAAAGTCCTTTTCGCCCTTGGACGTATATTTAAGGAGATATGGGCAAAATAATTTTCATATAAAAATTGCAATTTTTTTAGGTTTTGAGCGGATTATTAAATTTTTTGGGGTGTTACGAATTAAAGCCCTTTTCGCTCTAGGACGCGTCTATACGAAGATGTGGGCAAAATAAGATTTTCAGATAAAAATTTCAATTTTTTTAGGTTTTGGGAGGATTTTTTTGGGGGTGGTCATGAATTAAAGTCCTTTTCGCGCTAGGGCGCTTATTTAGGAGATATGGGCAAAATAAGTTTTTCATATAAAAATTTAAATTTTTTTTAGGTGTTGGGTGGATTTGTCACTTTTTTGGGTGTGGTCACGAATTAAAGTCCTTTTCGCCCTAGGACGTATATTTAAGGAGATATGGGCAAAATAACTTTTTCATATAAAAATTGAAATTGTTTTAGGTTTTGAGCGGATTATTAAATTTTTTGGAGTGTTACGAATTAAAGTCCTCTTCGCTCTAGGACGCGTATATACGAAGATATGGGCAAAATAAGTTTTTCAGATAAAAATTTCAATTTTTTTAGGTTTTGGGAGGATTATTCAAGTTTTTTGGGGGTGGTCATGAATTAAAGTCCTTTTCGCGCTAGGGCGCTTAGTTTAGGAGATATGGGCAAAATAAGTTTTTCATATCAAAATTTAAATTTTTTAGGTTTTGGGTGGATTTGTCGATCTTTTTGGGGTGGTCACGAATTAAAGTCCATTTCGCCCTAGGACGCATATTTAAGGAGATATGGGCAAAATAACTTTTTCATATAAAAATTGCAATTTTTTTAGATTTGAGCGGATTATTAAATTTTTTGGGGTGTTACGAATTAAAGTCCTTTTCGCTCTAGGACGCGTATATACGAAGATATGGGCAAAATAAGATTTTCAGATAAAAATTTCAATTTTTTTAGGTTTTGGGAGGATTTTTTTGGGGGTGGTCATGAATTAAAGTCCTTTTCGCGCTAGGGCGCTTATTTAGGAGATATGGGCAAAATAAGTTTTTCATATAAAAATTTAAATTTTTTTTAGGTGTTGGGTGGATTTGTCACTTTTTTGGGTGTGGTCACGAATTAAAGTCCTTTTCGCCCTAGGACGTATATTTAAGGAGATATGGGCAAAATAACTTTTTCATATAAAAATTGAAATTGTTTTAGGTTTTGAGCGGATTATTAAATTTTTTGGGGTGTTACGAATTAAAGTCCTTTTCGCTCTAGGACGCGTATATACGAAGATATGGGTAAAATAAGATTTTCAGATAAAAATTTCAATTTTTTTAGGTTTTGGTAGGATTATTCAATTTTTTTGGGGGTGGTCATGAATTAAAGTCCTTTTCGCGCTAGGGCGCTTAGTTTAGGAGATATGGGCACAATAAGTTTTTCATATGAAAATTTAAATTTTTTTAGGTTTTGGGTGGATTTGTCGATCTTTTTGGGGTGGTCACGAATTAAAGTCCATTTCGCCCTAGGACGCATATTTAAGGAGATATGGGCAAAATAACTTTTTCATATAAAAATTGCAATTTCATATAAAAATTGCAATTTTTTTAGGTTTTGAGCGGATTATTAAATTTTTTGGGGTGTTACGAATTAAAGTCTTTTTCGCTCTAGGACGCGTATATACGAAGATATAGGCAAAATAAGATTTTCAGATAAAAATTTCAATTTTTTTAGGTTTTGGGAGGATTATTCAATTTTTTTGGGGGTGGTCATGAATTAAAGTCCTTTTCGAGCTAGGGCACTTAGTTTAGGAGATATGGGCAAAATAAGTTTTTCATATCAAAATTTAAATTTTTTTAGGTTTTGGGTGGATTTGTCAATTTTTTGGGGGTGGTCACGAATTAAAGTCCTTTTCGCCCTTGGACGTATATTTAAGGAGATATGGGCAAAATAATTTTCATATAAAAATTGCAATTTTTTTAGGTTTTGAGCGGATTATTAAATTTTTTGGGGTGTTACGAATTAAAGTCTTTTTCGCTCTAGGACGCGTATATACGAAGATATAGGCAAAATAAGATTTTCAGATAAAAATTTCAATTTTTTTAGGTTTTGGGAGGATTATTCAATTTTTTTGGGGGTGGTCATGAATTAAAGTCCTTTTCGAGCTAGGGCGCTTAGTTTAGGAGATATGGGCAAAATAAGTTTTTCATATCAAAATTTAAATTTTTTTAGGTTTTGGGTGGATTTGTCAATTTTTTGGGGGTGGTCACGAATTAAAGTCCTTTTCGCCCTTGGACGTATATTTAAGGAGATATGGGCAAAATAATTTTCATATAAAAATTGCAATTTTTTTAGGTTTTGAGCGGATTATTAAATTTTTTGGGGTGTTACGAATTAAAGCCCTTTTCGCTCTAGGACGCGTCTATACGAAGATGTGGGCAAAATAAGATTTTCAGATAAAAATTTCAATTTTTTTAGGTTTTGGGAGGATTTTTTTGGGGGTGGTCATGAATTAAAGTCCTTTTCGCGCTAGGGCGCTTATTTAGGAGATATGGGCAAAATAAGTTTTTCATATAAAAATTTAAATTTTTTTTAGGTGTTGGGTGGATTTGTCACTTTTTTGGGTGTGGTCACGAATTAAAGTCCTTTTCGCCCTAGGACGTATATTTAAGGAGATATGGGCAAAATAACTTTTTCATATAAAAATTGAAATTGTTTTAGGTTTTGAGCGGATTATTAAATTTTTTGGAGTGTTACGAATTAAAGTCCTCTTCGCTCTAGGACGCGTATATACGAAGATATGGGCAAAATAAGTTTTTCAGATAAAAATTTCAATTTTTTTAGGTTTTGGGAGGATTATTCAAGTTTTTTGGGGGTGGTCATGAATTAAAGTCCTTTTCGCGCTAGGGCGCTTAGTTTAGGAGATATGGGCAAAATAAGTTTTTCATATCAAAATTTAAATTTTTTAGGTTTTGGGTGGATTTGTCGATCTTTTTGGGGTGGTCACGAATTAAAGTCCATTTCGCCCTAGGACGCATATTTAAGGAGATATGGGCAAAATAACTTTTTCATATAAAAATTGCAATTTTTTTAGATTTGAGCGGATTATTAAATTTTTTGGGGTGTTACGAATTAAAGTCCTTTTCGCTCTAGGACGCGTATATACGAAGATATGGGCAAAATAAGATTTTCAGATAAAAATTTCAATTTTTTTAGGTTTTGGGAGGATTTTTTTGGGGGTGGTCATGAATTAAAGTCCTTTTCGCGCTAGGGCGCTTATTTAGGAGATATGGGCAAAATAAGTTTTTCATATAAAAATTTAAATTTTTTTTAGGTGTTGGGTGGATTTGTCACTTTTTTGGGTGTGGTCACGAATTAAAGTCCTTTTCGCCCTAGGACGTATATTTAAGGAGATATGGGCAAAATAACTTTTTCATATAAAAATTGAAATTGTTTTAGGTTTTGAGCGGATTATTAAATTTTTTGGGGTGTTACGAATTAAAGTCCTTTTCGCTCTAGGACGCGTATATACGAAGATATGGGTAAAATAAGATTTTCAGATAAAAATTTCAATTTTTTTAGGTTTTGGTAGGATTATTCAATTTTTTTGGGGGTGGTCATGAATTAAAGTCCTTTTCGCGCTAGGGCGCTTAGTTTAGGAGATATGGGCACAATAAGTTTTTCATATGAAAATTTAAATTTTTTTAGGTTTTGGGTGGATTTGTCGATCTTTTTGGGGTGGTCACGAATTAAAGTCCATTTCGCCCTAGGACGCATATTTAAGGAGATATGGGCAAAATAACTTTTTCATATAAAAATTGCAATTTCATATAAAAATTGCAATTTTTTTAGGTTTTGAGCGGATTATTAAATTTTTTGGGGTGTTACGAATTAAAGTCTTTTTCGCTCTAGGACGCGTATATACGAAGATATAGGCAAAATAAGATTTTCAGATAAAAATTTCAATTTTTTTAGGTTTTGGGAGGATTATTCAATTTTTTTGGGGGTGGTCATGAATTAAAGTCCTTTTCGAGCAAGGGCACTTAGTTTAGGAGATATGGGCAAAATAAGTTTTTCATATCAAAATTTAAATTTTTTTAGGTTTTGGGTGGATTTGTCAATTTTTTGGGGGTGGTCACGAATTAAAGTCCTTTTCGCCCTTGGACGTATATTTAAGGAGATATGGGCAAAATAATTTTCATATAAAAATTGCAATTTTTTTAGGTTTTGAGCGGATTATTAAATTTTTTGGGGTGTTACGAATTAAAGCCCTTTTCGCTCTAGGACGCGTCTATACGAAGATGTGGGCAAAATAAGATTTTCAGATAAAAATTTTAATTTTTTTAGGTTTTGGGAGGATTTTTTTGGGGGTGGTCATGAATTAAAGTCCTTTTCGCGCTAGGGCGCTTGTTTAGGAGATATGGGCAAAATAAGTTTTTCATATGAAAATTTAAATTTTTTTAGGTGTTGGGTGGATTTGTCGATCTTTTTGGGGTGGTCACGAATTAAAGTCCATTTCGCTCTAGGACGCATATTTAAGGAGATATGGGCAAAATAACTTTTTCATATAAAAATTGCAATTTTTTTAGGTGTTGAGCGGATTATTAAATTTTTTGGGGTGTTACGAATTAAAGTCCTTTTCGCTCTAGGACGAGTATATACGAAGATATGGGCAAAATAAGATTTTCAGATAAAAATTTCAATTTTTTTAGGTTTTGGGAGGATTATTCAATTTTTTTGGGGGTGGTCATGAATTAAAGTCCTTTTCGCGCTAGGGCGCTTAGTTTAGGAGATATGGGCAAAATAAGTTTTTCATATCAAAATTTAAATTTTTTAGGTTTCATATTTAAATTTCCATTTTTTTAGGTTTTGGGTGGATTTGTCGATTTTTTTTGGGGTGGTCACGAATTAAAGTCCATTTCGCCCTAGGACGCATATTTAAGGAGATATGGGCAAAATAACTTTTTCATATAAAAATTGCAATTTTTTTTAGGTTTTGAGCGGATTATTAAATTTTTTTACGAATTAAAGTCCTTTTCGCTCTAGGACGCGTATATACGAAGATATGGGCAAAATAAGTTTTTCAGATAAAAATTTCAATTTTTTTAGGTTTTGGGAGGATTATTCATTTTTTTGGGGGTGGTCATGAATTAAAGTCCTTTTCGCGCTAGGGCGCTTAGTTTAGGAGATATGGGCAAAATAAGTTTTTCATATCAAAATTTAAATTTTTTTAGGTTTTGGGTGGATTTTTCGATTTTTTGGGGGTGGTCACGAATTAAAGTCCATTTCGCCCTAGGACGCATATTTAAGGAGATATGGGCAAAATAACTTTTTCATATAAAAATTGCAATTTTTTTAGGTTTTGAGTGGATTATTAATTTTTTTGGGGTGTTACGAATTAAAGTCCTTTTCGCTCTAGGACGCGTATATACGAAGATATGGGCAAAATAAGTTTTTCAGATAAAAATTTCAATTTTGTTAGGTTTTGGGAGGATTATTCATTTTTTTTGGGGTGGTCATGAATTAAAGTCCTTTTCGCGCTAGGGCGCTTAGTTTAGGAGATATGGGCAAACAAAGTTTTTCATATCAAAATTTAAATTTTTCTAGGTTTTGGGTGGATTTGTCAATTTTTTGGGGTGTTACTAATTAAAGTCCTTTTCGCTATAGGACGCCTATTTAAGGAGATATGGGCAAAAAAAATGTTCATATTTAAATTTCCATTTTTTTTAGGTTTTGGGTGGATTTGTCAATTTTTTGGGGGTTGTCACGAATTAAAGTCCTTTTCGCCCTAGGACGCATATTTAAGGAGATATGGGCAAAATAAGTTTTTCATATAAAAATTGCAATTTTTTTAGGTTTTGAGTGGATTATTAAATTTTTTGGGGTGTTACGAATTAAAGGCCCTTTCGCTCTAGGACGCGTATATACGAAGATATAGGCAAAATAAGATTTTCAGATAAAAATTTCAATTTTTTTAGGTTTTGGGAGGATTATTCAATTTTTTTGGGGGTGGTCATGAATTAAAGTCCTTTTCGAGCTAGGGCACTTAGTTTAGGAGATATGGGCAAAATAAGTTTTTCATATCAAAATTTAAATTTTTTTAGGTTTTGGGTGGATTTGTCAATTTTTTGGGGGTGGTCACGAATTAAAGTCCTTTTCGCCCTTGGACGTATATTTAAGGAGATATGGGCAAAATAATTTTCATATAAAAATTGCAATTTTTTTAGGTTTTGAGCGGATTATTAAATTTTTTGGGGTGTTACGAATTAAAGCCCTTTTCGCTCTAGGACGCGTCTATACGAAGATGTGGGCAAAATAAGATTTTCAGATAAAAATTTCAATTTTTTTAGGTTTTGGGAGGATTTTTTTGGGGGTGGTCATGAATTAAAGTCCTTTTCGCGCTAGGGCGCTTGTTTAGGAGATATGGGCAAAATAAGTTTTTCATATGAAAATTTAAATTTTTTTAGGTGTTGGGTGGATTTGTCGATCTTTTTGGGGTGGTCACGAATTAAAGTCCATTTCGCTCTAGGACGCATATTTAAGGAGATATGGGCAAAATAACTTTTTCATATAAAAATTGCAATTTTTTTAGGTTTTGAGCGGATTATTAAATTTTTTGGGGTGTTACGAATTAAAGTCCTTTTCGCTCTATGACGCGTATATACGAAGATATGGGCAAAATAAGATTTTCAGATAAAAATTTCAATTTTTTTAGGTTTTGGTTGGATTATTAAGTTTTTTGGGGTGGTCATGAATTAAAGTCCTTTTCGCGCTAGGACGCTTAGTTTAGGAGATATGGGCAAAATAAGTTTTTCATATCAAAATTTAAATTTTTTTAGGTTTTGGGTGGATTTGTCAATTTTTTAGGGGTGGTCACGAATTAAAGTCCTTTTCGCCCTAGGACGTATATTTAAGGAGATATGGGCAAAATAACTTTTTCATATAAAAATTGCAATTTTTTTAGGTTTTGAGCGGATTATTAAATTTTTTTACGAATTAAAGTCCTTTTCGCTCTAGGACGCGTATATACGAAGATATGGGCAAAATAAGATTTTCAGATAAAAATTTCAATTTTTTTAGGTTTCGGGAGGATTATTCAATTTTTTTGGGGCAAAATAACTTTTTCATATAAAAATCGCAATTTTTTTAGGTTTGAGCGGATTATTAATTTTTTTGGGGTGTTACGAATTAAAGTCCTTTTCGCTCTAGGACGCGTATATACGAAGATATGGGCAAAATAAGTTTTTCAGATAAAAATTTCAGTTTTTTTAGGTTTTGGGACTATTATTCAATTTTTTTGGGGGTGGTCATGAATTAAAGTCCTTTTCGCGCTAGGGCGCTTAGTTTAGGAGATATGGGCAAAATAAGTTTTTCATATCAAAATTTAATTTTTTTTTAGGTTTTGGGTGGATTTGTCAATTTTTTGGGTGTGGTCACGAATTAAAGTCCTTTTCGCCCTAGGACGTATATTTAAGGAGATATGGGCAAAATAACTTTTTCATATAAAAATTGCAATTTTTTTAGGTTTTGAGCGGATTATTAAATTTTTTGGGGTGTTACGAATTAAAGTCCTTTTCGCTCTAGGACGCGTATATACGAAGATGTGGCAAAATAAGTTTTTCAGATAAAAATTTCAATTTTTTTTTAGGTTTTTGGAGGATTTTTTTGGGGGTGGTCATGAATTAAAGTCCTTTTCGCGCTAGGACGCTTAGTTTAGGAGATATGGGCAAAATAAGTTTTTCATATCAAAATTTAAATTTTTTTAGGTTTTGGGTGGATTTGTCAATTTTTTAGGGGTGGTCACGAATTAAAGTCCTTTTCGCCCTAGGACGTATATTTAAGGAGATATGGGCAAAATAACTTTTTCATATAAAAATTGCAATTTTTTTTAGGTTTTGAGCGGATTATTAAATTTTTTTACGAATTAAAGTCCTTTTCGCTCTAGGACGCGTATATACGAAGATATGGGCAAAATAAGTTTTTCAGATAAAAATTTCAGTTTTTTTAGGTTTTGGGACTATTATTCAATTTTTTTGGGGGTGGTCATGAATTAAAGTCCTTTTCGCGCTAGGGCGCTTAGTTTAGGAGATATGGGCAAAATAAGTTTTTCATATCAAAATTTAATTTTTTTTAGGTTTTGGGTGGATTTGTCAATTTTTTGGGTGTGGTCACGAATTAAAGTCCTTTTCGCCCTAGGACGTATATTTAAGGAGATATGGGCAAAATAACTTTTTCATATAAAAATTGCAATTTTTTTAGGTTTTGAGCGGATTATTAAATTTTTTGGGGTGTTACGAATTAAAGTCCTTTTCGCTCTAGGACGCGTATATACGAAGATGTGGCAAAATAAGTTTTTCAGATAAAAATTTCAATTTTTTTTAGGTTTTTGGAGGATTTTTTTGGGGGTGGTCATGAATTAAAGTCCTTTTCGCGCTAGGGTGCTTACTTTAGGAGATATGGGCAAAATAAGTTTTTCATATCAAAAATTAAATTTTTTTAGGTTTTGGGTGGATTTGTCAATTTTTTGGGGGTGGTCACGAATTAAAGTCCTTTTCGCCCTAGGACGTATATTTAAGGAGATTTGGGCAAAATAACTTTTTCATATAAAAATTGCAATTTTTTAGGTTTTGAGCGGATTATTAAATTTTTTGGGGTGTTACGAATTAAAGTCCTTTTCGCTCTAGGACGCGTATATACGAAGATATGGGCAAAATAAGATTTTCAGACAAACATTTAAATTTTTTTAGGTTTTGGGAGGATTATTCAATTTTTTTGGGGGTGGTCATGAATTAAAGTCCTTTTCGCGCTAGGGCGCTTAGTTTAGGAGATATGGGCAAAATAAGTTTTTCATATCAAAATTTAAATTTTTTTAGGTTTTGGGTATATTTGTCAATTTTTTGGGGGTGGTCACAAATTAAAGTCCTTTTCGCTCTAGGACGCGTATATACGAAGATATGGGCAAAATAAGATTTTCAGACAAACATTTAAATTTGTTAGGTTTTGGGAGGATTATTCAATTTTTTTGGGGTTGGTCATGAATTAAAGTCCTTTTCGCGCTAGGGCGCTTAGTTTAGGAGATATGGGCAAAATAACTTTTTCATATAAAAATTGCAATTTTTTTAGGTTTTGAGCGGATTATTAAATTTTTTGGGGTGTTACGAATTAAAGTCTTTTTCGCTCTAGGACGCGTATATACGAAGATATAGGCAAAATAAGATTTTCAGATAAAAATTTCAATTTTTTTAGGTTTTGGGAGGATTATTCAATTTTTTTGGGGGTGGTCATGAATTAAAGTCCTTTTCGAGCTAGGGCGCTTAGTTTAGGAGATATGGGCAAAATAAGTTTTTCATATCAAAATTTAAATTTTTTTAGGTTTTGGGTGGATTTGTCAATTTTTTGGGGGTGGTCACGAATTAAAGTCCTTTTCGCCCTTGGACGTATATTTAAGGAGATATGGGCAAAATAATTTTCATATAAAAACTGCAATTTTTTTAGTTTTGAGCGGATTATTAAATTTTTTGGGGTGTTACGAATTAAAGCCCTTTTCGCTCTAGGACGCGTCTATACGAAGATGTGGGCAAAATAAGATTTTCAGATAAAAATTTCAATTTTTTTAGGTTTTGGGAGGATTTTTTTGGGGGTGGTCATGAATTAAAGTCCTTTTCGCGCTAGGGCGCTTGTTTAGGAGATATGGGCAAAATAAGTTTTTCATATAAAAATTTAAATTTTTTTTAGGTGTTGGGTGGATTTGTCACTTTTTTGGGTGTGGTCACGAATTAAAGTCCTTTTCGCCCTAGGGCGTATATTTAAGGAGATATGGGCAAAATAACTTTTTCATATAAAAATTGCAATTTTTTTCGGTTTTGAGCGGATTATTAAATTTTTTGGGGTGTTACGAATTAAAGTCCTTTTCGCTCTAGGACGCGTATATACGAAGATATGGGCAAAATAATTTTTTCAGATAAAAATTTCAATTTTTTTAGGTTTTGGGAGGATTATTCAATTTTTTGGGGGTGGTCATGAATTAAAGTCCTTTCCGCGCTAGGGCGCTTAGTTTAGGAGATATGGGCAAAATAAGTTTTTCATATCAAAATTTAAATTTTTTTAGGTTTTGGGTGGATTTGTCGATCTTTTTGGGGTGGTCACGAATTAAAGTCCATTTCGCTCTAGGACGCATATTTAAGGAGATATGGGCAAAATAACTTTTTCATATAAAAATTGCAATTTTTTTAGGTGTTGAGCGGATTACTAAATTTTTTGGGGTGTTACGAATTAAAGTCCTTTTCGCTCTAGGACGAGTATATACGAAGATATGGGCAAAATAAGATTTTCAGATAAAAATTTCAATTTTTTTAGGTTTTGGGAGGATTATTCAATTTTTTTGGGGGTGGTCATGAATTAAAGTCCTTTTCGCGCTAGGGCGCTTAGTTTAGGAGATATGGGCAAAATAAGTTTTTCATATCAAAATTTAAATTTTAAGGTTTTGGGTGGATTTGTCAATTTTTTGGGGGTGGTCACGAATTAAAGTCCTTTTCGCCCTAGGACGTATATTTAAGGAGATATGGGCAAAATAACTTTTTCATATAAAAATTGAAATTGTTTTAGGTTTTGAGCGGATTATTAAATTTTTTGGAGTGTTACGAATTAAAGTCCTCTTCGCTCTAGGACGCGTATATACGAAGATATGGGCAAAATAAGTTTTTCAGATAAAAATTTCAATTTTTTTAGGTTTTGGGAGGATTATTCAAGTTTTTTGGGGGTGGTCATGAATTAAAGTCCTTTTCGCGCTAGGGCGCTTAGTTTAGGAGATATGGGCAAAATAAGTTTTTCATATCAAAATTTAAATTTTTTAGGTTTTGGGTGGATTTGTCGATCTTTTTGGGGTGGTCACGAATTAAAATCCATTTCGCCCTAGGACGCATATTTAAGGAGATATGGGCAAAATAACTCTTTCATATAAAAATTGCAATTTTTTTAGATTTGAGCGGATTATTAAATTTTTTGGGGTGTTACGAATTAAAGTCCTTTTCGCTCTAGGACGCGTATATACGAAGATATGGGCAAAATAAGATTTTCAGATAAAAATTTCAATTTTTTTAGGTTTTGGGAGGATTATTCAATTTTTTTTGGGGGTGGTCATGAATTAAAGTCCTTTTCGTGCTAGGGCGCTTAGTTTAGGAGATATGGGCAAAATAAGTTTTTCATATCAAAATTTAAATTTTTTTAGGTTTTGGGTGGATTTGTCGATCTTTTTGGGGTGGTCACGAATTAAAGTCCATTTCGCTCTAGGACGCATATTTAAGGAGATATGGGCAAAATAACTTTTTCATATAAAAATTGCAATTTTTTTAGGTGTTGAGCGGATTATTAAATTTTTTGGGGTGTTACGAATTAAAGTCCTTTTCGCTCTAGGACGCGTATATACGAAGATATGGGTATAAGATTTTCAGATAAAAATTTCAATTTTTTTAGGTTTTGGTAGGATTATTCAATTTTTTTGGGGGTGGTCATGAATTAAAGTCCTTTTCGCGCTAGGGCGCTTAGTTTAGGAGATATGGGCAAAATAAGTTTTTCATATGAAAATTTAAATTTTTTTAGGTTTTGGGTGGATTTGTCGATCTTTTTGGGGTGGTCACGACGCATATTTAAGGAGATATGGGCAAAATAACTTTTTCATATAAAAATTGCAATTTCATATAAAAATTGCAATTTTTTTAGGTTTTGAGCGGATTATTTTTTTTTTTTTTTTTTTTTTTTTTTTTTTTTTTTTTTTTTTTTTTTTTTTTTTTTTTTTTTTTTTTTTTTTTTTTTTTTTTTTTTTTTTTTTTTTTATTTTTTAGGTTTTGGGAGGATTATTCAATTTTTTTGGGGGTGGTCATGAATTAAAGTCCTTTTCGAGCTAGGGCACTTAGTTTAGGAGATATGGGCAAAATAAGTTTTTCATATCAAAATTTAAATTTTTTTAGGTTTTGGGTGGATTTGTCAATTTTTTGGGGGTGGTCACGAATTAAAGTCCTTTTCGCCCTTGGACGTATATTTAAGGAGATATGGGCAAAATAATTTTCATATAAAAATTGCAATTTTTTTAGGTTTTGAGCGGATTATTAAATTTTTTGGGGTGTTACGAATTAAAGCCCTTTTCGCTCTAGGACGCGTCTATACGAAGATGTGGGCAAAATAAGATTTTCAGATAAAAATTTCAATTTTTTTAGGTTTTGGGAGGATTTTTTTGGGGGTGGTCATGAATTAAAGTCCTTTTCGCGCTAGGGCGCTTGTTTAGGAGATATGGGCAAAATAAGTTTTTCATATGAAAATTTAAATTTTTTTAGGTGTTGGGTGGATTTGTCGATCTTTTTGGGGTGGTCACGAATTAAAGTCCATTTCGCTCTAGGACGCATATTTAAGGAGATATGGGCAAAATAACTTTTTCATATAAAAATTGCAATTTTTTTAGGTGTTGAGCGGATTATTAAATTTTTTGGGGTGTTACGAATTAAAGTCCTTTTCGCTCTAGGACGAGTATATACGAAGATATGGGCAAAATAAGATTTTCAGATAAAAATTTCAATTTTTTTAGGTTTTGGGAGGATTATTCAATTTTTTTGGGGGTGGTCATGAATTAAAGTCCTTTTCGCGCTAGGGCGCTTAGTTTAGGAGATATGGGCAAAATAAGTTTTTCATATCAAAATTTAAATTTTTTAGGTTTCATATTTAAATTTCCATTTTTTTAGGTTTTGGGTGGATTTGTCGATTTTTTTTGGGGTGGTCACGAATTAAAGTCCATTTCGCCCTAGGACGCATATTTAAGGAGATATGGGCAAAATAACTTTTTCATATAAAAATTGCAATTTTTTTAGGTTTTGAGCGGATTATTAAATTTTTTTACGAATTAAAGTCCTTTTCGCTCTAGGACGCGTATATACGAAGATATGGGCAAAATAAGATTTTCAGATAAAAATTTCAATTTTTTTAGGTTTTGGGAGGATTATTCAATTTTTTTTTGGGGCAAAATAACTTTTTCATATAAAAATCGCAATTTTTTTAGGTTTGAGCGGATTATTAAATTTTTTGGGGTGTTACGAATTAAAGTCCTTTTCGCTCTAGGACGAGTATATACGAAGATATGGGCAAAATAAGATTTTCAGATAAAAATTTCAATTTTTTTAGGTTTTGGGAGGATTATTCAATTTTTTTGGGGGTGGTCATGAATTAAAGTCCTTTTCGCGCTAGGGCGCTTAGTTTAGGAGATATGGGCAAAATAAGTTTTTCATATCAAAATTTAAATTTTAAGGTTTTGGGTGGATTTGTCAATTTTTTGGGGGTGGTCACGAATTAAAGTCCTTTTCGCCCTAGGACGTATATTTAAGGAGATATGGGCAAAATAACTTTTTCATATAAAAATTGAAATTGTTTTAGGTTTTGAGCGGATTATTAAATTTTTTGGAGTGTTACGAATTAAAGTCCTCTTCGCTCTAGGACGCGTATATACGAAGATATGGGCAAAATAAGTTTTTCAGATCAAAATTTAAATTTTTTTAGGTTTTGGGAGGATTATTCAAGTTTTTTGGGGGTGGTCATGAATTAAAGTCCTTTTCGCGCTAGGGCGCTTAGTTTAGGAGATATGGGCAAAATAAGTTTTTCATATCAAAATTTAAATTTTTTAGGTTTTGGGTGGATTTGTCGATCTTTTTGGGGTGGTCACGAATTAAAGTCCATTTCGCCCTAGGACGCATATTTAAGGAGATATGGGCAAAATAACTTTTTCATATAAAAATTGCAATTTTTTTAGATTTGAGCGGATTATTAAATTTTTTGGGGTGTTACGAATTAAAGTCCTTTTCGCTCTAGGACGCGTATATACGAAGATATGGGCAAAATAAGATTTTCAGATAAAAATTTCAATTTTTTTAGGTTTTGGGAGGATTATTCAATTTTTTTTGGGGGTGGTCATGAATTAAAGTCCTTTTCGTGCTAGGGCGCTTAGTTTAGGAGATATGGGCAAAATAAGTTTTTCATATCAAAATTTAAATTTTTTTAGGTTTTGGGTGGATTTGTCGATCTTTTTGGGGTGGTCACGAATTAAAGTCCATTTCGCTCTAGGACGCATATTTAAGGAGATATGGGCAAAATAACTTTTTCATATAAAAATTGCAATTTTTTTAGGTGTTGAGCGGATTATTAAATTTTTTGGGGTGTTACGAATTAAAGTCCTTTTCGCTCTAGGACGCGTATATACGAAGATATGGGTAAAATAAGATTTTCAGATAAAAATTTCAATTTTTTTAGGTTTTGGTAGGATTATTCAATTTTTTTGGGGGTGGTCATGAATTAAAGTCCTTTTCGCGCTAGGGCGCTTAGTTTAGGAGATATGGGCAAAATAAGTTTTTCATATGAAAATTTAAATTTTTTAGGTTTTGGGTGGATTTGTCGATCTTTTTGGGGTGGTCACGAATTAAAGTCCATTTCGCCCTAGGACGCATATTTAAGGAGATATGGGCAAAATAACTTTTTCATATAAAAATTGCAATTTCATATAAAAATTGCAATTTTTTTAGGTTTTGAGCGGATTATTAAATTTTTTGGGGTGTTACGAATTAAAGTCTTTTTCGCTCTAGGACGCGTATATACGAAGATATAGGCAAAATAAGATTTTCAGATAAAAATTTCAATTTTTTTAGGTTTTGGGAGGATTATTCAATTTTTTTGGGGGTGGTCATGAATTAAAGTCCTTTTCGAGCTAGGGCACTTAGTTTAGGAGATATGGGCAAAATAAGTTTTTCATATCAAAATTTAAATTTTTTTAGGTTTTGGGTGGATTTGTCAATTTTTTGGGGGTGGTCACGAATTAAAGTCCTTTTCGCCCTTGGACGTATATTTAAGGAGATATGGGCAAAATAATTTTCATATAAAAATTGCAATTTTTTTAGGTTTTGAGCGGATTATTAAATTTTTTGGGGTGTTACGAATTAAAGCCCTTTTCGCTCTAGGACGCGTCTATACGAAGATGTGGGCAAAATAAGATTTTCAGATAAAAATTTCAATTTTTTTAGGTTTTGGGAGGATTTTTTTGGGGGTGGTCATGAATTAAAGTCCTTTTCGCGCTAGGGCGCTTGTTTAGGAGATATGGGCAAAATAAGTTTTTCATATGAAAATTTAAATTTTTTTAGGTGTTGGGTGGATTTGTCGATCTTTTTGGGGTGGTCACGAATTAAAGTCCATTTCGCTCTAGGACGCATATTTAAGGAGATATGGGCAAAATAACTTTTTCATATAAAAATTGCAATTTTTTTAGGTGTTGAGCGGATTATTAAATTTTTTGGGGTGTTACGAATTAAAGTCCTTTTCGCTCTAGGACGAGTATATACGAAGATATGGGCAAAATAAGATTTTCAGATAAAAATTTCAATTTTTTTAGGTTTTGGGAGGATTATTCAATTTTTTTGGGGGTGGTCATGAATTAAAGTCCTTTTCGCGCTAGGGCGCTTAGTTTAGGAGATATGGGCAAAATAAGTTTTTCATATCAAAATTTAAATTTTTTAGGTTTCATATTTAAATTTCCATTTTTTTAGGTTTTGGGTGGATTTGTCGATTTTTTTTGGGGTGGTCACGAATTAAAGTCCATTTCGCCCTAGGACGCATATTTAAGGAGATATGGGCAAAATAACTTTTTCATATAAAAATTGCAATTTTTTTAGGTTTTGAGCGGATTATTAAATTTTTTTACGAATTAAAGTCCTTTTCGCTCTAGGACGCGTATATACGAAGATATGGGCAAAATAAGATTTTCAGATAAAAATTTCAATTTTTTTAGGTTTTGGGAGGATTATTCAATTTTTTTTTGGGGCAAAATAACTTTTTCATATAAAAATCGCAATTTTTTTAGGTTTGAGCGGATTATTAAATTTTTTGGGGTGTTACGAATTAAAGTCCTTTTCGCTCTAGGACGCGTATATACGAAGATATGGGCAAAATAAGTTTTTCAGATAAAAATTTCAGTTTTTTTAGGTTTTGGGACTATTATTCAATTTTTTTGGGGGTGGTCATGAATTAAAGTCCTTTTCGCGCTAGGGCGCTTAGTTTAGGAGATATGGGCAAAATAAGTTTTTCATATCAAAATTTAATTTTTTTTTAGGTTTTGGGTGGATTTGTCAATTTTTTGGGTGTGGTCACGAATTAAAGTCCTTTTCGCCCTAGGACGTATATTTAAGGAGATATGGGCAAAATAACTTTTTCATATAAAAATTGCAATTTTTTTAGGTTTTGAGCGGATTATTAAATTTTTTGGGGTGTTACGAATTAAAGTCCTTTTCGCTCTAGGACGCGTATATACGAAGATGTGGCAAAATAAGTTTTTCAGATAAAAATTTCAATTTTTTTTTAGGTTTTTGGAGGATTTTTTTGGGGGTGGTCATGAATTAAAGTCCTTTTCGCGCTAGGACGCTTAGTTTAGGAGATATGGGCAAAATAAGTTTTTCATATCAAAATTTAAATTTTTTTAGGTTTTGGGTGGATTTGTCAATTTTTTAGGGGTGGTCACGAATTAAAGTCCTTTTCGCCCTAGGACGTATATTTAAGGAGATATGGGCAAAATAACTTTTTCATATAAAAATTGCAATTTTTTTAGGTTTTGAGCGGATTATTAAATTTTTTTACGAATTAAAGTGCTTTTCGCTCTAGGACGCGTATATACGAAGATATGGGCAAAATAAGATTTTCAGATAAAAATTTCAATTTTTTTAGGTTTTGGAGGATTATTCAATTTTTTTGGGGCAAAATAACTTTTTCATATAAAAATTGCAATTTTTTTAGGTTTGAGCGGATTATTAAATTTTTTGGGGTGTTACGAATTAAAGTCCTTTTCGCTCTAGGACGCGTATATACGAAGATATGGGCAAAATAAGTTTTTCAGATAAAAATTAAAGTTTTTTAGGTTTTGGGACTATTATTCAATTTTTTTGGGGGTGGTCATGAATTAAAGTCCTTTTCGCGCTAGGGCGCTTAGTTTAGGAGATATGGGCAAAATAAGTTTTTCATATCAAAATTTAATTTTTTTTAGGTTTTGAGTGGATTTGTCAATTTTTTGGGTGTGGTCACGAATTAAAGTCCTTTTCGCCCTAGGACGTATATTTAAGGAGATATGGGCAAAATAACTTTTTCATATAAAAATTGCAATTTTTTTAGGTTTTGAGCGGATTATTAAATTTTTTGGGGTGTTACGAATTAAAGTCCTTTTCGCTCTAGGACGCGTATATACGAAGATGTGGCAAAATAAGTTTTTCAGATAAAAATTTCAATTTTTTTTAGGTTTTTGGAGGATTTTTTTGGGGGTGGTCATGAATTAAAGTCCTTTTCGCGCTAGGGTGCTTACTTTAGGAGATATGGGAAAAATAAGTTTTTCATATCAAAAATTAAATTTTTTTAGGTTTTGGGTGGATTTGTCAATTTTTTGGGGGTGGTCACGAATTAAAGTCCTTTTCGCCCTAGGACGTATATTTAAGGAGATTTGGGCAAAATAACTTTTTCATATAAAAATTGCAATTTTTTAGGTTTTGAGCGGATTATTAAATTTTTTGGGGTGTTACGAATTAAAGTCCTTTTCGCTCTAGGACGCGTATATACGAAGATATGGGCAAAATAAGATTTTCAGACAAACATTTAAATTTTTTTAGGTTTTGGGAGGATTATTCAATTTTTTTGGGGGTGGTCATGAATTAAAGTCCTTTTCGCTCTAGGACGCGTATATACGAAGATATGGGCAAAATAAGATTTTCAGATAAAAATTTCAATTTTTTTAGGTTTTGGGAGGATTATTCAATTTTTTTTTTTGGGGCAAAATAACTTTTTCATATAAAAATCGCAATTTTTTTAGGTTTGAGCGGATTATTCAATTTTTTGGGGTGTTACGAATTAAAGTCCTTTTCGCTCTAGGACGCGTATATACGAAGATATGGGCAAAATAAGTTTTTCAGATAAAAATTTCAGTTTTTTTAGGTTTTGGGACTATTATTCAATTTTTTTGGGGGTGGTCATGAATTAAAGTCCTTTTCGCGCTAGGGCGCTTAGTTTAGGAGATATGGGCAAAATAAGTTTTTCATATCAAAATTTAATTTTTTTTTAGGTTTTGGGTGGATTTGTCAATTTTTTGGGTGTGGTCACGAATTAAAGTCCTTTTCGCCCTAGGACGTATATTTAAGGAGATATGGGCAAAATAACTTTTTCATATAAAAATTGCAATTTTTTTAGGTTTTGAGCGGATTATTAAATTTTTTGGGGTGTTACGAATTAAAGTCCTTTTCGCTCTAGGACGCGTATATACGAAGATGTGGCAAAATAAGTTTTTCAGATAAAAATTTCAATTTTTTTTTAGGTTTTTGGAGGATTTTTTTGGGGGTGGTCATGAATTAAAGTCCTTTTCGCGCTAGGACGCTTAGTTTAGGAGATATGGGCAAAATAAGTTTTTCATATCAAAATTTAAATTTTTTTAGGTTTTGGGTGGATTTGTCAATTTTTTAGGGGTGGTCACGAATTAAAGTCCTTTTCGCCCTAGGACGTATTTTTAAGGAGATATGGGCAAAATAACTTTTTCATATAAAAATTGCAATTTTTTTTAGGTTTTGAGCGGATTATTAAATTTTTTTACGAATTAAAGTGCTTTTCGCTCTAGGACGCGTATATACGAAGATATGGGCAAAATAAGTTTTTCAGATGAAAATTAAAGTTTTTTTAGGTTTTGGGACTATTATTCAATTTTTTTGGGGGTGGTCATGAATTAAAGTCCTTTTCGCGCTAGGGCGCTTAGTTTAGGAGATATGGGCAAAATAAGTTTTTCATATCAAAATTTAATTTTTTTTAGGTTTTGAGTGGATTTGTCAATTTTTTGGGTGTGGTCACGAATTAAAGTCCTTTTCGCCCTAGGACGTATATTTAAGGAGATATGGGCAAAATAACTTTTTCATATAAAAATTGCAATTTTTTTAGGTTTTGAGCGGATTATTAAATTTTTTGGGGTGTTACGAATTAAAGTCCTTTTCGCTCTAGGACGCGTATATACGAAGATGTGGCAAAATAAGTTTTTCAGATAAAAATTTCAATTTTTTTTAGGTTTTTGGAGGATTTTTTTGGGGGTGGTCATGAATTAAAGTCCTTTTCGCGCTAGGGTGCTTACTTTAGGAGATATGGCAAAAATAAGTTTTTCATATCAAAAATTAAATTTTTTTAGGTTTTGGGTGGATTTGTCAATTTTTTGGGGGTGGTCACGAATTAAAGTCCTTTTCGCCCTAGGACGTATATTTAAGGAGATTTGGGCAAAATAACTTTTTCATATAAAAATTGCAATTTTTTAGGTTTTGAGCGGATTATTAAATTTTTTGGGGTGTTACGAATTAAAGTCCTTTTCGCTCTAGGACGCGTATATACGAAGATATGGGCAAAATAAGATTTTCAGACAAACATTTAAATTTTTTTAGGTTTTGGGAGGATTATTCAATTTTTTTGGGGGTGGTCATGAATTAAAGTCCTTTTCGCTCTAGGACGCGTATATACGAAGAAATGGGCAAAATAAGATTTTCAGATAAACATTTAAATTTTTTTAGGTTTTGGGAGGATTATTCAATTTTTTTTTTTGGGGCAAAATAACTTTTTCATATAAAAATCGCAATTTTTTTAGGTTTGAGCGGATTATTAAATTTTTTGGGGTGTTACGAATTAAAGTCCTTTTCGCTCTAGGACGCGTATATACGAAGATATGGGCAAAATAAGTTTTTCAGATAAAAATTTCAGTTTTTTTAGGTTTTGGGACTATTATTCAATTTTTTTGGGGGTGGTCATGAATTAAAGTCCTTTTCGCGCTAGGGCGCTTAGTTTAGGAGATATGGGCAAAATAAGTTTTTCATATCAAAATTTAATTTTTTTTTAGGTTTTGGGTGGATTTGTCAATTTTTTGGGTGTGGTCACGAATTAAAGTCCTTTTCGCCCTAGGACGTATATTTAAGGAGATATGGGCAAAATAACTTTTTCATATAAAAATTGCAATTTTTTTAGGTTTTGAGCGGATTATTAAATTTTTTGGGGTGTTACGAATTAAAGTCCTTTTCGCTCTAGGACGCGTATATACGAAGATGTGGCAAAATAAGTTTTTCAGATAAAAATTTCAATTTTTTTTTAGGTTTTTGGAGGATTTTTTTGGGGGTGGTCATGAATTAAAGTCCTTTTCGCGCTAGGACGCTTAGTTTAGGAGATATGGGCAAAATAAGTTTTTCATATCAAAATTTAAATTTTTTTAGGTTTTGGGTGGATTTGTCAATTTTTTAGGGGTGGTCACGAATTAAAGTCCTTTTCGCCCTAGGACGTATTTTTAAGGAGATATGGGCAAAATAACTTTTTCATATAAAAATTGCAATTTTTTTTAGGTTTTGAGCGGATTATTAAATTTTTTTACGAATTAAAGTGCTTTTCGCTCTAGGACGCGTATATACGAAGATATGGGCAAAATAAGATTTTCAGATAAAAATTTCAATTTTTTTAGGTTTTGGAGGATTATTCAATTTTTTTGGGGCAAAATAACTTTTTCATATAAAAATTGCAATTTTTTTTGGTTTGAGCGGATTATTAAATTTTTTGGGGTGTTACGAATTAAAGTCCTTTTCGCTCTAGGACGCGTATATACGAAGATATGGGCAAAATAAGTTTTTCAGATGAAAATTAAAGTTTTTTTAGGTTTTGGGACTATTATTCAATTTTTTTGGGGGTGGTCATGAATTAAAGTCCTTTTCGCGCTAGGGCGCTTAGTTTAGGAGATATGGGCAAAATAAGTTTTTCATATCAAAATTTAATTTTTTTTAGGTTTTGAGTGGATTTGTCAATTTTTTGGGTGTGGTCACGAATTAAAGTCCTTTTCGCCCTAGGACGTATATTTAAGGAGATATGGGCAAAATAACTTTTTCATATAAAAATTGCAATTTTTTTAGGTTTTGAGCGGATTATTAAATTTTTTGGGGTGTTACGAATTAAAGTCCTTTTCGCTCTAGGACGCGTATATACGAAGATGTGGCAAAATAAGTTTTTCAGATAAAAATTTCAATTTTTTTTAGGTTTTTGGAGGATTTTTTTGGGGGTGGTCATGAATTAAAGTCCTTTTCGCGCTAGGGTGCTTACTTTAGGAGATATGGCAAAAATAAGTTTTTCATATCAAAAATTAAATTTTTTTAGGTTTTGGGTGGATTTGTCAATTTTTTGGGGGTGGTCACGAATTAAAGTCCTTTTCGCCCTAGGACGTATATTTAAGGAGATTTGGGCAAAATAACTTTTTCATATAAAAATTGCAATTTTTTAGGTTTTGAGCGGATTATTAAATTTTTTGGGGTGTTACGAATTAAAGTCCTTTTCGCTCTAGGACGCGTATATACGAAGATATGGGCAAAATAAGATTTTCAGACAAACATTTAAATTTTTTTAGGTTTTGGGAGGATTATTCAATTTTTTTGGGGGTGGTCATGAATTAAAGTCCTTTTCGCGCTAGGGCGCTTAGTTTAGGAGATATGGGCAAAATAAGTTTTTCATATCAAAATTTAAATTTTTTTAGGTTTTGGGTATATTTGTCAATTTTTTGGGGGTGGTCACGAATTAAAGTCCTTTTCGCTCTAGGACGCGTATATACGAAGATATGGGCAAAATAAGATTTTCAGACAAACATTTAAATTTGTTAGGTTTTGGGAGGATTATTCAATTTTTTTGGGGTTGGTCATGAATTAAAGTCCTTTTCGCGCTAGGGCGCTTAGTTTAGGAGATATGGGCAAAATAACTTTTTCATATAAAAGTTGCAATTTTTTTAGGTTTTGAGCGGATTATTAAATTTTTTGGGGTGTTACGAATTAAAGTCTTTTTCGCTCTAGGACGCGTATATACGAAGATATAGGCAAAATAAGATTTTCAGATAAAAATTTCAATTTTTTTAGGTTTTGGGAGGATTATTCAATTTTTTTGGGGGTGGTCATGAATTAAAGTCCTTTTCGAGCTAGGGCGCTTAGTTTAGGAGATATGGGCAAAATAAGTTTTTCATATCAAAATTTAAATTTTTGTAGGTTTTGGGTGGATTTGTCAATTTTTTGGGGGTGGTCACGAATTAAAGTCCTTTTCGCCCTTGGACGTATATTTAAGGAGATATGGGCAAAATAATTTTCATATAAAAATTGCAATTTTTTTAGGTTTTGAGCGGATTATTAAATTTTTTGGGGTGTTACGAATTAAAGCCCTTTTCGCTCTAGGACGCGTCTATACGAAGATGTGGGCAAAATAAGATTTTCAGATAAAAATTTCAATTTTTTTAGGTTTTGGGAGGATTATTCAATTTTTTTGGGGGTGGTCATGAATTAAAGTCCTTTTCGCGCTAGGGCGCTTGTTTAGGAGATATGGGCAAAATAAGTTTTTCATATAAAAATTTAATTTTTTTTTAGGTGTTGGGTGGATTTGTCACTTTTTTGGGTGTGGTCACGAATTAAAGTCCTTTTCGCCCTAGGACGTATATTTAAGGAGATATGGGCAAAATAACTTTTTCATATAAAAATTGCAATTTTTTCGGTTTTGAGCGGATTATTAAATTTTTTGGGGTGTTACAAATTAAAGTCCTTTTCGCTCTAGGACGCGTATATACGAAGATATGGGCAAAATAATTTTTTCAGATAAAAATTTCAATTTTTTTAGGTTTTGGGAGGATTATTCAATTTTTTGGGGGTGGTCATGAATTAAAGTCCTTTCCGCGCTAGGGCGCTTAGTTTAGGAGATATGGGCAAAATAAGTTTTTCATATCAAAATTTAAATTTTTTTAGGTTTTGGGTGGATTTGTCGATCTTTTTGGGGTGGTCACGAATTAAAGTCCATTTCGCTCTAGGACGCATATTTAAGAAGATATGGGCAAAATAACTTTTTCATATAAAAATTGCAATTTTTTTAGGTGTTGAGCGGATTATTAAATTTTTTGGGGTGTTACGAATTAAAGTCCTTTTCGCTCTAGGACGAGTATATACGAAGATATGGGCAAAATAAGATTTTCAGATAAAAATTTCAATTTTTTTAGGTTTTGGAAGGATTATTCAATTTTTTTGGGGGTGGTCATGAATTAAAGTCCTTTTCGCGCTAGGGCGCTTAGTTTAGGAGATATGGGCAAAATAAGTTTTTCATATCAAAATTTAAATTTTAAGGTTTTGGGTGGATTTGTCAATTTTTTGGGGGTGGTCACGAATTAAAGTCCTTTTCGCCCTAGGACGTATATTTAAGGAGATATGGGCAAAATAACTTTTTCATATAAAAATTGAAATTGTTTTAGGTTTTGAGCGGATTAT
The DNA here is from genome assembly GCF_050003625.1 of Haematobia irritans. NCBI lineage: Eukaryota > Metazoa > Arthropoda > Insecta > Diptera > Muscidae > Haematobia > Haematobia irritans. The sequence continues at coordinate 69,258,439 of NC_134400.1, read as the reverse complement.
TAAATTTTTTGGAGTGTTACGAATTAAAGTCCTCTTCGCTCTAGGACGCGTATATACGAAGATATGGGCAAAATAAGTTTTTCAGATAAAAATTTCAATTTTTTTAGGTTTTGGGAGGATTATTCAAGTTTTTTGGGGGTGGTCATGAATTAAAGTCCTTTTCGCGCTAGGGCGCTTAGTTTAGGAGATATGGGCAAAATAAGTTTTTCATATCAAAATTTAAATTTTTTTAGGTTTTGGGTGGTGAATGCGTAGCACCGAGAAATAAAATAAATAAAAACACAAGGATTTAGTTTTTCTTTTCAATAATGTTTCAATAAAACGTAATTTTATTGAATTTTTTGGGAGATTAATTTACCTTTTACAAAACAATCGTTGGACGGACGTAATCCAGTAACGAACAATAACAAAAGCTTAGATGCCGCAAGACCGTAATGGCGCGACTCGTTAGAAAAATGTAACGAATTGTGCTGAAAGCACAGAGCTGCATCCAGAGCTTAGGGTACATTTTCTAGCGAGGGGGAAATTGTCATTTTACAAGATTTTAAGTCCCCATCTAACGAATAAATTTTGACCTTACGAATTTGAACTTAAACATTCCGCCCGCCTTGCAACATCCAGCTATGTTGTAATTGAAATTCATTAATACATAGACATTACATACAATATTTTAATATCAAAATAAATATAAAATGCGATGTCAGTTTCATTTTCAAATTGAGCAATTTTTTTTTTTTTTATTAGTTCTTTAAATTTTTTTTCAAACTTCATGAATTCTTAACTAAATGCTCGTAGAGCCGTTGACCCGGAGGGTCTGCAGTGTCTGGGTTACTGGCCAGGATGACCTACGACACTTATGGTTGGCATTGACCTGACACTATCCAGCCAAACATCGTTAGCTGCGCCAATGGGAATCCAGGACTCGAAAATATTTGTGTCTTTAGAACCCGTGCGTAGACATCGGGCCCTAGAACCAACCCCACCCCGGAAGGACGGTAAAACCTTGGGTCGGCCAGCTGGAGACACTCGAAATGTTCCCGTATCGTATCTGGAGCCGACGACGATGGGGTGACAACACGGGTCAGGTCTGTTACCCGGGCAGAAAAAACCAATTTACTTTCTGCATTGTGTCGGGAGACAGCAACAAGCGGACAAAATGCGTCTTGCGACGTCATCGCTGAGACAAGCCGTAGGCTGAGAGCTAAACTGCTACAAATCATACTGTACCCCGCACACGGGTCGAGGACAGCTCGGACAGGAATTCGACGATCGGACAAGACAAGCAAGAGGACTATAGTGGGACCAAGCGTGACGATTGGTTGTAGAACCAACATCGGATCAGATAGGGGAGCGGTATTCGTGATACAGTACGCGGACGAGTTAACGGACGAACTTGACTTGGACTTTCTCATCGACAAGGTTTGAGCGGAAGGACGTTGTTGCTGGTCAAATGAATGTAGCAGCGTATGGTGGCTATCTCCACATTCGCGGCACCTCTCGCGACTATTGCAGGTCGATCGCATGTGAGACCTGCCCAGACAGTTTGAACATACCCGATGCAACACTACAGTGCGCAATCGTTGCTCCAAACGCATGTTCAAAAATTTGCGACACGACCGTAGATTGTGACTTCGCATACACAACACACAGACATTCGAGTGCCCTCTTTTATTCACACCTGAATTCTTTTGGGCAGTCCCCGTAGGGGATAACGATGGTTTGGCTACGTTGGTTGCGGATACGTCAGCAGGAGCCGTATCAGCCCCCGACGGAGGGACAACTTTCTGCGTCGGTACTACCCCTGGTGAAGAGGCGACGACTGGGGTCATCCCGACGTCAGGGACCTGCTCGATGGCTGGTAACGGCTCGCGAAGAACCGGTGCAACATTATTTTCTAAAATCTCTCTTTCCTCATCGGACATCGGGACGTCATCTTCGTAATCAGGGAGAGTCTTAATAATTTCCCTCATATCTTCCATTGTACTGCGAAAAGAAAGATGACGCTTACTATATGAACGATCGAAAACTATTCGGTCAGTATGACCAATTTTACCACCGGTCGTCTTACAACACCGTTTGCCGTTCTCACGTCTGCAACTCTAACGCGACCGTCAGATCCTGGGTGGACGTCATCCACACGACCTAATTTCCACGATGTAGGAGGCAATTGCTCATCACGAATTACTACCAAGTCCCCTACTTCGATATCACGCTGCGGAAATTTCCATTTATACCTTTTCTGTAAGCCTTTCAAATATTCATCTTTCCACCGTAAGCAGAACTGTTGCGACAGCGCCTTCATTTTCCTAAATCGATGCACCAAATGAAGTGGTGATTCCTCCTCTAACTGTTCAGGAGGCGCCAAGATCGGAGATCCTACCAAAAAATGGCCAGGCGTAAGTGCCACCAACTCTTGAGAACTTTCACTCATCGGGCACAACGTCCTAGAATTTAAACAAGCCTCAATTCTCGAAAGAACAGTCGAAAACTCTTCAAATGTATATTTGAATCCAGATGCATGTTTCCTAAAATGCGTCTTGAAGCTTTTGACAGCAGCTTCCCAGAGACCACCCATATGTGGCGCCCCGGCAGGGATAAACTGCCAGGAAAGCTGCTGAAACTGGTATGCGGAACACACCTTATCACGTCCTTCTTTAAAAACACATCTCAAATCCTTTTCCATTTCGCGTGAAGCGCCTACAAAATTTGTACCATTATCCGAAAAAATGGTCTTGGGACAACCGCGTCGAGATATAAATCTGTGAAAAGCGGCCAGAAACGTTGTCGTAGACAAGTCTGATGTGGCTTCCAAGTGTATGGCCTTCGTCGAAAAGCATACAAAAACGCAAACATAACCCTTTGTTATCTTACATGCGCGCCCTATAAATGACTTAATTTCGAAAGGCCCCGCAAAATCAACGCCAGTCGTAGTAAACGGTCTGGTAAGTACAGTTCTCTCCGGTGGGAGAGCCGCCATGATCTGCGTACAAGACTTCTTCCTATCCAACAGACACCGTTTACACCGGTTAATAGTCGATCTAATCAAAGATGTTAAACGAGGAATCCAATACTCAATCCGAATAAGACGTAGAACCAACTGGTTCCCTCCGTGAATAGATATGTCGTGAACATATTTCACTAGTAACCTAGCGAATCTACTATTATACGGCACTATAATTGGATGTCGCTCACTATACGACAGGGTAGGACACCTACTCAAACGACCATTCAACCTCATAACCCCCTCCTCATCCAGGAATGGATTCAATGACAACAGCGAGCTCCAGGAACCTAACGGTTTCTTTTCCATCAAAAAACGGCACTCATCCGGATAATGAGCCCTTTGAGAAAGAACAGCTAGACGTAATCTCACTGCCTTTAATTCGGTTGCCGTCAACGTCGTGTCGTGATACACATTTCGACTAGCATGTGAATAATGGGTCCTGTGATAAAACCTAAATATATATGCGATGACTCGTAGAGCCCTATCTAACGAAGAAAATCTCTCTAAAATGTCCTCATAGTTCGTAAAAAACGATGCGTGAGTCTTGACCGCCCGTACCTCAACGTCAGTCTCAAGAGGGGTGAAATCATTTATATCCCACTGAGAACTATCTGAGCAGAGCCACTCTGGTCCATGCCACCAAAGCGACGAAACCGCCAACTCTGCAGGCGACACTCCGCGACTTCCCAAGTCGGCCGGATTGTCCTCAGAGCGAACATGGTACCAATTCTGTCCCCCAGTATTCTCCTGAATCCTACATACGCGATTCGCAACGAAAGTAGACCACGTAGATGGCGTCTTTCGAAGCCAAGAGCGGACGATCGTAGAATCCGTCCAACAATAAACACGGCGAAACTCAATATCTAGCTCCCTGGCTATAGACTTGTAAAGTTCGGAGGCCAAAACTGCCCCACAAAGCTCCAATCGTGGCAAAGATATAGATTTGATGGGGGCTACCTTAGTCTTACAAGATAGCAAATGGGTGAAGATTTGTCCCTGCGGCGTAACCACACGAACATATACTACCCCCGCGTATGCTTTTTCCGAGGCGTCGGAAAAAACATGTAATTCTACTTCACAGTCTGTGGAGTAATTGACCCATCGAGGAATACGAACGTGATTCACATCCTGATAGGTCTCGACAAACTTTCGCCATTGTCGCTCAGTTTGTAACGGAAGAGACTCGTCCCATCCTATCTTATCCAACCAAACCTGTTGCATAATTATCTTCGCCACTATAATAACTGGCCCCAGCCAGCCTACAGGGTCAAATAGCCTAGCTATAGCCGATAAAACCTCCCTCTTCGTAAACCGAGATTTCCGCTCAATCGGTTTCATCTCAAAATAAAATAAGTCCAACTGCGCATTCCACCTAATGCCCAACGGTTTCGAACTACTGGCCTCAACAAACTCCAGTAATTTGGCGTCAACCAAATGGTCAGCCGGAAGCGATTCTAAAATGGCTAGCTCATTAGAAGTCCACTTCCTCAGTTCAAACTTTGCCGATGATAGTACTCTAATCAATTGGTCCCTAGATTCAACAGCAGTATCCACGTCATGGTATCCTGTCAAAACATCATCCACGTACATGCACCTTCGTAGAATATGTGCCGCGTGGGGATAGTCATCTTCGGAGTCATCGGCCAATTGCAATAACGTCCGTATGGCTAAATAGGGAGCACAATTCACTCCAAATGTCACGGTCTGCAGCTCATAGTCTTGTACATCTTTTTGTGGGGAGTCCCTAAAGACAATTCGCTGCAGAGAAGTATGGGCCGAATTTACCCTAATTTGGCGGTACATCTGTGTGATGTCGCAATTAAAAACATATCTGAAAAATCTCCACCTCAAAATCAAATGAACCAATTCCAATTGTAATGTGGGTCCCACATAAAGAATGTCGTTCAGACTTTTACCATTTGAGGTCTTATGCGAAGCATTAAAGACAACTCGAAGTTTGGACGTCAATTTGTCCGGATTGATCACCGGGTGGTGTGGCAAATAACACACAGTTTGATCTGCAGGAGAAGTCGACGACACTGGTCTCATATGTTGCAAGTCCAAATATTCTTTAATCACCCCGTCATACATTAATTTTGTTTCAGGCTTTCGTAAAAGCGAAGCCTCACCACGAATAAACTGCTTCAAACAACTTGTCCGCGAATGTCCAAGCAAAACTTGTCCCTTTAATTCGGGTTTTATCGGAAGAGTCACTACGTATCTTCCATCGGAATCCCTATATGTGGTATTCTTAAAATTTTCTTCACAAAATTTATCTGCGGGAGAACAAATTGCCCGTCTTGGTAAGTCCTCTAATTCCCAAAACCGAAGAAGAGTCTTGTCAAGACCATCTTCTTCCATAAATTCAACAGTCGTTGAAAAAACTGTCACACTGGAAGTGGGAATTGAACCAGTAATGAGCCAACCGAAGACTGTCTGTTGAGCAATCAACGAACCTAAAATGCCGGAGCGAACCCCCTGTAATATAATTCTGGGATACACGTCTGCCCCCAACAATAGATCAACCGGACGACTATCGAACAGATTAGGATCAGCTAAACGTAAATTAGGCAAACGTGACATATAATTCCGACTCACTTGGAAAGACGGTAAATTCCCAGAAATCTTAGGCAGGACCAACGCAGTCGCCTCTACCAAGACCGATTCATCTATTGGTGACCCTATACTCAGAGGGCAAATACCGCGAGAAGTTATCGAAACCGATTGATTCACGCCCGATATCGAAGACGTCGCACTCGTTATCGAAATCCTAAGCAACTTTTGCATTTTTTCGGTAATAAAGGAGGCTTCCGATGCTGGGTCAATAAGAGCCCGAGCTGGGTACGTCATACCCTGATGAACGATGTTCACCATAGCCGTCCCTAATAGTACCGACCTGTTCTGGGAAACATGAAATACTTGCCTGGCCGAAGTGCCAGACACAATTCCAGACGAAGTGGAAGGCTGCGGATCAATCAAACCGCTAGAATCCGTAGGACGAGCGGCCGAAACTGTCGAGGACGTAGTCGCCACATTCGTAGAATGGTAAGAATCTCGATGAAGCAAAGTATGATGCCTTCCTTGACACTTCTCACAACTGCGAGATGTAGCACAGTTGTTAACGTCATGTCTACGAGATAGACAATTGAAACAACAGCGGTACCGTTTCACTGCAGTCAACCGATCATTCACAGAAAGATTCCTAAATCTCGGACAAACACGAAGATGATGGCTTTGTCGTGGACAAAGAACACACATCTTATCGACGGAATCTCTAGAAGAATGAGAAGTGTATTGCGAATTACGCGACCTAGATGGCGAAGATTTCGGAGCTGCATTCGTAAAATGCGTTCGCAGTTTCCTGCCATCAGTTTTCTTCGAAGCATCGATACCCTTCAAATCGCGGAGACACGTGAGTGTCTGAATCCTTTCCGTAAGAAAACGATCCATGTCCACCCAAGACGACAACGCAGACTTATCACTTATACCCTGTTCCCACAAAGTAACACTAATCTTCGGTAGACGTTGCACACACAAATATATCAAAATCGGATCCCAATCGTTCGTAGGAACGTTATTCACAGCCATCGCCGAAATACATGCATTTATACCACGCTGCAAGTTCTTCAACCCAGAACTTGTCTCAGTGTCTAAGACCGGAAGGTCAAAAAGTAGTTTCAACTGATTGCTGACTAAAATTCTCAAGTTGTCATAAGTTTCCTTTAACGTCCTCCAAGCTAACTCGAAACTCCTATCAGTGAGAGGAAATCTTCTTACAACTTCACGGGCGTCGCCACTAGTCTTTTTGAGCAAATGACACAAGCGCTCAATATCACTCAGACGGGAATTTTTTACATAAACAGCAGTAAACAAATCCCTAAATGTTGGCCAAGACTGAAAGTCACCATCGAAAACCTCAATATCGCATGGTGGTAAAGCCAAACTATGGACCGCACCATGGTCAACACCTAACAAAAGAGAATTTCCCGATACATCCACATTACCAGAACGAGCAGAAATATCCGCCACATCGGCCTGCTGTATAGGAGTTGACGCCCTAGGAACGGCTTTTAGACCGTCTATTTTCCTTTCGATAGAGGAAACAACACGAATATAGGCATCATAAGTTGCCTCATACTTGCCGTCAGCAGATTCTACCTTTCCCTTATCTGAATCCTCCTGAAGATCGTCTAAACACTCCTCATACCTCTCTTTCACTTTCTCCCAGAGTGATTTCGCCTCTTCGACCTGAGCCCTTAGAGAATAAACATCTAAATTCTCCTCCTTCAAAGAGCTAACCCGTGTCCCAAACTTCACAACCGCATCAGCGGCTCTAATGAATCGCGCGAATGTATTAACTGGCATATTGAAAATAATTTAGCGTCACAAAAATTCACAAAAACTCGTAAAGTATGTGAACACGCACTTATCGACAGCGAAAACTGGCCGAAAAATCAATAAATTTGCACAAAATGCCCAAAAATGCAAAAACAAAAATTTACAAAATTTTTCTTTCAGTGTATCAAATTCTCACACTGCACCGAAATTACCACAAAATTTCTTAAAGTGTAAACAATTGTTCGTAAAACAACCACTTCAAAACTTAAAATCAAAAATTTCAAACAATTTGTAAACTATTGGACTATTTTTCTCTCAGTGTAGAGACAATTAATTTTCGTTCAGTGTACCGAATCACAAAATATTTTCCCCTTGTACAAAAATAGGCAACTTATTCAAGTTGAATTCAAAAAATCTCAAAATTCTACTAAAATTTTCAAACTATTTCTCTCAGTGTAAGAATGAATTTACGAAAATTACGCTCAGTGTACCGAAGAATACTGACTGCCGCCAATTTGTATCAAAACTTCACACACGAAAACCAAATAATCAAAACAATTCAACAACTTATAAGAAATTATAAAAAATGTCTGTAAGACCAAATGTAGGGTGCACGGACTGTAAAATACACCTCTACACTTCCACGCCAAATAATCTCCCCAAAAAAAATTAAAAATCACAAATAATAAAAAATATAGAAATAAAAATATATATACGTAATATATACGATAAAATAAAAATTATACGATCGTACCGGACCGCCTGTAGGGTGCACAGTGACCAAAACGATAATTTTTACTAATGCGCGTAACGCTAATGGGTCATACAACACGATAACCCAAAAAACTCAATTTCAAAAATTTTTATAATTTTCTTCAAAATATTTACGACTCGCGGCCCCGTGAGGGTTAACAAATAAACCAAAGAAACACAGCTCAAAAAAAATATGTATGTATATACGTGTGTGTATCACTGATCATACGTAGGTATGTAATTCAAACGTTGACTGCAGTGACGATTGATGTTTGTTTACAATAGTAATACGACCAACAGAGCCTTTGGAGTCTGCGTGTATTTTGTTATTGTTTTATTTACTTCAAGTTAAAGGCAACGTAATTGCAAATAATGTTTTGAAGTAAATAAGCACTGTCAACGTTTAAATTCACCACACAACACCAATATATACAATAGATTTTTCACTTTTTATTTTGATTATTCTTTCACTTGAATATCATTTAACAAAACGAAATTAAACAAACGAAAGAAATGTACGTACGTATGTAGCAACGAATGTGTGTTTTTTGAAATGCAATTTGCCGTCGGCAAAACGAAATAATTGTATCGATGTTGTAAAACGACCGCGGTTTAAATTTAAAAACACTCGCGATTTGCTCAATTATTTTAATAAAACACTGACATACGCACCTGTGTGTTGATAAATAATTATTTAAATAATTTTTCAAATGAAATCTTCCACAAATATGGCTGAAAAGTGGCTGCTTTTTTGTTGTTGCTTCACAATATCAGCACTTTCCTTTGAAAAAAAGACAAAACAAAATCCTTTATTAATTGCTGTAAGCAAGTATCCGGTTCGAAGGACCAATGAATGCGTAGCACCGAGAAATAAAATAAATAAAAACACAAGGATTTAGTTTTTCTTTTCAATAATGTTTCAATAAAACGTAATTTTATTGAATTTTTTGGGAGATTAATTTACCTTTTACAAAACAATCGTTGGACGGACGTAATCCAGTAACGAACAATAACAAAAGCTTAGATGCCGCAAGACCGTAATGGCGCGACTCGTTAGAAAAATGTAACGAATTGTGCTGAAAGCACAGAGCTGCATCCAGAGCTTAGGGTACATTTTCTAGCGAGGGGGAAATTGTCATTTTACAAGATTTTAAGTCCCCATCTAACGAATAAATTTTGACCTTACGAATTTGAACTTAAACAGGTGGATTTGTCGATCTTTTTGGGGTGGTCACGAATTAAAGTCCATTTCGCCCTAGGACGCATATTTAAGGAGATATGGGCAAAATAACTTTTTCATATAAAAATTGCAATTTTTTTAGATTTGAGCGGATTATTAAATTTTTTGGGGTGTTACGAATTAAAGTCCTTTTCGCTCTAGGACGCGTATATACGAAGATATGGGCAAAATAAGATTTTCAGATAAAAATTTCAATTTTTTTAGGTTTTGGGAGGATTATTCAATTTTTTTGGGGGTGGTCATGAATAAAAGTCCTTTTCGCGCTAGGGCGCTTAGTTTAGGAGATATGGGCAAAATAAGTTTTTCATATGAAAATTTAAATTTTTTTAGGTTTTGGGTGGATTTGTCGATATTTTTGGGGTGGTCACGAATTAAAGTCCATTTCGCCCTAGGACGCATATTTAAGGAGATATGGGCAAAATAACTTTTTCATATAAAAATTGCAATTTCATATAAAAATTGCAATTTTTTTAGGTGTTGAGCGGATTATTAAATTTTTTGGGGTGTTACGAATTAAAGTCCTTTTCGCTCTAGGACGCGTCTATACGAAGATGTGGGCAAAATAAGATTTTCAGATAAAAATTTCAATTTTTTTAGGTTTTGGGAGGATTATTCAATTTTTTTGGGGGTGGTCATGAATTAAAGTCCTTTTCGCGCTAGGGCGCTTAGTTTAGGAGATATGGGCAAAATAAGTTTTTCATATCAAAATTTTAATTTTAAGGTTTTGGGTGGATTTGTCAATTTTTTGGGGGTGGTCACGAATTAAAGTCCTTTTCGCCCTAGGACGTATATTTAAGGAGATATGGGCAAAATAACTTTTTCATATAAAAATTGAAATTGTTTTAGGTTTTGAGCGGATTATTAAATTTTTTGGAGTGTTACGAATTAAAGTCCTCTTCGCTCTAGGACGCGTATATACGAAGATATGGGCAAAATAAGTTTTTCAGATAAAAATTTCAATTTTTTTAGGTTTTGGGAGGATTATTCAAGTTTTTTGGGGGTGGTCATGAATTAAAGTCCTTTTCGCGCTAGGGCGCTTAGTTTAGGAGATATGGGCAAAATAAGTTTTTCATATCAAAATTTAAATTTTTTTAGGTTTTGGGTGGATTTGTCGATCTTTTTGGGGTGGTCACGAATTAAAGTCCATTTCGCCCTAGGACGCATATTTAAGGAGATATGGGCAAAATAACTTTTTCATATAAAAATTGCAATTTTTTTAGATTTGAGCGGATTATTAAATTTTTTGGGGTGTTACGAATTAAAGTCCTTTTCGCTCTAGGACGCGTATATACGAAGATATGGGCAAAATAAGATTTTCAGATAAAAATTTCAATTTTTTTAGGTTTTGGGAGGATTATTCAATTTTTTTTGGGGGTGGTCATGAATTAAAGTCCTCTTCGTGCTAGGGCGCTTAGTTTAGGAGATATGGGCAAAATAAGTTTTTCATATCAAAATTTAAATTTTTTTAGGTTTTGGGTGGATTTGTCGATCTTTTTGGGGTGGTCACGAATTAAAGTCCATTTCGCTCTAGGACGCATATTTAAGGAGATATGGGCAAAATAACTTTTTCATATAAAAATTGCAATTTTTTTAGGTGTTGAGCGGATTATTAAATTTTTTGGGGTGTTACGAATTAAAGTCCTTTTCGCTCTAGGACGCGTATATACGAAGATATGGGCAAAATAAGATTTTCAGATAAAAATTTCAATTTTTTTAGGTTTTGGGAGGATTATTCAATTTTTTTGGGGGTGGTCATGAATAAAAGTCCTTTTCGCGCTAGGGCGCTTAGTTTAGGAGATATGGGCAAAATAAGTTTTTCATATGAAAATTTAAATTTTTTTAGGTTTTGGGTGGATTTGTCGATATTTTTGGGGTGGTCACGAATTAAAGTCCATTTCGCCCTAGGACGCATATTTAAGGAGATATGGGCAAAATAACTTTTTCATATAAAAATTGCAATTTCATATAAAAATTGCAATTTTTTTAGGTTTTGAGCGGATTATTAAATTTTTTGGGGTGTTACGAATTAAAGTCTTTTTCGCTCTAAGACGCGTATATACGAAGATATAGGCAAAATAAGATTTTCAGATAAAAATTTCAATTTTTTTAGGTTTTGGGAGGATTATTCAATTTTTTTGGGGGTGGTCATGAATTAAAGTCCTTTTCGAGCTAGGGCGCTTAGTTTAGGAGATATGGGCAAAATAAGTTTTTCATATCAAAATTTAAATTTTTTTAGGTTTTGGGTGGATTTGTCAATTTTTTGGGGGTGGTCACGAATTAAAGTCCTTTTCGCCCTTGGACGTATATTTAAGGAGATATGGGCAAAATAATTTTCATATAAAAATTGCAATTTTTTTAGGTTTTGAGCGGATTATTAAATTTTTTGGGGTGTTACGAATTAAAGCCCTTTTCGCTCTAGGACGCGTCTATACGAAGATGTGGGCAAAATAATTTTTTCAGATAAAAATTTCAATTTTTTTAGGTTTTGGGAGGATTATTCAATTTTTTGGGGGTGGCCATGAATTAAAGTCCTTTCCGCGCTAGGGCGCTTAGTTTAGGAGATATGGGCAAAATAAGTTTTTCATATCAAAATTTAATTTTTTTTAGGTTTTGGGTGGATTTGTCGATCTTTTTGGGGTGGTCACGAATTAAAGTCCATTTCGCCCTAGGACGCATATTTAAGGAGATATGGGCAAAATAACTTTTTCATATAAAAATTGCAATTTCATATAAAAATTGCAATTTTTTTAGGTTTTGAGCGGATTATTAAATTTTTTGGGGTGTTACGAATTAAAGTCTTTTTCGCTCTAAGACGCGTATATACGAAGATATAGGCAAAATAAGATTTTCAGATAAAAATTTCAATTTTTTTAGGTTTTGGGAGGATTATTCAATTTTTTTGGGGGTGGTCATGAATTAAAGTCCTTTTCGAGCTAGGGCGCTTAGTTTAGGAGATATGGGCAAAATAAGTTTTTCATATCAAAATTTAAATTTTTTTAGGTTTTGGGTGGATTTGTCAATTTTTTGGGGGTGGTCACGAATTAAAGTCCTTTTCGCCCTTGGACGTATATTTAAGGAGATATGGGCAAAATAATTTTCATATAAAAATTGCAATTTTTTTAGGTTTTGAGCGGATTATTAAATTTTTTGGGGTGTTACGAATTAAAGCCCTTTTCGCTCTAGGACGCGTCTATACGAAGATGTGGGCAAAATAAGATTTTCAGATAAAAATTTCAATTTTTTTAGGTTTTGGGAGGATTTTTTTGGGGGTGGTCATGAATTAAAGTCCTTTTCGCGCTAGGGCGCTTGTTTAGGAGATATGGGCAAAATAAGTTTTTCATATAAAAATTTAAATTTTTTTTAGGTGTTGGGTGGATTTGTCACTTTTTTGGGTGTGGTCACGAATTAAAGTCCTTTTCGCCCTAGGACGTATATTTAAGGAGATATGGGCAAAATAACTTTTTCATATAAAAATTGCAATTTTTTTCGGTTTTGAGCGGATTATTAAATTTTTTGGGGTGTTACGAATTAAAGTCCTTTTCGCTCTAGGACGCGTATATACGAAGATATGGGCAAAATAATTTTTTCAGATAAAAATTTCAATTTTTTTAGGTTTTGGGAGGATTATTCAATTTTTTGGGGGTGGCCATGAATTAAAGTCCTTTCCGCGCTAGGGCGCTTAGTTTAGGAGATATGGGCAAAATAAGTTTTTCATATCAAAATTTAAATTTTTTTAGGTTTTGGGTGGATTTGTCGATCTTTTTGGGGTGGACACGAATTAAAGTCCATTTCGCTCTAGGACGCATATTTAAGGAGATATGGGCAAAATAACTTTTTCATATAAAAATTGCAATTTTTTTAGGTGTTGAGCGGATTATTACGCTCAACACGCATATTTAAGGAGATATGGGCAAAATAACTTTTTCATATAAAAATTGCAATTTCATATAAAAATTGCAATTTTTTTAGGTTTTGAGCGGATTATTAAATTTTTTGGGGTGTTACGAATTAAAGTCTTTTTCGCTCTAGGACGCGTATATACGAAGATATAGGCAAAATAAGATTTTCAGATAAAAATTTCAATTTTTTTAGGTTTTGGGAGGATTATTCAATTTTTTTGGGGGTGGTCATGAATTAAAGTCCTTTTCGAGCTAGGGCGCTTAGTTTAGGAGATATGGGCAAAATAAGTTTTTCATATCAAAATTTAAATTTTTTTAGGTTTTGGGTGGATTTGTCAATTTTTTGGGGGTGGTCACGAATTAAAGTCCTTTTCGCCCTTGGACGTATATTTAAGGAGATATGGGCAAAATAATTTTCATATAAAAATTGCAATTTTTTTAGGTTTTGAGCGGATTATTAAATTTTTTGGGGTGTTACGAATTAAAGCCCTTTTCGCTCTAGGACGCGTCTATACGAAGATGTGGGCAAAATAAGATTTTCAGATAAAAATTTCAATTTTTTTAGGTTTTGGGAGGATTTTTTTGGGGGTGGTCATGAATTAAAGTCCTTTTCGCGCTAGGGCGCTTGTTTAGGAGATATGGGCAAAATAAGTTTTTCATATAAAAATTTAAATTTTTTTTAGGTGTTGGGTGGATTTGTCACTTTTTTGGGTGTGGTCACGAATTAAAGTCCTTTTCGCCCTAGGACGTATATTTAAGGAGATATGGGCAAAATAACTTTTTCATATAAAAATTGCAATTTTTTTCGGTTTTGAGCGGATTATTAAATTTTTTGGGGTGTTACGAATTAAAGTCCTTTTCGCTCTAGGACGCGTATATACGAAGATATGGGCAAAATAATTTTTTCAGATAAAAATTTCAATTTTTTTAGGTTTTGGGAGGATTATTCAATTTTTTGGGGGTGGCCATGAATTAAAGTCCTTTCCGCGCTAGGGCGCTTAGTTTAGGAGATATGGGCAAAATAAGTTTTTCATATCAAAATTTAAATTTTTTTAGGTTTTGGGTGGATTTGTCGATCTTTTTGGGGTGGTCACGAATTAAAGTCCATTTCGCTCTAGGACGCATATTTAAGGAGATATGGGCAAAATAACTTTTTCATATAAAAATTGCAATTTTTTTAGGTGTTGAGCGGATTATTAAATTTTTTGGGGTGTTACGAATTAAAGTCCTTTTCGCTCTAGGACGAGTATATACGAAGATATGGGCAAAATAAGATTTTCAGATAAAAATTTCAATTTTTTTAGGTTTTGGGGGGATTATTCAATTTTTTTGGGGGTGGTCATGAATTAAAGTCCTTTTCGCGCTAGGGCGCTTAGTTTAGGAGATATGGGCAAAATAAGTTTTTCATATCAAAATTTAAATTTTTTAGGTTTTGGGTGGATTTGTCAATTTTTTGGGGGTGGTCACGAATTAAAGTCCTTTTCGCCCTAGGACGTATATTTAAGGAGATATGGGCAAAATAACTTTTTCATATAAAAATTGAAATTGTTTTAGGTTTTGAGCGGATTATTAAATTTTTTGGAGTGTTACGAATTAAAGTCCTTTTCGCTCTAGGACGCGTATATACGAAGATATGGGCAAAATAAGTTTTTCAGATAAAAATTTCAATTTTTTTAGGTTTTGGGAGGATTATTCAAGTTTTTTGGGGGTGGTCATGAATTAAAGTCCTTTTCGCGCTAGGGCGCTTAGTTTAGGAGATACGGGCAAAATAAGTTTTTCATATCAAAATTTAAATTTTTTTAGGTTTTGGGTGGATTTGTCGATCTTTTTGGGGTGGTCACGAATTAAAGTCCATTTCGCCCTAGGACGCATATTTAAGGAGATATGGGCAAAATAACTTTTTCATATAAAAATTGCAATTTTTTTAGATTTGAGCGGATTATTAAATTTTTTGGGGTGTTACGAATTAAAGTCCTTTTCGCTCTAGGACGCGTATATACGAAGATATGGGCAAAATAAGATTTTCAGATAAAAATTTCAATTTATTTAGGTTTTGGGAGGATTATTCAATTTTTTTTTGGGGGTGGTCATGAATTAAAGTCCTTTTCGTGCTAGGGCGCTTAGTTTAGGAGATATGGGCAAAATAAGTTTTTCATATCAAAATTTAAATTTTTTTAGGTTTTGGGTGGATTTGTCGATCTTTTCGGGGTGGTCACGAATTAAAGTCCATTTCGCTCTAGGACGCATATTTAAGGAGATATGGGCAAAATAACTTTTTCATATAAAAATTGCAATTTTTTTAGGTTTTGAGCGGATTATTAAATTTTTTGGGGTGTTACGAATTAAAGTCCTTTTCGCTCTAGGACGCGTATATACGAAGATATGGGCAAAATAAGATTTTCAGATAAAAATTTCAATTTTTTTAGGTTTTGGGGGGATTATTCAATTTTTTTGGGGGTGGTCATGAATTAAAGTCCTTTTCGCGCTAGGGCGCTTAGTTTAGGAGATATGGGCAAAATAAGTTTTTCATATAAAAATTTAAATTTTTTAGGTTTTGGGTGGATTTGTCAATTTTTTGGGGGTGGTCACGAATTAAAGTCCTTTTCGCCCTAGGACGTATATTTAAGGAGATATGGGCAAAATAACTTTTTCATATAAAAATTGAAATTGTTTTAGGTTTTGAGCGGATTATTAAATTTTTTGGAGTGTTACGAATTAAAGTCCTTTTCGCTCTAGGACGCGTATATACGAAGATATGGGCAAAATAAGTTTTTCAGATAAAAATTTCAATTTTTTTAGGTTTTGGGAGGATTATTCAAGTTTTTTGGGGGTGGTCATGAATTAAAGTCCTTTTCGCGCTAGGGCGCTTAGATTAGGAGATATGGGCAAAATAAGTTTTTCATATCAAAATTTAAATTTTTTTAGGTTTTGGTGGATTTGTCGATCTTTTTGGGGTGGTCACGAATTAAAGTCCATTTCGCCCTAGGACGCATATTTAAGGAGATATGGGCAAAATAACTTTTTCATATAAAAATTGCAATTTTTTTAGATTTGAGCGGATTATTAAATTTTTTGGGGTGTTACGAATTAAAGTCCTTTTCGCTCTAGGACGCGTATATACGAAGATATGGGCAAAATAAGATTTTCAGATAAAAATTTCAATTTATTTAGGTTTTGGGAGGATTATTCAATTTTTTTTGGGGGTGGTCATGAATTAAAGTGCTTTTCGTGCTAGGGCGCTTAGTTTAGGAGATATGGGCAAAATAAGTTTTTCATATCAAAATTTAAATTTTTTTAGGTTTTGGGTGGATTTGTCGATCTTTTCGGGGTGGTCACGAATTAAAGTCCATTTCGCTCTAGGACGCATATTTAAGGAGATATGGGCAAAATAACTTTTTCATATAAAAATTGCAATTTTTTTAGGTTTTGAGCGGATTATTAAATTTTTTGGGGTGTTACGAATTAAAGTCCTTTTCGCTCTAGGACGCGTATATACGAAGATATGGGCAAAATAAGATTTTCAGATAAACATTTAAATTTTTTTAGGTTTTGGGAGGATTATTCAATTTTTTTTGGGGGTGGTCATGAATTAAAGTGCTTTTCGTGCTAGGGCGCTTAGTTTAGGAGATATGGGCAAAATAAGTTTTTCATATCAAAATTTAAATTTTTTTAGGTTTTGGGTGGATTTGTCGATCTTTTCGGGGTGGTCACGAATTAAAGTCCATTTCGCTCTAGGACGCATATTTAAGGAGATATGGGCAAAATAACTTTTTCATATAAAAATTGCAATTTTTTTAGGTTTTGAGCGGATTATTAAATTTTTTGGGGTGTTACGAATTAAAGTCCTTTTCGCTCTAGGACGCGTATATACGAAGATATGGGCAAAATAAGATTTTCAGATAAACATTTAAATTTTTTTAGGTTTTGGGAGGATTATTCAATTTTTTTGGGGGTGGTCATGAATTAAAGTCCTTTTCGCGCTAGGGCGCTTAGTTTAGGAGATATGGGAAAAATAAGTTTTTCATATCAAAATTTAAATTTTTTTGGGTTTTGGGTTGATTTGTCAATTTTTTGGGGGTGGTCACGAATTAAAGTCCTTTTCGCCCTAGGACGTATATTTAAGGAGATATGGGCAAAATAACTTTTTCATATAAAAATTGCAATTTTTTTAGGTTTTGAGCGGATTATTAAATTTTTTGGGGTGTTACGAATTAAAGTGCTTTTCGCTCTAGGACGCGTATATCCGAAGATATGGGCAAAATAAGATTTTCAGATAAAAATTTTAATTTTTTTAGGTTTTGGGAGGATTATTCAATTTTTTTGGGGGTGGTCATGAATTAAAGTCCTTTTCGAGCTAGGGCGCTTAGTTTAGGAGATATGGGCAAAATAAGTTTTTCATATCAAAATTTAAATTTTTTTTAGGTTTTGGGTGGATTTGTCAATTTTTTGGGGGTGGTCACAAATTAAAGTCCTTTTCGCCCTAGGACGTATATTTAAGGAGATACGGGCAAAATAACTTTTTCATATAAAAATTGTAATTTTTTTAGATTTAAACGGATTATTAAATTTTTTGGGGTGTTACGAATTAAAGTCCTTTTCGCTCTAGGACGCGTATATACGAAGATATGGGCAAAATAAAATTTTCAGATAAAAATTTCAATTTTTTTAGGTTTTGGGAGGATTATTCAATTTTTTTGGGGGTGGTCATGAATTAAAGTCCTTTTCGTGCTAGGGCGCTTAGTTTAGGAGATATGGGCAAAATAAGTTTTTCATATCAAAATTTATTTTTTTTTAGGTTTTGGGTGGATTTGTCAATTTTTTGGGGGTGGTCACGATTTAAACTCCATTTCGCCCTAGGACGCATATTTAAGGAGATATGGGCAAAATAACTTTTTCATATAAAAATTGCAATTTTTTTAGGTTTTGGGAGGATTATTCAATTTTTTTGGGGGTGGTCATGAATTAAAGTCCTTTTCGCGCTAGGGCGCTTAGTTTAGGAGATATGGGCAAAATAAGTTTTTCATATCAAAATTTAAATTTTTTTAGTTTTTTTTGGAGTGTTACGAATTAAAGTCCTTTTCGCTCTAGGACGCGTATATACGAAGATATGGGCAAAATAAGTTTTTCAGATAAAAATTTAAATTTTTTTAGGTTTTGGGAGAATTATTCAATTTTTTTGGGGGTGGTCATGAATTAAAGTCCTTTTCGCGCTAGGGCGCTTAGTTTAGGAGATATGGGCAAAATAAGTTTTTCATATAAAAATTTAAATTTTTTTAGGTGTTGGGTGGATTTGTCAATTTTTTGGGTGTGGTCACGAATTAAAGTCCTTTTCGCCCTAGGACGTATATTTAAGGAGATATGGGCAAAATAACTTTTTCATATAAAAATTGCAATTTTTTTCGGTTTTGAGCGGATTATTAAATTTTTTGGGGTGTTACGAATTAAAGTCCTTTTCGCTCTAGGACGCGTATATACGAAGATATGGGCAAAATAAGTTTTTCAGATAAAAATTTCAATTTTTTTAGGTTTTGGGAGGATTATTCAAGTTTTTTGTGGGTGGTCATGAATTAAAGTCCTTTTCGCGCTAGGGCGCTTAGTTTAGGAGATATGGGCAAAATAAGTTTTTCATATCAAAATTTAAATTTTTTTAGGTTTTGGGTGGATTTGTCGATCTTTTTGGGGTGGTCACGAATTAAAGTCCATTTCGCCCTAGGGCGCATATTTAAGGAGATATGGGCAAAATAACTTTTTCATATAAAAATTGCAATTTTTTTAGATTTGAGCGGATTATTAAATTTTTTGGGGTGTTACGAATTAAAGTCCTTTTCGCTCTAGGACGCGTATATACGAAGATATGGGCAAAATAAGATTTTCAGATAAACATTTAAATTTTTTTAGGTTTTGGGAGGATTATTCAATTTTTTTGGGTGTGGTCATGAATTAAAGTCCTTTTCGCGCTAGGGCGCTTAGTTTAGGAGATATGGGCAAAATAAGTTTTTCATATCAAAATTTAAATTTTTTTAGGTTTTGGGTGGATCTGTCGATCTTTTCGGGGTGGTCACGAATTAAAGTCCATTTCGCCCTAGGACGCATATTTAAGGAGATATGGGCAAAATAACTTTTTCATATAAAAATTGCAATTTTTTTAGGTTTTGAGCGGATTATTAAATTTTTTGGGGTGTTACGAATGAAAGTCCTTTTCGCTCTAGGACGCGTATATACGAAGATATGGGCAAAATAAGATTTTCAGATAAAAATTTTAATTTTTTTAGGTTTTGGGAGGATTATTCAATTTTTTTGGGGGTGGTCATGAATTAAAGTCCTTTTCGAGCTAGGGCGCTTAGTTTAGGAGATATGGGCAAAATAAGTTTTTCATATCAAAATTTAAATTTTTTTTAGGTTTTGGGTGGATTTGTCATTTTTTTGGGGGTGGTCACGAATTAAAGTTCTTTTCGCCCTAGGACGTATATTTAAGGAGATATGGGCAAAATAACTTTTTCATATAAAAATTGCAATTTTTTTAGGTTTTGAGCGGATTATTAAATTTTTTGGGGTGTTACGAATTAAAGTGCTTTTCGCTCTAGGACGCGTATATACGAAGATATGGGCAAAATAAGATTTTCAGATAAACATTTCAATTTTTTTAGGTTTTGGGATGATTATTCAATTTTTTTGGGGGTGGTCATGAAATAAAGTCCTTTTCGCGCTAGGGCGCTTAGTTTAGGAGATATGGGCAAAATAAGTTTTTCATATCAAAATTTAAATTTTTTTTAGGTTTTGGGTGGATTTGTCAATTTTTTGGGGGTGGTCACGAATTAAAGTCCTTTTCGCCCTAGGACGTATATTTAAGGAGATACGGGCAAAATAACTTTTTCATATAAAAATTGCAATTTTTTTTAGATTTGAGCGGATTATTAAATTTTTTGGGGTGTTACGAATTAAAGTCCTTTTCGCTCTAGGACGCGTATATACGAAGATATGGGCAAAATAAGATTTTCAGATAAAAATTTCAATTTTTTTAGGTTTTGGGAGGATTATTCAATTTTTTTGGGGGTGGTCATGAATTAAAGTCCTTTTCGTGCTAGGGCGCGTAGTTTAGGAGATATGGGCAAAATAAGTTTTTCATATCAAAATTTAATTTTTTTTAGGTTTTGGGTGGATTTGTCAATTTTTTGGGAGTGGTCACGATTTAAAATCCATTTCGCCCTAGGACGCATATTTAAGGAGATATGGGCAAAATAACTTTTTCATATAAAAGTTGCAATTTTTTTAGGTTTTGGGAGGATTATTCAATTTTTTTGGGGGTGGTCATGAATTAAAGTCCTTTTCGCGCTAGTGCGCTTAGTTTAGGAGATATGGGCAAAATAAGTTTTTCATATCAAAATTTAAATTTTTTTAGGTTTTGGGTGGATTTGTCGATCTTTTTGGGGTGGTCACGAATTAAAGTCCATTTCGCCCTAGGACGCATATTTAAGGAGATATGGGCAAAATAACTTTTTCATATAAAAATTGCAATTTTTTTAGGTTTTGAGCGGATTATTAAATTTTTTGGGGTGTTACGAATTAAAGTCCTTTTCGCTCTAGGACGCGTATATACGAAGATATGGGCAAAATAAGATTTTCAGATAAAAATTTCAATTTTTTTAGGTTTTGGGAGGATTATTCTATTTTTTTGGGTGTGGTCATGAATTAAAGTCCTTTTCGCGCTAGGGCGCTTAGTTTAGGAGATATGGGCAAAATAAGTTGTTCATATCAAAATTTAAATTTTTTAGGTTTTGGGTGGATTTGTCAATTTTTTGGGGGTGGTCACGAATTAAAGTCCTTTTCGCCCTAGGGCGCTTAGTTTAGGAGATATGGGCAAAATAACATTTTCATACAAAAATTGCAATTTTTTTAGGTTTTGAGCGGATTATTAAATTTTTTGGAGTGTTACGAATTAAAGTCCTTTTCGCTCTAGGACGCGTATATACGAAGATATGGGCAAAATAAGTTTTTCAGATAAAAATTTCAATTTTTTTAGGTTTTGGGAGGATTATTCAATTTTTTTGGGGGTGGTCATGAATTAAAGTCCTTTTCGCGCTAGGGCGCTTAGTTTAGGAAATATGGTGGTTTTGGGTGGATTTGTCAATTTTTTGGGGGTGGTCACGAATTAAAGTCCTTTTCGCCCTAGGACGTATATTTAAGGAGATACGGGCAAAATAACTTTTTCATATAAAAATTGCAATTTTTTTAGATTTGAGCGGATTATTAAATTTTTTGGGGTGTTACGAATTAAAGTCCTTTTCGCTCTAGGACGCGTATATACGAAGATATGGGCAAAATAAGATTTTCAGATAAAAATTTCAATTTTTTTAGGTTTTGGGAGGATTATTCAATTTTTTTGGGGGTGGTCATGAATTAAAGTCCTTTTCGTGCTAGGGCGCTTAGTTTAGGAGATATGGGCAAAATAAGTTTTTCATATCAAAATTTAATTTTTTTTAGGTTTTTGGTGGATTTGTCAATTTTTTGGGGGTGGTCACGATTTAAACTCCATTTCGCCCTAGGACGCATATTTAAGGAGATATGGGCAAAATAACTTTTTCATATAAAAATTGCAATTTTTTTAGGTTTTGGGAGGATTATTCAATTTTTTTGGGGGTGGTCATGAATTAAAGTCCTTTTCGCGCTAGGGCGCTTAGTATAGGAGATATGGGCAAAATAAGTTTTTCATATTAAAATTTAAATTATATTTCATGTTAGCCTGATAATGAAACAGGCAATTGACGTCCAAATGCATTATATCTAATTATACAATTATTTTTCGAGCTTTATGGACAGATATAGATTAAGGAACATGGTTAATAGAGCCATTGAAAAGAAAACGCCAGATACCAATCTATACACGCCTGGACTGTACA
The DNA here is from genome assembly GCF_050003625.1 of Haematobia irritans. Classification (NCBI taxonomy): domain Eukaryota; kingdom Metazoa; phylum Arthropoda; class Insecta; order Diptera; family Muscidae; genus Haematobia; species Haematobia irritans. The sequence goes on along the minus strand of NC_134400.1, from coordinate 69,236,308 downwards.
TGTTTCGGTTCGGGCGAATGAACCTTTCCACAGCCTTTTGTATAGATCTGGCTGGGAGAGATAACTCAATTTTGGGCCCTTTATGCTAGCTCCTTATGGGGAAAACATTTGGGAAATTTCCTCTTACAAATTGAATCATCTTTTTCTCCCACTGTACATCATCTTTTCATATAACTTACAAGTCCCTTAATCTTATTTTTATTTCGTGTTGTTACATAGTAATGCAACAACACGAAATTTATTTTTAGAAAGCTAATTTGTTAGAATTCACCTAAGTGGTGAACAGTCGAACAATGCTTATTGTTTCTACAGTCAACTACAACATATGACAATTAACAGAAACTGGTTTCCAGGATACAACAACAATTCTAACGCGTACATTAGTCGTGTTTTTCCTAGTTTTACGACGGGCTCATCGTTGCTTATTATATTTCATGTTAGCCTGATAATGAAACAGGCAATTGACGTCCAAATGCATTATATCTAATTATACAATTATTTTTCGAGCTTTATGGACAGATATAGATTAAGGAACATGGTTAATAGAGCCATTGAAAAGAAAACGCCAGATACCAATCTATACACGCCTGGACTGTACATGTTTCGGTTCGGGCGAATGAACCTTTCCACAGCCTTTTGTATAGATCTGGCTTGGAGAGATAACTCAATTTTGGGCCCTTTATGCTAACTCCTTATGGAGAAAACATTTGGGAAATTTCCTCTTACAAATTGAATCATCTTTTTCTCCCACTGTACATCATCTTTTCATATAACTTACAAGTCCCTTAATCTTATTTTTATTTCGTGTTGTTACATAGTAATGCAACAACACGAAATTTATTTTTAGAAAGCTAATTTGTTAGAATTCACCTAAGTGGTGAACAGTCGAACAATGCTTATTGTTTCTACAGTCAACTACAACATATGGCAATTAACAGAAACTGGTTTCCAGGATACAACAACAATTCTAACGCGTACATTAGTCGTGTTTTTCCTAGTTTTACTACGGGCTCATCGTTGCTTATTATATTTCATGTTAGCCTGATAATGAAACAGGCAATTGACGTCCAAATGCATTATATCTAATTATACAATTATTTTTCGAGCTTTATGGACAGATATATATATATAAACATGTACATTCCAGGCGTGCATAGATTGGTATCTGGCGTTTTCTTTTCAACAGCGTTGCCAATTTAGCTTTTTTCCCGCTAGATTTGGCTTTTTTTGAAGGCGTTTAGCGGGGAAAAAATGTATTTAGCTTTTAGCTTTTTTTCTGGCTTTTTTTCATGACCCTTTTAGCTATTTTTGGCTTTTTTATTTTCGACATGTTCCTACAGAAATATGGATAAAACTTCGTTTTTTGTCTAAGTCTTGCTGCCAGAATAAGGTTTTCCACATATTTCAAAGCTCAATTGAAGCCTTAATAATTATTCCAGCCATTATGCGGGCATTTTTGCAGCAAATACACCTTCTTGTAAAGTTTTTTCCTCGTTATCGTAAACTTTAAATCCACTATTACCATACAAATTGCTTATATAAACTGTCAGTAAATTATTAGGAATAATAGCATTTGGCTCGTTTATCCTTTTTATGTAATTATAATACGGATTCTAAAGTTATTATGATATTACTAAATTAAAATAGTAGATGTGAATTGCTTTGTACACTGTCTGTAAACTGCTTTGTTCATGTCTTTAAAATACGGACGCGAATTTTGGTTATAATAGCATTTGTGAATTTCTCTTATTTAAACTGTTTTCCTTGTCCATAAGCCGATAAAATTGTTTTGTCCTTATAGTTAAGTGATTCAACTTAAAAATGGGTATCTTTTCATGAAAGAAGACTAGGGTTAATTCTACAAAATTCTTAAAATTAATTAAATAGTCTTTAAATTTGTGGAGTTTTTGTATGTTGACCACAAACCAAAATAGCGTTCAAAAATAGAAGAGGTTTTTCATTTTATTTTGAAAACGTATACACAGAATAATTTCTACTTAAAGTCGAGTCGGAATTTGGAAACTTAAGTTGTCGTTAGCACGTTTTTAAAGCACTGTGATAGCTCATGAAGAAAAAGCTGAAAAAAACGAATAAATTCAAATTTGACTCGGAATCAATACCAAAATCATTAGTGTACAAAATATTTGGAACCGAACATAGAAATAATTAAAGAAATAAAGTTTTGAATGTGGTATTATTTTTTTAACATAAAAAAATGCAATAAAAAAATCGTAGTGATAGGATCAAAACAAATCTGCTATTTATTAATGGAATGGATTTACATTTACGAAAATTGGACAACAATACGTTTGTATGGGAAGTTTTCCAATAAAAGTTATTCAGTATAAACTTGCAAGACAGAATGGGTTTTATTCTCTTAATAATATTAGGAGAAGTGTACACGTTCACGAATTTATCATTAATTCAGTTAAAATGAAATATATTGATATTTCTAATGCAGTTCTATGAGACATTGGACTTGTTGATGATTAACCAGCTGATAGTTGCAAGTTTACCGGGAAAAAAGTTTTTACTAGGAAATATAAATGAAGGAATTCCAGTAAAAATTTGTGATAGTAATCAAAATGTATCGAGTACGCACACAGAGCTAATATGACTTAGATTTTCCTACAGTCTCACAGAAATGGAAGTAAAATGAATACAATTAAAATAATATGCATTTTAGGTGAAATAAAGCCTTTAAGTTTGTTAAATTTCAATCAAAAATGTGACTTTTGATACAAAAAAATTTACCTTTTTTTCTAGCTATTTTTTAACATTTTTTAGCTTTTTTTGGCTACTTTTTTGGACAAATCTAGCGGTTTTTTGTGAAACAATTCTGGCAACGCTGCTTTTCAATGGCTCTATTAACCATGTTCCTTAATCTATATCTGTCCATAAAGCTCGAAAAATAATTGTATAATTAGATAAAATTTAATTTTTTTTAGGTTTTGGGTGGATTTGTCAATTTTTTGGGGGTGGTCACGAATTAAAGTCCATTTCGCCCTAGGACGTATATTTAAGGAGATATGGGCAAAATAACTTTTTCATATAAAAATTGCAATTTTTTTAGGTTTTGAGGGGATTATTAAATTTTTTGGGGTGTTACGAATTAAAGTCCTTTTCGCTCTAGGACGCGTATATACGAACATATGGGCAAAATAAGATTTTCAGATAAAAATTTCAATTTTTTTTAGGTTTTGGGAGGATTATTCAATTTTTTTGGGGGTGGTCATGAATTAAAGTCCTTTTCGTGCTAGGGCGCTTAGTTTAGGAGATATGGGCAAAATAAGTTTTTCCTATCAAAATTTATTTTTTTTTAGGTTTTGGGTGGATTTGTCAATTTTTTGGGGGTGGTCACGATTTAAACTCCATTTCGCCCTAGGACGCATATTTAAGGAGATATGGGCAAAATAACTTTTTCATATAAAAATTGCAATTTTTTTAAGTTTTGGGAGGATTATTCAATTTGTTTGGGGGTGGTCATGAATTAAAGTCCTTTTCGCGCTAGGGCGCTTAGTTTAGGAGATATGGGCAAAATAAGTTTTCCATATCAAAATTTAAATTTTTTTAGGTTTTGGGTGGATTTGTCGATCTTTTTGGGGTGGTCACGAATTAAAGTCCATTTCGCCCTAGGACGCATATTTAAGGAGATATGGGCAAAATAACTTTTTCATATAAAAATTGCAAGTTTTTTAGGTTTTGAGCGGATTATTAAATTTTTTGGGGTGTTTCGAATTAAAGTCCTTTTCGCTCTAGGACGCGTATATACGAAAATATGGGCAAAATAAGATTTTCAGATAAACATTTAAATTTTTTTAGGTTTTGGGAGGATTATTCAATTTTTTTGGGGGTGGTCATGAATTAAAGTCCTTTTCGCGCTAGGGCGCTTAGTTTAGGAGATATGGGCAAAATAAGTTTTTCATATCAAAATTTAAATTTTTTTAGGTTTTGGGTGGATTTGTCAATTTTTTGGGGGTGGTCACGCATTAAAGTCCTTTTCGCCCTAGGACGTATATTTAAGGAGATATGGGCAAAATAACTTTTTCATATAAAAATTGCAATTTTTTTCGGTTTTGAGCGGATTATTAAATTTTTTGGGGTGTTACGAATTAAAGCCCTTTTCGCTCTAGGACGCGTCTATACGAAGATGTGGGCAAAATAAGTTTTTCGAATAAAAATTTCAATTTTTTTAGGTTTTGGGAGGATTTTTTTGGGGGTGGTCATGAATTAAAGTCCTTTTCGCGCTAGGGCGCTTGTTTAGGAGATATGGGCAAAATAAGTTTTTCATATAAAAATTTAAATTTTTTTTAGGTGTTGGGTGGATTTGTCACTTTTTTGGGTGTGGTCACGAATTAAAGTCCTTTTCGCCCTAGGACGTATATTTAAGGAGATATGGGCAAAATAACTTTTTCATATAAAAATTGCAATTTTTTTCGGTTTTGAGCGGATTATTAAATTTTTTGGGGTGTTACGAATTAAAGTCCTTTTCGCTCTAGGACGCGTATATACGAAGATATGGGCAAAATAATTTTTTCAGATAAAAATTTCAATTTTTTTAGGTTTTGGGAGGATTATTCAATTTTTTGGGGGTGGTCATGAATTAAAGTCCTTTCCGCGCTAGGGCGCTTAGTTTAGGAGATATGGGCAAAATAAGTTTTTCATATCAAAATTTAAATTTTTTTAGGTTTTGGGTGGATTTGTCGATCTTTTTGGGGTGGTCACGAATTAAAGTCCATTTCGCTCTAGGACGCATATTTAAGGAGATATGGGCAAAATAACTTCTTCATATAAAAATTGCAATTTTTTTAGGTGTTGAGCGGATTATTAAATTTTTTGGGGTGTTACGAATTAAAGTCCTTTTCGCTCTAGGACGAGTATATACGAAGATATGGGCAAAATAAGATTTTCAGATAAAAATTTCAATTTTTTTTAGGTTTTGGGAGGATTATTCAATTTTTTTGGGGGTGGTCATGAATTAAAGTCCTTTTCGCGCTAGGGCGCTTAGTTTAGGAGATATGGGCAAAATAAGTTTTTCATATCAAAATTTAAATTTTTTTAGGTTTTGGGTGGATTTGTCGATCTTTTTGGGGTGGTCACGAATTAAAGTCCATTTCGCCCTAGGACGCATATTTAAGGAGATATGGGCAAAATAACTTTTTCATATAAAAATTGCAATTTTTTTTAGATTTGAGCGGATTATTAAATTTTTTGGGGTGTTACGAATTAAAGTCCTTTTCGCTCTAGGACGCGTATATACGAAGATATGGGCAAAATAAGATTTTCAGATAAAAATTTCAATTTTTTTAGGTTTTGGGAGGATTATTCAATTTTTTTTGGGGGTGGTCATGAATTAAAGTCCTTTTCGTGCTAGGGCGCTTAGTTTAGGAGATATGGGCAAAATAAGTTTTTCATATCAAAATTTATTTTTTTTTAGGTTTTGGGTGGATTTGTCAATTTTTTGGGGGTGGTCACGATTTAAACTCCATTTCGCCCTAGGACGCATATTTAAGGAGATATGGGCAAAATAACTTTTTCATATAAAAATTGCAATTTTTTTAGGTTTTGGGAGGATTATTCAATTTTTTTGGGGATGGTCATGAATTAAAGTCCTTTTCGCGCTAGGGCGCTTAGTTTAGGAGATATGGGCAAAATAAGTTTTTCATATCAAAATTTAAATTTTTTTAGGTTTTTTTGGAGTGTTACGAATTAAAGTCCTTTTCGCTCTAGGACGCGTATATACGAACATATGGGCAAAATAAGTTTTTCAGATAAAAATTTAAATTTTTTTAGGTTTTGGGAGAATTATTCAATTTTTTTGGGGGTGGTCATGAATTAAAGTCCTTTTCGCGCTAGGGCGCTTAGTTTAGGAGATATGGGCAAAATAAGTTTTTCATATAAAAATTTAAATTTTTTTAGGTGTTGGGTGGATTTGTCAATTTTTTGGGTGTTGTCACGAATTAAAGTCCTTTTCGCCCTAGGACGTATATTTAAGGAGATATGGGCAAAATAACTTTTTTATATAAAACAAGTAAGAAAGTCTAAAGTCGGGCGGGGCCGACTATATTATACCCTGCACCACTTTGTAAATCTAAATTTTCGATACCATATCACATCCGTCAAATGTGTTGGGGCTATATATAATGGTTTGTCCCAAATAAATACATTTAAATATCTCTCGATCTGGACAGAATTTGATAGACTTCTACAAAATCTATAGACTCAAAATTTAAGTTGGCTAATGCACTAGGGTGGAACACAATTTTAGTAAAAAAATATGGGAAAAATTTAAATCAGAAGCAATTTTAAGGAAACTTCGCAAAAGTTTATTTATGATTTATCGCTCGATATATATGTATTAGAAGTTTAGGAAAATTAGAGTCATTTTTATGACTTTTCGACTAAGCAGTGGCGATTTAACAAGGAAAATGTTGGTATTTTGACCATTTTTGTCGAAATCAGAAAAACATATATATGGGAGCTATCAATCAAATTTGGCACACATGACTATATTACTAATTGTACTCCTTGTGCAAAATTTCAAGTTAATCGGGATAAAACTTTGGCTTCTGGGTCCATATAAGTGCATATCGGGCGAAAGATATATATGGGAGCTATATCTAAATCTGAACCGATTTCAACCAAATTTGGCACGCATAGCTATAATGCTAATTCTACTCCCTGTGCAACATTTCAACTAAATTGGGGTAAATCTCTGGCTTCTAGGACCGTATTAGTCCATATCGGGCGAAAGATATATATGGGAGCTATATCTAAATCTGAACCGATTTCAATAAAATTTTGCACACTTGACTATATTACTAATTGTACTCCTAGTGCAAAATTTCAACCAAATCGGAGCAAAAAATTGGCCTCTGTGGTCATGTGAGTGTAAATCGGGCTAAAGCTATATATGGGAGCTATATCTAAATCTGAACCGATTTCAACCAAATTTGGCACGCATAGCTACAATGCTAATTCTACTCCCTGTGCAAAATTTCAACCAAATTGGGCTAAAACTCTGGTTTCTGGGACCGTATTAGTCCATATCGGGCGAAAGATATATATGGGAGCTATATCTAAATCTGAACCGATTTCAATAAAATTTGGCACACTTGACTATAGTACTAATTGTTGTTTTTGTGCAAAATTTTAACCAAATTAGGGTAAAACTCTGGCTTCTGGGGCCATATAAGTCCATATCGGGCGAAATATATATATGGGAGCTATATCTAAATCTGAACCGATTTCTTCCAAAATCAATAGGGATCTATTCTGAGCCAAAACACATACTTGTGCCAAATTTCAAGTCGATTGGACTAAAACTGCGACCTAGACTTTGATTACAAAAATGTGTTCACGGACAGACGGACAGACGGACATGGCTATATCGACTCAGGAGCCCACCCTGAGCATTTTTGCCAAAGACACCATGTGTCTATCTCGTCTCCTTCTGGGTGTTGCAAACATATGCACTAACTTATAATACCCTGTTCCACAGTGTGGAGCAGGGTATAAATATCAATTTTTTTCGGTTTTGAGCGGATTATTAAATTTTTTGGGGTGTTACGAATTAAAGTCCTTTTCGCTCTAGGACGCGTATATACGAAGATATGGGCAAAATAAGTTTTTCAGATAAAAATTTCAATTTTTTTAGGTTTTGGGAGGATTATTCAAGTTTTTTGGGGGTGGTCATGAATTAAAGTCCTTTTCGCGCTAGGGCGCTTAGTTTAGGAGATATGGGCAAAATAAGTTTTTCATATCAAAATTTAAATTTTTTTAGGTTTTGGGTGGATTTGTCGATCTTTTTGGGGTGGTCACGAATTAAAGTCCATTTCGCCCTAGGACGCATATTTAAGGAGATATGGGCAAAATAACTTTTTCATATAAAAATTGCAATTTTTTTAGATTTGAGCGGATTATTAAATTTTTTGGGGTGTTACGAATTAAAGTCCTTTTCGCTCTAGGACGCGTATATACGAAGATATGGGCAAAATAAGATTTTCAGATAAAAATTTCAATTTTTTTAGGTTTTGGGAGGATTATTCAATTTTTTTTGGGGGTGGTCATGAATTAAAGTCCTTTTCGTGTTAGGGCGCTTAGTTTAGGAGATATGGGCAAAATAAGTTTTTCATATCAAAATTTAAATTTTTTTAGGTTTTGGGTGGATTTGTCGATCTTTTCGGGGTGGTCACGAATTAAAGCCCATTTCGCCCTAGGACGCATATTTAAGGAGATATGGGCAAAATAACTTTTTCATATAAAAATTGCAATTTTTTTAGGTTTTGAGCGGATTATTAAATTTTTTGGGGTGTTACGAATTAAAGTCCTTTTCGCTCTAGGACGCGTATATACGAAGATATGGGCAAAATAAGATTTTCAGATAAAAATTTTAATTTTTTTAGGTTTTGGGAGGATTATTCAATTTTTTTGGGGGTGGTCATGAATTAAAGTCCTTTTAGAGCTAGGGCGCTTAGTTTAGGAGATATGGGCAAAATATGTTTTTCATATCAAAATTTAAATTTTTTTTAGGTTTTGGGTGGATTTGTCATTTTTTTGGGGGTGGTCACGAATTAAAGTTCTTTTCGCCCTAGGACGTATATTTAAGGAGATATGGGCAAAATAACTTTTTCATATAAAAATTGCAATTTTTTTAGGTTTTGAGCGGATTATTAAATTTTTTGGGGTGTTACGAATTAAAGTGCTTTTCGCTGTAGGACGCGTATATACGAAGAAATGGGCAAAATAAGATTTTCAGATAAACATTTAAATTTTTTTAGGTTTTGGGAGGATTATTCAATTTTTTTGGGGGTGGTCATGAAATAAAGTCCTTTTCGCGCTAGGGCGCTTAGTTTAGGAGATATGGGCAAAATAAGTTTTTCATATCAAAATTTAAATTTTTTTTAGGTTTTGGGTGGATTTGTCAATTTTTTGGGGGTGGTCACGAATTAAAGTCCTTTTCGCCCTAGGACGTATATTTAAGGAGATACGGGCAAAATAACTTTTTCATATAAAAATTGCAATTTTTTTAGATTTGAGTGGATTATTTAATTTTTTGGGGTGTTACGAATTAAAGTCCTTTTCGCTCTAGGACGCGTATATACGAAGATATGGGCAAAATAAGATTTTCAGATAAAAATTTCAATTTTTTTAGGTTTTGGGAGGATTATTCAATTTTTTTGGGGGTGGTCATGAATTAAAGTCCTTTTCGTGCTAGGGCGCTTAGTTTAGGAGATATGGGCAAAATAAGTTTTTCATATCAAAATTTAATTTTTTTTTAGGTTTTGGGTGGATTTGTCAATTTTTTGGGAGTGGTCACGATTTAAACTCCATTTCGCCCTAGGGCGCATATTTAAGGAGATATGGGCAAAATAACTTTTTCATATAAAAGTTGCAATTTTTTTAGGTTTTGGGAGGATTATTCAATTTTTTTGGGGGTGGTCATGAATTAAAGTCCTTTTCGCGCTAGTGCGCTTAGTTTAGGAGATATGGGCAAAATAAGTTTTTCATATCAAAATTTAATTTTTTTTAGGTTTTGGGTGGATTTGTCGATCTTTTTGGGGTGGTCACGAATTAAAGTCCATTTCGCCCTAGGACGCATATTTAAGGAGATATGGGCAAAACAACTTTTTCATATAAAAATTGCAAGTTTTTTAGGTTTTGAGCGGATTATTAAATTTTTTGGGGTGTTTCGAATTAAAGTCCTTTTCGCTCTAGGACGCGTATATACGAAGATATGGGCAAAATAAGATTTTCAGATAAACATTTAAATTTTTTTAGGTTTTGGGAGGATTATTCAATTTTTTTGGGTGTGGTCATGAATTAAAGTCCTTTTCGCGCTAGGGCGCTTAGTTTAGGAGATATGGGCAAAATAAGTTTTTCATATCAAAATTTAAATTTTTTAGGTTTTGGGTGGATTTGTCAATTTTTTGGGGGTGGTCACGAATTAAAGTCCTTTTCGCCCTAGGACGTATATTTAAGGAGATATGGGCAAAATAACGTTTTCATACAAAAATTGCAATTTTTTTAGGTTTTGAGCGGATTATTAAATTTTTTGGAGTGTTACGAATTAAAGTCCTTTCCGCTCTAGGACGCGTATATACGAAGATATGGGCAAAATAAGTTTTTCAGATAAAAATTTCAATTTTTTTAGGTTTTGGGAGGATTATTAAATTTTTTTGGGGGTGGTCATGAATTAAAGTCCTTTTCGCGCTAGGGCGCTTAGTTTAGGAAATATGGTGGTTTTGGGTGGATTTGCCAATTTTTTGGGGGTGGTCACGAATTAAAGTCCTTTTCGCCCTAGGACGTATATTTAAGGAGATACGGGCAAAATAACTTTTTCATATAAAAATTGCAATTTTGTTAGATTTGAGCGGATTATTAAATTTTTTGGGGTGTTACGAATTAAAGTCCTTTTCGCTCTAGGACGCGTATATACGAAGATATGGGCAAAATAAGATTTTCAGATAAAAATTTCAATTTTTTTAGGTTTTGGGAGGATTATTCAATTTTTTTGGGGGTGGTCATGAATTAAAGTCCTTTTCGTGCTAGGGCGCTTAGTTTAGGAGATATGGGCAAAATAAGTTTTTCATATCAAAATTTAATTTTTTTTAGGTTTTTGGTGGATTTGTCAATTTTTTGGGGGTGGTCACGATTTAAACTCCATTTCGCCCTAGGACGCATATTTAAGGAGATATGGGCAAAATAACTTTTTCATATAAAAATTGCAATTTTTTTAGGTTTTGGGAGGATTATTCAATTTTTTTGGGGGTGGTCATGAATTAAAGTCCTTTTCGCGCTAGGGCGCTTAGTTTAGGAGATATGGGCAAAATAAGTTTTTCATATTAAAATTTAAATTATATTTCATGTTAGCCTGATAATGAAACAGGCAATTAACGTCCAAATGCATTATATCTAATTATACAATTATTTTTCGAGCTTTATGGACAGATATAGATTAAGGAACATGGTTAATAGAGCCATTGAAAAGAAAACGCCAGATACCAATCTATACACGCCTGGACTGTACATGTTTCGGTTCGGGCGAATGAACCTTTCCACAGCCTTTTGTATAGATCTGGCTGGGAGAGATAACTCAATTTTGGGCCCTTTATGCTAACTCCTTATGGAGAAAACATTTGGGAAATTTCCTCTTACAAATTGAATCATCTTTTTCTCCCACTGTACATCATCTTTTCATATAACTTACAAGTCCCTTAATCTTATTTTTATTTCGTGTTGTTACATAGTAATGCAACAACACGAAATTTATTTTTAGAAAGCTAATTTGTTAGAATTCACCTAAGTGGTGAACAGTCGAACAATGCTTATTGTTTCTACAGTCAACTACAACATATGGCAATTCACAGAAACTGGTTTCCAGGATACAACAACAATTCTAACGCGTACATTAGTCGTGTTTTTCCTAGTTTTACGACGGGCTCATCGTTGCTTATTATATTTCATGTTAGCCTGATAATGAAACAGGCAATTGACGTCCAAATGCATTATATCTAATTATACAATTATTTTTCGAGCTTTATGGACAGATATATATATATATATAAACATGTACAGTCCAGGCGTGTATAGATTGGTATCTGGCGTTTTCTTTTCAATGGCTCTATTAACCATGTTCCTTAATCTATATCTGTCCATAAAGCTCGAAAAATAATTGTATAATTAGATAAAATTTAAATTTTTTTAGGTTTTGGGTGGATTTGTCAATTTTTTGGGGGTCGTCACGAATTAAAGTCCTTTTCGCCCTAGGACGTATATTTAAGGAGATATGGGCAAAATAACTTTTTCATATACAAATTGAAATTGTTTTAGGTTTTGAGCGGATTATTAAATTTTTTGGAGTGTTACGAATTAAAGTCCTTTTCGCTCTAGGACGCGTATATACGAAGATATGGGCAAAATAAGTTTTTCAGATAAAAATTTCCATTTTTTTTAGGTTTTGGGAGGATTATTCAAGTTTTTTGGGGGTGGTCATGAATTAAAGTCCTTTTCGCGCTAGGGCGCTTAGTTTAGGAGATATGGGCAAAATAACTTTTTCATATAAAAATTGCAATTTTTTTAGGTTTTGAGCGGATTATTAAATTTTTTTGGGTGTTACGAATTAAAGTGCTTTTCGCTCTATCTAGGACGCATATATACGAAGATATGGGCAAAATAAGACTTTCAGATAAAAATTTCAATTTTTCTAGGTTTTGGGAGGATTATTCAATTTTTTTGGGGTGGTCATGAATTAAAGTCCTTTTCGAGCTAGGGCGCTTAGTTTAGGAGATATGGGCAAAATCAGTTTTTCATATCAAAATTTAAATTTTTTTAGGTTTTGGGTGGATTTGTCAATTTTTTGGGGGTGGTCACGAATTAAAGTCCATTTCGCCCTAGGACGTATATTTAAGGAGATATGGGCAAAATAACTTTTTCATATAAAAATTGCAATTTTTTTAGGTTTTGAGGGGATTATTAAATTTTTTGGGGTGTTACGAATTAAAGTCCTTTTCGCTCTAGGACGCGTATATACGAAGATATGGGCAAAATAAGATTTTCAGATAAAAATTTCAATTTTTTTTTAGGTTTTGGGAGGATTATTCAATTTTTTTGGGGGTGGTCATGAATTAAAGTCCTTTTCGTGCTAGGGCGCTTAGTTTAGGAGATATGGGCAAAATAAGTTTTTCATATCAAAATTTATTTTTTTTTAGGTTTTGGGTGGATTTGTCAATTTTTTGGGGGTGGTCACGATTTAAACTCCATTTCGCCCTAGGACGCATATTTAAGGAGATATGGGCAAAATAACTTTTTCATATAAAAATTGCAATTTTTTTAAGTTTTGGGAGGATTATTCAATTTTTTTGGGGGTGGTCATGAATTAAAGTCCTTTTCGCTCTAGGGCGCTTAGTTTAGGAGATATGGGCAAAATAAGTTTTCCATATCAAAATTTAAATTTTTTTAGGTTTTGGGTGGATTTGTCGATCTTTTTGGGGTGGTCACGAATTAAAGTCCATTTCGCCCTAGGACGCATATTTAAGGAGATATGGGCAAAATAACTTTTTCATATAAAAATTGCAAGTTTTTTAGGTTTTGAGCGGATTATTAAATTTTTTGGGGTGTTTCGAATTAAAGTCCTTTTCGCTCTAGGACGCGTATATACGAAGATATGGGCAAAATAAGATTTTCAGATAAACATTTAAATTTTTTTAGGTTTTGGGAGGATTATTCAATTTTTTTGGGGGTGGTCATGAATTAAAGTACTTTTCGCGCTAGGGCGCTTAGTTTAGGAGATATGGGCAAAATAAGTTTTTCATATCAAAATTTAAATTTTTTTAGGTTTTGGGTGGATTTGTCAATTTTTTGGGGGTGGTCACGAATTAAAGTCCTTTTCGCCCTAGGACGTATATTTAAGGAGATATGGGCAAAATAACTTTTTCATATAAAAATTGCAATTTTTTTCGGTTTTGAGCGGATTATTAAATTTTTTGGGGTGTTACGAATTAAAGCCCTTTTCGCTCTAGGACGCGTCTATACGAAGATGTGGGCAAAATAAGTTTTTCGGATAAAAATTTCAATTTTTTTAGGTTTTGGGAGGATTTTTTTGGGGGTGGTCATGAATTAAAGTCCTTTTCGCGCTAGGGCGCTTGTTTAGGAGATATGGGCAAAATAAGTTTTTCATATAAAAATTTAAATTTTTTTTAGGTGTTGGGTGGATTTGTCACTTTTTTGGGTGTGGTCACGAATTAAAGTCCTTTTCGCCCTAGGACGTATATTTAAGGAGATATGGGCAAAATAACTTTTTCATATAAAAATTGCAATTTTTTTTCGGTTTTGAGCGGATTATTAAATTTTTTGGGGTGTTACGAATTAAAGTCCTTTTCGCTCTAGGACGCGTATATACGAAGATATGGGCAAAATAATTTTTTCAGATAAAAATTTCAATTTTTTTAGGTTTTGGGAGGATTATTCAATTTTTTGGGGGTGGTCATGAATTAAAGTCCTTTCCGCGCTAGGGCGCTTAGTTTAGGAGATATGGGCAAAATAAGTTTTTCATATCAAAATTTAATTTTTTTTAGGTTTTGGGTGGATTTGTCGATCTTTTTGGGGTGGTCACGAATTAAAGTCCATTTCGCTCTAGAACGCATATTTAAGGAGATATGGGCAAAATAACTTTTTCATATAAAAATTGCAATTTTTTTAGGTGTTGAGCGGATTATTAAATTTTTTGGGGTGTTACGAATTAAAGTCCTTTTCGCTCTAGGACGAGTATATACGAAGATATGGGCAAAATAAGATTTTCAGATAAAAATTTCAATTTTTTTAGGCTTTGGGAGGATTATTCAATTTTTTTGGGGGTGGTCATGAATTAAAGTCCTTTTCGCGCTAGGGCGCTTAGTTTAGGAGATATGGGCAAAATAAGTTTTTCATATCAAAATTTAAATTTTTTAGGTTTTGGGTGGATTTGTCAATTTTTTGGGGGTGGTCACGAATTAAAGTCCTTTTCGCCCTAGGACGTATATTTAAGGAGATATGGGCAAAATAACTTTTTCATATACAAATTGAAATTGTTTTAGGTTTTGAGCGGATTATTAAATTTTTTGGAGTGTTACGAATTAAAGTCCTTTTCGCTCTAGGACGCGTATATACGAAGATATGGGCAAAATAAGTTTTTCAGATAAAAATTTCCATTTTTTTTAGGTTTTGGGAGGATTATTCAAGTTTTTTGGGGGTGGTCATGAATTAAAGTCCTTTTCGCGCTAGGGCGCTTAGTTTAGGAGATATGGGCAAAATAAGTTTTTCATATCAAAATTTAAATTTTTTTAGGTTTTGGGTGGATTTGTCGATCTTTTTGGGGTGGTCACGAATTAAAGTCCATTTCGCCCTAGGACGCATATTTGAGGAGATATGGGCAAAATAACTTTTTCATATAAAAATTGCAATTTTTTAGATTTGAGCGGATTATTAAATTTTTTGGGGTGTTACGAATTAAAGTCCTTTTCGCTCTAGGACGCGTATATACGAAGATATGGGCAAAATAAGATTTTCAGATAAAAATTTCAATTTTTTTAGGTTTTGGGAGGATTATTCAATTTTTTTTGGGGATGGTCATGAATTAAAGTCCTTTCCGTGCTAGGGCGCTTAGTTTAGGAGATATGGGCAAAATAAGTTTTTCATATCAAAATTTAAATTTTTTTAGGTTTTGGGTGGATTTGTCGATCTTTTCAGGGTGGTCACGAATTAAAGTCCATTTCGCCCTAGGACGCATATTTAAGGAGATATGGGCAAAATAACTTTTTCATATAAAAATTGCAATTTTTTTAGGTTTTGAGCGGATTATTAAATTTTTTGGGGTGTTACGAATTAAAGTTCTTTTCGCTCTAGGACGCGTATATACGAAGATATGGGCAAAATAAGATTTTCAGATAAACATTTAAATTTTTTTAGGTTTTGGGAGGATTATTCAATTTTTTTGGGGGTGGTCATGAATTAAAGTCCTTTTCGCGCTAGGGCGCTTAGTTTAGGAGATATGGGCAAAATAAGTTTTTCATATCAAAATTTACATTTTTTGGGTTTTGGGTGGATTTGTCAATTTTTTGGGGGTGGTCACGAATTAAAGTCCTTTTCGCCCTAGGACGTATATTTAAGGAGATATGGGCAAAATAACTTTTTCATATAAAAATTGCAATTTTTTTAGGTTTTGAGCGGATTATTAAATTTTTTGGGGTGTTACGAATTACAGTGCTTTTC
Organism: Haematobia irritans; assembly: GCF_050003625.1. Classification (NCBI taxonomy): domain Eukaryota; kingdom Metazoa; phylum Arthropoda; class Insecta; order Diptera; family Muscidae; genus Haematobia; species Haematobia irritans. Next base: position 69,220,561 of record NC_134400.1, on the reverse strand, counting down.
GCTCTAGGACGCGTATATCCGAAGATATGGGCAAAATAAGATTTTCAGATAAAAATTTTAATTTTTTTAGGTTTTGGGAGGATTATTCAATTTTTTTGGGGGTGGTCATGAATTAAAGTCCTTTTCGAGCTAGGGCGCTTAGTTTAGGAGATATGGGCAAAATAAGTTTTTCATATCAAAATTTAAATTTTTTTTTGGTTTTGGGTGGATTTGTCAATTTTTTGGGGGTGGTCACAAATTAAAGTCCTTTTCGCCCTAGGACGTATATTTAAGGAGAACGGGCAAAATAACTTTTTCATATAAAAATTGTAATTTTTTTAGATTTGAGCGGATTATTAAATTTTTTGGGGTGTTACGAATTAAAGTCCTTTTCGCTCTAGGACGCGTATATACGAAGATATGGGCAAAATAAAATTTTCAGACAAAAATTTCAATTTTTTTAGGTTTTGGGAGGATTATTCAATTTTTTTGGGGGTGGTCATGAATTAAAGTCCTTTTCGTGCTAGGGCGCTTAGTTTAGGAGATATGGGCAAAATAAGTTTTTCATATCACAATTTAAATTTTTTTAGGTTTTGGGTGGATTTGTCGATCTTTTCAGGGTGGTCACGAATTAAAGTCCATTTCGCCCTAGGACGCATATTTAAGGAGATATGGGCAAAATAACTTTTTCATATAAAAATTGCAATTTTTTTAGGTTTTGAGCGGATTATTAAATTTTTTGGGGTGTTACGAATTAAAGTACTTTTCGCTCTAGGACGCGTATATACGAAGATATGGGCAAAATAAGATTTTCAGATAAACATTTAAATTTTTTTAGGTTTTGGGAGGATTATTCAATTTTTTTGGGGGTGGTCATGAATTAAAGTCCTTTTCGCGCTAGGGCGCTTAGTTTAGGAGATATGGGCAAAATAAGTTTTTCATATCAAAATTTACATTTTTTGGGTTTTGGGTGGATTTGTCAATTTTTTGGGGGTGGTCACGAATTAAAGTCCTTTTCGCCCTAGGACGTATATTTAAGGAGATATGGGCAAAATAACTTTTTCATATAAAAATTGCATTTTTTTTAGGTTTTGAGCGGATTATTAAATTTTTTGGGGTGTTACGAATTACAGTGCTTTTCGCTCTAGGACGCGTATATCCGAAGATATGGGCAAAATAAGATTTTCAGATAAAAATTTTAATTTTTTTAGGTTTTGGGAGGATTATTCAATTTTTTTGGGGGTGGTCATGAATTAAAGTCCTTTTCGAGCTAGGGCGCTTAGTTTAGGAGATATGGGCAAAATAAGTTTTTCATATCAAAATTTAATTTTTTTTTAGGTTTTGGGTGGATTTGTCAATTTTTTGGGGGTGGTCACAAATTAAAGTCCTTTTCGCCCTAGGACGTATATTTAAGGAGAACGGGCAAAATAACTTTTTCATATAAAAATTGTGGGCGCTTAGTTTAGGAGATATGGGCAAAATAAGTTTTTCATATCAAAATTTAAATTTTTTTTTGGTTTTGGGTGGATTTGTCAATTTTTTGGGGGTGGTCACAAATTAAAGTCCTTTTCGCCCTAGGACGTATATTTAAGGAGAACGGGCAAAATAACTTTTTCATATAAAAATTGTAATTTTTTTAGATTTGAGCGGATTATTAAATTTTTTGGGGTGTTACGAATTAAAGTCCTTTTCGCTCTAGGACGCGTATATACGAAGATATGGGCAAAATAAAATTTTCAGACAAAAATTTCAATTTTTTTAGGTTTTGGGAGGATTATTCAATTTTTTTGGGGGTGGTCATGAATTAAAGTCCTTTTCGTGCTAGGGCGCTTAGTTTAGGAGATATGGGCAAAATAAGTTTTTCATATCACAATTTAAATTTTTTTAGGTTTTGGGTGGATTTGTCGATCTTTTCAGGGTGGTCACGAATTAAAGTCCATTTCGCCCTAGGACGCATATTTAAGGAGATATGGGCAAAATAACTTTTTCATATAAAAATTGCAATTTTTTTAGGTTTTGAGCGGATTATTAAATTTTTTGGGGTGTTACGAATTAAAGTACTTTTCGCTCTAGGACGCGTATATACGAAGATATGGGCAAAATAAGATTTTCAGATAAACATTTAAATTTTTTTAGGTTTTGGGAGGATTATTCAATTTTTTTGGGGGTGGTCATGAATTAAAGTCCTTTTCGCGCTAGGGCGCTTAGTTTAGGAGATATGGGCAAAATAAGTTTTTCATATCAAAATTTACATTTTTTGGGTTTTGGGTGGATTTGTCAATTTTTTGGGGGTGGTCACGAATTAAAGTCCTTTTCGCCCTAGGACGTATATTTAAGGAGATATGGGCAAAATAACTTTTTCATATAAAAATTGCATTTTTTTTAGGTTTTGAGCGGATTATTAAATTTTTTGGGGTGTTACGAATTACAGTGCTTTTCGCTCTAGGACGCGTATATCCGAAGATATGGGCAAAATAAGATTTTCAGATAAAAATTTTAATTTTTTTAGGTTTTGGGAGGATTATTCAATTTTTTTGGGGGTGGTCATGAATTAAAGTCCTTTTCGAGCTAGGGCGCTTAGTTTAGGAGATATGGGCAAAATAAGTTTTTCATATCAAAATTTAATTTTTTTTTAGGTTTTGGGTGGATTTGTCAATTTTTTGGGGGTGGTCACAAATTAAAGTCCTTTTCGCCCTAGGACGTATATTTAAGGAGAACGGGCAAAATAACTTTTTCATATAAAAATTGTAATTTTTTTAGATTTGAGCGGATTATTAAATTTTTTGGGGTGTTACGAATTAAAGTCCTTTTCGCTCTAGGACGCGTATATACGAAGATATGGGCAAAATAAAATTTTCAGATAAAAATTTAAATTTTTTTAGGTTTTGGGAGGATTATTCAATTTTTTTGGGGGTGGTCATGAATTAAAGTCCTTTTCGTGCTAGGGCGCTTAGTTTAGGAGATATGGGCAAAATAAGTTTTTCATATCAAAATTTAAATTTTTTTTAGGTTTTGGGTGGATTTGTCAATTTTTTGGGGGTGGTCACGATTTAAACTCCATTTTGCCCTAGGACGCATATTTAAGGAGATATGGGCAAAATAACTTTTTCATATAAAAATTGCAATGTTTTTAGGTTTTGGGAGGATTATTCAATTTTTTTTGGGGATGGTCATGAATTAAAGTCCTTTTCGCGCTAGGGCGCTTAGTTTAGGAGATATGGGCAAAATAAGTTTTTCATATCAAAATTTAAATTTTTTTAGGTTTTTTTGGAGTGTTATGAATTAAAGTCCTTTTCGCTCTAGGACGCGTATATTTTCAGATAAAAATTTAAATTTTTTTAGGTTTTGGGAGGATTATTCAATTTTTTTGGGGGTGGTCATGAATTAAAGTCCTTTTCGTGCTAGGGCGCTTAGTTTAGGAGATATGGGCAAAATAAGTTTTTCATATCAAAATTTAAATTTTTTTTAGGTTTTGGGTGGATTTGTCAATTTTTTGGGGGTGGTCACGATTTAAACTCCATTTTGCCCTAGGACGCATATTTAAGGAGATATGGGCAAAATAACTTTTTCATATAAAAATTGCAATGTTTTTAGGTTTTGGGAGGATTATTCAATTTTTTTTGGGGATGGTCATGAATTAAAGTCCTTTTCGCGCTAGGGCGCTTAGTTTAGGAGATATGGGCAAAATAAGTTTTTCATATCAAAATTTAAATTTTTTTAGGTTTTTTTGGAGTGTTATGAATTCAAGTCCTTTTCGCTCTAGGACGCGTATATACGAAGATATGGGCAAAATAAGTTTTTCAGATAAAAATTTAAATTTTTTTAGGTTTTGGGAGAATTATAAGTTTTTCATATCAAAATTTAAATTATTAAATTTAAATTATTTAAATTATTAAAAATTATTAAATTTTTTGGGGTGTTACGAATTAAAGTCCTTTTCGCTCTAGGACGCGTATATACGAAGATATGGGCAAAATAAGATTTTCAGATAAAAATTTTAATTTTTTTAGGTTTTGGGAGGATTATTCAATTTTTTTGGGGGTGGTCATGAATTAAAGTCCTTTTCGAGCTAGGGCGCTTAGTTTAGGAGATATGGGCAAAATAAGTTTTTCATATCAAAATTTAAATTTTTTTTTAGGTTTTGGGTGGATTTGTCATTTTTTTGGGGGTGGTCACGAATTAAAGTTCTTTTCGCCCTAGGACGTATATTTAAGGAGATATGGGCAAAATAACTTTTTCATATAAAAATTGCAATTTTTTTAGGTTTTGAGCGGATTATTAAATTTTTTGGGGTGTTACGAATTAAAGTGCTTTTCGCTCTAGGACGCGTATATACGAAGATATGGGCAAAATAAGATTTTCAGATAAACATTTAAATTTTTTTAGGTTTTGGGAGGATTATTCAATTTTTTTGGGGGTGGTCATGAAATAAAGTCCTTTTCGCGCTAGGGCGCTTAGTTTAGGAGATATGGGCAAAATAAGTTTTTCATATCAAAATTTAAATTTTTTTTAGGTTTTGGGTGGATTGGTCAATTTTTTGGGGGTGGTCACGAATTAAAGTCCTTTTCGCCCTAGGACGTATATTTAAGGAGATACGGGCAAAATAACTTTTTCATATAAAAATTGAAATTTTTTTAGATTTGAGCGGATTATTAAATTTTTTGGGGTGTTACGAATTAAAGTCCTTTTCGCTCTAGGGCGCGTATATACGAAGATATGGGCAAAATAAGATTTTCAGATAAAAATTTCAATTTTTTTAGGTTTTGGGAGGATTATTCTCAATTTTTTTGGGGGTGGTCATGAATTAAAGTCCTTTTCGTGCTAGGGCGCTTAGTTTAGGAGATATGGGCAAAATAAGTTTTTCATATCAAAATTTAATTTTTTTTAGGTTTTGGGTGGATTTGTCAATTTTTTGGGAGTGGTCACGATTTAAACTCCATTTCGCCCTAGGACGCATATTTAAGGAGATATGGGCAAAATAACTTTTTCATATAAAAGTTGCAATTTTTTTAGGTTTTGGGAGGATTATTCAATTTTTTTGGGGGTGGTCATGAATTAAAGTCCTTTTCGCGCTAGTGCGCTTAGTTTAGGAGATATGGGCAAAATAAGTTTTTCATATCAAAATTTAAATTTTTTTAGGTTTTGGGTGGATTTGTCGATCTTTTTGGGGTGGTCACGAATTAAAGTCCATTTCGCCCTAGGACGCATATTTAAGGAGATATGGGCAAAATAACTTTTTCATATAAAAATTGCAATTTTTTTAGGTTTTGAGCGGATTATTAAATTTTTTGGGGTGTTACGAATTAAAGTCCTTTTCGCTCTAGGACGCGTATATACGAAGATATGGGCAAAATAAGATTTTCAGATAAAAATTTCAATTTTTTTAGGTTTTGGGAGTGGTCATGAATTAAAGTCCTTTTCGCGCTAGGGCGCTTAGTTTAGGAGATATGGGCAAAATAAGTTTTTCATATCAAAATTTAAATTTTTTAGGTTTTGGGTGGATTTGTCAATTTTTTGGGGGTGGTCACGAATTAAAGTCCTTTTCGCCCTAGGACGTATATTTAAGGAGATATGGGCAAAATAACATTTTCATACAAAAATTGCAATTTTTTTAGGTTTTGAGCGGATTATTAAATTTTTTGGAGTGTTACGAATTAAAGTCCTTTTCGCTCTAGGACGCGTATATACGAAGATATGGGCAAAATAAGTTTTTCAGATAAAAATTTCAATTTTTTTAGGTTTTGGGAGGATTATTCAATTTTTTTGGGGGTGGTCATGAATTAAAGTCCTTTTCGCGCTAGGGCGCTTAGTTTAGGAAATATGGTGGTTTTGGGTGGATTTGTCAATTTTTTTGGGGTGGTCACGAATTAAAGTCCTTTTCGCCCTAGGACGTATATTTAAGGAGATACGGGCAAAATAACTTTTTCATATAAAAATTGCAATTTTTTTAGATTTGAGCGGATTATTAAATTTTTTGGGGTGTTACGAATTAAAGTCCTTTTCGCTCTAGGACGCGTATATACGAAGATATGGGCAAAATAAGATTTTCAGATAAAAATTTCAATTTTTTTAGGTTTTGGGAGGATTATTCAATTTTTTTGGGGGTGGTCATGAATTAAAGTCCTTTTCGTGCTAGGGCGCTTAGTTTAGGAGATATGGGCAAAATAAGTTTTTCATATCAAAATTTAATTTTTTTAGGTTTTTGGTGGATTTGTCAATTTTTTGGGGGTGGTCACGATTTAAACTCCATTTCGCCCTAGGACGCATATTTAAGGAGATATGGGCAAAATAACTTTTTCATATAAAAATTGCAATTTTTTAGGTTTTGGGAGTATTATTCAATTTTTTTGGGGGTGGTCATGAATTAAAGTCCTTTTCGCGCTAGGGCGCTTAGTTTAGGAGATATGGGCAAAATAAGTTTTTCATATTAAAATTTAAATTATATTTCATGTTAGCCTGATAATGAAACAGGCAATTGACGTCCAAATGCATTATATCTAATTATTCAATTATTTTTCGAGCTTTATGGACAGATATAGATTAAGGAACATGGTTAATAGAGCCATTGAAAAGAAAACGCCAGATACCAATCTAAACACGCCTGGACTGTACATGTTTCGGTTCGGGCGAATGAACCTTTCCACAGCCTTTTGTATAGATCTGGCTGGGAGAGATAACTCAATTTTGGGCCCTTTATGCTAGCTCCTTATGGAGAAAACATTTGGGAAATTTCCTCTTACAAATTGAATCATCTTTTTCTCCCACTGTACATCATCTTTTCATATAACTTACAAGTCCCTTAATCTTATTTTTATTTCGTGTTGTTACATAGTAATGCAACAACACGAAATTTATTTTTAGAAAGCTAATTTGTTAGAATTCACCTAAGTGGTGAACAGTCGAACAATGCTTATTGTTTCTACAGTCAACTACAACATATGACAATTAACAGAAACTGGTTTCCAGGATACAACAACAATTCTAACGCGTACATTAGTCGTGTTTTTCCTAGTTTTACGACGGGCTCATCGTTGCTTATTATATTTCATGTTAGCCTGATAATGAAACAGGCAATTGACGTCCAATTGCATTATATCTAATTATACAATTATTTTTCGAGCTTTATGGACAGATATAGATTAAGGAACATGGTTAATAGAGCCATTGAAAAGAAAACGCCAGATACCAATCTATACACGCCTGGACTGTACATGTTTCGGTTCGGGCGAATGAACCTTTCCACAGCCTTTTGTATAGATCTGGCTGGGAGAGATAACTCAATTTTGGGCCCTTTATGCTAACTCCTTATGGAGAAAACATTTGGGAAATTTCCTCTTACAAATTGAATCATCTTTTTCTCCCACTGTACATCATCTTTTCATATAACTTACAAGTCCCTTAATCTTATTTTTATTTCGTGTTGTTACATAGTAATGCAACAACACGAAATTTATTTTTAGAAAGCTAATTTGTTAGAATTCACCTAAGTGGTGAACAGTCGAACAATGCTTATTGTTTCTACAGTCAACTACAACATATGACAATTAACAGAAACTGGTTTCCAGGATACAACAACAATTCTAACGCGTACATTAGTCGTGTTTTTCCTAGTTTTACGACGGGCTCATCGTTGCTTATTATATTTCATGTTAGCCTGATAATGAAACAGGCAATTGACGTCCAAATGCATTATATCTAATTATACAATTATTTTTCGAGCTTTATGGACAGATATAGATTAAGGAACATGGTTAATAGAGCTATTGAAAAGAAAACGCCAGATACCAATCTATACACGCCTGGACTGTACATGTTTCGGTTCGGGCGAATGAACCTTTCCACAGCCTTTGTATAGATCTGGCTGGGAGAGATAACTCAATTTTGGGCCCTTTATGCTAACTCCTTATGGAGAAAACATTTGGGAAATTTCCTCTTACAAATTGAATCATCTTTTTCTCCCACTGTACATCATCTTTTCATATAACTTACAAGTCCCTTAATTTTATTTTTATTTCGTGTTGTTACATAGTAATGCAACAACACGAAATTTATTTTTAGAAAGCTAATTTGTTAGAATTCACCTAAGTGGTGAACAGTCGAACAATGCTTATTGTTTCTACAGTCAACTACAACATATGACAATTAACAGAAACTGGTTTCCAGGATACAACAACAATTCTAACGCGTACATTAGTCGTGTTTTTCCTAGTTTTACGACGGGCTCATCGTTGCTTATTATATTTCATGTTAGCCTGATAATGAAACAGGCAATTGACGTCCAAATGCATTATATCTAATTATACAATTATTTTTCGAGCTTTATGGACAGATATAGATTAAGGAACATGGTTAATAGAGCCATTGAAAAGAAAACGCCAGATACCAATCTATACACGCCTGGACTGTACATGTTTCGGTTCGGGCGAATGAACCTTTCCACAGCCTTTTGTATAGATCTGGCTGGGAGAGATAACTCAATTTTGGGCCCTTTATGCTAACTCCTTATGGAGAAAACATTTGGGAAATTTCCTCTTACAAATTGAATCATCTTTTTCTCCCACTGTACATCATCTTTTCATATAACTTACAAGTCCCTTAATCTTATTTTTATTTCGTGTTGTTACATAGTAATGCAACAACACGAAATTTATTTTTAGAAAGCTAATTTGTTAGAATTCACCTAAGTGGTGAACAGTCGAACAATGCTTATTGTTTCTACAGTCAACTACAACATATGGCAATTAACAGAAACTGGTTTCCAGGATACAACAACAATTCTAACGCGTACATTAGTCGTGTTTTTCCTAGTTTTACGACGGGCTCATCGTTGCTTATTATATTTCATGTTAGCCTGATAATGAAACAGGCAATTGACGTCCAAATGCATTATATCTAATTATACAATTATTTTTCGAGCTTTATGGACAGATATATATATATATATATATATAAACATGTACAGTCCAGGCGTGTATAGATTGGTATCTGGCGTTTTCTTTTCAATGGCTCTATTAACCATGTTCCTTAATCTATATCTGTCCATAAAGCTCGAAAAATAATTGTATAATTAGATAAAATTTAAATTTTTTTAGGTTTTGGGTGGATTTGTCAATTTTTTTGGGGGTGGTCACGAAATAAAGTCCTTTTCGCCCTAGGACGTATATTTAAGGAGATATGGGCAAAATAACTTTTTCATATAAAAATTGCAATTTTTTTAGGTTTTGAGCGGATTATTAAATTTTTTTGGGTGTTACGAATTAAAGTGCTTTTCGCTCTATCTAGGACGCGTATATACGAAGATATGGGCAAAATAAGATTTTCAGATAAAAATTTCAATTTTTCTAGGTTTTGGGAGGATTATTCAATTTTTTTGGGGGTGGTCATGATTAAAGTCCTTTTCGAGCTAGGGCGCTTAGTTTAGGAGATATGGGTAAAATAAGTTTTTCATATCAAAATTTAAATTTTTTTAGGTTTTGGGTGGATTTGTCAATTTTTTGGGGGTGGTCACGAATTAAAGTCCATTTCGCCCTAGGACGTATATTTAAGGAGATATGGGCAAAATAACTTTTTCATATAAAAATTGCAATTTTTTTAGGTTTTGAGGGGATTATTAAATTTTTGGGGTGTTACGAATTAAAGTCCTTTTCGCGCTAGGGCGCTTAGTTTAGGAGATATGGGCAAAATAAGTTTTCCATATCAAAATTTAAATTTTTTTAGGTTTTGGGTGGATTTGTCGATCTTTTTGGGGTGGTCACGAATTAAAGTCCATTTCGCCCTAGGACGCATATTTAAGGAGATATGGGCAAAATAACTTTTTCATATAAAAATTGCAAGTTTTTTAGGTTTTGAGCGGTGTTTCGAATTAAAGTCCTTTTCGCTCTAGGACGCGTATATACGAAGATATGGGCAAAATAAGATTTTCAGATAAACATTTAAATTTTTTTAGGTTTTGGGAGGATTATTCAATTTTTTTGGGGATGGTCATGAATTAAAGTCCTTTTCGCGCTAGGGCGCTTAGTTTAGGAGATATGGGCAAAATAAGTTTTTCATATCAAAATTTAAATTTTTTTAGGTTTTGGGTGGATTTGTCAATTTTTTGGGGGTGGTCACGAATTAAAGTCCTTTTCGCCCTAGGACGTATATTTAAGGAGATATGAGCAAAATAACTTTTTCATATAAAAATTGCAATTTTTTAGGTTTTGAGCGGATTATTAAATTTTTTGGGGTGTTACGAATTAAAGTGCTTTTCGCTCTAGGACACGTATATACGAAGATATGGGCAAAATAAGATTTTCAGATAAAAATTTAAATTTTTTTAGGTTTTGGGAGGATTATTCAATTTTTTTGGGGGTGGTCATGAATTAAAGTCCTTTTCGAGCTAGGGCGCTTAGTTTAGGAGATATGGGCAAAATAAGTTTTTCATATCAAAATTTAAATTTTTTTAGGTTTTGGGTGGATTTGTCAATTTTTTGGGGGTGGTCACGAATTAAAGTCCTTTTCCCCCTAGGACGTATATTTAAGCAGATATGGGCAAAATAACTTTTTCATATAAAAATTGCAATTTTTTTAGGTTTTGAGCGGATTATTAAATTTTTTGGGGTGTTACGAATTAAAGTCCTTTTCGCTCTAGGACGCGTATATACGAAGATATGGGCAAAATAAGTTTTCAGATAAAAATTTCAATTTTTTTAGGTTTTGGGAGGATTATTCAATTTTTTTGGGGGTGGTCATGAATTAAAGTCCTTTTCGAGCTAGGGCGCTTAGTTTAGGAGATATGGGCAAAATAAGTTTTCATATCAAAATTTAATTTTTTTTTAGGTTTTGGGTGGATTTGTCAATTTTTCGGGGGTGGTCACGAATTAAAGTCCTTTTCGCCCTAGGACGTATATTTAAGGAGATACGGGCAAAATAACTTTTTCATATAAAAATTGCAATTTCTTTAGATTTGAGCGGATTATTAAATTTTTTGGGGTGTTACGAATTAAAGTCCTTTTCGCTCTAGGACGCGTATATACGAAGATATGGGCAAAATAAGATTTTCAGATAAAAATTTCAATTTTTTTAGGTTTTGGGAGGATTATTCAATTTTTTTGGGGTGGTCATGAATTAAAGTCCATTTCGTGCTAGGGCGCTTAGTTTAGGAGATATGGGCAAAATAAGTTTTTCATATCAAAATTTATTTTTTTTTAGGTTTTGGGTGGATTTATCAATTTTTTGGGGGTGGTCACGATTTAAACTCCATTTCGCCCTAGGACGCATATTTAAGGAGATATGGGCAAAATATCTTTTTCATATAAAAATTGCAATTTTTTTAGGTTTTGGGAGGATTATTCAATTTTTTTGGGGGTGGTCATGAATTAAAGTCCTTTTCGCGCTAGGGCGCTTAGTTTAGGAGATATGGGCAAAATAAGTTTTTCATATCAAAATTTAAATTTTTTTAGGTTTTGGGTGGATTTGTCGATCTTTTTGGGGTGGTCACGAATTAAAGTCCATTTCGCCCTAGGACGCATATTTAAGGAGATATGGGCAAAATAACTTTTTCATATAAAAATTGCAATTTTTTTAGGTTTTGAGCGGATTATTAAATTTTTTGGGGTGTTACGAATTAAAGTCCTTTTCGCTCTAGGAAGCGTATATACGAAGATATGGGCAAAATAAGATTTTCAGATAAAAATTTCAATTTTTTTAGGTTTTGGGAGGATTATTCAATTTTTTTTGGGGGTGGTCATGAATTAAAGTCCTTTTCGCGCTAGGGCGCTTAGTTTAGGAGATATGGGCAAAATAAGTTTTTCATATAAAAATTTAAATTTTTTAGGTTTTGGGTGGATTTGTCAATTTTTTGGGGGTGTTACGAATTAAAGTCCTTTTCGCCCTAGGACGTGTATTTAAGGAGATATGGGCAAAATAACTTTTTCATATAAAAATTGAAATTTTTTTAGGTTTTGAGCGGATTATTAAATTTTTTGGAGTGTTACGAATTAAAGTCCTTTTCGCTCTAGGACGCGTATATACGAAGATATGGGCAAAATAAGTTTTTCAGATAAAAATTTCAATTTTTTTAGGTTTTGGGAGGATTATTCAATTTTTTTTGGGGGTGGTCATGAATTAAAGTCCTTTTGGCGCTAGGGCGCTTAGTTTAGGAGATATGGGCAAAATAAGTTTTTCATATCAAAATTTAAATTTTTTTAGGTTTTGGGTGGATTTGTCAATTTTTTGGGGGTGGTCACGAATTAAAGTCCTTTTCGCCCTAGGACGTATATTTAAGGAGATATGGGCAAAATAACTTTTTCATATAAAAATTGCAATTTTTTTAGGTTTTGAGCGGATTATTAAATTTTTTGGGGTGTTACGAATTAAAGCCCTTTTCGCTCTAGGACGCGTATATACGAAGATGTGGGCAAAATAAGTTTTTCAGATACAAATTTCAATTTTTTTAGGTTTTGGGAGGATTTTTTTGGGGGTGGTCATGAATTAAAGTCCTTTTCGCGCTAGGGCGCTTAGTTTAGGAGATATGGGCAAAATAAGTTTTTCATATCAAAATTTAAATTTTTTTAGGTTTTGGGTGGATTTGTCAATTTTTTGGGGGTGGTCACGAATTAAAGTCCTTTTCGCCCTAGGACGTATATTTAAGGAGATATGGGCAAAATAACTTTTTCATATAAAAATTGCAATTTTTTTAGGTTTTGAGCGGATTATTAAATTTTTTGGGGTGTTACGAATTAAAGCCCTTTTCGCTCTAGGACGCGTATATACGAAGATGTGGGCAAAATAAGTTTTTCAGATACAAATTTCAATTTTTTAGGTTTTGGGAGGATTTTTTTGGTGGTGGTCATGAATTAAAGTCCTTTTCGCGCTAGGGCGCTTAGTTTAGGAGATATGGGCAAAATAAGTTTTTCATATCAAAATTTAAATTTTTTTAGGTTTTAGGTGGATTTGTCAATTTTTTGGGGGTGGTCACGAATTAAAGTCCTTTTCGCCCTAGGACGTATATTTAAGGAGATATGGGCAAAATAACTTTTTCATATAAAAATTGCAATTTTTTTAGGTTTTGAGCGGATTATTAAATTTTTTGGGGTGTTACGAATTAAAGCCCTTTTCGCTCTAGGACGCGTATATACGAAGATATGGGCAAAATAAGATTTTCAGATAAACATTTAAATTTTTTTAGGTTTTGGGAGGATTATTCAATTTTTTTGGGGGTGGTCATGAATTAAAGTCCTTTTCGCGCTAGGGCGCTTAGTTAGGAGATATGGGCAAAATAAGTTTTTCATATAAAAATTTAAATTTTTTAGGTTTTGGATGGATTTGTCAATTTTTTGGGGGTGTTACGAATTAAAGTCCTTTTCGCCCTAGGACGTATATTTAAGGAGATATGGGCAAAATAACTTTTTCATATAAAAATTGCAATTTTTTTAGGTTTTGAGCGGATTATTAATTTTTTTGGAGTGTTACGAATTAAAGTCCTTTTCGCTCTAGGACGCGTATATACGAAGATATGGGCAAAATAAGTTTTTCAGATAAAAATTTCAATTTTTTTAGGTTTTGGGAGGATTATTCAATTTTTTTGGGGGTGGTCATGAATTAAAGTCCTTTTCGCGCTAGGGCGCTTAGTTTAGGAGATATGGGCAAAATAAGTTTTTCATATCAAAATTTAAATTTTTTTTAGGTTTTGGGTGGATTTGTCAATTTTTTGGGGGTGGTCACGAATTAAAGTCCTTTTCGTCCTAGGACGTATATTTAAGGAGATATGGGCAAAATAACTTTTTCATATAAAAATTGCAATTTTTTTAGGTTTTGAGCGGATTATTAAATTTTTTGGGGTGTTACGAATTAAAGCCCTTTTCGCTCTAGGACGCGTATATACGAAGATGTGGGCAAAATAAGTTTTTCAGATACAAATTTCAATTTTTTTAGGTTTTGGGAGGATTTTTTTGGGGGTGGTCATGAATTAAAGTCCTTTTTGCGCTAGGGCGCTTAGTTTAGGAGATATGGGCAAAATAAGTTTTTCATATCAAAATTTAAATTTTTTTAGGTTTTGGGTGGACTTGTCAATTTTTTGGGGGTGGTCACGAATTAAAGTCCTTTTCGCCGTAGGACGTATATTTAAGGAGATATGGGCAAAATAACTTTTTCATATAAAAATTGCAATTTTTTTAGGTTTTGAGCGGATTATTAATTTTTTTGGGGTGTTACGAATTAAAGTCTTTTTCGCTCTAGGACGCGTATATACGAAGATATGGGCAAAATAAGATTTTCAGATAAAAATTTCAATTTTTTAGGTTTTGGGAGGATTATTTAATTTTTTTGGGGGTGGTCATGAATTAAAGTCCTTTTCGAGCTAGGGCGCTTAGTTTAGGAGATATGGGCAAAATAAGTTTTTCATATCAAAATTTAAATTTTTTTAGGTTTTGGGTGGATTTGTCAATTTTTTGGGGGTGGTCACGAATTAAAGTCCTTTTCGCCCTAGGACGTATATTTAAGGAGATATGGGCAAAATAACTTTTTCATATAAAAATTGCAATTTTTTTAGGTTTTGAGCGGATTATTAAATTTTTTGGGGTGTTACGAATTAAAGCCCTTTTCGCTCTAGGACGCGTATATACGAAGATATGGGCAAAATAAGATTTTCAGATAAACATTTACATTTTTTTAGGTTTTGGGAGGATTATTCAATTTTTTTGGGGGTGGTCATGAATTAAAGTCCTTTTCGCGCTGGGGCGCTTAGTTTAGGAGATATGGGCAAAATAAGTTTTTCATATAAAAATTTAAATTTTTTAGGTTTTGGATGGATTTGTCAATTTTTTGGGGGTGTTACGAATTAAAGTCCTTTACGCCCTAGGACGTATATTTAAGGAGATATGGGCAAAATAACTTTTTCATATAAAAATTGCAATTTTTTTAGGTTTTGAGCGGATTATTAAATTTTTTGGGGTGTTACGAATTAAAGCCCTTTTCGCTCTAGGACGCGTATATACGAAGATGTGGGCAAAATAAGTTTTTCAGATACAAATTTCAATTTTTTTAGGTTTTGGGAGGATTATTCAATTTTTTGGGGGTGGTCATGAATTAAAGTCCTTTTCGCGCTAGGGCGCTTAGTTTAGGAGATATGGGCAAAATAAGTTTTTCATATCAAAATTTAAATTTTTTTAGGTTTTGGGTGGATTTGTCAATTTTTTGGGGGTGGTCACGAATTAAAGTCCTTTTCGCCGTAGGACGTATATTTAAGGAGATATGGGCAAAATAACTTTTTCATATAAAAATTGCAATTTTTTTAGGTTTTGAGCGGATTATTAAATTTTTTGGGGTGTTACGAATTAAAGCCCTTTTCGCTCTAGGACGCGTATATACGAAGATATGGGCAAAATAAGATTGTCAGATAAAAATTTCAATTTTTTAGGTTTTGGGAGGATTATTCAATTTTTTTGGGGGTGGTCATGAATTAAAGTCCTTTTCGCGCTAGGGCGCTTAATTTAGGAGATATGGGCGAAATAAGTTTTTCATATCAAAATTTAAATTTTTTTAGGTTTTGGGTGGATTTGTCAATTTTTTGGGGGTGGTCACGAATTAAAGTCCTTTTCGCCCTAGGACGTATATTTAAGGAGATATGGGCAAAATAACTTTTTCATATAAAAATTGCAATTTTTGAGGTTTTGAGCGGATTATTAAATTTTTTGGGGTGTTACGAATTAAAGTCCTTTTCGCTCTAGGACGCGTATATACGAAGATATGGGCAAAATAAGTTTTCAGATAAAAATTTCAATTTTTTTAGGTTTTGGGAGGATTATTCAATTTTTTTGGGGGTGGTCATGAATTAAAGTCCTTTTCGCGCTAGGGCGCTTAGTTTAGGAGATATGGGCAAAATAAGTTTTTCATATCAAAATTTAATTTTTTTTAGGTTTTGGGTGGATTTGTCGATCTTTTTGGGGTGGTCACGAATTAAAGTCCATTTCGCCCTAGAACGCATATTTAAGGAGATATGGGCAAAATAACTTTTTCATATAAAAATTGCAATTTTTTTAGGTTTTGAGCGGATTATTAAATTTTTTGGGGTGTTACGAATTAAAGTCCTTTTCGCTCTAGGACGCGTATATACGAAGATATGGGCAAAATAAGATTTTCAGATAAAAATTTCAATTTTTTTAGGTTTTGGGAGGATTATTCAATTTTTTTGGGGGTGGTCATGAATTAAAGTCCTTTTCGCGCTAGGGCGCTTAGTTTAGGAGATATGGGCAAAATAAGTTTTTCATATCAAAATTTAAATTTTTTAGGTTTTGGGTGGATTTGTCAATTTTTTGGGGGTGGTCACGAATTAAAGTCCTTTTCGCCCTAGGACGTATATTTAAGGAGATATGGGCAAAATAACTTTTTCATATAAAAATTGCAATTTTTTAGGTTTTGAGCGGATTATTAAATTTTTTGGAGTATTACGAATTAAAGTCCTTTTCGCTCTAGGACGCGTATATACGAAGATATGGGCAAAATAAGATTTTCAGATAAAAATTTCAATTTTTTTAGGTTTTGGGAGGATTATTCAATTTTTTTTGGGGGTGGTCATGAATTAAAGTCCTTTTCGCGCTAGGGCGCTGAAACATCAGTTTCAAATTGGCTGTTCGTACTTCAAAGACCATATTTCCGCCAAATGTTAGGAAAGCTGATTGGAATAGGTATAGGGAATCGTTCAATTTGATGATACCGGAAGTGCCGGAGACAAATATGGGCACTGTGCAAGATATCGAACACGCAGTGGAGCGGACTACTAAGGCCTTCAACATTTCACTGAAAGCTGCATGCCCTAGAGGAAAGCCAAGGGGAAAAAATCGGCCGCCATGGTGGACTACGGAGTTAAGTAATATGAGGAAATCCTGCAGGAAGCTCTTTAACAAAGCAAAGTCCACAAGAGCTCCGGAGGATTGGGACACTTACAAGATGAATCTGAGAGAATATAAACGAGAACTGAGAAGGTCTCAACAAAACTCTTGGGATTATTACTGTAGCAGTATTGAGAATACGTCAGAGGCTTCCAGACTACGGAAGGTACTAGCATCCACTAACACCGCTCCAGGTTTCATTAAAACATCGGAGGGAAATTGGACAACGTCCAGTGAGGAGACGTTGGAGGTACTTTTGGACACACACTTCCCTGGAAATCAGACGGTTGAACCATGTTCCGGAGGTGTAACAGAGGCTCAGCGATCATTTCCTATCGAGGAAATTGTGTCGGAATCTAGAATAAAATGGGCTTTAAATAGCTTTGGACCATTCAAATCCCCCGGACCTGATGGAATTACTCCGGCGGAGTTACAGGCAGTGGCTGGAAGAATTATCCCCTGGTTGACGGTGATATATAAACAATGTGTAAACTTAGCATATATTCCAGAAAAGTGGAAGGAAACAAAAGTCGTCTTCATACCTAAAGCAGGAAAAGCCTCTCACTCGAGTGCGAAGGATTTCCGACCAATCAGCTTATCCTCATTCCTACTTAAGACCCTGGAGAGGATGATAGACATGTATCTTAGAACTAGCGTGGATTCAGGTTTGCTCTCGAAACGACAGCATGCATACTCGAAGGGCAGGTCTACTGAGACCGCATTGCATGAACTGGTCAGCTTTATTGAAAGCTCACTATCTGTCAAAGAATACACAATCGTGCCGTTTCTAGACATCGAAGGGGCGTTCAATAATGTCCATCCGAGCTCGATATTAAATGGACTGACAACTCTGAATGTTGATCCAGGTATACTTAGGCTGTTAGACGAACTTCTAATGAAGAGACGTATTTCGGCCACACTAGGGCAAGCAAACATACAAAGGTATGTGAACAGAGGCACTCCCCAAGGAGGAGTTCTATCACCTCTTCTTTGGAATGTTGCTATAAACAACCTTCTGGTTTCTCTAGAAAAAGAAAGGATAAAAGTGGTGGCATACGCAGATGATGTGGCGCTAGCAGTCAGGGGAAAATTCCCATCCACAATCAGAGATATTATACAGAGAGCTCTCCGGATGACTGAGAAATGGGCGAAAGATAATGGTCTTGGTGTAAATCCAGCAAAGACAGAAATAGTCATGTACTGCAAAGATCGCAAAACTCCCACGGTTAGGCCCATTTCCTTAGGGGGTACTGAAATTCCCTTTGGTGAGTGTGCAAAATACCTTGGCGTTATTTTGGACAGGAAGCTGAATTTTAGGCTTAATATTGAAGAGAGGGCGAGAAAAGCCACGGTAGCTTTGTACTCGTGCAAAAAGGCAATAGGGAAAAAGTGGGGACTAAGACCAAAAATTGTGCATTGGCTATACACGGCAGTGGTTAGACCTATAATGCTATATGGTGTTGTAGTCTGGTGGCCGGCACTTCAGAAACCGACTTGTTTAGATAAAGTTCAGCGTATGGCGAGCTTATGTATCTCAGGCGCATTTAGTAAGACAGGAACAGACTCCCTTAATGTCATGCTACATCTATTGCCTTTAGACATTTTGGCCAAACAGTCAGCTGCAACAACGGCTGTGCGGTTGCGCGAGCTATCGCTGTGGTCGGAAAAAATGTACGGTCATAGTTCGGTCCTCAAAGTAATGCCAGATGTGCCTAACGTAGTGGATTATACCCTGGCAAAACCACTTTTCGACAAAAAGTTTGAAACTCTAATTCCCAACAGTGAGGCGTGGTGTACACAGAACCCGGGGAATAAAAGATATATAGATTTCTATACTGATGGCTCCAAATTGAATGGGCAAGTGGGGTTCGGAGTATATTCTAAAGATATGGGAATTCGAATAGCGAAAAGATTACCTAATCACTGTAGTGTTTTTCAGGCTGAAATATTGGCAACAAGAGAGGTGGTGAATTGGCTGAGAAGTAATGTTCCAACAAATATTGGCATTAATATATACTCAGACAGTCAACCTGCAATAAAATCCTTGGACTCTGTGTTCCTTAACTCAAAAACGGCCATAGACTGCCGCAAATCTCTCAACGAGATGGCTGAGCAGTACAATATTCACCTAATATGGGTGCCTGGTCATAGGAACATACCGGGGAACTGTGAAGCAGATGAGTTAGCAAGGCTAGGAACTACCTTACATATTCCAGGGGAACTAGAATCTGTTGGTATGCCTCTGGCCACCTGCAAGCTCTTACTGCGTGAGAAGGCTGTTATGATGGCCAATATTCGATGGGAAAATTGCAAGGGTTGTAACGACACCAAGCAAATATGGCCCCATTTAAACTTAAACCGCACACTAGATATGCTAGTGTTCTCAAGGCGTCAGATAGCACTCCTAATATCTGCTATAACGGGTCGCTGCCTGATAGGCGAATTTGCAAAAACTATAGGTGCGAAGTATAATGACTATTGTATAAGCTGTCATGACGTGGAGGAAAAGGAATCAATTAAACACCTCTTGTGTGAGTGTCCTGCTTTTTGTGTAAGGCGTAAGCGAATTTTAGGAGCATATAGCTTTAGATTACTGGCTGACCTGGAAAACGTTAACTTAAGCAGTTTGTTAATGTTTTTGGAGCAATCTGGTTGGTTCCACAAAAGTTAATAATCAGGTTCAGTGGTTAAGACTAGAAGTGCACATATGTAATAGGTACTTTTAGTTAAATGTGGTATCACAATGGACTGAATAGTCTAAGTGAGCCTGAAATTTAATCGGGCTGCCACTTTAACCTAACCTAACCTAACCTAGGGCGCTTAGTTTAGGAGATATGGGCAAAATAAGTTTTTCATATCAAAATTTAAATTTTTTAGGTTTTGGGTGGATTTGTCAATTTTTTGGGGGTGGTCACGAATTAAAGTCCTTTTCGCCCTAGGACGTATATTTAAGGAGATATGGGCAAAATAACTTTTTCATTGCAAGTTTTTTAGGTTTTGAGCGGATTATTAAATTTTTTGGGGTGTTACGTGTTAAAGTCCTTTTCGCTCTAGGACGCGTATATACGAAGATATGGGCAAAATAAGTTTTCAGATAAAAATTTCAATTTTTTTAGGTGTTGGGAGGATTATTCAATTTTTTTGGGGGTGGTCATGAATTAAAGTCCTTTTCGCGCTAGGGCGCTTAGTTTAGGAGATATGGGCAAAATAAGTTTTTCATATCAAAATTTATTTTTTTTTTAGGTTTTGGGTGGATTTGTCGATCTTTTTGGGGTGGTTACGAATTAAAGTCCATTTCGCCCTAGGACGCATATTTAAGGAGATATGGGCAAAATAACTTTTTCATATAAAAATTGCAAGTTTTTTAGGTTTTGAGCGGATTATTAAATTTTTTGGGGTGTTACGAATTAAAGTCCTTTTCGCTCTAGGACGCGTATATACGAAGATATGGGCAAAATAAGATTTTCAGATAAAAATTTCAATTTTTTTAGGTTTTGGGAGGATTATTCAATTTTTTTGGGGGTGGTCATGAATTAAAGTCCTTTTCGTGCTAGGGCGCTTAGTTTAGTTTATGGGCAAAATAAGTTTTTCATATCAAAATTTAATTTTTTTTAGGTTTTGGGTGGATTTGTCAATTTTTTGGGGGTGGTCACGATTTAAACTCCATTTCGCCCTAGGACGTATATTTAAGGAGATATGGGCAAAATAACTTTTTCATATAAAAATTGCAATTTTTTTAGGTTTTGGGAGGATTATTCAATTTTTTTGGGGGTGGTCATGAATTAAAGTCCTTTTCGCGCTAGGGCGCTTAGTTTAGGAGATATGGGCAAAGTAAGTTTTTCATATCAAAATTTAAATTTTTTAGGTTTTGGGTGGATTTGTCAATTTTTTGGGGGTGGTCACGAATTAAAGTCCTTTTCGCCCTAGGACGTATATTTAAGGAGATACGGGCAAAATAACTTTTTCATATAAAAATTGCAATTTTTTTAGATTTGAGCGGATTATTAAATTTTTTGGGGTGTTACGAATTAAAGTCCTTTTCGCTCTAGGACGCGTATATACGAAGATATGGGCAAAATAAGATTTTCAGATAAAAATTTCAATTTTTTTAGGTTTTGGGAGGATTATTCAATTTTTTTGGGGGTGGTCATGAATTAAAGTCCTTTTCGTGCTAGGGCGCTTAGTTTAGGAGATATGGGCAAAATAAGTTTTTCATATCAAAATTTTATTTTTTTTAGGTTTTGGGTGGATTGTCAATTTTTTGGGGGTGGTCACGAATTAAAGTCCTTTTCGCCCTAGGACGCATATTTAAGGAGATATGGGCAAAATAACTTTTTCATATAAAAATTGCAATTTTTTTAGGTTTTGGGAGGATTATTCAATTTTTTTGGGGGTGGTCATGAATTAAAGTCCTTTTCGCGCTAGGGCGCTTAGTTTAGGAGATATGGGCAAAATAAGTTTTTCATATCAAAATTTAAATTTTTTTAGGTTTTGCGTGGATTTGTCAATTTTTTGGGGGTGGTCTCGAATTAAAGTCCTTTTCGCCCTAGGACGTATATTTAAGGAGATATGGGCAAAATAACTTTTTCATATAAAAATTGCAATTTTTTTAAGTTTTGAGCGGATTATTAAATTTTTTGGGGTGTTACGAATTAAAGTCCTTTTCGCTCTAGGACGCGTATATACGAAGATATGGGCAAAATAAGATTTTCAGATAAACATTTAAATTTTTTTAGGTTTTGGGAGGATTATTCAATTTTTTTGGGGGTGGTCATGAATTAAAGTCCTTTTCGCGCTAGGGCGCTTAGTTTAGGAGATATGGGCAAAATAAGTTTTTCATATCAAAATTTAAATTTTTTTAGGTTTTGGGTGGATTTGTCAATTTTTTGGGGGTGGTCACGAATTAAAGTCCTTTTCGCCCTAGGACGTATATTTAAGGAGATATGGGCAAAATAACTTTTTCATATAAAAATTGCAATTTTTTAGGTTTTGAGCGGATTATTAAATTTTTTGGGGTGTTACGAATTAAAGTGCTTTTCGCTCTAGGACGCGTATATACGAAGATATGGGCAAAATAAGATTTTCAGATAAAAATTTCAATTTTTTTAGGTTTTGGGAGGATTATTCAATTTTTTTGGGGGTGGTCATGAATTAAAGTCCTTTTCGAGTTAGGGCGCTTAGTTTAGGAGATATGGGCAAAATAAGTTTTTCAGATAAAAATTTCAATTTTTTTAGGTTTTGGGTGGATTTGTCAATTTTTTGGGGGTGGTCACGAATTAAAGTCATTTTCGCCCTAGGACGTATATTTAAGGAGATATGGGCAAAATAACTTTTTCATATAAACATTGCAATTTTTTTTAGGTTTTGAGCGGATTATTAAATTTTTGGGGTGTTACGAATTAAAGTCCTTTTCGCTCTAGGACGCGTATATACGAAGATATGGGCAAAATAAGATTTTCAGATAAAAATTTCACTTTTTTTAGGTTTTGGGAGGATTATTCAATTTTTTGGGGGTGGTCATGAATTAAAGTCCTTTTCCCGCTAGGGCGCTTAGTTTAGGAGATATGGGCAAAATAAGTTTTTCAGATAAAAATTTAAATTTTTTTAGGTGTTGGGTGGATTATTCAATTTTTTTGGGGGTGGTCACGAATTAAAGTCCTTTTCGCCCTAGGACGTATATTTAAGGAGATATGGGCAAAATAACTTTTTCATATAAAAGTTGCAATTTTTTTTGGTTTTGAGCGGATTATTAAATTTTTTGGGGTGTTACGAATTAAAGTCCTTTTCGCTCTAGGACGCGTATATACGAAGATATGGGCAAAATAAGTTTTTCAGATAAAAATTTCAATTTTTTTAGGTTTTGGGAGGATTATTCAAGTTTTTTGGGGTGGTCATGAATTAAAGTCCTTTTCGCGCTAGGGCGCTTAGTTTAGGAGGTATGGGCAAAATAAGTTTTTCATATCAAAATTTAAATTTTTTTAGGTTTTGGGTGGATTTGTCAATTTTTTTGGGGTGGTCACGAATTAAAGTCCATTTCGCTCTAGGACGCATATTTAAGAAGATATGGGCAAAATAACTTTTTCATATAAAAATTGCAATTTTTTTAGGTTTTGAGCGGATTATTAAATTTTTTGGGGTGATACGAATTAAAGTGCTTTTCGCTCTAGGACGCGTATATACGAAGATATGGGCAAAATAAGATTTTCAGATAAAAATTTCAATTTTTTTAGGTTTTGGGAGGATTATTCAATTTTTTTGGGGGTTGGGTGGATTATTCAATTTTTTTGGGGGTGGTCACGAATTAAAGTCCTTTTCGCCCTAGGACGTATATTTAAGGAGATATGGGCAAAATAACTTTTTCATATAAAAGTTGCAATTTTTTTTGGTTTTGAGCGGATTATTAAATTTTTTGGGGTGTTACGAATTAAAGTCCTTTTCGCTCTAGGACGCGTATATACGAAGATATGGGCAAAATAAGTTTTTCAGATAAAAATTTCAATTTTTTTAGGGTTTGGGAGGATTATTCAAGTTTTTTGGGGTGGTCATGAATTAAAGTCCTTTTCGCGCTAGGGCGCTTAGTTTAGGAGGTATGGGCAAAATAAGTTTTTCATATCAAAATTTAAATTTTTTTAGGTTTTGGGTGGATTTGTCAATTTTTTTGGGGTGGTCACGAATTAAAGTCCATTTCGCTCTAGGACGCATATTTAAGGAGATATGGGCAAAATAACTTTTTCATATAAAAATTGCAATTTTTTTAGGTTTTGAGCGGATTATTAAATTTTTTGGGGTGATACGAATTAAAGTCCTTTTCGCTCTAGGACGCGTATATACGAAGATATGGGCAAAATAAGATTTTCAGATAAAAATTTATATTTTTTTAGGTTTTGGGAGGATTATTCAATTTTTTTGGGGGTGGTCATGAATTAAAGTCCTTTTCGCGCTAGGGCGCTTAGTTTAGGAGATATGGGCAAAATAAGTTTTTCATATCAAAATTTAAATTTTTTAGGTTTTGGGTGGATTTGTCAATTTTTTGGGGGTGGTCACGAATTAGTCCTTTTCGCCCTAGGACGTATATTTAAGGAGATATGGGCAAAATAACTTTTTCATATAGGTTAGGTTAGGTTAGGTTAAAGTGGCAGCCCGATTAAATTTCAGGCTCACTTAGACTATTCAGTCCATTGTGATACCACATTTAACTAAAAGTACCTATTACATATGGGCACTTCTAGTCTTAACCACTGAACCTTCTCCATTATTTACTTTTGTGGAACCAACCAGATTGCTCCAAAAACATTAACAAACTGCTTAAGTTAACGTTTTCCAGGTCAGCCAGTAATCTAAAGCTATGTGCTCCTAAAATTCGCTTACGCCTTACACAAAAAGCAGGACACTCACACAAGAGGTGTTTAATTGATTCCTTTTCCTCCACGTCATGACAGCTTATACAATAGTCATTATACTTCGCACCTATAGCTTTTGCAAATTCGCCTATCAGGCAGCGACCCGTTATAGCAGATATTAGGAGTGCTATCTGACGCCTTGAGAACACTAGCATATCTAGTGTGCGGTTTAAGTTTAAATGGGGCCATATTTGCTTGGTATCGTTACAACCCTTGCAATTTTCCCATCGAATATTGGCCATCGTAACAGCCTTCTCACGCAGTAAGAGCTTGCAGGTGGCCAGAGGCATACCAACAGATTCTAGTTCCCCTGGAATATGTAAGGTAGTTCCTAGCCTTGCTAACACATCTGCTTCACAGTTCCCCGGTATGTTCCTATGACCAGGCACCCATATTAGGTGAATATTGTACTGCTCAGCCATCTCGTTGAGAGATTTGCGGCAGTCTATGGCCGTTTTTGAGTTAAGGAACACAGAGTCCAAGGATTTTATTGCAGGTTGACTGTCTGAGTATATATTAATGCCAATATTTGTTGGAACATTACTTCTCAGCCAATTCACCACCTCTCTTATTGCCAATATTTCAGCCTGAAAAACACTACAGTGATTAGGTAATCTTTTCGCTATTCGAATTTCCAGATCTTTAGAAAATACTCCGAACCCCACTTGTCCATTCAATTTGGAGCCATCAGTATAGAAATCTATATATCTTTTATTCCCCGGGTTCTGTGTACACCACGCCTCACTGTTGGGAATTAGAGTTTCAAACTTTTTGTCGAAAAGTGGTTTTGCCAGGGTATAATCCACTACGTTAGGCACATCTGGCATTACTTTGAGGACCGAACTATGACCGTACATTTTTTCCGACCACAGCGATAGCTCGCGCAACCGCACAGCCGTTGTTGCAGCTGACTGTTTGGCCAAAATGTCTAAAGGCAATAGATGTAGCATGACATTAAGGGAGTCTGTTCCTGTCTTACTAAATGCGCCTGAGATACATAAGCTCGCCATACGCTGAACTTTATCTAAACAAGTCGGTTTCTGAAGTGCCGGCCACCAGACTACAACACCATATAGCATTATAGGTCTAACCACTGCCGTGTATAGGCAATGCACAATTTTTGGTCTTAGTCCCCACTTTTTCCCTATTGCCTTTTTGCACGAGTACAAAGCTACCGTGGCTTTTCTCGCCCTCTCTTCAATATTAAGCCTAAAATTCAGCTTCCTGTCCAAAATAACGCCAAGGTATTTTGCACACTCACCAAAGGGAATTTCAGTACCCCCTAAGGAAATGGGCCTAACCGTGGGAGTTTTGCGATCTTTGCAGTACATGACTATTTCTGTCTTTGCTGGATTTACACCAAGACCATTATCTTTCGCCCATTTCTCAGTCATCCCGAGAGCTCTCTGTATAATATCTCTGATTGTGGATGGGAATTTTCCCCTGACAGCCAGCGCCACATCATCTGCGTATGCCACCACTTTTATCCTTTCTTTTTCTAGAGAAACCAGAAGGTTGTTTATAGCAACATTCCAAAGAAGAGGTGATAGAACTCCTCCTTGGGGAGTGCCCCTGTTCACATACCTTTGTATGTTTGCTTGCCCTAGTGTGGCTGAAATACGTCTCTTTATTAGAAGTTCGTCTAACAGCCTAAGTATACCTGGATCAACATTCAGAGTTGTCAGTCCATTTAATATCGAGCTCGGATGGACATTTTGAACGCCCCTTCGATGTCTAGAAACGCCACGATTGTGTATTCTTTGACAGATAGTGAGCTTTCAATAAAGCTGACCAGTTCATGCAATGCGGTCTCAGTAGACCTGCCCTTCGAGTATGCATGCTGTCGTTTCGAGAGCAAACTTGAATCCACGCTAGTTCTAAGATACATGTCTATCATCCTCTCCAGGGTCTTAAGTAGGAATGAGGATAAGCTGATTGGTCGGAAATCCTTCGCACTCGAGTGAGAGGCTTTTCCTGCTTTAGGTATGAAGACAAGTTTTGTTTCCCTCCACTTTTCTGGAATATATGCTAAGTTTACACATTGTTTATATATCACCGTCAACCAGGGGATAATTCTTTCAGCCACTGCCTGTAACTCCGCCGGAGTAATTCCATCAGGTCCGGGAGATTTGAATGGTCCAAAGCTATTTAAAGCCCATTTTATTCTAGATTCCGACACAATTTCCTCGATAGGAAATGATCGCTGAGCCTCTGTTACACCGCCAGAACATGGTTCAACCGTCTGATTTCCAGGGAAGTGTGTGTCCAAAAGTACCTCCAACGTCTCCTCACTGGACGTTGTCCAATTTCCCTCCGATGTTTTAATGAAACCTGGAGCGGTGTTAGTGGATGCTAGTACCTTCCGTAGTCTGGAAGCCTCTGACGTATTTTCAATACTGCTACAGTAATCATCCCAAGAGTTTTGTTGAGACCTTCTCAGTTCTCGTTTATATTCTCTCAGATTCATCTTGTAAGTGTCCCAATCCTCCGGAGCTCTTGTGGACTTTGCTTTGTTAAAGAGCTTCCTGCAGGATTTCATATTACTTAACTCCGTAGTCCACCATGGCGGCCGATTTTTTCCCCTTGGCTTTCCTCTAGGGCATGCAGCTTTCAGTGAAATGTTGAAGGCCTTAGTAATCCGCTCCACTGCGTGTTCGATATCTTGCACAGTGCTCATATTTGTCTCCGGCACTTCCGGTATCATCAAATTGAACGATTCCCTATACCTATTCCAATTAGCTTTCCTAACATTTGGCGGAAATATGGTCTTTGAAGTACGAACAGCCAATCTGAAACTGATGTAGCGATGATCTGAGAAGCTATGTTCCCTCAAAACTTGCCACTCAGATATCTTATCATTCAGTTCCGGAGAGGTCAACGTTACGTCCAAAACCTCTTGTCTGTTCCTGGTGACGAAGGTTGGTGCATCTCCCTTATTGCAAACTACAAGGTTAGTACGCAAAATAAACTCTATTAGCGACTCTCCCCTTGCATTAGTATCACTACTTCCCCAAATACTATGATGTGCATTTGCATCGCATCCCATAATGAGTTTTGTCCTTGTTTTTAGTGACTCCTCAACTAAGGTCTTAACGGCACAGGGTGGCATCTCCCTATCATGTCCCATGTAGACCGAAGATACCCAATATTTGCATGTGGATATCTCTAAACTGGCTACGACAGTGTCTGCATTGCTCAATGAAGGAAGCAGAAACAAGTTTAGTTCGTTTTTAGCAATTATACATGCTCGATTTATATCGTTACCGGTATTATGCAAAAGTTTGAAACCCGGAGTGCTTAATTCACAGATCTTGTTCTTATATATGTATGGTTCTTGAATAAGAACTATATCTATGTCTCCTTTCATCAGGAGAACTTTTAAGGCAGCACAAGCGGCCTTACAATGGTGAAGATTTATCTGGAGGAACCGTAGAACCATCCAAATTTTCAACCACCGTCACATCAGCCGCTTCAATTGAGTCATCAAGGGCTTCCTCTTCACAGATCTCGGTGACTCTCGCAACAATCCGCGGTTCAGCTTTGGTGAGGCTTGAGCCTGTAGAAACTTCCCGCATATGATTTTCGCCATAGTCTGCAGGTTTTGTGTCTCCTTCGGCTTCGCTAGGAGATTTTTTCACTGCTGACTCTACCGGAGGCTTGTCCGTTTCGGTATCCTTTGGCTGATCGCTTTTGTATACCTTCATATGGATATCATGAAAGCCATAACTTACGCGTCCTTGGGTCTGGGCTAGATGTGGCAGCGACTCTATGTTTAATATAAACACCGCATGTCGTCTTGGTCCATCCACCTCATCCAAACGACCAACCTTCCAATCGGCGGTTGGAAGATCTGGGTTACATTCTTTTAGTCTCTCTAGTATTGACTCAGGATCAGGAGGGTTTGCCGGTATCCATGCATGTGCTCTAGGTTTAGCCGGTATGTCTTTTTTATCGACCAACTCCAAAGCGGCTCCTTCCCAAACTTCACCAATTAGCATCAATGCAGCTTTAAAGCAATCCATAGACCTCTGGTCTGCAAAAGCTATTAACTTATATCGTCCTTGATACCATCCAGCATCTTGCCGTCGAGGACTTGGTCCGGGAAACTTTTTTCGCACCTCTGAGTAGACACCAGACATCGCGTTCTCAATTTCCCCCCATTTTTGCCTTGGAATCATACCGTCCAATGCTCCTTTATTAATAATAGCCATCACAAGGCTGTCTTTTGCAACTGAGGCAAACGATCTTTGATCCCGTTTAGAGGATGGCAGCTCATCCGGTGATCGTTCCCTTTTTCCAGCTTCAAGAATTCCTTGAGCCCATTTTAAGGAATCGCTTTGCTTAGCCGACAACGTGCTTGGGTCGACTGATCCTAATTTCTTTAGGATAAACAAAGCATCTCTTCGTTCCTTGAATCTCTTTCGAGAGGGATTGCCTCCTTTTGATGTCGTCACCTTAGAAAAGGTTCGACTTGCCAAAGTGTCACCGCCAGTCGACCCGTCTACAGGTCGACTAATTGGGCCTGACTCTTGGTCGCTGCCCAAATTTATAACTTCAGTCGTTACCCGTCCACTGGGCCCTGAAGTTAGCAACCCAGTGGATGACTTTGAATTTCGCTGCATGGTGGTTTATTATTTCCACCACACGTGAAATTCGTAATAAGTACTTATTACGATGAAATACTCCGCTATTAGAAAACACGTCCGTTCAGTTCGACGGTTGAATATAAAAATTGCAATTTTTTTAGGTTTTGAGCGGATTATTAAATTTTTTGGAGTGTTACGAATTAAAGTCCTTTTCGCTCTAGGACGCGTATATACGAAGATATGGGAAAAATAAGTTTTTCAGATAAAAATTTCAATTTTTTTAGGTTTTGGGAGGATTATTCAATTTTTTTGGGGGTGGTCATGAATTAAAGTCCTTTTCGCGCTAGGGCGCCTCGTTTAGGAGATATGGGCAAAATAAGTTTTTCATATCAAACTTTAAATTTTTTTAGGTTTTGGGTGGATTTGTCAATTTTTTGGGGTTGGTCACGAATTAAAGTCCTTTTCGCCCTAGGACGTATATTTAAGGAGATACGGGCAAAATAACTTTTTCATTTAAAAATTGCAATTTTTTAAGTTTTGAGCGGATTATTAAATTGTTTGGGGTGTTACGAATTAAAGTCCTTTTCGCTCTAGGACGCGTATATACGAAGATATGAACAAAATAAGTTTTTCAGATACAAATTTCAATTTTTTTAGGTTGTGGGAGGATTATTCCATTTTTTTGGGGGTGGTCATGAATTAAAGTCCTTTTCGCGCTAGGGCGCTTAGTTTAGGAGATAAGTTTTTCATATCAAAATTTAAATTTTTTAGGTTTTGGGTGGATTTGTCAATTTTTTGGGGGTGGTCACGAATTAAAGTCCTTTTCGCCCTAGGACGTATATTTAAGGAGATACGGGCAAAATAACTTTTTCATATAAAAATTGCAATTTTTTTAAGTTTTGAGCGGATTATTAAATTTGTTGGGGTGTTACGAATTAAAGTCCTGTTCGCTCTAGGACGCGTATATACGAAGATATGGCCAAAATAAGATTTTCAGATAAAAATTTCAATTTTTTTAGGTTTTGGGAGGATTATTCAATTTTTTTGGGGGTGGTCATGAATTAAAGTCCTTTTCGCGCTAGGGCGCTTAGTTTAGGAGGTATGGGCAAAATAAGTTTTTCATATCAAAATTTAAATTTTTTTAGGTTTTGGGTGGATTTGTCGACTTTTTTGGGGTGGTCACGAATTAAAGTCCATTTCGCTCTAGGACGCATATTTAAGGAGATATGGGCAAAATAACTTTTTCATATAAAAATTGCAATTTTTTTAGGTTTTGAGCGGATTATTAAATTTTTTAGGGTGATACGAATTAAAGTCCTTTTCGCTCTAGGACGCGTATATACGAAGATATGGGCAAAATAAGATTTTCAGATAAAAATTTATATTTTTTTAGGTTTTGGGAGGATTATTCAATTTTTTTGGGGGTGGTCATGAATTAAAGTCCTTTTCGCGCTAGGGCGCTTAGTTTAGGAGATATGGGCAAAATAAGTTTTTCATATCAAAATTTAAATTTTTTAGGTTTTGGGTGGATTTGTCAATTTTTTGGGGGTGGTCACGAATTAGTCCTTTTCGCCCTAGGACGTATATTTAAGGAGATATGGGCAAAATAACTTTTTCATATAAAAATTGCAATTTTTTTAGGTTTTGAGCGGATTATTAAATTTTTTGGAGTGTTACGAATTAAAGTCCTTTTCGCTCTAGGACGCGTATATACGAAGATATGGAAAAAAATAAGTTTTTCAGATAAAAATTTCAATTTTTTTAGGTTTTGGGAGGATTATTCAATTTTTTTGGGGGTGGTCATGAATTAAAGTCCTTTTCGCGCTAGGGCGCTTAGTTTAGGAGATATGGGCAAAATAAGTTTTTCATATCAAAATTTAAATTTTTTTAGGTTTTGGGTGGATTTGTCAATTTTTTGGGGTTGGTCACGAATTAAAGTCCTTTTCGCCCTAGGACGTATATATAAGGATATACGGGCAAAATAACTTTTTCATTTAAAAATCAATTTTTTTAAGTTTTGAGCGGATTATTAAATTGTTTGGGGTGTTACGAATTAAAGTCCTTTTCGCTCTAGGACGCGTATATACGAAGATATGAACAAAATAAGTTTTTCAGATACAAATTTCAATTTTTTTAGGTTGTGGGAGGATTATTAAATTTTTTGGGGGTGGTCATGAATTAAAGTCCTTTTCGAACTAGGGCGCTTAGTTTAGGAGATAAGTTTTTCATATCAAAATTTAAATTTTTTAGGTTTTGGGTGGATTTGTCAATTTTTTGGGGGTGGTCACGAATTAAAGTCCTTTTCGCCCTAGGACGTATATTTAAGGAGATACGGGCAAAATAACTTTTTCATATAAAAATTGCAATTTTTTTAAGTTTTGAGCGGATTATTAAATTTGTTGGGGTGTTACGAATTAAAGTCCTGTTCGCTCTAGGACGCGTATATACGAAGATATGGCCAAAATAAGATTTTCAGATAAAAATTTAAATTTTTTTAAGTTTTGGGAGGATTATTCAACTTTTTTGGGGGTGGTCATGAATTAAAGTCCTTTTCGTGCTAGGGCGCTTAGTTTAGGAGATATGGGCAAAATAAGTTTTTCATATCAAAATTTAAATTTTTTAGGTTTTGGGTGGATTTGTCAATTTTTTGGGGGTGGTCTCGAATTAAAGTCCTTTTCGCCCTAGGACGTATATTTAAGGAGATATGGGCAAAATAACTTTTTCATATAAAAATTGCAATTTTTTAGGTTTTGAGCAGATTATTAAATTTTTTGGGGTGTTACGAATTAAAGTCCTTTTCGCTCTAGGACGCGTATATACGAAGGTATGGGCAAAATAAGATTTTCAAATAAACATTTAAATTTTTTTAGGTTTTGGGAGGACTATTCAATTTTTTTGGGGGTGGTCATGAATTAAAGTCCTTTTCGCGCTAGGGCGCTTAGTTTAGGAGATATGGGCAAAATAAGTTTTTCATATCAAAATTTAAATTTTTTTAGGTTTTGGGTGGATTTGTCAATTTTTTGGGGGTGGTCACGAATTAAAGTCCTTTTCGCCCTAGGACGTATATTTAAGGAGATATGGGCAAAATAACTTTTTCATATAAAAATTGCAATTTTTTAGGTTTTGAGCGGATTATTAAATTTTTTGGGGTGTTACGAATTAAAGTGCTTTTCGCTCTAGGACGCGTATATACGAAGATATGGGCAAAATAAGATTTTCAGATAAAAATTTCAATTTTTTTAGGTTTTGGGAGGATTATTCAATATTTTTGGGGGTGGTCATGAATTAAAGTCCTTTTCGAGTTAGGGCGCTTAGTTTAGGAGATATGGGCAAAATAAGTTTTTCAGATAAAAATTTCAATTTTTTTAGGTTTTGGGTGGATTTGTCAATTTTTTGGGGGTGGTCACGAATTAAAGTCCTTTTCGCCCTAGGACGTATATTTAAGGAGATATGGGCAAAATAACTTTTTCATATCAAAATTGCAATTTTTTTAGGTTTTGAGCGGATTATTAAATTTTTGGGGTGTTACGAATTAAAGTCCTTTTCGCTCTTATATACGAAGATATGGGCAAAATAAGTTTTCAGATAAAAATTTCAATTTTTTTTGGTTTTGGGAGGATTATTCAATTTTTTTGGGGGTGGTCATGAATTAAAGTCCTTTTCGCGCTAGGGCGCTTAGTTTAGGAGATATGGGCAAAATAAGTTTTTCAGATAAAAATTTAAATTTTTTTAGGTGTTGGGTGGATTATTCAATTTTTTTGGGGTTGGTCACGAATTAAAGTCCTTTTCGCCCTAGGACGTATATTTAAGGAGATACGGGCAAAATAACTTTTTCATTTAAAAATTGCAATTTTTTTAAGTTTTGAGCGGATTATTAAATTGTTTGGGGTGTTACGAATTAAAGTCCTTTTCGCTCTAGGACGCGTATATACGAAGATATGAACAAAATAAGTTTTTCAGATACAAATTTCAATTTTTTTAGGTTGTGGGAGGATTATTCCATTTTTTTGGGGGTGGTCATGAATTAAAGTCCTTTTCGCGCTAGGGCGCTTAGTTTAGGAGATAAGTTTTTCATATCAAAATTTAAATTTTTTAGGTTTTTAGGTCGACCTGTAGACGGGTCGACAGGTGGCGACAATTTGACAAGTCGGACCTTTTCCAAGGTAACGGCATCAAAAGGAGGTAATCCCTCACGAAAGAGATTCAAAGAACGCAGAAATGCTTTGTTTATCCTAAAGAAATTAGGATCAGTCGACCCAAGCACGTTGTCGGCTAAACAAAGCGATTCCTTAAAATGGGCTCAAGGAATTCTTGAGGCTGGAAAAAGGGAACGATCACCGGATGAGCTGCCATCCTCCAAAAGGGATCAACGATCGTTTGCCTCAGTTGCTAAAGACAGCCTTGTGATGGCTATCATAAATAAAGGAGCATTGGACGGTATGGTTCCAAAGCAAAAATGGGGGGAAATTGAGAATGCTTTGTCTGGCGTCTACTCACAGGTGCTGGAAAAGTTTCCCGGCCCAGATCCTCGACACCAAGAGGCTGGTTGGTATCAAGGACGATTTAAGCTAGTCGCATTTGAGGACCAGAGGTCTATAGAATGTTTTAAAGCTGCTCTGATATTAATTGGTGAAGTTTGGGAAGGAGCTGCTCTAGAGTTAGTCGAGAAGAAAGACATACCGGCTAGACCAAGAGCACATGCGTGGATACCTGCAAACCCTCCTGACCCTGAATCTATTTTAAATAGACTGAAACAATGCAATCCAGATCTTCCAACAGCTGATTGGAAGGTTGGCCGTTTGGATGAAGTGGATGGGCCAAGACGGCATGCAGTGTTTATATTGAACACTCAGTCTTTGCCACATCTAGCAAAGTCCCAGGGCCGTGTATGTTATGGCTTTCATTATATCCAAATGAAGGTGTATAAAAACGATCAGCTAAAGGATTCAGAAATGGACAAGCCTCTGTCTGAATCAGAAGTAAGCGGATCCTCTTGCGAAGTCGAGGGGGATACCAAGACATTTGAAGACATGGATAGATACCGTATGCGTGAGGAGGCTTCTACTGCCTCAGAACTCACCAAAGTTGAACCTATGGTTATTGCGAGAGTCACCGATATCTCTGAACAGGACATTCTTGATGACTCGATTGAAGCGGCTGATGTGACGGTTGTTGAAAATCTCGATGGTCCTACGGATCCTCCAGATAAATCTTCATCATTGTAAGGCTGCATGTGCTGCCTTAAAAGTTCTCCTGATGAAAGGGGACATAGATATAGTTCTTATTCAAGAACCATATGTTTATAAAAACAAAATATGTGAATTAAGTACTCCGGGGTTCAAACTATTGCAGTATACTGGTAATGATATAAATCGAGCCTGTATAATTGCTAAAAACGAGCTCAATTTGTTTCTGCTTCCTTCAATGTGCAATACAGACACTGTCGTTGCAAGTTTAGAAATAGCCAAATGCAAATATTGGGTATCTTCGGTCTACATGGGACATGACAGGGAGATGCCTCCATATGCCGTTAAGACCTTAGTGGAGGAGTCACTGAAAACAAAGACGAAACTCATTATGGGATGCGATGCGAATGCACATCATAGTATATGGGGAAGTAGTGATACTAATGCAAGGGGAGAGTCGCTAATAGAGTTTATTTTGCGTACTAATCTGGTAGTTTGCAACAAGGGAGATGTCCCAACCTTTGTCACTAAAAACAGGCAAGAGGTTTTGGACATCACCTTGGCCTCGCAAGAACTGAATGAAATGATATCTGAGTGGCAGGTTTTAAGTGAACACAGCTTCTCAGATCATCGCTACATCAGTTTCAAATTTGATGTTCATATCACCAAGATCATATTTCCGCCAAATGTTAGGAAAGCTGACTGGAATAGGTATAGGGAATCGTTCAATATGATGATACCGGAAATAACAGAGACAAATATGAGAAATGTGCAAGATATCGAACACGCAGTGGAGCGGATTACTAAGGCCTTCAACATCTCACTGAAAGCTGCATGCCCTAGAGGAAAGCCAAGGGGGAAACATCGACCACCATGGTGGTCTACGGAATTAAGTAATATGAGGAAATCCTGCAGGAAGCTCTTTAACAAGGCAAAGTCCACCAGAGCCCCTGAGGACTGGGACGCTTACAAGAAGAATCTGAGCTGAACTTTAAGCTTAATATTGAAGAAAGGGCGAGGAAAGCAACGGTAGCTTTATACTCGTGCAAAAAGGCAATAGGGAAAAAGTGGGGACTAAAACCAAAAATTGTACATTGGCTATACACGGCAGTGGTTAGACCTATAATGCTATATGGTGTTGTAGTCTGGTGGCCGGCACTTCACCAGCCGACAAGTTTAGACAAAGTTCAGCGTATGGCGTGCTTGTGTATCTCAGGTGCATTCAGCAAGACAGGAACAAACTCCCTTAATGTCATACTGAATCTATTGCCTTTAGACATTTTGGCCAAACAGTCAGCTGCAACAACGGCTGTGCGGTTGCGCGAGCTATCGCTGTGGTCGGAAAAAAGTTACGGTCACAGTTCGGTCCTCAAAATAATGCCAGATGTGCCTAACGTAGTGGATTACACTTTGGCGAGCCCACTTTTCGACAAAAAGTTTGAGACTCTAATTCCCAACAGTGAGGCGTGGTGTACACGGACCCCGGGGAATAAAAGATATATAGATTTCTACACTGATGGCTCCAAATTGGATGGCCAAGTGGGTTTCGGAGTATATTCTAAAGATCTGGAACTTCGAATAGCGAAAAGATTACCTGATCACTGTAGTGTTTTTCAGGCTGAAATATTAGCAATAAGAGAGGTGGCGAATTGGCTGAGAAGTAATGTTCCAAAAAATGTGGGCATTAATATATACTCAGACAGTCAACCTGCAATAAAATCCTTGGACTCTGTGTTCCTCAACTCGAAAACGGCCATCGATTGCCGCAAATCTCTCAATGAGATGGCTGAGCAGTACAATATTCACCTAATATGGGTGCCTGGCCATAGGAACATACCGGGGAACTGCGAAGCGGATGAGTTGGCAAGGCTAGGGACTACCTTACATATTCCAGGGGAACTAGAATTTGTTGGTATGCCCCTAGCTACTTGCAAGCTCATGCTGCGTGAGAAGGCTGTTATGATGGCAAATGTTCGATGGGAGAATTGTAAGGGTTGTAACGACACCAAGCAAATATGGCCCCATTTCAACTTAAACCGCACACTAGATATGCTAATGTTCTCGAGACGTCAGATATCACTCCTGATATCTGCTATAACGGGTCGCTGCCTGATAGGAGATTTTGCAAAAACTATTGGCGCGAAGTATAATGACAATTGTATGAGCTGTCATGATGCGGAGGAAAAAGAATCAATTAAACACCTCTTGTGTGAGTGTCCTGCATTTTGTGTAAAGCGCAAGCAACTTTTAGGAGCATATAGCTTCAGATTACTGGCGGATCTGGAAAACGTTAACTTAAGCAGTCTGCTAATATTTTTGGAACAATCTGGTTGGTTCAACAAAGAAAAATAATCAAGAAGGTTCAGCGGTTAAAACTAGAAGTGCCCATATGTAATAGGTACTTTTAGTTAATGTGGTATCACAATGGACTGAATAGTCTAAGTGAGCCTGAATCTTAATCGGGCTGCCACTTTAACCTAACCTAGGTTTTGGGTGGATTTGTCAATTTTTTGGGGGTGGTCACGAATTAAAGTCCTTTTCGCCCTAGGACGTATATTTAAGGAGATACGGGCAAAATAACTTTTTCATATAAAAATTGCAATTTTTTTAAGTTTTGAGCGGATTATTAAATTTGTTGGGGTGTTACGAATTAAAGTCCTGTTCGCTCTAGGACGCGTATATACGAAGATATGGCCAAAATAAGATTTTCAGATAAAAATTTCAATTTTTTTAGGTTTTGGGAGGATTATTCAATTTTTTTGGGGGTGGTCATGAATTAAAGTCCTTTTCGCGCTAGGGCGCTTAGTTTAGGAGGTATGGGCAAAATAAGTTTTTCATATCAAAATTTAAATTTTTTTAGGTTTTGGGTGGATTTGTCGATTTTTTTGGGGTGGTCACGAATTAAAGTCCATTTCGCTCTAGGACGCATATTTAAGGAGATATGGGCAAAATAACTTTTTCATATAAAAACTGCAATTTTTTTAGGTTTTGAGCGGATTATTAAATTTTTTAGGGTGATACGAATTAAAGTCCTTTTCGCTCTAGGACGCGTATATACGAAGATATGGGCAAAATAAGATTTTCAGATAAAAATTTATATTTTTTTAGGTTTTGGGAGGATTATTCAATTTTTTTGGGGGTGGTCATGAATTAAAGTCCTTTTCGCGCTAGGGCGCTTAGTTTAGGAGATATGGGCAAAATAAGTTTTTCATATCAAAATTTAAATTTTTTAGGTTTTGGGTGGATTTGTCAATTTTTTGGGGGTGGTCACGAATTAGTCCTTTTCGCCCTAGGACGTATATTTAAGGAGATATGGGCAAAATAACTTTTTCATATAAAAATTGCAATTTTTTTAGGTTTTGAGCGGATTATTAAATTTTTTGGAGTGTTACGAATTAAAGTCCTTTTCGCTCTAGGACGCGTATATACGAAGATATGGGAAAAATAAGTTTTTCAGATAAAAATTTCAATTTTTTTAGGTTTTGGGAGGATTATTCAATTTTTTTGGGGGTGGTCATGAATTAAAGTCCTTTTCGCGCTAGGGCGCTTAGTTTAGGAGATATGGGCAAAATAAGTTTTTCATATCAAAATTTAAATTTTTTTAGGTTTTGGGTGGATTTGTCAATTTTTTGGGGTTGGTCACGAATTAAAGTCCTTTTCGCCCTAGGACGTATATATAAGGATATACGGGCAAAATAACTTTTTCATTTAAAAATTGCAATTTTGTTAAGTTTTGAGCGGATTATTAAATTGTTTGGGGTGTTACGAATTAAAGTCCTTTTCGCTCTAGGACGCGTATATACGAAGATATGAACAAAATAAGTTTTTCAGATACAAATTTCAATTTTTTTAGGTTGTGGGAGGATTATTCAATTTTTTTGGGGGTGGTCATGAATTAAAGTCCTTTTCGAACTAGGTCGCTTAGTTTAGGAGATAAGTTCTTCATATCAAAATTTAAATTTTTTAGGTTTTGGGTGGATTTGTCAATTTTTTGGGGGTGGTCACGAATTAAAGTCCTTTTCGCCCTAGGACGTATATTTAAGGAGATACGGGCAAAATAACTTTTTCATATAAAAATTGCAATTTTTTTAAGTTTTGAGCGGATTATTAAATTTGTTGGGGTGTTACGAATTAAAGTCCTGTTCGCTCTAGGACGCGTATATACGAAGATATGGCCAAAATAAGATTTTCAGATAAAAATATCAATTTTTTTAGGTTTTGGGAGGATTATTCAATTTTTTTGGGGGTGGTCATGAATTAAAGTCCTTTTCGTGCTAGGGCGCTTAGTTTAGGAGATATGGGCAAAATAAGTTTTTCATATCAAAATTTAAATTTTTTAGGTTTTGGGTGGATTTGTCAATTTTTTGGGGGTGGTCTCGAATTAAAGTCCTTTTCGCCCTAGGACGTATATTTAAGGAGATATGGGCAAAATAACTTTTTCATATAAAAATTGCAATTTTTTTAGGTTTTGAGCGGATTATTAAATTTTTTGGGGTGTTACGAATTAAAGTCCTTTTCGCTCTAGGACGCGTATATACGAAGATATGGGCAAAATAAGATTTTCAAATAAACATTCAATTTTTTTGGGGGTGGTCATGAATTAAAGTCCTTTTCGCGCTAGGGCGCTTAGTTTAGGAGATAAGTTTTTCAGATAAAAATTTAAATTTTTTTAGGTGTTGGGTGGATTATTCAATTTTTTTGGGGTTGGTCACGAATTAAAGTCCTTTTCGCCCTAGGACGTATATTTAAGGAGATACGGGCAAAATAACTTTTTCATTTAAAAATTGCAATTTTTTTAAGTTTTGAGCGGATTATTAAATTGTTTGGGGTGTTACGAATTAAAGTCCTTTTCGCTCTAGGACGCGTATATACGAAGATATGAACAAAATAAGTTTTTCAGATACAAATTTCAATTTTTTTAGGTTGTGGGAGGATTATTCCATTTTTTTTGGGGGTGGTCATGAATTAAAGTCCTTTTCGCGCTAGGGCGCTTAGTTTAGGAGATAAGTTTTTCATATCAAAATTTAAATTTTTTAGGTTTTGGGTGGATTTGTCAATTTTTTGGTTGTGGTCACGAATTAAAGTCCTTTTCGCCCTAGGACGTATATTTAAGGAGATACGGGCAAAATAACTTTTTCATATAAAAATTGCAATTTTTTTAAGTTTTGAGCGGATTATTAAACTTGTTGGGGTGTTACGAATTAAAGTCCTGTTCGCTCTAGGACGCGTATATACGAAGATATGGCCAAAATAAGATTTTCAGATAAAAATTTCAATTTTTTTAGGTTTTGGGAGGATTATTCAATTTTTTTGGGGGTGGTCATGAATTAAAGTCCTTTTCGCGCTAGGGCGCTTAGTTTAGGAGGTATGGGCAAAATAAGTTTTTCATATCAAAATTTAAATTTTTTTAGGTTTTGGGTGGATTTGTCGATTTTTTTGGGGTGGTCACGAATTAAAGTCCATTTCGCTCTAGGACGCATATTTAAGGAGATATGGGCAAAATAACTTTTTCATATAAAAATTGCAATTTTTTTAGGTTTTGAGCGGATTATTAAATTTTTTAGGGTGATACGAATTAAAGTCCTTTTCGCTCTAGGACGCGTATATACGAAGATATGGGCAAAATAAGATTTTCAGATAAAAATTTATATTTTTTTAGGTTTTGGGAGGATTATTCAATTTTTTTGGGGGTGGTCATGAATTAAAGTCCTTTTCGCGCTAGGGCGCTTAGTTTAGGAGATATGGGCAAAATAAGTTTTTCATATCAAAATTTAAATTTTTTAGGTTTTGGGTGGATTTGTCAATTTTTTGGGGGTGGTCACGAATTAGTCCTTTTCGCCCTAGGACGTATATTTAAGGAGATATGGGCAAAATAACTTTTTCATATAAAAATTGCAATTTTTTTAGGTTTTGAGCGGATTATTAAATTTTTTGGAGTGTTACGAATTAAAGTCCTTTTCGCTCTAGGACGCGTATATACGAAGATATGGGAAAAATAAGTTTTTCAGATAAAAATTTCAATTTTTTTAGGTTTTGGGAGGATTATTCAATTTTTTTGGGGGTGGTCATGAATTAAAGTCCTTTTCGCGCTAGGGCGCTTAGTTTAGGAGATATGGGCAAAATAAGTTTTTCATATCACAATTTAAATTTTTTTAGGTTTTGGGTGGATTTGTCAATTTTTTGGGGTTGGTCACGAATTAAAGTCTTTTTCGCCCTAGGACGTATATATAAGGATATACGGGCAAAATAACTTTTTCATTTAAAAATTGCAATTTTTTTAAGTTTTGAGCGGATTATTAAATTGTTTGGGGTGTTACGAATTAAAGTCCTTTTCGCTCTAGGACGCGTATATACGAAGATATGAACAAAATAAGTTTTTCAGATACAAATTTCAATTTTTTTAGGTTGTGGGAGGATTATTCAATTTTTTTGGGGGTGGTCATGAATTAAAGTCCTTTTCGAACTAGGGCGCTTAGTTTAGGAGATAAGTTTTTCATATCAAAATTTAAATTTTTTAGGTTTTGGGTGGATTTGTCAATTTTTTGGGGGTGGTCACGAATTAAAGTCCTTTTCGCCCTAGGACGTATATTTAAGGAGATACGGGCAAAATAACTTTTTCATATAAAAATTGCAATTTTTTTAAGTTTTGAGCGGATTATTAAATTTGTTGGGGTGTTACGAATTAAAGTCCTGTTCGCTCTAGGACGCGTATATACGAAGATATGGCCAAAATAAGATTTTCAGATAAAAATTTCAATTTTTTTAGGTTTTGGGAGGATTATTCAATTTTTTTGGGGGTGGTCATGAATTAAAGTCCTTTTCGTGCTAGGGCGCTTAGTTTAGGAGATATGGGCAAAATAAGTTTTTCATATCAAAATTTAAATTTTTTAGGTTTTGGGTGGATTTGTCAATTTTTTGGGGGTGGTCTCGAATTAAAGTCCTTTTCGCCCTAGGACGTATATTTAAGGAGATATGGGCAAAATATCTTTTTCATATAAAAATTGAAATTTTTTTAGGTTTTGAGCGGATTATTAAATTTTTTGGGGTGTTACGAATTAAAGTCCTTTTCGCTCTAGGACGCGTATATACGAAGATATGGGCAAAATAAGATTTTCAAATAAACATTTAAATTTTTTTAGGTTTTGGGAGGATTATTCAATTTTTTTGGGGGTGGTCATGAATTAAAGTCCTTTTCGTGCTAGGGCGCTTAGTTTAGGAGATATGGGCAAAATAAGTTTTTCATATCAAAATTTAAATTTTTTAGGTTTTGGGTGGATTTGTCAATTTTTTGGGGGTGGTCTCGAATTAAAGTCCTTTTCGCCCTAGGACGTATATTTAAGGAGATATGGGCAAAATATCTTTTTCATATAAAAATTGCAATTTTTTTAGGTTTTGAGCGGATTATTAAATTTTTTGGGGTGTTACGAATTAAAGTCCTTTTCGCTCTAGGACGCGTATATACGAAGATATGGGCAAAATAAGATTTTCAAATAAACATTTAAATTTTTTTAGGTTTTGGGAGGATTATTCAATTTTTTTGGGGGTGGTCATGAATTAAAGTCCTTTTCGCCCTAGGACGTATATTTAAGGAGATATGGGCAAAATAACTTTTTCATATACAAATTGCAATTTTTTAGGTTTTGAGCGGATTATTAAATTTTTTGGGGTGTTACGAATTAAAGTGCTTTTCGCTCTAGGATGCGTATATACGAAGATATGGGCAAAATAAGATTTTCAGATAAAAATTTCAATTTTTTTAGGTTTTGGGAGGATTATTCAATATTTTTGGGGGTGGTCATGAATTAAAGTCCTTTTCGAGTTAGGGCGCTTAGTTTAGGAGATATGGGCAAAATAAGTTTTTCAGATAAAAATTTCAATTTTTTTAGGTTTTGGGTGGATTTGTCAATTTTTTGAGGGTGGTCTCGAATTAAAGTCCTTTTCGCCCTAGGACGTATATTTAAGGAGATATGGGCAAAATAACTTTTTCATATCAAAATTGCAATTTTTTTAGGTTTTGAGCGGATTATTAAATTTTTGGGGTGTTACGAATTAAAGTCCTGTTCGCTCTAGGACGCGTATATACGAAGATATGGCCAAAATAAGATTTTCAGATAAAAATTTCAATTTTTTTAGGTTTTGGGAGGATTATTCAATTTTTTTGGGGGTGGTCATGAATTAAAGTCCTTTTCGTGCTAGGGCGCTTAGTTTAGGAGATATGGGCAAAATAAGTTTTTCATATCAAAATTTAAATTTTTTAGGTTTTGGGTGGATTTGGCAATTTTTTGGGGGTGGTCTCGAATTAAAGTCCTTTTCGCCCTAGGACGTATATTTAAGGAGATACGGGCAAAATAACTTTTTCATATAAAAATTGCAATTTTTTTAGGTTTTGAGCGGATTATTAAATTTTTTGGGGTGTTACGAATTAAAGTCCTTTTCGCTCTAGGACGCGTATATACGAAGATATGGGCAAAATAAGATTTTCAGATAAAAATTTATATTTTTTTAGGTTTTGGGAGGATTATTAAATTTTTTGGGGTGTTACGAATTAAAGTGCTTTTCACTCTTATATACGAAGATATGGGCAAAATAAGATTTTCAGATAAAAATTTCTATTTTTTTAGGTTTTGGGAGGATTATTCAATTTTTTTTGGGGTGGTCATGAATTAAAGTCATTTTCGCGCTAGGGCGCTTAGTTTAGGAGATATGGGCAAAATAAGTTTTTCATATCAAAATTTAAATTTTTTAGGTTTTGGGTGGATTTGTCAATTTTTTGGGGGTGGTCACGAATTAGTCCTATTCGCCCTAGGACGTATATTTAAGGAGATATGGGCAAAATAACTTTTTCATATAAAAATTGCAATTTTTTTAGGTTTTGAGCGGATTATTAAATTTTTTGGGGTGATACGAATTAAAGTCCTTTTCGCTCTAGGACGCGTATATACGAAGATATGGGCAAAATAAGATTTTCAGATAAAAATTTATATTTTTTTAGGTTTTGGGAGGATTATTCAATTTTTTTGGGGGTGGTCATGAATTAAAGTCCTTTTCGCGCTAGGGCGCTTAGTTTAGGAGATATGGGCAAAATAAGTTTTTCATATCAAAATTTAAATTTTTTAGGTTTTGGGTGGATTTGTCAATTTTTTGGGGGTGGTCACGAATTAGTCCTTTTCGCCCTAGGACGTATATTTAAGGAGATATGGGCAAAATAACTTTTTCATATAAAAATTGCAATTTTTTTAGGTTTTGAGCGGATTATTAAATTTTTTGGAGT
Organism: Haematobia irritans; assembly: GCF_050003625.1. Classification (NCBI taxonomy): domain Eukaryota; kingdom Metazoa; phylum Arthropoda; class Insecta; order Diptera; family Muscidae; genus Haematobia; species Haematobia irritans. The sequence goes on along the minus strand of NC_134400.1, from coordinate 69,177,271 downwards.
GTTACGAATTAAAGTCCTTTTCGCTCTAGGACGCGTATATACGAAGATATGGGAAAAATAAGTTTTTCAGATAAAAATTTCAATTTTTTTAGGTTTTGGGAGGATTATTCAATTTTTTTGGGGGTGGTCATGAATTAAAGTCCTTTTCGCGCTAGGGCGCTTAGTTTAGGAGATATGGGCAAAATAAGTTTTTCATATCAAAATTTAAATTTTTTTAGGTTTTGGGTGGATTTGTCAATTTTTTGGGGTTGGTCACGAATTAAAGTCCTTTTCGCCCTAGGACGTATATATAAGGATATACGGGCAAAATAACTTTTTCATTTAAAAATTGCAATTTTTTTAAGTTTTGAGCGGATTATTAAATTGTTTGGGGTGTTACGAATTAAAGTCCTTTTCGCTCTAGGACGCGTATATACGAAGATATGAACAAAATAAGTTTTTCAGATACAAATTTCAATTTTTTTAGGTTGTGGGAGGATTATTCATTTTTTTTGGGGGTGGTCATGAATTAAAGTCCTTTTCGCGCTAGGGCGCTTAGTTTAGGAGATAAGTTTTTCATATCAAAATTTAAATTTTTTAGGTTTTGGGTGGATTTGTCAATTTTTTGGGGGTGGTCACGAATTAAAGTCCTTTTCGCCCTAGGACGTATATTTAAGGAGATACGGGCAAAATAACTTTTTCATATAAAAATTGCAATTTTTTTAAGTTTTGAGCGGATTATTAAATTTGTTGGGGTGTTACGAATTAAAGTCCTGTTCGCTCTAGGACGCGTATATACGAAGATATGGCCAAAATAAGATTTTCAGATAAAAATTTCAATTTTTTTAGGTTTTGGGAGGATTATTCAATTTTTTTGGGGGTGGTCATGAATTAAAGTCCTTTTCGTGCTAGGGCGCTTAGTTTAGGAGATATGGGCAAAATAAGTTTTTCATATCAAAATTTAAATTTTTTAGGTTTTGGGTGGATTTGTCAATTTTTTGGGGGTGGTCTCGAATTAAAGTCCTTTTCGCCCTAGGACGTATATTTAAGGAGATATGGGCAAAATAACTTTTTCATATAAAAATTGCAATTTTTTTAGGTTTTGAGCGGATTATTAAATTTTTTGGGGTGTTACGAATTAAAGTCCTTTTCGCTCTAGGACGCGTATATACGAAGATATGGGCAAAATAAGATTTTCAGATAAACATTTAAATTTTTTTAGGTTTTGGGAGGGAGGATTATTCAATTTTTTTGGGGGTGGTCATGAATTAAAGTCCTTTTCGCGCTAGGGCGCTTAGTTTAGGAGATATGGGCAAAATAAGTTTTTCATATCAAAATTTAAATTTTTTTAGGTTTTGGGTGGATTTGTCAATTTTTTGGGGGTGGTCACGAATTAAAGTCCTTTTCGCCCTAGGACGTATATTTAAGGAGATATGGGCAAAATAACTTTTTCATATAAAAATTGCAATTTTTTAGGTTTTGAGCGGATTATTAAATTTTTTGGGGTGATACGAATTAAAGTGCTTTTCGCTCTAGGACGCGTATATACGAAGATATGGGCAAAATAAGATTTTCAGATAAAAATTTCAATTTTTTTAGGTTTTGGGAGGATTATTCAATATTTTTGGGGGTGGTCATGAATTAAAGTCCTTTTCGAGTTAGGGCGCTTAGTTTAGGAGATATGGGCAAAATAAGTTTTTCATATAAAAATTTCAATTTTTTTAGGTTTTGGGTGGATTTGTCAATTTTTTGGGGGTGGTCACGAATTAAAGTCCTTTTCGCCCTAGGACGTATATTTAAGGAGATATGGGCAAAATAACTTTTTCATATCAAAATTGCAATTTTTTTAGGTTTTGAGCGGATTATTAAATTTTTGGGGTGTTACGAATTAAAGTCCTTTTCGCTCTTATATACGAAGATATGGGCAAAATAAGTTTTCAGATAAAAATTTCAATTTTTTTAGGTTTTGGGAGGATTATTGAATTTTTTTGGGGGTGGTCATGAATTAAAGTCCTTTTCGCGCTAGGGCGCTTAGTTTAGGAGATATGGGCAAAATAAGTTTTTCAGATAAAAATTTAAATTTTTTTAGGTGTTGGGTGGATTATTAAATTTTTTTGGGGGTGGTCACGAATTAAAGTCCTTTTCGCCCTAGGACGTATATTTAAGGAGATATGGGCAAAATAACTTTTTCATATAAAAGTTGCAATTTTTTTTGGTTTTGAGCGGATTATTAAATTTTTTGGGGTGTTACGAATTAAAGTCCTTTTCGCTCTAGGACGCGTATATACGAAGATATGGGCAAAATAAGTTTTTCAGATAAAAATTTCAATTTTTTTAGGTTTTGGGAGGATTATTCAAGTTTTTTGGGGTGGTCATGAATTAAAGTCCTTTTCGCCCTAGGACGTATATTTAAGGAGATATGGGCAAAATAAGTTTTTCATATCAAAATTTAAATTTTTTTAGGTTTTGGGTGGATTTGTCGATTTTTTTGGGGTGGTCACGAATTAAAGTCCATTTCGCTCTAGGACGCATATTTAAGGAGATATGGGCAAAATAACTTTTTCATATAAAAATTGCAATTTTTTTAGGTTTTGAGCGGATTATTAAATTTTTGGGGTGTTACGAATTAAAGTCCTTTTCGCTCTAGGACGCGTATATACGAAGATATGGGCAAAATAAGATTTTCAGATAAAAATTTCTATTTTTTTAGGTTTTGGGAGGATTATTCAATTTTTTTTGGGGTGGTCATGAATTAAAGTCCTTTTCGCGCTAGGGCGCTTAGTTTAGGAGATATGGGCAAAATAAGTTTTTCATATCAAAATTTAAATTTTTTAGGTTTTGGGTGGATTTGTCAATTTTTTGGGGGTGGTCACGAATTAGTCCTTTTCGCCCTAGGACGTATATTTAAGGAGATATGGGCAAACTAACTTTTTCATATAAAAATTGCAATTTTTTTAGGTTTTGAGCGGATTATTAAATTTTTTGGGGTCATACGAATTAAAGTCCTTTTCGCTATAGGACGCGTATATACGAAGATATGGGCAAAATAAGATTTTCAGATAAAAATTTATATTTTTTTAGGTTTTGGGAGGATTATTCAATTTTTTTTGGGGGTGGTCATGAATTAAAGTCCTTTTCGCGCTAGGGCGCTTAGTTTAGGAGATATGGGCAAAATAAGTTTTTCATATCAAAATTTAAATTTTTTAGGTTTTGGGTGGATTTGTCAATTTTTTGGGGGTGGTCACGAATTAGTCCTTTTCGCCCTAGGACGTATATTTAAGGAGATATGGGCAAAATAACTTTTTCATATAAAAATTGCAATTTTTTTAGGTTTTGAGCGGATTATTAAATTTTTTGGAGTGTTACGAATTAAAGTCCTTTTCGCTCTAGGACGCGTATATACGAAGATATGGGAAAAATAAGTTTTTCAGATAAAAATTTCAATTTTTTTAGGTTTTGGGAGGATTATTCAATTTTTTTGGGGGTGGTCATGAATTAAAGTCCTTTTCGCTCTAGGGCGCTTAGTTTAGGAGATATGGGCAAAATAAGTTTTTCATATCAAAATTTAAATTTTTTTAGGTTTTGGGTGGATTTGTCAATTTTTTGGGGTTGGTCACGAATTAAAGTCCTTTTCGCCCTAGGACGTATATTTAAGGAGATACGGGCAAAATAACTTTTTCATTTAAAAATTGCAATTTTTTAAGTTTTGAGCGGATTATTAAATTGTTTGGGGTGTTACGAATTAAAGTCCTTTTCGCTCTAGGACGCGTATATACGAAGATATGAACAAAATAAGTTTTTCAGATACAAATTTCAATTTTTTTAGGTTGTGGGAGGATTGTTCAATTTTTTTGGGGGTGGTCATGAATTAAAGTCCTTTTCGCGCTAGGGCGCTTAGTTTAGGAGATAAGTTTTTCATATCAAAATTTAAATTTTTTAGGTTTTGGGTGGATTTGTCAATTTTTTGGGGGTGGTCACGAATTAAAGTCCTTTTCGCCCTAGGACGTATATTTAAGGAGATATGGGCAAAATAACTTTTTCATATCAAAATTGCAATTTTTTTAGGTTTTGAGCGGATTATTAAATTTTTGGGGTGTTACGAATTAAAGTCCTTTTCGCTCTAGGACGCGTATATACGAAGATATGGGCAAAATAAGATTTTCAGATAAAAATTTCAATTTTTTTAGGTTTTGGGAGGATTATTCAATTTTTTTGGGGGTGGTCATGAATTAAAGTCCTTTTCGCGCTAGGGCGCTTAGTTTAGGAGATATGGGCAAAATAAGTTTTTCAGATAAAAATTTAAATTTTTTTAGGTGTTGGGTGGACGTATATTTAAGGAGATATGGGCAAAATAACTTTTTCATATAAAAGTTGCAATTTTTTTTGGTTTTGAGCGGATTATTAAATTTTTTGGGGTGTTACGAATTAAAGTCCTTTTCGCTCTAGGACGCGTATATACGAAGATATGGGCAAAATAAGTTTTTCAGATAAAAATTTCAATTTTTTTAGGTTTTGGGAGGATTATTCAATTTTTTTGGGGGTGGTCATGAATTAAAGTCCTTTTCGCGCTAGGGCGCTTAGTTTAGGAGATATGGGCAAAATAAGTTTTTCATATCAAAATTTAAATTTTTTAGGTTTTGGGTGGATTTGTCAATTTTTTGGGGGTGGTCACGAATTAGTCCTTTTCGCCCTAGGACGTATATTTAAGGAGATATGGGCAAAATAACTTTTTCATATAAAAATTGAAATTTTTTTAGGTTTTGAGCGGATTATTAAATTTTTTGGAGTGTTACGAATTAAAGTCCTTTTCGCTCTAGGACGCGTATATACGAAGATATGGGAAAAATAAGTTTTTCAGATAAAAATTTCAATTTTTTTAGGTTTTGGGAGGATTATTCAATTTTTTTGGGGGTGGTCATGAATTAAAGTCCTTTTCGCTCTAGGGCGCTTAGTTTAGGAGATATGGGCAAAATAAGTTTTTCATATCAAAATTTAAATTTTTTTAGGTTTTGGGTGGATTTGTCAATTTTTTGGGGTTGGTCACGAATTAAAGTCCTTTTCGCCCTAGGACGTATAGATACGGGCAAAATAACTTTTTCATTTAAAAATTGCAATTTTTTAAGTTTTGAGCGGATTATTAAATTGTTTGGGGTGTTACGAATTAAAGTCCTTTTCGCTCTAGGACGCGTATATACGAAGATATGAACAAAATAAGTTTTTCAGATACAAATTTCAATTTTTTTAGGTTGTGGGAGGATTATTCAATTTTTTTGGGGGTGGTCATGAATTAAAGTCCTTTTCGCGCTAGGGCGCTTAGTTTAGGAGATTAGTTTTTCATATCAAAATTTAAATTTTTTAGGTTTTGGGTGGATTTGTCAATTTTTTGGGGGTGGTCACGAATTAAAGTCCTTTTCGCCCTAGGACGTATATTTAAGGAGATACGGGCAAAATAACTTTTTCATATAAAAATTGCAATTTTTTTAAGTTTTGAGCGGATTATTAAATTTGTTGGGGTGTTACGAATTAAAGTCCTGTTCGCTCTAGGACGCGTATATACGAAGATATGGCCAAAATAAGATTTTCAGATAAAAATTTCAATTTTTTTAGGTTTTGGGAGGATTATTCAATTTTTTTTGGGGGTGGTCATGAATTAAAGTCCTTTTCGTGCTAGGGCGCTTAGTTTAGGAGATATGGGCAAAATAAGTTTTTCATATCAAAATTTAAATTTTTTAGGTTTTGGGTGGATTTGTCAATTTTTTGGGGGTGGTCTCGAATTAAAGTCCTTTTCGCCCTAGGACGTATATTTAAGGAGATATGGGCAAAATAACTTTTTCATATAAAAATTGCAATTTTTTTTGGTTTTGAGCGGATTATTAAATTTTTTGGGGTGTTACGAATTAAAGTCCTTTTCGCTCTAGGACGCGTATATACGAAGATATGGGCAAAATAAAATTTTCAGATAAACATTTAAATTTTTTTAGGTTTTGGGAGGATTTGTCAATTTTTTGGGGGTGGTCATGAATTAAAGTCCTTTTCGCGCTAGGGCGCTTAGTTTAGGAGATATGGGCACAATAAGTTTTTCATATCAAAATTTAAATTTTTTTAGGTTTTGGGTGGATTTGTCAATTTTTTGGGGGTGGTCACGAATTAAAGTCCTTTTCGCCCTAGGACGTATATTTAAGGAGATATGGGCAAAATAACTTTTTCATATAAAAATTGCAATTTTTTAGGTTTTGAGCGGATTATTAAATTTTTTGGGGTGTTACGAATTAAAGTGCTTTTCGCTCTAGGACGCGTATATACGAAGATATGGGCAAAATAAGATTTTCAGATAAAAATTTCAATTTTTTTAGGTTTTGGGAGGATTATTCAATATTTTTGGGGGTGGTCATGAATTAAAGTCCTTTTCGAGTTAGGGCGCTTAGTTTAGGAGATATGGGCAAAATAAGTTTTTCAGATAAAAATTTCAATTTTTTTAGGTTTTGGGTGGATTTGTTAATTTTTTGGGGGTGGTCACGAATTAAAGTCCTTTTCGCCCTAGGACGTATATTTAAGGAGATATGGGCAAAATAACTTTTTCATATCAAAATTGCAATTTTTTAGGTTTTGAGCGGATTATTAAATTTTTGGGGTGTTACGAATTAAAGTCCTTTTCGCTCTTATATACGAAGATATGGGCAAAATAAGTTTTCAGATAAAAATTTCAATTTTTTTAGGTTTTGGGAGGATTATTCAATTTTTTTGGGGGTGGTCATGAATTAAAGTCCTTTTCGCGCTAGGGCGCTTAGTTTAGGAGATATGGGCAAAATAAGTTTTTCAGATAAAAATTTAAATTTTTTTAGGTGTTGGATGGATTATTCATTTTTTTTGGGGGTGGTCACGAATTAAAGTCCTTTTCGCCCTAGGACGTATATTTAAGGAGATATGGGCAAAATAACTTTTTCATATAAAAGTTGCAATTTTTTTTGGTTTTGAGCGGATTATTAAATTTTTTGGTGTGTTACGAATTAAAGTCCTTTTCGCTCTAGGACGCGTATATACGAAGATATGGGCAAAATAAGTTTTTCAGATAAAAATTTCAATTTTTTTAGGTTTTGGGAGGATTATTCAAGTTTTTTGGGGTGGTCATGAATTAAAGTCCTTTTCGCGCTAGGGCGCTTAGTTTAGGAGGTATGGGCAAAATAAGTTTTTCATATCAAAATTTAAATTTTTTTAGGTTTTGGGTGGATTTGTCGATTTTTTTGGGGTGGTCACGAATTAAAGTCCATTTCGCTCTAGGACGCATATTTAAGGAGATATGGGCAAAATAACTTTTTCATATAAAAATTGCAATTTTTTTAGGTTTTGAGCGGATTATTAAATTTTTTGGGGTGTTACGAATTAAAGTCCTTTTCGCTCTAGGACGCGTATATACGAAGATATGGGAAAAATAAGTTTTTCAGATAAAAATTTCAATTTTTTTAGGTTTTGGGAGGATTATTCAATTTTTTTGGGGGTGGTCATGAATTAAAGTCCTTTTCGCGCTAGGGCGCTTAGTTTAGGAGATATGGGCAAAATAAGTTTTTCATATCAAAATTTAAATTTTTTTAGGTTTTGGGTGGATTTGTCAATTTTTTGGGGTTGGTCACGAATTAAAGTCCTTTTCGCCCTAGGACGTATATTTAAGGAGATACGGGCAAAATAACTTTTTCATTTAAAAATTGCAATTTTTTTAAGTTTTGAGCGGATTATTAAATTGTTTGGGGTGTTACGAATTAAAGTCCTTTTCGCTCTAGGACGCGTATATACGAAGATATGAACAAAATAAGTTTTTCAGATACAAATTTCAATTTTTTTAGGTTGTGGGAGGATTATTCAATTTTTTTGGGGGTGGTCATGAATTAAAGTCCTTTTCGCGCTAGGGCTCTTAGTTTAGGAGATAAGTTTTTCATATCAAAATTTAAATTTTTTTAGGTTTTGGGTGGATTTGTCAATTTTTTGGGGGTGGTCACGAATTAAAGTCCTTTTCGCCCTAGGACGTATATTTAAGGAGATACGGGCAAAATAACTTTTTCATATAAAATTTGCAATTTTTTTAAGTTTTGAGCGGATTATTAAATTGTTTGGGGTGTTACGAATTAAAGTCCTTTTCGCTCTAGGACACGTATATACGAAGATATGGGCAAAATAAGTTTTTCAGATACAAATTTCAATTTTTTTAGGTTTTGGGAGGATTATTCAATTTTTTTTGGGGGTGGTCATGAATTAAAGTCCTTTTCGCGCTAGGGCGCTTAGTTTAGGAGATATGGGCAAAATAAGTTTTTCATATCAAAATTTAAATTTTTTTAGGTTTTGGGTGGATTTGTCAATTTTTTGGGGGTGGTCACGAATTAAAGTCCTTTTCGCCCTAGGACGTATATTTAAGGAGATATGGGCAAAATAACTTTTTCATATAAAAATTGCAATTTTTTAGGTTTTGAGCGGATTATTAAATTTTTTGGGGTGTTACGAATTAAAGTGCTTTTCGCTCTAGGACGCGTATATACGAAGATATGGGCAAAATAAGATTTTCAGATAAAAATTTCAATTTTTTTAGGTTTTGGGAGGATTATTCAATATTTTTGGGGGTGGTCATGAATTAAAGTCCTTTTCGAGTTAGGGCGCTTAGTTTAGGAGATATGGGCAAAATAAGTTTTTCAGATAAAAATTTCAATTTTTTTAGGTTTTGGGTGGATTTGTCAATTTTTTGGGGGTGGTCACGAATTAAAGTCCTTTTCGCCCTAGGACGTATATTTAAGGGGATATGGGCAAAATAACTTTTTCATATCAAAATTGCAATTTTTTAGGTTTTGAGCGGATTATTAAATTTTTGGGGTGTTACGAATTAAAGTCCTTTTCGCTCTTATATACGAAGATATGGGCAAAATAAGATTTTCAGATAAAAATTTCTATTTTTTTAGGTTTTGGGAGGATTATTCAATTTTTTTTGGGGTGGTCATGAATTAAAGTCCTTTTCGCGCTAGGGCGCTTAGTTTAGGAGATATGGGCAAAATAAGTTTTTCATATCAAAATTTAAATTTTTTAGGTTTTGGGTGGATTTGTCAATTTTTTGGGGGTGGTCACGAATTAGTCCTTTTCGCCCTAGGACGTATATTTAAGGAGATATGGGCAAAATAACTTTTTCATATAAAAATTGCAATTTTTTTAGGTTTTGAGCGGATTATTAAATTTTTTGAAGTGTTACGAATTAAAGTCCTTTTCGCTCTAGGACGCGTATATACGAAGATATGGGAAAAATAAGTTTTTCAGATAAAAATTTCAATTTTTTTAGGTTTTGGGAGGATTATTCAATTTTTTTGGGGGTGGTCATGAATTAAAGTCCTTTTCGCGCTAGGGCGCTTAGTTTAGGAGATATGGGCAAAATAAGTTTTTCATATCAAAATTTAAATTTTTTTAGGTTTTGGGTGGATTTGTCAATTTTTTGGGGTTGGTCACGAATTAAAGTCCTTTTCGCCCTAGGACGTATATTTAAGGAGATACGGGCAAAATAACTTTTTCATTTAAAAATTGCAATTTTTTTAAGTTTTGAGCGGATTATTAAATTGTTTGGGGTGTTACGAATTAAAGTCCTTTTCGCTCTAGGACGCGTATATACGAAGATATGAACAAAATAAGTTTTTCAGATACAAATTTCAATTTTTTTAGGTTGTGGGAGGATTATTCAATTTTTTTTTGGGGGTGGTCATGAATTAAAGTCCTTTTCGCGCTAGGGCGCTTAGTTTAGGACATATGGGCAAAATAAGTTTTTCATATCAAAATTTAAATTTTTTTAGGTTTTGGGTGGATTTGTCAATTTTTTGGGGGTGGTCACGAATTAAAGTCCTTTTCGCCCTAGGACGTATATTTAAGGAGATATGGGCAAAATAACTTTTTCATATAGAAATTGCAATTTTTTTAGATTTGAGCGGATTATTAAATTTTTTGGGGGTGTTACGAATTAAAGTCCTTTTCGCTCCAGGACGCGTATATACGAAGATATGGGCAAAATAAGATTTTCAGATAAAAATTTCATTTTTTTTAGGTTTTGGGAGGATTATTCAATTTTTTTGGGGGTGGTCATGAATTAAAGTCCTTTTCGTGCTAGGGCGATTAGTTTAGGAGATAAGTTTTTCATATCAAAATTTAAATTTTTTTAGGTTTTGGGTGGATTTGTCAATTTTTTGGGGGGTTGGTCACGAATTAGAGTCCTTTTCCCTTTAGGACGCATATTTAAGGAGAAATGGGCAAAATAACTTTTTCATATAAAAATTGCAATTTTTTTAGGTTTTGAGTGGATTATTCAATTTTTTTGGGGGTGGTTACGAATTAAAGTCAATTTCGCTCTAGGACGCGTATATACGAAGATATGGGCAAAATAAGTTTTTCAGATAAAAATTTCAATTTTTTTAGGTTTTGGGAGGATTATTAAATTTTTTTGGGGGTGGTCATGAATTAAAGTCCTTTTCGCGCTAGGGCGCATAGTTTAGGAGATATGGGCAAAATAAGTTTTTCATATCAAAATTTAATTTTTTTTAGGTTTTGGGTGGATTTGTCAAATTTTTGGGGGTGGTTATTTCGCCCTAGGACGCATATTTAAGGAGATATGGGCAAAATAACTTTTTTAGATAAAAATTGCAATTTTTTTAGGTTTTGAGTGGATTATTAAATTTTTTGGGGGTGGTCACGAAGTAAAGTCCTTTTCGCCCTAGGACGTATATTTAAGGAGATATGGGCAAAATAACTTTTTCATATAAAAATTGCAATTTTTTAGGTTTTGAGCGGATTATTAATTTTTTTGGGGTGTTACAATTAAAGTCCTTTTCGCTCTAGGACGCGTATATACGAAGATATGGGCAAAATAAGTTTTTCAGATAAAAATTTCATTTTTTTTAGGTTTTGGGAGGATTATTCAATTTTTTTGGGGGTGGTCACGAATTAAAGTCCTTTTCGCGCTAGGGCGCTTAGTTTAGGAGATATGGGCAAAATAAGTTTTTCATATCAAAATTTAAATTTTTTAGGTTTTGGGTGGATTTGTCAATTTTTTGGGGGGTGGTCACGAATTAAAGTCCTTTTCGCCCTAGGACGCATATTTAAGGAGTTATGGGCACAATAACTTTTTCATATAAAAATTGCAATTTTTTTAGGTTTTGGGAGGATTATTTAATTTTATTGGGGGTGGTCATGAATTAAAGTCCTTTTCGCGCTAGGGCGCTTAGTTTAGGAGATATGGGCGAAATAAGGTTTTCATATCAAAATTTAAATTTTTTTTAGGTTTTGGGTGGATTTGTCAATTTTTTGGGGGTGGTCACGAATTAAAATCCTTTTCGCCCTAGGGCGTATATTTAAGGAGATATGGGCAAAGTAACTTTTTCATATAGAAATTGCAATTTTTTTAGGTTTTGAGCGTATTATTAAATTGTTTGGGGTGTTACGAATTAAAGTCCTTTTCGCTCTAGGACGCGTATATTATATAAAAATTTCAATTTTTTTAGGTTTTGGGAGGATTATTCAATTTTTTTGGGGGTGGTCATGAATTAAAGTCCTTTCGCGCTAGGGCGCTTAGTTTAGGAGATATGGGCAAAATAAGTTTTTCATATAAAAATTTAAATTTTTTAAGGTTTTGGGTGGATTTGTCAATTTTTTGGGGGTGGTCACGAATTAAAGTCCATTTCGCCCTGGGACGCATATTTAAGGAGATATGGGCAAAATAACTTTTTCATATAAAAATTGCAATTTTTTCAGGTTTTGAGTGGATTATTAAATTTTTTGGGGTGTTACGAATTAAATTCTTTTTCGCTCTAGGACGCGTATATACGAAGATATGGGCAAAATAACTTTTTCAGATAAAAATTTCAATTTTTTAGGTTTTGGGAGGATTATTCAATTTTTTTGGGGGTGGTCATGAATTAAAGTCCTTTTCGCGCTAGGGCGCTTAGTTTAGGAGATATGGGCAAAATAAGTTTTTCATATCAAAATTTAAATTTTTTAGGTTTTGGGTGAATTTGTCAATTTTTTGGGGGTTGTCACGAATTAAAGTCCTTTTCGCCCTAGGACGTATATTTAAGGAGATATGGGCAAAATAGCTTTTTCATATAAAAATTGCATTTTTTTTAGGTTTTGAGCGGATTATTAAATTTTTTGGGGTGCTACGAATTAAAGCCCTTTTCGCTCTAGGACACGTATATACGAAGATATGGGCAAAATAAGATTTTCAGATAAAAATTTCAATTTTTTTAGGTTTTGGGAGGATTATTCAATTTTTTTGGGGGTGGTCATGAATTAAAGTCCTTTTCGCGCTAGGGCGCTTAGTTTAGGAGATATGGGCAAAATAAGTTTTTCATATAAAAATTTAATTTTTTTTAGGTTTTGGGTGAATTTGTCAATTTTTTGGGGGTTGTCACGAATTAAAGTCCTTTTCGCCCTAGGACGTATATTTAAGGAGATATGGGCAAAATAACTTTTTCATATAAAAATTGCAATTTTTTTAGGTTTTGAGCGGATTATTAAAATTTTTGGGGTGTTACGAATTAAAGTCATTTTCGCTCTAGGACGCGTATATACGAAGATATGGGCAAAATAAATTTTTCAGATAAAAATTTCAATTTTTTTAGGTTTTGGGAGGATTATTCAATTTTTTTGGGGGTGGTCATGAAATAAAGTCCTTTTCGCGCTAGGGCGCTTAGTTTGAGAGATATGGGCAAAAATAAGTTTTTCATATCAAAATTTAAATTTTTTTAAGGTTTTGGGTGGATTTGTCAATTTTTTGGGTGTTGTCACGAATTAAAGTCCTTTTCGCGCTAGGGCGCTTAGTGTAGGAGATATGGGCAAAATAAGTTTTTCATATCAAAATTTAAATTTGTTTAGGTTTTGGGTGAATTTGTCAATTTTTTGGGGGTTGTCACGAATTAAAGTCCTTTTCGCCCTAGGACGTATATTTAAGGAGATATGGGCAAAATAGCTTTTTCATATAAAAATTGCAATTTTTTTAGGTTTTGAGCGGATTATTAAATTTTTTGGGGTGCTAAGAATTAAAGTCCTTTTCGCTCTAGGACGCGTATATACGAAGATATGGGCAAAATAACTTTTTCATATAAAAATTGCAATTTTTTTAGGTTTTGGGAGGATTATTCAATTTTTTTTGGGGGTGGTCATGAAATAAAGTCCTTTTCGCGCTAGGGCGCTTAGTTTGAGAGATATGGGCAAAATAAGTTTTTCATATCAAAATTTAAATTTTTTTAGGTTTTGGGTGGATTAGTCAATTTTTTGGGTGTGGTCACGAATTAAAGTCCTTTTCGCCCTAGGACGTATATTTAAGGAGATATGGGCAAAATAACTTTTTCATATAAAAATTGCAATTTTTTTAGGTTTTGAGCGGATTATTAATTTTTTTGGGGTGTTACGAATTAAAGTCCTTTTCGCTCTAGGACGCGTATATACGAAGATATGGGCAAAATAAGTTTTTCAGATAAAAATTTCAATTTTTTTATGTTTTGGGAGGATATTCAATTTTTTTGGGGGTGTTACGAATTAGAGACCTTTTCGCGCTACGGCGCTTAGTTAAGGAGATATGGGCAAAATAAGTTTTTCATATCAAAATTTAAATTTGTTTAGGTTTTGGGTGAATTTGTCAATTTTTTGGGGGTTGTCACGAATTAAAGTCCTTTTCGCCCTAGGACGTATATTTAAGGAGATATGGGCAAAATAGCTTTTTCATATAAAAATTGCAATTTTTTTAGGTTTTGAGCGGATTATTAAATTTTTTGGGGTGCTAAGAATTAAAGTCCTTTTCGCTCTAGGACGCGTATATACGAAGATATGGGCAAAATAACTTTTTCATATAAAAATTGCAATTTTTTTAGGTTTTGGGAGGATTATTCAATTTTTTTTGGGGGTGGTCATGAAATAAAGTCCTTTTCGCGCTAGGGCGCTTAGTTTGAGAGATAAGGGCAAAATAAGTTTTTCATATCAAAATTTAAATTTTTTAGGTTTTGGGTGAATTTGTCAATTTTTTGGGGGTGGTCACGAATTAAAGTCCTTTTCGCCCTAGGACGCATATTTAAGGAGATATGGGCAAAATAACTTTTTCATATAAAAATTGCAATTTTTTTAGGTTTTGAGTGGATTATTAAATTTTTTGGGGTGTTACGAATTAAAGTCCTTTTCGTTCTAGGACGCGTATATACGAAGATATGGGCAAAATAAGTTTTTCACATAAAAATTTCAATTTTTTTAGGTTTTGGGAGGATTATTCAATTTTTTTGGGGGTGGTCATGAATTAAAGTCCTTTTCGCGCTAGGGCGCTTAGTTTAGGAGATATGGGCAAAATAAGTTTTTCATATCAAAATTTAAATTTTTTTAGGTTTTGGGTGGATTTGTCAATTTTTTGGAGGTGGTCACGAATTAAAGTCCTTTTCGCCCTAGGACGTATATTTAAGGAGATATGTGCAAAATAACTTTTTCATATAAAATTTTAAAGTTTTTTAGGTTTTGAGCGGATTATTAAATTTTTTGGAGTGTTACGAATTAAAGTCCTTTTCGCTCTAGGACGCGTATATACGAAGATATGGGCAAAATAAGATTTTCAGATAAAAATTTCAATTTTTTAGGTTTTGGGAGGATTATTCAATTTTTTTGGGGGTGGTCATGAATTAATTAATTAAAGTCCTTTTCGCGCTAGGGCGCTTAGTTTAGGAGATATGGGCAAAATAAGTTTTTCATATCAAAATTTAAATGTTTTTAGGTTTTGGGTGGATTTGTCAATTTTTTGGGGGTGGTCACGAATTAAAGTCCTTTTCGCGCTAGGGCGCTTAGTTTAGGAGATATGGGCAAAATAAGTTTTTCATATCAAAATTTAAATTTTTTTAGGTTTTGAGTGGATTATTAAATTTTTTGGGGTGTTACGAATTAAAGTCCTTTTCGCTCTAGGACGTATATTTAAGGAGATATGTGCAAAATAACTTTTTCATATAAAATTTTAAAGTTTTTTAGGTTTTGAGCGGATTATTAAATTTTTTGGAGTGTTACGAATTAAAGTCCTTTTCGCTCTAGGACGCGTATATACGAAGATATGGGCAAAATAAGATTTTCAGATAAAAATTTCAATTTTTTAGGTTTTGGGAGGATTATTCAATTTTTTTGGGGGTGGTCATGAATTAATTAATTAAAGTCCTTTTCGCGCTAGGGCGCTTAGTTTAGGAGATATGGGCAAAATAAGTTTTTCATATCAAAATTTAAATGTTTTTAGGTTTTGGGTGGATTTGTCAATTTTTTGGGGGTGGTCACGAATTAAAGTCCATTTCTCCCTAGGACGCATATTTAAGGAGATATGGGCAAAATAACTTTTTCATATAAAAATTGCAATTTTTTTAGGTTTTGAGTGGATTATTAAATTTTTTGGGGTGTTACGAATTAAAGTCCTTTTCGCTCTAGGACGCGTATATACGAAGATATGGGCGAAATAAGTTTTTCAGATAAAAATTTCAATTTTTTTAGGTTTTGGGAGGACTATTCAAATTTTTTGGGGGTGGTCATGAATTAAAGTCCTTTTCGCGCTAGGGCGCTTAGTTTAGGAGATATGGGCAAAATAAGTTTTTCATATCAAAATTTAAATTTGTTTAGGTTTTGGGTCAATTTTTTTAGGTTTTGTCAATTTTTTGTGGTGGTCACGAATTAAAGTCCTTGTCGCCCTAGGACGCATATTTAAGGAGATAAAATTGCAATTTTTAAGGTTTTGAGGGGATTATTAAATTTTTTGGGGTGTTACGAATTAATGTCCTTTTCGTTTTAGGACGCGTATATACGAAGATATGGGCAAAATACGTTTTTCAGATAAAAATTTCAATTTTTTTAGGTTTTGGGAGGATTATTCAATTTTTTTGGGGGTGGTCATGAATTAAAGTCCTTTTCGCGCTAGGGCGCTTAGTTTAGGAGATATGGGCAAAATAAGTTTTTCATATCAAAATTTAAATTTTTTTAGGTTTTGGGTGGATTTGTCAATTTTTTGGGGGTGGTCACGAAGTAAAGTCCATTTCGCCCTAGGACGCATATTTAAGGAGATATGTGCAAAATAACTTTTTCATATAAAAATTGCAATTTTTCTAGGTTTTGAGTGTATTATTAAATTTTTTGGGGTGTTACGAATTAAAGTCCTTTTCGCTCTAGGACGCGTATATACGAAGATATGGGCAAAATAAGTTTTTCAGATAAAAATTTCAATTTTTTTAGGTTTTGGGAGGATTATTCAAATTTTTTGGGGGAGGTCATGAATTAAAGTCCTTTTCGCGCTAGGGCGCTTAGTTTAGGAGATATGGGCAAAATAAGTTTTTCATATCAAAATTTAAATTTTTTAGGTTTTGGGTCAATTTTTTTAGGTTTTGTCAATTTTTTGGGGTGGTCACGAATTAAAGTCCTTGTCGCCCTAGGACGCATATTTAAGGAGATATGGGCAAAATAACTTTTTCATATAAAAATTGTTATTTTTAAGGTTTTGTGGGGATTATTAAATTTTTTGGGGTGTTACGAATTAATGTCCTTTTCGTTCTAGGACGCGTATATACGAAGATATGGGCAAAATAAGTTTTTCAGATAAAAATTTCAATTTTTTTAGGTTTTGGGAGGATTATTCAATTTTTTTGGGGTGGTCATGAATTAAAGTCCTTTTCGTGCTAGGGCGCTTAGTTTAGGAGATATGGGCAAAATAAGTTTTTCATATCAAAATTTAAGTTTTTTTAGGTTTTGGGTGGATTTGTTTAGTTTGTTAGTTTAGGAGATATGGGCAAAATAAGTTTTTCATATCAAAATTTAAATTTTTTTAGGTTTTGGGTGGATTTGTCAATTTTTTGGGTGTGGTCACGAATTAAAGTCCTTGTCGCCCTAGGACGCATATTTAAGGAGATATGGGCAAAATAACTTTTTCATATAAAAATTGCAATTTTTAAGGTTTTGTGGGGATTATTAAATTTTTTGGGGTGTTACGAATTAAAGTCCTTTTCGATCTAGGACGCGTATATACGAAGATATGGGCAAAATAAGTTGTTCCGATAAAAATTTCAATTTTTTTAGGTTTTGGGAGGATCATTCAATTTTTTTGGGGTGGTCATGAATTAAAGTCCTTTTCGCGCTAGGGCGCTTAGTTTAGGAGATATGGGCAAAATAAGTTTTTCATATCAAAATATAATTTTTTGTAGGTTTTGAGTGGATTTGTCAATTTTTTGGGGGTGGTCACGAATTAAAGTCCATTTCGCCCTAGGACCCATATTTAAGGAGATATGGGCAAAATAACTTTTTCAGATAAAAATTTCAATTATTTTAGGTTTTGGGTGGATTTGGCAATTTTTTGGGGGTGGTCACGAACTAAAGTCCTTTTCGCCCTAGAATGTATATTTAAGGAGATATGGGCAAAAAAACTTTTTCATATAAAAATTGCAATTTTTTAGGTTTTGAGCGGATTATTAAATTTTTTGGGGTGTTACGAGTTAAAGTCCTTTTCGCTCTAGGACGCGTATATACGAAGATATGGGCAAAATAAGTTGTTCAGATAAAAATTTCAATTTTTTTAGGTTTTGGGAGGATTATTCAATTTTTTTGGGGGTGGTCATGAATTAAAGTCCTTTTCGCGCTAGGGCGCTTAGCTTAGGAGATATGGGCAAAATAAGTTTTTCATATCAAAATTTAAATTTTTTTAGGTTTTGGGTGGATTTGTCAATTTTTTGGGGGTGGTCACGAATTAAAGTCCATTTCGCCCTAGGACGCATATTTAAGGAGATATGGGCAAAATAACTTTTTCATATAAAAATTGCAATTTTTTAGGTTTTGAGTGGATTATTAAATTTTTTGGGGTGTTACGAATTAAAGTCCTTTTCGCTCTAGGACGCGTATATACGAAGATATGGGCAAAATAAGTTTTTCAGATAAAAATTTCAATTTTTTTAGGTTTTGGGAGGATTATTCAAATTTTTTGGGGGAGGTCATGAATTAAAGTCCTTTTCGCGCTAGGGTGCTTAGTTTAGGAGATATGGGCAAAATAAGTTTTTCATATAAAAATTTAAATTTTTTTAGGTTTTGGGTCATTTTTTTTAGGTTTTGTCAATTTTTTGGGGTGGTCACGAATTAAAGTCCTTGTCGCCCTAGGACGCATATTTAAGGAGATATGGGCAAAATAACTTTTTCATATAAAAATTGCAATTTTTAAGGTTTTGTGGGGATTATTAAATTTTTTGGGGTGTTACGAATTAATGTCCTTTTCGTTCTAGGACGCGTATATACGAAGATATGGGCAAAATAAGTTTTTCAGATAAAAATTTCAATTTTTTTAGGTTTTGGGAGGATTATTCAATTTTTTGGGGTGGTCATGAATTAAAGTCCTTTTCGCGCTAGGGCGCTTAGTTTAGGAGATATGGGCAAAATAAGTTTTTCATATCAAAATTTAAGTTTTTTTAGGTTTTGGGTGGATTTGTTTAGTTTGTTAGTTTAGGAGATATGGGCAAAATAAGTTTTTCATATCAAAATTTAAATTTTTTTAGGTTTTGGGTGGATTTGTCAATTTTTTGGGTGTGGTCACGAATTAAAGTCCTTGTCGCCCTAGGACGCATATTTAAGGAGATATGGGCAAAATAACTTTTTCATATAAAAATTGCAATTTTTAAGGTTTTGTGGGGATTATTAAATTTTTTGGGGTGTTACGAATTAAAGTCCTTTTCGATCTAGGACGCGTATATACGAAGATATGGGCAAAATAAGTTGTTCAGATAAAAATTTCAATTTTTTGAGGTTTTGGGAGGATCATTCAATTTTTTTGGGGTGGTCATGAATTAAAGTCCTTTTCGCGCTAGGGCGCTTAGTTTAGGAGATATGGGCAAAATAAGTTTTTCATATCAAAATTTAATTTTTTGTAGGTTTTGAGTGGATTTGTCAATTTTTTGGGGGTGGTCAGGAATAAAGTCCATTTCGCCCTAGGACCCATATTTAAGGAGATATGGGCAAAATAAGTTTTTCATATCAAAATTTAAATTTTTTTAGGTTTTGGGTGGATTTGTCAATTTTTTGGAGGTGGTCACGAATTAAAGTCCTTTTCGCCCTAGGACGTATATTTAAGGAGATATGTGCAAAATAACTTTTTCAAATAAAATTTTAAATTTTTTTTGGTTTTGAGCGGATTATTAAATTTTTTGGGGTGTTACGAATTAAAGTCCTTTTTGCTCTAGGACGCGTATATACGAAGATATGGGCAAAATAAGATTTTCAGATAAAAATTTCAATTTTTTTAGGTTTTGGGAGGATTATTCAATTTTTTTGGGGGTGGTCATGAATTAAAGTCCTTTTCGCGCTAGGGCGCTTAGTTTAGGAGATATGGGCAAAATAATTTTTCATATCAAAATTTAAATTTTTTTAGGTTTTGAGTGGATTATTAAATTTTTTGGGGTGTTACGAATTAAAGTCCTTTTCGTTCTAGGACGCGTATATACGAAGATATGGGCAAAATAAGTTTTTCAGATAAAAATTTAAATTTTTTTAGGTTTTGAGAGGATTATTCAATTTTTTTGGGGTGGTCATGAATTAAAGTCCTTTTCGCGCTAGGGCGCTTAGTTTAGGAGATATGGGCAAAATAAGTTTTTCATATAAAAATTGCAATTTTTAAGGTTTTGAGTGGATTATTAAATTTTTTGGGGTGTTACGAATTAATGTCCTTTTCGTTCTAGGACGCGTATATACGAAGATATGGGCAAAATAAGTTTTTCAGATAAAAATTTCAATTTTTTTAGGTTTTGGGAGGATTATTCAATTTTTTTGGGGTGGTCATGAATTAAAGTCCTTTTCGCGCTAGGGCGCTTAGTTTAGGAGATATGGGCAAAATAAGTTTTTCATATCAAAATTTAAATTTTTTTAGGTTTTGGGTGGATTTGTCAATTTTTTGGGGGTTGTCACGAATTAAAGTCCTTTTCGCCCTAGGACGTATATTTAAGGAGATATGGACAAAATAACTTTTTCATATAAAAATTGTAATTGTTTTGGTTTTGAGTGGATTATTAAATTTTTTGGGGTGTTACGAATTAAAGACCTTTTCGCTCTAGGACGCGTATATACGAAGATATGGGCAAAATAAGTTTTTCAGATAAAAATTTAAATTTTTTAGGTTTTGGGAGGATTATTCAATTTTTTTGGGGGTGGTCATGAATTAAAGTCCTTTTCGCGCTAGGGCGCTTAGTTTAGGAGATATGGGCAAAATAAGTTGTTCATATCAAAATTTAAATTTTTTTAGGTTTTGGGTGGATTTGTCAATTTTTTGGGGGTGGTCACGAATTAAAGTCCATTTCGCCCTAGGACGCATATTTAAGGAGATATTAAATTTTTTGGGGTGTTACGAATTAAAGTCCTTTTCGCTCTAGGACGCGTATATACGAAGATATGGGCAAATTAAGTTTTTCAGATAAAAATTTCAATTTTTTTAGGTTTTGGGTGGATTTGTCAATTTTTTGGGGGTGGTCACGAATTAAAGTCCATTTCGCCCTAGGACGCATATTTAAGGAGATATGGGCAAAATAACTTTTTCATATAAAAATTGCAATTTTTTAGGTTTTGAGTGGATTATTAAATTTTTTGGGGTGTTACGAATTAAAGTCCTTTTCGCTCTAGGACGCGTATATACGAAGATATGGGCAAAATAAGTTTTTCAGATAAAAATTTCAATTTTTTTAGGTTTTGGGAGGATTATTCAAATTTTTTGGGGGAGGTCATGAATTAAAGTCCTTTTCGCGCTAGGGCGCTTAGTTTAGGAGATATGGGCAAAATAAGTTTTTCATATCAAAATTTAAATTTTTTTAGGTTTTGGGTCATTTTTTTTAGGTTTTGTCAATTTTTTGGGGTGGTCACGAATTAAAGTCCTTGTCGCCCTAGGACGCATATTTAAGGAGATATGGGCAAAATAACTTTTTCATATAAAAATTGCAATTTTTAAGGTTTTGTGGGGATTATTAAATTTTTTGGGGTGTTACGAATTAATGTCCTTTTCGTTCTAGGACGCGTATATACGAAGATATGGGCAAAATAAGTTTTTCAGATAAAAATTTCAATTTTTTAGGTTTTGGGAGGATTATTCAATTTTTTGGGGTGGTCATGAATTAAAGTCCTTTTCGCGTTAGGGCGCTTAGTTTAGGAGATATGGGCAAAATAAGCTTTTCATATCAAAATTTAAGTTTTTTTAGGTTTTGGGTGGATTTGTTTAGTTTGTTAGTTTAGGAGATATGGGCAAAATAAGTTTTTCATATCAAAATTTAAATTTTTTTAGGTTTTGGGTGGATTTGTCAATTTTTTGGGTGTGGTCACGAATTAAAGTCCTTGTCGCCCTAGGACGCATATTTAAGGAGATATGGGCAAAATAACTTTTTCATATAAAAATTGCAATTTTTAAGGTTTTGTGGGGATTATTAAATTTTTTGGGGTGTTACGAATTAAAGTCCTTTTCGATCTAGGACGCGTATATACGAAGATATGGGCAAAATAAGTTGTTCAGATAAAAATTTCAATTTTTTGAGGTTTTGGGAGGATCATTCAATTTTTTTGGGGTGGTCATGAATTAAAGTCCTTTTCGCGCTAGGGCGCTTAGTTTAGGAGATATGGGCAAAATAAGTTTTTCATATCAAAATTTAATTTTTTGTAGGTTTTGAGTGGATTTGTCAATTTTTTGGGGGTGGTCAGGAATAAAGTCCATTTCGCCCTAGGACCCATATTTAAGGAGATATGGGCAACATAACTTTTTCAGATAAAAATTTCAATTATTTTAGGTTTTGGGTTGATTTGGCAATTTTTTGGGGGTGGTCACGAACTAAAGTCCTTTTCGCCCTAGAATGTATATTTAAGGAGATATGGGCAAAAAAACTTTTTCATATAAAAATTGCAATTTTTTTAGGTTTTGAGCGGATTATTAAATTTTTTGGGGTGTTACGAGTTAAAGTCCTTTTCGCTCTAGGACGCGTATATACGAAGATATGGGCAAAATTAGTTGTTCAGATAAAAATTTCAATTTTTTTAGGTTTTGGGAGGATTATTCAATTTTTTTTGGGGTGGTCATGAATTAAAGTCCTTTTCGCGCTAGGGCGCTTAGTTTAGGAGATATGGGCAAAATAAGTTTTTCATATCAAAATTTAAATTTTTTTAGGTTTTGGGTGGATTTGTCAATTTTTTGGAGGTGGTCACGAATTAAAGTCCTTTTCGCCCTAGGACGTATATTTAAGGAGATATGTGCAAAATAACTTTTTCAAATAAAATTTTAAATTTTTTTAGGTATTGAGCGGATTATTAAATTTTTTGGGGTGTTACGAATTAAAGTCCTTTTTGCTCTAGGACGCGTATATACGAAGATATGGGCAAAATAAGATGTTCAGATAAATTTCAATTTTTTTAGGTTTTGGGAGGATTATTCAATTTTTTTGGGGTGGTCATGAATTAAAGTCCTTTTCGCGCTAGGGCGCTTAGTTTAGGAGATATGGGCAAAATAATTTTTCATAACAAAATTTAAATTTTTTTAGGTTTTGAGTGGATTATTAAATTTTTTGGGGTGTTACGAATTAAAGTCCTTTTCGTTCTAGGACGCGTATATACGAAGATATGGGCAAAATAAGTTTTTCAGATAAAAATTTCAATTTTTTTAGGTTTTGAGAGGATTATTCAATTTTTTTGGGGTGGTCATGAATTAAAGTCCTTTTCGCGCTAGGGCGCTTAGTTTAGGAGATATGGGCAAAATAAGTTTTTCATATAAAAATTGCAATTTTTAAGGTTTTGAGTGGATTATTAAATTTTTTGGGGTGTTACGAATTAATGTCCTTTTCGTTCTAGGACGCGTATATACGAAGATATGGGCAAAATAAGTTTTTCAGATAAAAATTTCAATTTTTTAGGTTTTGGGAGGATTATTCAATTTTTTTGGGGTGGTCATGAATTAAAGTCCTTTTCGCGCTAGGGCGCTTAGTTTAGGAGATATGGGCAAAATAAGTTTTTCATATCAAAATTTAAATTTTTTTAGGTTTTGGGTGGATTTGTCAATTTTTTGGGGTGGTCACGAATTAAAGTCCTTTTCGCCCTAGGACGTATATTTAAGGAGATATGGACAAAATAACTTTTTCATATAAAAATTGTAATTGTTTTAGGTTTTGAGTGGATTATTAAATTTTTTGGGGTGTTACGAATTAAAGACCTTTTCGCTCTAGGACGCGTATATACGAAGATATGGGCAAAATAAGTTTTTCAGATAAAAATTTAAATTTTTTTAGGTTTTGGGAGGATTATTCAATTTTTTTGGGGGTGGTCATGAATTAAAGTCCTTTTCGCGCTAGGGCGCTTAGTTTAGGAGATATGGGCAAAATAAGTTGTTCATATCAAAATTTAAATTTTTTTAGGTTTTGGGTGGATTTGTCAATTTTTTGGGGGTGGTCACGAATTAAAGTCCATTTCGCCCTAGGACGCATATTTAAGGAGATATGGGCAAAATAACTTTTTCATATAAAAATTGCAATGTTTTTAGGTTTTGAGTGGATTATTAAATTTTTTGGGGTGTTACGAATTAAAGTCCTTTTCGCTCTAGGACGCGTATATACGAAGATATGGGCAAAATAAGTTTTTCAGATAAAAATTTAAATTTTTTTAGGTTTTGAGAGGATTATTCAATTTTTTGAGGGTTTTCATGAATTAAAGTCCTTTTCGCGCTAGGGCGCTTAGTTTAGGAGATATGGGCAAAATAAGTTTTTCATATCAAAATTTAAATTTTTTTAGGTTTTGGGTGGATTTGTCAATTTTTTGGGTGTGGTCACGAATTAAAGTCCATTTCGCCCTAGGACGCATATTTAAGGAGATATGGGCAAAATAACTTTTTCATATAAAAATTGCAATTTTTTAGGTTTTGAGTGGATTATTAAATTTTTTGGGGTGTTACGAATTAAAGTCCTTTTCGCTCTAGGACGCGTATATACGAAGATATGGGCAAAATAAGTTTTTCAGATAAAAATTTCAATTTTTTTAGGTTTTGGGAGGATTTGTCAATTTTTTGGGGGTGGTCACGAATTAAAGTCCATTTCGCCCTAGGACGCATATTTAAGGAGATATGGGCAAAATAACTTTTTCATATAAAAATTGCAATTTTTTAGGTTTTGAGTGGATTATTAAATTTTTTGGGGTGTTACGAATTAAAGTCCTTTTCGCTCTAGGACGCGTATATACGAAGATATGGGCAAAATAAGTTTTTCAGATAAAAATTTCAATTTTTTTAAGTTTTGGGAGGATTATTCAAATTTTTTGGGGGAGGTCATGAATTAAAGTCCTTTTCGCGCTAGGGCGCTTAGTTTAGGAGATATGGGCAAAATAAGTTTTTCATATCAAAATTTAAATTTTTTTAGGTTTTGGGTCATTTTTTTTAGGTTTTGTCAATTTTTTGGGGTGGTCACGAATTAAAGTCCTTGTCGCCCTAGGACGCATATTTAAGGAGATATGGGCAAAATAACTTTTTCAGATAAAAATTGCAATTTTAAAGGTTTTGTGGGGATTATTAAATTTTTTGGGGTGTTACGAATTAATGTCCTTTTCGTTCTAGGACGCGTATATACGAAGATATGGGCAAAATAAGTTTTTCAGATAAAAATTTCAATTTTTTTAGGTTTTGGGAGGATTATTCAATTTTTTGGGGTGGTCATGAATTAAAGTCCTTTTCGCGCTAGGGCGCTTAGTTTAGGAGATATGGGCAAAATAAGTTTTTCATATCAAAATTTAAGTTTTTTTAGGTTTTGGGTGGATTTGTTTAGTTTGTTAGTTTAGGAGATATGGGCAAAATAAGTTTTTCATATCAAAATTTAAATTTTTTTAGGTTTTGGGTGGATTTGTCAATTTTTTGGGTGTGGTCACGAATTAAAGTCCTTGTCGCCCTAGGACGCATATTTAAGGAGATATGGGCAAAATAACTTTTTCATATAAAAATTGCAATTTTTAAGGTTTTGTGGGGATTATTAAATTTTTTGGGGTGTTACGAATTAAAGTCCTTTTCGATCTAGGACGCGTATATACGAAGATATGGGCAAAATAAGTTGTTCAGATAAAAATTTCAATTTTTTGAGGTTTTGGGAGGATCATTCAATTTTTTTGGGGTGGTCATGAATTAAAGTCCTTTTCGCGCTAGGGCGCTTAGTTTAGGAGATATGGGCAAAATAAGTTTTTCATATCAAAATTTAATTTTTTGTAGGTTTTGAGTGGATTTGTCAATTTTTTGGGGGTGGTCAGGAATAAAGTCCATTTCGCCCTAGGACCCATATTTAAGGAGATATGGGCAACATAACTTTTTCAGATAAAAATTTCAATTATTTTAGGTTTTGGGTGGATTTGGCAATTTTTTGGGGGTGGTCACGAACTAAAGTCCTTTTCGCCCTAGAATGTATATTTAAGGAGATATGGGCAAAAAAACTTTTTCATATAAAAATTGCAATTTTTTTAGGTTTTGAGCGGATTATTAAATTTTTTGGGGTGTTACGAGTTAAAGTCCTTTTCGCTCTAGGACGCGTATATACGAAGATATGGGCAAAATAAGTTGTTCAGATAAAAATTTCAATTTTTTTAGGTTTTGGGAGGATTATTCAATTTTTTTTGGGGTGGTCATGAATTAAAGTCCTTTTCGCGCTAGGGCGCTTAGTTTAGGAGATATGGGCAAAATAAGTTTTTCATATCAAAATTTAAATTTTTTTAGGTTTTGGGTGGATTTGTCAATTTTTTGGAGGTGGTCACGAATTAAATTCCTTTTCGCCCTAGGACGTATATTTAAGGAGATATGTGCAAAATAACTTTTTCAAATAAAATTTTAAATTGTTTTAGGTTTTGAGCGGATTATTAAATTTTTTGGGGTGTTACGAATTAAAGTCCTTTTTGCTCTAGGACGCGTATATACGAAGATATGGGCAAAATAAGATTTTCAGATAAAAATTTCAATTTTTTTAGGTTTTGGGAGGATTATTCAATTTTTTTGGGGGTGGTCATGAATTAAAGTCCTTTTCGCGCGAGGGCGCTTAGTTTAGGAGATATGGGCAAAATAATTTTTCATATCAAAATTTAAATTTTTTTAGGTTTTGAGTGGATTATTAAATTTTTTGGGGTGTTACGAATTAAAGTCCTTTTCGTTCTAGGACGCGTATATACGAAGATATGGGCAAAATAAGTTTTTCAGATAAAAATTTAAATTTTTTTAGGTTTTGAGAGGATTATTCAATTTTTTTGGGGTGGTCATGAATTAAAGTCCTTTTCGCGCTAGGGCGCTTAGTTTAGGAGATATGGGCAAAATAAGTTTTTCATATAAAAATTGCAATTTTTAAGGTTTTGAGCGGATTATTAAATTTTTTGGGGTGTTACGAATTAATGTCCTTTTCGTTCTAGGACGCGTATATACGAAGATATGGGCAAAATAAGTTTTTCAGATAAAAATTTAAATTTTTTTAGGTTTTGGGAGGATTATTCAATTTGTTTGGGGTGGTCATGAATTAAAGTCCTTTTCGCGCTAGGGCGCTTAGTTTAGGAGATATGGGCAAAATAAGTTTTTCATATCAAAATTTAAATTTTTTTAGGTTTTGGGTGGATTTGTCAATTTTTTGGGGGTTGTCACGAATTAAAGTCCTTTTCGCCCTAGGACGTATATTTAAGGAGATATGGACAAAATAACTTTTTCATATAAAAATTGTAATTGTTTTAGGTTTTGAGTGGATTATTAAATTTTTTGGGGTGTTACGAATTAAAGACCTTTTCGCTCTAGGACGCGTATATACGAAGATATGGGCAAAATAAGTTTTTCAGATAAAAATTTAAATTTTTTTAGGTTTTGGGAGGATTATTCAATTTTTTTGGGGGTGGTCATGAATTAAAGTCCTTTTCGCGCTAGGGCGCTTAGTTTAGGAGATATGGGCAAAATAAGTTGTTCATATCAAAATTTAAATTTTTTTAGGTTTTGGGTGGATTTGTCAATTTTTTGGGGGTGGTCACGAATTAAAGTCCATTTCGCCCTAGGACGCATATTTAAGGAGATATGGGCAAAATAACTTTTTCATATAAAAATTGCAATGTTTTTAGGTTTTGAGTGGATTATTAAATTTTTTGGGGTGTTACGAATTAAAGTCCTTTTCGCTGTAGGACGCGTATATACGAAGATATGGGCAAAATAAGTTTTTCAGATAAAAATTTCAATTTTTTTAGGTTTTGGGAGGATTATTCAAATTTTTTGGGGGAGGTCATGAATTAAAGTCCTTTTCGCGCTAGGGCGCTTAGTTTAGGAGATATGGGCAAAATAAGTTTTTCATATCAAAATTTAAATTTTTTTAGGTTTTGGGTCATTTTTTTTAGGTTTTGTCAATTTTTTGGGGTGGTCACGAATTAAAGTCCTTGTCGCCCTAGGACGCATATTTAAGGAGATATGGGCAAAATAACTTTTTCATATAAAAATTGCAATTTTTAAGGTTTTGTGGGGATTATTAAATTTTTTGGGGTGTTACGAATTAATGTCCTTTTCGTTCTAGGACGCGTATATACGAAGATATGGGCAAAATAAGTTTTTCAGATAAAAATTTCAATTTTTTTAGGTTTTGGGAGGATTATTCAATTTTTTGGGGTGGTCATGGATTAAAGTCCTTTTCGCGCTAGGGCGCTTAGTTTAGGAGATATGGGCAAAATAAGTTTTTCATATCAAAATTTAAGTTTTTTTAGGTTTTGAGTGGATTTGTCAATTTTTTGGGGGTGGTCAGGAATAAAGTCCATTTCGCCCTAGGACCCATATTTAAGGAGATATGGGCAAAATAACTTTTTCAGATAAAAATTTCAATTATTTTAGGTTTTGGGTGGATTTGGCAATTTTTTGGGGGTGGTCACGAATTAAAGTCCTTTTCGCCCTAGAATGTATATTTAAGGAGATATGGGCAAAAAAACTTTTTCATATAAAAATTGCAATTTTTTTAGGTTTTGAGCGGATTATTAAATTTTTTGGGGTGTTACGAGTTAAAGTCCTTTTCACTCTAGGACGCGTATATACGAAGATATGGGCAAAATAAATTGTTCAGATAAAAATTTCAATTTTTTTAGGTTTTGGGAGGATTATTCAATTTTTTTTGGGGTGGTCATGAATTAAAGTCCTTTTCGCGCTAGGGCGCTTAGTTTAGGAGATATGGGCAAAATAAATTTTTCATATCAAAATTTAAATTTTTTTAGGTTTTGGGTGGATTTGTCAATTTTTTGGAGGTGGTCACGAATTAAAGTCCTTTTCGCCCTAGGACGTATATTTAAGGAGATATGTGCAAAATAACTTTTTCAAATAAAATTTTAAATTTTTTTAGGTTTTGAGCGGATTATTAAATTTTTTGGGGTGTTACGAATTAAAGTCCTTTTTGCTCTAGGACGCGTATATACGAAGATATGGGCAAAATAAAATTTTCAGATAAAAATTTCAATTTTTTTAGGTTTTGGGAGGATTATTCAATTTTTTTGGGGGTGGTCATGAATTAAAGTCCTTTTCGCGCTAGGGCGCTTAGTTTAGGAGATATGGGCAAAATAATTTTTCATATCAAAATTTAAATTTTTTTAGGTTTTGAGTGGATTATTAAATTTTTTGGGGTGTTACGAATTAAAGTCCTTTTCGTTCTAGGACGCGTATATACGAAGATATGGGCAAAATAAGTTTTTCAGATAAAAATTTAAATTTTTTTAGGTTTTGAGAGGATTATTCAATTTTTTTGGGGTGGTCATGAATTAAAGTCCTTTTCGCGCTAGGGCGCTTAGTTTAGGAGATATGGGCAAAATAAGTTTTTCATATAAAAATTACAATTTTTAAGGTTTTGAGTGGATTATTAAATTTTTTGGGGTGTTACGAATTAATGTCCTTTTCGTTCTAGGACGCGTATATACGAAGATATGGGCAAAATAAGTTTTTCAGATAAAAATTTCAATTTTTTTAGGTTTTTGGAGGATTATTCAATTTTTTTGGGGTGGTCATGAATTAAAGTCCTTTTCGCGCTAGGGCGCTTAGTTTAGGAGATATGGGCAAAATAAGTTTTTCATATCAAAATTTAAATTTTTTTAGGTTTTGGGTGGATTTGTCAATTTTTTGGGGGTTGTCACGAATTAAAGTCCTTTTCGCCCTAGGACGTATATTTAAGGAGATATGGACAAAATAACTTTTTCATATAATAATTGTAATTGTTTTAGGTTTTGAGTGGATTATTAAATTTTTTGGGGTGTTACGAATTAAAGACCTTTTCGCTCTAGGACGCGTATATACGAAGATATGGGCAAAATAAGTTTTTCAGATAAAAATTTAAATTTTTTTAGGTTTTGGGAGGATTATTCAATTTTTTTGGGGGTGGTCATGAATTAAAGTCCTTTTCGCGCTAGGGCGCTTAGTTTAGGAGATATGGGCAAAATAAGTTGTTCATATCAAAATTTAAATTTTTTTAGGTTTTGGGTGGATTTGTCAATTTTTTGGGGGTGGTCACGAATTAAAGTCCATTTCGCCCTAGGACGCATATTTAAGGAGATATGGGCAAAATAACTTTTTCATATAAAAATTGCAATGTTTTTAGGTTTTGAGTGGATTATTAAATTTTTTGGGGTGTTACGAATTAAAGTCCTTTTCGCTCTAGGACGCGTATATACGAAGATATGGGCAAAATAAGTTTTTCAGATAAAAATTTAAATTTTTTTAGGTTTTGGGAGGATTATTCAATTTTTTTGGGGGTGGTCATGAATTAAAGTCCTTTTCGCGCTAGGGCGCTTAGTTTAGGAGATATGGGCAAAATAAGTTTTTCATATCAAAATTTAAATTTTTTTAGGTTTTGGGTGGATTTGTCAATTTTTTGGGTGTGGTCACGAATTAAAGTCCTTTTCGCCCTAGGACGTATATTTAAGGAGATATGGACAAAATAACTTTTTCATATAAAAATTGTAATTGTTTTAGGTTTTGAGTGGATTATTAAATTTTTTGGGGTGTTACGAATTAAAGACCTTTTCGCTCTAGGACGCGTATATACGAAGATATGGGCAAAATAAGTTGTTCAAATAAAAATTTAAATTTTTTTAGGTTTTGGGGTGGTCATGAATTAAAGTCCTTTTCGCGCTAGGGCGCTTAGTTTAGGAGATATGGGCAAAATAAGTTTTTCATATCAAAATTTAAATTTTTTTAGGTTTTGGGCGGATTTGTCAATTTTTTGGAGGTGGTCACGAATTAAAGTCCTTTTCGCCCTAGGACGTATATTTAAGGAGATATGTGCAAAATAACGTTTTCATATAAAATTTTAAATTTTTTTAGGTTTTGAACGGATTATTAAATTTTTTGGGGTGTTACGAATTAAAGTCCTTTTCGCTCTAGGACGCGTATATACGAAGATATGGGCAAAATAAGATTTTCAGATAAAAATTTCAATTTTTTTAGGATTTGGGAGGATTATTCAATTTTTTTGGGGGTGGTCATGAATTAAAGTCCTTTTCGCGCTAGGGCGCTTAGTTTAGGAGATATGGGCAAAATAAGTTTTTCATATCAAAATTTAAATTTTTTTAGGTTTTGAGTGGATTATTAAATTTTTTGGGGTGTTACGAATTAAAGTCCTTTTCGCTCTAGGACGCGTATATACGAAGATATGGGCAAAATAAGTTTTTCAGATAAAAATTTTAATTTTTTTAGGTTTTGAGAGGATTATTCAATTTTTTTGGGGTGGTCATGAATTAAAGTCCTTTTCGCGCTAGGGCGCTTAGTTTAGGAGATATGGGCAAAATAAGTTTTTCATATAAAAATTGCAATTTTTAAGGTTTTGAGTGGATTATTAAATTTTTTGGGGTGTTACGAATTAATGTCCTTTTCGTTCTAGGACGCGTATATACGAAGATATGGGCAAAATAAGTTTTTCAGATAAAAATTTAAATTTTTTTAGGTTTTGGGAGGATTATTCAATTTGTTTGGGGTGGTCATGAATTAAAGTCCTTTTCGCGCTAGGGCGCTTAGTTTAGGAGATATGGGCAAAATAAGTTTTTCATATCAAAATTCAAATTTTTTTAGGTTTTGGGTGGATTTGTCAATTTTTTGGGGGTTGTCACGAATTAAAGTCCTTTTCGCCCTAGGACGTATATTTAAGGAGATATAGGCAAAATAACTTTTTCATATAAAAATTGTAATTTTTTTAGGTTTTGAGTGGATTATTAAATTTTTTGGGGTGTTACGAATTAAAGACCTTTTCGCTCTAGGACGCGTATATACGAAGATATGGGCAAAATAAGTTTTTCAGATAAAAATTTAAATTTTTTTAGGTTTTGAGAGGATTATTCAATTTTTTTGGGGTGGTCATGAATTAAAGTCCTTTTCGCGCTAGGGCGCTTAGTTTAGGAGATATGGGCAAAATAAGTTTTTCAGATAAAAATTTCAATTTTTTTAGGTTTCGGGAGGATTATTCAATTTTTTTGGGGGTGGTCATGAATTAAAGTCCTTTTCGCGCTAGGGCGCTTAGTTTAGGAGATATGGGCAAAATAAGTTGTTCATATCAAAATTTATTTTTTTTTAGGTTTTGGGTGGATTTGTCAATTTTTTGGGGGTGGTCACGAATTAAAGTCCATTTCGCCCTAGGACGCATATTTAAGGAGATATGGGCAAAATAACTTTTTCATATAAAAATTGCAATGTTTTTAGGTTTTGAGTGGATTATTAAATTTTTTGGGGTGTTACGAATTAAAGTCCTTTTCGCTCTAGGACGCGTATATACGAAGATATGGGCAAAATAAGTTGTTCAGATAAAAATTTCAATTTTTTTAGGTTTTGGGAGGATCATTCAATTTTTTTGGGGTGGTCATGAATTAAAGTCCTTTTCGCGCTAGGGCGCTTAGTTTAGGAGATATGGGCAAAATAAGTTTTTCATATCAAAATTTAATTTTTTGTAGGTTTTGAGTGGATTTGTCAATTTTTTGGGGGTGGTCACGAATTAAAGTCCATTTCGCCCTAGGACCCATATTTAAGGAGATATGGGCAAAATAACTTTTTCAGATAAAAATTTCAATTATTTTAGGTTTTGGGTGGATTTGGCAATTTTTTGGGGGTGGTCACGAACTAAAGTCCTTTTCGCCCTAGAATGTATATTTAAGGAGATATGGGCAAAAAAACTTTTTCATATAAAAATTGCAATTTTTTTAGGTTTTGAGCGGATTATTAAATTTTTTGGGGTGTTACGAGTTAAAGTCCTTTTCGCTCTAGGACGCGTATATACGAAGATATGGGCAAAATAAGTTGTTCAGATAAAAATTTCAATTTTTTTAGGTTTTGGGAGGATTATTCAATTTTTTTGGGGGTGGTCATGAATTAAAGTCCTTTTCGCGCTAGGGCGCTTAGCTTAGGAGATATGGGCAAAATAAGTTTTTCATATCAAAATTTAAATTTTTTTAGGTTTTGGGTGGATTTGTCAATTTTTTGGGGGTGGTCACGAATTAAAGTCCATTTCGCCCTAGGACGCATATTTAAGGAGATATGGGCAAAATAACTTTTTCATATAAAAATTGCAATTTTTTAGGTTTTGAGTGGATTATTAAATTTTTTGGGGTGTTACGAATTAAAGTCCTTTTCGCTCTAGGACGCGTATATACGAAGATATGGGCAAAATAAGTTTTTCAGATAAAAATTTCAATTTTTTTAGGTTTTGGGAGGATTATTCAAATTTTTTGGGGGAGGTCATGAATTAAAGTCCTTTTCGCGCTAGGGCGCTTAGTTTAGGAGATATGGGCAAAATAAGTTTTTCATATCAAAATTTAAAATATTTTAGGTTTTGGGTCAATTTTTTTAGGTTTTGTCAATTTTTTGGGGTGGTCACGAATTAAAGTCCTTGTCGCCCTAGGACGCATATTTAAGGAGATATGGGCAAAATAACTTTTTCATATAAAAATTGCAATTTTTAAGGTTTTGTGGGGATTATTAAATTTTTTGGGGTGTTACGAATTAATGTCCTTTTCGTTCTAGGACGCGTATATACGAAGATATGGGCAAAATAAGTTTTTCAGATAAAAATTTAAATTTTTTTAGGTTTTGGGAGGATTATTCAATTTGTTTGGGGTGGTCATGAATTAAAGTCCTTTTCGCGCTAGGGCGCTTAGTTTAGGAGATATGGGCAAAATAAGTTTTTCATATCAAAATTCAAATTTTTTTAGGTTTTGGGTGGATTTGTCAATTTTTTGGGGGTTGTCACGAATTAAAGTCCTTTTCGCCCTAGGACGTATATTTAAGGAGATATAGGCAAAATAACTTTTTCATATAAAAATTGTAATTTTTTTAGGTTTTGAGTGGATTATTAAATTTTTTGGGGTGTTACGAATTAAAGACCTTTTCGCTCTAGGACGCGTATATACGAAGATATGGGCAAAATAAGTTTTTCAGATAAAAATTTAAATTTTTTTAGGTTTTGAGAGGATTATTCAATTTTTTTGGGGTGGTCATGAATTAAAGTCCTTTTCGCGCTAGGGCGCTTAGTTTAGGAGATATGGGCAAAATAAGTTTTTCAGATAAAAATTTAAATTTTTTTAGGTTTCGGGAGGATTATTCAATTTTTTTGGGGGTGGTCATGAATTAAAGTCCTTTTCGCGCTAGGGCGCTTAGTTTAGGAGATATGGGCAAAATAAGTTGTTCATATCAAAATTTATTTTTTTTTAGGTTTTGGGTGGATTTGTCAATTTTTTGGGGGTGTTCACGAATTAAAGTCCATTTCGCCCTAGGACGCATATTTAAGGAGATATGGGCAAAATAACTTTTTCATATAAAAATTGCAATGTTTTTAGGTTTTGAGTGGATTATTAAATTTTTTGGGGTGTTACGAATTAAAGTCCTTTTCGCTCTAGGACGCGTATATACGAAGATATGGGCAAAATAAGTTGTTCAGATAAAAATTTCAATTTTTTTAGGTTTTGGGAGGATCATTCAATTTTTTTGGGGTGGTCATGAATTAAAGTCCTTTTCGCGCTAGGGCGCTTAGTTTAGGAGATATGGGCAAAATAAGTTTTTCATATCAAAATTTAATTTTTTGTAGGTTTTGAGTGGATTTGTCAATTTTTTGGGGGTGGTCACGAATTAAAGTCCATTTCGCCCTAGGACCCATATTTAAGGAGATATGGGCAAAATAACTTTTTCAGATAAAAATTTCAATTATTTTAGGTTTTGGGTGGATTTGGCAATTTTTTGGGGGTGGTCACGAACTAAAGTCCTTTTCGCCCTAGAATGTATATTTAAGGAGATATGGGCAAAAAAACTTTTTCATATAAAAATTGCAATTTTTTAGGTTTTGAGCGGATTATTAAATTTTTTGGGGTGTTACGAGTTAAAGTCCTTTTCGCTCTAGGACGCGTATATACGAAGATATGGGCAAAATAAGTTGTTCAGATAAAAATTTCAATTTTTTTAGGTTTTGGGAGGATTATTCAATTTTTTTGGGGGTGGTCATGAATTAAAGTCCTTTTCGCGCTAGGGCGCTTAGTTTAGGAGATATGGGCAAAATAAGTTTTTCATATCAAAATTTAAATTTTTTTAGGTTTTGGGTGGATTTGTCAATTTTTTGGAGGTGGTCACGAATTAAAGTCCTTTTCGCACTAGGACGTATATTTAAGGAGATATGTGCAAAATAACTTTTTCATATAAAATTTTAAATTTTTTTAGGTTTTGAGCGGATTATTAAATTTTTTGGGGTGTTACGAATTAAAGTCCTTTTTTCTCTAGGACGCGTATATACGAAGATATGGGCAAAATAAGATTTTCAGATAAAAATTTCAATTTTTTTAGGTTTTGGGAGGATTATTCAATTTTTTTGGGGGTGGTCATGAATTAAAGTCCTTTTCGCGCTAGGGCGCTTAGTTTAGGAGATATGGGCAAAATAAGTTTTTCATATCAAAATTTAAATTTTTTTAGGTTTTGAGTGGATTATTAAATTTTTTGGGGTGCTACGAATTAAAGTCCTTTTCGCTCTAGGACGCGTATATACGAAGATATGGGCAAAATAAGTTTTTCAGATAAAAATTTAAATTTTTTTAGGTTTTGAGAGGATTATTCAATTTTTTTGGGGTGGTCATGAATTAAAGTCCTTTTCGCGCTAGGGCGCTTAGTTTAGGAGATATGGGCAAAATAAGTTTTTCATATAAAAATTGCAATTTTTAAGGTTTTGAGTGGATTATTAAATTTTTTGGGGTGTTACGAATTAATGTCCTTTTCGTTCTAGGACGCGTATATACGAAGATATGGGCAAAATAAGTTTTTCAGATAAAAATTTCAATTTTTTTAGGTTTTGGGAGGATTATTCAATTTTTTTGGGGTGGTCATGAATTAAAGTCCTTTTCGCGCTAGGGCGCTTAGTTTAGGAGATATGGGCAAAATAAGTTTTTCATATCAAAATTTAAATTTTTTTAGGTTTTGGGTGGATTTGTCAATTTTTTGGGGGTTGTCACGAATTAAAGTCCTTTTCGCCCTAGGACGTATATTTAGGAGATATGGACAAAATAACTTTTTCATATAAAAATTGTAATTGTTTTAGGTTTTGAGTGGATTATTAAATTTTTTGGGGTGTTACGAATTAAAGACCTTTTCGCTCTAGGACGCGTATATACGAAGATATGGGCAAAATAAGTTTTTCAGATAAAAATTTCAATTTTTTTAGGTTTTGGGAGGATTATTCAATTTTTTTGTGCTAGGGCGCTTAGTTTAGGAGATATGGGCAAAATAAGTTGTTCATATCAAAATTTAAATTTTTTTAGGTTTTGGGTGGATTTGTCAATTTTTTGGGGGTGGTCACGAATTAAAGTCCATTTCGCCCTAGGACGCATATTTAAGGAGATATGGGCAAAATAACTTTTTCATATAAAAATTGCAATGTTTTTAGGTTTTGAGTGGATTATTAAATTTTTTGGGGTGTTACGAATTAAAGTCCTTTTCGCTCTAGGACGCGTATATACGAAGATATGGGCAAAATAAGTTTTTCAGATAAAAATTTAAATTTTTTTAGGTTTTGAGAGGATTATTCAATTTTTTTGGGGGTTTTCATGAATTAAAGTCCTTTTCGCGCTAGGGCGCTTAGTTTAGGAGATATGGGCAAAATAAGTTTTTCATATCAAAATTTAAATTTTTTTAGGTTTTGGGTGGATTTGTCAATTTTTTGGGTGTGGTCACGAATTAAAGTCCTTTTCGCCCTAGGACGTATATTTAAGGAGATACGGGCAAAATAACTTTTTCATATAAAAATTGCAATTTTTTTAGGTTTTGAGCGGATTATTAAATTTTTTGGGGTGTTACGAATTAAAGTCCTTTTCGATCTAGGACGCGTATATACGGAGATATGGGCAAAATAAGTTGTTCAGATAAAAATTTCAATTTTTTTAGGTTTTGGGAGGATCATTCAATTTTTTGGGGTGGTCATGAATTAAAGTCCTTTTCGCGCTAGGGCGCTTAGTTTAGGAGATATGGGCAAAATAAGTTTTTCATATCAAAATTTAAATTTTTTTAGGTTTTGGGTGGATTTGTCAATTTTTTGGAGGTGGTCACGAATTAAAGTCCTTTTCGCCCTAGGACGTATATTTAAGGAGATATGTGCAAAATAACGTTTTCATATAAAATTTTAAATTTTTTTAGGTTTTGAGCGGATTATTAAATTTTTTGGGGTGTTACGAATTAAAGTCCTTTTCGCTCTAGGACGCGTATATACGAAGATATGGGCAAAATAAGATTTTCAGATAAAAATTTCAATTTTTTTAGGTTTTGGGAGGATTATTCAATTTTTTTGGGGGTGGTCATGAATTAAAGTCCTTTTCGCGCTAGGGCGCTTAGTTTAGGAGATATGGGCAAAATAAGTTTTTCATATCAAAATTTAAATTTTTTTAGGTTTTGAGTGGATTATTAAATTTTTTGGGGTGTTACGAATTAAAGTCCTTTTCGCTCTAGGACGCGTATATACGAAGATATGGGCAAAATAAGTTTTTCAGATAAAAATTTAAATTTTTTTAGGTTTTGAGAGGATTATTCAATTTTTTTGGGGTGGTCATGAATTAAAGTCCTTTTCGCGCTAGG
This sequence comes from Haematobia irritans, assembly GCF_050003625.1. Lineage (NCBI taxonomy): Eukaryota > Metazoa > Arthropoda > Insecta > Diptera > Muscidae > Haematobia > Haematobia irritans. The sequence goes on along the minus strand of NC_134400.1, from coordinate 69,140,211 downwards.
GCGCTTAGTTTAGGAGATATGGGCAAAATAAGTTTTTCATATAAAAATTGCAATTTTTAAGGTTTTGAGTGGATTATTAAATTTTTTGGGGTGTTACGAATTAATGTCCTTTTCGTTCTAGGACGCGTATATACGAAGATATGGGCAAAATAAGTTTTTCAGATAAAAATTTCAATTTTTTTAGGTTTTGGGAGGATTATTCAATTTTTTTGGGGTGGTCATGAATTAAAGTCCTTTTCGCGCTAGGGCGCTTAGTTTAGGAGATATGGGCAAAATAAGTTTTTCATATCAAAATTTAAATTTTTTTAGGTTTTGGGTGGATTTGTCAATTTTTTGGGGGTTGTCACGAATTAAAGTCCTTTTCGCCCTAGGACGTATATTTAAGGAGATATGGGCAAAATAACTTTTTCATATAAAAATTGTAATTTTTTTAGGTTTTGAGTGGATTATTAAATTTTTTGGGGTGTTACGAATTAAAGACCTTTTCGCTCTAGGACGCGTATATACGAAGATATGGGCAAAATAAGTTTTTCAGATAAAAATTTCAATTTTTTTAGGTTTTGGGAGGATTATTCAAATTTTTTGGGGGTGGTCATGAATTAAAGTCCTTTTCGCGCTAGGGCGCTTAGTTTAGGAGATATGGGCAAAATAAGTTGTTCATATCAAAATTTAAATTTTTTTAGGTTTTGGGTGGATTTGTCAATTTTTTGGGGGTGGTCACGAATTAAAGTCCATTTCGCCCTAGGACGCATATTTAAGGAGATATGGGCAAAATAACTTTTTCATATAAAAATTGCAATGTTTTTAGGTTTTGAGTGGATTATTAAATTTGTTGGGGTGTTACGAATTAAAGTCCTTTTCGCTCTAGGACGCGTATATACGAAGATATGGGCAAAATAAGTTTTTCAGATAAAAATTTAAATTTTTTTAGGTTTTGAGAGGATTATTCAATTTTTTTTGGGGGTTTTCATGAATTAAAGTCCTTTACGCGCTAGGGCGCTTAGTTTAGGAGATATGGGCAAAATAAGTTTTTCATATCAAAATTTAAATTTTTTTAGGTTTTTTGGAGTGTTACGAATTAAAGTCCTTTTCGCTCTAGGACGCGTATATACGAAGATATGGGCAAAATAACTTTTTCATATAAAAATTGCAATTTTTTTAGGTTTTGGGAGGATTATTCAATTTTTTTGGGGGTGGTCATAAATTAAAGTCCTTTTCGCGCTAGGGCGCTTAGTTTAGGAGATATGGGCAAAATAAGTTTTTCATATAAAAATTTAAATTTTTTTAGGTGTTGGGTGGATTTGTCAATTTTTTGGGTGTGGTCACGAATTAAAGTCCTTTTCGCCCTAGGACGTATATTTAAGGAGATATGGGCAAAATAACTTTTTCATATAAAAATTGCAATTTTTTTCGGTTTTGAGCGGATTATTAAATTTTTTGGGGTGTTACGAATTAAAGTCCTTTTCGCTCTAGGACGCGTATATACGAAGATATGGGCAAAATAAGTTTTTCAGATAAAAATTTCAATTTTTTTAGGTTTTGGGAGGATTATTCAAGTTTTTTGGGGGTGGTCATGAATTAAAGTCCTTTTCGCGCTAGGGCGCTTAGTTTAGGATATATGGGCAAAATAAGTTTTTCATATCAAAATTTAAATTTTTTTAGGTTTTGGGTGGATTTGTCGATCTTTTTGGGGTGGTCACGAATTAAAGTCCATTTCGCCCTAGGACGCATATTTAAGGAGATATGGGCAAAATAACTTTTTCATATAAAAATTGCAATTTTTTTAGATTTGAGCGGATTATTAAATTTTTTGGGGTGTTACGAATTAAAGTCCTTTTCGCTCTAGGACGCGTATATACGAAGATTTTCAGATAAAAATTTCAATTTTTTTAGGTTTTGGGAGGATTATTCAATTTTTTTTGGGGGTGGTCATGAATTAAAGTCCTTTTCGTGCTAGGGCGCTTAGTTTAGGAGATATGGGCAAAATAAGTTTTTCATATCAAAATTTAAATTTTTTTAGGTTTTGGGTGGATTTGTCGATCTTTTCGGGGTGGTCACGAATTAAAGTCCATTTCGCCCTAGGACGCATATTTAAGGAGATATGGGCAAAATAACTTTTTCATATAAAAATTGCAATTTTTTTAGGTTTTGAGCGGATTATTAAATTTTTTGGGGTGTTACGAATTAAAGTCCTTTTCGCTCTAGGACGCGTATATACGAAGATATGGGCAAAATAAGATTTTCAGATAAACATTTAAATTTTTTTAGGTTTTGGGAGGATTATTCAATTTTTGTGGGGGTGGTCATGAATTAAAGTCCTTTTCGCGCTAGGGCGCTTAGTTTAGGAGATATGGGCAAAATAAGTTTTTCATATCAAAATTTACATTTTTTTGGGTTTTGGGTGGATTTGTCAATTTTTTGGGTGTGGTCACGAATTAAAGTCCTTTTCGCCCTAGGACGTATATTTAAGGAGAACGGGCAAAATAACTTTTTCATATAAAAATTTCAATTTTTTTAGGTTTTGAGCGGATTATTAAATTTTTTGGGGTGTTACGAATTAAAGTCCTTTTCGATCTAGGACGCGTATATACGAAGATATGGGCAAAATAAGTTGTTCAGATAAAAATTTCAATTTTTTTAGGTTTTGGGAGGATCATTCAATTTTTTTGGGGTGGTCATGAATTAAAGTCCTTTTCGCGCTAGGGCGCTTAGTTTAGGAGATATGGGCAAAATAAGTTTTTCATATCAAAATTTAAATTTTTTTAGGTTTTGGGTGGATTTGTCAATTTTTTGGAGGTGGTCACGAATTAAAGTCCTTTTCGCCCTAGGACGTATATTTAAGGAGATATGTGCAAAATAACTTTTTCATATAAAATTTTAAATTTTTTTAGGTTTTGAGCGGATTATTAAATTTTTTGGGGTGTTACGAATTAAAGTCCTTTTCGCTCTAGGACGCGTATATACGAAGATATGGGCAAAATAAGATTTTCAGATAAAAATTTCAATTTTTTTAGGTTTTGGGAGGATTATTCAATTTTTTTGGGGGTGGTCATGAATTAAAGTCCTTTTCGCGATAGGGCGCTTAGTTTACGAGATATGGGCAAAATAAGTTTTTCATATCAAAATTTAGATTTTTTAGGTTTTGAGTGGATTATTAATTTTTTTGGGGTGTTACGAATTAAAGTCCTTTTCGCTCTAGGACGCGTATATACGAAGATATGGGCAAAATAAGTTTTTCAGATAAAAATTTAAATTTTTTTAGGTTTTGAGAGGATTATTCAATTTTTTTTGGGGGTTTTCATGAATTAAAGTCCTTTACGCGCTAGGGCGCTTAGTTTAGGAGATATGGGCAAAATAAGTTTTTCATATCAAAATTTAAATTTTTTTAGGTTTTTTGGAGTGTTACGAATTAAAGTCCTTTTCGCTCTAGGACGCGTATATACGAAGATATGGGCAAAATAACTTTTTCATATAAAAATTGCAATTTTTTTAGGTTTTGGGAGGATTATTCAATTTTTTTGGGGGTGGTCATAAATTAAAGTCCTTTTCGCGCTAGGGCGCTTAGTTTAGGAGATATGGGCAAAATAAGTTTTTCATATAAAAATTTAAATTTTTTTAGGTGTTGGGTGGATTTGTCAATTTTTTGGGTGTGGTCACGAATTAAAGTCCTTTTCGCCCTAGGACGTATATTTAAGGAGATATGGGCAAAATAACTTTTTCATATAAAAATTGCAATTTTTTTCGGTTTTGAGCGGATTATTAAATTTTTTGGGGTGTTACGAATTAAAGTCCTTTTCGCTCTAGGACGCGTATATACGAAGATATGGGCAAAATAAGTTTTTCAGATAAAAATTTCAATTTTTTTAGGTTTTGGGAGGATTATTCAAGTTTTTTGGGGGTGGTCATGAATTAAAGTCCTTTTCGCGCTAAGGCGCTTAGTTTAGGATATATGGGCAAAATAAGTTTTTCATATCAAAATTTAAATTTTTTTAGGTTTTGGGTGGATTTGTCGATCTTTTTGGGGTGGTCACGAATTAAAGTCCATTTCGCCCTAGGACGCATATTTAAGGAGATATGGGCAAAATAACTTTTTCATATAAAAATTGCAATTTTTTTAGATTTGAGCGGATTATTAAATTTTTTGGGGTGTTACGAATTAAAGTCCTTTTCGCTCTAGGACGCGTATATACGAAGATTTTCAGATAAAAATTTCAATTTTTTTAGGTTTTGGGAGGATTATTCAATTTTTTTTGGGGGTGGTCATGAATTAAAGTCCTTTTCGTGCTAGGGCGCTTAGTTTAGGAGATATGGGCAAAATAAGTTTTTCATATCAAAATGTAAATTTTTTTAGGTTTTGGGTGGATTTGTCGATCTTTTCGGGGTGGTCACGAATTAAAGTCCATTTCGCCCTAGGACGCATATTTAAGGAGATATGGGCAAAATAACTTTTTCATATAAAAATTGCAATTTTTTTAGGTTTTGAGCGGATTATTAAATTTTTTGGGGTGTTACGAATTAAAGTCCTTTTCGCTCTAGGACGCGTATATACGAAGATATGGGCAAAATAAGATTTTCAGATAAACATTTAAATTTTTTTAGGTTTTGGGAGGATTATTCAATTTTTGTGGGGGTGGTCATGAATTAAAGTCCTTTTCGCGCTAGGGCGCTTAGTTTAGGAGATATGGGCAAAATAAGTTTTTCATATCAAAATTTACATTTTTTTGGGTTTTGGGTGGATTTGTCAATTTTTTGGGTGTGGTCACGAATTAAAGTCCTTTTCGCCCTAGGACGTATATTTAAGGAGAACGGGCAAAATAACTTTTTCATATAAAAATTTCAATTTTTTTAGGTTTTGAGCGGATTATTAAATTTTTTGGGGTGTTACGAATTAAAGTCCTTTTCGATCTAGGACGCGTATATACGAAGATATGGGCAAAATAAGTTGTTCAGATAAAAATTTCAATTTTTTTAGGTTTTGGGAGGATCATTCAATTTTTTTGGGGTGGTCATGAATTAAAGTCCTTTTCGCGCTAGGGCGCTTAGTTTAGGAGATATGGGCAAAATAAGTTTTTCATATCAAAATTTAAATTTTTTTAGGTTTTGGGTGGATTTGTCAATTTTTTGGAGGTGGTCACGAATTAAAGTCCTTTTCGCCCTAGGACGTATATTTAAGGAGATATGTGCAAAATAACTTTTTCATATAAAATTTTAAATTTTTTTAGGTTTTGAGCGGATTATTAAATTTTTTGGGGTGTTACGAATTAAAGTCCTTTTCGCTCTAGGACGCGTATATACGAAGATATGGGCAAAATAAGATTTTCAGATAAAAATTTCAATTTTTTTAGGTTTTGGGAGGATTATTCAATTTTTTTGGGGGTGGTCATGAATTAAAGTCCTTTTCGCGATAGGGCGCTTAGTTTACGAGATATGGGCAAAATAAGTTTTTCATATCAAAATTTAGATTTTTTAGGTTTTGAGTGGATTATTAATTTTTTTGGGGTGTTACGAATTAAAGTCCTTTTCGCTCTAGGACGCGTATATACGAAGATATGGGCAAAATAAGTTTTTCAGATAAAAATTTAAATTTTTTTAGGTTTTGAGAGGATTATTCAATTTTTTTGGGGTGGTCATGAATTAAAGTCCTTTTCGCGCTAGGGCGCTTAGTTTAGGAGATATGGGCAAAATAAGTTTTTCATATAAAAATTGCAATTTTTAAGGTTTTGAGATATGGGCAAAATAGGTTTTTCAGATAAAAATTTAAATTTTTTTAGGTTTTGAGAGGATTATTCAATTTTTTGGGGGGTTTTCATGAATTAAAATCCTTTTCGCGCTAAGGCGCTTAGTTTAGGATATATGGGCAAAATAAGTTTTTCATATCAAAATTTAATTTTTTGTAGGTTTTGAGTGGATTTGTCAATTTTTTGGGGGTGGTCACGAATTAAAGTCCATTTCGCCCTAGGACCCATATTTAAGGAGATATGGGCAAAATAACTTTTTCAGATAAAAATTTCAATTATTTTAGGTTTTGGGAGGATTATTCAATTTTTTTGGGGGTGGTCATGAGTTAAAGTCCTTTTCGCGCTAGGGCGCTTAGTTTAGGAGATATGGGCAAAATAAGTTTTTCATATCAATTTTTTGGGGGTGGTCACGAACTAAAGTCCTTTTCGCCCTAGAACGTATATTTAAGGAGATATGGGCAAAATAATTTTTCATATAAAAATTGCAATTTTTTAGGTTTTGAGCGGATTATTAAATTTTTTGGGGTGTTACGAATTAAAGTCCTTTTCGCTCTAGGACGCGTATATACGAAGATATGGGCAAAATAAGTTGTTCAGATAAAAATTTAAATTTTTTTAGGTTTTGGGAGGATTATTCAATTTTTTTTTTTGGGGTGGTCATGAATTACTCCTTTTCGCGCTAGGGCGCTTAGTTTACGAGATATGGGCAAAATAAGTTTTTCATATCAAAATTTAACTTTTTTTAGGTTTTGGGTGGATTTGTCAATTTTTTGGGGGTGGTCACGAATTAAAGTCCTTTTCGCCCTAGGACGTATATTTAAGGAGATATGGGCAAAATAACTTTTTTTAGGTTTTGAGCGGCTTATTAAATTTTTTGGGATGTTACGAATTAAAGTCCTTTTCGCTCTAGGACGCGTATATACGAAGATATGGGCAAAATAAGATTTTCAGCTAAAAATTTCAATTTTTTTAGGTTTTGGGAGGATTATTCAATTTTTTTGGGGGTCGTCATGAATTAAAGTCCTTTTCGCGCTAGGGCGCTTAGTTTAGGAGATATGGGCAAAATAAGTTTTTCATATCAAAATTTAAATTTTTTTAGGTTTTGGGTGGATTTGGCAATTTTTTGGGGGTGGTCACGAACTAAAGTCCTTTTCGCCCTAGAACGTATATTTAAGGAGATATGGGCAAAATAACTTTTTCATAAAAAAATTGCAATTTTTTTTAGGTTTTGAGCGGATTATTAAATTTTTTGGGGTGTTACGAATTAAAGTCCTTTTCGCTCTAGGACGCGTATATACGAAGATATGGGCAAAATAAGTTGTTCAGATAAAAATTTAAATTTTTTTAGGTTTTGGGAGGATTATTCAATTTTTTTTGGGGTGGTCATGAATTACTCCTTTTCGCGCTAGGGCGCTTAGTTTACGAGATATGGGCAAAATAAGTTTTTCATATCAAAATTTAACTTTTTTTAGGTTTTGGGTGGATTTGTCAATTTTTTGGGGGTGGTCACGAATTAAAGTCCTTTTCGCCCTGGACGTATATTTAAGGAGATATGGGCAAAATAACTTTTTTTAGGTTTTGAGCGGCTTATTAAATTTTTTTGGGATGTTACGAATTAAAGTCCTTTTCGCTCTAGGACGCGTATATACGAAGATATGGGCAAAAAAAAATTTTTCAGATAAAAATTTAAATTTTTTTAGGTTTAGGGAGGATTATTCAATTTTTTTGGGGGTGGTCATGAATTAAAGTCCTTTTCGCGCTAGGACGCTTAGTTTAGGAGATATAGGCAAAATAAGTTTTTCATATCAAAATTTAAATTTTTTTAGGTTTTGCGTGGATTTGTCAATGTTTTGGGGGTGGTCACGAATTAAAGTCCATTTCGCCCTAGGACGTATATTTAAGGAGATATGGGCAAAATAACTTTTTCATATCAAAATTGCAATTTTTTTAGGTTTTGAGCGGATTATTAAATCTTTTGGGGTGTTAAGAATTAAAGTCCTTTTCGCTCTAGGACGCGTATATACGAAGATATGGGCAAAATAAGATTTTCAGATAAAAATTTCAATTTTTTTAGGTTTTGGGAGGATTATTCAATTTTTTTGGGGGTGGTCATGAATTAAAGTCCTTTTCGCGCTAGGGCGCTTAGTTTAGGAGATATGGGCAAAATAAGTTTTTCATATCAAAATTTAAATTTTTTTAGGTTTTGGGTGGATTTGGCAATTTTTTGGGGGTGGTCACGAACTAAAGTCCTTTTCGCCCTAGAACGTATATTTAAGGAGATATGGGCAAAATAACTTTTTCATATAAAAATTGCAATTTTTTTTAGGTTTTGAGCGGATTATTAAATTTTTTGGGGTGTTACGAATTAAAGTCCTTTTCGCTCTAGGACGCGTATATACGAAGATATGGGCAAAATAATTTGTTCAGATAAAAATTTAATTTTTTTTAGGTTTTGGGAGGATTATTCAATTTTTTTTGGGGTGGTCATGAATTACTCCTTTTCGCGCTAGGGCGCTTAGTTTACGAGATATGGGCAAAATAAGTTTTTCATATCAAAATTTAAATTTTTTTAGGTTTTGGGTGGATTTGTCAATTTTTTGGGGGTGGTCACGAATTAAAGTCCTTTTCGCCCTAGGACGTATATTTAAGGAGATATGGGCAAAATAACTTTTTTTAGGTTTTGAGCGGCTTATTAATTTTTTTGGGATGTTACGAATTAAAGTCCTTTTCGCTCTAGGACGCGTATATACGAAGATATGGGCAAAATAAGTTGTTCAGATAAAAATTTATTTTTTTTTAGGTTTAGGGAGGATTATTCAATTTTTTTGGGGGTGGTCATGAATTAAAGTCCTTTTCGCGCCAGGGCGCGTAGTTTAGGAGATATGGGCAACATAAGTTTTTCATATCAAAATTTAAATTTTTTTTAGGTTTTGGGTGGATTTGTCAATTTTTTGGGGGTGGTCACGAATTAAAGTCCATTTCGCCCTAGGACGTATATTTAAGGAGATATGGGCAAAATAACTTTTTCATATAAAAATTGCAATTTTTTAGGTTTTGAGCGGATTATTAAATCTTTTGGGGTGGTAAGAATTAAAGTCCTTTTCGCTCTAGGACGCGTATATACGAAGATATGGGCAAAATAAGATTTTCAGATAAAAATTTCAATTTTTTTAGGTTTTGGGAGGATTATTCAATTTTTTTTTGGGGGTGGTCATGAATTAAAGTCCTTTTCGCGCTAGGGCGCTTAGTTTAGGAGATATGGGCAAAATAAGTTTTTCATATCAAAATTTAAATTTTTTTAGGTTTTGGGTGGATTTGTCAATTTTTTGGGGGTGGTCACGAACTAAAGTCCTTTTCGCCCTAGAACGTATATTTAAGGAGATATGGGCAAAATAACTTTTTCATATAAAAATTGCAATTTTTTTAGGTTTTGAGCGGATTATTAAATTTTTTTGGGTGTTACGAATTAAAGTCCTTTTCGCTCTAGGACGCGTATATACGAAGATATGGGCAAAATAAGTTGTTCAGATAAAAATTTCAATTTTTTTAGGTTTTGGGAGGATTATTCAATTTTTTTTTTTGGGGTGGTCATGAATTAAAGTCCTTTTCGCGCTAGGGCGCTTAGTTTAGGAGATATGGGCAAAATAAGTTTTTCATATCAAAATTTAAATTTTTTTAGGTTTTGGGTGGATTTGGCAATTTTTTGGGGGTGGTCACGAACTAAAGTCCTTTTCGCCCTAGAACGTATATTTAAGGAGATATGGGCAAAATAACTTTTTCATATAAAAATTGCAATTTTTTTAGGTTTTGAGCGGATTATTAAATTTTTTTGGGTGTTACGAATTAAAGTCCTTTTCGCTCTAGGACGCGTATATACGAAGATATGAACAAAATAAGATTTTCAGATAAAAATTTCAATTTTTTTAGGTTTTGGGAGGATTATTCAATTTTTTTTTTTTTGGGGGTGGTCATGAATTAAAGTCCTTTTCGCGCTAGGGCGCTTAGTTTAGGAGATATGGGCAAAATAAGTTTTTCATATCAAAATTTAAATTTTTTTAGGTTTTGGGTGGATTTGTCAATTTTTTGGGGGTGGTCACGAATTAAAGTCCTTTTCGCCCTAGGACGTATATTTAAGGAGTTATGGGCAAAATAACTTTTTTTAGGTTTTGAGCGGCTTATTAAATTTTTTGGGATGTTAAGAATTAAAGTCCTTTTCGCTCTAGGACGCGTATATACGAAGATATGGGCAAAAAAAAATTTCAGATAAAAATTTAAATTTTTTTAGGTTTAGGGAGGATTATTCAATTTTTTTGGGGGTGGTCATGAATTAAAGTCCTTTTCGCGCTAGGACGCTTAGTTTAGGAGATATAGGCAAAATAAGTTTTTCATATCAAAATTTAAATTTTTTTAGGTTTTGGGTGGATTTGGCAATTTTTTGGGGGTGGTCACGAACTAAAGTCCTTTTCGCCCTAGAACGTATATTTAAGGAGATATGGGCAAAATAACTTTTTCATATAAAAATTGCAATTTTTTTAGGTTTTGAGCGGATTATTAAATCTTTTGGGGTGTTAAGAATTAAAGTCCTTTTCGCTCTAGGACGCGTATATACGAAGATATGGGCAAAATAAGATTTTCAGATAAAAATTTCAATTTTTTAGGTTTTGGGAGGATTATTCAATTTTTTTGGGGGTGGTCATGAATTAAAGTCCTTTTCGCGCTAGGGCGCGTAGTTTAGGAGATATGGGCAAAATAAGTTTTTCATATCAAAATTTAAATTTTTTTTAGGTTTTGGGTGGATTTGTCAATTTTTTGGGGGTGGTCACGAATTAAAGTCCATTTCGCCCTAGGACGCATATTTAAGGAGATATGGGCAAAATAACTTTTTCATACAAAAATTGCAATTTTTTTAGGTTTTGAGTGGATTATTAAATTTTTTGGGGTGTTACGAATTAAAGTCCTTTTCGCTCTAGGACGCGTATATACGAAGATATGGGCAAAATAAGTTTTTCAGATAAAAATTTAAATTTTTTTAGGTTTTGGGAGGATTATTCAATTTTTTTGGGGGTGGTCATGAATTAAAGTCTTTTTCGCGCTAGGGCGCTTAGTTTAGGAGATATGGGCAAAATAAGTTTTTCATATCAAAATTTAAATTTTTTTAGGTTTTGGGTGGATTTGTCAATTTTTTGGGGGTGGTCACGAATTAAAGTCCTTTTCGCCCTAGGACGTATATTTAAGGAGATATGGGCAAAATAACTTTTTCATATAAAAATTGCAATTTTTTAGGTTTTGAGCGGATTATTAAATTTTTTGGGGTGTTACGAATTAAAGTCCTTTTCGCTCTAGGACGCGTAGATACGAAGATATGGGCAAAATAAGTTGTTCAGATAAAAATTTAAATTTTTTTAGGTTTTGGGAGGATTATTCAATTTTTTTTTGGGGTGGTCATGAATTACTCCTTTTCGCGCTAGGGCGCTTAGTTTACGAGATATGGGCAAAATAAATTTTTCATATCAAAATTTAACTTTTTTTAGGTTTTGGGTGGATTTGTCAATTTTTTGGGGGTGGTCACGAATTAAAGTCCTTTTCGCCCTAGGACGTATATTTAAGGAGATATGGGCAAAATAACTTTTTTTAGGTTTTGAGCGGCTTATTAAATTTTTTGGGATGTTACGAATTAATGTCCTTTTCGCTCTAGGACGCGTATATACGAAGATATGGGCAAAATAAGTTTTTCAGATAAAAATTTAAATTTTTTTAGGTTTTGGGAGGATTATTCAATTTTTTTGGGGGTGGTCATGAATTAAAGTCCTTTTCGCGCTCGGACGCTTAGTTTAGGAGATATAGGCAAAATAAATTTTTCATATCAAAATTTAAATTTTTTAGGTTTTGCGTGGATTTGTCAATGTTTTGGGGGTGGTCACGAATTAAAGTCCATTTCGCCCTAGGACGCATATTTAAGGAGATATGGGCAAAATAACTTTTTCATATAATAATTGCATTTTTTTTAGGTTTTGAGTGGATTATTAAATTTTTTGGGGTGTTAAGAATTAAAGTCCTTTTCGCTCTAGGACGCGTATATACAAAGATATGGGCAAAATAAGTTTTTCATATCAAAATTTAAATTTTTTTTAGGTTTTGGGTGGATTTGTCAATTTTTTGGGGGTGGTCATGAATTAAAGCCCTTTTCGCGCTAGGGCGCTTAGTTTAGGAGATATGGGCAAAATAAGTTTTTCATATCAAAATTTATTTTTTTTTAGGTTTTGGGTGGATTTGTTAATTCTTTGGGGGTGGTCACGAATTAAAGTCCATTTCGCCCTAGGACGCATATTTAAGGAGATATGGGCAAAATAACTTTTTCATATAAAAATTGCAATTTTTTTATGTTTTGAGCGGATTATTAATTTTTTTGGGGTGTTACGAATTAAAGTCCTTTTCGCTCTAGGACGCGTATATACGAAGATATGGGCAAAATAAGTTTTTCAGATACAAATTTCAATTTTTTTAGGTTTTGGGAGGATTATTCAAATTTTTTGGGGGTGGTCATGAATTAAAGTCCTTTTCGCGCTAGGGCGCGTAGTTTAGGAGATATGGGCAAAATAAGTTTTTTATATCAAAATTTAAATTTTTTTAGGTTTTGGGTGGATTTGTCAATTTTTTTGGGGTGGTCACGAATTAAAGTCATTTTCGGCCTAGGACGTATATTTAAGGAGATATGGGCAAAATAACTTTTTCATATAAAAAATTCGCTCTAGGACGCGTATATACGAAGATATGGGCAAAATAAGATTTTCAGATAAAAATTTCAATTTTTTTTAGGTTTTGGGAGGATTATTCAATTTTTTTGGGGGTGGTCATGAATTAAAGTCCTTTTCGCGCTAGGGCGCTTAGTTAGGAGATATGGGCAAAATAAGTTTTTCATATCAAAATTTAAATTTTTTTAGGTTTTGGGTGGATTTGTCAATTTTTTGGGGATGGTCACGAATTAAAGTCCTTGTCGCCCTAGGACGCATATTTAAGGAGATATGGGCAAAATAACTTTTTCATATAATAATTGCATTTTTTTAGGTTTTGAGCGGATTATTAAATTTTTTGGGGTGTTACGAATTAAAGTCCTTTTCGCTCTAGGACGCGTATATACGAAGATATGGGCAAAATAAGTTTTTCAGATGAAAATTTCAAATTTTTTAGGTTTTGGGAGGATTATTCAATTTTTTTGGGGGTGGTCATGAATTAAAGTCCTTTTCGCGCTAGGACGCTTAGTTTAGGAGATATAGGCAAAATAAATTTTTCATATCAAAATTTAAATTTTTTAGGTTTTGCGTGGATTTGTCAATGTTTTGGGGGTGGTCACGAATTAAAGTCCATTTCGCCCTAGGACGCATATTTAAGGAGATATGGGCAAAATAACTTTTTCATATAATAATTGCATTTTTTTTAGGTTTTGAGTGGATTATTAAATTTTTTGGGGTGTTACGAATTAAAGTCCTTTTCGCTCTAGGACGCGTATATACGAAGATATGGGCAAAATAAGATTTTCAGAAAAAAATTAAATTTTTTTAGGTTTTGGGAGGATTATTCAATTTTTTTGGGGGTGGTCATGAATTAAAGTCCTTTTCGCGCCAGGGCGCGTAGTTTAGGAGATATGGGCAACATAAGTTTTTCATATCAAAATTTAAATTTTTTTTAGGTTTTGGGTGGATTTGTCAATTTTTTGGGGGTGGTCACGAATTAAAGTCCATTTCGCCCTAGGACGCATATTTAAGGAGATATGGGCAAAATAACTTTCATACAAAAATTGCAATTTTTTTAGGTTTTGAGTGGATTATTAAATTTTTTGGGGTGTTACGAATTAAAGTGCTTTTCGCTCTAGGACGCGTATATACGAAGATATGGGCAAAATAAGTTTTTCAGATAAACATTTAAATTTTTTTAGGTTTTGGGAGGATTATTCAATTTTTTTGGGGGTGGTCATGAATTAAAGTCTTTTTCGCGCTAGGGCGCTTAGTTTAGGAGATATGGGCAAAATAAGTTTTTCATATCAAAATTTAAATTTTTTTAGGTTTTGGGTGGATTTGTCAATTTTTTTGGGGTGGTCACGAATTAAAGTCATTTTCGGCCTAGGACGTATATTTAAGGAGATATGGGCAAAATAACTTTTTCATATAAAAAATTCGCTCTAGGACGCGTATATACGAAGATATGGGCAAAATAAGTTTTTCAGATAAAAATTTAAATTTTTTTAGGTTTTGGGAGGATTATTCAATTTTTTTGGGGGTGGTCATGAATTAAAGTCTTTTTCGCGCTAGGGCGCTTAGTTTAGGAGATATGGGCAAAATAAGTTTTTCATATCAAAATTTAAATTTTTTTAGGTTTTGGGTGGATTTGTCAATTTTTTGGGGGTGGTCACGAATTAAAGTCCTTTTCGCCCTAGGACGTATATTTAAGGAGATATGGGCAAAATAACTTTTTCATATAAAAATTGCAATTTTTTAGGTTTTGAGCGGATTATTAAATTTTTTGGGGTGTTACGAATTAAAGTCCTTTTCGCTCTAGGACTCGTAGATACGAAGATATGGGCAAAATAAGTTGTTCAGATAAAAATTTAAATTTTTTTAGGTTTTGGGAGGATTATTCAATTTTTTTTTGGGGTGGTCATGAATTACTCCTTTTCGCGCTAGGGCGCTTAGTTTACGAGATATGGGCAAAATAAATTTTTCATATCAAAATTTAACTTTTTTTAGGTTTTGGGTGGATTTGTCAATTTTTTGGGGGTGGTCACGAATTAAAGTCCTTTTCGCCCTAGGACGTATATTTAAGGAGATATGGGCAAAATAACTTTTTTTAGGTTTTGAGCGGCTTATTAAATTTTTTGGGATGTTACGAATTAATGTCCTTTTCGCTCTAGGACGCGTATATACGAAGATATGGGCAAAATAAGTTTTTCAGATAAAAATTAAAATTTTTTTAGATTTTGGGAGGATTATTCAATTTTTTTGGGGGTGGTCATGAATTAAAGTCCTTTTCGCGCTCGGACGCTTAGTTTAGGAGATATAGGCAAAATAAGTTTTTCATATCAAAATTTAAATTTTTTAGGTTTTTCGTGGATTTGTCAATGTTTTGGGGGTGGTCACGAATTAAAGTCCATTTCGCCCTAGGACGCATATTTAAGGAGATATGGGAAAAATAACTTTTTCATATCAAAATTGCAATTTTTTTAGGTTTTGAGCGGATTATTAAATCTTTTGGGGTGTTAAGAATTAAAGTCCTTTTCGCTCTAGGACGCGTATATACGAAGATATGGGCAAAATAAGATTTTCAAATAAAAATTTCAATTTTTTTAGGTTTTGGGAGGATTATTCAATTTTTTTGGGGGTGGTCATGAATTAAAGTCCTTTTCGCGCTAGGGCGCTTAGTTTAGGAGATATGGGCAAAATAAGTTTTTCATATCAAAATTTAAATTTTTTTAGGTTTTGGGTGGATTTGGCAATTTTTTGGGGGTGGTCACGAGCTAAAGTCCTTTTCGCCCTAGAACGTATATTTAAGGAGATATGGGCAAAATAACTTTTTCATATAAAAATTGCAATTTTTTTAGGTTTTGAGCGGATTATTAAATCTTTTGGGGTGTTAAGAATTAAAGTCCTTTTCGCTCAAGGACGCGTATATACGAAGATATGGGCAAAATAAGTTTTTCATATCAAAATTTAAATTTTTTTTAGGTTTTGGGTGGATTTGTCAATTTTTTGGGGGTGGTCATGAATTAAAGCCCTTTTCGCGCTAGGGCGCTTAGTTTAGGAGATATGGGCAAAATAAGTTTTTCATATCAAAATTTATTTTTTTTAGGTTTTGGGTGGATTTGTTAATTCTTTGGGGGTGGTCACGAATTAAAGTCCATTTCGCCCTAGGACGCATATTTAAGGAGATATGGGCAAAATAACTTTTTCATATAAAAATTGCAATTTTTTTATGTTTTGAGCGGATTATTAATTTTTTTGGGGTGTTACGAATTAAAGTCCTTTTCGCTCTAGGACGCGTATATACGAAGATATGGGCAAAATAAGTTTTTCAGATACAAATTTCAATTTTTTTAGGTTTTGGGAGGATTATTCAAATTTTTTGGGGGTGGTCATGAATTAAAGTCCTTTTCGCGCTAGGGCGCGTAGTTTAGGAGATATGGGCAAAATAAGTTTTTCATATCAAAATTTAAATTTTTTTAGGTTTTGGGTGGATTTGTCAATTTTTTTGGGGTGGTCACGAATTAAAGTCATTTTCGGCCTAGGACGTATATTTAAGGAGATATGGGCAAAATAACTTTTTCATATAAAAAATTCGCTCTAGGACGCGTATATACGAAGATATGGGCAAAATAAGATTTTCAGATAAAAATTTCAATTTTTTTTAGGTTTTGGGAGGATTATTCAATTTTTTTGGGGGTGGTCATGAATTAAAGTCCTTTTCGCGCTAGGGCGCTTAGTTAGGAGATATGGGCAAAATAAGTTTTTCATATCAAAATTTAAATTTTTTTAGGTTTTGGGTGGATTTGTCAATTTTTTGGGGATGGTCACGAATTAAAGTCCTTGTCGCCCTAGGACGCATATTTAAGGAGATATGGGCAAAATAACTTTTTCATATAATAATTGCATTTTTTTAGGTTTTGAGCGGATTATTAAATTTTTTGGGGTGTTACGAATTAAAGTCCTTTTCGCTCTAGGACGCGTATATACGAAGATATGGGCAAAATAAGTTTTTCAGATGAAAATTTCAAATTTTTTAGGTTTTGGGAGGATTATTCAATTTTTTTGGGGGTGGTCATGAATTAAAGTCCTTTTCGCGCTAGGACGCTTAGTTTAGGAGATATAGGCAAAATAAATTTTTCATATCAAAATTTAAATTTTTTAGGTTTTGCGTGGATTTGTCAATGTTTTGGGGGTGGTCACGAATTAAAGTCCATTTCGCCCTAGGACGCATATTTAAGGAGATATGGGCAAAATAACTTTCATACAAAAATTGCAATTTTTTTAGGTTTTGAGTGGATTATTAAATTTTTTGGGGTGTTACGAATTAAAGTGCTTTTCGCTCTAGGACGCGTATATACGAAGATATGGGCAAAATAAGTTTTTCAGATAAACATTTAAATTTTTTTAGGTTTTGGGAGGATTATTCAATTTTTTTGGGGGTGGTCATGAATTAAAGTCTTTTTCGCGCTAGGGCGCTTAGTTTAGGAGATATGGGCAAAATAAGTTTTTCATATCAAAATTTAAATTTTTTTAGGTTTTGGGTGGATTTGTCAATTTTTTTGGGGTGGTCACGAATTAAAGTCATTTTCGGCCTAGGACGTATATTTAAGGAGATATGGGCAAAATAACTTTTTCATATAAAAAATTCGCTCTAGGACGCGTATATACGAAGATATGGGCAAAATAAGTTTTTCAGATAAAAATTTAAATTTTTTTAGGTTTTGGGAGGATTATTCAATTTTTTTGGGGGTGGTCATGAATTAAAGTCTTTTTCGCGCTAGGGCGCTTAGTTTAGGAGATATGGGCAAAATAAGTTTTTCATATCAAAATTTAAATTTTTTTAGGTTTTGGGTGGATTTGTCAATTTTTTGGGGGTGGTCACGAATTAAAGTCCTTTTCGCCCTAGGACGTATATTTAAGGAGATATGGGCAAAATAACTTTTTCATATAAAAATTGCAATTTTTTAGGTTTTGAGCGGATTATTAAATTTTTTGGGGTGTTACGAATTAAAGTCCTTTTCGCTCTAGGACGCGTAGATACGAAGATATGGGCAAAATAAGTTGTTCAGATAAAAATTTAAATTTTTTTAGGTTTTGGGAGGATTATTCAATTTTTTTTTGGGGTGGTCATGAATTACTCCTTTTCGCGCTAGGGCGCTTAGTTTACGAGATATGGGCAAAATAAATTTTTCATATCAAAATTTAACTTTTTTTAGGTTTTGGGTGGATTTGTCAATTTTTTGGGGTGGTCACGAATTAAAGTCCTTTTCGCCCTAGGACGTATATTTAAGGAGATATGGGCAAAATAACTTTTTTTAGGTTTTGAGCGGCTTATTAAATTTTTTGGGATGTTACGAATTAATGTCCTTTTCGCTCTAGGACGCGTATATACGAAGATATGGGCAAAATAAGTTTTTCAGATAAAAATTTAAATTTTTTTAGGTTTTGGGAGGATTATTCAATTTTTTGGGGGGTGGTCATGAATTAAAGTCCTTTTCGCGCTCGGACGCTTAGTTTAGGAGATATAGGCAAAATAAGTTTTTCATATCAAAATTTAAATTTTTTAGGTTTTTCGTGGATTTGTCAATGTTTTGGGGGTGGTCACGAATTAAAGTCCATTTCGCCCTAGGACGCATATTTAAGGAGATATGGGCAAAATAACTTTTTCATATAAAAATTGCAATTTTTTAGGTTTTGAGCGGATTATTAAATTTTTTGGGGTGTTACGAATTAAAGTCCTTTTCGCTCTAGGACGCGTAGATACGAAGATATGGGCAAAATAAGTTGTTCAGATAAAAATTTAAATTTTTTTAGGTTTTGGGAGGATTATTCAATTTTTTTTTGGGGTGGTCATGAATTACTCCTTTTCGCGCTAGGGCGCTTAGTTTACGAGATATGGGCAAAATAAATTTTTCATATCAAAATTTAACTTTTTTAGGTTTTGGGTGGATTTGTCAATTTTTTGGGGGTGGTCACGAATTAAAGTCCTTTTCGCCCTAGGACGTATATTTAAGGAGATATGGGCAAAATAACTTTTTTTAGGTTTTGAGCGGCTTATTAAATTTTTGGGATGTTACGAATTAATGTCCTTTTCGCTCTAGGACGCGTATATACGAAGATATGGGCAAAAAAAAAATTTGTCAGATAAAAATTTAAATTTTTTTAGGTTTAGGGAGGATTATTCAATTTTTTTTGGGGGTGGTCATGAATTAAAGTCCTTTTCGCGCTAGGACGCTTAGTTTAGGAGATATAGGCAAAATAAGTTTTTCATATCAAAATTTAAATTTTTTAGGTTTTTCGTGGATTTGTCAATGTTTTGGGCGTGGTCACGAATTAAAGTCCATTTCGCCCTAGGACGCATATTTAAGGAGATATGGGAAAAATAACTTTTTCATATCAAAATTGCAATTTTTTTAGGTTTTGAGCGGATTATTAAATCTTTTGGGTGTTAAGAATTAAAGTCCTTTTCGCTCTAGGACGCGTATATACGAAGATATGGGCAAAATAAGATTTTCAAATAAAAATTTCAATTTTTTTAGGTTTTGGGAGGATTATTCAATTTTTTTGGGGGTGGTCATGAATTAAAGTCCTTTTCGCGCTAGGGCGCTTAGTTTAGGAGATATGGGCAAAATAAGTTTTTCATATCAAAATTTAAATTTTTTTAGGTTTTGGGTGGATTTGGCAATTTTTTGGGGGTGGTCACGAGCTAAAGTCCTTTTCGCCCTAGAACGTATATTTAAGGAGATATGGGCAAAATAACTTTTTCATATAAAAATTGCAATTTTTTTAGGTTTTGAGCGGATTATTAAATCTTTTGGGGTGTTAAGAATTAAAGTCCTTTTCGCTCTAGGACGCGTATATACGAAGATATGGGCAAAATAAGTTTTTCATATCAAAATTTAATTTTTTTTAGGTTTTGGGTGGATTTGTCAATTTTTTGGGGGTGGTCATGAATTAAAGCCCTTTTCGCGCTAGGGCGCTTAGTTTAGGAGATATGGGCAAAATAAGTTTTTCATATCAAAATTTATTTTTTTTTAGGTTTTGGGTGGATTTGTTAATTCTTTGGGGGTGGTCACGAATTAAAGTCCATTTCGCCCTAGGACGCATATTTAAGGAGATATGGGCAAAATAACTTTTTCATATAAAAATTGCAATTTTTTATGTTTTGAGCGGATTATTAATTTTTTTGGGGTGTTACGAATTAAAGTCCTTTTCGCTCTAGGACGCGTATATACGAAGATATGGGCAAAATAAGTTTTTCAGATACAAATTTCAATTTTTTTAGGTTTTGGGAGGATTATTCAAATTTTTTGGGGGTGGTCATGAATTAAAGTCCTTTTCGCGCTAGGGCGCGTAGATACGAAGATATGGGCAAAATAACTTTTTCATATAAAAATTGCAATTTTTTAGGTTTTGAGCGGATTATTAAATTTTTTGGGGTGTTACGAATTAAAGTCCTTTTCGCTCTAGGACGCGTAGATACGAAGATATGGGCAAAATAAGTTGTTCAGATAAAAATTTAAATTTTTTTAGGTTTTGGGAGGATTATTCAATTTTTTTTTGGGGTGGTCATGAATTACTCCTTTTCGCGCTAGGGCGCTTAGTTTACGAGATATGGGCAAAATAAATTTTTCATATCAAAATTTAACTTTTTTAGGTTTTGGGTGGATTTGTCAATTTTTTGGGGGTGGTCACGAATTAAAGTCCTTTTCGCCCTAGGACGTATATTTAAGGAGATATGGGCAAAATAACTTTTTTTAGGTTTTGAGCGGCTTATTAAATTTTTGGGATGTTACGAATTAATGTCCTTTTCGCTCTAGGACGCGTATATACGAAGAAATGGGCAAAAAAAAATTTTTTCAGATAAAAATTTAAATTTTTTTAGGTTTAGGGAGGATTATTCAATTTTTTTTGGGGGTGGTCATGAATTAAAGTCCTTTTCGCGCTAGGACGCTTAGTTTAGGAGATATAGGCAAAATAAGTTTTTCATATCAAAATTTAAATTTTTTAGGTTTTTCGTGGATTTGTCAATGTTTTGGGCGTGGTCACGAATTAAAGTCCATTTCGCCCTAGGACGCATATTTAAGGAGATATGGGAAAAATAACTTTTTCATATCAAAATTGCAATTTTTTTAGGTTTTGAGCGGATTATTAAATTTTTTGGGATGTTACGAATTAAAGTCCTTTTCGCTCTAGGACGCGTCTATACGAAGATACGGGCAAAATAAGTTTTTCAGATAAAAATTTCAATTTTTTTAGGTTTTGGGAGGATTATTCAATTTTTTTGGGGGTTGTCATGAATTAAAGTCCTTTTCGCGCTAGGGCGCTTAGTTTAGGAGATATGGGCAAAATAAGTTTTTCATATCAAAATTTATTTTTTTTTAGGTTTTGGGTGGATTTGTTAATTCTTTGGGGGTGGTCACGAATTAAAGTCCATTTCGCCCTAGGACGCATATTTAAGGAGATATGGGCAAAATAACTTTTTCATATAAAAATTGCAATTTTTTATGTTTTGAGCGGATTATTAATTTTTTTGGGGTGTTACGAATTAAAGTCCTTTTCGCTCTAGGACGCGTATATACGAAGATATGGGCAAAATAAGTTTTTCAGATACAAATTTCAATTTTTTTAGGTTTTGGGAGGATTATTCAAATTTTTTGGGGGTGGTCATGAATTAAAGTCCTTTTCGCGCTAGGGCGCGTAGTTTAGGAGATATGGGCAAAATAAGTTTTTCATATCAAAATTTAAATTTTTTTAGGTTTTGGGTGGATTTGTCAATTTTTTTGGGGTGGTCACGAATTAAAGTCATTTTCGGCCTAGGACGTATATTTAAGGAGATATGGGCAAAATAACTTTTTCATATAAAAAATTCGCTCTAGGACGCGTATATACGAAGATATGGGCAAAATAAGATTTTCAGATAAAAATTTCAATTTTTTTTAGGTTTTGGGAGGATTATTCAATTTTTTTGGGGGTGGTCATGAATTAAAGTCCTTTTCGCGCTAGGGCGCTTAGTTAGGAGATATGGGCAAAATAAGTTTTTCATATCAAAATTTAATTTTTTTTAGGTTTTGGGTGGATTTGTCAATTTTTTGGGGATGGTCACGAATTAAAGTCCTTGTCGCCCTAGGACGCATATTTAAGGAGATATGGGCAAAATAACTTTTTCATATAATAATTGCATTTTTTTAGGTTTTGAGCGGATTATTAAATTTTTTGGGGTGTTACGAATTAAAGTCCTTTTCGCTCTAGGACGCGTATATACGAAGATATGGGCAAAATAAGTTTTTCAGATGAAAATTTCAAATTTTTTAGGTTTTGGGAGGATTATTCAATTTTTTTGGGGGTGGTCATGAATTAAAGTCCTTTTCGCGCTAGGACGCTTAGTTTAGGAGATATAGGCAAAATAAATTTTTCATATCAAAATTTAAATTTTTTAGGTTTTGCGTGGATTTGTCAATGTTTTGGGGGTGGTCACGAATTAAAGTCCATTTCGCCCTAGGACGCATATTTAAGGAGATATGGGCAAAATAACTTTTTCATATAATAATTGCATTTTTTTTAGGTTTTGAGCGGATTATTAAATTTTTTGGGGTGTTACGAATTAAAGTCCTTTTCGCTCTAGGACGCGTATATACGAAGATATGGGCAAAATAAGATTTTCAGATAAAAATTTAAATTTTTTTAGGTTTTGGGAGGATTATTCAATTTTTTTGGGGGTGGTCATGAATTAAAGTCCTTTTCGCGCTAGGGCGCGTAGTTTAGGAGATATGGGCAACATAAGTTTTTCATATCAAAATTTAAATTTATTTTAGGTTTTGGGTGGATTTGTCAATTTTTTGGGGGTGGTCACGAATTAAAGTCCATTTCGCCCTAGGACGCATATTTAAGGAGATATGGGCAAAATAACTTTCATACAAAAATTGCAATTTTTTTAGGTTTTGAGTGGATTATTAAATTTTTTGGGGTGTTACGAATTAAAGTGCTTTTCGCTCTAGGACGCGTATATACGAAGATATGGGCAAAATAAGTTTTTCAGATAATCATTTAAATTTTTTTAGGTTTTGGGAGGATTATTCAATTTTTTTGGGGGTGGTCATGAATTAAAGTCTTTTTCGCGCTAGGGCGCTTAGTTTAGGAGATATGGGCAAAATAAGTTTTTCATATCAAAATTTAAATTTTTTTAGGTTTTGGGTGGATTTGTCAATTTTTTGGGGGTGGTCACGAATTAAAGTCCTTTTCGCCCTAGGACGTATATTTAAGGAGATATGGGCAAAATAACTTTTTCATATAAAAATTGCAATTTTTTAGGTTTTGAGCGGATTATTAAATTTTTTGGGGTGTTACGAATTAAAGTCCTTTTCGCTCTAGGACGCGTATATACGAAGATATGGGCAAAATAAGTTGTTCAGATAAAAATTTAAATTTTTTTAGGTTTAGGGAGGATTATTCAATTTTTTTGGGGGTGGTCATGAATTAAAGTCCTTTTCGCGCTAGGACGCTTAGTTTAGGAGATATGGGCAAAATAAGTTTTTCATATCAAAATTTAAATTTTTTAGGTTTTGCGTGGATTTGTCAATGTTTTGGGGGTGGTCACGTATTAAAGTCCATTTCGCCCTAGTACGTATATTTGAGGAGATATGGGCAAAATAACTTTTTCATATCAAAATTGCAATTTTTTTAGGTTTTGAGCGGATTATTAAATTTTTTGGGGTGTTAAGAATTAAAGTCCTTTTCGCTCTAGGACGCGTATATACGAAGATATGGGCAAAATAAGATTTTCAGATAAAAATTTCAATTTTTTTAGGTTTTGGGAGGATTATTCAATTTTTTTGGGGGTGGTCATGAATTAAAGTCCTTTTCGCGCTAGGGCGCTTAGTTTAGGAGATATGGGCAAAATAAGTTTTTCATATCAAAATTTAAATTTTTTTAGGTTTTGGGTGGATTTGGCAATTTTTTGGGGGTGGTCACGAACTAAAGTCCTTTTCGCCCTATAACGTATATTTAAGGAGATATGGGCAAAATAACTTTTTCATATAAAAATTGCAATTTTTTTAGGTTTTGAGCGGATTATTAAATTTTTTTGGGTGTTACGAATTAAAGTCCTTTTCGCTCTAGGACGCGTACATACGAAGATATGGGCAAAATAAGTTGTTCAGATAAAAATTTCAATTTTTTTAGGTTTTGGGAGGATTATTCAATTTTTTTGGGGGTGGTCATGAATTAAAGTCCTTTTCGCGCTAGGGCGCTTAGTTTAGGAGATATGGGCAAAATAAGTTTTTCATATCAAAATTTAAATTTTTTTAGGTTTTGGGTGGATTTGTCAATTTTTTGGGGGTGGTCACGAATTAAAGTCCTTTTCGCCCTAGGACGTATATTTAAGGAGTTATGGGCAAAATAACTTTTTTTAGGTTTTGAGCGGCTTATTAAATTTTTTGGGATGTTAAGAATTAAAGTCCTTTTCGCTCTAGGACGCGTATATACGAAGATATGGGCAATTAAAAATTTCAGATAAAAATTTAAATTTTTTTAGGTTTAGGGAGGATTATTCAATTTTTTTGGGGGTGGTCATGAATTAAAGTCCTTTTCGCGCTAGGACGCTTAGTTTAGGAGATATAGGCAAAATAAGTTTTTCATATCAAAATTTAAATTTTTTAGGTTTTGCGTGGATTTGTCAATGTTTTGGGGGTGGTCACGAATTAAAGTCCATTTCGCCCTAGGACGCATATTTAAGGAGATATGGGCAAAATAACTTTTTCATATCAAAATTGCAATTTTTTTAGGTTTTGAGCGGATTATTAAATCTTTTGGGGTGTTAAGAATTAAAGTCCTTTTCGCTCTAGGACGCGTATATACGAAGATATGGGCAAAATAAGATTTTCAAATAAAAATTTCAATTTTTTTAGGTTTTGGGAGGATTATTCAATTTTTTTGGGGGTGGTCATGAATTAAAGTCCTTTTCGCGCTAGGGCGCGTAGTTTAGGAGATATGGGCAAAATAAGTTTTTCATATCAAAATTTAAATTTTTTTAGGTTTTGGGTGGATTTGGCAATTTTTTGGGGGTGGTCACGAACTAAAGTCCTTTTCGCCCTAGAACGTATATTTAAGGAGATATGGGCAAAATAACTTTTTCATATAAAAATTGCAATTTTTTTAGGTTTTGAGCGGATTATTAAATCTTTTGGGGTGTTAAGAATTAAAGTCCTTTTCGCTCTAGGACGCGTATATACGAAGATATGGGCAAAATAAGTTTTTCATATCAAAATTTAAATTTTTTTTAGGTTTTGGGTGGATTTGTCAATTTTTTGGGGGTGGTCATGAATTAAAGCCCTTTTCGCGCTTAGTTTAGGAGATATGGGCAAAATAAGTTTTTCATATCAAAATTTATTTTTTTTTAGGTTTTGGGTGGATTTGTTAATTCTTTGGGGGTGGTCACGAATTAAAGTCCATTTCGCCCTAGGACGCATATTTAAGGAGATATGGGCAAAATAACTTTTTCATATAAAAATTGCAATTTTTTATGTTTTGAGCGGATTATTAATTTTTTTGGGGTGTTACGAATTAAAGTCCTTTTCGCTCTAGGACGCGTATATACGAAGATATGGGCAAAATAAGTTTTTCAGATACAAATTTCAATTTTTTTAGGTTTTGGGAGGATTATTCAAATATTTTGGGGGTGGTCATGAATTAAAGTCCTTTTCGCGCTAGGGCGCTTAGTTTAGGAGATATGGGCAAAATAAGTTTTTCATATCAAAATTTAAATTTTTTTAGGTTTTGGGTGGATTTGTCAATTTTTTTGGGGTGGTCACGAATTAAAGTCATTTTCGCCCTAGGACGTATATTTAAGGAGATATGGGCAAAATAACTTTTTCATATAAAAAATTCGCTCTAGGACGCGTATATACGAAGATATGGGCAAAATAAGATTTTCAGATAAAAATTTCAATTTTTTTTAGGTTTTGGGAGGATTATTCAATTTTTTTGGGGGTGGTCATGAATTAAAGTCCTTTTCGCGCTAGGGCGCTTAGTTAGGAGATATGGGCAAAATAAGTTTTTCATATCAAAATTTAAATTTTTTTAGGTTTTGGGTGGATTTGTCAATTTTTTGGGGATGGTCACGAATTAAAGTCCATTTCGCCCTAGGACGCATATTTAAGGAGATATGGGCAAAATAACTTTTTCATATAATAATTGCATTTTTTTAGGTTTTGAGCGGATTATTAAATTTTTTGGGGTGTCACGAATTAAAGTCCTTTTCGCTCTAGGACGCGTATATACGAAGATATGGGCAAAATAAGTTTTTCAGATGAAAATTTCAAATTTTTTAGGTTTTGGGAGGATTATTCAATTTTTTTGGGGGTGGTCATGAATTAAAGTCCTTTTCGCGCTAGGACGCTTAGTTTAGGAGATATAGGCAAAATAAGTTTTTCATATCAAAATTTAAATTTTTTAGGTTTTGCGTGGATTTGTCAATGTTTTGGGGGTGGTCACGAATTAAAGTCCATTTAGCCCTAGGACGCATATTTAAGGAGATATGGGCAAAATAACTTTTTCATATAATAATTGCATATTTTTAGGTTTTGAGCGGATTATTAAATTTTTTGGGGTGTTACGAATTAAAGTCCTTTTCGCTCTAGGACGCGTATATACGAAGATATGGGCAAAATAAGATTTTCAGATAAAAATTTCAATTTTTTTAGGTTTTGGGTGGATTTGTCAATTTTTTGGGGGTGGTCACGAATTAAAGTCCATTTCGCCCTAGGACGCATATTTAAGGAGATATGGGCAAAATAACTTTTTCATACAAAAATTGCAATTTTTTTAGGTTTTGAGTGGATTATTAAATTTTTTGGGGTGTTACGAATTAAAGTCCTTTTCGCTCTAGGACGCGTATATACGAAGATATGGGCAAAATAAGTTGTTCAGATAAAAATTTAAATTTTTTTAGGTTTAGGGAGGATTATTCAATTTTTTTGGGGGTGGTCATGAATTAAAGTCCTTTTCGCGCTAGGACGCTTAGTTTAGGAGATATGGGCAAAATAAGTTTTTCATATCAAAATTTAAATTTTTTAGGTTTTGCGTGGATTTGTCAATGTTTTGGGGGTGGTCACGAATTAAAGTCCATTTCGCCCTAGTACGTATATTTGAGGAGATATGGGCAAAATAACTTTTTCATATCAAAATTGCAATTTTTTTAGGTTTTGAGCGGATTATTAAATCTTTTGGGGTGTTAAGAATTAAAGTCATTTTCGCTCTAGGACGCGTATATACGAAGATATGGGCAAAATAAGATTTTCAGATAAAAATTTCAATTTTTTTAGGTTTTGGGAGGATTATTCAATTTTTTTGGGGGTGGTCATGAATTAAAGTCCTTTTCGCGCTAGGGCGCTTAGTTTAGGAGATATGGGCAAAATAAGTTTTTCATATCAAAATTTAAATTTTTTTAGGTTTTGGGTGGATTTGGCAATTTTTTGGGGGTGGTCACGAACTAAAGTCCTTTTCGCCCTATAACGTATATTTAAGGAGATATGGGCAAAATAACTTTTTCATATAAAAATTGCAATTTTTTTAGGTTTTGAGCGGATTATTAAATTTTTTTGGGTGTTACGAATTAAAGTCCTTTTCGCTCTAGGACGCGTATATACGAAGATATGGGCAAAATAAGTTGTTCAGATAAAAATTTCAATTTTTTTAGGTTTTGGGAGGATTATTCAATTTTTTTGGGGGTGGTCATGAATTAAAGTCCTTTTCGCGCTAGGGCGCTTAGTTTAGGAGATATGGGCAAAATAAGTTTTTCATATCAAAATTTAAATTTTTTTAGGTTTTGGGTGGATTTGTCAATTTTTTGGGGGTGGTCACGAATTAAAGTCCTTTTCGCCCTAGGACGTATATTTAAGGAGATATGGGCAAAATAACTTTCATACAAAAATTGCAATTTTTTTAGGTTTTGAGTGGATTATTAAATTTTTTGGGGTGTTACGAATTAAAGTGCTTTTCGCTCTAGGACGCGTATATACGAAGATATGGGCAAAATAAGTTTTTCAGATAAACATTTAAATTTTTTTAGGTTTTGGGAGGATTATTCAATTTTTTTGGGGGTGGTCATGAATTAAAGTCTTTTTCGCGCTAGGGCGCTTAGTTTAGGAGATATGGGCAAAATAAGTTTTTCATATCAAAATTTAAATTTTTTTAGGTTTTGGGTGGATTTGTCAATTTTTTGGGGGTGGTCACGAATTAAAGTCCTTTTCGCCCTAGGACGTATATTTAGATATGGGCAAAATAACTTTTTCATATAAAAATTGCAATTTTTTAGGTTTTGAGCGGATTATTAAATTTTTTGGGGTGTTACGAATTAAAGTCCTTTTCGCTCTAGGACGCGTATATACGAAGATATGGGCAAAATAAGTTGTTCAGATAAAAATTTAAATTTTTTTAGGTTTAGGGAGGATTATTCAATTTTTTTGGGGGTGGTCATGAATTAAAGTCCTTTTCGCGCTAGGACGCTTAGTTTAGGAGATATGGGCAAAATAAGTTTTTCATATCAAAATTTAAATTTTTTAGGTTTTGCGTGGATTTGTCAATGTTTTGGGGGTGGTCACGAATTAAAGTCCATTTCGCCCTAGTACGTATATTTGAGGAGATATGGGCAAAATAACTTTTTCATATCAAAATTGCAATTTTTTTAGGTTTTGAGCGGATTATTAAATCTTTTGGGGTGTTAAGAATTAAAGTCCTTTTCGCTCTAGGACGCGTATATACGAAGATATGGGCAAAATAAGATTTTCAGATAAAAATTTCAATTTTTTTAGGTTTTGGGAGGATTATTCAATTTTTTTGGGGGTGGTCATGAATTAAAGTCCTTTTCGCGCTAGGGCGCTTAGTTTAGGAGATATGGGCAAAATAAGTTTTTCATATCAAAATTTAAATTTTTTTAGGTTTTGGGTGGATTTGGCAATTTTTTGGGGGTGGTCACGAACTAAAGTCCTTTTCGCCCTATAACGTATATTTAAGGAGATATGGGCAAAATAACTTTTTCATATAAAAATTGCAATTTTTTTAGGTTTTGAGCGGATTATTAAATTTTTTTGGGTGTTAGGAATTAAAGTCCTTTTCGCTCTAGGACGCGTACATACGAAGATATGGGCAAAATAAGTTGTTCAGATAAAAATTTAAATTTTTTTAGGTTTTGGGAGGATTATTCAATTTTTTTGGGGGTGGTCATGAATTAAAGTCCTTTTCGCGCTAGGGCGCTTAGTTTAGGAGATATGGGCAAAATAAGTTTTTCATATCAAAATTTAAATTTTTTTAGGTTTTGGGTGGATTTGTCAATTTTTTGGGGGTGGTCACGAATTAAAGTCCTTTTCGCCCTAGGACGTATATTTAAGGAGTTATGGGCAAAATAACTTTTTTTAGGTTTTGAGCGGCTTATTAAATTTTTTGGGATGTTAAGAATTAAAGTCCTTTTCGCTCTAGGACGCGTATATACGAAGATATGGGCAAAAAAAAATTTCAGATAAAAATTTAAATTTTTTTAGGTTTAGGGAGGATTATTCAATTTTTTTGGGGGTGGTCATGAGTTAAAGTCCTTTTCGCGCTAGGACGCTTAGTTTAGGAGATATAGGCAAAATAAGTTTTTCATATCAAAATTTAAATTTTTTAGGTTTTGCGTGGATTTGTCAATGTTTTGGGGGTGGTCACGAATTAAAGTCCATTTCGCCCTAGGACGCATATTTAAGGAGATATGGGCAAAATAACTTTTTCATATCAAAATTGCAATTTTTTTAGGTTTTGAGCGGATTATTAAATCTTTTGGGGTGTTAAGAATTAAAGTCCTTTTCGCTCTAGGACGCGTATATACGAAGATATGGGCAAAATAAGATTTTCAAATAAAAATTTCAATTTTTTTAGGTTTTGGGAGGATTATTCAATTTTTTTGGGGGTGGTCATGAATTAAAGTCCTTTTCGCGCTAGGGCGCTTAGTTTAGGAGATATGGGCAAAATAAGTTTTTCATATCAAAATTTAAATTTTTTTAGGTTTTGGGTGGATTTGGCAATTTTTTGGGGGTGGTCACGAACTAAAGTCCTTTTCGCCCTAGAACGTATATTTAAGGAGATATGGGCAAAATAACTTTTTCATATAAAAATTGCAATTTTTTTAGGTTTTGAGCGGATTATTAAATCTTTTGGGGTGTTAAGAATTAAAGTCCTTTTCGCTCTAGGACGCGTATATACGAAGATATGGGCAAAATAAGTTTTTCAGATCAAAATTTAATTTTTTTTTAGGTTTTGGGTGGATTTGTCAATTTTTTGGGGGTGGTCATGAATTAAAGCCCTTTTCGCGCTAGGGCGCTTAGTTTAGGAGATATGGGCAAAATAAGTTTTTCATATCAAAATTTATTTTTTTTTAGGTTTTGGGTGGATTTGTTAATTCTTTGGGGGTGGTCACGAATTAAAGTCCATTTCGCCCTAGGACGCATATTTAAGGAGATATGGGCAAAATAACTTTTTCATATAAAAATTGCAATTTTTTTTATGTTTTGAGCGGATTATTAATTTTTTTGGGGTGTTACGAATTAAAGTCCTTTTCGCTCTAGGACGCGTATATACGAAGATATGGGCAAAATAAGTTTTTCAGATACAAATTTCAATTTTTTTAGGTTTTGGGAGGATTATTCAAATATTTTGGGGGTGGTCATGAATTAAAGTCCTTTTCGCGCTAGGGCGCTTAGTTTAGGAGATATGGGCAAAATAAGTTTTTCATATCAAAATTTAAATTTTTTTAGGTTTTGGGAGGATTTGTCAATTTTTTTGGGGTGGTCACGAATTAAAGTCATTTTCGCCCTAGGACGTATATTTAAGGAGATATGGGCAAAATAACTTTTTCATATAAAAAATTCGCTCTAGGACGTGTATATACGAAGATATGGGCAAAATAAGATTTTCAGATAAAAATTTCAATTTTTTTTAGGTTTTGGGAGGATTATTCAATTTTTTTGGGGGTGGTCATGAATTAAAGTCCTTTTCGCGCTAGGGCGCTTAGTTAGGAGATATGGGCAAAATAAGTTTTTCATATCAAAATTTAAATTTTTTTAGGTTTTGGGTGGATTTGTCAATTTTTTGGGGATGGTCACGAATTAAAGTCCATTTCGCCCTAGGACGCATATTTAAGGAGATATGGGCAAAATAACTTTTTCATATAATAATTGCATTTTTTTAGGTTTTGAGCGGATTATTAAATTTTTTGGGGTGTTACGAATTAAAGTCCTTTTCGCTCTAGGACGCGTATATACGAAGATATGGGCAAAATAAGTTTTTCAGATGAAATTTTCAAATTTTTTAGGTTTTGGGAGGATTATTCAATTTTTTTGGGGGTGGTCATGAATTAAAGTCCTTTTCGCGCTAGGACGCTTAGTTTAGGAGATATAGGCAAAATAAGTTTTTCATATCAAAATTTAAATTTTTTAGGTTTTGCGTGGATTTGTCAATGTTTTGGGGGTGGTCACGAATTAAAGTCCATTTAGCCCTAGGACGCATATTTAAGGAGATATGGGCAAAATAACTTTTTCATATAATAATTGCATTTTTTTAGGTTTTGAGCGGATTATTAAATTTTTTGGGGTGTTACGAATTAAAGTCCTTTTCGCTCTAGGACGCGTATATACGAAGATATGGGCAAAATAAGATTTTCAGATAAAAATTTCAATTTTTTTAGGTTTTGGGAGGATTATTCAATTTTTTTGGGGGTGGTCATGAATTAAAGTCCTTTTCGCGCTAGGGCGCGTAGTTTAGGAGATATGGGCAACATAAGTTTTTCATATCAAAATTTAAATTTTTTTTAGGTTTTGGGTGGATTTGTCAATTTTTTGGGGGTGGTCACGAATTAAAGTCCATTTCGCCCTAGGACGCATATTTAAGGAGATATGGGCAAAATAACTTTTTCATACAAAAATTGCAATTTTTTTAGGTTTTGAGTGGATTATTAAATTTTTTGGGGTGTTGCGAATTAAAGTCCTTTTCGCTCTAGGACGCGTATATACGAAGATATGGGCAAAATAAGTTGTTCAGATAAAAATTTAAATTTTTTTAGGTTTAGGGAGGATTATTCAATTTTTTTGGGGGTGGTCATGAATTAAAGTCCTTTTCGCGCTAGGACGCTTAGTTTAGGAGATATGGGCAAAATAAGTTTTTCATATCAAAATTTAAATTTTTTAGGTTTTGCGTGGATTTGTCAATGTTTTGGGGGTGGTCACGAATTAAAGTCCATTTCGCCCTAGTACGTATATTTGAGGAGATATGGGCAAAATAACTTTTTCATATCAAAATTGCAATTTTTTTAGGTTTTGAGCGGATTATCAAATCTTTTGGGGTGTTAAGAATTAAAGTCCTTTTCGCTCTAGGACGCGTATATACGAAGATATGGGCAAAATAAGATTTTCAGATAAAAATTTCAATTTTTTTAGGTTTTGGGAGGATTATTCAATTTTTTTGGGGGTGGTCATGAATTAAAGTCCTTTTCGCGCTAGGGCGCTTAGTTTAGGAGATATGGGCAAAATAAGTTTTTCATATCAAAATTTAATTTTTTTTAGGTTTTGGGTGGATTTGGCAATTTTTTGGGGGTGGTCACGAACTAAAGTCCTTTTCGCCCTATAACGTATATTTAAGGAGATATGGGCAAAATAACTTTTTCATATAAAAATTGCAATTTTTTTAGGTTTTGAGCGGATTATTAAATTTTTTTGGGTGTTACGAATTAAAGTCCTTTTCGCTCTAGGACGCGTATCTACGAAGATATGGGCAAAATAAGTTGTTCAGATAAAAATTTCAATTTTTTTAGGTTTTGGGAGGATTATTCAATTTTTTTGGGGGTGGTCATGAATTAAAGTCCTTTTCGCGCTAGGGCGCTTAGTTTAGGAGATATGGGCAAAATAAGTTTTTCATATCAAAATTTAAATTTTTTTAGGTTTTGGGTGGATTTGTCAATTTTTTGGGGGTGGTCACGAATTAAAGTCCATTTCGCCCTAGGACGCATATTTAAGGAGATATGGGCAAAATAACTTTTTCATACAAAAATTGCAATTTTTTTAGGTTTTGAGTGGATTATTAAATTTTTTGGGGTGTTACGAATTAAAGTCCTTTTCGCTCTAGGACGCGTATATACGAAGATATGGGCAAAATAAGTTTTTCAGATAAAAATTTAAATTTTTTTAGGTTTTGGGAGGATTATTCAATTTTTTTTGGGGTGGTCATGAATTAAAGTCTTTTTCGCGCTAGGGCGCTTAGTTTTGGAGATATGGGCAAAATAAGTTTTTCATATCAAAATTTAAATTTTTTTAGGTTTTGGGTGGATTTGTCAATTTTTTGGGGGTGGTCACGAATTAAAGTCCTTTTCGCCCTAGGACGTATATTTAAGGAGATATGGGCAAAATAACTTTTTCATATAAAAATTGCAATTTTTTAGGTTTTGAGCGGATTATTAAATTTTTTGGGGTGTTACGAATTACAGTCCTTTTCGCTCTAGGACGCGTATATACGAAGATATGGGCAAAATAAGTTGTTCAGATAAAAATTTAAATTTTTTTAGGTTTTGGGAGGATTATTCAATTTTTTTTTGGGGTGGTCATGAATTACTCCTTTTCGCGCTAGGGCGCTTAGTTTACGAGATATGGGCAAAATAAATTTTTCATATCAAAATTTAACTTTTTTTAGGTTTTGGGTGGATTTGTCAATTTTTTGGGGGTGGTCACGAATTAAAGCCCTAGGACGTATATTTAAGGAGATATGGGCAAAATAACTTTTTTTAGGTTTTGAGCGGCTTATTAAATTTTTTGGGATGTTACGAATTAATGTCCTTTTCGCTCTAGGACGCGTATATACGAAGATATGGGCAAAAAAAAATTTTTCAGATAAAAATTTAAATTTTTTTAGGTTTAGGGAGGATTATTCAATTTTTTTGGGGGTGGTCATGAATTAAAGTCCTTTTCGCGCTAGGACGCTTAGTTTAGGAGATATAGGCAAAATAAGTTTTTCATATCAAAATTTAAATTTTTTATGTTTTGCGTGGATTTGTCAATGTTTTGGGGGTGGTCACGAATTAAAGTCCATTTCGCCCTAGGACGCATATTTAAGGAGATATGGGCAAAATAACTTTTTCATATCAAAATTGCAATTTTTTTAGGTTTTGAGCGGATTATTAAATCTTTTGGGGTGTTAAGAATTAAAGTCCTTTTCGCTCTAGGACGCGTATATACGAAGATATGGGCAAAATAAGTTTTTCAGATACAAATTTCAATTTTTTTAGGTTTTGGGAGGATTATTCAAATTTTTTGGGGGTGGTCATGAATTAAAGTCCTTTTCGCGCTAGGGCGCTTAGTTTAGGAGATATGGGCAAAATAAGTTTTTCATATCAAAATTTAAATTTTTTTAGGTTTTGGGTGGATTTGTCAATTTTTTTGGGGTGGTCACGAATTAAAGTCATTTTCGCCCTAGGACGTATATTTAAGGAGATATGGGCAAAATAACTTTTTCATATAAAAAATTCGCTCTAGGACGCGTATATACGAAGATATGGGCAAAATAAGATTTTCAGATAAAAATTTCAATTTTTTTTAGGTTTTGGGAGGATTGTTCAATTTTTTTGGGGGTGGTCATGAATTAAAGTCCTTTTCGCGCTAGGGCGCTTAGTTAGGAGATATGGGCAAAATAAGTTTTTCATATCAAAATTTAAATTTTTTTAGGTTTTGGGTGGATTTGTCAATTTTTTGGGGATGGTCACGAATTAAAGTCCATTTCGCCCTAGGACGCATATTTAAGGAGATATGGGCAAAATAACTTTTTCATATAATAATTGCATTTTTTTTAGGTTTTGAGCGGATTATTAAATTTTTTGGGGTGTTACGAATTAAAGTCCTTTTCGCTCTAGGACGCGTATATACGAAGATATGGGCAAAATAAGTTTTTCAGATGAAAATTTCAAATTTGTTAGGTTTTGGGAGGATTATTCAATTTTTTTGGGGGTGGTCATGAATTAAAGTCCTTTTCGCGCTAGGACGCTTAGTTTAGGAGATATAGGCAAAATAAGTTTTTCATATCAAAATTTAAATTTTTTAGGTTTTGCGTGGATTTGTCAATGTTTTGGGGGTGGTCACGAATTAAAGTCCATTTCGCGCTAGGACGCATATTTAAGGAGATATGGGCAAAATAACTTTTTCATATAATAATTGCATTTTTTTAGGTTTTGAGCGGATTATTAAATTTTTTGGGGTGTTACGAATTAAAGTCCTTTTCGCTCTAGGACGCGTATATACGAAGATATGGGCAAAATAAGATTTTCAGATAAAAATTTCAATTTTTTTAGGTTTTGGGAGGATTATTCAATTTTTTTGGGGGTGGTCATGAATTAAAGTCCTTTTCGCGCTAGGGCGCGTAGTTTAGGAGATATGGGCAAAATAAGTTTTTCATATCAAAATTTAAATTTTTTTTAGGTTTTGGGTGGATTTGTCAATTTTTTGGGGGTGGTCACGAATTAAAGTCCATTTCGCCCTAGGACGCATATTTAAGGAGATATGGGCAAAATAACTTTTTCATACAAAAATTGCAATTTTTTTAGGTTTTGAGTGGATTATTAAATTTTTTGGGGTGTTACGAATTAAAGTCCTTTTCGCTCTAGGACGCGTATATACGAAGATATGGGCAAAATAAGTTTTTCAGATAAAAATTTAAATTTTTTTAGGTTTTGGGAGGATTATTCAATTTTTTTGGGGGTGGTCATGAATTAAAGTCTTTTTCGCGCTAGGGCGCTTAGTTTAGGAGATATGGGCAAAATAAGTTTTTCATATCAAAATTTAAATTTTTTTAGGTTTTGGGTGGATTTGTCAATTTTTTGGGGGTGGTCACGAATTAAAGTCCTTTTCGCCCTAGGACGTATATTTAAGGAGATATGGGCAAAATAACTTTTTCATATAAAAATTGCAATTTTTTAGGTTTTGAGCGGATTATTAAATTTTTTGGGGTATTACGAATTAAAGTCCATTTCGCTCTAGGACGCGTATATACGAAGATATGGGCAACATAAGTTGTTCAGATAAAAATTTAAATTTTTTTAGGTTTTGGGAGGATTATTCAATTTTTTTTGGGGTGGTCATGAATTACTCCTTTTCGCGCTAGGGCGCTTAGTTTACGAGATATGGGCAAAATAAATTTTTCATATCAAAATTTAACTTTTTTTAGGTTTTGGGTGGATTTGTCAATTTTTTGGGGGTGGTCACGAATTAAAGTCCTTTTCGCCCTAGGACGTATATTCAAGGAGATATGGGCAAAATAACTTTTTTTAGGTTTTGAGCGGCTTATTAAATTTTTTGGGATGTTACGAATTAATGTCCTTTTCGCTCTAGGACGCGTATATACGAAGATATGGGCAAAAAAAAAATTTTCAGATAAGAATTTAAATTTTTTTAGGTTTAGGGAGGATTATTCAATTTTTTTGGGGGTGGTCATGAATTAAAGTCCTTTTCGCGCTAGGACGCTTAGTTTAGGAGATATAGGCAAAATAAGTTTTTCATATCAAAATTTAAATTTTTTAGGTTTTGCGTGGATTTGTCAATGTTTTGGGGGTGGTCACGAATTAAAGTCCATTTCGCCCTAGGACGCATATTTATGGAGATATGGGCAAAATAACTTTTTCATATCAAAATTGCAATTTTTTAGGTTTTAAGCGGATTATTAAATCTTTTGGGGTGTTAAGAATTAAAGTCCTTTTCGCTCTAGGACGCGTATATACGAAGATATGGGCAAAATAAGATTTTCAGATAAAAATTTCAATTTTTTTAGGTTTTGGGAGGATTATTCAATTTTTTTGGGGGTGGTCATGAATTAAAGTCCTTTTCGCGCTAGGACGCTTAGTTTAGGAGATATGGGCAAAATAAGTTTTTCATATCAAAATTTAAATTTTTTTAGGTTTTGGGTGGATTTGGCAATTTTTTGGGGGTGGTCACGAACTAAAGTCCTTTTCGCCCTAGAACGTATATTTAAAGAGATATGGGCAAAATAACTTTTTCATATAAAAATTGCAATTTTTTTAGGTTTTGAGCGGATTATTAAATCTTTTGGGGTGTTAAGAATTAAAGTCCTTTTCGCTCTAGGATGCGTATATACGAAGATATGGGCAAAATAAGTTTTTCATATCAAAATTTAATTTTTTTTTTAGGTTTTGGGTGGATTTGTCAATTTTTTGGGGGTGGTCACGAATTAAAGTCTATTTCGCCCTAGGACGCATATTTAAGAAGATATGGGCAAAATAACTTTTTCATATAAAAATTGCAATTTTTTTAGGTTTTGAGTGGATTATTAAATTTTTTGGGGTGTTACGAATTAAAGTCCTTTTCGCTCTAGGACGCGTATATACGAAGATATGGGCAAAATAAGTTTTTCAGATAAAAATTTAAATTTTTTTAGGTTTTGGGAGGATTATTCAATTTTTTTGGGGGTGGTCATGAATTAAAGTCTTTTTCGCGCTAGGGCGCTTAGTTTAGGAGATATGGGCAAAATAAGTTTTTCATATCAAAATTTAAATTTTTTTAGGTTTTGGGTGGATTTGTCAATTTTTTGGGGGTGGTCACGAATTAAAGTCCTTTTCGCCCTAGGACGTATATTTAAGGAGATATGGGCAAAATAACTTTTTCATATAAAAATTGAAATTTTTTAGGTTTTGAGCGGATTATTAAATTTTTTGGGGTGTTACGAATTAAAGTCCTTTTCGCTCTAAGACGCGTATATACGAAGATATGGGCAAATTAGTTTTTCATATAAAAATTTAAATTTTTTTAGGTTTTGGGAGGATTATTCAATTTTTTTGGGGGTGGTCATGAATTAAAGTCCTTTTCGCGCTAGGGCGCTTAGCTTAGGAGATATGGGCAAAATAAGTTTTTCATATCAAAATTTAAATTTTTTTAGGTTTTGGGTGGATTTGTCAATTTTTTACAGGTGGTCACGAATTAAAGTCCTTTTCGCCCTAGGGCGTATATTTAAGGAGATATGGGCAAAATAACTTTTTCATATCAAAATTGCAATTTTTTTAGGTTTTGAGCGGATTATTAAATCTTTTGGGGTGTTACGAATTAAAGTCCTTTTCGCTCTAGGACGCGTATATACGAAGATATGGGCAAAATAAGATTTTCAGATAAAAATTTCAATTTTTTTAGGTTTTGGGAGGATTATTCAATTTTTTTGGGGGTGGTCATGAATTAAAGCCCTTTTCGCGCTAGGGCGCTTAGTTTAGGAGATATGGGCAAAATAAGTTTTTCATATCAAAATTTAATTTTTTTTAGGTTTTGGGTGGATTTGTTAATTCTTTGGGGGTGGTCACGAATTAAAGTCCATTTCGCCCTAGGACGCATATTTAAGGAGATATCGGCAAAATAACTTTTTCATATAAAAATTGCAATTTTTTTATGTTTTGAGCGGATTATTAATTTTTTTGGGGTGTTACGAATTAAAGTCCTTTTCGCTCTAGGACGCGTATATACGAAGATATGGGCAAAATAAGTTTTTCAGATACAAATTTCAATTTTTTTAGGTTTTGGGAGGATTATTCAAATTTTTTGGGGGTGGTCATGAATTAAAGTCCTTTTCGCGCTAGGGCGCTTAGTTTAGGAGATATGGGCAAAATAAGTTTTTCATATCAAAATTTAAATTTTTTTAGGTTTTGGGTGGATTTGTCAATTTTTTTGGGGTGGTCACGAATTAAAGTCATTTTCGCCCTAGGACGTATATTTAAGGAGATATGGGCAAAATAACTTTTTCATATAAAAAATTCGCTCTAGGACGCGTATATACGAAGATATGGGCAAAATAAGATTTTCAGATAAAAATTTCAATTTTTTTTAGGTTTTGGGAGGATTATTCAATTTTTTTGGGGGTGGTCATGAATTAAAGTCCTTTTCGCGCTAGGGCGCTTAGTTAGGAGATATGGGCAAAATAAGGTTTTCATATCAAAATTTAAATTTTTTTAGGTTTTGGGTGGATTTGTCAATTTTTTGGGGATGGTCACGAATTAAAGTCCATTTCGCCCTAGGACGCATATTTAAGGAGATATGGGCACAATAACTTTTTCATATAATAATTGCATTTTTTTTAGGTTTTGAGCGGATTATTAAATTTTTTGGGGTGTTACGAATTAAAGTCCTTTTCGCTCTAGGACGCGTATATACGAAGATATGGGCAAAATAAGATTTTCAGATAAAAATTTCAATTTTTTTAGGTTTTGGGAGGATTATTCAATTTTTTTGGGGGTGGTCATGAATTAAAGTCCTTTTCGCGCTAGGGCGCTTAGTTTAGGAGATATGGGCAAAATAAGTTTTTCATATCAAAATTTAAATTTTTTTAGGTTTTGGGTGGATTTGGCAATTTTTTGGGGGTGGTCACGAACTAAAGTCCTTTTCGCCCTAGAACGTATATTTAAGGAGATATGGGCAAAATAACTTTTTCATATAAAAATTGCAATTTTTTTAGGTTTTGAGCGGATTATTAAATCTTTTGGGGTGTTAAGAATTAAAGTCCTTTTCGCTCTAGGACGCGTATATACGAAGATATGGGCAAAATAAGTTTTTCATATCAAAATTTAATTTTTTTTTAGGTTTTGGGTGGATTTGTCAATTTTTTGGGGGTGGTCACGAATTAAAGTCTATTTCGCCCTAGGACGCATATTTAAGAAGATATGGGCAAAATAACTTTTTCATATAAAAATTGCAATTTTTTTAGGTTTTGAGTGGATTATTAAATTTTTTGGGGTGTTACGAATTAAAGTCCTTTTCGCTCTAGGACGCGTATATACGAAGATATGTGCAAAATAAGTTTTTCAGATAAAAATTTAAATTTTTTTAGGTTTTGGGAGGATTATTCAATTTTTTTGGGGGTGGTCATGAATTAAAGTCTTTTTCGCGCTAGGGCGCTTAGTTTAGGAGATATGGGCAAAATAAGTTTTTCATATCAAAATTTAAATTTTTTTAGGTTTTGGGTGGATTTGTCAATTTTTTGGGGGTGGTCACGAATTAAAGTCCTTTTCGCCCTAGGACGTATATTTAAGGAGATATGGGCAAAATAACTTTTTCATATAAAAATTGAAATTTTTTAGGTTTTGAGCGGATTATTAAATTTTTTGGGGTGTTACGAATTAAAGTCCTTTTCGCTCTAAGACGCGTATATACGAAGATATGGGCAAATTAGTTTTTCATATAAAAATTTAAATTTTTTTAGGTTTTGGGAGGATTATTCAATTTTTTTGGGGGTGGTCATGAATTAAAGTCCTTTTCGCGCTAGGGCGCTTAGCTTAGGAGATATGGGCAAAATAAGTTTTTCATATCAAAATTTAATTTTTTTTTAGGTTTTGGGTGGATTTGTCAATTTTTTACAGGTGGTCACGAATTAAAGTCCTTTTCGCCCTAGGGCGTATATTTAAGGAGATATGGGCAAAATAACTTTTTCATATCAAAATTGCAATTTTTTTAGGTTTTGAGCGGATTATTAAATCTTTTGGGGTGTTACGCATTAAAGTCCTTTTCGCTCTAGGACGCGTATATACGAAGATATGGGCAAAATAAGATTTTCAGATAAAAATTTCAATTTTTTTAGGTTTTTGGAGGATTATTCAATTTTTTTGGGGGTGGTCATGAATTAAAGCCCTTTTCGCGCTAGGGCGCTTAGTTTAGGAGATATGGGCAAAATAAGTTTTTCATATCAAAATTTAATTTTTTTTTAGGTTTTGGGTGGATTTGTTAATTCTTTGGGGGTGGTCACGAACTAAAGTCCATTTCGCCCTAGGACGCATATTTAAGGAGATATGGGCAAAATAACTTTTTCATATAAAAATTGCAATTTTTTTATTTTTTGAGCGGATTATTAATTTTTTAGGGGTGTTACGAATTAAAGTCCTTTTCGCTCTAGGACGCGTATATACGAAGATATGGGCAAAATAAGTTTTTCAGATACAAATTTCAATTTTTTTAGGTTTTGGGAGGATTATTCAAATTTTTTGGGGGTGGTCATGAATTAAAGTCCTTTTCGCGCTAGGGCGCTTAGTTTATGGGCAAATTAGTTTTTCATATAAAAATTTAAATTTTTTTAGGTTTTGGGAGGATTATTCAATTTTTTTGGGGGTGGTCATGAATTAAAGTCCTTTTCGCGCTAGGGCGCTTAGCTTAGGAGATATGGGCAAAATAAGTTTTTCATATCAAAATTTAAATTTTTTTAGGTTTTGGGTGGATTTGTCAATTTTTTACAGGTGGTCACGAATTAAAGTCCTTTTCGCCCTAGGGCGTATATTTAAGGAGATATGGGCAAAATAACTTTTTCATATCAAAATTGCAATTTTTTTAGGTTTTGAGCGGATTATTAAATCTTTTGGGGTGTTACGCATTAAAGTCCTTTTCGCTCTAGGACGCGTATATACGAAGATATGGGCAAAATAAGATTTTCAGATAAAAATTTCAATTTTTTTAGGTTTTGGGAGGATTATTCAATTTTTTTGGGGGTGGTCATGAATTAAAGCCCTTTTCGCGCTAGGGCGCTTAGTTTAGGAGATATGGGCAAAATAAGTTTTTCATATCAAAATTTAATTTTTTTTAGGTTTTGGGTGGATTTGTTAATTCTTTGGGGGTGGTCACGAACTAAAGTCCATTTCGCCCTAGGACGCATATTTAAGGAGATATGGGCAAAATAACTTTTTCATATAAAAATTGCAATTTTTTTATTTTTTGAGCGGATTATTAATTTTTTTGGGGTGTTACGAATTAAAGTCCTTTTCGCTCTAGGACGCGTATATACGAAGATATGGGCAAAATAAGTTTTTCAGATACAAATTTCAATTTTTTTAGGTTTTGGGAGGATTATTCAAATTTTTTGGGGGTGGTCATGAATTAAAGTCCTTTTCGCGCTAGGGCGCTTAGTTTAGGAGATATGGGCAAAATAAGTTTTTCATATCAAAATTTAAATTTTTTTAGGTTTTGGGTGGATTTGTCAATTTTTTTGGGGTGGTCACGAATTAAAGTCATTTTCGCCCTAGGACGTATATTTAAGGAGATATGGGCAAAATAACTTTTTCATATAAAAAATTCGCTCTAGGACGCGTATATACGAAGATATGGGCAAAATAAGATTTTCAGATAAAAATTTCAATTTGTTTTAGGTTTTGGGAGGATTATTCAATTTTTGTGGGGGTGGTCATGAATTAAAGTCCTTTTCGCGCTAGGGCGCTTAGTTAGGAGATATGGGCAAAATAAGTTTTTCATATCAAAATTTAAATTTTTTTAGGTTTTGGGTGGATTTGTCAATTTTTTGGGGATGGTCACGAATTAAAGTCCATTTCGCCCTAGGACGCATATTTAAGGAGATATGGGCACAATAACTTTTTCATATAATAATTGCATTTTTTTAGGTTTTGAGCGGATTATTAAATTTTTTGGGGTCCTTTTCGCTCTAGGACGCGTATATACGAAGATATGGGCAAAATAAGTTTTTCAGATGAAAATTTCAAATTTTTTAGGTTTTGGGAGGATTATTCAATTTTTTTGGGGGTGGTCATGAATTAAAGTCCTTTTCGCGCTAGGACGCTTAGTTTAGGAGATATAGGCAAAATAAGTTTTTCATATCAAAATTTAAATTTTTTAGGTTTTGCGTGGATTTGTCAATGTTTTGGGGGTGGTCACGAATTAAAGTCCATTTCGCCCTAGGACGTATATTTAAGGAGATATGGGCAAAATAACTTTTTCATATCAAAATTGCAATTTTTTTAGGTTTTGAGCGGATTATTAAATCTTTTGGGGTGTTAAGAATTAAAGTCCTTTTCGCTCTAGGACGCGTATATACGAAGATATGGGCAAAATAAGATTTTCAGATAAAAATTTCAATTTTTTTAGGTTTTGGGAGGATTATTCAATTTTTTTGGGGGTGGTCATGAATTAAAGTCCTTTTCGCGCTAGGGCGCGTAGTTTAGGAGATATGGGCAAAATAAGTTTTTCATATCAAAATTTAAATTTTTTTTAGGTTTTGGGTGGATTTGTCAATTTTTTGGGGGTGGTCACGAATTAAAGTCCATTTCGCCCTAGGACGCATATTTAAGGAGATATGGGAAAAATAACTTTTTCATATAAAAATTGCAATTTTTTTAGGTTTTGAGTGGATTATTAAATTTTTTGGGGTGTTACGAATTAAAGTCCTTTTCGCTCTAGGACGCGTATATACGAAGATATGGGCAAAATAAGTTTTTCAGATAAAAATTTAAATTTTTTTAGGTTTTGGGAGGATTATTCAATTTTTTTGGGGGTGGTCATGAATTAAAGTCTTTTTCGCGCTAGGGCGCTTAGTTTAGGAGATATTGGCAAAATAAGTTTTTCATATCAAAATTTAAATTTTTTTAGGTTTTGGGTGGATTTGTCAAGTTTTTGGGGGTGGTCACGAATTAAAGTCCTTTTCGCCCTAGGACGTATATTTAAGGAGATATGGGCAAAATAACTTTTTCATATAAAAATTGCAATTTTTTAGGATTTGAGCGGATTATTAAATTTTTTGGGGTGTTACGAATTAAAGTCCTTTTCGCTCTAGGACGCGTATATACGAAGATATGGGCAAAATAAGTTGTTCAGATAAAAATTTCAATTTTTTTAGGTTTTGGGAGGATTATTCAATTTTTTTGGGGGTGGTCATGAATTACTCCTTTTCGCGCTAGGGCGCTTAATTTACGAGATATGGGAAAAATAAATTTTTCATATCAAAATTTAACTTTTTTTAGGTTTTGGGTGGATTTGTCAATTTTTTGGGGGTGGTCGCGAATTAAAGTCCTTTTCGCCCTAGGACGTATATTTAAGGAGATATGGGCAAAATAACTTTTTTTAGGTTTGAGCGGCTTATTAAATTTTTTGGGATGTTACGAATTAAAGTCCTTTTCGCTCTAGGACGCGTATATACGAAGATATGGGCAAAAAAAATTTTTCAGATAAAAATTTAAATTTTTTTAGGTTTAGGGAGGATTATTCAATTTTTTTGGGGGTGGTCATGAATTAAAGTCCTTTTCGCGCTAGGACGCTTAGTTTAGGAGATATAGGCAAAATAAGTTTTTCATATCAAAATTTAAATTTTTTAGGTTTTGGGTGGATTTGTCAATTTTTTGGGGATGGTCACGAATTAAAGTCCATTCGCCCTAGGACGCATATTTAAGGAGATATGGGCAAAATAACTTTTTCATATAAAAATTGCAATTTTTTTAGGTTTTGAGTGGATTATTAAATTTTTTGGGGTGTTACGAATTAAAGTCCTTTTCGCTCTAGGACGCGTATATACGAAGATATGGGCAAAATAAGTTTTTCAGATAAAAATTTAAATTTTTTTAGGTTTTGGGAGTATTATTCAATTTTTTTGGGGGTGGTCATGAATTAAAGTCTTTTTCGCGCTAGGGCGCTTAGTTTAGGAGATATGGGTAAAATAAGTTTTTCATATCAAAATTAAAATTTTTTTAGGTTTTGGGTGGATTTGTCAATTTTTTGGGGGTGGTCACGAATTAAAGTCCTTTTCGCCCTAGGACGTATATTTAAGGAGATATGGGCAAAATAACTTTTTCATATAAAAATTGCAATTTTTTAGGTTTTGAGCGGACTATTAAATTTTTTGAGGTGTTACGAATTAAAGTCCTTTTCGCTCTAGGACGCGTATATACGAAGATATGGGCAAAATAAGATTTTCAGATAAAAATTTCAATTTTTTTAGGTTTTGGGAGGATTATTCAATTTTTTTGTGGGTGGTCATGAATTAAAGCCCTTTTCGCGCTAGGGCGCTTAGTTTAGGAGATATGGGCAAAATAAGTTTTTCATATCAAAATTTAAATTTTTTAGGTTTTGCGTGGATTTGTCAATGTTTTGGGGGTGGTCACGAATTAAAGTCCTTTTCGCCCTAGGACGTATATTTAAGGAGATATGGGCAAAACTTTTTCATATAAAAATTGCAATTTTTAGGTTTTGAGCGGATTATTAAATTTTTTGGGGTGTTACGAATTAAAGTCCTTTTCGCTCTAGGACGCGTATATACGAAGATATG
Organism: Haematobia irritans; assembly: GCF_050003625.1. NCBI lineage: Eukaryota > Metazoa > Arthropoda > Insecta > Diptera > Muscidae > Haematobia > Haematobia irritans. Next base: position 69,095,663 of record NC_134400.1, on the reverse strand, counting down.
GGCAAATTAGTTTTTCATATAAAAATTTCAATTTTTTTAGGTTTGGGAGGATTATTCAATTTTTTTGGGGGTGGTCATGAATTAAAGTCCTTTTCGCGCTAGGGCGCTTAGTTTAGGAGATATGGGCAAAATAAGTTTTTCATATCAAAATTTAAATTTTTTTAGGTTTTGGGTGGATTTGTCAATTTTTTACGGGTGGTCACGAATTAAAGTCCTTTTCGCCCTAGGACGTATATTTAAGGTGATATGGGCAAAATAACTTTTTCATATCAAAATTGCAATTTTTTTAGGTTTTGAGCGGATGATTAAATCTTTTGGGGTGTTACGAATTAAAGTCCTTTTCGCTCTAGGACGCGTATATACGAAGATATGGGCAAAATAAGATTTTCAGATAAAAATTTCAATTTTTTTAGGTTTTGGGAGGATTATTCAATTTTTTTGGGGGTGGTCATGAATTAAAGTCCTTTTCGCGCTAGGGCGCTTAGTTTAGGAGATATGGGCAAAATAAGTTTTTCATATCAAAATTTAAATTTTTTAGGTTTTGTGTGGATTTGTCAATTTTTTTGGAGTGGTCACGAATTAAAGTCATTTTCGCCCTAGGACGTATATTTATGGAGATATGGGCAAAATAACTTTTTCATATAAAAATTGCAATTTTTTTAGGTTTTGAGCGGATTATTAAATTTTTTGGGGTGTTACGAATTAAAGTCCTTTTCGCTCTAGGACGCGTATATACGAAGATATGAGCAAATTAGTTTTTCAGATAAAAATTTCAATTTTCTTAGGTTTTGGGAGGACTATTCAATTTTTTTGGGGGTGGTCATGAATTAAAGTCCTTTTCGCGCTAGGGCGCTTAGTTTAGGAGATATGGGCAAAATAAGTTTTTCATATCAAAATTTAATTTTTTTTTAGGTTTTGGGTGGATTTGTCAATTTTTTGGGGGTGGTCACGAATTAAAGTCCTTTTCGCCCTAGGACGTATATTTAAGGAGATATGGACAAAATAACTTTTCCATATAAAAATTGCAATTTTTTTAGGTTTTGAGCGGATTATTAAATTTTTTGGGGTGTTACGAATTAAAGTCCTTTTCGCTCTAGGACGCGTATATACGAAGATATGGGCAAAATAAGATTTTCAGATAAAAATTTCAATTTTTTTAGGTTTTGGGAGGATTATTCAATTTTTTTGGGGGTGGTCATGAATTAAAGTCCTTTTCGCGCTAGGGCGCTTAGTTTAGGAGATATGGGCAAAATAAGTTTTTCATACCAAAATTTAAATTTTTTTAGGTTTTGGGTGGATTTGTCAATTTTTTGGGGATGGTCACGAATTAAAGTCCATTTCGCCCTAGGACGCATATTTAAGGAGATATGGGCAAAATATTTTTCATATAAAAATTGCATTTTTTTTAGGTTTTGAGCGGATTATTAAATTTTTTGGGGTGTTACGAATTAAAGTCCTTTTCGCTCTAGGACGCGTATATACGAAGATATGGGCAAAATAAGTTTTTCAGATGAAAATTTCAATTTTTTTAGGTTTTGGGAGGATTATTCAATTTTTTTGGGGGTGGTCATGAATTAAAGTCCTTTTCGCGCTAGGGCGCTTAGTTTAAGAGATATGGGCAAAATAAGTTTTGCATATCAAAATTTAATTTTTTTTGGGTTTTGGGTGGATTTGTCAATTTTTTGGGGGTGGTCACGAATTAAAGTCCTTTTCGCCCTAGGACGTATATTTAAAGAGATATGGGCAAAATAACTTTTTCATATAAAAATTGCAATTTTTTTAGGTTTTGAGCGGATTATTAAATTTTTTGGGGTGTTACGAATTAAAGTCCTTTTCGCTCTAGGACGCGTATATACGAAGATATGGGCAAAATAAGTTTTTCAGATAAAAATTTCAAGTTTTTTAGGTTTTGGGAGGATTATTCAATTTTTTGGGGGTGGTCATGAATTAAAGTCCTTTTCGCGCTAGGGCGCTTAGTTTAGGAGATATGGGCAAAATAAGTTTTTCATATCAAAATTTAGTTTTTTTTAGGCTTTGGGTGTGGTCACGAATTAAAGTCAATTTCGCCCTAGGACGCATATTTAAGGAGATATGGGCAAAATAACTTTTTCATATAAAAATTGCAATTTTTTAGGTTTTGAGTGGATTATTAAATTTTTTGGGGTGTTACGAATTAAAGTCCTTTTCGCTCTAGGACGCGTATATACGAAGATATGGGCAAACTAAGTTTTTCAGATAAAAATTTCATTTTTTTTAGGTTTTGGGAGGATTATTAAATTTTTTTTTGGGGTGGTCATGAATTAAAGTCCTTTTCGCGCTAGGGCGCTTAGTTTAGGAGATATGGGCAAAATAAGTTTTTCATATCAAAATTTAAATTTTTTTTAGGTTTTGGGTGGATTTGTCAATTTTTTGGGGGTGGTCACGAATTAAAGTCCTTTTCGCCCTAGGACGCATATTTAAGGAGATATGGGCAAAATAACTTTTTTATATAAAAATTGCAATTTTTTAGGTTTTGAGCGGATTATTAAATTTTTTGGGGTGTTACTAATTAAAGTCCTTTTCGCTCTAGGACGCATATTTAAGGAGATATGGCAAAATAAGTTTTTCAGATAAAAATTTCAATTTTTTTAGGTTTTGGGAGGATTATTCAATTTTTTGGGGGTGGTCATGAATTAAAGTCCTTTTCGCGCTAGGGCGCTTAGTTTAGGAGATATGGGCAAAATAAGTTTTTCATATCAAAATTTAAATTTTTTTAGGGTTTGGGTGGATTTGTCAATTTTTTGGGGGTGGTATCGAATTAAAGTCCATTTCGCCCTAGGACGCATATTTAAGGAGATATGGGCAAAATAACTTTTTCATATAAAAATTGCAATTTGTTTAGGTTTTGAGTGGATTATTACATTTTTTGGGTGTTACGAATTAAAGTCCTTTTCGCTCTAGGACGCGTATATACGAAGATATGGGCAAAATAAGTTTTTCAGATAAAAATTTCAATTTTTTTTAGGTTTCGGGAGGATTATTCAATTTTTTTGGGGGTGGTCATGAATTAAAGTCCTTTTCGCGCTAGGGCGCTTAGTTTAGATATGGGCAAAATAAGTTTTTCATATCAAAATTTAAATTTTTTTAGGTTTTGGGTGGATTTGTCAATTTTTTGGGGGTGGTCACGAATTAAAGTGCTTTTCGCCCTAGGACGTATATTTAAGGAGATATGGGCAAAATAACTTTTTCATATAAAAATTGCAATTTTTTAGGGTTTGAGTGGATTATTAAATTTTTTGGGGTGTTACGAATTAAAGTCCTTTTCGCTCTAGGACGCGTATATACGAAGATATGGGCAAAATAAGTTTTTCAGATAAAAATTTCAATTTTTTTAGGTTTTGGGAGGATTATTCGATTTTTTTTAGGGGTGGTCATGAATTAAAGTCCTTAGCGCTTAGTTTAGGAGATATGGGCAAAATAAGTTTTTCATATCAAAATTTAAATTTTTTTTAGGTTTTGGGTGGATTTATCAATTTTTTTGGGTGTGGTCACGAATTAAAGTCCTTTTCGCCCTAGGACGTATATTTAAGGAGATATGGGCAAAATAACTTTTTCATATAAAAATTGCAATTTTTTTAGGTTTTGAGCGGTTTATTAAATTTTTTGGGGTGTTACGAATTAAAGTCCTTTTCGCTCTAGGACGCGTATATACGAAGATATGGCAAAATAAATTTTTCAGATAAAAATTTCAATTTTTTTAGGTTTTGGGAGGATTATTAAATTTTTTGGGGGGTGGTCATGAATTAAAGTCCTTTTCGCGCTAGGGCGCTTAGTTTAGGAGATATGGGCAAAATAAGTTTTTCATATCAAAATTTAAATTTTTTTAGGTTTTGGGTGGATTTGTCAATTTTGTGGGGGTGGTCACGAATTAAAGTCCATTTCGCCCTAGGACGCATATTTAAGGAGATATGGGCAAAACAACTATTTCATATAAAAATTGCAATTTTTTTAGGTTTTGAGTGGATTATTCCTTTTCGCTCTAGGACGCGTATATATGAAGATATGGGCAAAATAAGTTTTTCAGATAAAAATTTCAATTTTTTTAGGTTTTGGGAGGATTATTCAATTTTTTTGGGGTGGTCATGAATTAAAGTCCCTTTCGCGCTAGGGCGCTTAGTTCAGGAGATATGGGCAAAATAAGTTTTTCATATCAAAATTTAAATTTTATAGGTTTTGGGTGGATTTGTCAATTTTTTTAGGTTTTGGGAGGATTATTCAATTTTTTTGGGGTGGTCATGAATTAAAGTCCCTTTCGCGCTAGGGCGCTTAGTTTAGGGGAGATATGGGCAAAATAAGTTTTTCATATCAAAATTTAAATTTTATAGGTTTTGGGTGGATTTGTCAATTTTTTGGGGGTGGTCACGAATTAAAGTCCTTTTCGCCCTAGGACGTATATTTAAGGAGATATGGGCAAAATAACTTTTTCATATAAAAATTGCAATTTTTTTAGGTTTTGAGCGGATTATTAAATTTTTTGGGGTGTTACGAATTAAAGTCCTTTTCGCTCTAGGACGCGTATATACGAAGATATGGGCAAAATAAGTTTTTCAGATAAAAATTTCTATTTTTTTAGGTTTTGGGAGGATTATTCGATTTTTTTAGGGGTGGTCATGAATTAAAGTCCTTTTTGCGCTTAGTTTAGGAGATATGGGCAAAATAAGTTTTTCATATCAAAATTTAAATTTTTTTAGGTTTTGGGTAGATTTGTCAATTTTTTGGGGGTGGTCACGAATTAAAGTCCATTTCGCCCTAGGACGCATATTTAAGGAGATATAGTCAAAATAACTTTTTCATATAAAAATTGCAATTTTTTAGGTTTTGAGTGGATTATTAAATTTTTTGGGGTGTTACGAATTAAAGTCCTTTTCGCTCTAGGACGCGTATATACGAAGATATGGGCAAAATAAGTTTTTCAGATAAAAATTTCAATTTTTTTAGGTTTTGGGAGGATTATTCGATTTTTTTTAGGGGTGGTCATGAATTAAAGTCCTTAGCGCTTAGTTTAGGAGATATGAGCAAAATAAGTTTTTCATATCAAAATTTAAATTTTTTTTAGGTTTTGGGTGGATTTATCAATTTTTTTGGGTGTGGTCACGAATTAAAGTCATTTTCGCCCTAGGACGTATATTTAAGGAGATATGGGCAAAATAACTTTTTCATATAAAAATTGCAATTTTTTTAGGTTTTGAGCGGATTATTAAATTTTTTGGGGTGTTACGAATTAAAGTCCTTTTCACTCTAGGACGCGTATATACGAAGATATGGCAAAATAAATTTTTCAGATAAAAATTTCAATTTTTTTAGGTTTTGGGAGGATTATTAATTATTATTTTGGGGGTTTGGGGATTATTAATTATTATTATTATTTTGGGGGTGGTCATGAATTAAAGTCCTTTTCGCGCTAGGGCGCTTAGTTTAGGAGATATGGGCAAAATAAGTTTTTCATATCAAAATTTAAATTTTTTTAGGTTTTGGGTGGATTTGTCAATTTTGTGGGGGTGGTCACGAATTAATTAATATTCGCCCTAGGACGCATATTTAAGGAGATATGGGCAAAACAACTATTTCATATAAAAATTTGCAATTTTTTTAGGTTTTGAGTGGATTATTCCTTTTCGGTCTAGGACGCGTATATACGAAGATATGGGCAAAATAAGTTTTTCAGATAAAAATTTCAATTTTTTTAGGTTTTGGGAGGATTATTCAATTTTTTTGGGGTGGTCATGAATTAAAGTCCCTTTCGCGCTAGGGCGCTTAGTTCAGGAGATATGGGCAAAATAAGTTTTTCATATCAAAATTTAAATTTTATAGGTTTTGGGTAGATTTGTCAATTTTTTTAGGTTTTGGGAGGATTATTAAATTTTTTGGGGTGTTACGAATTAAAGTCCTTTTCGCTCTAGGACGCGTATATACGAAGATATGGGCAAAATAAGTTTTTCAGATAAAAATTTCTATTTTTTTAGGTTTTGGGAGGATTATTCGATTTTTTTAGGGGTGGTCATGAATTAAAGTCCTATTTGCGCTAGGGCGCTTAGTTTAGGAGATATGGGCAAAATAAGTTTTTCATATCAAAATTTAAATTTTTTTAGGTTTTGGGTGGATTTGTCAATTTTTTGGGAGTGGTCACGAATTAAAGTCCTTTTCGCCCTAGGACGTATATTTAAGGAAATATGGGCAAAATAAATTTTTCATATAAAAATTGCAATTTTTTTAGGTTTTGAGCGGATTATTAAATTTTTTGGGGTGTTACGAATTAAAGTCCTTTTCGCTCTAGGACGCGTATATACGAAGATATGGGCAAAATAAGTTTTTCAGATAAAAATTTTAATTTTTTTAGGTTTTGGGAGGATTATTCAATTTTTTTGGGGTGGTCATGAATTAAAGTCCTTTTCGCGCTAGGGCGCTTAGTTTAGGAGATATGGGCAAAATAAGTTTTTCATATCAAAATTTAAATTTTTTTAGGGTTTGGGTGGATTTGTCAATTTTTTGGGGGTTGTCTCGAATTAAAGTCCATTTCGCCCTAGCACGCATATTTAAGGAGATATGGGCAAAATAACTTATTCATATAAAAATTGCAATTTGTTTAGGTTTTGAGTGGATTATTAAATTTTTTGGGGGTGGTCACGAATTAAAGTCCATTTCGCCCTAGGACGCATATTTAAGGAGATATGGCAAAACAACTTTTTCATATAAAAATTGCAATTTTTTTAGGTTGTGAGTGGATTATTCCTTTTCGCTCTAGGACGCGTATATATGAAGATATGGGCAAAATAAGTTTTTCAGATAAAAATTTCAATTTTTTAGGTTTTGGGAGGATTATTCAATTTTTTTGGGGTGGTCATGAATTAAAGTCCTTTTCGCGCTAGGGCGTTTAGTTTAGGAGATATGGGCAAAATAAGTTTTTCATATCAAAATTTAATTTTTTTTTTAGGTTTTGGGTGGATTTGTCAATTTTTTGGGTGTGGTCACGAATTAAAGTCCATTTCGCCCTAGGACGTATATTTAAGGAGATATGGGCAAAATAACTTTTTCATATAAAAATTGCAATTTTTTATGTTTTGAGCGGATTATTAAATTTTTTGGGGTGTTACGAATTAAAGTCCTTTTCGCTCTAGGACGCGTATATACGAAGATATGGGCAAAATAAGATTTTCAGATAAAAATTTCAATTTTTTTAGGTTTTGGGAGGATTATTCAATTTTTTTGGGGGTGGTCATGAATTAAAGTCCTTTTCGCGCTAGGGCGCTTAGTTTAGGAGATATGGGCAAAATAAGTTTTTCATATCAAAATTTAAATTTTTTTAGGTTTTGGGTGGATTTGTCAAATTTTTTGGGGTGGTCACGAATTAAAGTCCTTTTCGCCCTAGGACGTATATTTAAGGAGATATGGGCAAAATAACTTTTTCATATAAAAATTGCAATTTTTTTAGGTTTTGAGCGGATTATTAAATTTTTTGGGGTGTTACGAATTAAAGTCCTTTTCGCTCTAGGACGCGTATATACGAAGATATGGGCAAATTAGTTTTTCAGATAAAAATTTCAATTTTTTTAGGTTTTGGGAGGACTATTCAATTTTTTTGGGGGTGGTCATGAATTAAAGTCCTTTTCGCGCTAGGGCGCTTAGTTTAGGAGATATGGGCAAAATAAGTTTTTCATATCAAAATTTAATTTTTTTAGGCTTTGGGAGTGGTCACGAATTAAAGTCCTTTTCGCCCTAGGACGTATATTTAAGGAGATATGGGCAAAATAACTTTTTCATATAAAAATTGCAATTTTTTTAGGTTATGAGCGGATTATTAATTTTTTTGGGGTGTTACGAATTAAAGTCCTTTTCGCTCTAGGACGCGTATATACGAAGATGTGGGCAAAATAAGATTTTCAGATAGAAATTTAAATTTTTTTAGGTTTTGGGAGGATTATTCAATATTTGTGGGGGTGGTCATTAATTAAAGTCCTTTTCGCGCTAGGGCGCTTAGTTTAGGAGATATGGGCAAAATAAGTTTTTCATATCAAAATTTAAATTTTTTTAGGTTTTGGGTGGATTTGTCAATTTTTTTGGGGGTGGTCACGAATTAAAGTCCATTTCGCCCTAGGACGCATATTTGGAGATATGGGCAAAATAACTTTTTCATATAAAAATTGCAATTTTTTAGGTTTTGAGTGGATTATTAAATTTTTTGGGGTGTTACGAATTAAAGTCCTTTTCGCTCTAGGACGCGTATATACGAAGATATGGGCAAACTAAGTGTTTCAGATAAAAATTTCATTTTTTTTAGGTTTTGGGAGGATTATTAAATTTTTTTTTGGGGTGGTCATGAATTAAAGTCCTTTTCGCGCTAGGGCGCTTAGTTTAGGAGATATGGGCAAAATAAGTTTTTCATATCAAAATTTAAATTTTTTTAGGGTTTGGGTGGATTTGTCAATTTTTTGGGGGTTGTCTCGAATTAAAGTCCATTTCGCCCTAGGACGCATATTTAAGGAGATATGGGCAAAATAACTTATTCATATAAAAATTGCAATTTGTTTAGGTTTTGAGTGGATTATTAAATTTTTTGGGGGTGGTCACGAATTAAAGTCCATTTCGCCCTAGGACGCATATTTAAGGAGATATGGCAAAATAAGTTTTTTCATATAAAAATTGCAATTTTTTTAGGTTGTGAGTGGATTATTCCTTTTCGCTCTAGGACGCGTATATATGAAGATATGGGCAAAATAAGTTTTTCAGATAAAAATTTCAATTTTTTAGGTTTTGGGAGGATTATTCAATTTTTTTGGGGGTGGTCATGAATTAAAGTCCTTTTTGCGCTAGGGCGCTTAGTTTAGGAGATATGGGCAAAATAAGTTTTTCATATCAAAATTTAAATTTTTTTAGGTTTTGGGTGGATTTGTCAATTTTTTGGGGGTGGTCACGAATTAAAGTCCTTTTCGCCCTAGGACGTATATTTAAGGAGATATGGGCAAAATAACTTTTTCATATAAAAATTGCAATTTTTTTAGGTTTTGAGCGGATTATTACATTTTTTGGGGTGTTACGAATTAAAGTCCTTTTCGCTCTAGGACGCGTATATACGAAGATATGGGCAAAATAAGTTTTTCAGATAAAAATTTCTATTTTTTTAGGTTTTGGGAGGATTATTCGATTTTTTTAGGGGTGGTCATGAATTAAAGTCCTTTTTGCGCTAGGGCGCTTAGTTTAGGAGATATGGGCAAAATAAGTTTTTCATATCAAAATTTAAATTTTTTAGGTTTTGGGTGGATTTGTCAATTTTTTGGGTGTGGTCACGAATTAAAGTCCTTTTCGCCCTAGGACGTATATTTACGGAAATATGGGCAAAATAACTTTTTCATATAAAAATTGCAATTTTTTTAGGTTTTGAGCGGATTATTAAATTTTTTGGGGTGTTACGAATTAAAGTCCTTCTCGCTCTAGGACGCGTATATACGAAGATATGGGCAAAATAAGTTTTTCAGATAAAAATTTTAATTTTTTTAGGTTTTGGGAGGATTATTCAATTTTTTTGGGGTGGTCATGAATTAAAGTCCTTTTCGCGCTAGGGCGCTTAGTTTAGGAGATATGGGCAAAATAAGTTTTGCATATCAAAATTTAAATTTTTTTAGGGTTTGGGTGGACTTGTCAATTTTTTGGGGGTTGTCTCGAATTAAAGTCCATTTCGCCCTAGGACGCATATTTAAGGAGATATGGGCAAAATAACTTATTCATATAAAAATTGCAATTTGTTTAGGTTTTGAGTGGATTATTAAATTTTTTGGGGGTGGTCACGAATTAAAGTCCTTTTCGCCCTAGGACGTATATTTACGGAAATATGGGCAAAATAACTTTTTCATATAAAAATTGCAATTTTTTTAGGTTTTGAGCGGATTATTAAATTTTTTGGGGTGTTACGAATTAAAGTCCTTCTCGCTCTAGGACGCGTATATACGAAGATATGGGCAAAATAAGTTTTTCAGATAAAAATTTTAATTTTTTTAGGTTTTGGGAGGATTATTCAATTTTTTTCGGGTGGTCATGAATTAAAGTCCTTTTCGCGCTAGGGCGCTTAGTTTAGGAGATATGGGCAAAATAAGTTTTTCATATCAAAATTTAAATTTTTTTTAAGTTTTGGGTGGATTTGTCAATTTTTTTTGGGGTGGTCACGAATTAAAGTCCTTTTCGCCCTAGGACGTATATTTAAGGAGATATGGGCAAAATAACTTTTTCATATAAAAATTGCAATTTTTTTAGGTTTTGAGCGGATTATTAAATTTTTTGGGGTGTTACGAATTAAAGTCCTTTTCGCTCTAGGACGCGTATATACGAAGATATGGGCAAATTAGTTTTTCAGATAAAAATTTCAATTTTTTTAGGTTTTGGGAGGACTATTCAATTTTTTTGGGGGTGGTCATGAATTAAAGTCCTTTTCGCGCTAGGGCGCTTAGTTTAGGAGATATGGGCAAAATAAGTTTTTCATATCAAAATTTAATTTTTTTAGGCTTTGGGAGTGGTCACGAATTAAAGTCCTTTTCGCCCTAGGACGTATATTTAAGGAGATATGGGCAAAATAACTTTTTCATATAAAAATTGCAATTTTTTTAGGTTATGAGCGGATTATTAATTTTTTTGGGGTGTTACGAATTAAAGTCCTTTTCGCTCTAGGACGCGTATATACGAAGATGTGGGCAAAATAAGATTTTCAGATAAAAATTTAAATTTTTTTAGGTTTTGGGAGGATTATTCAATATTTGTGGGGGTGGTCATGAATTAAAGTCCTTTTCGCGCTAGGGCGCTTAGTTTAGGAGATATGGGCAAAATAAGTTTTTCATATCAAAATTTAAATTTTTTTAGGTTTTGGGTGGATTTGTCAATTTTTTTGGGGGTGGTCACGAATTAAAGTCCATTTCGCCTTTGGAGATATGGGCAAAATAACTTTTTCATATAAAAATTGCAATTTTTTAGGTTTTGAGTGGATTATTAAATTTTTTGGGGTGTTACGAATTAAAGTCCTTTTCGCTCTAGGACGCGTATATATGAAGATATGGGCAAAATAAGTTTTTCAGATAAAAATTTCAATTTTTTAGGTTTTGGGAGGATTATTCAATTTTTTTGGGGGTGGTCATGAATTAAAGTCCTGTTTGCGCTAGGGCGCTTAGTTTAGGAGATATGGGCGTATATTTAAGGAGATATGGGCAAAATAACTTTTTCATATAAAAATTGCAATTTTTTTAGGTTTTGAGCGGATTATTAAATTTTTTGGGGGTGGTCACGAATTAAAGTCCATTTCGCCCTAGGACGCATATTTAAGGAAATATGGCAAAACAACTTTTTCAGATAAAAATTTCTATTTTTTTAGGTTTTGGGAGGATTATTCGATTTTTTTAGGGGTGGTCATGAATTAAAGTCCTTTTTGCGCTAGGGCGCTTAGTTTAGGAGATATGGGCAAAATAAGTTTTTCATATCAAAATTTAAATTTTTTTAGGTTTTGGGTGGATTTGTCAATTTTTTGGGTGTGGTCACGAATTAAAGTCCTTTTCGCCCTAGGACGTATATTTACGGAAATATGGGCAAAATAACTTTTTCATATAAAAATTGCAATTTTTTTAGGTTTTGAGCGGATTATTAAATTTTTTGGGGTGTTACGAATTAAAGTCCTTCTCGCTCTAGGACGCGTATATACGAAGATATGGGCAAAATAAGTTTTTCAGATAAAAATTTTAATTTTTTTAGGTTTTGGGAGGATTATTCAATTTTTTGGGGTGGTCATGAATTAAAGTCCTTTTCGCGCTAGGGCGCTTAGTTTAGGAGATATGGGCAAAATAAGTTTTTCATATCAAAATTTAAATTTTTTTAGGGTTTGGGTGGACTTGTCAATTTTTTGGGGGTTGTCTCGAATTAAAGTCCATTTCGCCCTAGGACGCATATTTAAGGAGATATGGGCAAAATAACTTATTCATATAAAAATTGCAATTTGTTTAGGTTTTGAGTGGATTATTAAATTTTTTGGGGGTGGTCACGAATTAAAGTCCATTTCGCCCTAGGACGCATATTTAAGGAGATATGGCAAAACAACTTTTTCATATAAAAATTGCAATTTTTTTAGGTTGTGAGTGGATTATTCCTTTTCGCTCTAGGACGCGTATATATGAATATATGGGCAAAATAAGTTTTTCAGATAAAAATTTCAATTTTTAGGTTTTGGGAGGATTATTCAATTTTTTTGGGGTGGTCATGAATTAAAGTCCTTTTCGCGCTAGGGCGCTTAGTTTAGGAGATATGGGCAAAATAAGTTTTTCATATCAAAATTTAATTTTTTTTTTAGGTTTTGGGTGGATTTTTCAATTTTTTGGGTGTGGTCACGAATTAAAGTCCATTTCGCCCTAGGACGTATATTTAAGGAGATATGGGCAAAATAACTTTTTCATATAAAAATTGCAATTTTTTAGGTTTTGAGTGGATTATTAAATTTTTTGGGGTGTTACGAATTAAAGTCCTTTTCGCTCTAGGACGCGTATATACGAAGATATGGGCAAACTAAGTTTTTCAGATAAAAATTTCATTTTTTTTAGGTTTTGGGAGGATTATTAAATTTTTTTTGGGATGGTCATGAATTAAAGTCCTTTTCGCGCTAGGGCGCTTAGTTTAGGAGATATGGCAAAATAAGTTTTTCATATCAAAATTTAAATTTTTTTAGGTTTTGGGTGGATTTGTCAATTTTTTGGGGGTGGTCGCGAATTAAAGTCCTTTTCGCCCTAGGACGTATATTTAAGGAGATATGGGCAAAATAACTTTTTCATATAAAAATTGCAATTTTTTAGGTTTTGAGCGGATTATTAAATTTTTTGGGGTGTTACTAAGTAAAGTCCTTTTCGCTCTAGGACGCGTATATACGAAGATATGGGCAAAATAAGTTTTTCAGATAAAAATTTCAATTTTTTTAGGTTTTGGGAGTATTATTCAATTTTTTGGGGGTGGTCATGAATTAAAGTCCTTTTCGCGCTAGGGCGCTTAGTTTAGGAGATATGGGCAAAATAAGTTTTTCATATCAAAATTTAAATTTTTTTAGGTTTTGGGTGGATTTGTCAATTTTTTGGGGGTGGTCACGAATTAAAGTCCATTTCGCCCTAGGACGCATATTTAAGGAGATATGGGCAAAACAACTATTTCATATAAAAATTGCAATTTTTTTAGGTTATGAGCGGATTATTAATTTTTTTGGGGTGTTACGAATTAAAGTCCTTTTCGCTCTAGGACGCGTATATACGAAGATGTGGGCAAAATAAGATTTTCAGATAAAAATTTAAATTTTTTTAGGTTTTGGGAGGATTATTCAATATTTGTGGGGGTGGTCATGAATTAAAGTCCTTTTCGCGCTAGGGCGCTTAGTTTAGGAGATATGGGCAAAATAAGTTTTTCATATCAAAATTTAAATTTTTTTAGGTTTTGGGTGGATTTGTCAATTTTTTGGGGGTGGTCACGAATTAAAGTCCATTTCGCCCTAGGACGCATATTTGGAGATATGGGCAAAATAACTTTTTCATATAAAAATTGCAATTTTTTAGGTTTTGAGTGGATTATTAAATTTTTTGGGGTGTTACGAATTAAAGTCCTTTTCGCTCTAGGACGCGTATATACGAAGATATGGGCAAACTAAGTTTTTCAGATAAAAATTTCTTTTTTTTAGGTTTTGGGAGGATTATTATTTTTTTTTTTTGGGTGGTCATGAATTAAAGTCCTTTTCGCGCTAGGGCGCTTAGTTTAGGAGATATGGCAAAATAAGTTTTTCATATCAAAATTTAAATTTTTTCAGGTTTTGGGTGGATTTGTCAATTTTTTGGGGGTGGTCGCGAATTAAAGTCCTTTTCGCCCTAGGACGTATATTTAAGGAGATATGGGCAAAATAACTTTTTCATATAAAAATTGCAATTTTTTAGGTTTTGAGCGGATTATTAAATTTTTTGGGGTGTTACTAATTAAAGTCCTTTTCGCTCTAGGACGCGTATATACGAAGATATGGGCAAAATAAGTTTTTCAGATAAAAATTTCAATTTTTTTAGGTTTTGGGAGGATTATTCAATTTTTTGGGGGTGGTCATGAATTAAAGTCCTTTTCGCGCTAGGGCGCTTAGTTTAGGAGATATGGGCAAAATAAGTTTTTCATATCAAAATTTAAATTTTTTTAGGGTTTGGGTGGATTTGTCAATTTTTTGGGGGTGGTATCGAATTAAAGTCCATTTCGCCCTAGGACGCATATTTAAGGAGATATGGGCAAAATAACTTTTTCATATAAAAATTGCAATTTGTTTAGGTTTTGGTTGGATTATTACATTTTTTGGGTGTTACGAATTAAAGTCCTTTTCGCTCTAGGACGCGTATATACGAAGATATGGGCAAAATAAGTTTTTCAGATAAAAATTTCAATTTTTTTAGGTTTCGGGAGGATTATTCAATTTTTTTGGGGGTGGTCATGAATTAAAGTCCTTTTCGCGCTAGGGCGCTTAGTTTAGATATGGGCAAAATAAGTTTTTCATATCAAAATTTAAAGTTTTTTAGGTTTTGGGTGGATTTGTCAATTTTTTGGGGGTGGTCACGAATTAAAGTCCTTTTCGCCCTAGGACGTATATTTAAGGAGATATGGGCAAAATAACTTTTTCATATAAAAATTGCAATTTTTTAGGGTTTGAGTGGATTATTAAATTTTTTGGGGTGTTACGAATTAAAGTCCTTTTCGCTCTAGGACGCGTATATACGAAGATATGGGCAAAATAAGATTTTCAGATAAAAATTTCAATTTTTTTAGGTTTTGGGAGGATTATTCAATTTTTTTGGGGGTGGTCATGAATTAAAGTCCTTTTCGCGCTAGGGCGCTTAGTTTAGGAGATATGGGCAAAATAAGTTTTTCATATCAAAATTTAAATTTTTTTAGGTTTTGGGTAGATTTGTCAATTTTTTGGGGGTGGTCACGAATTAAAGTCCATTTCGCCCTAGGACGCATATTTAAGGAGATATGGGCAAAACAACTATTTCATATAAAAATTGCAATTTTTTTAGGTTTTGAGTGGATTATTCCTTTTCGCTCTAGGACGCGTATATATGAAGATATGGGCAAAATAAGTTTTTCAGATAAAAATTTCAATTTTTTTAGGTTTTGGGAGGATTATTCAATTTTTTTGGGGTGGTCATGAATTAAAGTCCCTTTCGCGCTAGGGCGCTTAGTTTAGGAGATATGGGCAAAATAAGTTTTTCATATCAAAATTTAAATTTTTTTAGGTTTTGGGTAGATTTGTCAATTTTTTGGGGGTGGTCACGAATTAAAGTCCTTTTCGCGCTAGGGCGCTTAGTTTAGGAGATATGGGCAAAATAAGTTTTTCATATCAAAATTTAATTTTTTTTTAGGTTTTGGGTGGATTTGTCAATTTTTTGGGTGTGGTCACGAATTAAAGTCCATTTCGCCCTAGGACGTATATTTAAGGAGATATGGGCAAAATAACTTTTTCATATAAAAATTGCAATTTTTTTATGTTTTGAGCGGATTATTAAATTTTTTGGGGTGTTACGAATTAAAGTTCTTTTCGCTCTAGGACGCGTATATACGAAGATATGGGCAAAATAAGATTTTCAGATAAACATTTCAATTTTTTTAGGTTTTGGGAGGATTATTCAATTTTTTTGGGGGTGGTCATGAATTAAAGTCCTTTTCGCGCTAGGGCGCTTAGTTTAGGAGATATGGGCAAAATAAGTTTTTCATATCAAAATATAAATTTTTTTAGGTTTTGGGTGGATTTGTCAATTTTTTTGGGGTGGTCACGAATTAAAGTCCTTTTCGCCCTAGAACGTATATTTAAGGAGATATGGGCAAAATAACTTTTTCATATAAAAATTGCAATTTTTTTAGGTTTTGAGCGGATTATTAAATTTGTTGGGGTGTTACGAATTAAAGTCCTTTTCGCTCTAGGACGCGTATATACGAAGATATGGGCAAATTAGTTTTTCAGATAAAAATTTCAATTTTTTTTAGGTTTTGGGAGGACTATTCAATTTTTTTGGGGTGGTCATGAATTAAAGTCCTTTTCGCGCTAGGGCGCTTAGTTTAGGAGATATGGCAAAATAAGTTTTTCGTATCAAAATTTAAATTTTTTTGGGTTTTGGGTGGATTTGTCAATTTTTTGGGGGTGGTCACGAATTAAAGTCCTTTTCGCCCTAGGACGTATATTTAAAGAGATATGGGCAAAATAACTTTTTCATATAAAAATTGCAATTTTTTTAGGGTTTGAGCGGATTATTAAATTTTTTGGGGTGTTACGAATTAAAGTCCTTTTCGCTCTAGGACGCGTATATACGATGATATGGGCAAAATAAGTTTTTCAGATAAAAATTTCAATTTTTTTAGGTTTTGGGAGGATTATTCAATTTTTTGGGGGTGGTCATGAATTAAAGTCCTTTTCGCGCTAGGGCGCTTAGTTTAGGAGATATGGGCAAAATAAGTTTTTCATATCAAAATTTAAATTTTTTTAGGTTTTGGGTAGATTTGTCAATTTTTTGGGGGTGGTCACGAATTAAAGTCCATTTCGCCCTAGGACGCATATTTAAGGAGATATGGGCAAAACAACTATTTCATATAAAAATTGCAATTTTTTTAGGTTTTGAGTGGATTATTCCTTTTCGCTCTAGGACGCGTATATATGAAGATATGGGCAAAATAAGTTTTTCAGATAAAAATTTCAATTTTTTTAGGTTTTGGGAGGATTATTCAATTTTTTTGGGGTGGTCATGAATTAAAGTCCCTTTCGCGCTAGGGCGCTTAGTTTAGGAGATATGGGCAAAATAAGTTTTTCATATCAAAATTTAAATTTGTTTAGGGTTTGGGTGGATTTGTCAATTTTTTGGGTGTGGTCACGAATTAAAGTCCTTTTCGCCCTAGGACGTATATTTAAGGAAATATGGGCAAAATAACTTTTTCATATAAAAATTGCAATTTTTTTAGGTTTTGAGTGGATTATTAAATTTTTTGGGGTGTTACGAATTAAAGTCCTTTTCGCTCTAGGACGCGTATATACGAAGATATGGGCAAAATAAGTTTTTCAGATAAAAATTTCAATTTTTTTAGGTTTTGGGAGGATTATTCAATTTTTTTGGGGTGGTCATGAATTAAAGTCCTTTTCGCGCTAGGGCGCTTAGTTTAGGAGATATGGGCAAAATAAGTTTTTCATATCAAAATTTAAATTTTTTTTAGGGTTTGGGTGGATTTGTCAATTTTTTGGGGGTTGTCTCGAATTAAAGTCCATTTCGCCCTAGGACGCACATTTAGGGAGATATGGGCAAAATAACTTATTCATATAAAAATTGCAATTTGTTTAGGTTTTGAGTGGATTATTAAATTTTTTGGGGGTGGTCACGAATTAAAGTCCATTTCGCCCTAGGACGCATATTTAAGGAGATATGGCAAAACAACTTTTTCATATAAAAATTGCAATTTTTTTAGGTTGTGATTGGATTATTCCTTTTCGCTCTAGGACGCGTATATATGAAGATATGGGCAAAATAAGTTTTTCAGATAAAAATTTCAATTTTTTAGGTTTGGGGAGGATTATTCAATTTTTTTGGGGTGGTCATGAATTAAAGTCCTTTTCGCGCTAGGGCGCTTAGTTTAGGAGATATGGGCAAAATAAGTTTTTCATATCAAAATTTAATTTTTTTTTAGGTTTTGGGTGGATTTGTCAATTTTTTGGGTGTGGTCACGAATTAAAGTCCATTTCGCCCTAGGACGTATATTTAAGGAGATATGGGCAAAATAACTTTTTCATATAAAAATTGCAATTTTTTTATGTTTTGAGCGGATTATTAAATTTTTTGGGGTGTTACGAATTAAAGTCCTTTTCGCTCTAGGACGCGTATATACGAAGATATGGGCAAAATAAGATTTTCAGATAAACATTTCAATTTTTTTAGGTTTTGGGAGGATTATTCAATTTTTTTGGGGGTGGTCATGAATTAAAGTCCTTTTCGCGCTAGGGCGCTTAGTTTAGGAGATATGGGCAAAATAAGTTTTTCATATCAAAATTTAAATTTTTTTAGGTTTTGGGTGGATTTGTCAATTTTTTTGGGGTGGTCACGAATTAAAGTCCTTTTCGCCCTAGAACGTATATTTAAGGAGATATGGGCAAAATAACTTTTTCATATAAAAATTGCAATTTTTTTAGGTTTTGAGCGGATTATTAAATTTTTTGGGGTGTTACGAATTAAAGTCCTTTTCGCTCTAGGACGCGTATATACGAAGATATGGGCAAATTAGTTTTTCAGATAAAAATTTCAATTTTTTTAGGTTTTGGGAGGACTATTCAATTTTTTTGGGGTGGTCATGAATTAAAGTCCTTTTCGCGCTAGGGCGCTTAGTTTAGGAGATATGGCAAAATAAGTTTTTCGTATCAAAATTTCAATTTTTTTAGGTTTTGGGTGGATTTGTCAATTTTTTGGGGGTGGTCACGAATTAAAGTCCTTTTCGCCCTAGGACGTATATTTAAAGAGATATGGGCAAAATAACTTTTTCATATAAAAATTGCAATTTTTTTAGGGTTTGAGCGGATTATTAAATTTTTTGGGGTGTTACGAATTAAAGTCCTTTTCGCTCTAGGACGCGTATATACGATGATATGGGCAAAATAAGTTTTTCAGATAAAAATTTCAATTTTTTTAGGTTTTGGGAGGATTATTCAATTTTTTGGGGGTGGTCATGAATTAAAGTCCTTTTCGCGCTAGGGCGCTTAGTTTAGGAGATATGGGCAAAATAAGTTTTTCATATCAAAATTTAAATTTTTTTAGGCTTTGGGTGTGGTCACGAATTAAAGTCCTTTTCGCCCTAGGACGTATATTTAAGGAGATATTGGCAAAATAACTTTTTCATATAAAAATTGCAATTTTTTTAGGTTTTGAGCGGGTTATTAAATTTTTTGGGGTGTTACGAATTAAAGTCCTTTTCGCTCTAGGACGCGTATATACGAAGATATGGGCAAACTAAGTTTTTCAGATAAAAATTTCATTTTTTTTAGGTTTGGGAGAATTATTAATTTTTTTTTTGGGGTGGTCATGATTTAAAGTCCTTTTCGCGCTAGGGCGCTTAGTTTAGGAGATATGGGCAAAATAAGTTTTTCATATCAAAATTTAAATTTTTTTAGGTTTTGGGTGGATTTGTCAACTTTTTGGGGGTGGTCACGAATTAAAGTCCTTTTCGCCCTAGGACGTATATTTAAGGAGATATGGGCAAAATAACTTTTTCATATAAAAATTGCAATTTTTTTAGGTTTTGAGCGGATTATTAAATTTTTTGGGGTGTTACTAATTAAAGTCCATTTCGCCCTAGGACGCATAATTAAGGAGATATGGGCAAAACAACTATTTCATATAAAAATTGCAATTTTTTTTAGGTTTTGAGTGGATTATTAAATTTTTTGGGTTGTTACGAATTAAAGTCCTTTTCGCTCTAGGACGCGTATATACGAAGATATGGGCAAAATAAGTTTTTCAGATAAAAATTTCTATTTTTTTAGGTTTTGGGAGGATTATTCGATTTTTTTAGGGGTTGTCATGAATTAAAGTCCTTTTTGCGCGAGGGCGCTTAGTTTAGGAGATATGGGCAAAATAAGTTTTTCATATCAAAATTTAAATTTTTTTAGGTTTTGGGTGGATTTGTCAATTTTTTGGGTGTGGTCACGAATTAAAGTCCTTTTCGCCCTAGGACGTATATTTAAGGAAATATGGGCAAAATAACTTTTCCATATAAAAATTGCAATTTTTTTAGGTTTTGAGCGGATTATTAAATTTTTTGGGGTGTTACGAATTAAAGTCCTTTTCGCTCTAGGACGCGTATATACGAAGATATGGGCAAAATAAGATTTTCAGATAAAAATTTAAATTTTTATAGGTTTTGGGAGGATTATTCAATTTTTTTGGGGGTGGTCATGAATTAAAGTCCTTTTCGCGCTAGGGCGCTTAGTTTAGGAGATATGGGCAAAATAAGTTTTTCATATCAAAATTTAATTTTTTTAGGTTTTGGGTGGATTTGTCAATTTTTTGGGGTGGTCACGAATTAAAGTCCTTTTCGCCCTAGGACGTATATTTAAGGAGATATGGGCAAAATAACTTTTTCATATAAAAATTGCAATTTTTTTAGGTTTTGAGCGGATTATTAAATTTTTTGGGGTGTTACGAATTAAAGTCCTTTTCGCTCTAGGACGCGTATATACGAAGATATGGGCAAATTAGTTTTTCAGATAAAAATTTCAATTTTTTTAGGTTTTGGGAGGACTATTCAATTTTTTTGGGGGTGGTCATGAATTAAAGTCCTTTTCGCGCTAGGGCGCTTAGTTTAGGAGATATGGCAAAATAAGTTTTTCGTATCAAAATTTAAATTTTTTTGGGTTTTGGGTGGATTTGTCAATTTTTTGGGGGTGGTCACGAATTAAAGTCCTTTTCGCCCTAGGACGTATATTTAAGGAGATATGGGCAAAATAACTTTTTCATATAAAAATTGCAATGTTTTTAGGTTTTGAGCGGGTTATTAAATTTTTTGGGGTGTTACGAATTAAAGTTCTTTTCGCTCTAGGACGCATATATACGAAGATATGGGCAAACTAAGTTTTTCAGATAAAAATTTCATTTTTTTAGGTTTGGGAGGATTATTAATTTTTTTTTTGGGGTGGTCATGAATTAAAGTCCTTTTCGCGCTAGGGCGCTTAGTTTAGGAGATATGGGCAAAATAAGTTTTTCATATCAAAATTTAAATTTTTTTAGGTTTTGGGTGGATTTGTCAATTTTTTGGGGGTGGTCACGAATTAAAGTCCTTTTCGCCCTAGGACGTATATTTAAAGAGATATGGGCAAAATAACTTTTTCATATAAAAATTGCAATTTTTTTAGGATTTGAGCGGATTATTAAATTTTTTGGGGTGTTACAAATTAAAGTCCTTTTCGCTCTAAGACGCGTATATACGATGATATGGGCAAAATAAGTTTTTCAGATAAAAATTTCAATTTTTTTAGGTTTTGGGAGGATTATTCAATTTTTTGGGGTTGGTCATGAATTAAAGTCCTTTTCGCGCTAGGGCGCTTAGTTTAGGAGATATGGGCAAAATAAGTTTTTCATATCAAAATTTTAATTTTTTTAGGCTTTGGGTGTGGTCACGAATTAAAGTCCTTTTCGCCCTAGGACGTATATTTAAGGAGATATGGGCAAAATAACTTTTTCATATAAAAATTGCAATGTTTTTAGGTTTTGAGCGGGTTATTAAATTTTTTGGGGTGTTACGAATTAAAGTCCTTTTCGCTCTAGGACGCGTATATACGAAGATATGGGCAAACTAAGTTTTTCAGATAAAAATTTCATTTTTTTTAGGTTTGGGAGGATTATTAAATTTTTTTTTTGGGTGGTCATGAATTAAAGTCCTTTTCGCGCTAGGGCGCTTAGTTTAGGAGATATGGGCAAAATAAGTTTTTCATATCAAAATTTAAATTTTTTTAGGTTTTGGGTGGATTTGTCAATTTTTTGGGGGTGGTCACGAATTAAAGTCCTTTTCGCCCTAGGACGTATATTTAAGGAGATATGGGCAAAATAACTTTTTCATATAAAAATTGCAATTTTTTTTAGGTTTTGAGCGGATTATTAAATTTTTTGGGGTGTTACTAATTAAAGTCCTTTTCGCTCTAGGACACGTATATACGAAGATATGGGCAAAATAAGTTTTTCAGATAAAAATTTCAATTTTTCTAGGTTTTGGGAGGATTATTCAATTTTTTTGGGGTGGTCATGAATTAAAGTCGTTTTCGCGCTAGGACGCATATTTAAGGAGATATGGGCAAAATAAGTTTTTCATATCAAAATTTAAAGTTTTTTAGGGTTTGGGTGGATTTGTCAATTTTTTGGGGGTGGTATCGAATTAAAGTCCATTTCGCCCTAGGACGCATATTTAAGGAGATATGGTTAGGTTAAGGTTAGGACTGTTTGGACTGTTTTTAGGTTTTGAGTGGATTATTACATTTTTTGGGGTGTTACGAATTAAAGTCCTTTTCGCTCTAGGACGCGTATATACGAAGATATGGGCAAAATAAGTTTTTCAGATAAAAATTTCAATTTTTTTAGGTTTCGGGAGGATTATTCAATTTTTTGGGGGTGGTCATGAATTAAAGTCCTTTTCGCGCTAGGGCGCTTAGTTTAGGAGATATGGGCAAAATAAGTTTTTCATATCAAAATTTAAATTTTTTTAGGTTTTGGGTGGATTTGTCAATTTTTTGGGGGTGGTCACGAATTAAAGTTCTTTTCGCCCTAGGACGTATATTTAAGGAAATATGGGCAGAATAACTTTTTCATATAAAAATTGCCATTTTTTAGGGTTTGAGTGGATTATTAATTTTTTTGGGGTGTTACGAATTAAAGTCCTTTTCGGTCTAGGACGCGTATATACGAAGATATGGGCAAAATAAGATTTTCAGATAAAAATTTCAATTTTTTTAGGTTTTGGGAGGATTATTCAATTTTTTTGGGGGTGGTCATGAATTAAAGTCCTTTTCGCGCTAGGGCGCTTAGTTTAGGAGATATGGGCAAAATAAGTTTTTCATATCAAAATTCAAATTTTTTTAGGTTTTGGGTAGATTTGTCAATTTTTTGGCGGTGGTCACGAATTAAAGTCCATTTCGCCCTAGGACGCATATTTAAGGAGATTGGGCAAAATAACTTTTTCATATAAAAATTGCAATTTTTTAGGTTTTGAGTGGATTATTAAATTTTTTGGGGTGTTACGAATTAAAGTCCTTTTCGCTCTAGGACGCGTATATACGAAGATATGGCTAAATAAATTTTTCAGATAAAAATTTCATTTTTTTAGGTTTTGGGAGGATTATTCAATTTTTTGGGGGGTGGTCATGAATTAAAGTCCTTTTCGCGCTAGGGCGCTTAGTTTAGGAGATATGGGCAAAATAAGTTTTTCATATCAAAATTTAAATTTTTTTAGGTTTTGGGTGGATTTGTCAATTTTGGGGGGGGGGTCACGAATTAAAGTCCATTTCGCCCTAGGACGCATATTTAAGGAGATATGGGCAAAATAACTTTTTCATATAAAAATTGCAATTTTTTTAGGTTTTGAGTGGATTATTCCTTTTCGCTCTAGGACGCGTATATATGAAGATATGGGCAAAATAAGTTTTTCAGATAAAAATTTCAATTTTTTTAGGTTTTGGGAGGATTCTTCAATTTTTTTGGGGTGGTCATGAATTAAAGTCCCTTTCGCGCTAGGGCGCTTAGTTTAGGAGATATGGGCAAAATAAGTTTTTCATATCAAAATTTAAATTTTATAGGTTTTGGGTGGATTTGTCAATTTTTTGGGGGTGGTCACGAATTAAAGTCCTTTTCGCCCTAGGACGTATATTTAAGGAGATATGGGCAAAATAACTTTTTCATATAAAAAATGCAATTTTTTTAGGTTTTGAGCGGATTATTAAATTTTTTGGGGTGTTACGAATTAAAGTCCTTTTCGCTCTAGGACGCGTATATACGAAGATATGGGCAAAATAAGTTTTTCAGATAAAAATTTCATTTTTTTAGGTTTTGGGAGGATTATTCGATTTTTTTAGGGGTGGTCATGAATTAAAGTCCTTTTTGCGCTAGGGCGCTTAGTTTAAGAGATATGGGCAAAATAAGTTTTTCATATCAAAATTTAAATTTTTTTAGGTTTTGGGTGGATTTGTCAATTTTTTGGGTGTGGTCACGAATTAAAGTCATTTTCGCCCTAGGACGTATATTTAAGGAAATATGGGCAAAATAACTTTTTCATATAAAAATTGCAATTTTTTTAGGTTTTGAGCGGATTATTAAATTTTTTGGGGTGTTACGAATTAAAGTCCTTTTCGCTCTAGGACGCGTATATACGAAGATATGGGCAAAATAAGTTTTTCAGATAAAAATTTCAATTTTTTTAGGTTTTGGGAGGATTATTCGATTTTTTGGGATGTTACGAATTAAAGTCCTTTTCGCTCTAGGGCGCTTAGTTTAGGAGATATGGGCAAAATAAGTTTTTCATATCAAAATTTAAATTTTTTTAGGTTTTGGGTGGATTTGTCAATTTTTTGGGGGTGGTCACGAATTAAAGTCCTTTTCGCCCTAGGACGTACATTTAAGGAGATATGGGCAAAATAACTTTTTCATATAAAAATTGCAATTTTTTTAGGTTTTGAGCGGATTATTAAATTTTTTGGGGTGTTACGAATTAAAGTCCTTTTCGCTCTAAGACGCGTATATACGAAGATATGGCAAAATAATTTTTTCAGATAAAAATTTCAATTTTTTTAGGTTTTGGGAGGATTATTCAATTTTTTGGGGGGTGGTCATGAATTAAAGTCCTTTTCGCGCTAGGGCGCTTAGTTTAGGAGATATGGGCAAAATAAGTTTTTCATATCAAAATTTAAATTTTTTTAGGTTTTGGGTGGATTTGTCAATTTTGTGGGGGTGGTCACGAATTAAAGTCCATTTCGCCCTAGGACGCATATTTATGGAAATATGGGCAAAATAACTTTTTCATATAAAAATTGCAATTTTTTTAGGTTTTGAGTGGATTATTCCTTTTCGCTCTAGGACGCGTATATATGAAGATATGGGCAAAATAAATTTTTCAGATAAAAATTTCATTTTTTTTAGGTTTTGGGAGGATTATTCAATTTTTTTGGGGTGGTCATGAATTAAAGTCCCTTTCGCGCTAGGGCGCTTAGTTTAGGAGATATGGGCAAAATAAGTTTTTCATATCAAAATTTAAATTGTTTTAGGTTTTGGGTGGATTTGTCAATTTTTTGGGTGTGGTCACGAATTAAAGTCCTTTTCGACCTAGGACGTATATTTAAGGAAATATGGGCAAAATAACTTTTTCATATAAAAATTGCAATTTTTTTTAGGTTTTGAGCGGATTATTAAATTTTTTGGGGTGTTACGAATTAAAGTCCTTTTCGCTCTAAGACGCGTATATACGAAGATATGGCAAAATAAATTTTTCAGATAAAAATTTCAATTTTGTTAGGTTTTGGGAGGATTATTCAATTTTTTGGGGGGTGGTCATGAATTAAAGTCCTTTTCGCGCTAGGGCGCTTAGTTTAGGAGATATGGGCAAAATAAGTTTTTCATATCAAAATTTAAATTTTTTTAGGTTTTGGGTGGATTTGTCAATTTTTTGGGTGTGGTCACGAATTAAAGTCCTTTTCGCCCTAGGACGTATATTTAAGGAAATATGGGCAAAATAACTTTTTCATATAAAAATTGCAATTTTTTAGGTTTTGAGCGGATTATTAAATTTTTTGGGGTGTTACGAATTAAAGTCCTTTTCGCTCTAGGACGCGTATATACGAAGATATGGGCAAAATAAGTTTTTCAGATAAAAATTTCAATTTTTTTAGGTTTTGGGAGGATTATTCGATTTTTTTAGGGGTGGTCATGAATTAAAGTCCTTTTCGCGCTAGGGCGCTTAGTTTAGGAGATATGGGCAAAATAAGTTTTTCATATCAAAATTTAAATTCTTTTAGGTTGTGGGTGGATTTGTCAATTTTTTGGGGGTGGTCACGAATTAAAGTCCTTTTCGCCCTAGGACGTATATTTAAGGAGATATGGGCAAAATAACTGTTTCATATAAAAATTGCAATTTTTTTAGGTTTTGAGCGGATTATTAAATTTTTTTGGGTGCTACGAATTAAAGTCCTTTTCGCTCTAGGACGCGTATATACGAAGATATGGGCAAAATAAGATTTTCAGATAAAAATTTCAATTTTTTTAGGTTTTGGGAGGATTATTAAATTTTTTGGGGTGGTCATGAATTAAAGTCCTTTTCGCGCTAGGGCGCTTAGTTTAGGAGATATGGGCAAAATAAGTTTTTCATATCAAAATTTAAATTTTTTTAGGTTTTGGGTGGATTTGTCAATTTTTTGGGGGTGATCACGAATTAAAGTCCTTTTCGCCCTAGGACGTATATTTAAGGAGATATGGGCAAAATAACTTTTTCATATAAAAATTGCAATTTGTTTTAGGTTTTGAGTGGATTATTAAATTTTTTGGGGTGTTACGAATTGAAGTCCTTTTCGCTCTAGGACGCGTATATACGATGATATGGGCAAAATAAGTTTTTCAGATAAAAATTTCAATTTTTTTAGGTTTTGGGAGGATTATTCGATTTTTTGGGATGTTACGAATTAAAGTCCTTTTCGCCCTAGGACGTATATTTAAGGAAATATGGGCAAAATAACTTTTTCATATAAAAATTGCAATTTTTTTAGGTTTTGAGCGGATTATTAAATTTTTTGGGGTGTTACGAATTAAAGTCCTTTTCGCTCTAGGACGCGTATATACGAAGATATGGGCAAAATAAGTTTTTCAGATAAAAATTTAAATTTTTTTAGGTTTTGGGAGGATTATTCGATTTTTTTAGGGGTGGTCATGAATTAAAGTCCTTTTCGCGCTAGGGCGCTTAGTTTAGGACATATGGGCAAAATAAGTTTTTCATATCAAAATTTAAATTTTTTTAGGTTGTGGGTGGATTTGTCAATTTTTTGGGGGTGGTCACGAATTAAAGTCCTTTTCGCCCTAGGACGTATATTTAAGGAGATATGGGCAAAATAACTGTTTCATATAAAAATTGCAATTTTTTTAGGTTTTGAGCGGATTATTAAATTTTTTTGGGTGCTACGAATTAAAGTCCTTTTCGCTCTAGGACGTGTATATACGAAGATATGGTCAAAATAAGATTTTCAGATAAAAATTTCAATTTTTTTAGGTTTTGGGAGGATTATTCAATTTTTTTGGGGGTGGTCGTGAATTAAAGTCCTTTTCGCGCTAGGGCGCTTAGTTTAGGAGATATGGGCAAAATAAGTTTTTCATATCAAAATTTAAATTTTTTTAGGTTTTGGGTGGATTTGTCAATTTTTTGGGGGTGGTCACGAATTAAAGTCCTTTTCGCCCTAGGACGTATATTTAAGGAGATGTGGGCAAAATAACTTTGTCATATAAAAATTGCAATTTTTTTAGGTTTTGAGCAGATTATTAAATTTTTTGGGGTGCTACGAATTAAAGTCCTTTCCGCTCTAGGACGCGTATATACGAAGATATGGGCAAAATAAGATTTTCAGATATAAATTTCAATTTTTTTAGGTTTTGGGAGGATTATTAAATTTTTTGGGGTGGTCATGAATTAAAGTCCTTTTCGCGCTAGGGCGCTTTGTTTAGGAGATATGGGCAAAATAAGTTTTTCATATCAAAATTTAAATTTTTTTAGGTTTTGGGTGGATTTGTCAATTTTTTGGGGGTGATCACGAATTAAAGTCCTTTTCGCCCTAGGACGTATATTTAAGGAGATATGGGCAAAATAACTTTTTCATATAAAAATTGCAATTTTTTTTAGGTTTTGAGTGGATTATTAAATTTTTTGGGGTGTTACGAATTGAAGTCCTTTTCGCTCTGGGACGCGTATATACGAAGATATGGGCAAAATAAGTTTTTCAGATAAAAATTTCAATTTTTTTAGGTTTTGGGAGGCAAAATAAGTTTTTCAGATAAAAATTTCAATTTTTTTAGGTTTTGGGAGGATTATTCAATTTTTTTGGGGGTTGTCATGAATTAAAGTCCTTTTCGCGCTAGGGCGCTTAGTTTAGGAGATATGGGCAAAATAAGTTTTTCAGATAAAAATTTCAATTTTTTTAGGTTTTGGGAGGATTATTCAATTTTTTTGGGGGTGGTCATGAATTAAAGTCCTTTTCGCCCTAGAACGTATATTTAAGGAGAGATGGGCAAAATAACTTTTTCATATAAAAATTGCAATTTTTTTAGGTTTTGAGCGGATTATTAAATTTTTTGGGATGTTACGAATTAAAGTCCTTTTCGCTCTGGGACGCGTATATACGAAGATATGGGCAAAATAAGTTTTTCAGATAAAAATTTCAATTTTTTTAGGTTTTGGGAGGATTATTCAATTTTTTTGGGGGTTGTCATGAATTAAAGTCCTTTTCGCGCTAGGGCGCTTAGTTTAGGAGATATGGGCAAAATAAGTTTTTCATATCAAAATTTAAATTTTTTTAGGTTTTGAGTGGATTTGTCAATTTTTTGGGGGTGGTCACGAATTAAAGTCCATTTCGCCCTAGGACGCATGTTTAAGGAGATATGGGCAAAATAACTTTTTCATATACAAATTGTAATTTTTTTAGGTTTTGAGTGGATTATTAAATTTTTTGGGGTGTTACGAATTAAAGTCCTTTTCGCTCTAGGACGCGTATATACGAAGATATGGGCAAAATAAGTTTTTCAGATAAAAATTTCAATTTTTTTAGGTTTTGGGAGGATTATTCAATTTTTTTGGGGGTTGTCATGAATTAAAGTCCTTTTCGCGCTAGGGCGCTTAGTTTAGGAGATGTGGGCAAAATATGTTTTTCAGATAAAAATTTCAATTTTTTTAGGTTTTGGGAGGATTATTCAATTTTTTTGGGGGTGGTCATGAATTAAAGTCCTTTTCGCCCTAGAACGTATATTTAAGGAGAGATGGGCAAAATAACTTTTTCATATAAAAATTGCAATTTTTTTAGGTTTTGAGCGGATTATTAAATTTTTTGGGATGTTACGAATTAAAGTCCTTTTCGCTCTGGGACGCGTATATACGAAGATATGGGCAAAATAAGTTTTTCAGATAAAAATTTCAATTTTTTTAGGTTTTGGGAGGATTATTCAATTTTTTTGGGGGTTGTCATGAATTAAAGTCCTTTTCGCGCTAGGGCGCTTAGTTTAGGAGATATGGGCAAAATAAGTTTTTCATATCAAAATTTAAATTTTTTTAGGTTTTGAGTGGATTTGTCAATTTTTTGGGGGTGGTCACGAATTAAAGTCCATTTCGCCCTAGGACGCATGTTTAAGGAGATATGGGCAAAATAACTTTTTCATATAAAAATTGCAATTTTTTTAGGTTTTGAGTGGATTATTAAATTTTTTGGGGTGTTACGAATTAAAGTCCTTTTCGCTCTTGGACGCGTATATACGAAGATATGGGCAAAATAAGATTTTCAGATAAAAATTTCAATTTTTTTAGGTTTTGGGAGGATTATTCAATTTTTTTTGGGGGTGGTCATGAATTAAAGTCCTTTTCGCGCTAGGGCGCTTAGTTTAGGAGATATGGGCAAAATAAGTTTTTCATATCAAAATTTAAATTTTTTTAGGTTTTGGGTGGATTTGTCAATTTTTTGGGGGTGATCACGAATTAAAGTCCTTTTCGCCCTAGGACGTATATTTAAGGAGATATGGGCAAAATAACTTTTTCATATAAAAATTGCAATTTTTTTTAGGTTTTGAGTGGATTATTAAATTTTTTGGGGTGTTACGAATTAAAGTCCTTTTCGCTCTAGGACGCGTATATACGAAGATATGGGCAAAATAAGTTTTTCAGATAAAAATTTGTCAATTTTTTGGGTGTGGTCACGAATTAAAGTCCTTTTCGCCCTAGGGCGTATATTTAAGGAAATATGGGCAAAATAACTTTTTCATATAAAAATTGCAATTTTTTTAGGTTTTGAGCGGATTATTAAATTTTTTGGGGTGTTACGAATTAAAGTCCTTTTCGCTCTAGGACGCGTATATACGAAGATATGGGCAAAATAAGTTTTTCAGATAAAAATTTCAATTTTTTTAGGTTTTGGGAGGATTATTCGATTTTTTGGGATGTTACGAATTAAAGTCCTTTTCGCTCTAGGACGAAGATATGGGCAAAATAAGTTTTTCAGATAAAAATTTCAATTTTTTTAGGTTTTGGGAGGATTATTCAATTTTTTTGGGGTTTGTCATGAATTAAAGTCCTTTTCGCGCTAGGGCGCTTAGTTTAGGAGATATGGGCAAAATAAGTTTTTCAGATAAAAATTTCAATTTTTTTTAGGTTTTGGGAGGATTATTCAATTTTTTTGGGGGTGGTCATGAATTAAAGTCCTTTTCGCCCTAGAACGTATATTTAAGGAGAGATGGGCAAAATAACTTTTTCATATAAAAATTGCAATTTTTTTAGGTTTTGAGCGGATTATTAAATTTTTTGGGATGTTACGAATTAAAGTCCTTTTCGCTCTAGGACGCGTATATACGAAGATATGGGCAAAATAAGTTTTTCAGATAAAAATTTCAATTTTTTTAGGTTTTGGGAGGATTATTCAATTTTTTTTGGGGGTTGTCATGAATTAAAGTCCTTTTCGCGCTAGGGGGCTTAGTTTAGGAGATATGGGCAAAATAAGTTTTTCATATCAAAATTTAAATTTTTTTAGGTTTTGAGTGGATTTGTCAATTTTTTGGGGGTGGTCACGAATTAAAGTCCATTTCGCCCTAGAACGTATATTTAAGGAGATATGGGCAAAATAACTTTTTCATATAAAAATTGCAATTTTTTTAGGTTTTGAGTGGATTACTAAATTTTTTGGGGTGTTACGAATTAAAGTCCTTTTCGCTCTAGGACGCGTATATACGAAGATATGGGCAAAATAAGTTTTTCAGATAAAAATTTCAATTTTTTTAGGTTTTGGGAGGTTTATTCAATTTTTTTGGGGGTTGTCATGAATTAAAGTCCTTTTCGCGCTAGGGCGCTTAGTTTAGGCGATATGGGCAAAATAAGTTTTTCATATCAAAATTTAAATTTTTTAGGTTTTGAGTGGATTTGTCAATTTTTTGGGGGTGGTCACGAATTAAAGTCCATTTCGCCCTAGGACGCATATTTAAGGAGATATGGGCAAAATAACTTTTTCATATAAAAATTGCAATTTTTTTAGGTTTTGAGTGGATTATTAAATTTTTTGGGGTGTTACGAATTAAAGTCCTTTTCGCTCTAGGACGCGTATATACGAAGATATGGGCAAAATAAGTTTTTCAGATAAAAATTTTAATTTTTTTAGGTTTTGGGAGGATTATTCAATTTTTTTGGGGGTTGTCATGAATTAAAGTCCTTTTCGCGCTAGGGCGCTTAGTTTAGGAGATGTGGGCAAAATAAGTTTTTCAGATAAAAATTTTAATTTTTTTAGGTTTTGGGAGGATTATTCAATTTTTTTGGGGGTGGTCATGAATTAAAGTCCTTTTCGCCCTAGAACGTATATTTAAGGAGAGATGGGCAAAATAACTTTTTCATATAAAAATTGCAATTTTATTAGGTTTTGAGCGGATTATTAATTTTTTTGGGATGTTACGAATTAAAGTCCTTTTCGCTCTAGGACGCGTATATACGAAGATATGGGCAAAATAAGTTTTTCAGATAAAAATTTCAATTTTTTTAGGTTTTGGGAGGATTATTCAATTTTTTTGGGGGTTGTCATGAATTAAAGTCCTTTTCGCTCTAGGACGCGTATATACGAAGATATGGGCAAAATAAGTTTTTCAGATAAAAATTTCAATTTTTTTAGGTTTTGGGAGGATTATTCGATTTTTTGGGATGTTACGAATTAAAGTCCTTTTCGCTCTAGGACGAAGATATGGGCAAAATAAGTTTTTCAGATAAAAATTTCAATTTTTTTAGGTTTTGGGAGGATTATTCAATTTTTTTTAGGGGTTGTCATGAATTAAAGTCCTTTTCGCGCTAGGGCGCTTAGTTTAGGAGATATGGGCAAAATAAGTTTTTCAGATAAAAATTTCAATTTTTGTTTAGGTTTTGGGAGGATTATTCAATTTTTTTGGGGGTGGTCATGAATTAAAGTCCTTTTCGCCCTAGAACGTATATTTAAGGAGAGATGGGCAAAATAACTTTTTCATATAAAAATTGCAATTTTTTTAGGTTTTGAGCGGATTATTAAATTTTTTGGGATGTTAAGAATTAAAGTCCTTTTCGCTCTAGGACGCGTATATACGAAGATATGGGCAAAATAAGTTTTTCATATAAAAATTTAAATTTTTTTAGGTTTTGGGAGGATTATTCAATTTTTTTGGGGATTGTCATGAATTAAAGTCCTTTTCGCTCTAGGACGCGTATATACGAAGATATGGGCAAAATAAGTTTTTCAGATAAAAATTTCAATTTTTTTAGGGAGGATTATTCGATTTTTTGGGATGTTACGAATTAAAGTCCTTTTCGCTCTAGGACGAAGATATGGGCAAAATAAGTTTTTCAGATAAAAATTTCAATTTTTTTAGGTTTTGGGAGGATTATTCAATTTTTTTAGGGGTTGTCATGAATTAAAGTCCTTTTCGCGCTAGGGCGCTTAGTTTAGGAGATATGGGCAAAATAAGTTTTTCAGATAAAAATTTCATTTTTTTTTAGGTTTTGGGAGGATTATTCAATTTTTTGGGATGTTACGAATTAAAGTCCTTTTCGCTCTAGGACGCGTATATACGAAGATATGGGCAAAATAAGTTTTTCAGATAAAAATTTCAATTTTTTTAGGTTTTGGGAGGATTATTCAATTTTTTTGGGGGTTGTCATGAATTAAAGTCCTTTTCGCGCTAGGGCGCTTAGTTTAGGAGATGTGGGCAAAATAAGTTTTTCAGATAAAAATTTCAATTTTTTTAGGTTTTGGGAGGATTATTCAATTTTTTTGGGGTGGTCATGAATTAAAGTCCTTTTCGCCCTAGAACGTATATTTAAGGAGAGATGGGCAAAATAACTTTTTCATATAAAAATTGCAATTTTTTTAGGTTTTGAGCGGATTATTAAATTTTTTGGGATGTTACGAATTAAAGTCCTTTTCGCTCTAGGACGCGTATATACAAAGATATGGGCAAAATAAGTTGTTCAGATAAAAATTTCAATTTTTTTAGGTTTTGGGAGGATTATTCAATTTTTTTGGGGGTTGTCATGAATTAAAGTCCTTTTCGCTCTAGGACGCGTATATACGAAGATATGGGCAAAATAAGTTTTTCAGATAAAAATTTCAATTTTTTTAGGTTTTGGGAGGATTATTCGATTTTTTGGGATGTTACGAATTAAAGTCCTTTTCGCTCTAGGACGAAGATATGGGCAAAATAAGTTTTTCAGATAAAAATTTCAATTTTTTTAGGTTTTGGGAGGATTATTCAATTTTTTTAGGGGTTGTCATGAATTAAAGTCCTTTTCGCGCTAGGGCGCTTAGTTTAGGAGATATGGGCAAAATAAGTTTTTCAGATAAAAATTTCATTTTTTTTTTAGGTTTTGGGAGGATTATTCAATTTTTTTTGGGGGTGGTCATGAATTAAATTCCTTTTTGCCCTAGAACGTATATTTAAGGAGAGATGGGCAAAATAACTTTTTCATATAAAAATCGCAATTTTTTTAGGTTTTGAGCGGATTATTAAATTTTTTGGGATGTTACGAATTAAAGTCCTTTTCGCTCTAGGACGCGTATATACGAAGATATGGGCAAAATAAGTTTTTCAGATAAAAATTTTAATTTTTTTAGGTTTTGGGAGGATTATTCAATTTTTTTGGGGGTGGTCATGAATTAAAGTCCTTTTCGCCCTAGAACGTATATTTAAGGAGAGATGGGCAAAATAACTTTTTCATATAAAAATTGCAATTTTATTAGGTTTTGAGCGGATTATTAAATTTTTTGGGATGTTACGAATTAAAGTCCTTTTCGCTCTAGGACGCGTATATACGAAGATATGGGCAAAATAAGTTTTTCAGATAAAAATTTCAATTTTTTTAGGTTTTGGGAGGATTATTCAATTTTTTTGGGGGTTGTCATGAATTAAAGTCCTTTTCGCTCTAGGACGCGTATATACGAAGATATGGGCAAAATAAGTTTTTCAGATAAAAATTTCAATTTTTTTAGGTTTTGGGAGGATTATTCGATTTTTTGGGATGTTACGAATTAAAGTCCTTTTCGCTCTAGGACGAAGATATGGGCAAAATAAGTTTTTCAGATAAAAATTTCAATTTTTTTAGGTTTTGGGAGGATTATTCAATTTTTTTAGGGGTTGTCATGAATTAAAGTCCTTTTCGCGCTAGGGCGCTTAGTTTAGGAGATATGGGCAAAATAAGTTTTTCAGATAAAAATTTCAATTTTTGTTTAGGTTTTGGGAGGATTATTCAATTTTTTTGGGGGTGGTCATGAATTAAAGTCCTTTTCGCCCTAGAACGTATATTTAAGGAGAGATGGGCAAAATAACTTTTTCATATAAAAATTGCAATTTTTTTAGGTTTTGAGCGGATTATTAAATTTTTTGGGATGTTAAGAATTAAAGTCCTTTTCGCTCTAGGACGCGTATATACGAAGATATGGGCAAAATAAGTTTTTCATATAAAAATTTAAATTTTTTTAGGTTTTGGGAGGATTATTCAATTTTTTTGGGGATTGTCATGAATTAAAGTCCTTTTCGCTCTAGGACGCGTATATACGAAGATATGGGCAAAATAAGTTTTTCAGATAAAAATTTCAATTTTTTTAGGGAGGATTATTCGATTTTTTGGGATGTTACGAATTAAAGTCCTTTTCGCTCTAGGACGAAGATATGGGCAAAATAAGTTTTTCAGATAAAAATTTCAATTTTTTTAGGTTTTGGGAGGATTATTCAATTTTTTTAGGGGTTGTCATGAATTAAAGTCCTTTTCGCGCTAGGGCGCTTAGTTTAGGAGATATGGGCAAAATAAGTTTTTCAGATAAAAATTTCATTTTTTTTTAGGTTTTGGGAGGATTATTCAATTTTTTGGGATGTTACGAATTAAAGTCCTTTTCGCTCTAGGACGCGTATATACGAAGATATGGGCAAAATAAGTTTTTCAGATAAAAATTTCAATTTTTTTAGGTTTTGGGAGGATTATTCAATTTTTTTGGGGGTTGTCATGAATTAAAGTCCTTTTCGCGCTAGGGCGCTTAGTTTAGGAGATGTGGGCAAAATAAGTTTTTCAGATAAAAATTTCAATTTTTTTAGGTTTTGGGAGGATTATTCAATTTTTTTGGGGTGGTCATGAATTAAAGTCCTTTTCGCCCTAGAACGTATATTTAAGGAGAGATGGGCAAAATAACTTTTTCATATAAAAATTGCAATTTTTTTAGGTTTTGAGCGGATTATTAAATTTTTTGGGATGTTACGAATTAAAGTCCTTTTCGCTCTAGGACGCGTATATACAAAGATATGGGCAAAATAAGTTGTTCAGATAAAAATTTCAATTTTTTTAGGTTTTGGGAGGATTATTCAATTTTTTTGGGGGTTGTCATGAATTAAAGTCCTTTTCGCTCTAGGACGCGTATATACGAAGATATGGGCAAAATAAGTTTTTCAGATAAAAATTTCAATTTTTTTAGGTTTTGGGAGGATTATTCGATTTTTTGGGATGTTACGAATTAAAGTCCTTTTCGCTCTAGGACGAAGATATGGGCAAAATAAGTTTTTCAGATAAAAATTTCAATTTTTTTAGGTTTTGGGAGGATTATTCAATTTTTTTGGGGGTTGTCATGAATTAAAGTCCTTTTCGCGCTAGGGCGCTTAGTTTAGGAGATGTGGGCAAAATAAGTTTTTCAGATAAAAATTTTATTTTTTTTAGGTTTTGGGAGGATTATTCAATTTTTTTGGGGGTGGTCATGAATTAAAGTCCTTTTCGCCCTAGAACGTATATTTAAGGAGAGATGGGCAAAATAACTTTTTCATATAAAAATTGCAATTTTTTTAGGTTTTGAGCGGATTATTAAATTTTTTGGGATGTTACGAATTAAAGTCCTTTTCGCTCTAGGACGCGTATATACGAAGATATGGGCAAAATAAGTTTTTCATATAAAAATTTCAATTTTTTTAGGTTTTGGGAGGATTATTCAATTTTTTTGGGGGTTGTCATGAATTAAAGTCCTTTTCGCGCTAGGGCGCTTAGTTTAGGAGATATGGGCAAAATAAGTTTTTCATATCAAAATTTAAATTTTTTTAGGTTTTGAGTGGATTTGTCAATTTTTTGGGGGTGGTCACGAATTAAAGTCCATTTCGCCCTAGGACGCATATTTAAGGAGATATGGGCAAAATAACTTTTTCATATAAAAATTGCATTTTTTTTAGGTTTTGAGCGGATTATTAAATTTTTTGGGATGTTACGAATTAAAGTCCTTTTCGCTCTAGGACGCGTATATACGAAGATATGGGCAAAATAAGTTTTTCAGATAAAAATTTCAATTTTTTTAGGTTTTGGGAGGATTATTCAATTTTTTTGGGGGTTGTCATGAATTAAAGTCCTTTTCGCTCTAGGACGCGTATATACGAAGATATGGGCAAAATAAGTTTTTCAGATAAAAATTTCAATTTTTTTAGGTTTTGGGAGGATTATTCGATTTTTTGGGATGTTACGAATTAAAGTCCTTTTCGCGCTAGGGCGCTTAGTTTAGGAGATGTGGGCAAAATAAGTTTTTCAGATAAAAATTTCAATTTTTTTAGGTTTTGGGAGGATTATTAAATTTTTTTGGGGGTTGTCATGAATTAAAGTCCTTTTCGCGCTAGGGCGCTTAGTTTAGGAGATGTGGGCAAAATAAGTTTTTCAGATAAAAATTTCAATTTTTTTAGGTTTTGGGAGGATTATTCAATTTTTTTGGGGGTTGTCATGAATTAAAGTCCTTTTCGCGCTAGGGCGCTTAGTTTAGGAGATATGGGCAAAATAAGTTTTTCAGATAAAAATTTCAATTTTTTTAGGTTTTGGGAGGATTATTAATTTTTTTGGGGTGTTACGAATTAAAGTCCTTTTCGCTCTAGGACGCGTATATACGAAGATATGGGCAAAATAAGTTTTTCAGATAAAAATTTCAATTTTTTTAGGTTTTGGGAGGATTATTCAATTTTTTTGGGGGTGGTCATGAATTAAAGTCCTTTTCGCCCTAGAACGTATATTTAAGGAGAGATGGGCAAAATAACTTTTTCATATAAAAATTGCAATTTTTTTAGGTTTTGAGCGGATTATTAAATTTTTTGGGATGTTACGAATTAAAGTCCTTTTCGCTCTAGGACACGTATATACGAAGATATGGGCAACATAAGTTTTTCAGATAAAAATTTCAATTTTTTTAGGTTTTGGGAGGATTATTCAATTTTTTTGGGGGTTGTCATGAATTAAAGTCCTTTTCGCGCTAGGGCGCTTAGTTTAGGAGATGTGGGCAAAATAAGTTTTTCAGATAAAAATTTCAATTTTTTTAGGTTTTGGGAGGATTATTCAATTTTTTTGGGGGTGGTCATGAATTAAAGTCCTTTTCGCCCTAGAACGTATATTTAAGAGAGATGGGCAAAATAACTTTTTCATATAAAAATTGCAATTTTTTTAGGTTTTGAGCGGATTATTAAATTTTTTGGGATGTTACGAATTAAAGTCCTTTTCGCTCTAGGACGCGTATATACGAAGATATGGGCAAAATAAGATTTTCATATAAAAATTTCAATTTTTTTAGGTTTTGGGAGGATTATTCAATTTTTTTGGGGGTTGTCATGAATTAAAGTCCTTTTCGCGCTAGGGCGCTTAGTTTAGGAGATATGGGCAAAATAAGTTTTTCATATCAAAATTTAAATTTGTAGGTTTTGAGTGGATTTATCAATTTTTTGGGGGTGGTCACGCATTAAAGTCCATTTCGCCCTAGGACGCATATTTAAGGAGATATGGCCAAAATAACTTTTTCATATAAAAATTGCAATTTTTTTAGGTTTTGAGTGGATTATTAAATTTTTTGGGGTGTTACGAATTAAAGTCCTTTTCGCTCTAGGACGCGTATATACGAAGATATAGGCAAAATAAGTTTTTCAGATAAAAATTTCAATTTTTTTAGGTTTTGGGAGGATTATTCAATTGTTTTGGGGGTGGTCATGAATTAAAGTCCTTTTCGCGCTAGGGCGCTTAGTTTAGGAGATATGGGCAAAACAAGTTTTTCATATCAAAATTTAAATTTTTTTAGGTTTTGGGTGGATTTGTCAATTTTTTGGGGGTGGTCACGAATTAAAGTCCTTTTCGCCCTAGGACGTATATTTAAGGAGATGTGGGCAAAATAACTTTGTCATATAAAAATTGCAATTTTTTTAGGTTTTGAGCGTATTATTAAATTTTTTGGGGTGCTACGAATTAAAGTCCTTTTCGCTCTAGGACGCGTATATACGAAGATATGGGCAAAATAAGATTTTCAGATAAAAATTTCAATTTTTTTAGGTTTTGGGAGGATTATTCAATTTTTTTGGGGGTGGTCATGAATTAAAGTCCTTTTCGCGCTAGGGCGCTTAGTATAGGAGATATGGGCAAAATAAGTGTTTCATAACAAAATTTAAATTTTTTTAGGTTTTGGGTGGATTTGTCAATTTTTTGGGGGTGGTCACGAATTAAAGTCCATTTCGCCCTAGGACGCATATTTAAGGAGATATGGGCAAAATAACTTTTTCATATAAAAATTGCAATTTTTTTAGGTATTGAGTGGATTATTAAATTTTTTTGGGGTGTTACGAATTAAAGTCCTTTTCGCTCTAGGACGCGTATATACGAAGATATGGGCAAAATAAGTTTTTCAGATAAAAATTTGTCAATTTTTTGGGTGTGGTCACGAATTAAAGTCCTTTTCGCCCTACGACGTGTATTTAAGGAAATATGGGCAAAATAACTTTTTCATATAAAAATTTGTGGGATGTTACGAATTAAAGTCCTTTTCGCTCTAGGACGAAGATATGGGCAAAATAAGTTTTTCAGATAAAAATTTCAATTTTTTTAGGTTTTGGGAGGATTATTCAATTTTTTTGGGGGTTGTCATGAATTAAAGTCCTTTTCGCGCTAGGGCGCTTAGTTTAGGAGATATGGGCAAAATAAGTTTTTCAGATAAAAATTTCAATTTTTTTAGGTTTTGGGAGGATTATTCAATTTTTTTGGGGGTGGTCATGAATTAAAGTCCTTTTCGCCCTAGAACGTATATTTAAGGAGAGATGGGCAAAATAACTTTTTCATATAAAAATTGCAATTTTTTTAGGTTTTGAGCGGATTATTAAATTTTTTGGGATGTTACGAATTAAAGTCCTTTTCGCTCTATGACGCGTCTATACGAAGATATGGGCAAAATAAGTTTTTCAGATAAAAATTTAAATTTTTTTAGGTTTTGGGAGGATTATTCAATTTTTTGGGGGTTGTCATGAATTAAAGTCCTTTTCGCGCTAGGGCGCTTAGTTTAGGAGATATGGGCAAAATAAGATTTTCATATCAAAATTTAAATTTTTTTAGGTTTTGAGTGGATTTGTCAATTTTTTGGGGGTGGTCACGAATTAAAGTCCATTTCGCCCTAGGACGCATATTTAAGGAGATATGGGCAAAATAACTTTTTCATATAAAAATTGCAATTTTTTTAGGTTTTGAGTGGATTATTAAATTTTTTGGGGTGTTACGAATTAAAGTCCTTTTCACTCTAGGACGCGTTTATACGAAGATATGGGCAAAATAAGTTTGTCAGATAAAAATTTCAATTTTTTTAGGTTTTGGGAGGATTATTCAATTTTTTTGGGGGTTGTCATGAATTAAATCCTTTTCGCGCTAGGGCGCTTAGTTTAGGAGATGTGGGCAAAATAAGTTTTTCAGATAAAAATTTCAATTTTTTTAGGTTTTGGGAGGATTATTCAATTTTTTTGGGAGTGGTCATGAATTAAAGTCCTTTTCGCCCTAGAACGTATATTTAAGGAGAGATGGGCAAAATAACTTTTTCATATAAAAATTGCAATTTTTTTAGGTTTTGAGCGGATTATTAAATTTTTTGGGATGTTACGAATTAAAGTCCTTTTCGCTCTAGGACGCGTATATACGAAGATATGGGCAAAATAAGTTTTTCAGATAAAAATTTCAATTTTTTTTAGGTTTTGGGAGGATTATTCAATTTTTTTGGGGGTTGTCATGAATTAAAGTCCTTTTCGCGCTAGGGCGCTTAGGTTAGGACATAAAATAAGTTAATCATATCAAAATTTAATTTTTTTAGGTTTTGAGTGGATTTGTCAATTTTTTGGGGGTGGTCACGAATTAAAGTCCTTTTCGCCCTAGGAC
The DNA here is from genome assembly GCF_050003625.1 of Haematobia irritans. Classification (NCBI taxonomy): domain Eukaryota; kingdom Metazoa; phylum Arthropoda; class Insecta; order Diptera; family Muscidae; genus Haematobia; species Haematobia irritans. The sequence continues at coordinate 69,055,688 of NC_134400.1, read as the reverse complement.
GCATATTTAAGGAGATATGGGCAAAATAACTTTTTCATATAAAAATTGCATTTTTTTTAGGTTTTGAGCGGATTATTAAATTTTTTTGGGGTGTTACGAATTAAAGTCCTTTTCGCTCTAGGACGCGTATATACGAAGATATGGGCAAAATAAGTTTTTCAGATAAAAATTTCAATTTTTTTAGGTTTTGGGAGGATTATTCAATTTTTTTGGGGGTGGTCATGAATTAAAGTCCTTTTCGCGCTAGGGCGCTTAGTTTACGAGATATGGGCAAAATAAGTTTTTCATATCAAAATTTAAATTTTTTTAGGTTTTGGGTGGATTTGTCAATTTTTTGGGGGTGGTCACGAATTAAAGTCCATTTCGCCCTAGGACGCATATTTAAGGAGATATGGGCAAAATAATGTTTCATATAAAAATTGAAATTTTTTTAGGTTTTGAGTGGATTATTAAATTTTTTGGGGTGTTACGAATTAAAGTCCTTTTCGCTCTAGGACGCGTATATACGAAGATATAGGCAAAATAAGTTTTTCAGATTAAAAATTCATTTTTTTTAGGTTTTGGGAGGATTATTCAATTGTTTTGGGGGTGGTCATGAATTAAAGTCCTTTTCGCGCTAGGGCGCTTAGTTTAGGAGCTATGGGCAAAATAAGTTTTTCATATCAAAATTTAAATTTTTTTAGGTTTTGGGTGGATTTATCAATTTTTTGGGGGTGGTCACGAATTAAAGTCCATTTCGCCCTAGGACGTATATTTAAGGAGATATGGGCAAAATAACTTTTTCATATAAAAATTGCAATTTTTTTAGGTTTTGAGTGGATTATTAAATTTTTGGGGGTGTTACGAATTAAAGTCCTTTTCGCTCTAGGACGCGTATATACGAAGATATAGGCAAAATAAGTTTTTCAGATAAAAATTTCAATTTTTTTAGGTTTTGGGAGGATTATTCAATTGTTTTGGGGGTGGTCATGAATTAAAGTCCTTTTCGCGCTAGGGCGCTTAGTTTAGGAGATATGGGCAAAAAAAGTTTTTCATATCAAAATTTAATTTTTTTTAGGTTTCGGGTGGATTTGTCAATTTTTTGGGGGTGGTCACGAATTAAAGTCCTTTTCGCCCTAGGACGTATATTTAAGGAGATGTGGGCAAAATAACTTTGTCATATAAAAATTGCAATTTTTTTAGGTTTTGAGCGGATTATTAAATTTTTTGGGGTGCTACGAATTAAAGTCCTTTTCGCTCTAGGACGCGTATATACGAAGATATGGGCAAAATAAGATTTTCAGATAAAAATTTCAATTTTTTTGGGGGTGGTCATGAATTAAAGTCCTTTTCGCGCTAGGGCGCTTAGTTTAGGAGATATGGGCAAAATAAGTGCTTCATAACAAAATTTAAATTTTTTTAGGTTTTGGGTGGATTTGTCAATTTTTTGGGGGTGGTCACGAATTAAAGTCCATTTCGCCCTAGGACGCATATTTAAGGAGATATGGGCAAAATAACTTTTTCATATAAAAATTGCAATTTTTTTAGGTTTTGAGTGGATTATTAAATTTTTTTGGGGTGTTACGAATTAAAGTCCTTTTCGCTCTAGGACGCGTATATATGAAGATATGGGCAAAATAAGTTTTTCAGATAAAAATTTGTCAATTTTTTGGGTGTGGTCACGAATTAAAGTCCTTTTCGCCCTACGACGTGTATTTAAGGAAATATGGGCAAAATAACTTTTTCATATAAAAATTGCAATTTTTTTAGGTTTTGAGCGGATTATTAAATTTTTTGGGGTGTTACGAATTAAAGTCCTTTTCGCTCTAGGACGCGTATATACGAAGATATGGGCAAAATAAGTTTTTCAGATAAAAATTTCAATTTTTTTAGGTTTTGGGAGGATTATTCGATTTTTTGGGATGTTACGAATTAAAGTCCTTTTCGCTCTAGGACGAAGATATGGGCAAAATAAGTTTTTCACATAAAAAATTTCAATTTTTTTAGGTTTTGGGAGGATTATTCAATTTTTTTGGGGGTTGTCATGAATTAAAGTCCTTTTCGCGCTAGGGCGCTTAGTTTAGGAGATATGGGCAAAATAAGTTTTTCAGATAAAAATTTCAATTTTTTTAGGTTTTGGGAGGATTATTCAATTTTTTTGGGGGTGGTCATGAATTAAAGTCCTTTTCGCCCTAGAACGTATATTTAAGGAGAGATGGGCAAAATAACTTTTTCATATAAAAATTGCAATTTTTTTAGGTTTTGAGCGGATTATTAAATTTTTTGGGATGTTACGAATTAAAGTCCTTTTCGCTCTAGGACGCGTCTATACGAAGATATGGGCAAAATAAGTTTTTCAGATAAAAATTTCAATTTTTTTAGGTTTTGGGAGGATTATTCAATTTTTTTGGGGGTTGTCATGAATTAAATCCTTTTCGCGCTAGGGCGCTTAGTTTAGGAGATGTGGGCAAAATAAGTTTTTCAGATAAAAATTTCAATTTTTTTAGGTTTTGGGAGGATTATTCAATTTTTTTGGGGGTTGTCATGAATTAAAGTCCTTTTCGCGCTAGGGCGCTTAGTTTAGGACATATGGGCAAAATAAGTTAATCATATCAAAATTTAATTTTTTTTAGGTTTTGAGTGGATTTGTCAATTTTTTGGGGGTGGTCACGAATTAAAGTCCTTTTCGCCCTAGGACGCATATTTAAGGAGATATGGGCAAAATAACTTTTTCATATAAAAATTGCATTTTTTTTAGGTTTTGAGTGGATTATTAAATTTTTTGGGGTGTTACGAATTAAAGTCCTTTTCGCTCTAGGACGCGTATATACGAAGATATGGGCAAAATAAGTTTTTCAGATAAAAATTTCAATTTTTTTAGGTTTTGGGAGGATTATTCAATTTTTTTGGGGGTGGTCATGAATTAAAGTCCTTTTCGCGCTAGGGCGCTTAGTTTACGAGATATGGGCAAAATAAGTTTTTCATATCAAAATTTAAATTTTTTTAGGTTTTGGGTGGATTTGTCAATTTTTTGGGGGTGGTCACGAATTAAAGTCCATTTCGCCCTAGGACGCATATTTAAGGAGATATGGGCAAAATAATTTTTCATATAAAAATTGCAATTTTTTTAGGTTTTGAGTGGATTATTAAATTTTTTGGGGTGTTACGAATTAAAGTCCTTTTCGCTCTAGGACGCGTATATACGAAGATATAGGCAAAATAAGTTTTTCAGATAAAAATTTCAATTTTTTTAGGTTTTGGGAGGATTATTCAATTGTTTTGGGGGTGGTCATGAATTAAAGTCCTTTTCGCGCTAGGGCGCTTAGTTTAGGAGCTATGGGCAAAATAAGTTTTTCATATCAAAATTTAAATTTTTTTTAGGTTTTGGGTGGATTTTTCAATTTTTTGGGGGTGGTCACGAATTAAAGTCCATTTCGCCCTAGTACGCATATTTAAGGAGATATGGGCAAAATAACTTTTTCATATAAAAATTGCAATTTTTTTTAGGTTTTGAGTGGATTATTAAATTTTTTGGGGTGTTACGAATTAAAGTCCTTTTCGCTCTAGGACGCGTATATACGAAGATATGGGCAAAATTAGTTTTTCAGATAAAAATTTCAATTTTTTTTAGGTTTTGGGAGGATTATTCAATTTTTTGGGGGGTGGTCATGAATTAAAGTCCTTTTCGCGCTAGGGCGCTTAGTTTAGTAGATATGGGCAAAATAAGTTTTTCATATCAAAATTTAAATTTTTTTAGGTTTTGGGTGGATTTGTCAATTTTTGGGGGTGGTCACGAATTAAAGTCCATTTCGCCCTAGGACGCATATTTAAGGAGATATGGGCAAAATAACTTTTTCAGATAAAAATTTCAATTTTTTTAGGTTTTGGGAGGATTATTAAATTTTTTGGGGTGTTACGAATTAAAGTCCTTTTCGCTCTAGGACGCGTATATACGAAGATATGGGCAAAATAACTTTTTCATATAAAAATTTCAATTTTTTTAGGTTTTGGGAGGATTATTCAATTTTTTTGGGGGTGGTCATGAATTAAAGTCCTTTTCGCGCTAGGGCGCTTAGTTTAGGAGATATGGGCAAAATAAGTTTTTCATATCAAAATTTAAATTTTTTTAGGTTTTGGGTGGATTTGTCAATTTTTTGGGGGTGGTCACGAATTAAAGTCCATTTCGCCCTAGGACGCATATTTAAGGAGATATGGGCAAAATAATTTTTCATATAAAAATTGCAATTTTTTTAGGTTTTGAGTGGATTATTAAATTTTTTGGGGTGTTACGAATTAAAGTCCTTTTCGCTCTAGGACGCGTATATACGAAGATATAGGCAAAATAAGTTTTTCAGATTAAAAATTCAATTTTTTTAGGTTTTGGGAGGATTATTCAATTGTTTTGGGGGTGGTCATGAATTAAAGTCCTTTTCGCGCTAGGGCGCTTAGTTTAGGAGCTATGGGCAAAATAAGTTTTTCATATCAAAATTTAAATTTTTTTAGGTTTTGGGTGGATTTATCAATTTTTTGGGGGTGGTCACGAATTAAAGTCCATTTCGCCCTAGGACGTATATTTAAGGAGATATGGGCAAAATAACTTTTTCATATAAAAATTGCAATTTTTTTAGGTTTTGAGTGGATTATTAAATTTTTGGGGGTGTTACGAATTAAAGTCCTTTTCGCTCTAGGACGCGTATATACGAAGATATAGGCAAAATAAGTTTTTCAGATAAAAATTTCAATTTTTTTAGGTTTTGGGAGGATTATTCAATTGTTTTGGGGGTAGTCATGAATTAAAGTCCTTTTCGCGCTAGGGCGCTTAGTTTAGGAGATATGGGCAAAAAAAGTTTTTCATATCAAAATTTAAATTTTTTTAGGCTTTGGGTGGATTTGTCAATTTTTTGGGGGTGGTCACGAATTAAAGTCCTTTTCGCCCTAGGACGTATATTAAGGAGATGTGGGCAAAATAACTTTGTCATATAAAAATTGCAATTTTTTTAGGTTTTGAGCGGATTATTAAATTTTTGGGGTGCTACGAATTAAAGTCCTTTTCGCTCTAGGACGCGTATATACGAAGATATGGGCAAAATAAGATTTTCAGATAAAAATTTCAATTTTTTTAGGTTTTGGGAGGATTATTCAATTTTTTTGGGGGTGGTCATGAATTAAAGTCCTTTTCGCGCTAGGGCGCTTAGTTTAGGAGATATGGGCAAAATAAGTGCTTCATAACAAAATTTAAATTTTTTTAGGTTTTGGGTGGATTTGTCAATTTTTTGGGGGTGGTCACGAATTAAAGTCCATTTCGCCCTAGGACGCATATTTAAGGAGATATGGGCAAAATAACTTTTTCATATAAAAATTGCAATTTTTTTAGGTTTTGAGTGGATTATTAAATTTTTTTGGGGTGTTACGAATTAAAGTCCTTTTCGCTCTAGGACGCGTATATACGAAGATATGGGCAAAATAAGTTTTTCAGATAAAAATTTGTCAATTTTTTGGGTGTGGTCACGAATTAAAGTCCTTTTCGCCCTACGACGTGTATTTAAGGAAATATGGGCAAAATAACTTTTTCATATAAAAATTGCAATTTTTTTAGGTTTTGAGCGGATTATTAAATTTTTTGGGGTGTTACGAATTAAAGTCCTTTTCGCTCTAGGACGCGTATATACGAAGATATGGGCAAAATAAGTTTTTCAGATAAAAATTTCAATTTTTTTAGGTTTTAGGAGGATTATTCAATTTTTTTGGGGGTTGTCATGAATTAAATCCTTTTCGCGCTAGGGCGCTTAGTTTAGGAGATGTGGGCAAAATAAATTTTTCAGATAAAAATTTCAATTTTTTTAGGTTTTGGGAGGATTATTCAATTTTTTTGGGGGTTGTCATGAATTAAAGTCCTTTTCGCGCTAGGGCGCTTAGTTTAGGACATATGGGCAAAATAAGTTAATCATATCAAAATTTAATTTTTTTTAGGTTTTGAGTGGATTTGTCAATTTTTTGGGGGTGGTCACGAATTAAAGTCCTTTTCGCCCTAGGACGCATATTTAAGGAGATATGGGCAAAATAACTTTTTCATATAAAAATTGCATTTTTTTAGGTTTTGAGTGGATTATTAAATTTTTTGGGGTGTTACGAATTAAAGTCCTTTTCGCTCTAGGACGCGTATATACGAAGATATGGGCAAAATAAGTTTTTCAGATAAAAATTTCAATTTTTTTAGGTTTTGGGAGGATTATTCAATTTTTTTGGGGGTGGTCATGAATAAAAGTCCTTTTCGCGCTAGGGCGCTTAGTTTACGAGATATGGGCAAAATAAGTTTTTCATATGAAAATTTAAATTTTTTTAGGTTTTGGGTGGATTTGTCAATTTTTTGGGGGTGGTCACGAATTAAAGTCCATTTCGCCCTAGGACGCATATTTAAGGAGATATGGGCAAAATAATTGTTCATATAAAAATTGCAATTTTTTTAGGTTTTGAGTGGATTATTAAATTTTTTGGGGTGTTACGAATTAAAGTCCTTTTCGCTCTAGGACGCGTATATACGAAGATATAGGCAAAATAAGTTTTTCAGATAAAAATTTCAATTTTTTTAGGTTTTGGGAGGATTATTCAATTTTTTTGGGGGTGGTCATGAATTAAAGTCCTTTTCGCGCTAGGGCGCTTAGTTTAGGAGATATGGGCAAAATAAGTTTTTCATATCAAAATTTAAATTTTTTTAGGTTTTGGGTGGATTTGTCAATTTTTGGGGGTGGTCACGAATTAAAGTCCATTTCGCCCTAGGACGCATATTTAAGGAGATATGGGCAAAATAACTTTTTCAGATAAAAATTTCAATTTTTTTAGGTTTTGGGAGGATTATTAAATTTTTTGGGGTGTTACGAATTAAAGTCCTTTTCGCTCTAGGACGCGTATATACGAAGATATGGGCAAAATAAGTTTTTCAGATAAAAATTTCAATTTTTTTAGGTTTTGGGAGGATTATTCAATTTTTTTGGGGGTGGTCATGAATTAAAGTCCTTTTCGCGCTAGGGCGCTTATTTTACGAGATATGGGCAAAATAAGTTTTTCATATCAAAATTTAAATTTTTTTAGGTTTTGGGTGGATTTGTCAATTTTTTGGGGGTGGTCACGAATTAAAGTCCATTTCGCCCTAGGACGCATATTTAAGGAGATATGGGCAAAATAACTTTTTCATATAAAAATTGCAATTTTTTTAGGTTTTGAGTGGATTATTAAATTTTTTTGGGGTGTTACGAATTAAAGTCCTTTTCGCTCTAGGACGCGTATATACGAAGATATGGGCAAAATAAGTTTTTCAGATAAAAATTTGTCAATTTTTTGGGTGTGGTCACGAATTAAAGTCCTTTTCGCCCTACGACGTGTATTTAAGGAAATATGGGCAAAATAACTTTTTCATATAAAAATTGCAATTTTTTTAGGTTTTGAGCGGATTATTAAATTTTTTGGGGTGTTACGAATTAAAGTCCTTTTCGCTCTAGGACGCGTATATACGAAGATATGGGCAAAATAAGTTTTTCAGATAAAAATTTCAATTTTTTTAGGTTTTGGGAGGATTATTCAATTTTTTTGGGGGTTGTCATGAATTAAAGTCCTTTTCGCGCTAGGGCGCTTAGTTTAGGAGATATGGGCAAAATAAGTTTTTCAGATAAAAATTTCAATTTTTTTAGGTTTTGGGAGGATTATTCAATTTTTTGGGGGTGGTCATGAATTAAAGTCCTTTTCGCCCTAGAACGTATATTTAAGGATAGATGGGCAAAATAACTTTTTCATATAAAAATTGCAATTTTTTTAGGTTTTGAGCGGATTATTAAATTTTTTGGGATGTTACGAATTAAAGTCCTTTTCGCTCTAGGACGCGTCTATACGAAGATACGGGCAAAATAAGTTTTTCAGATAAAAATTTCAATTTTTTTAGGTTTTGGGAGGATTATTCAATTTTTTTGGGGGTTGTCATGAATTAAAGTCCTTTTCGCGCTAGGGCGCTTAGTTTAGGAGATATGGGCAAAATAAGATTTTCATATCAAAATTTAAATTTTTTTAGGTTTTGAGTGGATTTGTCAATTTTTTGGGGGTGGTCACGAATTAAAGTCCATTTCGCCCTAGGACGCATATTTAAGGAGATATGGGCAAAATAACTTTTTCATATAAAAATTGCAATTTTTTTAGGTTTTGAGTGGATTATTAAATTTTTTGGGGTGCTACGAATTAAAGTCCTTTTCGCTCTAGGACGCGTATATACGAAGATATGGGCAAAATAAGTTTTTCAGATAAAAATTTCAATTTTTTTAGGTTTTGGGAGGATTATTCAATTTTTTTGGGGGTTGTCATGAATTAAATCCTTTTCGCGCTAGGTCGCTTAGTTTAGGAGATGTGGGCAAAATAAGTTTTTCAGATAAAAATTTCAATTTTTTTAGGTTTTGGGAGGATTATTCAATTTTTTTGGGGGTTGTCATGAATTAAAGTCCTTTTCGCGCTAGGGCGCTTAGTTTAGGACATATGGGCAAAATAAGTTAATCATATCAAAATTTAATTTTTTTTAGGTTTTGAGTGGATTTGTCAATTTTTTGGGGGTGGTCACGAATTAAAGTCCTTTTCGCCCTAGGACGCATATTTAAGGAGATATGGGCAAAATAACTTTTTCATATAAAAATTGCATTTTTTTAGGTTTTGAGTGGATTATTAAATTTTTTGGGGTGTTACGAATTAAAGTCCTTTTCGCTCTAGGACGCGTATATACGAAGATATGGGCAAAATAAGTTTTTCAGATAAAAATTTCAATTTTTTTAGGTTTTGGGAGGATTATTCAATTTTTTTGGGGGTGGTCATGAATTAAAGTCCTTTTCGCGCTAGGGCGCTTAGTTTACGAGATATGGGCAAAATAAGTTTTTCATATCAAAATTTAAATTTTTTTAGGTTTTGGGTGGATTTGTCAATTTTTTGGGGGTGGTCACGAATTAAAGTCCATGTCGCCCTAGGACGCATATTTAAGGAGATATGGGCAAAATAATTTTTCATATAAAAATTGCAATTTTTTTAGGTTTTGAGTGGATTATTAAATTTTTTGGGGTGTTACGAATTAAAGTCCTTTTCGCTCTAGGACGCGTATATACGAAGATATAGGCAAAATAAGTTTTTCAGATAAAAATTTCAATTTTTTTAGGTTTTGGGAGGATTATTCAATTTTTTTGGGGGTGGTCATGAATTAAAGTCCTTTTCGCGCTAGGGCGCTTAGTTTAGGAGATATTGGCAAAATAAGTTTTTCATATCAAAATTTAATTTTTTTTAGGTTTTGGGTGGATTTGTCAATTTTTGGGGGTGGTCACGAATTAAAGTCCATTTCGCCCTAGGACGCATATTTAAGGAGATATGGGCAAAATAACTTTTTCAGATAAAAATTTCAATTTTTTTAGGTTTTGGGAGGATTATTAAATTTTTTGGGGTGTTACGAATTAAAGTCCTTTTCGCTCTAGGACGCGTATATACGAAGATATGGGCAAAATAAGTTTTTCAGATAAAAATTTCAATTTTTTTAGGTTTTGGGAGGATTATTCAATTTTTTTGGGGGTGGTCATGAATTAAAGTCCTTTTCGCGCTGGTCATGAATTAAAGTCCTTTTCGCCCTAGAACGTATATTTAAGGATAGATGGGCAAAATAACTTTTTCATATAAAAATTGCAATTTTTTTAGGTTTTGAGCGGATTATTAAATTTTTTGGGATGTTACGAATTAAAGTCCTTTTCGCTCTAGGACGCGTCTATACGAAGATACGGGCAAAATAAGTTTTTCAGATAAAAATTTCAATTTTTTTAGGTTTTGGGAGGATTATTCAATTTTTTTGGGGGTTGTCATGAATTAAAGTCCTTTTCGCGCTAGGGCGCTTAGTTTAGGAGATATGGGCAAAATAAGATTTTCATATCAAAATTTAAATTTTTTTAGGTTTTGAGTGGATTTGTCAATTTTTTGGGGGTGGTCACGAATTAAAGTCCATTTCGCCCTAGGACGCATATTTAAGGAGATATGGGCAAAATAACTTTTTCATATAAAAATTGCAATTTTTTTAGGTTTTGAGTGGATTATTAAATTTTTTGGGGTGTTACGAATTAAAGTCCTTTTCGCTCTAGGATGCGTATATACGAAGATATGGGCAAAATAAGTTTTTCAGATAAAAATTTCAATTTTTTTAGGTTTTGGGAGGATTATTCAATTTTTTTGGGGGTTGTCATGAATTAAATCCTTTTCGCGCTAGGTCGCTTAGTTTAGGAGATGTGGGCAAAATAAGTTTTTCAGATAAAAATTTCAATTTTTTTAGGTTTTGGGAGGATTATTCAATTTTTTTGGGGGTTGTCATGAATTAAAGTCCTTTTCGCGCTAGGGCGCTTAGTTTAGGACATATGGGCAAAATAAGTTAATCATATCAAAATTTAATTTTTTTTAGGTTTTGAGTGGATTTGTCAATTTTTTGGGGGTGGTCACGAATTAAAGTCCTTTTCGCCCTAGGACGCATATTTAAGGAGATATGGGCAAAATAACTTTTTCATATAAAAATTGCATTTTTTTAGGTTTTGAGTGGATTATTAAATTTTTTGGGGTGTTACGAATTAAAGTCCTTTTCGCTCTAGGACGCGTATATACGAAGATATGGGCAAAATAAGTTTTTCAGATAAAAATTTCAATTTTTTTAGGTTTTGGGAGGATTATTCAATTTTTTTGGGGGTGGTCATGAATTAAAGTCCTTTTCGCGCTAGGGCGCTTAGTTTACGAGATATGGGCAAAATAAGTTTTTCATATCAAAATTTAAATTTTTTTAGGTTTTGGGTGGATTTGTCAATTTTTTGGGGGTGGTCACGAATTAAAGTCCATGTCGCCCTAGGACGCATATTTAAGGAGATATGGGCAAAATAATTTTTCATATAAAAATTGCAATTTTTTTAGGTTTTGAGTGGATTATTAAATTTTTTGGGGTGTTACGAATTAAAGTCCTTTTCGCTCTAGGACGCGTATATACGAAGATATAGGCAAAATAAGTTTTTCAGATAAAAATTTCAATTTTTTTAGGTTTTGGGAGGATTATTCAATTTTTTTGGGGGTGGTCATGAATTAAAGTCCTTTTCGCGCTAGGGCGCTTAGTTTAGGAGATATTGGCAAAATAAGTTTTTCATATCAAAATTTAAATTTTTTTAGGTTTTGGGTGGATTTGTCAATTTTTGGGGGTGGTCACGAATTAAAGTCCATTTCGCCCTAGGACGCATATTTAAGGAGATATGGGCAAAATAACTTTTTCAGATAAAAATTTCAATTTTTTTAGGTTTTGGGAGGATTATTAAATTTTTTGGGGTGTTACGAATTAAAGTCCTTTTCGCTCTAGGACGCGTATATACGAAGATATGGGCAAAATAAGTTTTTCAGATAAAAATTTCAATTTTTTTAGGTTTTGGGAGGATTATTCAATTTTTTTGGGGGTGGTCATGAATTAAAGTCCTTTTCGCGCTAGGGCGCTTAGTTTACGAGATATGGGCAAAATAAGTTTTTCATATCAAAATTTAAATTTTTTTAGGTTTTGGGTGGATTTGTCAATTTTTTGGGGGTGGTCACGAATTAAAGTCCATTTCGCCCTAGGACGCATATTTAAGGAGATATGGGCAAAATAATTTTTCATATAAAAATTGCAATTTTTTTAGATTTTGAGTGGATTATTAAATTTTTTGGGGTGTTACGAATTAAAGTCCTTTTCGCTCTAGGACGCGTATATACGAAGATATAGGCAAAATAAGTTTTTCAGATTAAAAATTCAATTTTTTTAGGTTTTGGGAGGATTATTCAATTGTTTTGGGGGTGGTCATGAATTAAAGTCCTTTTCGCGCTAGGGCGCTTAGTTTAGGAGCTATGGGCAAAATAAGTTTTTCATATCAAAATTTAAATTTTTTTAGGTTTTGGGTGGATTTATCAATTTTTTGGGGGTGGTCACGAATTAAAGTCCATTTCGCCCTAGGACGTATATTTAAGGAGATATGGGCAAAATAACTTTTTCATATAAAAATTGCAATTTTTTTAGGTTTTGAGTGGATTATTAAATTTTTGGGGGTGTTACGAATTAAAGTCCTTTTCGCTCTAGGGCGCGTATATACGAAGATATAGGCAAAATAAGTTTTTCAGATAAAAATTTCAATTTTTTTAGGTTTTGGGAGGATTATTCAATTGTTTTGGGGGTGGTCATGAATTAAAGTCCTTTTCGCGCTAGGGCGCTTAGTTTAGGAGATATGGGCAAAAAAAGTTTTTCATATCAAAATTTAAATTTTTTTAGGTTTTGGGTGGATTTGTCAATTTTTTGGGGGTGGTCACGAATTAAAGTCCTTTTCGCCCTAGGACGTATATTTAAGGAGATGTGGGCAAAATAACTTTGTCATATAAAAATTGCAATTTTTTTAGGTTTTGAGCGGATTATTAAATTTTTTGGGGTGCTACGAATTAAAGTCCTTTTCGCTCTAGGACGCGTATATACGAAGATATGGGCAAAATAAGATTTTCAGAAAAAAATTTCAATTTTTTTAGGTTTTGGGAGGATTATTCAATTTTTTTGGGGGTGGTCATGAATTAAAGTCCTTTTCGCGCTAGGGCGCTTAGTTTAGGAGATATGGGCAAAATAAGTGCTTCATAACAAAATTTAAATTTTTTTAGGTTTTGGGTGGATTTGTCAATTTTTTGGGGGTGGTCACGAATTAAAGTCCATTTCGCCCTAGGACGCATATTTAAGGAGATATGGGCAAAATAACTTTTTCATATAAAAATTGCAATTTTTTTAGGTTTTGAGTGGATTATTAAATTTTTTTGGGGTGTTACGAATTAAAGTCCTTTTCGCTCTAGGACGCGTATATACGAAGATATGGGCAAAATAAGTTTTTCAGATAAAAATTTGTCAATTTTTTGGGTGTGGTCACGAATTAAGGTCCTTTTCGCCCTACGACGTGTATTTAAGGAAATATGGGCAAAATAACTTTTTCATATAAAAATTGCAATTTTTTTAGGTTTTGAGCGGATTATTAAATTTTTTGGGGTGTTACGAATTACAGTCCTTTTCGCTCTAGGACGCGTATATACGAAGATATGGGCAAAATAAGTTTTTCAGATAAAAATTTCAATTTTTTTAGGTTTTGGGAGGATTATTCGATTTTTTGGGATGTTACGAATTAAAGTCCTTTTCGCTCTAGGACGAAGATATGGGCAAAATAAGTTTTTCAGATAAAAATTTCAATTTTTTTAGGTTTTGGGAGGATTATTCAATTTTTTTGGGGGTTGTCATGAATTAAAGTCCTTTTCGCGCTAGGGCGCTTAGTTTAGGAGATATGGGCAAAATAAGTTTTTCAGATAAAAATTTCAATTTTTTTAGGTTTTGGGAGGATTATTCAATTTTTTTGGGGGTGGTCATGAATTAAAGTCCTTTTCGCCCTAGAACGTATATTTAAGGATAGATGGGCAAAATAACTTTTTCATATAAAAATTGCAATTTTTTTAGGTTTTGAGCGGATTATTAAATTTTTTGGGATGTTACGAATTAAAGTCCTTTTCGCTCTAGGACGCGTCTATACGAAGATATGGGCAAAATAAGTTTTTCAGATAAAAATTTCAATTTTTTTAGGTTTTGGGAGGATTATTCAATTTTTTTGGGGGTTGTCATGAATTAAAGTCCTTTTCGCGCTAGGGCGCTTAGTTTAGGAGATATGGGCAAAATAAGATTTTCATATCAAAATTTAAATTTTTTTAGGTTTTGAGTGGATTTGTCAATTTTTTGGGGGTGGTCACGAATTAAAGTCCATTTCGCCCTAGGACGCATATTTAAGGAGATATGGGCAAAATAACTTTTTCATATAAAAATTGCAATTTTTTTAGGTTTTGAGTGGATTATTAAATTTTTTGGGGTGTTACGAATTAAAGTCCTTTTCGCTCTAGGACGCGTATATACGAAGATATGGGCAAAATAAGTTTTTCAGATAAAAATTTCATTTTTTTTAGGTTTTGGGAGGATTATTCAATTTTTTTGGGGGTTGTCATGAATTAAATCCTTTTCGCGCTAGGGCGCTTAGTTTAGGAGATGTGGGCAAAATAAGTTTTTCAGATAAAAATTTCAATTTTTTTAGGTTTTGGGAGGATTATTCAATTTTTTTGGGGGTTGTCATGAATTAAAGTCCTTTTCGCGCTAGGGCGCTTAGTTTAGGACATATGGGCAAAATAAGTTAATCATATCAAAATTTAATTTTTTTTAGGTTTTGAGTGGATTTGTCAATTTTTTGGGGGTGGTCACGAATTAAAGTCCTTTTCGCCCTAGGACGCATATTTAAGGAGATATGGGCAAAATAACTTTTTCATATAAAAATTGCATTTTTTTAGGTTTTGAGTGGATTATTAAATTTTTTGGGGTGTTACGAATTAAAGTCCTTTTCGCTCTAGGACGCGTATATACGAAGATATGGGCAAAATAAGTTTTTCAGATAAAAATTTCAATTTTTTTAGGTTTTGGGAGGATTATTCAATTTTTTTGGGGGTGGTCATGAATTAAAGTCCTTTTCGCGCTAGGGCGCTTAGTTTACGAGATATGGGCAAAATAAGTTTTTCATATCAAAATTTAAATTTTTTTAGGTTTTGGGTGGATTTGTCAATTTTTTGGGGGTGGTCACGAATTAAAGTCCATTTCGCCCTAGGACGCATATTTAAGGAGATATGGGCAAAATAATTTTTCATATAAAAATTGCAATTTTTTTAGGTTTTGAGTGGATTATTAAATTTTTTGGGGTGTTACGAATTAAAGTCCTTTTCGCTCTAGGACGCGTATATACGAAGATATAGGCAAAATAAGTTTTTCAGATAAAAATTTCAATTTTTTTAAGGTTTTGGGAGGATTATTCAATTTTTTTGGGGGTGGTCATGAATTAAAGTCCTTTTCGCGCTAGGGCGCTTAGTTTAGGAGATATGGGCAAAATAAGTTTTTCATATCAAAATTTAAATTTTTTTAGGTTTTGGGTGGATTTGTCAATTTTTGGGGGTGGTCACGAATTAAAGTCCATTTCGCCCTAGGACGCATATTTAAGGAGATATGGGCAAAATAACTTTTTTAGATAAAAATTTCAATTTTTTTAGGTTTTGGGAGGATTATTAAATTTTTTGGGGTGTTACGAATTAAAGTCCTTTTCGCTCTAGGACGCGTATATACGAAGATATGGGCAAAATAACTTTTTCATATAAAAATTTCAATTTTTTTAGGTTTTGGGAGGATTATTCAATTTTTTTGGGGGTGGTCATGAATTAAAGTCCTTTTCGCGCTAGGGCGCTTAGTTTACGAGATATGGGCAAAATAAGTTTTTCATATCAAAATTTAAATTTTTTTAGGTTTTGGGTGGATTTGTCAATTTTTTGGGGGTGGTCACGAATTAAAGTCCATTTCGCCCTAGGACGCATATTTAAGGAGATATGGGCAAAATAATTTTTCATATAAAAATTGCAATTTTGTTAGGTTTTGAGTGGATTATTAAATTTTTGGGGGTGTTACGAATTAAAGTCCTTTTCGCTCTAGGACGCGTATATACGAAGATATAGGCAAAATAAGTTTTTCAGATAAAAATTTCAATTTTTTTAGGTTTTGGGAGGATTATTCAATTGTTTTGGGGGTGGTCATGAATTAAAGTCCTTTTCGCGCTAGGGCGCTTAGTTTAGGAGATATGGGCAAAAAAAGTTTTTCATATCAAAATTTAAATTTTTTTAGGTTTTGGGTGGATTTGTCAATTTTTTGGGGGTGGTCACGAATTAAAGTCCTTTTCGCCCTAGGACGTATATTTAAGGAGATGTGGGCAAAATAACTTTGTCATATAAAAATTGCAATTTTTTTAGGTTTTGAGCGGATTATTAAATTTTTTGGGGTGCTACGAATTAAAGTCCTTTTCGCTCTAGGACGCGTATATACGAAGATATGGGCAAAATAAGATTTTCAGATAAAAATTTCAATTTTTTTAGGTTTTGGGAGGATTATTCAATTTTTTTGGGGGTGGTCATGAATTAAAGTCCTTTTCGCGCTAGGGCGCTTAGTTTAGGAGATATGGGCAAAATAAGTGCTTCATAACAAAATTTAAATTTTTTTAGGTTTTGGGTGGATTTGTCAATTTTTTGGGGGTGGTCACGAATTAAAGTCCATTTCGCCCTAGGACGCATATTTAAGGAGATATGGGCAAAATAACTTTTTCATATAAAAATTGCAATTTTTTTAGGTTTTGAGTGGATTATTAAATTTTTTTGGGGTGTTACGAATTAAAGTCCTTTTCGCTCTAGGACGCGTATATACGAAGATATGGGCAAAATAAGTTTTTCAGATAAAAATTTGTCAATTTTTTGGGTGTGGTCACGAATTAAAGTCCTTTTCGCCCTACGACGTGTATTTAAAGAAATATGGGCAAAATAACTTTTTCATATAAAAATTGCAATTTTTTTAGGTTTTGAGCGGATTATTAAATTTTTTGGGGTGTTACGAATTAAAGTCCTTTTCGCTCTAGGACGCGTATATACGAAGATATGGGCAAAATAAGTTTTTCAGATAAAAATTTCAATTTTTTTAGGTTTTGGGAGGATTATTCAATTTTTTTGGGGGTGGTCATGAATTAAAGTCCTTTTCGCGCTAGGGCGCTTAGTTTACGAGATATGGGCAAAATAAGTTTTTCATATCAAAATTTAAATTTTTTTAGGTTTTGGGTGGATTTGTCAATTTTTTGGGGGTGGTCACGAATTAAAGTCCATTTCGCCCTAGGACGCATATTTAAGGAGATATGGGCAAAATAATTTTTCATATAAAAATTGCAATTTTTTTAGGTTTTGAGTGGATTATTAAATTTTTTGGGGTGTTACGAATTAAAGTCCTTTTCGCTCTAGGACGCGTATATACGAAGATATAGGCAAAATAAGTTTTTCAGATAAAAATTTCAATTTTTTTAAGGTTTTGGGAGGATTATTCAATTTTTTTGGGGGTGGTCATGAATTAAAGTCCTTTTCGCGCTAGGGCGCTTAGTTTAGGAGATATGGGCAAAATAAGTTTTTCATATCAAAATTTAAATTTTTTTAGGTTTTGGGTGGATTTGTCAATTTTTGGGGGTGGTCACGAATTAAAGTCCATTTCGCCCTAGGACGCATATTTAAGGAGATATGGGCAAAATAACTTTTTTAGATAAAAATTTCAATTTTTTTAGGTTTTGGGAGGATTATTAAATTTTTTGGGGTGTTACGAATTAAAGTCCTTTTCGCTCTAGGACGCGTATATACGAAGATATGGGCAAAATAAGTTTTTCAGATAAAAATTTGTCAATTTTTTGGGTGTGGTCACGAATTAAAGTCCTTTTCGCCCTACGACGTGTATTTAAAGAAATATGGGCAAAATAACTTTTTCATATAAAAATTGCAATTTTTTTAGGTTTTGAGCGGATTATTAAATTTTTTGGGGTGTTACGAATTAAAGTCCTTTTCGCTCTAGGACGCGTATATACGAAGATATGGGCAAAATAAGTTTTTCAGATAAAAATTTCAATTTTTTTAGGTTTTGGGAGGATTATTCAATTTTTTTGGGGGTGGTCATGAATTAAAGTCCTTTTCGCGCTAGGGCGCTTAGTTTACGAGATATGGGCAAAATAAGTTTTTCATATCAAAATTTAAATTTTTTTAGGTTTTGGGTGGATTTGTCAATTTTTTGGGGGTGGTCACGAATTAAAGTCCATTTCGCCCTAGGACGCATATTTAAGGAGATATGGGCAAAATAATTTTTCATATAAAAATTGCAATTTTTTTAGGTTTTGAGTGGATTATTAAATTTTTTGGGGTGTTACGAATTAAAGTCCTTTTCGCTCTAGGACGCGTATATACGAAGATATAGGCAAAATAAGTTTTTCAGATAAAAATTTCAATTTTTTTAAGGTTTTGGGAGGATTATTCAATTTTTTTGGGGGTGGTCATGAATTAAAGTCCTTTTCGCGCTAGGGCGCTTAGTTTAGGAGATATGGGCAAAATAAGTTTTTCATATCAAAATTTAAATTTTTTTAGGTTTTGGGTGGATTTGTCAATTTTTGGGGGTGGTCACGAATTAAAGTCCATTTCGCCCTAGGACGCATATTTAAGGAGATATGGGCAAAATAACTTTTTTAGATAAAAATTTCAATTTTTTTAGGTTTTGGGAGGATTATTAAATTTTTTGGGGTGTTACGAATTAAAGTCCTTTTCGCTCTAGGACGCGTATATACGAAGATATGGGCAAAATAAGTTTTTCAGATAAAAATTTGTCAATTTTTTGGGTGTGGTCACGAATTAAAGTCCTTTTCGCCCTACGACGTGTATTTAAAGAAATATGGGCAAAATAACTTTTTCATATAAAAATTGCAATTTTTTTAGGTTTTGAGCGGATTATTAAATTTTTTGGGGTGTTACGAATTAAAGTCCTTTTCGCTCTAGGACGCGTATATACGAAGATATGGGCAAAATAAGTTTTTCAGATAAAAATTTCAATTTTTTTAGGTTTTGGGAGGATTATTCAATTTTTTTGGGGGTGGTCATGAATTAAAGTCCTTTTCGCGCTAGGGCGCTTAGTTTACGAGATATGGGCAAAATAAGTTTTTCATATCAAAATTTAAATTTTTTTAGGTTTTGGGTGGATTTGTCAATTTTTTGGGGGTGGTCACGAATTAAAGTCCATTTCGCCCTAGGACGCATATTTAAGGAGATATGGGCAAAATAATTTTTCATATAAAAATTGCAATTTTTTTAGGTTTTGAGTGGATTATTAAATTTTTTGGGGTGTTACGAATTAAAGTCCTTTTCGCTCTAGGACGCGTATATACGAAGATATAGGCAAAATAAGTTTTTCAGATAAAAATTTCAATTTTTTTAAGGTTTTGGGAGGATTATTCAATTTTTTTGGGGGTGGTCATGAATTAAAGTCCTTTTCGCGCTAGGGCGCTTAGTTTAGGAGATATGGGCAAAATAAGTTTTTCATATCAAAATTTAAATTTTTTTAGGTTTTGGGTGGATTTGTCAATTTTTGGGGGTGGTCACGAATTAAAGTCCATTTCGCCCTAGGACGCATATTTAAGGAGATATGGGCAAAATAACTTTTTTAGATAAAAATTTCAATTTTTTTAGGTTTTGGGAGGATTATTAAATTTTTTGGGGTGTTACGAATTAAAGTCCTTTTCGCTCTAGGACGCGTATATACGAAGATATGGGCAAAATAACTTTTTCATATAAAAATTTCAATTTTTTTAGGTTTTGGGAGGATTATTCAATTTTTTTGGGGGTGGTCATGAATTAAAGTCCTTTTCGCGCTAGGGCGCTTAGTTTACGAGATATGGGCAAAATAAGTTTTTCATATCAAAATTTAAATTTTTTTAGGTTTTGGGTGGATTTGTCAATTTTTTGGGGGTGGTCACGAATTAAAGTCCATTTCGCCCTAGGACGCATATTTAAGGAGATATGGGCAAAATAATTTTTCATATAAAAATTGCAATTTTGTTAGGTTTTGAGTGGATTATTAAATTTTTGGGGGTGTTACGAATTAAAGTCCTTTTCGCTCTAGGACGCGTATATACGAAGATATAGGCAAAATAAGTTTTTCAGATAAAAATTTCAATTTTTTTAGGTTTTGGGAGGATTATTCAATTGTTTTGGGGGTGGTCATGAATTAAAGTCCTTTTCGCGCTAGGGCGCTTAGTTTAGGAGATATGGGCAAAAAAAGTTTTTCATATCAAAATTTAAATTTTTTTAGGTTTTGGGTGGATTTGTCAATTTTTTGGGGGTGGTCACGAATTAAAGTCCTTTTCGCCCTAGGACGTATATTTAAGGAGATGTGGGCAAAATAACTTTGTCATATAAAAATTGCAATTTTTTTAGGTTTTGAGCGGATTATTAAATTTTTTGGGGTGCTACGAATTAAAGTCCTTTTCGCTCTAGGACGCGTATATACGAAGATATGGGCAAAATAAGATTTTCAGATAAAAATTTCAATTTTTTTAGGTTTTGGGAGGATTATTCAATTTTTTTGGGGGTGGTCATGAATTAAAGTCCTTTTCGCGCTAGGGCGCTTAGTTTAGGAGATATGGGCAAAATAAGTGCTTCATAACAAAATTTAAATTTTTTTAGGTTTTGGGTGGATTTGTCAATTTTTTGGGGGTGGTCACGAATTAAAGTCCATTTCGCCCTAGGACGCATATTTAAGGAGATATGGGCAAAATAACTTTTTCATATAAAAATTGCAATTTTTTTAGGTTTTGAGTGGATTATTAAATTTTTTTGGGGTGTTACGAATTAAAGTCCTTTTCGCTCTAGGACGCGTATATACGAAGATATGGGCAAAATAAGTTTTTCAGATAAAAATTTGTCAATTTTTTGGGTGTGGTCACGAATTAAAGTCCTTTTCGCCCTACGACGTGTATTTAAAGAAATATGGGCAAAATAACTTTTTCATATAAAAATTGCAATTTTTTTAGGTTTTGAGCGGATTATTAAATTTTTTGGGGTGTTACGAATTAAAGTCCTTTTCGCTCTAGGACGCGTATATACGAAGATATGGGCAAAATAAGTTTTTCAGATAAAAATTTCAATTTTTTTAGGTTTTGGGAGGATTATTCGATTTTTTGGGATGTTACGAATTAAAGTCCTTTTCGCTCTAGGACGAAGATATGGGCAAAATAAGTTTTTCACATAAAAAATTTCAATTTTTTTAGGTTTTGGGAGGATTATTCAATTTTTTTGGGGGTTGTCATGAATTAAAGTCCTTTTCGCGCTAGGGCGCTTAGTTTAGGAGATATGGGCAAAATAAGTTTTTCAGATAAAAATTTCAATTTTTTTAGGTTTTGGGAGGATTATTCAATTTTTTTGGGGGTGGTCATGAATTAAAGTCCTTTTCGCCCTAGAACGTATATTTAAGGATAGATGGGCAAAATAACTTTTTCATATAAAAATTGCAATTTTTTTAGGTTTTGAGCGGATTATTAAATTTTTTGGGATGTTACGAATTAAAGTCCTTTTCGCTCTAGGACGCGTCTATACGAAGATATGGGCAAAATAAGTTTTTCAGATAAAAATTTCAATTTTTTTAGGTTTTGGGAGGATTATTCAATTTTTTTGGGGGTTGTCATGAATTAAAGTCCTTTTCGCGCTAGGGCGCTTAGTTTAGGAGTTATGGGCAAAATAAGATTTTCATATCAAAATTTAAATTTTTTTAGGTTTTGAGTGGATTTGTCAATTTTTTGGGGGTGGTCACGAATTAAAGTCCATTTCGCCCTAGGACGCATATTTAAGGAGATATGGGCAAAATAACTTTTTCATATAAAAATTGCAATTTTTTTAGGTTTTGAGTGGATTATTAAATTTTTTGGGGTGTTACGAATTAAAGTCCTTTTCGCTCTAGGACGCGTATATACGAAGATATGGGCAAAATAAGTTTTTCAGATAAAAATTTCAATTTTTTTAGGTTTTGGGAGGATTATTCAATTTTTTTGGGGGTTGTCATGAATTAAATCCTTTTCGCGCTAGGGCGCTTAGTTTAGGAGATGTGGGCAAAATAAGTTTTTCAGATAAAAATTTCAATTTTTTTAGGTTTTGGGAGGATTATTCAATTTTTTTGGGGGTTGTCATGAATTAAAGTCCTTTTCGCGCTAGGGCGCTTAGTTTAGGACATATGGGCAAAATAAGTTAATCATATCAAAATTTAATTTTTTTTAGGTTTTGAGTGGATTTGTCAATTTTTTGGGGGTGGTCACGAATTAAAGTCCTTTTCGCCCTAGGACGCATATTTAAGGAGATATGGGCAAAATAACTTTTTCATATAAAAATTGCATTTTTTTAGGTTTTGAGTGGATTATTAAATTTTTTGGGGTGTTACGAATTAAAGTCCTTTTCGCTCTAGGACGCGTATATACGAAGATATGGGCAAAATAAGTTTTTCAGATAAAAATTTCAATTTTTTTAGGTTTTGGGAGGATTATTCAATTTTTTTGGGGGTGGTCATGAATTAAAGTCCTTTTCGCGCTAGGGCGCTTAGTTTACGAGATATGGGCAAAATAAGTTTTTCATATCAAAATTTAAATTTTTTTAGGTTTTGGGTGGATTTGTCAATTTTTTGGGGGTGGTCACGAATTAAAGTCCATTTCGCCCTAGGACGCATATTTAAGGAGATATGGGCAAAATAATTTTTCATATAAAAATTGCAATTTTTTTAGGTTTTGAGTGGATTATTAAATTTTTGGGGTGTTACGAATTAAAGTCCTTTTCGCTCTAGGACGCGTATATACGAAGATATAGGCAAAATAAGTTTTTCAGATAAAAATTTCAATTTTTTTAGGTTTTGGGAGGATTATTCAATTTTTTTGGGGGTGGTCATGAATTAAAGTCCTTTTCGCGCTAGGGCGCTTAGTTTAGGAGATATGGGCAAAATAAGTTTTTCAGATAAAAATTTCAATTTTTTTAGGTTTTGGGAGGATTATTCAATTTTTTTGGGGGTTGTCATGAATTAAAGTCCTTTTCGCGCTAGGGCGCTTAGTTTAGGACATATGGGCAAAATAAGTTAATCATATCAAAATTTAATTTTTTTTAGGTTTTGAGTGGATTTGTCAATTTTTTGGGGGTGGTCACGAATTAAAGTCCTTTTCGCCCTAGGACGCATATTTAAGGAGATATGGGCAAAATAACTTTTTCATATAAAAATTGCATTTTTTTAGGTTTTGAGTGGATTATTAAATTTTTTGGGGTGTTACGAATTAAAGTCCTTTTCGCTCTAGGACGCGTATATACGAAGATATGGGCAAAATAAGTTTTTCAGATAAAAATTTCAATTTTTTTAGGTTTTGGGAGGATTATTCAATTTTTTTGGGGGTGGTCATGAATTAAAGTCCTTTTCGCGCTAGGGCGCTTAGTTTACGAGATATGGGCAAAATAAGTTTTTCATATCAAAATTTAAATTTTTTTAGGTTTTGGGTGGATTTGTCAATTTTTTGGGGGTGGTCACGAATTAAAGTCCATTTCGCCCTAGGACGCATATTTAAGGAGATATGGGCAAAATAATTTTTCATATAAAAATTGCAATTTTTTTAGGTTTTGAGTGGATTATTAAATTTTTGGGGTGTTACGAATTAAAGTCCTTTTCGCTCTAGGACGCGTATATACGAAGATATAGGCAAAATAAGTTTTTCAGATAAAAATTTCAATTTTTTTAGGTTTTGGGAGGATTATTCAATTTTTTTGGGGGTGGTCATGAATTAAAGTCCTTTTCGCGCTAGGGCGCTTAGTTTAGGAGATATGGGCAAAATAAGTTTTTCATATCAAAATTTAAATTTTTTTAGGTTTTGGGTGGATTTGTCAATTTTTGGGGGTGGTCACGAATTAAAGTCCATTTCGCCCTAGGACGCATATTTAAGGAGATATGGGCAAAATAACTTTTTCAGATAAAAATTTCAATTTTTTTAGGTTTTGGGAGGATTATTAAATTTTTTGGGGTGTTACGAATTAAAGTCCTTTTCGCTCTAGGACGCGTATATACGAAGATATGGGCAAAATAACTTTTTCATATAAAAATTTCAATTTTTTTAGGTTTTGGGAGGATTATTCAATTTTTTTGGGGGTGGTCATGAATTAAAGTCCTTTTCGCGCTAGGGCGCTTAGTTTACGAGATATGGGCAAAATAAGTTTTTCATATCAAAATTTAAATTTTTTTAGGTTTTGGGTGGATTTGTCAATTTTTTGGGGGTGGTCACGAATTAAAGTCCATTTCGCCCTAGGACGCATATTTAAGGAGATATGGGCAAAATAATTTTTCATATAAAAATTGCAATTTTTTTAGGTTTTGAGTGGATTATTAAATTTTTTGGGGTGTTACGAATTAAAGTCCTTTTCGCTCTAGGACGCGTATATACGAAGATATAGGCAAAATAAGTTTTTCAGATTAAAAATTCAATTTTTTTAGGTTTTGGGAGGATTATTCAATTGTTTTGGGGGTGGTCATGAATTAAAGTCCTTTTCGCGCTAGGGCGCTTAGTTTAGGAGCTATGGGCAAAATAAGTTTTTCATATCAAAATTTAAATTTTTTTAGGTTTTGGGTGGATTTATCAATTTTTTGGGGGTGGTCACGAATTAAAGTCCATTTCGCCCTAGGACGTATATTTAAGGAGATATGGGCAAAATAACTTTTTCATATAAAAATTGCAATTTTTTTAGGTTTTGAGTGGATTATTAAATTTTTGGGGGTGTTACGAATTAAAGTCCTTTTCGCTCTAGGACGCGTATATACGAAGATATAGGCAAAATAAGTTTTTCAGATAAAAATTTCAATTTTTTTAGGTTTTGGGAGGATTATTCAATTGTTTTGGGGGTGGTCATGAATTAAAGTCCTTTTCGCGCTAGGGCGCTTAGTTTAGGAGATATGGGCAAAAAAAGTTTTTCATATCAAAATTTAAATTTTTTTAGGTTTTGGGTGGATTTGTCAATTTTTTGGGGGTGGTCACGAATTAAAGTCCTTTTCGCCCTAGGACGTATATTTAAGGAGATGTGGGCAAAATAACTTTGTCATATAAAAATTGCAATTTTTTTAGGTTTTGAGCGGATTATTAAATTTTTTGGGGTGCTACGAATTAAAGTCCTTTTCGCTCTAGGACGCGTATATACGAAGATATGGGCAAAATAAGATTTTCAGATAAAAATTTCAATTTTTTTAGGTTTTGGGAGGATTATTCAATTTTTTTGGGGGTGGTCATGAATTAAAGTCCTTTTCGCGCTAGGGCGCTTAGTTTAGGAGATATGGGCAAAATAAGTGCTTCATAACAAAATTTAAATTTTTTTAGGTTTTGGGTGGATTTGTCAATTTTTTGGGGGTGGTCACGAATTAAAGTCCATTTCGCCCTAGGACGCATATTTAAGGAGATATGGGCAAAATAACTTTTTCATATAAAAATTGCAATTTTTTTAGGTTTTGAGTGGATTATTAAATTTTTTTGGGGTGTTACGAATTAAAGTCCTTTTCGCTCTAGGACGCGTATATACGAAGATATGGGCAAAATAAGTTTTTCAGATAAAAATTTGTCAATTTTTTGGGTGTGGTCACGAATTAAAGTCCTTTTCGCCCTACGACGTGTATTTAAGGAAATATGGGCAAAATAACTTTTTCATATAAAAATTGCAATTTTTTTAGGTTTTGAGCGGATTATTAAATTTTTTGGGGTGTTACGAATTAAAGTCCTTTTCGCTCTAGGACGCGTATATACGAAGATATGGGCAAAATAAGTTTTTCAGATAAAAATTTAAATTTTTTTAGGTTTTGGGAGGATTATTCGATTTTTTGGGATGTTACGAATTAAAGTCCTTTTCGCTCTAGGACGAAGATATGGGCAAAATAAGTTTTTCACATAAAAAATTTCAATTTTTTTAGGTTTTGGGAGGATTATTCAATTTTTTTGGGGGTTGTCATGAATTAAAGTCCTTTTCGCGCTAGGGCGCTTAGTTTAGGAGATATGGGCAAAATAAGTTTTTCAGATAAAAATTTCAATTTTTTTAGGTTTTGGGAGGATTATTCAATTTTTTTGGGGGTGGTCATGAATTAAAGTCCTTTTCGCCCTAGAACGTATATTTAAGGATAGATGGGCAAAATAACTTTTTCATATAAAAATTGCAATTTTTTTAGGTTTTGAGCGGATTATTAAATTTTTTGGGATGTTACGAAGTAAAGTCCTTTTCGCTCTAGGACGCGTCTATACGAAGATATGGGCAAAATAAGTTTTTCAGATAAAAATTTCAATTTTTTTAGGTTTTGGGAGGATTATTCAATTTTTTTGGGGGTTGTCATGAATTAAAGTCCTTTTCGCGCTAGGGCGCTTAGTTTAGGAGATATGGGCAAAATAAGATTTTCATATCAAAATTTAAATTTTTTTAGGTTTTGAGTTGATTTGTCAATTTTTTGGGGGTGGTCACGAATTAAAGTCCATTTCGCCCTAGGACGCATATTTAAGGAGATATGGGCAAAATAACTTTTTCATATAAAAATTGCAATTTTTTTAGGTTTTGAGTGGATTATTAAATTTTTTGGGGTGTTACGAATTAAAGTCCTTTTCGCTCTAGGACGCGTATATACGAAGATATGGGCAAAATAAGTTTTTCAGATACAAATTTCAATTTTTTTAGGTTTTGGGAGGATTATTCAATTTTTTTGGGGGTTGTCATGAATTAAATCCTTTTCGCGCTAGGGCGCTTAGTTTAGGAGATGTGGGCAAAATAAGTTTTTCAGATAAAAATTTCAATTTCTTTAGGTTTTGGGAGGATTATTCAATTTTTTTGGGGGTTGTCATGAATTAAAGTCCTTTTCGCGCTAGGGCGCTTAGTTTAGGACATATGGGCAAAATAAGTTAATCATATCAAAATTTAATTTTTTTTAGGTTTTGAGTGGATTTGTCAATTTTTTGGGGGTGGTCACGAATTAAAGTCCTTTTCGCCCTAGGACGCATATTTAAGGAGATATGGGCAAAATAACTTTTTCATATAAAAATTACATTTTTTTAGGTTTTGAGTGGATTATTAAATTTTTGGGGTGTTACGAATTAAAGTTCTTTTCGCTCTAGGACGCGTATATACGAAGATATGGGCAAAATAAGTTTTTCAGATAAAAATTTCAATTTTTTTAGGTTTTGGGAGGATTATTCAATTTTTTTGGGGGTGGTCATGAATTAAAGTCCTTTTCGCGCTAGGGCGCTTAGTTTACGAGATATGGGCAAAATAAGTTTTTCATATCAAAATTTAAATTTTTTTAGGTTTTGGGTGGATTTGTCAATTTTTTGGGGGTGGTCACGAATTAAAGTCCATTTCGCCCTAGGACGCATATTTAAGGAGATATGGGCAAAATAATTTTTCATATAAAAATTGCAATTTTTTTAGGTTTTGAGTGGATTATTAAATTTTTTGGGGTGTTACGAATTAAAGTCCTTTTCGCTCTAGGACGCGTATATACGAAGATATAGGCAAAATAAGTTTTTCAGATAAAAATTTCAATTTTTTTAGGTTTTGGGAGGATTATTCAATTTTTTTGGGGGTGGTCATGAATTAAAGTCCTTTTCGCGCTAGGGCGCTTAGTTTAGGAGATATGGGCAAAATAAGTTTTTCATATCAAAATTTAAATTTTTTTAGGTTTTGGGTGGATTTGTCAATTTTTGGGGGTGGTCACGAATTAAAGTCCATTTCGCCCTAGGACGCATATTTAAGGAGATATGGGCAAAATAACTTTTTCAGATAAAAATTTCAATTTTTTTAGGTTTTGGGAGGATTATTAAATTTTTTGGGGTGTTACGAATTAAAGTCCTTTTCGCTCTAGGACGCGTATATACGAAGATATGGGCAAAATAACTTTTTCATATAAAAATTTCAATTTTTTTAGGTTTTGGGAGGATTATTCAATTTTTTGGGGGTGGTCATGAATTAAAGTCCTTTTCGCGCTAGGGCGCTTAGTTTACGAGATATGGGCAAAATAAGTTTTTCATATCAAAATTTAAATTTTTTTAGGTTTTGGGTGGATTTGTCAATTTTTTGGGGGTGGTCACGAATTAAAGTCCATTTCGCCCTAGGACGCATATTTAAGGAGATATGGGCAAAATAATTTTTCATATAAAAATTGCAATTTTTTTAGGTTTTGAGTGGATTATTAAATTTTTTGGGGTGTTACGAATTAAAGTCCTTTTCGCTCTAGGACGCGTATATACGAAGATATAGGCAAAATAAGTTTTTCAGATTAAAAATTCAATTTTTTTAGGTTTTGGGAGGATTATTCAATTGTTTTGGGGGTGGTCATGAATTAAAGTCCTTTTCGCGCTAGGGCGCTTAGTTTAGGAGCTATGGGCAAAATAAGTTTTTCATATCAAAATTTAAATTTTTTTAGGTTTTGGGTGGATTTGTCAATTTTTGGGGGTGGTCACGAATTAAAGTCCATTTCGCCCTAGGACGCATATTTAAGGAGATATGGGCAAAATAACTTTTTCAGATAAAAATTTCAATTTTTTTAGGTTTTGGGAGGATTATTAAATTTTTTGGGGTGTTACGAATTAAAGTCCTTTTCGCTCTAGGACGCGTATATACGAAGATATGGGCAAAATAACTTTTTCATATAAAAATTTCAATTTTTTTAGGTTTTGGGAGGATTATTCAATTTTTTTGGGGGTGGTCATGAATTAAAGTCCTTTTCGCGCTAGGGCGCTTAGTTTACGAGATATGGGCAAAATAAGTTTTTCATATCAAAATTTAAATTTTTTTAGGTTTTGGGTGGATTTGTCAATTTTTTGGGGGTGGTCACGAATTAAAGTCCATTTCGCCCTAGGACGCATATTTAAGGAGATATGGGCAAAATAATTTTTCATATAAAAATTGCAATTTTGTTAGGTTTTGAGTGGATTATTAAATTTTTGGGGGTGTTACGAATTAAAGTCCTTTTCGCTCTAGGACGCGTATATACGAAGATATAGGCAAAATAAGTTTTTCAGATAAAAATTTCAATTTTTTTAGGTTTTGGGAGGATTATTCAATTGTTTTGGGGGTGGTCATGAATTAAAGTCCTTTTCGCGCTAGGGCGCTTAGTTTAGGATATATGGGCAAAAAAAGTTTTTCATATCAAAATTTAAATTTTTTTAGGTTTTGGGTGGATTTGTCAATTTTTTGGGGGTGGTCACGAATTAAAGTCCTTTTCGCCCTAGGACGTATATTTAAGGAGATGTGGGCAAAATAACTTTGTCATATAAAAATTGCAATTTTTTTAGGTTTTGAGCGGATTATTAAATTTTTTGGGGTGCTACGAATTAAAGTCCTTTTCGCTCTAGGACGCGTATATACGAAGATATGGGCAAAATAAGATTTTCAGATAAAAATTTCAATTTTTTTAGGTTTTGGGAGGATTATTCAATTTTTTTGGGGGTGGTCATGAATTAAAGTCCTTTTCGCGCTAGGGCGCTTAGTTTAGGAGATATGGGCAAAATAAGTGCTTCATAACAAAATTTAAATTTTTTTAGGTTTTGGGTGGATTTGTCAATTTTTTGGGGGTGGTCACGAATTAAAGTCCATTTCGCCCTAGGACGCATATTTAAGGAGATATGGGCAAAATAACTTTTTCATATAAAAATTGCAATTTTTTTAGGTTTTGAGTGGATTATTAAATTTTTTTGGGGTGTTACGAATTAAAGTCCTTTTCGCTCTAGGACGCGTATATACGAAGATATGGGCAAAATAAGTTTTTCAGATAAAAATTTGTCAATTTTTTGGGTGTGGTCACGAATTAAAGTCCTTTTCGCCCTACGACGTGTATTTAAGGAAATATGGGCAAAATAACTTTTTCATATAAAAATTGCAATTTTTTTAGGTTTTGAGCGGATTATTAAATTTTTTGGGGTGTTACGAATTAAAGTCCTTTTCGCTCTAGGACGCGTATATACGAAGATATGGGCAAAATAAGTTTTTCAGATAAAAATTTAAATTTTTTTAGGTTTTGGGAGGATTATTCGATTTTTTGGGATGTTACGAATTAAAGTCCTTTTCGCTCTAGGACGAAGATATGGGCAAAATAAGTTTTTCACATAAAAAATTTCAATTTTTTTAGGTTTTGGGAGGATTATTCAATTTTTTTGGGGGTTGTCATGAATTAAAGTCCTTTTCGCGCTAGGGCGCTTAGTTTAGGAGATATGGGCAAAATAAGTTTTTCAGATAAAAATTTCAATTTTTTTAGGTTTTGGGAGGATTATTCAATTTTTTTGGGGGTGGTCATGAATTAAAGTCCTTTTCGCCCTAGAACGTATATTTAAGGATAGATGGGCAAAATAACTTTTTCATATAAAAATTGCAATTTTTTTAGGTTTTGAGCGGATTATTAAATTTTTTGGGATGTTACGAATTAAAGTCCTTTTCGCTCTAGGACGCGTCTATACGAAGATATGGGCAAAATAAGTTTTTCAGATAAAAATTTCAATTTTTTTAGGTTTTGGGAGGATTATTCAATTTTTTTGGGGGTTGTCATGAATTAAAGTCCTTTTCGCGCTAGGGCGCTTAGTTTAGGAGATATGGGCAAAATAAGATTTTCATATCAAAATTTAAATTTTTTTAGGTTTTGAGTTGATTTGTCAATTTTTTGGGGGTGGTCACGAATTAAAGTCCATTTCGCCCTAGGACGCATATTTAAGGAGATATGGGCAAAATAACTTTTTCATATAAAAATTGCAATTTTTTTAGGTTTTGAGTGGATTATTAAATTTTTTGGGGTGTTACGAATTAAAGTCCTTTTCGCTCTAGGACGCGTATATACGAAGATATGGGCAAAATAAGTTTTTCAGATAAAAATTTCAATTTTTTTAGGTTTTGGGAGGATTATTCAATTTTTTTGGGGGTTGTCATGAATTAAATCCTTTTCGCGCTAGGGCGCTTAGTTTAGGAGATGTGGGCAAAATAAGTTTTTCAGATAAAAATTTCAATTTTTTTAGGTTTTGGGAGGATTATTCAATTTTTTTGGGGGTTGTCATGAATTAAAGTCCTTTTCGCGCTAGGGCGCTTAGTTTAGGACATATGGGCAAAATAAGTTAATCATATCAAAATTTAATTTTTTTTAGGTTTTGAGTGGATTTGTCAATTTTTTGCGGGTGGTCACGAATTAAAGTCCTTTTCGCCCTAGGACGCATATTTAAGGAGATATGGGCAAAATAACTTTTTCATATAAAAATTACATTTTTTTAGGTTTTGAGTGGATTATTAAATTTTTTGGGGTGTTACGAATTAAAGTCCTTTCGCTCTAGGACGCGTATATACGAAGATATGGGCAAAATAAGTTTTTCAGATACAAATTTCAATTTTTTTAGGTTTTGGGAGGATTATTCAATTTTTTTGGGGGTGGTCATGAATTAAAGTCCATTTCGCGCTAGGGCGCTTAGTTTACGAGATATGGGCAAAATAAGTTTTTCATATCAAAATTTAAATTTTTTTAGGTTTTGGGTGGATTTGTCAATTTTTTGGGGGTGGTCACGAATTAAAGTCCATTTCGCCCTAGGACGCATATTTAAGGAGATATGGGCAAAATAATTTTTCATATAAAAATTGCAATTTTTTTAGGTTTTGAGTGGATTATTAAATTTTTTGGGGTGTTACGAATTAAAGTCCTTTTCGCTCTAGGACGCGTATATACGAAGATATAGGCAAAATAAGTTTTTCAGATAAAAATTTCAATTTTTTTAGGTTTTGGGAGGATTATTCAATTTTTTTGGGGGTGGTCATGAATTAAAGTCCTTTTCGCGCTAGGGCGCTTAGTTTAGGAGATATGGGCAAAATAAGTTTTTCATATCAAAATTTAAATTTTTTTAGGTTTTGGGTGGATTTGTCAATTTTTGGGGGTGGTCACGAATTAAAGTCCATTTCGCCCTAGGACGCATATTTAAGGAGATATGGGCAAAATAACTTTTTCAGATAAAAATTTCAATTTTTTTAGGTTTTGGGAGGATTATTAAATTTTTTGGGGTGTTACGAATTAAAGTCCTTTTCGCTCTAGGACGCGTATATACGAAGATATGGGCAAAATAACTTTTTCATATAAAAATTTCAATTTTTTTAGGTTTTGGGAGGATTATTCAATTTTTTGGGGGTGGTCATGAATTAAAGTCCTTTTCGCGCTAGGGCGCTTAGTTTACGAGATATGGGCAAAATAAGTTTTTCATATCAAAATTTAAATTTTTTTAGGTTTTGGGTGGATTTGTCAATTTTTTGGGGGTGGTCACGAATTAAAGTCCATTTCGCCCTAGGACGCATATTTAAGGAGATATGGGCAAAATAATTTTTCATATAAAAATTGCAATTTTTTTAGGTTTTGAGTGGATTATTAAATTTTTTGGGGTGTTACGAATTAAAGTCCTTTTCGCTCTAGGACGCGTATATACGAAGATATAGGCAAAATAAGTTTTTCAGATTAAAAATTCAATTTTTTTAGGTTTTGGGAGGATTATTCAATTGTTTTGGGGGTGGTCATGAATTAAAGTCCTTTTCGCGCTAGGGCGCTTAGTTTAGGAGCTATGGGCAAAATAAGTTTTTCATATCAAAATTTAAATTTTTTTAGGTTTTGGGTGGATTTATCAATTTTTTGGGGGTGGTCACGAATTAAAGTCCATTTCGCCCTAGGACGTATATTTAAGGAGATATGGGCAAAATAACTTTTTCATATAAAAATTGCAATTTTTTTAGGTTTTGAGTGGATTATTAAATTTTTGGGGGTGTTACGAATTAAAGTCCTTTTCGCTCTAGGACGCGTATATACGAAGATATAGGCAAAATAAGTTTTTCAGATAAAAATTTCAATTTTTTTAGGTTTTGGGAGGATTATTCAATTGTTTTGGGGGTGGTCATGAATTAAAGTCCTTTTCGCGCTAGGGCGCTTAGTTTAGGAGATATGGGCAAAAAAAGTTTTTCATATCAAAATTTAAATTTTTTTAGGTTTTGGGTGGATTTGTCAATTTTTGGGGGTGGTCACGAATTAAAGTCCTTTTCGCCCTAGGACGTATATTTAAGGAGATGTGGGCAACATAACTTTGTCATATAAAAATTGCAATTTTTTTAGGTTTTGAGCGGATTATTAAATTTTTTGGGGTGCTACGAATTAAAGTCCTTTTCGCTCTAGGACGCGTATATACGAAGATATGGGCAAAATAAGATTTTCAGATAAAAATTTCAATTTTTTTAGGTTTTGGGAGGATTATTCAATTTTTTTGGGGGTGGTCATGAATTAAAGTCCTTTTCGCGCTAGGGCGCTTAGTTTAGGAGATATGGGCAAAATAAGTGCTTCATAACAAAATTTAAATTTTTTTAGGTTTTGGGTGGATTTGTCAATTTTTTGGGGGTGGTCACGAATTAAAGTCCATTTCGCCCTAGGACGCATATTTAAGGAGATATGGGCAAAATAACTTTTTCATATAAAAATTGCAATTTTTTTAGGTTTTGAGTGGATTATTAAATTTTTTTGGGGTGTTACGAATTAAAGTCCTTTTCGCTCTAGGACGCGTATATACGAAGATATGGGCAAAATAAGTTTTTCAGATAAAAATTTGTCAATTTTTTGGGTGTGGTCACGAATTAAAGTCCTTTTCGCCCTACGACGTGTATTTAAGGAAATATGGGCAAAATAACTTTTTCATATAAAAATTGCAATTTTTTTAGGTTTTGAGCGGATTATTAAATTTTTTGGGGTGTTACGAATTAAAGTCCTTTTCGCTCTAGGACGCGTATATACGAAGATATGGGCAAAATAAGTTTTTCAGATAAAAATTTCAATTTTTTTAGGTTTTGGGAGGATTATTCCATTTTTTGGGATGTTACGAATTAAAGTCCTTTTCGCTCTAGGACGAAGATATGGGCAAAATAAGTTTTTCACATAAAAAATTTCAATTTTTTTAGGTTTTGGGAGGATTATTCAATTTTTTTGGGGGTTGTCATGAATTAAAGTCCTTTTCGCGCTAGGGCGTTTAGTTTAGGAGATATGGGCAAAATAAGTTTTTCAGATAAAAATTTCAATTTTTTTAGGTTTTGGGAGGATTATTCAATTTTTTTGGGGGTGGTCATGAATTAAAGTCCTTTTCGCCCTAGAACGTATATTTAAGGATAGATGGGCAAAATAACTTTTTCATATAAAAATTGCAATTTTTTTAGGTTTTGAGCGGATTATTAAATTTTTTGGGATGTTACGAATTAAAGTCCTTTTCGCTCTAGGACGCGTCTATACGAAGATATGGGCAAAATAAGTTTTTCAGATAAAAATTTCAATTTTTTTAGGTTTTGGGAGGATTATTCAATTTTTTTGGGGGTTGTCATGAATTAAAGTCCTTTTCGCGCTAGGGCGCTTAGTTTAGGACATATGGGCAAAATAAGTTAATCATATCAAAATTTATTTTTTTTAGGTTTTGAGTGGATTTGTCAATTTTTTGGGGGTGGTCACGAATTAAAGTCCTTTTCGCCCTAGGACGCATATTTAAGGAGATATGGGCAAAATAACTTTTTCATATAAAAATTGCATTTTTTTAGGTTTTGAGTGGATTATTAAATTTTTTGGGGTGTTACGAATTAAAGTCCTTTTCGCTCTAGGACGCGTATATACGAAGATATGGGCAAAATAAGTTTTTCAGATAAAAATTTCAATTTTTTTAGGTTTTGGGAGGATTATTCAATTTTTTGGGGGTGGTCATGAATTAAAGTCCTTTTCGCGCTAGGGCGCTTAGTTTACGAGATATGGGCAAAATAAGTTTTTCATATCAAAATTTAAATTTGTTTAGGTTTTGGGTGGATTTGTCAATTTTTTGGGGGTGGTCACGAATTAAAGTCCATTTCGCCCTAGGACGCATATTTAAGGAGATATGGGCAAAATAATTTTTCATATAAAAATTGCAATTTTTTTAGGTTTTGAGTGGATTATTAAATTTTTTGGGGTGTTACGAATTAAAGTCCTTTTCGCTCTAGGACGCGTATATACGAAGATATAGGCAAAATAAGTTTTTCAGATAAAAATTTCAATTTTTTTAGGTTTTGGGAGGATTATTCAATTTTTTTGGGGGTGGTCATGAATTAAAGTCCTTTTCGCGCTAGGGCGCTTAGTTTACGAGATATGGGCAAAATAAGTTTTTCATATCAAAATTTAAATTTTTTTAGGTTTTGGGTGGATTTGTCAATTTTTTGGGGGTGGTCACGAATTAAAGTCCATTTCGCCCTAGGACGCATATTTAAGGAGATATGGGCAAAATAATTTTTCATATAAAAATTGCAATTTTTTTAGGTTTTGAGTGGATTATTAAATTTTTTGGGGTGTTACGAATTAAAGTCCTTTTCGCTCTAGGACGCGTATATACGAAGATATGGGCAAAATAAGATTTTCAGATAAAAATTTCAATTTTGTTAGGTTTTGGGAGGATTATTCAATTTTTTTGGGGGTGGTCATGAATTAAAGTCCTTTTCGCGCTAGGGCGCTTAGTTTAGGAGATATGGGCAAAATAAGTGCTTCATAACAAAATTTAAATTTTTTTAGGTTTTGGGTGGATTTGTCAATTTTTTTGGGGGTTGTCATGAATTAAATCCTTTTCGCGCTAGGGCGCTTAGATTAAGAGATGTGGGCAAAATAAGTTTTTCAGATAAAAATTTCAATTTTTTTAGGTTTTGGGAGGATTATTCAATTTTTTTAGGGGTTGTCATGAATTAAAGTCCTTTTCGCGCTAGGGCGCTTAGTTTAGGACATATGGGCAAAATAAGTTAATCATATCAAAATTTAATTTTTTTTAGGTTTTGAGTGGATTTGTCAATTTTTTGGGGGTGGTCACGAATTAAAGTCCTTTTCGCCCTAGGACGCATATTTAAGGAGATATGGGCAAAATAACTTTTTCATATAAAAATTGCATTTTTTTAGGTTTTGAGTGGATTATTAAATTTTTTGGGGTGTTACGAATTAAAGTCCTTTTCGCTCTAGGACGCGTATATACGAAGATATAGGCAAAATAAGTTTTTCAGATAAAAATTTCAATTTTTTTAGGTTTTGGGAGGATTATTCAATTTTTTTGGGGGTGGTCATGAATTAAAGTCCTTTTCGCGCTAGGGCGCTTAGTTTAGGAGATATGGGCAAAATAAGTTTTTCATATCAAAATTTAAATTTTTTTAGGTTTTGGGTGGATTTGTCAATTTTTGGGGGTGGTCACGAATTAAAGTCCATTTCGCCCTAGGACGCATATTTAAGGAGATATGGGCAAAATAACTTTTTCAGATAAAAATTTCAATTTTTTTAGGTTTTGGGAGGATTATTAAATTTTTTGGGGTGTTACGAATTAAAGTCCTTTTCGCTCTAGGACGCGTATATACGAAGATATGGGCAAAATAACTTTTTCATATAAAAATTTCAATTTTTTTAGGTTTTGGGAGGATTATTCAATTTTTTTGGGGGTGGTCATGAATTAAAGTCCTTTTCGCGCTAGGGCGCTTAGTTTACGAGATATGGGCAAAATAAGTTTTTCATATCAAAATTTAATTTTTTTTAGGTTTTGGGTGGATTTGTCAATTTTTTGGGGGTGGTCACGAATTAAAGTCCATTTCGCCCTAGGACGCATATTTAAGGAGATATGGGCAAAATAATTTTTCATATAAAAATTGCAATTTTTTTAGGTTTTGAGTGGATTATTAAATTTTTTGGGGTGTTACGAATTAAAGTCATTTTCGCTCTAGGACGCGTATATACGAAGATATAGGCAAAATAAGTTTTTCAGATTAAAAATTCAATTTTTTTAGGTTTTGGGAGGATTATTCAATTGTTTTGGGGGTGGTCATGAATTAAAGTCCTTTTCGCGCTAGGGCGCTTAGTTTAGGAGCTATGGGCAAAATAAGTTTTTCATATCAAGATTTAATTTTTTTAGGTTTTGGGTGGATTTATCAATTTTTTGGGGGTGGTCACGAATTAAAGTCCATTTCGCCCTAGGACGTATATTTAAGGAGATATGGGCAAAATAACTTTTTCATATAAAAATTGCAATTTTTTTAGGTTTTGAGTGGATTATTAAATTTTTGGGGGTGTTACGAATTAAAGTCCTTTTCGCTCTAGGACGCGTATATACGAAGATATAGGCAAAATAAGTTTTTCAGATAAAAATTTCAATTTTTTTAGGTTTTGGGAGGATTATTCAATTTTTTTGGGGGTGGTCATGAATTAAAGTCCTTTTCGCGCTAGGGCGCTTAGTTTAGGAGATATGGGCAAAATAAGTGCTTCATAACAAAATTTAAATTTTTTTAGGTTTTGGGTGGATTTGTCAATTTTTTGGGGGTGGTCACGAATTAAAGTCCATTTCGCCCTAGGACGCATATTTAAGGAGATATGGGCAAAATAACTTTTTCATATAAAAATTGCAATTTTTTTAGGTTTTGAGTGGATTATTAAATTTTTTTGGGGTGTTACGAATTAAAGTCCTTTTCGCTCTAGGACGCGTATATACGAAGATATGGGCAACATAAGTTTTTCAGATAAAAATTTGTCAATTTTTTGGGTGTGGTCACGAATCAAAGTCCTTTTCGCCCTACGACGTGTATTTAAGGAAATATGGGCAAAATAACTTTTTCATATAAAAATTGCAATTTTTTTAGGTTTTGAGCGGATTATTAAATTTTTTGGGGTGTTACGAATTAAAGTCCTTTTCGCTCTAGGACGCGTATATACGAAGATATGGGCAAAATAAGTTTTTCAGATAAAAATTTCAATTTTTTTAGGTTTTGGGAGGATTATTCGATTTTTTGGGATGTTACGAATTAAAGTCCTTTTCGCTCTAGGACGAAGATATGGGCAAAATAAGTTTTTCATATAAAAAATTTCAAATTTTTTAGGTTTTGGGAGGATTATTCAATTTTTTTGGGGGTTGTCATGAATTAAAGTCCTTTTCGCGCTAGGGCGCTTAGTTTAGGAGATGTGGGCAAAATAAGTTTTTCAGATAAAAAGTTCAATTTTTTTAGGTTTTGGGAGGATTATTCAATTTTTTTGGGGGTGGTCATGAATTAAAGTCCTTTTCGCGCTAGGGCGCTTAGTTTAGGAGATATGGGCAAAGTAAGTTTTTCATACCAAAATTTAAATTTTTTTAGGTTTTGGGTGGATTTGTCAATTTTTTGGGGGTGGTCACGAATTAAAGTCCATTTCGCCCTAGGACGCATATTTAAGGAGATTGTCACGAATTAAAGTCCTTTTCGCCCTAGGACGTATATAAGGAGATATGGGCAAAATAACTTTTTCATATAAAAATTGGACTTTTTTTAGGTTTTGAGCGGATTATTAAATTTTTTGGGGTGTTACGAATTAAAGTCCTTTTCGCTCTAGGACGCGTATATACGAAGATATGGGCAAAATAAGTTTTTCAGATAAAAATTTCAATTTGTTTAGGTTTTGGGAGGATTATTCAATTTTTTTGGGGGTGGTCCTGAATTAAAGTCCTTTTCGCGCTAGGGCGCTTAGTTTAGGAGATATGGGCAAAGTAAGTTTTTCATATCAAAATTTAAATTTTTTTCGGTTTTGGGTGGATTTGTCAATTTTTTGGGTGTGGTCACGAATTAAAGTCCTTTTCGCCCTAGAAGGTATATTTAAGGAGATATGGGCAAAATAACTTTTTCATATAAAAATTGCAATTTTTTAAGGTTTTGAGCGGATTATTAAATTTTTTGGTGTGTTACGAATTAAAGTCCTTTTCGCTCTAGGACGCGTATATACGAAGATATGGGCAAAATAGTTTTTCAGATAAAAATTAAAATTTTTTTAGGTTTTGGGAGGATTATTCAATTTTTTTGGGGTGGTCATGAATTAAAGTCCTTTTCGCCCTAGGAAGCATATTTAAGGAGATATGGGCAAAATAACTTTTTCATATAAAAATTGAAATTTTTTGAGGTTTTGAGCGGATTATTAAATTTTTTGGGGTGTTACGAATTAAAGTCCTTTTCGCTCTAGGACGCGTATATACGAAGATATGGGCAAAATAAGTTTTTCATATCAAAATTTAAATTTTTTTAGGTTTTGGGAGGATTATTCAATTTTTTTGGGGGTGGTCATGAATTAAAGTCCTTTTCGCGCTAGGGCGCTTAGTTTAGGAGATATGGGCAAAATAAGTTTTTCATATCAAAATTTAAATTTTTTTAGGTTTTGGGTGGATTTGTCAATTTTTTGGGGGTGGTCACGAATTAAAGTCCATTTCGCCCTAGAACGCATATTTAAGGACATTGGGCAAAATAACTTTTTCATATAAAAATTGCAATTTTTTTAGGTTTTGAGTGGATTATTAAATTTTTGGGGTGTTACGAATTAAAGTCCTTTTCGCTCTAGGACGCGTATATACGAAGATATGGGCAAAATAAGTTTTTCAGATAAAAATTTAAATTTTTTTAGGTTTTGGGAGGATTATTCAATTTTTTTGGGGGTGGTCATGAATTAAAGTCCTTTTCGCGCTAGGGCGCTTAGTTTAGGAGATATGGGCAAAGTAAGTTTTTCATACCAAAATTTAAATTTTTTTAGGTTTTGGGTGGATTTGTCAATTTTTTGGGGGTGGTCACGAATTAAAGTCCATTTCGCCCTAGGACGCATATTTAAGGAGATTGTCACGAATTAAAGTCCTTTTCGCCCTAGGACGTATATAAGGAGATATGGGCAAAATAACTTTTTCATATAAAAATTGGACTTTTTTTAGGTTTTGAGCGGATTATTAAATTTTTTGGGGTGTTACGAATTAAAGTCCTTTTCGCTCTAGGACGCGTATATACGAAGATATGGGCAAAATAAGTTTTTCAGATAAAAATTTCAATTTGTTTAGGTTTTGGGAGGATTATTCAATTTTTTTGGGGGTGGTCATGAATTAAAGTCCTTTTCGCGCTAGGGCGCTTAGTTTAGGAGATATGGGCAAAGTAAGTTTTTCATATCAAAATTTAAATTTTTTTTCGGTTTTGGGTGGATTTGTCAATTTTTTGGGTGTGGTCACGAATTAAAGTCCTTTTCGCCCTAGAAGGTATATTTAAGGAGATATGGGCAAAATAACTTTTTCATATAAAAATTGCAATTTTTTAAGGTTTTGAGCGGATTATTAAATTTTTTGGTGTGTTACGAATTAAAGTCCTTTTCGCTCTAGGACGCGTATATACGAAGATATGGGCAAAATAGTTTTTCAGATAAAAATTAAAATTTTTTTAGGTTTTGGGAGGATTATTCAATTTTTTGGGATGTTACGAATTAAAGTCCTTTTCGCTCTAGGACGCGTCTATACGAAGATATGGGCAAAATAAGTTTTTCAGATAAAAATTTCAATTTTTTTAGGTTTTGGGAGGATTATTCAATTTTTTTGGGGGTTGTCATGAATTAAAGCCCTTTTCGCGCTAGGGCGCTTAGTTTAGGAGATATGGGCAAAATAAGATTTTCATATCAAAATTTAAATTTTTTTTTGTCAATTTTTTGGGGGTGGTCACGAATTAAAGTCCATTTCGCCCTAGGACGCATATTTAAGGAGATATGGGCAAAATAACTTTTTCATATAAAAATTGCAATTTTTTTAGGTTTTGAGTGGATTATTAAATTTTTTGGGGTGTTACGAATTAAAGTCCTTTTCGCTCTAGGACGCGTATATACGAAGATATGGGCAAAATAAGTTTTTCAGATAAAAATTTCAATTTTTTTAGGTTTTGGGAGGATTATTCAATTTTTTTGGGGGTTGTCATGAATTAAATCCTTTTCGCGCTAGGGCGCTTAGTTTAGGAGATGTGGGCAAAATAAGTTTTTCAGATAAAAATTTCAATTTTTTTAGGTTTTGGGAGGATTATTCAATTTTTTTGGGGGTTGTCATGAATTAAAGTCCTTTTCGCGCTAGGGCGCTTAGTTTAGGACATATGGGCAAAATAAGTTAATCATATCAAAATTTAATTTTTTTTAGGTTTTGAGTGGATTTGTCAATTTTTTGGGGGTGGTCACGAATTAAAGTCCTTTTCGCCCTAGGACGCATATTTAAGGAGATATGGGCAAAATAACTTTTTCATATAAAAATTGCATTTTTTTAGGTTTTGAGTGGATTATTAAATTTTTTGGGGTGTTACGAATTAAAGTCCTTTTCGCTCTAGGACGCGTATATACGAAGATATGGGCAAAATAAGTTTTTCAGATAAAAATTTCAATTTTTTTAGGTTTTGGGAGGATTATTCAATTTTTTTGGGGGTGGTCATGAATTAAAGTCCTTTTCGCGCTAGGGCGCTTAGTTTACGAGATATGGGCAAAATAAGTTTTTCATATCAAAATTTAAATTTTTTTAGGTTTTGGGTGGATTTGTCAATTTTGTGGGGGTGGTCACGAATTAAAGTCCATTTCGCCCTAGGACGCATATTTAAGGAGATATGGGCAAAATAATTTTTCATATAAAAATTGCAATTTTTTTAGGTTTTGAGTGGATTATTAAATTTTTGGGGGTGTTACGAATTAAAGTCCTTTTCGCTCTAGGACGCGTATATACGAAGATATAGGCAAAATAAGTTTTTCAGATTAAAAATTCAATTTTTTTAGGTTTTGGGAGGATTATTCAATTGTTTTGGGGGTGGTCATGAATTAAAGTCCTTTTCGCGCTAGGGCGCTTAGTTTAGGAGCTATGGGCAAAATAAGTTTTTCATATCAAAATTTAAATTTTTTTAGGTTTTGGGTGGATTTATCAATTTTTTGGGGGTGGTCACGAATTAAAGTCCATTTCGCCCTAGGACGTATATTTAAGGAGATATGGGCAAAATAACTTTTTCATATAAAAATTGCAATTTTTTTAGGTTTTGAGTGGATTATTAAATTTTTGGGGGTGTTACGAATTAAAGTCCTTTTCGCTCTAGGACGCGTATATACGAAGATATAGGCAAAATAAGTTTTTCAGATAAAAATTTCAATTTTTTTAGGTTTTGGGAGGATTATTCAATTGTTTTGGGGGTGGTCATGAATTAAAGTCCTTTTCGCGCTAGGGCGCTTAGTTTAGGAGATATGGG
Source organism: Haematobia irritans (assembly GCF_050003625.1). Taxonomy (NCBI): domain Eukaryota; kingdom Metazoa; phylum Arthropoda; class Insecta; order Diptera; family Muscidae; genus Haematobia; species Haematobia irritans. Next base: position 69,014,153 of record NC_134400.1, on the reverse strand, counting down.
CAAAAAAAGTTTTTCATATCAAAATTTAAATTTTTTTAGGTTTTGGGTGGATTTGTCAATTTTTTGGGGGTGGTCACGAATTAAAGTCCTTTTCGCCCTAGGACGTATATTTAAGGAGATGTGGGCAAAATAACTTTGTCATATAAAAATTGCAATTTTTTTAGGTTTTGAGCGGATTATTAAATTTTTTGGGGTGCTACGAATTAAAGTCCTTTTCGCTCTAGGACGCGTATATACGAAGATATGGGCAAAATAAGATTTTCAGATAAAAATTTCAATTTTTTTAGGTTTTGGGAGGATTATTCAATTTTTTTGGGGGTGGTCATGAATTAAAGTCCTTTTCGCGCTAGGGAGCTTAGTTTAGGAGATATGGGCAAAATAAGTGCTTCATAACAAAATTTAATTTTTTTAGGTTTTGGGTGGATTTGTCAATTTTTTGGGGGTGGTCACGAATTAAAGTCCATTTCGCCCTAGGACGCATATTTAAGGAGATATGGGCAAAATAACTTTTTCATATAAAAATTGCAATTTTTTTAGGTTTTGAGTGGATTATTAAATTTTTTTGGGGTGTTACGAATTAAAGTCCTTTTCGCTCTAGGACGCGTATATACGAAGATATGGGCAAAATAAGTTTTTCAGATAAAAATTTCAATTTTTTTAGGTTTTGGGAGGATTATTCAATTTTTTTGGGGGTTGTCATGAATTAAATCCTTTTCGCGCTAGGGCGCTTAGTTTAGGAGATGTGGGCAAAATAAGTTTTTCAGATAAACATTTCAATTTTTTTAGGTTTTGGGAGGATTATTCAATTTTTTTGGGGGTTGTCATGAATTAAAGTCCTTTTCGCGCTAGGGCGCTTAGTTTAGGACATATGGGCAAAATAAGTTAATCATATCAAAATTTAATTTTTTTTAGGTTTTGAGTGGATTTGTCAATTTTTTGGGGGTGGTCACGAATTAAAGTCCTTTTCGCCCTAGGACGCATATTTAAGGAGATATGGGCAAAATAACTTTTTCATATAAAAATTGCATTTTTTTAGGTTTTGAGTGGATTATTAAATTTTTTGGGGTGTTACGAATTAAAGTCCTTTTCGCTCTAGGACGCGTATATACGAAGATATGGGCAAAATAAGTTTTTCAGATAAAAATTTCAATTTTTTTAGGTTTTGGGAGGATTATTCAATTTTTTTGGGGGTGGTCATGAATTAAAGTCCTTTTCGCGCTAGGGCGCTTAGTTTACGAGATATGGGCAAAATAAGTTTTTCATATCAAAATTTAAATTTTTTTAGGTTTTGGGTGGATTTGTCAATTTTTTGGGGGTGGTCACGAATTAAAGTCCATTTCGCCCTAGGACGCATATTTAAGGAGATATGGGCAAAATAACTTTTTCAGATAAAAATTTCAATTTTTTTAGGTTTTGGGAGGATTATTAAATTGTTTGGGGTGTTACGAATTAAAGTCCTTTTCGCTCTAGGACGCGTATATACGAAGATATGGGCAAAATAACTTTTTCATATAAAAATTTCAATTTTTTTTAGGTTTTGGGAGGATTATTCAATTTTTTTGGGGGTGGTCATGAATTAAAGTCCTTTTCGCGCTAGGGCGCTTAGTTTACGAGATATGGGCAAAATAAGTTTTTCATATCAAAATTTAAATTTTTTTAGGTTTTGGGTGGATTTGTCAATTTTTTGGGGGTGGTCACGAATTAAAGTCCATTTCGCCCTAGGACGCATATTTAAGGAGATATGGGCAAAATAATTTTTCATATAAAAATTGCAATTTTTTTAGGTTTTGAGTGGATTATTAAATTTTTTGGGGTGTTACGAATTAAAGTCCTTTTCGCTCTAGGACGCGTATATACGAAGATATAGGCAAAATAAGTTTTTCAGATTAAAAATTCAATTTTTTTAGGTTTTGGGAGGATTATTCAATTGTTTTGGGGGTGGTCATGAATTAAAGTCCTTTTCGCGCTAGGGCGCTTAGTTTAGGAGCTATGGGCAAAATAAGTTTTTCATATCAAAATTTAAATTTTTTTAGGTTTTGGGTGGATTTATCAATTTTTTGGGGGTGGTCACGAATTAAAGTCCATTTCGCCCTAGGACGTATATTTAAGGAGATATGGGCAAAATAACTTTTTCATATAAAAATTGCAATTTTTTTAGGTTTTGAGTGGATTATTAAATTTTTGGGGGTGTTACGAATTAAAGTCCTTTTCGCTCTAGGACGCGTATATACGAAGATATAGGCAAAATAAGTTTTTCAGATAAAAATTTCAATTTTTTTAGGTTTTGCGAGGATTATTCAATTGTTTTGGGGGTGGTCATGAATTAAAGTCCTTTTCGCGCTAGGGCGCTTAGTTTAGGAGATATGGGCAAAAAAAGTTTTTCATATCAAAATTTAAATTTTTTTAGGTTTTGGGTGGATTTGTCAATTTTTTGGGGGTGGTCACGAATTAAAGTCCTTTTCGCCCTAGGACGTATATTTAAGGAGATGTGGGCAAAATAACTTTGTCATATAAAAATTGCAATTTTTTTAGGTTTTGAGCGGATTATTAAATTTTTTGGGGTGCTACGAATTAAAGTCCTTTTCGCTCTAGGACGCGTATATACGAAGATATGGGCAAAATAAGATTTTCAGATAAAAATTTCAATTTTTTTAGGTTTTGGGAGGATTGTTCAATTTTTTTGGGGGTGGTCATGAATTAAAGTCCTTTTCGCGCTAGGGCGCTTAGTTTAGGAGATATGGGCAAAATAAGTGCTTCATAACAAAATTTAAATTTTTTTAGGTTTTGGGTGGATTTGTCAATTTTTTGGGGGTGGTCACGAATTAAAGTCCATTTCGCCCTAGGACGCATATTTAAGGAGATATGGGCAAAATAACTTTTTCATATAAAAATTGCAATTTTTTTAGGTTTTGAGTGGATTATGAAATTTTTTTGGGGTGTTACGAATTAAAGTCCTTTTCGCTCTAGGACGCGTATATACGAAGATATGGGCAAAATAAGTTTTTCAGATAAAAATTTGTCAATTTTTTGGGTGTGGTCACGAATTAAAGTCCTTTTCGCCCTACGACGTGTATTTAAGGAAATATGGGCAAAATAACTTTTTCATATAAAAATTGCAATTTTTTTAGGTTTTGAGCGGATTATTAAATTTTTTGGGGTGTTACGAATTAAAGTCCTTTTCGCTCTAGGACGCGTATATACGAAGATATGGGCAAAATAAGTTTTTCAGATAAAAATTTCAATTTTTTTAGGTTTTGGGAGGATTATTCGATTTTTTGGGATGTTACGAATTAAAGTCCTTTTCGCTCTAGGACGAAGATATGGGCAAAATAAGTTTTTCACATAAAAAATTTCAATTTTTTTAGGTTTTGGGAGGATTATTCAATTTTTTTGGGGGTTGTCATGAATTAAAGTCCTTTTCGCGCTAGGGCGCTTAGTTTAGGAGATATGGGCAAAATAAGTTTTTCAGATAAAAATTTCATTTTTTTTAGGTTTTGGGAGGATTATTCAATTTTTTTGGGGGTGGTCATGAATTAAAGTCCTTTTCGCCCTAGAACGTATATTTAAGGATAGATGGGCAAAATAACTTTTTCATATAAAAATTGCAATTTTTTTAGGTTTTGAGCGGATTATTAAATTTTTTGGGATGTTACGAATTAAAGTCCTTTTCGCTCTAGGACGCGTCTATACGAAGATATGGGCAAAATAAGTTTTTCAGATAAAAATTTCAATTTTTTTAGGTTTTGGGAGGATTATTCAATTTTTTTGGGGGTTGTCATGAATTAAAGTCCTTTTCGCGCTAGGGCGCTTAGTTTAGGAGATATGGGCAAAATAAGATTTTCATATCAAAATTTAAATTTTTTTAGGTTTTGAGTGGATTTGTCAATTTTTTGGGGGTGGTCACGAATTAAAGTCCATTTCGCCCTAGGACGCATATTTAAGGAGATATGGGCAAAATAACTTTTTCATATAAAAATTGCAATTTTTTTAGGTTTTGAGTGGATTATTAAATTTTTTGGGGTGTTACGAATTAAAGTCCTTTTCGCTCTAGGACGCGTATATACGAAGATATGGGCAAAATAAGTTTTTCAGATAAAAATTTCAATTTTTTTAGGTTTTGGGAGGATTATTCAATTTTTTTGGGGGTTGTCATGAATTAAATCCTTTTCGCGCTAGGGCGCTTAGTTTAGGAGATGTGGGCAAAATAAGTTTTTCAGATAAAAATTTCAATTTTTTTAGGTTTTGGGAGGATTATTCAATTTTTTTGGGGGTTGTCATGAATTAAAGTCCTTTTCGCGCTAGGGCGCTTAGTTTAGGACATATGGGCAAAATAAGTTAATCATATCAAAATTTAATTTTTTTTAGGTTTTGAGTGGATTTGTCAATTTTTTAGGGGTGGTCACGAATTAAAGTCCTTTTCGCCCTAGGACGCATATTTAAGGAGATATGGGCAAAATAACTTTTTCATATAAAAATTGCATTTTTTTAGGTTTTGAGTGGATTATTAAATTTTTTGGGGTGTTACGAATTAAAGTCCTTTTCGCTCTAGGACGCGTATATACGAAGATATGGGCAAAATAAGTTTTTCAGATAAAAATTTCAATTTTTTTAGGTTTTGGGAGGATTATTCAATTTTTTTGGGGGTGGTCATGAATTAAAGTCCTTTTCGCGCTAGGGCGCTTAGTTTACGAGATATGGGCAAAATAAGTTTTTCATATCAAAATTTAAATTTTTTTAGGTTTTGGGTGGATTTGTCAATTTTTTGGGGGTGGTCACGAATTAAAGTCCATTTCGCCCTAGGACGCATATTTAAGGAGATATGGGCAAACTAACTTTTTCATATAAAAATTGCAATTTTTTTAGGTTTTGAGTGGATTATTAAATTTTTTGGGGTGTTACGAATTAAAGTCCTTTTCGCTCTAGGACGCGTATATACGAAGATATAGGCAAAATAAGTTTTTCAGATAAAAATTTCAATTTTTTTAGGTTTTGGGAGGATTATTCAATTTTTTTGGGGGTGGTCATGAGTTAAAGTCCTTTTCGCGCTAGGGCGCTTAGTTTAGGAGATATGGGCAAAATAAGTTTTTCATATCAAAATTTAAATTTTTTTAGGTTTTGGGTGGATTTGTCAATTTTTGGGGGTGGTCACGAATTAAAGTCCATTTCGCCCTAGGACGCATATTTAAGGAGATATGGGCAAAATAACTTTTTCAGATAAAAATTTCAATTTTTTTAGGTTTTGGGAGGATTATTAAATTTTTTGGGGTGTTACGAATTAAAGTCCTTTTCGCTCTAGGACGCGTATATACGAAGATATGGGCAAAATAACTTTTTCATATAAAAATTTCAATTTTTTTAGGTTTTGGGAGGATTATTCAATTTTTTTGGGGGTGGTCATGAATTAAAGTCCTTTTCGCGCTAGGGCGCTTAGTTTAGGAGCATGGGCAAAATAAGTTTTTCATATCAAAATTTAAATTTTTTTAGGTTTTGGGTGGATTTATCAATTTTTTGGGGGTGGTCACGAATTAAAGTCCATTTCGCCCTAGGACGTATATTTAAGGAGATATGGGCAAAATAACTTTTTCATATAAAAATTGCAATTTTTTTAGGTTTTGAGTGGATTATTAAATTTTTGGGGGTGTTACGAATTAAAGTCCTTTTCGCTCTAGGACGCGTATATACGAAGATATAGGCAAAATAAGTTTTTCAGATAAAAATTTCAATTTTTTTAGGTTTTGGGAGGATTATTCAATTGTTTTGGGGGTGGTCATGAATTAAAGTCCTTTTCGCTCTAGGGCGCTTAGTTTAGGAGATATGGGCAAAAAAGTTTTTCATATCAAAATTTAAATTTTTTTAGGTTTTGGGTGGATTTGTCAATTTTTTGGGGGTGGTCACGAATTAAAGTCCATTTCGCCCTAGGACGCATATTTAAGGAGATATGGGCAAAATAACTTTTTCATATAAAAATTGCAATTTTTTTAGGTTTTGAGTGGATTATTAAATTTTTTTGGGGTGTTACGAATTAAAGTCCTTTTCGCTCTAGGACGCGTATATACGAAGATATGGGCAAAATAAGTTTTTCAGATAAAAATTTGTCAATTTTTTGGGTGTGGTCACGAATTAAAGTCCTTTTCGCCCTACGACGTGTATTTAAGGAAATATGGGCAAAATAACTTTTTCATATAAAAATTGCAATTTTTTTAGGTTTTTAGCGGATTATTAAATTTTTTGGGGTGTTACGAATTAAAGTCCTTTTCGCTCTAGGACGCGTATATACGAAGATATGGGCAAAATAAGTTTTTCAGATAAAAATTTCAATTTTTTTAGGTTTTGGGAGGATTATTCGATTTTTTGGGATGTTACGAATTAAAGTCCTTTTCGCTCTAGGACGAAGATATGGGCAAAATAAGTTTTTCACATAAAAAATTTCAATTTTTTTAGGTTTTGGGAGGATTATTCAATTTTTTTGGGGGTTGTCATGAATTAAAGTCCTTTTCGCGCTAGGGCGCTTAGTTTAGGAGATATGGGCAAAATAAGTTTTTCAGATAAAAATTTCAATTTTTTTAGGTTTTGGGAGGATTATTCAATTTTTTTTGGGGGTGGTCATGAATTAAAGTCCTTTTCGCCCTAGAACGTATATTTAAGGATAGATGGGCAAAATAACTTTTTCATATAAAAATTGCAATTTCTTTAGGTTTTGAGTGGATTATTAAATTTTTGGGGGTGTTACGAATTAAAGTCCTTTTCGCTCTAGGACGCGTATATACGAAGATATAGGCAAAATAAGTTTTTCAGATTAAAAATTCAATTTTTTTAGGTTTTGGGAGGATTATTCAATTGTTTTGGGGGTGGTCATGAATTAAAGTCCTTTTCGCGCTAGGGCGCTTAGTTTAGGAGCATGGGCAAAATAAGTTTTTCATATCAAAATTTAAATTTTTTTAGGTTTTGGGTGGATTTATCAATTTTTTGGGGGTGGTCACGAATTAAAGTCCATTTCGCCCTAGGACGTATATTTAAGGAGATATGGGCAAAATAACTTTTTCATATAAAAATTGCAATTTTTTTAGGTTTTGAGTGGATTATTAAATTTTTGGGGGTGTTACGAATTAAAGTCCTTTTCGCTCTAGGACGCGTATATACGAAGATATAGGCAAAATAAGTTTTTCAGATAAAAATTTCAATTTTTTTAGGTTTTGGGAGGATTATTCAAATGTTTTGGGGGTGGTCATGAATTAAAGTCCTTTTCGCGCTAGGGCGCTTAGTTTAGGAGATATGGGCAAAAAAGTTTTTCATATCAAAATTTAAATTTTTTTAGGTTTTGGGTGGATTTGTCAATTTTTTGGGGGTGGTCACGAATTAAAGTCCTTTTCGCCCTAGGACGTATATTTAAGGAGATGTGGGCAAAATAACTTTGTCATATAAAAATTTCAATTTTTTTAGGTTTTGAGCGGATTATTAAATTTTTTGGGGTGCTACGAATTAAAGTCCTTTTCGCTCTAGGACGCGTATATACGAAGATATGGGCAAAATAAGATTTTCAGATAAAAATTTCAATTTTTTTAGGTTTTGGGAGGATTATTCAATTTTTTTGGGGGTGGTCATGAATTACAGTCCTTTTCGCGCTAGGGCGCTTAGTTTAGGAGATATGGGCAAAATAAGTGCTTCATAACAAAATTTAAATTTTTTTAGGTTTTGGGTGGAAATGAAAATTTTTTGGGGGTGGTCACGAATTAAAGTCCATTTCGCCCTAGGACGCATATTTAAGGAGATATGGGCAAAATAACTTTTTCATATAAAAATTGCAATTTTTTTAGGTTTTGAGTGGATTATTAAATTTTTTTGGGGTGTTACGAATTAAAGTCCTTTTCGCTCTAGGACGCGTATATACGAAGATATGGGCAAAATAAGTTTTTCAGATAAAAATTTGTCAATTTTTTGGGTGTGGTCACGAATTAAAGTCCTTTTCGCCCTACGACGTGTATTTAAGGAAATATGGGCAAAATAACTTTTTCATATAAAAATTGCAATTTTTTTAGGTTTTTAGCGGATTATTAAATTTTTTGGGGTGTTACGAATTAAAGTCCTTTTCGCTCTAGGACGCGTATATACGAAGATATGGGCAAAATAAGTTTTTCAGATAAAAATTTCAATTTTTTTAGGTTTTGGGAGGATTATTCGATTTTTTGGGATGTTACGAATTAAAGTCCTTTTCGCTCTAGGACGAAGATATGGGCAAAATAAGTTTTTCACATAAAAAATTTCAATTTTTTTAGGTTTTGGGAGGATTATTCAATTTTTTTGGGGGTGGTCATGAATTAAAGTCCTTTTCGCGCTAGGGCGCTTAGTTTAGGAGATATGGGCAAAATAAGTTTTTCATATCAAAATTTAAATTTTTTTAGGTTTTGGGTGGATTTGTCAATTTTTGGGGGTGGTCACGAATTAAAGTCCATTTCGCCCTAGGACGCATATTTAAGGAGATATGGGCAAAATAACTTTTTCAGATAAAAATTTCAATTTTTTTAGGTTTTGGGAGGATTATTAAATTTTTTGGGGTGTTACGAATTAAAGTCCTTTTCGCTCTAGGACGCGTATATACGAAGATATGGGCAAAATATCTTTTTCATATAAAAATTTCAATTTTTTTAGGTTTTGGGAGGATTATTCAATTTTTTTGGGGGTGGTCATGAATTAAAGTCCTTTTCGCGCTAGGGCGCTTAGTTTACGAGATATGGGCAAAATAAGTTTTTCATATCAAAATTTAAATTTTTTTAGGTTTTGGGTGGATTTGTCAATTTTTTGGGGGTGGTCACGAATTAAAGTCCATTTCGCCCTAGGACGCATATTTAAGGAGATATGGGCAAAATAATTTTTCATATAAAAATTGCAATTTTTTTAGGTTTTGAGTGGATTATTAAATTTTTTGGGGTGTTACGAATTAAAGTCCTTTTCGCTCTAGGACGCGTATATACGAAGATATAGGCAAAATAAGTTTTTCAGATAAAAATTTGTCAATTTTTTGGGTGTGGTCACGAATTAAAGTCCTTTTCGCCCTACGACGTGTATTTAAGGAAATATGGGCAAAATAACTTTTTCATATAAAAATTGCAATTTTTTTAGGTTTTGAGCGGATTATTAAATTTTTGGGGGTGTTACGAATTAAAGTCCTTTTCGCTCTAGGACGCGTATATACGAAGATATGGGCAAAATAAGTTTTTCAGATAAAAATTTCAATTTTTTTAGGTTTTGGGAGGATTATTCGATTTTTTGGGATGTTACGAATTAAAGTCCTTTTCGCTCTAGGACGAAGATATGGGCAAAATAAGTTTTTCACATAAAAAATTTCAATTTTTTTAGGTTTTGGGAGGATTATTCAATTTTTTTGGGGGTTGTCATGAATTAAAGTCCTTTTCGCGCTAGGGCGCTTAGTTTAGGAGATATGGGCAAAATAAGTTTTTCAGATAAAAATTTCAATTTTTTTAGGTTTTGGGAGGATTATTCAATTTTTTTGGGGGTGGTCATGAATTAAAGTCCTTTTCGCCCTAGAACGTATATTTAAGGATAGATGGGCAAAATAACTTTTTCATATAAAAATTGCAATTTTTTTAGGTTTTGAGCGGATTATTAAATTTTTTGGGATGTTACGAATTAAAGTCCTTTTCGCTCTAGGACGCGTCTATACGAAGATATGGGCAAAATAAGTTTTTCAGATAAAAATTTCAATTTTTTTAGGTTTTGGGAGGATTATTCAATTTTTTTGGGGGTTGTCATGAATTAAAGTCCTTTTCGCGCTAGGGCGCTTAGTTTAGGAGATATGGGCAAAATAAGTTTTTCATATCAAAATTTAAATTTTTTTAGGTTTTGAGTGGATTTGTCAATTTTTTGGGGGTGGTCACGAATTAAAGTCCATTTCGCCCTAGGACGCATATTTAAGGAGATATGGGCAAAATAACTTTTTCATATAAAAATTGCAATTTTTTTAGGTTTTGAGTGGATTATTAAATTTTTTGGGGTGTTACGAATTAAAGTCCTTTTCGCTCTAGGACGCGTATATACGAAGATATGGGCAAAATAAGTTTTTCAGATAAAAATTTCAATTTTTTTATGTTTTGGGAGGATTATTCAATTTTTTTGGGGGTTGTCATGAATTAAATCCTTTTCGCGCTAGGGCGCTTAGTTTAGGAGATGTGGGCAAAATAAGTTTTTCAGATAAAAATTTCAATTTTTTTAGGTTTTGGGAGGATTATTCAATTTTTTTGGGGGTTGTCATGAATTAAAGTCCTTTTCGCGCTAGGGCGCTTAGTTTAGGACATATGGGCAAAATAAGTTAATCATATCAAAATTTAATTTTTTTTAGGTTTTGAGTGGATTTGTCAATTTTTTGGGGGTGGTCACGAATTAAAGTCCTTTTCGCCCTAGGACGCATATTTAAGGAGATATGGGCAAAATAACTGTTTCATATAAAAATTGCATTTTTTTAGGTTTTGAGTGGATTATTAAATTTTTTGGGGTGTTACGAATTAAAGTCCTTTTCGCTCTAGGACGCGTATATACGAAGATATGGGCAAAATAAGTTTTTCAGATAAAAATTTCAATTTTTTTAGGTTTTGGGAGGATTATTCAATTTTTTTGGGGGTGGTCATGAATTAAAGTCCTTTTCGCGCTAGGGAGCTTAGTTTACGAGATATGGGCAAAATAAGTTTTTCATATCAAAATTTAAATTTTTTTAGGTTTTGGGTGGATTTGTCAATTTTTTGGGGGTGGTCACGAATTAAAGTCCATTTCGCCCTAGGACGCATATTTAAGGAGATATGGGCAAAATAATTTTTCATATAAAAATTGCAATTTTTTTAGGTTTTGAGTGGATTATTAAATTTTTTGGGGTGTTACGAATTAAAGTCCTTTTCGCTCTAGGACGCGTATATACGAAGATATAGGCAAAATAAGTTTTTCAGATAAATATTTCAATTTTTTTAGGTTTTGGGAGGATTATTCAATTTTTTTGGGGGTGGTCATGAATTAAAGTCCTTTTCGCGCTAGGGCGCTTAGTTTAGGAGATATGGGCAAAATAAGTTTTTCATATCAAAATTTAAATTTTTTTAGGTTTTGGGTGGATTTGTCAATTTTTGGGGGTGGTCACGAATTAATGTCCATTTCGCCCTAGGACGCATATTTAAGGAGATATGGGCAAAATAACTTTTTCAGATAAAAATTTCAATTTTTTTAGGTTTTGGGAGGATTATTAAATTTTTTGGGGTGTTACGAATTAAAGTCCTTTTCGCTCTAGGACGCGTATATACGAAGATATGGGCAAAATAACTTTTTCATATAAAAATTTCAATTTTTTTAGGTTTTGGGAGGATTATTCAATTTTTTTGGGGGTGGTCATGAATTAAAGTCCTTTTCGCGCTAGGGCGCTTAGTTTACGAGATATGGGCAAAATAAGTTTTTCATATCAAAATTTAAATTTTTTTAGGTTTTGGGTGGATTTGTCAATTTTTTGGGGGTGGTCACGAATTAAAGTCCATTTCGCCCTAGGACGCATATTTAAGGAGATATGGGCAAAATAATTTTTCATATAAAAATTGCAATTTTTTTAGGTTTTGAGTGGATTATTAAATTTTTTGGGGTGTTACGAATTAAAGTCCTTTTCGCTCTAGGACGCGTATATACGAAGATATAGGCAAAATAAGTTTTTCAGATTAAAAATTCAATTTTTTTAGGTTTTGGGAGGATTATTCAATTGTTTTGGGGGTGGTCATGAATTAAAGTCCTTTTCGCGCTAGGGCGCTTAGTTTAGGAGCTATGGGCAAAATAAGTTTTTCATATCAAAATTTAAATTTTTTTAGGTTTTGGGTGGATTTATCAATTTTTTGGGGGTGGTCACGAATTAAAGTCCATTTCGCCCTAGGACGTATATTTAAGGAGATATGGGCAAAATAACTTTTTCATATAAAAATTGCAATTTTTTTAGGTTTTGAGTGGATTATTAAATTTTTGGGGGTGTTACGAATTAAAGTCCTTTTCGCTCTAGGACGCGTATATACGAAGATATAGGCAAAATAAGTTTTTCAGATAAAAATTTCAATTTTTTTAGATTTTGGGAGGATTATTCAATTGTTTTGGGGGTGGTCATGAATTAAAGTCCTTTTCGCGCTAGGGCGCTTAGTTTAGGAGATATGGGCAAAAAAAGTTTTTCATATCAAAATTTAAATTTTTTTAGGTTTTGGGTGGATTTGTCAATTTTTTGGGGGTGGTCACGAATTAAAGTCCTTTTCGCCCTAGGACGTATATTTAAGGAGATGTGGGCAAAATAACTTTGTCATATAAAAATTGCAATTTTTTTAGGTTTTGAGCGGATTATTAAATTTTTTGGGGTGCTACGAATTAAAGTCCTTTTCGCTCTAGGACGCATATTTAAGGAGATATGGGCAAAATAACTTTTTCATATAAAAATTGCAATTTTTTTAGGTTTTGAGTGGATTATTAAATTTTTTGGGGTGTTACGAATTAAAGTCCTTTTCGCTCTAGGACGCGTATATACGAAGATATGGGCAAAATAAGTTTTTCAGATAAAAATTTCAATTTTTTTAGGTTTTGGGAGGATTATTCAATTTTTTTGGGGGTTGTCATGAATTAAATCCTTTTCGCGCTAGGGCGCTTAGTTTAGGAGATGTGGGCAAAATAAGTTTTTCAGATAAAAATTTCAATTTTTTTAGGTTTTGGGAGGATTATTCAATTTTTTTGGGGGTTGTCATGAATTAAAGTCCTTTTCGCGCTAGGGCGCTTAGTTTAGGACATATGGGCAAAATAAGTTAATCATATCAAAATTTAATTTTTTTTAGGTTTTGAGTGGATTTGTCAATTTTTTAGGGGTGGTCACGAATTAAAGTCCTTTTCGCCCTAGGACGCATATTTAAGGAGATATGGGCAAAATAACTTTTTCATATAAAAATTGCATTTTTTTAGGTTTTGAGTGGATTATTAAATTTTTTGGGGCGTTACGAATTAAAGTCCTTTTCGCTCTAGGACGCGTATATACGAAGATATGGGCAAAATAAGTTTTTCAGATAAAAATTTCAATTTTTTTAGGTTTTGGGAGGATTATTCAATTTTTTTGGGGGTGGTCATGAATTAAAGTCCTTTTCGCGCTAGGGCGCTTAGTTTACGAGATATGGGCAAAATAAGTTTTTCATATCAAAATTTAATTTTTTTTAGGTTTTGGGTGGATTTGTCAATTTTTTGGGGGTGGTCACGAATTAAAGTCCATTTCGCCCTAGGACGCATATTTAAGGAGATATGGGCAAAATAATTTTTCATATAAAAATTGCAATTTTTTTAGGTTTTGAGTGGATTATTAAATTTTTTGGGGTGTTACGAATTAAAGTCCTTTTCGCTCTAGGACGCGTATATACGAAGATATAGGCAAAATAAGTTTTTCAGATAAAAATTTCAATTTTTTTAGGTTTTGGGAGGATTATTCAATTTTTTTGGGGGTGGTCATGAATTAAAGTCCTTTTCGCGCTAGGGCGCTTAGTTTAGGAGATATGGGCAAAATAAGTTTTTCATATCAAAATTTAAATTTTTTTAGGTTTTGGGTGGATTTGTCAATTTTTGGGGGTGGTCACGAATTAAAGTCCATTTCGCCCTAGGACGCATATTTAAGGAGATATGGGCAAAATAACTTTTTCAGATAAAAATTTCAATTTTTTTAGGTTTTGGGAGGATTATTAAATTTTTTGGGGTGTTACGAATTAAAGTCCTTTTCGCTCTAGGACGCGTATATACGAAGATATGGGCAAAATATCTTTTTCATATAAAAATTTCAATTTTTTTAGGTTTTGGGAGGATTATTCAATTTTTTTGGGGGTGGTCATGAATTAAAGTCCTTTTCGCGCTAGGGCGCTTAGTTTACGAGATATGGGCAAAATAAGTTTTTCATATCAAAATTTAAATTTTTTTAGGTTTTGGGTGGATTTGTCAATTTTTTGGGGGTGGTCACGAATTAAAGTCCATTTCGCCCTAGGACGCATATTTAAGGAGATATGGGCAAAATAATTTTTCATATAAAAATTGCAATTTTTTTAGGTTTTGAGTGGATTATTAAATTTTTTGGGGTGTTACGAATTAAAGTCCTTTTCGCTCTAGGACGCGTATATACGAAGATATAGGCAAAATAAGTTTTTCAGATAAAAATTTGTCAATTTTTTGGGTGTGGTCACGAATTAAAGTCCTTTTCGCCCTACGACGTGTATTTAAGGAAATATGGGCAAAATAACTTTTTCATATAAAAATTGCAATTTTTTTAGGTTTTGAGCGGATTATTAAATTTTTGGGGGTGTTACGAATTAAAGTCCTTTTCGCTCTAGGACGCGTATATACGAAGATATGGGCAAAATAAGTTTTTCAGATAAAAATTTCAATTTTTTTAGGTTTTGGGAGGATTATTCGATTTTTTGGGATGTTACGAATTAAAGTCCTTTTCGCTCTAGGACGAAGATATGGGCAAAATAAGTTTTTCACATAAAAAATTTCAATTTTTTTAGGTTTTGGGAGGATTATTCAATTTTTTTGGGGGTTGTCATGAATTAAAGTCCTTTTCGCGCTAGGGCGCTTAGTTTAGGAGATATGGGCAAAATAAGTTTTTCAGATAAAAATTTCAATTTTTTTAGGTTTTGGGAGGATTATTCAATTTTTTTGGGGGTGGTCATGAATTAAAGTCCTTTTCGCCCTAGAACGTATATTTAAGGATAGATGGGCAAAATAACTTTTTCATATAAAAATTGCAATTTTTTTAGGTTTTGAGCGGATTATTAAATTTTTTGGGATGTTACGAATTAAAGTCCTTTTCGCTCTAGGACGCGTCTATACGAAGATATGGGCAAAATAAGTTTTTCAGATAAAAATTTCAATTTTTTTAGGTTTTGGGAGGATTATTCAATTTTTTTGGGGGTTGTCATGAATTAAAGTCCTTTTCGCGCTAGGGCGCTTAGTTTAGGAGATATGAGCAAAATAAGATTTTCATATCAAAATTTAAATTTTTTTAGGTTTTGAGTGGATTTGTCAATTTTTTGGGGGTGGTCACGAATTAAAGTCCATTTCGCCCTAGGACGCATATTTAAGGAGATATGGGCAAAATAACTTTTTCATATAAAAATTGCAATTTTTTTAGGTTTTGAGTGGATTATTAAATTTTTTGGGGTGTTACGAATTAAAGTCCTTTTCGCTCTAGGACGCGTATATACGAAGATATGGGCAAAATAAGTTTTTCAGATAAAAATTTCAATTTTTTTAGGTTTTGGGAGGATTATTCAATTTTTTTGGGGGTTGTCATGAATTAAATCCTTTTCGCGCTAGGGCGCTTAGTTTAGGAGATGTGGGCAAAATAAGTTTTTCAGATAAAAATTTCAATTTTTTTTAGGTTTTGGGAGGATTATTCAATTTTTTTGGGGGTTGTCATGAATTAAAGTCCTTTTCGCGCTAGGGCGCTTAGTTTAGGACATATGGGCAAAATAAGTTAATCATATCAAAATTTAATTTTTTTAGGTTTTGGGTGGATTTGTCAATTTTTTGGGGGTGGTCACGAATTAAAGTCCATTTCGCCCTAGGACGCATATTTAAGGAGATATGGGCAAAATAATTTTTCATATAAAAATTGCAATTTTTTAAGGTTTTGAGTGGATTATTAAATTTTTTGGGGTGTTACGAATTAAAGTCCTTTTCGCTCTAGGACGCGTATATACGAAGATATAGGCAAAATAAGTTTTTCAGATAAAAATTTCAATTTTTTTAGGTTTTGGGAGGATTATTCAATTTTTTTGGGGGTGGTCATGAATTAAAGTCCTTTTCGCGCTAGGGCGCTTAGTTTAGGAGCTATGGGCAAAATAAGTTTTTCATATCAAAATTTAAATTTTTTTAGGTTTTGGGTGGATTTGTCAATTTTTTGGGGGTGGTCACGAATTAAAGTCCATTTCGCCCTAGGACGCATATTTAAGGAGATATGGGCAAAATAACTTTTTCAGATAAAAATTTCAATTTTTTTAGGTTTTGGGAGGATTATTCAATTTTTTGGGGTGTTACGAATTAAAGTCCTTTTCGCTCTAGGGCGCGTATATACGAAGATATTGGCAAAATAACTTTTTCATATAAAAATTGCAATTTTTTTAGGTTTTGGGAGGATTATTCAATTTTTTTGGGGGTGGTCATGAATTAAAGTCCTTTTCGCGCTAGGGCGCTTAGTTTACGAGATATGGGCAAAATAAGTTTTTCATATCAAAATTTAAATTTTTTTAGGTTTTGGGTGGATTTGTCAATTTTTTGGGGGTGGTCACGAATTAAAGTCCATTTCGCCCTAGGACGCATATTTAAGGAGATATGGGCAAAATAATTTTTCATATAAAAATTGCAATTTTTTTAGGTTTTGAGTGGATTATTAAATTTTTTGGGGTGTTACGAATTAAAGTCCTTTTCGCTCTAGGACGCTTATATACGAAGATATAGGCAAAATAAGTTTTTCAGATAAAAATTTCAATTTTTTTAGGTTTTGGGAGGATTATTCAATTGTTTTGGGGGTGGTCATGAATTAAAGTCCTTTTCGCGCTAGGGCGCTTAGTTTAGGAGCTATGGGCAAAATAAGTTTTTCATATCAAAATTTAAATTTTTTTAGGTTTTGGGTGGATTTATCAATTTTTTGGGGGTGGTCACGAATTAAAGTCCATTTCGCCCTAGGACGCATATTTAAGGAGATATGGGCAAAATAACTTTTTCATATAAAAATTGCAATTTTTTTTAGGTTTTGAGTGGATTATTAAATTTTTTGGGGTGTTACGAATTAAAGTCCTTTTCGCTCTAGGACGCGTATATACGAAGATATGGGCAAAATTAGTTTTTCAGAGGATTATTCAATTTTTTTGGGGGTGGTCATGAATTAAAGTCCTTTTCGCGCTAGGGCGCTTAGTTTAGGAGATATGGGCAAAATAAGTTTTTCATATCAAAATTTAAATTTTTTTAGCTTTTGGGTGGATTTGTCAATTTTTGGGGGTGGTCACGAATTAAAGTCCATTTCGCCCTAGGACGCATATTTAAGGAGATATGGGCAAAATAACTTTTTCAGATAAAAATTTCAATTTTTTTAGGTTTTGGGAGGATTATTAAATTTTTTGGGGTGTTACGAATTAAAGTCCTTTTCGCTCTAGGACGCGTATATACGAAGATATGGGCAAAATAACTTTTTCATATAAAAATTGCAATTTTTTTAGGTTTTGAGTGGATTATTAAATTTTTTGGGGTGTTACGAATTAAAGTCCTTTTCGCTCTAGGACGCGTATATACGAAGATATGGACAAAATAAGTTTTTCAGATAAAAATTTCAATTTTTTTAGGTTTTGGGAGGATTATTCAATTTTTTTGGGGGTTGTCATGAATTAAAGTCCTTTTCGCGCTGGGCGCGTAGTTTAGGAGATATGGGCAAAATAAGTTTTTCATATCAAAATTTAAATTTTTTTAGGTTTTGAGTGGATTTGTCAATTTTTTGGGGGTGGTCACGAATTAAAGTCCATTTCGCCCTAGGACGCATATTTAAGGAGATATGGGCAAAATAACTTTTTCATATAAAAATTGCAATTTTTTTAGGTTTTGAGTGGATTATTAAATTTTTTGGGGTGTTACGAATTAAAGTCCTTTTCGCTCTAGGACGCGTATATACGAAGATATGGGCAAAATAAGTTTTTCAGATAAAAATTTCAATTTTTTTAGGTTTTGGGAGGATTATTCAATTTTTTTGGGGGTGGTCATGAATTAAAGTCCTTTTCGCGCTAGGGCGCTTAGTTTAGGAGATATGGGCAAAATAAGTTTTTCATATCAAAATTTAAATTTTTTTAGGTTTTGGGTGGATTTGTCAATTTTTTGGGGGTGGTCACGAATTAAAGTCCATTTCGCCCTAGGACGCATATTTAAGGAGATATGGGCAAAATAACTTTTTCAGATAAAAATTTCAATTTTTTTAGGTTTTGGGAGGATTATTCAATTTTTTGGGGTGTTACGAATTAAAGTCCTTTTCGCTCTAGGGCGCGTATATACGAAGATATGGGCAAAATAACTTTTTCATATAAAAATTGCAATTTTTTTAGGTTTTGGGAGGATTATTCAATTTTTTTTGGGGGTGGTCATGAATTAAAGTCATTTTCGCGCTAGGGCGCTTAGTTTAGGAGATATGGGCAAAATAAGTTTTTCATATCAAAATTTAAATTTTTTTAGGTTTTGGGTGGATTTGTCAATTAAAGTCCATTTCGCCCTAGGACGCATATTTAAGGAGATATGGGCAAAATAAGTTTTTCAGATAAAAATTTCAATTTTTTTAGGTTTTGGGAGGATTATTCAATTTTTTTGGGGGTGGTCATGAATTAAAGTCCTTTTCGCGCTAGGGCGCTTAGTTTACGAGATATGGGCAAAATAAGTTTTTCATATCAAAATTTAAATTTTTTTAGGTTTTGGGTGGATTTGTCAATTAAAGTCCATTTCGCCCTAGGACGCATATTTAAGGAGATATGGGCAAAATAAGTTTTTCAGATAAAAATTTCAATTTTTTTAGGTTTTGGGAGGATTATTCAATTTTTTTGGGGGTTGTCATGAATTAAGGTCCTTTTCGCGCTAGGGCGCTTAGTTTAGGAGATATGGGCAAAATAAGTTTTTCATATCAAAATTTAAATTTTTTTAGGTTTTGGGTGGATTTGTCAATTTTTTGGGGGTGGTCACGAATTAAAGTCCATTTCGCCCTAGGACGCATCTTTAAGGAGATATGGGCAAAATAATTTTTTCATATAAAAATTGCAATTTTTTTAGGTTTTGAGTGGATTATTAAATTTTTTGGGGTGTTACGAATTAAAGTCCTTTTCGCTCTAGGACGCGTATATACGAAGATATGGGCAAAATAAGTTTTTCAGATAAAAATTTCATTTTTTTTTTGGTTTTGGGAGGATTATTAAATTTTTTGGGGTGTTACGAATTAAAGTCCTTTTCGCTCTAGGACGCGTATATACGAAGATATGGGCAAAATAACTTTTTCATATAAAAATTGCAATTTTTTTAGGTTTTGAGTGGATTATTAAATTTTTGGGGTGTTACGAATTAAAGTCCTTTTCGCTCTAGGACGCGTATATACGAAGATATGGGCACAATAAGTTTTTCAGATAAAAATTTCAATTTTTTTAGGTTTTGGGAGGATTATTCAATTTTTTTGGGGGTTGTCATGAATTAAAGTCCTTTTCGCGCTAGGGCGCTTAGTTTAGGAGATATTGGCAAAATAAGTTTTTCATATCAAAATTTAAATTTTTTTAGGTTTTGAGTGGATTTGTCAATTTTTTGGGGGTGGTCACGAATTAAAGTCCATTTCGCCCTAGGACGCATATTTAAGGAGATATGGGCAAAATAACTTTTTCATATAAAAATTGCAATTTTTTAGGTTTTGAGTGGATTATTAAATTTTTTGGGGTGTTACGAATTAAAGTCCTTTTCGCTCTAGGACGCGTATATACGAAGATATGGGCAAAATAAGTTTTTCAGATAAAAATTTCAATTTTTTTAGGTTTTGGGAGGATTATTCAATTTTTTTGGGGGTGGTCATGAATTAAAGTCCTTTTCGCGCTAGGGCGCTTAGTTTACGAGATATGGGCAAAATAAGTTTTTCATATCAAAATTTAAATTTTTTTAGGTTTTGGGTGGATTTGTCAATTTTTTGGGGGTGGTCACGAATTAAAGTCCATTTCGCCCTAGGACGCATATTTAAGGAGATATGGGCAAAATAACTTTTTCAGATAAAAATTTCAATTTTTTTAGGTTTTGGGAGGATTATTCAATTTTTTGGGGTGTTACGAATTAAAGTCCTTTTCGCTCTAGGACGCGTATATACGAAGATATGGGCAAAATAACTTTTTCATATAAAAATTGCAATTTTTTTAGGTTTTGAGTGGATTATTAAATTTTTTGGGGTGTTACGAATTAAAGTCCTTTTCGCTCTAGGACGCGTATATACGAAGATATGGGCAAAATAAGTTTTTCAGATAAAAATTTCAATTTTTTTAGGTTTTGGGAGGATTATTCAATTTTTTTGGGGGTGGTCATGAATTAAAGTCCTTTTCGCGCTAGGGCGCTTAGTTTACGAGATATGGGCAAAATAAGTTTTTCATATGAAAATTTAAATTTTTTTAGGTTTTGGGTGGATTTGTCAATTAAAGTCCATTTCGCCCTAGGACGCATATTTAAGGAGATATGGGCAAAATAAGTTTTTCAGATAAAAATTTCAATTTTTTTAGGTTTTGGGAGGATTATTCAATTTTTTTGGGGGTTGTCATGAATTAAGGTCCTTTTCGCGCTAGGGCGCTTAGTTTAGGAGATATGGGCAAAATAAGTTTTTCATATCAAAATTTAATTTTTTTTAGGTTTTGAGTGGATTTGTCAATTTTTTGGGGGTGGTCACGAATTAAAGTCCATTTCGCCCTAGGACGCATATTTAAGGAGATATGGGCAAAATAATTTTTTCATATAAAACTTGCAATTTTTTTAGGTTTTGAGTGGATTATTAAATTTTTTGGGGTGTTAAGAATTAAAGTCATTTTCGCTCTAGGACGCGTATATACGAAGATATGGGCAAAATAAGTTATTCAGATAAAAATTTCAATTTTTTTAGGTTTTGGGAGGATTACTCAATTTTTTTTGGGGGGTGGTCATGAATTAAAGTCCTTTTCGCGCTAGGGCGCTTAGTTTACGAGATATGGGCAAAATAAGCTTTTCATATCAAAATTTAAATTTTTTTATGTTTTGGGTGGATTTGTCAATTTTTTGGGGGTGGTCACGAATTAAAGTCCATTTCGCCCTAGGACGCATATTTAAGGATTATTAAATTTTTTTGGGGTGTTACGAATTAAAGTCCTTTTCGCTCTAGGACGCGTATATACGAAGATATGGGCAAAATAAGTTTTTCAGATAAAAATTTCAATTTTTTTAGGTTTTGGGAGGATTATTAATTTTTTTGGGGTGGTCATGAATTAAAGTCCTTTTCGCGCTAGGGCGCTTAGTTTAGGAGATATGGGCAAAATAAGTTTTTCATATCAAAATTTAAATTTTTTTAGGTTTTGGGTGGATTTGTCAATTTTTTGGGGGTGATCACGAATTAAAGTCCTTTTCGCCCTAGGACGTATATTTAAGGAGATATGGGCAAAATAACTTTTTCATATAAAAATTGCAATTTTTTTTAGGTTTTGAGTGGATTATTAAATTTTTTGGGGTGTTACGAATTAAAGTCCTTTTCGCTCTAGGACGCGTATATACGAAGATATGGGCAAAATAAGTTTTTCAGATAAAAATTTGTCAATTTTTTGGGTGTGGTCACAAATTAAAGTCCTTTTCGCCCTAGGGCGTATATTTAAGGAAATATGGGCAAAATAACTTTTTCATATAAAAATTGCAATTTTTTTAGGTTTTGAGCGGATTATTAAATTTTTTGGGGTGTTACGAATTAAAGTCCTTTTCGCTCTAGGACGCGTACATACGAAGATATGGGCAAAATAAGTTTTTCAGATAAAAATTTCAATTTTTTTAGGTTTTGGGAGGATTATTCGATTTTTTGGGATGTTACGAATTAAAGTCCTTTTCGCTCTAGGACGAAGATATGGGCAAAATAAGTTTTTCAGATAAAAATTTCAATTTTTTTAGGTTTTGGGAGGATTATTCAATTTTTTTGGGGGTTGTCATGAATTAAAGTCCTTTTCGCGCTAGGGCGCTTAGTTTAGGAGATATGGGCAAAATAAGTTTTTCAGATAAAAATTTCAATTTTTTTAGGTTTTGGGAGGATTATTAATTTTTTTGGGGGTGGTCATGAATTAAAGTCCTTTTCGCTCTAGGACGCGTATATACGAAGATATGGGCAAAATAAGTTTTTCAGATAAAAATTTCAATTTTTTAGGTTTTGGGAGGATTATTCAATTTTTTTGGGGGTGGTCATGAATTAAAGTCCTTTTCGCCCTAGAACGTATATTTAAGGAGAGATGGGCAAAATAACTTTTTCATATAAAAATTGCAATTTTTTTAGGTTTTGAGCGGATTATTAAATTTTTTGGGATGTTACGAATTAAAGTCCTTTTCACTCTAGGACGCGTATATACGAAGATATGGGCAAAATAAGTTTTTCAGATAAAAATTTCAATTTTTTTAGGTTTTGGGAGGATTATTCAATTTTTTTGGGGGTTGTCATGAATTAAAGTCCTTTTCGCGCTAGGGCGCTTAGTTTAGGAGATATGGGCAAAATAAGTTTTTCATATCAAAATTTAAATTTTTTTAGGTTTTGAGTGGATTTGTCAATTTTTTGGGGGTGGTCACGAATTAAAGTCCATTTCGCCCTAGGACGCATATTTAAGGAGATATGGGCAAAATAACTTTTTCATATAAAAATTGCAATTTTTTTAGGTTTTGAGTGGATTATTAAATTTTTTGGGGTGTTACGAATTAAAGTCCTTTTCGCTCTAGGACGCGTATATACGAAGATATTGGCAAAATAAGTTTTTCAGATAAAAATTTCAATTTTTTTAGGTTTTGGGAGGATTATTCAATTTTTTTGGGGGTTGTCATGAATTAAAGTCCTTTTCGCGCTAGGGCGCTTAGTTTAGGAGATGTGGGCAAAATAAGTTTTTCAGATAAAAATTTTAATTTTTTTAGGTTTTGGGAGGATTATTCAATTTTTTTGGGGGTGGTCATGAATTAAAGTCCTTTTCGCCCTAGAACGTATATTTAAGGAGAGATGGGCAAAATAACTTTTTCATATAAAAATTGCAATTTTTTTAGGTTTTGAGCGGATTATTAAATTTTTTGGGATGTTACGAATTAAAGTCCTTTTCGCTCTAGGACGCGTATATACGAAGATATGGGCAAAATAAGTTTTTCAGATAAAAATTTCAATTTTTTTAGGTTTTGGGAGGATTATTCAATTTTTTTGGGGGTTGTCATGAATTAAAGTCCTTTTCGCGCTAGGGCGCTTAGTTTAGGAGATATGGGCAAAATAAGTTTTTCAGATAAAAATTTCAATTTTTTTAGGTTTTGGGAGGATTATTAATTTTTTTGGGGTGTTACGAATTAAAGTCCTTTTCGCTCTAGGACGCGTATATACGAAGATATGGGCAAAATAAGTTTTTCAGATAAAAATTTCAATTTTTTTAGGTTTTGGGAGGATTATTCAATTTTTTTGGGGGTGGTCATGAATTAAAGTCCTTTTCGCCCTAGAACGTATATTTAAGGAGAGATAGGCAAAATAACTTTTTCATATAAAAATTGCAATTTTTTTAGGTTTTGAGCGGATTATTAAATTTTTTGGGATGTTACGAATTAAAGTCCTTTTCGCTCTAGGACGCGTATATACGAAGATATGGGCAAAATAAGTTTTTCAGATAAAAATTTCAATTTTTTTTAGGTTTTGGGAGGATTATTCAATTTTTTTGGGGGTGGTCATGAATTAAAGTCCTTTTCGCCCTAGAACGTATATTTAAGGAGAGATGGGCAAAATAACTTTTTCATATAAAAATTGCAATTTTTTTAGGTTTTGAGCGGATTATTAAATTTTTTAGGATGTTACGAATTAAAGTCCTTTTCGCTCTAGGACGCGTATATACGAAGATATGGGCAAAATAAGTTTTTCAGATAAAAATTTCAATTTTTTTAGGTTTTGGGAGGATTATTCAATTTTTTTGGGGGTGGTCATGAATTAAAGTCCTTTTCGCGCTAGGGCGCTTAGTTTAGGAGATATGGGCAAAATAAGTTTTTCATATCAAAATTTAATTTTTTTTAGGTTTTGAGTGGATTTGTCAATTTTTTGGGGGTGGTCACGAATTAAAGTCCATTTCGCCCTAGGACGCATATTTAAGGAGATATGGGCAAAATAATTTTTTCATATAAAACTTGCAATTTTTTTAGGTTTTGAGTGGATTATTAAATTTTTTGGGGTGTTAAGAATTAAAGTCCTTTTCGCTCTAGGACGCGTATATACGAAGATATGGGCAAAATAAGTTATTCAGATAAAAATTTCAATTTTTTTAGGTTTTGGGAGGATTATTCAATTTTTTTTTTGGGGTGGTCATGAATTAAAGTCCTTTTCGCGCTAGGGCGCTTAGTTTACGAGATATGGGCAAAATAAGCTTTTCATATCAAAATTTAAATTTTTTTATGTTTTGGGTGGATTTGTCAATTTTTTGGGGGTGGTCACGAATTAAAGTCCATTTCGCCCTAGGACGCATATTTAAGGATTATTAAATTTTTTTGGGGTGTTACGAATTAAAGTCCTTTTCGCTCTAGGACGCGTATATACGAAGATATGGGCAAAATAAGTTTTTCAGATAAAAATTTCAATTTTTTTAGGTTTTGGGAGGATTATTAATTTTTTTGGGGTGGTCATGAATTAAAGTCCTTTTCGCGCTAGGGCGCTTAGTTTAGGAGATATGGGCAAAATAAGTTTTTCATATCAAAATTTAAATTTTTTTAGGTTTTGGGTGGATTTGTCAATTTTTTGGGGGTGATCACGAATTAAAGTCCTTTTCGCCCTAGGACGTATATTTAAGGAGATATGGGCAAAATAACTTTTTCATATAAAAATTGCAATTTTTTTTAGGTTTTGAGTGGATTATTAAATTTTTTGGGGTGTTACGAATTAAAGTCCTTTTCGCTCTAGGACGCGTATATACGAAGATATGGGCAAAATAAGTTTTTCAGATAAAAATTTGTCAATTTTTTGGGTGTGGTCACGAACTAAAGTCCTTTTCGCCCTAGGGCGTATATTTAAGGAAATATGGGCAAAATAACTTTTTCATATAAAAATTGCAATTTTTTTAGGTTTTGAGCGGATTATTAAATTTTTTGGGGTGTTACGAATTAAAGTCCTTTTCGCTCTAGGACGCGTATATACGAAGATATGGGCAAAATAAGTTTTTCAGATAAAAATTTCAATTTTTTTAGGTTTTGGGAGGATTATTCGATTTTTTGGGATGTTACGAATTAAAGTCCTTTTCGCTCTAGGACGAAGATATGGACAAAATAAGTTTTTCAGATAAAAATTTCAATTTTTTTAGGTTTTGGGAGGATTATTCAATTTTTTTGGGGGTTGTCATGAATTAAAGTCCTTTTCGCGCTAGGGCGCTTAGTTTAGGAGATATGGGCAAAATAAGTTTTTCAGATAAAAATTTCAATTTTTTTAGGTTTTGGGAGGATTATTAAATTTTTTGGGATGTTACGAATTAAAGTCCTTTTCGCTCTAGGACGCGTATATACGAAGATATGGTCAAAATAAGTTTTTCAGATAAAAATTTCAATTTTTTTAGGTTTTGGGAGGATTATTCAATTTTTTTGGGGGTGGTCATGAATTAAAGTCCTTTTCGCCCTAGAACGTATATTTAAGGAGAGATGGGCAAAATAACTTTTTCATATAAAAATTGCAATTTTTTTAGGTTTTGAGCGGATTATTAAATTTTTTGGGATGTTACGAATTAAAGTCCTTTTCACTCTAGGACGCGTATATACGAAGATATGGGCAAAATAAGTTTTTCAGATAAAAATTTCAATTTTTTTAGGTTTTGGGAGGATTATTCAATTTTTTTGGGGGTTGTCATGAATTAAAGTCCTTTTCGCGCTAGGGCGCTTAGTTTAGGAGATATGGGCAAAATAAGTTTTTCATATCAAAATTTAAATTTTTTTAGGTTTTGAGTGGATTTGTCAATTTTTTGGGGGTGGTCACGAATTAAAGTCCATTTCGCCCTAGGACGCATATTTAAGGAGATATGGGCAAAATTACTTTTTCATATAAAAATTGCAATTTTTTTAGGTTTTGAGCGGATTATTAAATTTTTTGGGATGTTACGAATTAAAGTCCTTTTCACTCTAGGACGCGTATATACGAAGATATGGGCAAAATAAGTTTTTCAGATAAAAATTTCAATTTTTTTAGGTTTTGGGAGGATTATTCAATTTTTTTGGGGTTGTCATGAATTAAAGTCCTTTTCGCGCTAGGGCGCTTAGTTTAGGAGATATGGGCAAAATAAGTTTTTCATATCAAAATTTAAATTTTTTTAGGTTTTGAGTGGATTTGTCAATTTTTTGGGGGTGGTCACGAATTAAAGTCCATTTCGCCCTAGGACGCATATTTAAGGAGATATGGGCAAAATAACTTTTTCATATAAAAATTGCAATTTTTTTAGGTTTTGAGTGGATTATTAAATTTTTTGGGGTGTTACGAATTAAAGTCCTTTTCGCTCTAGGACGCGTATATACGAAGATATGGGCAAAATAAGTTTTTCAGATAAAAATTTCAATTTTTTTAGGTTTTGGGAGGATTATTCAATTTTTTTGGGGGTTGTCATGAATTAAAGTCCTTTTCGCGCTAGGGCGCTTAGTTTAGGAGATGTGGGCAAAATAAGTTTTTCAGATAAAAATTTTAATTTTTTTAGGTTTTGAGTGGATTTGTCAATTTTTTGGGGGTGGTCACGAATTAAAGTCCATTTCGCCCTAGGACGCATATTTAAGGAGATATGGGCAAAATAACTTTTTCATATAAAAATTGCAATTTTTTTAGGTTTTGAGTGGATTATTAAATTTTTTGGGGTGTTACGAATTAAAGTCCTTTTCGCTCTAGGACGCGTATATACGAAGATATGGGCAAAATAAGTTTTTCAGATAAAAATTTCAATTTTTTTAGGTTTTGGGAGGATTATTCAATTTTTTTGGGGGTTGTCATGAATTAAAGTCCTTTTCGCGCTAGGGCGCTTAGTTTAGGAGATGTGGGCAAAATAAGTTTTTCAGATAAAAATTTTAATTTTTTTAGGTTTTGGGAGGATTATTCAATTTTTTTGGGGGTGGTCATGAATTAAAGTCCTTTTCGCCCTAGAACGTATATTTAAGGAGAGATGGGCAAAATAACTTTTTCATATAAAAATTGCAATTTTTTTAGGTTTTGAGCGGATTATTAAATTTTTTGGGATGTTACGAATTAAAGTCCTTTTCGCTCTAGGACGCGTATATACGAAGATATGGGCAAAATAAGTTTTTCAGATAAAAATTTCAATTTTTTTAGGTTTTGGGAGGATTATTCAATTTTTTTGGGGGTTGTCATGAATTAAAGTCCTTTTCGCGCTAGGGCGCTTAGTTTAGGAGATGTGGGCAAAATAAGTTTTTCAGATAAAAATTTCAATTTTTTTAGGTTTTGGGAGGATTATTCAATTTTTTTGGGGGTTGTCATGAATTAAAGTCCTTTTCGCGCTAGGGCGCTTAGTTTAGGAGATATGGGCAAAATAAGTTTTTCAGATAAAAATTTCAATTTTTTTAGGTTTTGGGAGGGTTATTAATTTTTTTGGGGTGTTACGAATTAAAGTCCTTTTCGCTCTAGGACGCGTATATACGAAGATATGGGCAAAATAAGTTTTTCAGATAAAGATTTCAATTTTTTTAGGTTTTGGGAGGATTATTCAATTTTTTTGGGGGTGGTCATGAATTAAAGTCCTTTTCGCCCTAGAACGTATATTTAAGGAGAGATAGGCAAAATAACTTTTTCATATAAAAATTGCAATTTTTTTAGGTTTTGAGCGGATTATTAAATTTTTTGGGATGTTACGAATTAAAGTCCTTTTCGCTCTAGGACGCGTATATACGAAGATATGGGCAAAATAAGTTTTTCAGATAAAAATTTCAATTTTTTTAGGTTTTGGGAGGATTATTCAATTTTTTTGGGGGTGGTCATGAATTAAAGTCCTTTTCGCCCTAGAACGTATATTTAAGGAGAGATGGGCAAAATAACTTTTTCATATAAACATTGCAATTTTTTTAGGTTTTGAGCGGATTATTAAATTTTTAGGATGTTACGAATTAAAGTCCTTTTCGCTCTAGGACGCGTATATACGAAGATATGGGCAAAATAAGTTTTTCAGATAAAAATTTAAATTTTTTTAGGTTTTGGGAGGATTATTCAATTTTTTTGGGGGTTGTCATGAATTAAAGTCCTTTTCGCGCTAGGGCGCTTAGTTTAGGAGATATGGGCAAAATAAGTTTTTCATATCAAAATTTAAATTTTTTTAGGTTTTGAGTGGATTTGTCAATTTTTTGGTGGTGGTCACGAAATAAAGTCCATTTCGCCCTAGGACGCATATTTAAGGAGATATGGGCAAAATAACTTTTTCATATAAAAATTGCAACTTTTTTAGGTTTTGAGTGGATTATTAAATTTTTTGGGGTGTTACGAATTAAAGTCCTTTTCGCTCTAGGACGCGTATATACGAAGATATGGGCAAAATAAGTTTTTCAGATAAAAATATCAATTTTTTTAGGTTTTGGGAGGATTATTCAATTTTTTTGGGGGTTGTCATGAATTAAAGTCCTTTTCGCGCTAGGGCGCTTTGTTTAGGAGATGTGGGCAAAATAAGTTTTCATATCAAAATTTAAATTTTTTTAGGTTTGGGAGGATTACTCAATTTTTTTGGGGGTGGTCATGAATTAAAGTCCTTTTCGCCCTAGAACGTATATTTAAGGAAAGATGGGCAAAATAACTTTTTCATATAAAAATTGCAATTTTTTTAGGTTTTGAGCGGATTATTAAATTTTTTGGGATGTTACGAATTAAAGTCCTTTTCGCTCTAGGACGCGTATATACGAAGATATGGGTAAAATAAGTTTTTCAGATAAAAATTTCAATTTTTTTAGGTTTTGGGAGGATTATTCAATTTTTTGGGGGTTGTCATGAATTAAAGTCCTTTTCGCTCTAGGACGCGTATATACGAAGATATGGGCAAAATAAGTTTTTCAGATAAAAATTTTTCAATTTTTTGGGTGTGGTCACGAATTAAAGTCCTTTTCGCCCTAGGGCGTATATTTAAGGAAATATGGGCAAAATAACTTTTTCATATAAAAATTGCAATTTTTTTAGGTTTTGAGCGGATTATTAAATTTTTTGGGGTGTTACGAATTAAAGTCCTTTTCGCTCTAGGACGCGTATATACGAAGATATGGGCAAAATAAGTTTTTCAGATAAAAATTTCAATTTTTTTAGGTTTTGGGAGGATTATTCGATTTTTTGGGATGTTAAGAATTAAAGTCCTTTTCGCTCTAGGACGAAGATATGGGCAAAATAAGTTTTTCAGATGAAAATTTCAATTTTTTTAGGTTTTGGGAGTATTATTCAATTTTTTTGGGGGTTGTCATGAATTAAAGTCCTTTTCGCGCTAGGGCGCTTAGTTTAGGAGATATGGGCAAAATAAGTTTTTCAGATAAAAATTTCAATTTTTTTTAGGTTTTGGGAGGATTATTAAATTTTTTGGGATGTTACGAATTAAAGTCCTTTTCGCTCTAGGACGCGTATATACGAAGATATGGGCAAAATAAGTTTTTCAGATAAAAATTTCAATTTTTTTAGGTTTTGGGAGGATTATTCGATTTTTTGGGATGTTACGAATTAAAGTCCTTTTCGCTCTAGGACGAAGATATGGGCAAAATAAGTTTTTCAGATAAAAATTTCAATTTTTTTAGGTTTTGGGAGGATTATTCAATTTTTTTGGGGGTGGTCATGAATTAAAGTCCTTTTCGCCCTAGAACGTATATTTAAGGAGAGATGGGCAAAATAACTTTTTCATATAAAAATTGCATTTTTTTAGGTTTTGAGCGGATTATTAAATTTTTTGGGATGTTACGAATTAAAGTCCTTTTCGCTCTAGGACGCGTATATACGAAGATATGGGCAAAATAAGTTTTTCAGATAAAAATTTCAATTTTTTCGTCCTTTTCGCTCTAGGACGCGTATATACGAAGATATGGGCAAAATAAGTTTTTCAGATGAAAATTTCAATTTTTTTAGGTTTTGGGAGGATTATTCACTTTTTTTGGGGGTTGTCATGAATTAAAGTCATTTTCGCGCTAGGGCGCTTAGTTTAGGAGATATGGGCAAAATAAGTTTTTCATATCAAAATTTAAATTTTTTTAGGTTTTGAGTGGATTTGTCAATTTTTTGGGGGTGGTCACGAATTAAAGTCCATTTCGCCCTAGGACGCATATTTAAGGAGATATGGGCAAAATAACTTTTTCATATAAAAATTGCAATTTTTTTAGGTTTTGAGTGGATTATTAAATTTTTTGGGGTGTTACGAATTAAAGTCCTTTTCGCTCTAGGACGCGTATATACGAAGATATGGGCAAAATAAGTTTTTCAGATAAAAATTTCAATTTTTTTAGGTTTTGGGAGGATTATTCAATTTTTTGGGGGTTGTCATGAATTAAAGTCCTTTTCGCGCTAGGGCGCTTAGTTTAGGAGATGTGGGCAAAATAAGTTTTTCAGATAAAAATTTTAATTTTTTTAGGTTTTGGGAGGATTATTCAATTTTTTTGGGGGTGGTCATGAATTAAAGTCCTTTTCGCCCTAGAACGTATATTTAAGGAGAGATGGGCAAAATAACTTTTTCATATAAAAATTGCAATTTTTTTAGGTTTTGAGCGGATTATTAAATTTTTTGGGATGTTACGAATTAAAGTCCTTTTCGCTCTAGGACGCGTCTATACGAAGATATGGGCAAAATAAGTTTTTCAGATAAAAATTTCAATTTTTTTAGGTTTTGGGAGGATTATTCAATTTTTTTGGGGGTTGTCATGAATTAAAGTCCTTTTCGCGCTAGGGCGCTTAGTTTAGGAGATATGGGCAAAATAAGTTTTTCAGATAAAAATTTCAATTTTTTTAGGTTTTGGGAGGATTATTCAATTTTTTTGGGGGTGGTCATGAATTAAAGTCCTTTTCGCCCTAGAACGTATATTTAAGGAGAGATGGGCAAAATAACTTTTTCATATAAAAATTGCAATTTTTTTAGGTTTTGAGCGGATTATTAAATTTTTTAGGATGTTACGAATTAAAGTCCTTTTCGCTCTAGGACGCGTATATACGAAGATGTGGGCAAAATAAGTTTTTCAGATAAAAATTTAAATTTTTTTAGGTTTTGGGAGGATTATTCAATTTTTTTGGGGGTTGTCATGAATTAAAGTCCTTTTCGCGCTAGGGCGCTTAGTTTAGGAGATATGGGCAAAATAAGTTTTTCATATCAAAATTTAAATTTTTTTAGGTTTTGAGTGGATTTGTCAATTTTTTGGGGGTGGTCACGAATTAAAGTCCATTTCGCCCTAGGACGCATATTTAAGGAGATATGGGCAAAATAACTTTTTCATATAAAAATTGCAATTTTTTTAGGTTTTGAGTGGATTATTAAATTTTTTGGGGTGTTACGAATTAAAGTCCTTTTCGCTCTAGGACGCGTATATACGAAGATATGGGCAAACTAAGTTTTTCAGATAAAAATTTCAATTTTTTTAGGTTTTGGGAGGATTATTCAATTTTTTGGGGGTTGTCATGAATTAAACTCCTTTTCGCGCTAGGGCGCTTAGTTTAGGAGATGTGGGCAAAATAAGTTTTTCAGATAAAAATTTCAATTTTTTTAGGTTTTGGGAGGATTATTCAATTTTTTTGGGGGTGGTCATGAATTAAAGTCCTTTTCGCCCTAGAACGTATATTTAAGGAGAGATGGGCAAAATAACTTTTTCATATAAAAATTGCAATTTTTTTAGGTTTTGAGCGGATTATTAAATTTTATGGGATGTTACGAATTAAAGTCCTTTTCGCTCTAGGACGCGTATATACGAAGATATGGGCAAAATAACTTTTTCATATAAAAATTGCAATTTTTTTAGGTTTTGAGTGGATTATTAAATTTTTTGGGATGTTACGAATTAAAGTCCTTTTCGCTCTAGGACGCGTATATACGAAGATATGGGCAAAATAAGTTTTTCAGATAAAAATTTCAATTTTTTTAGGTTTTGGGAGGATTATTCGATTTTTTGGGATGTTACGAATTAAAGTCCTTTTTGCTCTAGGACGAAGATATGGGCAAAATAAGTTTTTCAGATAAAAATTTCAATTTTTTTAGGTTTTGGGAGGATTATTCAATTTTTTTGGGGGTTGTCATGAATTAAAGTCCTTTTCGCGCTAGGGCGCTTAGTTTAGGAGATATGGGCAAAATAAGTTTTTCAGATAAAAATTTCAATTTTTTTTTTAGGTTTTGGGAGGATTATTCAATTTTTTTGGGGGTGGTCATGAATTAAAGTCCTTTTCGCCCTAGAACGTATATTTAAGGAGAGATGGGCAAAATAACTTTTTCATATAAAAATTGCAATTTTTTTAGGTTTTGAGCGGATTATTAAATTTTTTGGGATGTTACGAATTAAAGTTCTTTTCGCTCTAGGACGCGTATATACGAAGATATGGGCAAAATAAATTTTTCATATAAAAATTTCAATTTTTTTAGGTTTTGGGAGGATTATTCAATTTTTTTCGGGGTTGTCATGAATTAAAGTCCTTTTCGCGCTAGGGCGCTTAGTTTAGGAGATATGGGCAAAATAAGTTTTTCATATCAAAATTTAAATTTTTTTAGGTTTTGAGTGGATTTGTCAATTTTTTGGGGGTGGTCACGAATTAAAGTCCATTTCGCCCTAGGACGCATATTTAAGGAGATATGGGCAAAATAACTTTTTCATATAAAAATTGCAATTTTTTTAGGTTTTGAGTGGATTATTAAATTTTTTGGGGTGTTACGAATTAAAGTCCTTTTCGCTCTAGGACGCGTATATACGAAGATATGGGCAAAATAAGTTTTTCAGATAAAAATTTCAATTTTTTTAGGTTTTGGGAGGATTATTCAATTTTTTTGGGGGTTGTCATGAATTAAAGTCCTTTTCGCGCTAGGGCGCTTAGTTTAGGAGATGTGGGCAAAATAAGTTTTTCAGATAAAAATTTTAATTTTTTTAGGTTTTGGGAGGATTATTAAATTTTTTGGGGGTGGTCATGAATTAAAGTCCTTTTCGCCCTAGAACGTATATTTAAGGAGAGATGGGCAAAATAACTTTTTCATATAAAAATTGCAATTTTTTTAGGTTTTGAGCGGATTATTAAATTTTTTGGGATGTTACGAATTAAAGTCCTTTTCGCTCTAGGACGCGTATATACGAATATATGGGCAAAATAAGTTTTTCAGATAAAAATTTCAATTTTTTTAGGTTTTGGGAGGATTATTCAATTTTTTTGGGGGTTGTCATGAATTAAAGTCCTTTTCGCGCTAGGGCGCTTAGTTTAGGAGATGTGGGCAAAATAAGTTTTTCAGATAAAAATTTCAATTTTTTTAGGTTTTGGGAGGATTATTAAATTTTTTGGGGGTGGTCATGAATTAAAGTCCTTTTCGCCCTAGAACGTATATTTAAGGAGAGATGGGCAAAATAACTTTTTCATATAAAAATTGCAATTTTTTTAGGTTTTGAGCGGATTATTAAATTTTTTGGGATGTTACGAATTAAAGTCCTTTTCGCTCTAGGACGCGTCTATACGAAGATATGGGCAAAATAAGTTTTTCAGATAAAAATTTCAATTTTTTTAGGTTTTGGGAGGATTATTCAATTTTTTTGGGGGTTGTCATGAATTAAAGTCCTTTTCGCGCTAGGGCGCTTAGTTTAGGAGATGTGGGCAAAATAAGTTTTTCAGATAAAAATTTCAATTTTTTTAGGTTTTGGGAGGATTATTCAATTTTTTTGGGGGTGGTCATGAATTAAAGTCCTTTTCGCCCTAGAACGTATATTTAAGGAGAGATGGGCAAAATAACTTTTTCATATAAAAATTGCAATTTTTTTAGGTTTTGAGCGGATTATTAAATTTTTTAGGATGTTACGAATTAAAGTCCTTTTCGCTCTAGGACGCGTATATACGAAGATGTGGGCAAAATAAGTTTTTCAGATAAAAATTTAAATTTTTTTAGGTTTTGGGAGGATTATTCAATTTTTTTGGGGGTTGTCATGAATTAAAGTCCTTTTCGCGCTAGGGCGCTTAGTTTAGGAGATATGGGCAAAATAAGTTTTTCATATCAAAATTTAAATTTTTTTAGGTTTTGAGTGGATTTGTCAATTTTTTGGGGGTGGTCACGAATTAAAGTCCATTTCGCCCTAGGACGCATATTTAAGGAGATATGGGCAAAATAACTTTTTCATATAAAAATTGCAATTTTTTTAGGTTTTGAGTGGATTATTAAATTTTTTGGGGTGTTACGAATTAAAGTCCTTTTCGCTCTAGGACGCGTATATACGAAGATATGGGCAAACTAAGTTTTTCAGATAAAAATTTCAATTTTTTTAGGTTTTGGGAGGATTATTCAATTTTTTGGGGGTTGTCATGAATTAAACTCCTTTTCGCGCTAGGGCGCTTAGTTTAGGAGATGTGGGCAAAATAAGTTTTTCAGATAAAAATTTCAATTTTTTTAGGTTTTGGGAGGATTATTCAATTTTTTTGGGGGTGGTCATGAATTAAAGTCCTTTTCGCCCTAGAACGTATATTTAAGGAGAGATGGGCAAAATAACTTTTTCATATAAAAATTGCAATTTTTTTAGGTTTTGAGCGGATTATTAAATTTTATGGGATGTTACGAATTAAAGTCCTTTTCGCTCTAGGACGCGTATATACGAAGATATGGGCAAAATAAGTTTTTCAGATAAAAATTTCAATTTTTTTAGGTTTTGGGAGGATTATTCAATTTTTTTGGGGGTTGTCATGAATTAAAGTCCTTTTCGCTCTAGGACGCGTATATACGAAGATATGGGCAAAATAAGTTTTTCAGATAAAAATTTCAATTTTTTTAGGTTTTGGGAGGATTATTCGATTTTTTGGGATGTTACGAATTAAAGTCCTTTTTGCTCTAGGACGAAGATATGGGCAAAATAAGTTTTTCAGATAAAAATTTCAATTTTTTTAGGTTTTGGGAGGATTATTCAATTTTTTTGGGGGTTGTCATGAATTAAAGTCCTTTTCGCGCTAGGGCGCTTAGTTTAGGAGATATGGGCAAAATAAGTTTTTCAGATAAAAATTTCAATTTTTTTTTTAGGTTTTGGGAGGATTATTCAATTTTTTTGGGGGTGGTCATGAATTAAAGTCCTTTTCGCCCTAGAACGTATATTTAAGGAGAGATGGGCAAAATAACTTTTTCATATAAAAATTGCAATTTTTTTAGGTTTTGAGCGGATTATTAAATTTTTTGGGATGTTACGAATTAAAGTTCTTTTCGCTCTAGGACGCGTATATACGAAGATATGGGCAAAATAAATTTTTCATATAAAAATTTCAATTTTTTTAGGTTTTGGGAGGATTATTCAATTTTTTTGGGGGTTGTCATGAATTAAAGTCCTTTTCGCGCTAGGGCGCTTAGTTTAGGAGATATGGGCAAAATAAGTTTTTCATATCAAAATTTAAATTTTTTTAGGTTTTGAGTGGATTTGTCAATTTTTTGGGGGTGGTCACGAATTAAAGTCCATTTCGCCCTAGGACGCATATTTAAGGAGATATGGGCAAAATAACTTTTTCATATAAAAATTGCAATTTTTTTAGGTTTTGAGTGGATTATTAAATTTTTTGGGGTGTTACGAATTAAAGTCCTTTTCGCTCTAGGACGCGTATATACGAAGATATGGGCAAAATAAGTTTTTCAGATAAAAATTTCAATTTTTTTAGGTTTTGGGAGGATTATTCAATTTTTTTGGGGGTTGTCATGAATTAAAGTCCTTTTCGCGCTAGGGCGCTTAGTTTAGGAGATGTGGGCAAAATAAGTTTTTCAGATAAAAATTTTAATTTTTTTAGGTTTTGGGAGGATTATTAAATTTTTTGGGGGTGGTCATGAATTAAAGTCCTTTTCGCCCTAGAACGTATATTTAAGGAGAGATGGGCAAAATAACTTTTTCATATAAAAATTGCAATTTTTTTAGGTTTTGAGCGGATTATTAAATTTTTTGGGATGTTACGAATTAAAGTCCTTTTCGCTCTAGGACGCGTATATACGAATATATGGGCAAAATAAGTTTTTCAGATAAAAATTTCAATTTTTTTAGGTTTTGGGAGGATTATTCAATTTTTTTGGGGGTTGTCATGAATTAAAGTCCTTTTCGCGCTAGGGCGCTTAGTTTAGGAGATGTGGGCAAAATAAGTTTTTCAGATAAAAATTTCAATTTTTTTAGGTTTTGGGAGGATTATTCAATTTTTTTTTGGGGTGGCCATGAATTAAAGTCCTTTTCGCCCTAGAACGTATATTTAAGGAGAGATGGGCAAAATAACTTTTTCATATAAAAATTGCAATTTTTTTTGGTTTTGAGCGGATTATTAAATTTTTTAGGATGTTACGAATTAAAGTCCTTTTCGCTCTAGGACGCGTATATACGAAGATATGGGCAAAATAAGTTTTTCAGATAAAAATTTCAATTTTTTTAGGTTTTGGGAGGATTATTCAATTTTTTTGGGGGTTGTCATGAATTAAAGTCCTTTTCGCGCTAGGGCGCTTAGTTTAGGAGATATGGGCAAAATAAGTTTTTCAGATAAAAATTTCAATTTTTTTTAGGTTTTGGGAGGATTATTAAATTTTTTGGGATGTTACGAATTAAAGTCCTTTTCGCTCTAGGACGCGTATATACGAAGATATGGGCAAAATAAGTTTTTCAGATAAAAATTTCAATTTTTTTAGGTTTTGGGAGGATTATTCGATTTTTTGGGATGTTACGAATTAAAGTCCTTTTCGCTCTAGGACGAAGATATGGGCAAAATAAGTTTTTCAGATAAAAATTTCAATTTTTTTAGGTTTTGGGAGGATTATTCAATTTTTTTGGGGGTGGTCATGAATTAAAGTCCTTTTCGCCCTAGAACGTATATTTAAGGAGAGATGGGCAAAATAACTTTTTCATATAAAAATTGCAATTTTTTTAGGTTTTGAGCGGATTATTAAATTTTTTGGGATGTTACGAATTAAAGTTCTTTTCGCTCTAGGACGCGTATATACGAAGATATGGGCAAAATAACTTTTTCATATAAAAATTGCATTTTTTTAGGTTTTGAGCGGATTATTAAATTTTTTGGGATGTTACGAATTAAAGTCCTTTTCGCTCTAGGACGCGTATATACGAAGATATGGGCAAAATAAGTTTTTCAGATAAAAATTTCAATTTTTTCGTCCTTTTCGCTCTAGGACGCGTATATACGAAGATATGGGCAAAATAAGTTTTTCAGATGAAAATTTCAATTTTTTTAGGTTTTGGGAGGATTATTCAATTTTTTTGGGGGTTGTCATGAATTAAAGTCATTTTCGCGCTAGGGCGCTTAGTTTAGGAGATATGGGCAAAATAAGATTTTCATATCAAAATTTAAATTTTTTTAGGTTTTGAGTGGATTTGTCAATTTTTTGGGGGTGGTCACGAATTAAAGTCCATTTCGCCCTAGAACGTATTCTTAAGGAGAGATGGGCAAAATAACTTTTTCATATAAAAATTGCAATTTTTTTAGGTTTTGAGCGGATTATTAAATTTTTTAGGATGTTACGAATTAAAGTCCTTTTCGCTCTAGGACGCGTATATACGAAGATATAGGCAAAATAAGTTTTTCAGATAAAAATTTCAATTTTTTTAGGTTTTGGGAGGATTATTCAATTTTTTTGGGGGTGGTCATGAATTAAAGTCCTTTTCGCCCTAGAACGTATATTTAAGGAGAGATGGGCAAAATAACTTTGTCATATAAAAATTGCAATTTTTTTAGGTTTTGAGCGGATTATTAAATTTTATGGGATGTTACGAATTAAAGTCCTTTTCGCTCTAGGACGCGTATATACGAAGATATGGGCAAAATAAGTTTTTCAGATAAAAATTTCAATTTTTTTAGGTTTTGGGAGGATTATTCAATTTTTTTGGGGGTTGTCATGAATTAAAGTCCTTTTCGCTCTAGGACGCGTATATACGAAGATATGGGCAAAATAAGTTTTTCAGATAAAAATTTCAATTTTTTTAGGTTTTGGGAGGATTATTCGATTTTTTGGGATGTTACGAATTAAAGTCCTTTTTGCTCTAGGACGAAGATATGGGCAAAATAAGTTTTTCAGATAAAAATTTCAATTTTTTTAGGTTTTGGGAGGATTATTCAATTTTTTTGGGGGTTGTCATGAATTAAAGTCCTTTTCGCGCTAGGGCGCTTAGTTTAGGAGATATGGGCAAAATAAGTTTTTCAGATAAAAATTTCAATTTTTTTTTAGGTTTTGGGAGGATTATTCAATTTTTTTGGGGGTGGTCATGAATTAAAGTCCTTTTCGCCCTAGAACGTATATTTAAGGAGAGATGGGCAAAATAACTTTTTCATATAAAAATTGCAATTTTTTTAGGTTTTGAGCGGATTATTAAATTTTTTGGGATGTTACGAATTAAAGTTCTTTTCGCTCTAGGACGCGTATATACGAAGATATGGGCAAAATAAATTTTTCATATAAAAATTTCAATTTTTTTAGGTTTTGGGAGGATTATTCAATTTTTTTGGGGGTTGTCATGAATTAAAGTCCTTTTCGCGCTAGGGCGCTTAGTTTAGGAGATATGGGCAAAATAAGTTTTTCATATCAAAATTTAAATTTTTTTAGGTTTTGAGTGGATTTGTCAATTTTTTGGGGGTGGTCACGAATTAAAGTCCATTTCGCCCTAGGACGCATATTTAAGGAGATATGGGCAAAATAACTTTTTCATATAAAAATTGCAATTTTTTTAGGTTTTGAGTGGATTATTAAATTTTTTGGGGTGTTACGAATTAAAGTCCTTTTCGCTCTAGGACGCGTATATACGAAGATATGGGCAAAATAAGTTTTTCAGATAAAAATTTCAATTTTTTTAGGTTTTGGGAGGATTATTCAATTTTTTTGGGGGTTGTCATGAATTAAAGTCCTTTTCGCGCTAGGGCGCTTAGTTTAGGAGATGTGGGCAAAATAAGTTTTTCAGATAAAAATTTTAATTTTTTTAGGTTTTGGGAGGATTATTAAATTTTTTGGGGGTGGTCATGAATTAAAGTCCTTTTCGCCCTAGAACGTATATTTAAGGAGAGATGGGCAAAATAACTTTTTCATATAAAAATTGCAATTTTTTTAGGTTTTGAGCGGATTATTAAATTTTTTGGGATGTTACGAATTAAAGTCCTTTTCGCTCTAGGACGCGTATATACGAATATATGGGCAAAATAAGTTTTTCAGATAAAAATTTCAATTTTTTTAGGTTTTGGGAGGATTATTCAATTTTTTTGGGGGTTGTCATGAATTAAAGTCCTTTTCGCGCTAGGGCGCTTAGTTTAGGAGATGTGGGCAAAATAAGTTTTTCAGATAAAAATTTCAATTTTTTTAGGTTTTGGGAGGATTATTCAATTTTTTTTGGGGGTGGCCATGAATTAAAGTCCTTTTCGCCCTAGAACGTATATTTAAGGAGAGATGGGCAAAATAACTTTTTCATATAAAAATTGCAATTTTTTTAGGTTTTGAGCGGATTATTAAATTTTTTAGGATGTTACGAATTAAAGTCCTTTTCGCTCTAGGACGCGTATATACGAAGATATGGGCAAAATAAGTTTTTCAGATAAAAATTTAAATTTTTTTAGGTTTTGGGAGGATTATTCAATTTTTTTGGCGGTTGTCATGAATTAAAGTCCTTTTCGCGCTAGGGCGCTTAGTTTAGGAGATATGGGCAAAATAAGTTTTTCAGATAAAAATTTCAATTTTTTTTAGGTTTTGGGAGGATTATTAAATTTTTTGGGATGTTACGAATTAAAGTCCTTTTCGCTCTAGGACGCGTATATACGAAGATATGGGCAAAATAAGTTTTTCAGATAAAAATTTCAATTTTTTTAGGTTTTGGGAGGATTATTCGATTTTTTGGGATGTTACGAATTAAAGTCCTTTTCGCTCTAGGACGAAGATATGGGCAAAATAAGTTTTTCAGATAAAAATTTCAATTTTTTTAGGTTTTGGGAGGATTATTCAATTTTTTTGGGGGTGGTCATGAATTAAAGTCCTTTTCGCCCTAGAACGTATATTTAAGGAGAGATGGGCAAAATAACTTTTTCATATAAAAATTGCAATTTTTTTAGGTTTTGAGCGGATTATTAAATTTTTTGGGATGTTACGAATTAAAGTTCTTTTCGCTCTAGGACGCGTATATACGAAGATATGGGCAAAATAACTTTTTCATATAAAAATTGCATTTTTTTAGGTTTTGAGTGGATTATTAAATTTTTTGGGGTGTTACGAATTAAAGTCCTTTTCGCTCTAGGACGCGTATATACGAAGATATGGGCAAAATAAGTTTTTCAGATAAAAATTTCAATTTTTTCGTCCTTTTCGCTCTAGGACGCGTATATACGAAGATATGGGCAAAATAAGTTTTTCAGATGAAAATTTCAATTTTTTTAGGTTTTGGGAGGATTATTCAATTTTTTTGGGGGTTGTCATGAATTAAAGTCATTTTCGCGCTAGGGCGCTTAGTTTAGGAGATATGGGCAAAATAAGATTTTCATATCAAAATTTAAATTTTTTTAGGTTTTGAGTGGATTTGTCAATTTTTTGGGGGTGGTCACGAATTAAAGTCCATTTCGCCCTAGGACGCATATTTAAGGAGATATGGGCAAAATAACTTTTTCATATAAAAATTGCAATTTTTTTAGGTTTTGAGTGGATTATTAAATTTTTTGGGGTGTTACGAATTAAAGTCCTTTTCGCTCTAGGACGCGTATATACGAAGATATGGGCAAAATAAGTTTTTCAGATAAAAATTTCAATTTTTTTAGGTTTTGGGAGGATTATTCAATTTTTTGGGGGTTGTCATGAATTAAAGTCCTTTTCGCGCTAGGGCGCTTAGTTTAGGAGATGTGGGCAAAATAAGTTTTTCAGATAAAAATTTTAATTTTTTTAGGTTTTGGGAGGATTATTCAATTTTTTTGGGGGTGGTCGTGAATTAAAGTCCTTTTCGCCCTAGAACGTATATTTAAGGAGAGATGGGCAAAATAACTTTTTCATATAAAAATTGCAATTTTTTTAGGTTTTGAGCGGATTATTAAATTTTTTGGGATGTTACGAATTAAAGTCCTTTTCGCTCTAGGACGCGTATATACGAAGATATGGGCAAAATAAGTTTTTCAGATAAAAATTTCAATTTTTTTAGGTTTTGGGAGGATTATTAAATTTTTTTGGGGGTTGTCATGAATTAAAGTCCTTTTCGCGCTAGGGCGCTTAGTTTAGGAGATGTGGGCAAAATAAGTTTTTCAGATAAAAATTTCAATTTTTTTAGATTTTGGGAGGATTATTCAATTTTTTTGGGGGTGGTCATGAATTATAGTCCTTTTCGCCCTAGAACGTATATTTAAGGAGAGATGGGCAAAATAACTTTTTCATATAAAAATTGCAATTTTTTTAGGTTTTGAGCGGATTATTAAATTTTTTAGGGTGTTACGAATTAAAGTCCTTTTCGCTCTAGGACGCGTATATACGAAGATATGGGCAAAATAAGTTTTTCAGATAAAAATTTAAATTTTTTTAGGTTTTGGGAGGATTATTCAATTTTTTTGGGGGTTGTCATGAATTAAAGTCCTTATCGCGCTAGGGCGCTTAGTTTAGGAGATATGGGCAAAATAAGTTTTTCATATCAAAACTTAAATTTTTTTAGGTTTTGAGTGGATTTGTCAATTTTTTGGGGGTGGTCACGAATTAAAGTCCATTTCGCCCTAGGACGCATATTTAAGCAGATATGGGCAAAATAACTTTTTCATATAAAAATTGCAATTTTTTTTAGGTTTTGAGTGGATTATTAAATTTTTTGGGGTGTTACGAATTAAAGTCCTTTTCGCTCTAGGACGCGTATATACGAAGATATGGGCAAACTAAGTTTTTCAGATAAAAATTTCAATTTTTTTAGGTTTTGGGAGGATTATTCAATTTTTTTGGGGGTTGTCATGAATTAAACTCCTTTTCGCGCTAGGGCGCTTAGTTAAGGAGATGTGGGCAAAATAAGTTTTTCAGATAAAAATTTCAATTTTTTTAGGTTTTGGGAGGATTATTCATTTTTTTTGGGGGTGGTCATGAATTAAAGTCCTTTTCGCCCTAGAACGTATATTTAAGGAGAGATGGGCAAAATAACTTTTTCATATAAAAATTGCAATTTTTTAGGTTTTGAGCGGATTATTAAATTTTATGGGATGTTACGAATTAAAGTCCTTTTCGCTCTAGGACGCGTATATACGAAGATATGGGCAAAATAAGTTTTTCAGATAAAAATTTCAATTTTTTTAGGTTTTGGGAGGATTATTCAATTTTTTTGGGGGTTGTCATGAATTAAAGTCCTTTTCGCTCTAGGACGCGTATATACGAAGATATGGGCAAAATAAGTTTTTCAGATAAAAATTTTAATTTTTTTAGGTTTTGGGAGGATTATTCGATTTTTTGGGATGTTACGAATTAAAGTCCTTTTTGTTCTAGGACGAAGATATGGGCAAAATAAGTTTTTCATATAAAAATTTCAATTTTTTTAGGTTTTGGGAGGATTATTCAATTTTTTTGGGGGTTGTCATGAATTAAAGTCCTTTTCGCGCTAGGGCGCTTAGTTTAGGAGATATGGGCAAAATAAGTTTTTCATATCAAAATTTAATTTTTTTTAGGTTTTGAGTGGATTTGTCAATTTTTTGGGGGTGGTCACGAATTAAAGTCCATTTCGCCCTAGGACGCATATTTAAGGAGATATGGGCAAAATAACTTTTTCATATAAAAATTGCAATTTTTTTAGGTTTTGAGTGGATTATTAAATTTTTTGGGGTGTTACGAATTAAAGTCCTTTTCGCTCTAGGACGCGTATATACGAAGATATGGGCAAAATAAGTTTTTCAGATAAAAATTTCAATTTTTTTAGGTTTTGGGAGGATTATTCAATTTTTTTGGGGGTTGTCATGAATGAAAGTCCTTTTCGCGCTAGGGCGCTTAGTTTAGGAGATGTGGGCAAAATAAGTTTTTCAGATAAAAATTTTAATTTTTTTAGGTTTTGGGAGGATTAGTAAATTTTTTGGGGGTGGTCATGAATTAAAGTCCTTTTGGCCCTAGAACGTATATTTAAGGAGAGATGGGCAAAATAACTTTTTCATATAAAAATTGCAATTTTTTTAGGTTTTGAGCGGATTATTAAATTTTTTGGGATGTTACGAATTAAAGTCCTTTTCGCTCTAGGACGCGTATATACGAAGATATGGGCAAAATAAGTTTTTCAGATAAAAATTTCAATTTTTTTAGGTTTTGGGAGGATTATTCAATTTTTTTGGGGGTTGTCATGAATTAAAGTCCTTTTCGCGCTAGGGCGCTTAGTTTAGGAGATGTGGGCAAAATAAGTTTTTCAGATAAAAATTTCAATTTTTTTAGGTTTTGGGAGGATTATTCAATTTTTTTGGGGGTGGTCATGAATTAAAGTCCTTTTCGCCCTAGAACGTATATTTAAGGAGAGATGGGCAAAATAACTTTTTCATATAAAAATTGCAATTTTTTTAGGTTTTGAGTGGATTATTAAATTTTTTAGGATGTTACGAATTAAAGTCCTTTTCGCTCTAGGACGCGTATATACGAAGATATGGGCAAAATAAGTTTTTCAGATAAAAATTTAAATGTTTTTAGGTTTTGGGAGGATTATTCAATTTTTTTGGGGGTTGTCATGAATTAAAGTCCTTTTCGCGCTAGGGCGCTTAGTTTAGGAGATATGGGCAAAATAAGTTTTTCAGATAAAAATTTCAATTTTTTTTAGGTTTTGGGAGGATTATTCAATTTGTTTGGGGGTGGTCATGAATTAAAGTCCTTTTCGCCCTAGAACGTATATTTAATGAGAGATGGGCAAAATAACTTTTTCATATAAAAATTGCAATTTTTTAGGTTTTGAGCGGATTATTAAATTTTTTGGGATGTTACGAATTAAAGTCCTTTTCGCTCTAGGACGCGTATATACGAAGATATGGGCAAAATAAGTTTTTCAGATAAAAATTTCAATTTTTTTAGGTTTTGGGAGGATTATTCAATTTTTTTGGGGGTTGTCATGAATTAAAGTCCTTTTCGCGCTAATGGCGCTTAGTTTAGGAGATGTGAGCAAAATAAGTTTTTCAGATAAAAATTTTAATTTTTTTAGGTTTTGGGAGGATTATTCAATTTTTTGGGGGTGGTCATGAATTAAAGTCCTTTTCGCCCTAGAACGAATATTTAAGGAGAGATGGGCAAAATAACTTTTTCATATAAAAATTGCAATTTTTTTAGGTTTTGAGCGGATTATAAAATTTTTTTGGGATGTTACGAATTAAAGTCCTTTTCGCTCTAGGACGCGTATATACGAAGATATGGGCAAAATAAGTTTTTCAGATAAAAATTTCAATTTTTTTAGGTTTTGGGAGGATTATTCAATTTTTTTGGGGGTTGTCATGAATTAAAGTCCTTTTCGCGCTAGGGCGCTTAGTTTAGGAGATGTGGGCAAAATAAGTTTTTCAGATAAAAATTTCAATTTTTTTAGGTTTTGGGAGGATTATTCAATTTTTTTGGGGGTGGTCATGAATTAAAGTCCTTTTCGCCCTAGAACGTATATTTAAGGAGAGATGGGCAAAATAACTTTTTCATATAAAAATTGCAATTTTTTTAGGTTTTGAGCGGATTATTAAATTTTTTAGGATGTTACGAATTAAAGTCCTTTTCGCTCTAGGACGCGTATATATGGGCAAAATAAGTTTTTCAGATAAAAATTTCAATTTTTTTAGGTTTTGGGAGGATTATTCAATTTT
The DNA here is from genome assembly GCF_050003625.1 of Haematobia irritans. NCBI lineage: Eukaryota > Metazoa > Arthropoda > Insecta > Diptera > Muscidae > Haematobia > Haematobia irritans. The sequence continues at coordinate 68,969,461 of NC_134400.1, read as the reverse complement.
TTTGGGGGTTGTCATGAATTAAAGTCCTTTTCGCGCTAGGGCGCTTAGTTTAGGAGATATGGGCAAAATAAGTTTTTCATATCAAAATTTAAATTTTTTTAGGTTTTGGGTGGATTTGTCAATTTTTGGGGGTGGTCACGAATTAAAGTCCATTTCGCCCTAGGACGCATATTTAAGGAGATATGGGCAAAATAACTTTTTTATATAAAAATTGCAATTTTTTTAGGTTTTGAGTGGATTATTAAATTTTTTGGGGTGTTACGAATTAAAGTCCTTTTCGCTCTAGGACGCGTATATACGAAGATATGGGCAAAATAAGTTTTTCAGATAAAAATTTCAATTTTTTTAGGTTTTGGGAGGATTATTAAATTTTTTGGGGTGTTACGAATTAAAGTCCTTTTCGCTCTAGGACGCGTATATACGAAGATATGGGCAAAATAACTTTTTCATATAAAAATTGCAATTTTTTTAGGTTTTGAGTGGATTATTAAATTTTTTGGGGTGTTACGAATTAAAGTCCTTTTCGCTCTAGGACGCGTATATACGAAGATATGGGCAAAATAAGTTTTGCAGATAAAAATTTCAATTTTTTTAGGTTTTGGGAGGATTATTCAATTTTTTTGGGGGTTGTCATGAATTAAAGTCCTCTTCGCGCTAGGGCGCTTAGTTTAGGAGATATGGGCAAAATAAGTTTTTCATATCAAAATTTAAATTTTTTTAGGTTTTGGGTGGATTTGTCAATTTTTTGGGGGTGGTCACGAATTAAAGTCCATTTCGCCCTAGGACGCATATTTAAGGAGATATGGGCAAAATAACTTTTTCAGATAAAAATTTCAATTTTTTTAGGTTTTGGGAGGATTATTCAATTTTTTGGGGTGTTACGAATTAAAGTCCTTTTCGCTCTAGGGCGCGTATATACGAAGATATGGGCAAAATAACTTTTTCATATAAAAATTGCAATTTTTTTAGGTTTTGAGTGGATTATTAAATTTTTTGGGGTGTTACGAATTAAAGTCCTTTTCGCTCTAGGACGCGTATATACGAAGATATGGGCAAACTAAGTTTTTCAGATAAAAATTTCAATTTTTTTAGGTTTTTGGGAGGATTATTCAATTTTTTTTGGGGGTGGTCATGAATTAAAGTCCTTTTCGCGCTAGGGCGCTTAGTTTAGGAGATATGGTCAAAATAAGTTTTTCATATCAAAATTTAAATTTTTTTAGGTTTTGGGTGGATTTGTCAATTAAAGTCTATTTCGCCCTAGGACGCATATTTAAGGAGATATGGGCAAAATAAGTTTTTCAGATAAAAATTTCAATTTTTTTAGGTTTTGGGAGGATTATTCAATTTTTTTGGGGGTTGTCATGAATTAAAGTCCTTTTCGCGCTAGGGCGCTTAGTTTAGGAGATATGGGCAAAATAAGTTTTTCATATCAAAATTTAAATTTTTTTAGGTTTTGGGTGGATTTGTCTATTTTTTGGGGGTGGTCACGAATTAAAGTCCATTTCGCCCTAGGACGCATCTTTAAGGAGATATGGGCAAAATAATTTTTTCATATAAAAATTGCAATTTTTTTAGGTTTTGAGTGGATTATTAAATTGTTTGGGGTGTTACGAATTAAAGTCCTTTTCGCTCTAGGACGCGTATATACGAAGATATGGGCAAAATAAGTTTTTCAGATAAAAATTTCATTTTTTTAGGTTTTGGGAGGATTATTAAATTTTTTGGGGTGTTACGAATTAAAGTCCTTTTCGCTCTAGGACGCGTATATACGAAGATATGGGCAAAATAACTTTTTCATATAAAAATTGCAATTTTTTTAGGTTTTGGGAGGATTATTCAATTTTTTTGGGGGTTGTCATGAATTAAAGTCCTTTTCGCCCTAGGGCGCTTAGTTTAGGAGATATGGGCAAAATAAGTTTTTCATATCAAAATTTAAATTTTTTTAGGTTTTGATTGGATTTGTCAATTTTTTTGGGGGTGGTCACGAATTAAAGTCCATTTCGCCCTAGGACGCATATTTAAGGAGATATGGGCAAAATAACTTTTTCATATAAAAATTGCAATTTTTTTAGGTTTTGGGAGGATTATTCAATTTTTTTGGGGGTGGTCATGAATTAAAGTCCTTTTCGCGCTAGGGCGCTTAGTTTACGAGATATGGGCAAAATAAGTTTTTCATATCAAAATTTAAATTTTTTAGGTTTTGAGTGGATTATTAAATTTTTTGGGGTGTTACGAATTAAAGTCCTTTTCGCTCTAGGACGCGTATATACGAAGATATGGGCAAAATAAGTTTTTCAGATAAAAATTTCAATTTTTTTAGGTTTTGGGAGGATTATTAAATTTTTTTGGGGGTGGTCATGAATTAAAGTCCTTTTCGCGCTAGGGCGCTTAGTTTACGAGATATGGGCAAAATAAGTTTTTCATATCAAAATTTAAATTTTTTTAGGTTTTGGGTGGATTTGTCAATTTTTTGGGGGTGGTCACGAATTAAAGTCCATTTCGCCCTAGGACGCATATTTAGGAGATATGGGCAAAATAACTTTTTCAGATAAAAATTTCAATTTTTGTAGGTTTTGGGAGGATTATTCAATTTTTTGGGGTGTTACGAATTAAAGTCCTTTTCGCTCTAGGACGCGTATATACGAAGATATGGGCAAAATAACTTTTTCATATAAAAATTGCAATTTTTTTAGGTTTTGAGTGGATTATTACATTTTTTGGGGTGTTACGAATTAAAGTCCTTTTCGCTCTAGGACGCGTATATTCGAAGATATGGGCAAAATAAGTTTTTCAGATAAAAATTTCAATTTTTTTAGGTTTTGGGAGGATTATTCAATTTTTTTGGGGGTGGTCATGAATTAAAGTCCTTTTCGCGCTAGGGCGCTTAGTTTACGAGATATGGGCAAAATAAGTTTTTCATATCAAAATTTAAATTTTTTTAAGGTTTTGGGTGGATTTGTCAATTAAAGTCCATTTCGCCCTAGGACGCATATTTAAGGAGATATGGGCAAAATAAGTTTTTCAGATAAAAATTTCAATTTTTTTAGGTTTTGGGAGGATTATTCAATTTTTTTGGGGGTTGTCATGAATTAAGGTCCTTTTCGCGCTAGGGCGCTTAGTTTAGGAGATATGGGCAAAATAAGTTTTTCATATCAAAATTTAATTTATTTTAGGTTTTGAGTGGATTTGTCAATTTTTTGGGGGTGGTCACGAATTAAAGTCCATTTCGCCCTAGGACGCATATTTAAGGAGATATGGGCAAAATAATTTTTTCATATAAAAATTGCAATTTTTTTAGGTTTTGAGTGGATTATTAAATTGTTTGGGGTGTTACGAATTAAAGTCCTTTTCGCTCTAGGACGCGTATATACGAAGATATGGGCAAAATAAGTTTTTCAGATAAAAATTTCATTTTTTTTAGGTTTTGGGAGGATTATTAAATTTTTTGGGGTGTTACGAATTAAAGTCCTTTTCGCTCTAGGACGCGTATATACGAAGATATGGGCAAAATAACTTTTTCATATAAAAATTGCAATTTTTTTAGGTTTTGGGAGGATTATTCAATTTTTTTGGGGGTTGTCATGAATTAAAGTCCTTTTCGCCCTAGGGCGCTTAGTTTAGGAGATATGGGCAAAATAAGTTGTTCATATCAAAATTTAAATTTTTTTAGGTTTTGATTGGATTTGTCAATTTTTTGGGGGTGGTCACGAATTAAAGTCCATTTCGCCCTAGGACGCATATTTAAGGAGATATGGGCAAAATAACTTTTTCATATAAAAATTGCAATTTTTTAGGTTTTGAGTGGATTATTAAATTTTTTGGGGTGATACGAATTAAAGTCCTTTTCGCTCTAGGACGCGTATATACGAAGATATGGGCAAAATAAGTTTTTCAGATAAAAATTTCAATTTTTTTAGGTTTTGGGAGGATTATTCAATTTTTTTGGGGGTGGTCATGAATTAAAGTCCTTTTCGCGCTAGGGCGCTTAGTTTACGAGATATGGGCAAAATAAGTTTTTCATATCAAAATTTAAATTTTTTTAGGTTTTGGGTGGATTTGCCAATTTTTTGGGGGTGGTCACGAATTAAAGTCCATTTCGCCCTAGGACGCATATTTAAGGAGATATGGGCAAAATAACTTTTTCAGATAAAAATTTCAATTTTTTTAGGTTTTGGGAGGATTATTCAATTTTTTGGGGTGTTACGAATTAAAGTCCTTTTCGCTCTAGGACGCGTATATTCGAAGATATGGGCAAAATAAGTTTTTCAGATAAAAATTTCAATTTTTTTAGGTTTTGGGAGGATTATTCAATTTTTTTGGGGGTGGTCATGAATTAAAGTCCTTTTCGCGCTAGGGCGCTTAGTTTACGAGATATGGGCAAAATAAGTTTTTCATATCAAAATTTAAATTTTTTTAAGGTTTTGGGTGGATTTGTCAATTAAAGTCCATTTCGCCCTAGGACGCATATTTAAGGAGATATGGGCAAAATAAGTTTTTCAGATAAAAATTTCAATTTTTTTAGGTTTTGGGAGGATTATTCAATTTTTTTGGGGGTTGTCATGAATTAAGGTCCTTTTCGCGCTAGGGCGCTTAGTTTAGGAGATATGGGCAAAATAAGTTTTTCATATCAAAATTTAATTTTTTTTAGGTTTTGAGTGGATTTGTCAATTTTTTGGGGGTGGTCACGAATTAAAGTCCATTTCGCCCTAGGACGCATATTTAAGGAGATATGGGCAAAATAATTTTTTCATATAAAAATTGCAATTTTTTAGGTTTTGGGAGGATTATTAAATTTTTTGGGGTGTTAAGAATTAAAGTCCTTTTCGCTCTAGGACGCGTATATACGAAGATATGGGCAAAATAAGTTTTTCAGATAAAAATTTCAATTTTTTTAGGTTTTGGGAGGATTATTCAATTTTTTTTGGGGGTGGTCATGAATTAAAGTCCTTTTCGCGCTAGGGCGCTTAGTTTACGAGATATGGGCAAAATAAGTTTTTCATATCAAAATTTAAATTTTTTTATGTTTTGGGTGGATTTGTCAATTTTTTGGGGGTGGTCACGAATTAAAGTCCATTTCGCCCTAGGGCGCATATTTAAGGAGATATGGGCAAAATAACTTTTTCAGATAAAAATTTCAATTTTTTTAGGTTTTGGGAGGATTATTCAATTTTTTTGGGGGTTGTCATGAATTAAGGTCCTTTTCGCGCTAGGGCGCTTAGTTTAGGAGATATGGGCAAAATAAGTTTTTCATATCAAAATTTAAATTTTTTTAGGTTTTGAGTGGATTTGTCAATTTTTTGGGGGTGGTCACGAATTAAAGTCCATTTCGCCCTAGGACGCATATTTAAGGAGATATGGGCAAAATAACTTTTTCAGATAAAAATTTCAATTTTTTTAGGTTTTGGGAGGATTATTCGATTTTTTTGGGGGTTGTCATGAATTAAAGTCCTTTTCGCGCTAGGGCGCTTAGTTTAGGAGCTATGGGCAAAATAAGTTTTTCATATCAAAATTTAAATTTTTTTAGGTTTTGGGTGGATTTATCAATTTTTTGGGGGTGGTCACGAATTAAAGTCCATTTCGCCCTAGGACGCATATTTAAGGAGATATGGGCAAAATAACTTTTTCATATAAAAATTGCAATTTTTTTTAGGTTTTGAGTGGATTATTAAATTTTTTGGGGTGTTACGAATTAAAGTCCTTTTCGCTCTAGGACGCGTATATACGAAGATATGGGCAAAATAAGTTTTTCAGATAAAAATTTCAATTTTTTTAGGTTTCGGGAGGATTATTCAATTTTTTTGGGGGTGGTCATGAATTAAAGTCCTTTTCGCGCTAGGGCGCTTAGTTTAGGAGATATGGGCAAAATAAGTTTTTCATATCAAAATTTAAATTTTTTTAGGTTTTGAGTGGATTTGTCAATTTTTTGGGGGTGGTCACGAATTAAAGTCCATTTCGCCCTAGGACGCATATTTAAGGAGATATGGGCAAAATAACTTTTTCATATAAAAATTGCAATTTTTTTAGGTTTTGAGTGGATTATTAAATTTTTTGGGATGTTACGAATTAAAGTCCTTTTCGCTCTAGGACGCGTATATACGAAGATATGGGCAAAATAAGTTTTTCAGATACAAATTTAAATTTTTTTATGTTTTGGGAGGATTATTCAATTTTTTTGGGGGTGGTCGTGAATTAAAGTCCTTTTCGCGCTAGGGCGCTTAGTTTAGGAGATATGGGCAAAATAATTTTTTCATATCAAAATTTAAATTTTTTTAGGTTTTGGGAGGATTTGTCAATTTTTTGGGTGTGGTCACGAATTAAAGTCCTTTTCGCCCTAGGACGTATATTTAAGGAGATATGGGCAAAATAACTTTTTCATATAAAAATTGCAATTTTTTAGGTTTTGAGTGGATTATTAAATTTTTTGGGGTGTTACGAATTAAAGTCCTTTTCGCTCTAGGACGCGTGTATACGAAGATATGGGCAAAATAAGTTTTTCAGATAAAAATTTCAATTTTTTTAGGTTTTGGGAGGATTATTCAATTTTTTTGGGGGTGGTCATGAATTAAAGTCCTTTTCGCGCTAGGGCGCTTAGTTTACGAGATATGGGCAAAATAAGTTTATCATATCAAAATTTAAATTTTTTTAGGTTTTGGATGGATTTGTCAATTTTTTGGCGGTGGTCACGAATTAAAGTCCATTTCGCCCTAGGACGCATATTTAAGGAGATATGGGCAAAATAAGTTTTTCAGATAAAAATTTCAATTTTTTTAGGTTTTGGGAGGATTATTCAATTTTTTTGGGGGTTGTCATGAATTAAAGTCCTTTTCGCGCTAGGGCGCTTAGTTTAGGAGATATGGGCAAAATAAGTTTTTCATATCAAAATTTAAATTTTTTTAGGTTTTGAGTGGATTTGTAAATTTTTTAGGGGTGGTCACGAATTAAAGTCCATTTCGCCCTAGGACGCATATTTAAGGAGATATGGGCAAAATAACTTTTTCAGATAAAAATTTCAATTTTTTTTTTAGGTTTTGGGAGGATTATTCAATTTTTTTGGGGGTTGTCATGAATTAAAGTCCTTTTCGCGCTAGGGCGCTTAGTTTAGGAGCTATGGGCAAAATAAGTTTTTCATATCAAAATTTAAATTTTTTTAGGTTTTGGGTGGATTTATCAATTTTTTGGGGGTGGTCACGAATTAAAGTCCATTTCGCCCTAGGACGCATATTTAAGGAGATATGGGCAAAATAACTTTTTCATATAAAAATTGCAATTTTTTTAGGTTTTGAGTGGATTATTAAATTTTTGGGGTGTTACGAATTAAAGTCCTTTTCGCTCTAGGACGCGTATATACGAAGATATGGGCAAAATAAGTTTTTCAGATAAAAATTTCAATTTTTTTAGGTTTTGGGAGGATTATTCAATTTTTTTGATGGTGGTCATGAATTAAAGTCCTTTTCGCGCTAGGGCGCTTAGTTTACGAGATATGGGCAAAATAAGTTTTTCATATCAAAATTTAAATTTTTTTAGGTTTTGGGTGGATTTGTCAATTTTTGGGGGTGGTCACGAATTAAAGTCCATTTCGCCCTAGGACGCATATTTAAGGAGATATGGGCAAAATAACTTTTTCAGATAAAAATTTCAATTTTTTTAGGTTTTGGGAGGATTTTTCAATTTTTTTGGGGGTTGTCATGAATTAAAGTCCTTTTCGCGCTAGGGCGCTTAGTTTAGGAGATATGGGCAAAATAAGTTTTTCATATCAAAATTTAAATTTTTTTAGGTTTTGAGTGGATTTGTCAATTTTTTGGGGGTGGTCACGAATTAAAGTCCTTTTCGCTCTAGGACGCGTATATACGAAGATATGGGCAAAATAAGTTTTTCAGATAAAAATTTAAATTTTTTTAGGTTTTGGGAGGATTATTCAATTTTTTTGGGGGTGGTCATGAATTAAAGTCCTTTTCGCGCTAGGGCGCTTAGTTTAGGAGATAAGGGCAAAATAATTTTTTCATATCAAAATTTAATTTTTTTAGGTTTTGGGAGGATTTGTCAATTTTTTGGGTGTGGTCACGAATTAAAGTCCTTTTCGCCCTAGGACGTATATTTAAGGAGATATGGGCAAAATAACTTTTTCATATAAAAATTGCAATTTTTTTAGGTTTTGAGCGGATTATTAAATTTTTTGGGGTGTTACGAATTAAAGTCCTTTTCGCTCTAGGACGCGTATATACGAAGATATGGGCAAAATAAGTTTTTCAGATAAAAATTTCAATTTTTTTAGGTTTTGAGTGGATTATTAAATTTTTGGGGTGTTACGAATTAAAGTCCTTTTCGCTCTAGGACGCGTATATACGAAGATATGGGCAAAATAAGTTTTTCAGATAAAAATTTCAATTTTTTTAGGTTTTGGGAGGATTATTCAATTTTTTTGGGGGTGGTCATGAATTAAAGTCCTTTTCGCGCTAGGGCGCTTAGTTTAGGAGATATGGGCAAAATAAGTTTTTCATATCAAAATTTAAATTTTTTTAGGTTTTGGGTGGATTTGTCAATTTTTTGGGGGTGGTCACGAATTAAAGTCCATTTCGCCCTAGGACTCGTATATACGAAGATATGGGCAAAATTAGTTTTTCAGATAAAAATTTCATTTTTTTTAGGTTTTGGGAGGATTATTCAATTTTTTTGGGGGTGGTCATGAATTAAAGTCCTTTTCGCGCTAGGGCGCTTAGTTTAGGAGATATGGGCAAAATAAGTTTTTCATATCAAAATTTAAATTTTTTTAGGTTTTGGGTGGATTTGTCAATTTTTGGGGGTGGTCACGAATTAAAGTCCATTTCGCCCTAGGACGCATATTTAAGGAGATATGGGCAAAATAACTTTTTTATATAAAAATTGCAATTTTTTTAGGTTTTGAGTGGATTATTAAATTTTTTGGGGTGTTACGAATTAAAGTCCTTTTCGCTCTAGGACGCGTATATACGAAGATATGGGCAAAATAAGTTTTTCAGATAAAAATTTCAATTTTTTTAGGTTTTGGGAGGATTATTAAATTTTTTGGGGTGTTACGAATTAAAGTCCTTTTCGCTCTAGGACGCGTATATACGAAGATATGGGCAAAATAACTTTTTCATATAAAAATTGCAATTTTTTTAGGTTTTGAGTGGATTATTAAATTTTTTGGGGTGTTACGAATTAAAGTCCTTTTCGCTCTAGGACGCGTATATACGAAGATATGGGCAAAATAAGTTTTTCAAATAAAAATTTCAATTTTTTTAGGTTTTGGGAGGATTATTCAATTTTTTTGGGGGTTGTCATGAATTAAAGTCCTTTTCGCGCTAGGGCGCTTAGTTTAGGAGATATGGGCAAAATAAGTTTTTCATATCAAAATTTAAATTTTTTTAGGTTTTGGGTGGATTTGTCAATTTTTTGGGGGTGGTCACGAATTAAAGTCCATTTCGCCCTAGGACGCATATTTAAGGAGATATGGGCAAAATAACTTTTTCAGATAAAAATTTCAATTTTTTTAGGTTTTGGGAGGATTATTAAATTTTTTGGGGTGTTACGAATTAAAGTCCTTTTCGCTCTAGGACGCGTATATACGAAGATATGGGCAAAATAACTTTTTCATATAAAAATTGCAATTTTTTTAGGTTTTGAGTGGATTATTAAATTTTTTGGGGTGTTACGAATTAAAGTCCTTTTCGCTCTAGGACGCGTATATACGAAGATATGGGCAAAATAAGTTTTTCAGATAAAAATTTCAATTTTTTTAGGTTTTGGGAGGATTATTCAATTTTTTTGGGGGTGGTCATGAATTAAAGTCCTTTTCGCGCTAGGGCGCTTAGTTTAGGAGATATGGGCAAAATAAGTTTTTCATATCAAAATTTAAATATTTTTAGGTTTTGGGTGGATTTGTCAATTAAAGTCCATTTCGCCCTAGGACGCATATTTAAGGAGATATGGGCAAAATAAGTTTTTCAGATAAAAATTTCAATTTTTTTAGGTTTTGGGAGGATTATTCAATTTTTTTGGGGGTTGTCATGAATTAAAGTCCTTTTCGCGCTAGGGCGCTTAGTTTAGGAGATATGGGCAAAATAAGTTTTTCATATCAAAATTTAAATTTTTTTTGGGTTTTGGGTGGATTTGTCAATTTTTTGGGGGTGGTCACGAATTAAAGTCCATTTCGCCCTAGGACGCATCTTTAAGGAGATATGGGCAAAATAATTTTTTCATATAAAAATTGCAATTTTTTTAAGTTTTGAGTGGATTATTAAATATTTTGGGGTGTTACGAATTAAAGTCCTTTTCGCTCTAGGACGCGTATATACGAAGATATGGGCAAAATAAGTTTTTCAGATAAAAATTTCATTTTTTTTAGGTTTTGGGAGGATTATTAAATTTTTTGGGGTGTTACGAATTAAAGTCCTTTTCGCTCTAGGACGCGTATATACGAAGATATGGGCAAAATAACTTTTTCATATAAAAATTGCAATTTTTTTAGGTTTTGAGTGGATTATTAAATTTTTTGGGGTGTTACGAATTAAAGTCCTTTTCGCTCTAGGACGCGTATATACGAAGATATGGGCAAAATAAGTTTTTCAGATAAAAATTTCAATTTTTTTAGGTTTTGGGAGGATTATTCAATTTTTTTGGGGGTGGTCATGAATTAAAGTCCTTTTCGCGCTAGGGCGCGTAGTTTACGAGATATGGGCAAAATAAGTTTTTCATATCAAAATTTAAATTTTTTTAGGTTTTGGGTGGATTTGTCAATTTTTTGGGGGTGGTCACGAATTAAAGTCCATTTCGCCCTAGGACGCATATTTAAGGAGATATGGGCAAAATAACTTTTTCAGATAAAAATTTCAATTTTTTTAGGTTTTGGGAGGATTATTCAATTTTTTGGGGTGTTACGAATTAAAGTCCTTTTCGCTCTAGGACGCGTATATACGAAGATATGGGCAAAATAAGTTTTTCAGATAAAAATTTCAATTTTTTTAGGTTTTGGGAGGATTATTCAATTTTTTTGGGGGTGGTCATGAATTAAAGTCCTTTTCGCGCTAGGGCGCTTAGTTTAGGAGATAAGGGCAAAATAATTTTTTCATATCAAAATTTAATTTTTTTAGGTTTTGGGAGGATTTGTCAATTTTTTGGGTGTGGTCACGAATTAAAGTCCTTTTCGCCCTAGGACGTATATTTAAGGAGATATGGGCAAAATAACTTTTTCATATAAAAATTGCAATTTTTTTAGGTTTTGAGCGGATTATTAAATTTTTTGGGGTGTTACGAATTAAAGTCCTTTTCGCTCTAGGACGCGTATATACGAAGATATGGGCAAAATAAGTTTTTCAGATAAAAATTTCAATTTTTTTAGGTTTTGAGTGGATTATTAAATTTTTTGGGGTGTTACGAATTAAAGTCCTTTTCGCTCTAGGACGCGTATATACGAAGATATGGGCAAAATAAGTTTTTCAGATAAAAATTTCAATTTTTTTAGGTTTTGGGAGGATTATTCAATTTTTTTGGGGTGGTCATGAATTAAAGTCCTTTTCGCGCTAGGGCGCTTAGTTTAGGAGATATGGGCAAAATAAGTTTTTCATATCAAAATTTAAATTTTTTTAGGTTTTGGGTGGATTTGTCAATTTTTTGGGGGTGGTCACGAATTAAAGTCCATTTCGCCCTAGGACTCGTATATACGAAGATATGGGCAAAATTAGTTTTTCAGATAAAAATTTCATTTTTTTTAGGTTTTGGGAGGATTATTCAATTTTTTTGGGGGTGGTCATGAATTAAAGTCCTTTTCGCGCTAGGGCGCTTAGTTTAGGAGATATGGGCAAAATAAGTTTTTCATATCAAAATTTAAATTTTTTTAGGTTTTGGGTGGATTTGTCAATTTTTGGGGGTGGTCACGAATTAAAGTCCATTTCGCCCTAGGACGCATATTTAAGGAGATATGGGCAAAATAACTTTTTTATATAAAAATTGCAATTTTTTTAGGTTTTGAGTGGATTATTAAATTTTTTGGGGTGTTACGAATTAAAGTCCTTTTCGCTCTAGGACGCGTATATACGAAGATATGGGCAAAATAACTTTTTCATATAAAAATTGCAATTTTTTTAGGTTTTGAGTGGATTATTAAATTTTTTGGGGTGTTACGAATTAAAGTCCTTTTCGCTCTAGGACGCGTATATACGAAGATATGGGCAAAATAAGTTTTTCAAATAAAAATTTCAATTTTTTTAGGTTTTGGGAGGATTATTCAATTTTTTTGGGGGTTGTCATGAATTAAAGTCCTTTTCGCGCTAGGGCGCTTAGTTTAGGAGATATGGGCAAAATAAGTTTTTCATATCAAAATTTAAATTTTTTTAGGTTTTGGGTGGATTTGTCAATTTTTTGGGGGTGGTCACGAATTAAAGTCCATTTCGCCCTAGGACGCATATTTAAGGAGATATGGGCAAAATAACTTTTTCAGATAAAAATTTCAATTTTTTTAGGTTTTGGGAGGATTATTCAATTTTTTGGGGTGTTACGAATTAAAGTCCTTTTCGCTCTAGGGCGCGTATATACGAAGATATGGGCAAAATAACTTTTTCATATAAAAATTGCAATTTTTTTAGGTTTTGAGTGGATTATTAAATTTTTTGGGGTGTTACGAATTAAAGTCCTTTTCGCTCTAGGACGCGTATATACGAAGATATGGGCAAAATAAGTTTTTCAGATAAAAATTTCAATTTTTTTAGGTTTTGGGAGGATTATTCAATTTTTTTGGGGGTGGTCATGAATTAAAGTCCTTTTCGCGCTAGGGCGCTTAGTTTAGGAGATATGGGCAAAATAAGTTTTTCATATCAAAATTTAAATTTTTTAGGTTTTGGGTGGATTTGTCAATTAAAGTCCATTTCGCCCTAGGACGCATATTTAAGGAGATATGGGCAAAATAAGTTTTTCAGATAAAAATTTCAATTTTTTTAGGTTTTGGGAGGATTATTCAATTTTTTTGGGGGTTGTCATGAATTAAAGTCCTTTTCGCGCTAGGGCGCTTAGTTTAGGAGATATGGGCAAAATAAGTTTTTCATATCAAAATTTAAATTTTTTTAGGTTTTGGGTGGATTTATCAATTTTTTGGGGGTGGTCACGAATTAAAGTCCATTTCGCCCTAGGACGCATCTTTAAGGAGATATGGGCAAAATAATTTTTTCATATAAAAATTGCAATTTTTTTAGGTTTTGAGTGGATTATTAAATTTTTTGGGGTGTTACGAATTAAAGTCCTTTTCGCTCTAGGACGCGTATATACGAAGATATGGGCAAAATAAGTTTTTCAGATAAAAATTTCATTTTTTTTAGGTTTTGGGAGGATTATTAAATTTTTTGGGGTGTTACGAATTAAAGTCCTTTTCGCTCTAGGACGCGTATATACGAAGATATGGGCAAAATAACTTTTTCATATAAAAATTGCAATTTTTTTAGGTTTTGAGTGGATTATTAAATTTTTTGGGGTGTTACGAATTAAAGTCCTTTTCGCTCTAGGACGCGTATATACGAAGATATGGGCAAAATAAGTTTTTCAGATAAAAATTTCAATTTTTTTAGGTTTTGGGAGGATTATTCAATTTTTTTGGGGGTGGTCATGAATTAAAATCCTTTTCGCGCTAGGGCGCGTAGTTTACGAGATATGGGCAAAATAAGTTTTTCATATCAAAATTTAAATTTTTTTAGGTTTTGGGTGGATTTGTCAATTTTTTGGGGGTGGTCACGAATTAAAGTCCATTTCGCCCTAGGACGCATATTTAAGGAGATATGGGCAAACTAACTTTTTCAGATAAAAATTTCAATTTTATTAGGTTTTGGGAGGATTATTCAATTTTTTGGGGTGTTACGAATTAAAGTCCTTTTCGCTCTAGGACGCGTATATACGAAGATATGGGCAAAATGACTTTTTCATATAAAAATTGCAATTTTTTTAGGTTTTGAGTGGATTATTACATTTTTTGGGGTGTTACGAATTAAAGTCCTTTTCGCTCTAGGACGCGTATATACGAAGATATGGGCAAAATAAGTTTTTCAGATAAAAATGTCAATTTTTTTAGGTTTTGGGAGGATTATTCAATTTTTTTTGGGGGTGGTCATGAATTAAAGTCCTTTTCGCGCTAGGGCGCTTAGTTTAGGAGATATGGGCAAAATAAGTTTTTCATATCAAAATTTAATTTTTTTTAGGTTTTGAGTGGATTTGTCAATTTTTTGGGGGTGGTCACGAATTAAAGTCCATTTCGCCCTAGGACGCATATTTAAGGAGATATGGGCAAAATAATTTTTTCATATAAAAATTGCAATTTTTTTAGGTTTTGGGAGGATTATTAAATTTTTTGGGGTGTTAAGAATTAAAGTCCTTTTCGCTCTAGGACGCGTATATACGAAGATATGGGCAAAATAAGTTTTTCAGATAAAAATTTCAATTTTTTTAGGTTTTGGGAGGATTATTCAATTTTTTTTGGGGGTGGTCATGAATTAAAGTCCTTTTCGCGCTAGGGCGCTTAGTTTACGAGATATGGGCAAAATAAGTTTTTCATATCAAAATTTAAATTTTTTTATGTTTTAGGTGGATTTGTCAATTTTTTGGGGGTGGTCACGAATTAAAGTCCATTTCGCCCTAGGGCGCATATTTAAGGAGATATGGGCAAAATAACTTTTTCAGATAAAAATTTCAATTTTTTTAGGTTTTGGGAGGATTATTCAATTTTTTTGGGGGTTGTCATGAATTAAGGTCCTTTTCGCGCTAGGGCGCTTAGTTTAGGAGATATGGGCAAAATAACTTTGTCATATAAAAATTTAAATTTTTTTAGGTTTTGAGTGGATTTGTCAATTTTTTGGGGGTGGTCACGAATTAAAGTCCATTTCGCCCTAGGACGCATATTTAAGGAGATATGGGCAAAATAACTTTTTCAGATAAAAATTTCAATTTTTTTAGGTTTTGGGATGATTATTCAATTTTTTTGGGGGTTGTCATGAATTAAAGTCCTTTTCACGCTAGGGCGCTTAGTTTAGGAGCTATGGGCAAAATAAGTTTTTCATATCAAAATTTAATTTTTTTTAGGTTTTGGGTGGATTTATCAATTTTTTGGGGGTGGTCACGAATTAAAGTCCATTTCGCCCTAGGACGCATATTTAAGGAGATATGGGCAAAATAACTTTTTCATATAAAAATTGCAATTTTTTTAGGTTTTGAGTGGATTATTAAATTTTTGGGGTGTTACGAATTAAAGTCCTTTTCGCTCTAGGACGCGTATATACGAAGATATGGGCAAAATAAGTTTTTCAGATAAAAATTTCAATTTTTTTACGTTTTGGGAGGATTATTCAATTTTTTTGGGAGTGGTCATGAATTAAAGTCCTTTTCGCGCTAGGGCGCTTAGTTTACGAGATATGGGCAAAATAAGTTTTTCATATAAAAATTTAAATTTTTTTAGGTTTTGGGTGGATTTGTCAATTTTTGGGGGTGGTCACGAATTAAAGTCCATTTCGCCCTAGGACGCATATTTAAGGAGATATGGGCAAAATAACTTTTTCAGATAAAAATTTCAATTTTTTTAGGTTTTGGGAGGATTATTCAATTTTTTTGGGGGTGGTCATGAATTAAAGTCCTTTTCGCGCTAGGGCGCTTAGTTTAGGAGATATGGGCAAAATAAGTTTTTCATATCAAAATTAAAATTTTTTTAGGTTTTGAGTGGAATTGTCAATTTTTTGGGGTGGTCACGAATTAAAGTCCATTTCGCCCTAGGACGCATATTTAAGGAGATATGGGCAAAATAACTTTTTCATATAAAAATTGCAATTTTTTTAGGTTTTGAGTGGATTATTAAATTTTTTGGGGTGTTACGAATTAAAGTCCTTTTCGCTCTAGGACGCGTATATACGAAGATATGGGCAAAATAAGTTTTTCAGATAAAAATTTCAATTTTTTTAGGTTTTGAGTGGATTATTAAATTTTTTGGGGTGTTACGAATTAATGTCCTTTTCGCTCTAGGACGTGTATATACGAAGATATGGGCAAAATAAGTTTTTCAGATAAAAATTTCAATTTTTTTAGGTTTTGGGAGGATTATTCAATTTTTTTGGGGGTGGTCATGAATCAAAGTCCTTTTCGCGCTAGGGCGCTTAGTTTACGAGATATGGGCAAAATAAGTTTTTCATATAAAAATTTAAATTTTTTTAGGTTTTGGGTGGATTTGTCAATTTTTGGGGGTGGTCACGAATTAAAGTCCATTTCGCCCTAGGACGCATATTTAAGGAGATATGGGCAAAATAACTTTTTCAGATAAAAATTTCAATTTTTTTAGGTTTTGGGAGGATTATTCAATTTTTTTGGGGGTGGTCATGAATTAAAGTCCTTTTCGCGCTAGGGCGCTTAGTTTAGGAGATATGGGCAAAATAAGTTTTTCATATCAAAATTTAAATTTTTTTAGGTTTTGAGTGGATTTGTCAATTTTTTGGGGTGGTCACGAATTAAAGTCCATTTCGCCCTAGGACGCATATTTAAGGAGATATGGGCAAAATAACTTTTTCATATAAAAATTGCAATTTTTTTAGGTTTTGAGTGGATTATTAAATTTTTTGGGGTGTTACGAATTAAAGTCCTTTTCGCTCTAGGACGCGTATATACGAAGATATGGGCAAAATAAGTTTTTCAGATAAAAATTTCAATTTTTTTAGGTTTTGAGTGGATTATTAAATTTTATGGGGTGTTACGAATTAAAGTCCTTTTCGCTCTAGGACGCGTGTATACGAAGATATGGGCAAAATAAGTTTTTCAGATAAAAATTTCAATTTTTTTAGGTTTTGGGAGGATTATTCAATTTTTTTGGGGGTGGTCATGAATTAAAGTCCTTTTCGCGCTAGGGCGCTTAGTTTACGAGATATGGGCAAAATAAGTTTATCATATCAAAATTTAAATTTTTTTAGGTTTTGGGTGGATTTGTCAATTTTTTGGGGGTGGTCACGAATTAAAGTCCATTTCGCCCTAGGACGCATATTTAAGGAGATATGGGCAAAATAACTTTTTCAGATAAAAATTTCAATTTTTTTAGGTTTTGGGATGATTATTCAATTTTTTTGGGGGTTGTCATGAATTAAAGTCCTTTTCGCGCTAGGGCGCTTAGTTTAGGAGATATGGGCAAAATAAGTTTTTCATATCAAAATTTAAATTTTTTTAGGTTTTGAGTGGATTTGTCAATTTTTTAGGGGTGGTCACGAATTAAAGTCCATTTCGCCCTAGGACGCATATTTAAGGAGATATGGGCAAAATAACTTTTTCAGATAAAAATTTCAATTTTTTTTAGGTTTTGGGAGGATTATTCAATTTTTTTGGGGGTTGTCATGAATTAAAGTCCTTTTCGCGCTAGGGCGCTTAGTTTAGGAGCTATGGGCAAAATAAGTTTTTCATATCAAAATTTAAATTTTTTTAGGTTTTGGGTGGATTTATCAATTTTTTGGGGGTGGTCACGAATTAAAGTCCATTTCGCCCTAGGACGCATATTTAAGGAGATATGGGCAAAATAACTTTTTCATATAAAAATTGCAATTTTTTTTAGGTTTTGAGTGGATTATTAAATTTTTTGGGGTGTTACGAATTAAAGTCCTTTTCGCTCTAGGACGCGTATATACGAAGATATGGGCAAAATAAGTTTTTCAGATAAAAATTTCAATTTTTTTAGGTTTTGGGAGGATTATTCAATTTTTTTGGGGGTGGTCATGAATTAAAGTCCTTTTCGCGCTAGGGCGCTTAGTTTAGGAGATATGGGCAAAATAAGTTTTTCATATCAAAATTTAATTTTTTTTAGGTTTTGAGTGGATTTGTCAATTTTTTGGGGGTGATCACGAATTAAAGTCCATTTCGCCCTAGGACGCATATTTAAGGAGATATGGGCAAAATAACTTTTTCATATAAAAATTGCAATTTTTTTAGGTTTTGAGTGGATTATTAAATTTTTTGGGGTGTTACGAATTAAAGTCCTTTTCGCTCTAGGACGCGTATATACGAAGATATGGGCAAAATAAGTTTTTCAGATAAAAATTTCAATTTTTTTAGGTTTTGGGAGGATTATTCAATTTTTTTGGGGGTGGTCATGAATTAAAGTCCTTTTCGCGCTAGGGCGCTTAGTTTAGGAGATAAGGGCAAAATAATTTTTTCATATCAAAATTTAAATTTTTTTAGGTTTTGGGAGGATTTGTCAATTTTTTGGGTGTGGTCACGAATTAAAGTCCTTTTCGCCCTAGGACGTATATTTAAGGAGATATGGGCAAAATAACTTTTTCATATAAAAATTGCAATTTTTTTAGGTTTTGAGTGGATTATTAAATTTTTTGGGGTGTTACGAATTAAAGTCCTTTTCGCTCTAGGACGCGTATATACGAAGATATGGGCAAAATAAGTTTTTCAAATAAAAATTTCAATTTTTTTAGGTTTTGGGAGGATTATTCAATTTTTTTGGGGGTTGTCATGAATTAAAGTCCTTTTCGCGCTAGGGCGCTTAGTTTAGGAGATATGGGCAAAATAAGTTTTTCATATCAAAATTTAAATTTTTTTAGGTTTTGGGTGGATTTGTCAATTTTTTGGGGGTGGTCACGAATTAAAGTCCATTTCGCCCTAGGACGCATATTTAAGGAGATATGGGCAAAATAACTTTTTCAGATAAAAATTTCAATTTTTTTTAGGTTTTGGGAGGATTATTCAATTTTTTGGGGTGTTACGAATTAAAGTCCTTTTCGCTCTAGGGCGCGTATATACGAAGATATGGGCAAAATAACTTTTTCATATAAAAATTGCAATTTTTTTAGGTTTTGAGTGGATTATTAAATTTTTTGGGGTGTTACGAATTAAAGTCCTTTTCGCTCTAGGACGCGTATATACGAAGATATGGGCAAAATAAGTTTTTCAGATAAAAATTTCAATTTTTTTAGGTTTTGGGAGGATTATTCAATTTTTTTGGGGGTGGTCATGAATTAAAGTCCTTTTCGCGCTAGGGCGCTTAGTTTAGGAGATATGGGCAAAATAAGTTTTTCATATCAAAATTTAAATTTTTTAGGTTTTGGGTGGATTTGTCAATTAAAGTCCATTTCGCCCTAGGACGCATATTTAAGGAGATATGGGCAAAATAAGTTTTTCAGATAAAAATTTCAATTTTTTTAGGTTTTGGGAGGATTATTCAATTTTTTTGGGGGTTGTCATGAATTAAAGTCCTTTTCGCGCTAGGGCGCTTAGTTTAGGAGATATGGGCAAAATAAGTTTTTCATATCAAAATTTAAATTTTTTTAGGTTTTGGGTGGATTTATCAATTTTTTGGGGGTGGTCACGAATTAAAGTCCATTTCGCCCTAGGACGCATCTTTAAGGAGATATGGGCAAAATAATTTTTTCATATAAAAATTGCATTTTTTTTAGGTTTTGAGTGGATTATTAAATTTTTTGGGGTGTTACGAATTAAAGTCCTTTTCGCTCTAGGACGCGTATATACGAAGATATGGGCAAAATAAGTTTTTCAGATAAAAATTTCATTTTTTTTAGGTTTTGGGAGGATTATTAAATTTTTTGGGGTGTTACGAATTAAAGTCCTTTTCGCTCTAGGACGCGTATATACGAAGATATGGGCAAAATAACTTTTTCATATAAAAATTGCAATTTTTTTAGGTTTTGAGTGGATTATTAAATTTTTTGGGGTGTTACGAATTAAAGTCCTTTTCGCTCTAGGACGCGTATATACGAAGATATGGGCAAAATAAGTTTTTCAGATAAAAATTTCAATTTTTTTAGGTTTTGGGAGGATTATTCAATTTTTTTGGGGGTGGTCATGAATTAAAATCCTTTTCGCGCTAGGGCGCGTAGTTTACGAGATATGGGCAAAATAAGTTTTTCATATCAAAATTTAAATTTTTTTAGGTTTTGGGTGGATTTGTCAATTTTTTGGGGGTGGTCACGAATTAAAGTCCATTTCGCCCTAGGACGCATATTTAAGGAGATATGGGCAAACTAACTTTTTCAGATAAAAATTTCAATTTTATTAGGTTTTGGGAGGATTATTCAATTTTTTGGGGTGTTACGAATTAAAGTCCTTTTCGCTCTAGGACGCGTATATACGAAGATATGGGCAAAATAACTTTTTCATATAAAAATTGCAATTTTTTTAGGTTTTGAGTGGATTATTACATTTTTTGGGGTGTTACGAATTAAAGTCCTTTTCGCTCTAGGACGCGTATATACGAAGATATGGGCAAAATAAGTTTTTCAGATAAAAATTTTAATTTTTTTAGGTTTTGGGAGGATTATTCAATTTTTTTTGGGGGTGGTCATGAATTAAAGTCCTTTTCGCGCTAGGGCGCTTAGTTTAGGAGATATGGGCAAAATAAGTTTTTCATATCAAAATTTAATTTTTTTTAGGTTTTGAGTGGATTTGTCAATTTTTTGGGGGTGGTCACGAATTAAAGTCCATTTCGCCCTAGGACGCATATTTAAGGAGATATGGGCAAAATAATTTTTTCATATAAAAATTGCAATTTTTTTAGGTTTTGGGAGGATTATTAAATTTTTTGGGGTGTTAAGAATTAAAGTCCTTTTCGCTCTAGGACGCGTATATACGAAGATATGGGCAAAATAAGTTTTTCAGATAAAAATTTCAATTTTTTTAGGTTTTGGGAGGATTATTCAATTTTTTTTGGGGGTGGTCATGAATTAAAGTCCTTTTCGCGCTAGGGCGCTTAGTTTACGAGATATGGGCAAAATAAGTTTTTCATATCAAAATTTAAATTTTTTTATGTTTTAGGTGGATTTGTCAATTTTTTGGGGGTGGTCACGAATTAAAGTCCATTTCGCCCTAGGGCGCATATTTAAGGAGATATGGGCAAAATAACTTTTTCAGATAAAAATTTCAATTTTTTTAGGTTTTGGGAGGATTATTCAATTTTTTTGGGGGTTGTCATGAATTAAGGTCCTTTTCGCGCTAGGGCGCTTAGTTTAGGAGATATGGGCAAAATAAGTTTTTCATATCAAAATTTAAATTTTTTTAGGTTTTGAGTGGATTTGTCAATTTTTTGGGGGTGGTCACGAATTAAAGTCCATTTCGCCCTAGGACGCATATTTAAGGAGATATGGGCAAAATAACTTTTTCAGATAAAAATTTCAATTTTTTTAGGTTTTGGGAGGATTATTCAATTTTTTTGGGGGTTGTCATGAATTAAAGTCCTTTTCGCGCTAGGGCGCTTAGTTTAGGAGCTATGGGCAAAATAAGTTTTTCATATCAAAATTTAATTTTTTTTAGGTTTTGGGTGGATTTATCAATTTTTTGGGGGTGGTCACGAATTAAAGTCCATTTCGCCCTAGGACGCATATTTAAGGAGATATGGGCAAAATAACTTTTTCATATAAAAATTGCAATTTTTTTAGGTTTTGAGTGGATTATTAAATTTTTGGGGTGTTACGAATTAAAGTCCTTTTCGCTCTAGGACGCGTATTTAAGGAGATATGGGCAAAATAACTTTTTCAGATAAAAATTTCAATTTTTTTAGGTTTTGGGAGGATTATTCAATTTTTTTGGGGGTGGTCATGAATTAAAGTCCTTTTCGCGCTAGGGCGCTTAGTTTACGAGATATGGGCAAAATAAGTTTTTCATATAAAAATTTAAATTTTTTTAGGTTTTGAGTGGAATTGTCAATTTTTTGGGGTGGTCACGAATTAAAGTCCATTTCGCCCTAGGACGCATATTTAAGGAGATATGGGCAAAATAACTTTTTCATATAAAAATTGCAATTTTTTTAGGTTTTGAGTGGATTATTAAATTTTTTGGGGTGTTACGAATTAAAGTCCTTTTCGCTCTAGGACGCGTATATACGAAGATATGGGCAAAATAAGTTTTTCAGATAAAAATTTCAATTTTTTTAGGTTTTGAGTGGATTATTAAAATAACTAACAAAATAACTTTTTCAGATAAAAATTTCAATTTTTTTAGGTTTTGGGAGGATTATTCAATTTTTTTGGGGGTGGTCATGAATTAAAGTCCTTTTCGCGCTAGGGCGCTTAGTTTAGGAGATATGGGCAAAATAAGTTTTTCATATCAAAATTTAAATTTTTTTAGGTTTTGAGTGGATTTGTCAATTTTTTGGGGTGGTCACGAATTAAAGTCCATTTCGCCCTAGGACGCATATTTAAGGAGATATGGGCAAAATAACTTTTTCATATAAAAATTGCAATTTTTTTAGGTTTTGAGTGGATTATTAAATTTTTTGGGGTGTTACGAATTAAAGTCCTTTTCGCTCTAGGACGCGTATATACGAAGATATGGGCAAAATAAGTTTTTCAGATAAAAATTTCAATTTTTTTAGGTTTTGAGTGGATTATTAAATTTTATGGGGTGTTACGAATTAAAGTCCTTTTCGCTCTAGGACGCGTGTATACGAAGATATGGGCAAAATAAGTTTTTCAGATAAAAATTTCAATTTTTTTAGGTTTTGGGAGGATTATTCAATTTTTTTGGGGGTGGTCATGAATTAAAGTCCTTTTCGCGCTAGGGCGCTTAGTTTACGAGATATGGGCAAAATAAGTTTATCATATCAAAATTTAAATTTTTTTAGGTTTTGGGTGGATTTGTCAATTTTTTGGGGGTGGTCACGAATTAAAGTCCATTTCGCCCTAGGACGCATATTTAAGGAGATATGGGCAAAATAACTTTTTCAGATAAAAATTTCAATTTTTTTAGGTTTTGGGATGATTATTCAATTTTTTTGGGGGTTGTCATGAATTAAAGTCCTTTTCGCGCTAGGGCGCTTAGTTTAGGAGATATGGGCAAAATAAGTTTTTCATATCAAAATTTAAATTTTTTTAGGTTTTGAGTGGATTTGTCAATTTTTTAGGGGTGGTCACGAATTAAAGTCCATTTCGCCCTAGGACGCATATTTAAGGAGATATGGGCAAAATAACTTTTTCAGATAAAAATTTCAATTTTTTTTAGGTTTTGGGAGGATTATTCAATTTTTTTGGGGGTTGTCATGAATTAAAGTCCTTTTCGCGCTAGGGCGCTTAGTTTAGGAGCTATGGGCAAAATAAGTTTTTCATATCAAAATTTAAATTTTTTTAGGTTTTGGGTGGATTTATCAATTTTTTGGGGGTGGTCATGAATTAAAGTCCATTTCGCCCTAGGACGCATATTTAAGGAGATATGGGCAAAATAACTTTTTCATATAAAAATTGCAATTTTTTTTAGGTTTTGAGTGGATTATTAAATTTTTTGGGGTGTTACGATTTAAAGTCCATTTCGCCCTAGGACGCATATTTAAGGAGATATGGGCAAAATAACTTTTTCAGATAAAAATTTCAATTTTTTTTAGGTTTTGGGAGGATTATTCAATTTTTTTGGGGGTTGTCATGAATTAAAGTCCTTTTCGCGCTAGGGCGCTTAGTTTAGGAGCTATGGGCAAAATAAGTTTTTCATATCAAAATTTAAATTTTTTTAGGTTTTGGGTGGATTTATCAATTTTTTGGGGGTGGTCACGAATTAAAGTCCATTTCGCCCTAGGACGCATATTTAAGGAGATATGGGCAAAATAACTTTTTCATATAAAAATTGCAATTTTTTTTAGGTTTTGAGTGGATTATTAAATTTTTTGGGGTGTTACGAATTAAAGTCCTTTTCGCTCTAGGACGCGTATATACGAAGATATGGGCAAAATAAGTTTTTCAGATAAAAATTTCAATTTTTTTAGGTTTTGGGAGGATTATTCAATTTTTTTGGGGGTGGTCATGAATTAAAGTCCTTTTCGCGCTAGGGCGCTTAGTTTAGGAGATATGGGCAAAATAAGTTTTTCATATCAAAATTTAATTTTTTTTAGGTTTTGAGTGGATTTGTCAATTTTTTGGGGGTGATCACGAATTAAAGTCCATTTCGCCCTAGGACGCATATTTAAGGAGATATGGGCAAAATAACTTTTTCATATAAAAATTGCAATTTTTTTAGGTTTTGAGTGGATTATTAAATTTTTTGGGATGTTACGAATTAAAGTCCTTTTCGCTCTAGGACGCGTATATACGAAGATATGGGCAAAATAAGTTTTTCAGATAAAAATTTCAATTTTTTTAGGTTTTGGGAGGATTATTCAATTTTTTTGGGGGTGGTCATGAATTAAAGTCCTTTTCGCGCTAGGGCGCTTAGTTTAGGAGATAAGGGCAAAATAATTTTTTCATATCAAAATTTAAATTTTTTTAGGTTTTGGGAGGATTTGTCAATTTTTTGGGTGTGGTCACGAATTAAAGTCCTTTTCGCCCTAGGACGTATATTTAAGGAGATATGGGCAAAATAACTTTTTCATATAAAAATTGCAATTTTTTAGGTTTTGAGCGGATTATTAAATTTTTTGGGGTGTTACGAATTAAAGTCCTTTTCGCTCTAGGACGCGTATATACGAAGATATGGGCAAAATAACTTTTTCATATAAAAATTGCAATTTTTTTAGGTTTTGAGTGGATTATTAAATTTTTTGGGGTGTTACGAATTAAAGTCCTTTTCGCTCTAGGACGCGTATATACGAAGATATGGGCAAAATAAGTTTTTCAGATAAAAATTTCAATTTTTTTAGGTTTTGGGAGGATTATTCAATTTTTTTGGGGGTGGTCATGAATTAAAGTCCTTTTCGCGCTAGGGCGCTTAGTTTACGAGATATGGGCAAAATAAGTTTATCATATCAAAATTTAAATTTTTTTAGGTTTTGGATGGATTTGTCAATTTTTTGGCGGTGGTCACGAATTAAAGTCCATTTCGCCCTAGGACGCATATTTAAGGAGATATGGGCAAAATAACTTTTTCAGATAAAAATTTCAATTTTTTTAGGTTTTGGGAGGATTATTCAATTTTTTTGGGGGTTGTCATGAATTAAAGTCCTTTTCGCGCTAGGGCGCTTAGTTTAGGAGATATGGGCAAAATAAGTTTTTCATATCAAAATTTAAATTTTTTTAGGTTTTGAGTGGATTTGTCAATTTTTTAGGGGTGGTCACGAATTAAAGTCCATTTCGCCCTAGGACGCATATTTAAGGAGATATGGGCAAAATAACTTTTTCAGATAAAAATTTCAATTTTTTTAGGTTTTGGGAGGATTATTCAATTTTTTTTGGGGGTTGTCATGAATTAAAGTCCTTTTCGCGCTAGGGCGCTTAGTTTAGGAGCTATGGGCAAAATAAGTTTTTCATATCAAAATTTAAATTTTTTTAGGTTTTGGGTGGATTTATCAATTTTTTGGGGGTGGTCACGAATTAAAGTCCATTTCGCCCTAGGACGCATATTTAAGGAGATATGGGCAAAATAACTTTTTCATATAAAAATTGCAATTTTTTTTAGGTTTTGAGTGGATTATTAAATTTTTGGGGTGTTACGAATTAAAGTCCTTTTCGCTCTAGGACGCGTATATACGAAGATATGGGCAAAATAAGTTTTTCAGATAAAAATTTCATTTTTTTTAGGTTTTGGGAGGATTATTCAATTTTTTTGGGGGTGGTCATGAATTAAAGTCATTTTCGCGCTAGGGCGCTTAGTTTACGAGATATGGGCAAAATAAGTTTTTCATATCAAAATTTAAATTTTTTTAGGTTTTGGGTGGATTTGTCAATTTTTGGGGGTGGTCACGAATTAAAGTCCATTTCGCCCTAGGACGCATATTTAAGGAGATATGGGCAAAATAACTTTTTCAGATAAAAATTTCAATTTTTTTAGGTTTTGGGAGGATTATTCAATTTTTTTGGGGGTTGTCATGAATTAAAGTCCTTTTCGCGCTAGGGCGCTTAGTTTAGGAGATATGGGCAAAATAAGTTTTTCATATCAAAATTTAAATTTTTTTAGGTTTTGAGTGGATTTGTCAATTTTTTGGGGGTGGTCACGAATTAAAGTCCTTTTCGCTCTAGGACGCGTATATACGAAGATATGGGCAAAATAAGTTTTTCAGATAAAAATTTCAATTTTTTTAGGTTTTGGGAGGATTATTCAATTTTTTTGGGGGTGGTCATGAATTAAAGTCCTTTTCGCGCTAGGGCGCTTAGTTTAGGAGATAAGGGCAAAATAATTTTTTCATATCAAAATTTAATTTTTTTAGGTTTTGGGAGGATTTGTCAATTTTTTGGGTGTGGTCACGAATTAAAGTCCTTTTCGCCCTAGGACGTATATTTAAGGAGATATGGGCAAAATAACTTTTTCATATAAAAATTGCAATTTTTTTAGGTTTTGAGCGGATTATTAAATTTTTTGGGGTGTTACGAATTAAAGTCCTTTTCGCTCTAGGACGCGTATATACGAAGATATGGGCAAAATAACTTTTTCATATAAAAATTGCAATTTTTTTAGGTTTTGAGTGGATTATTAAATTTTTTGGGGTGTTACGAATTAAAGTCCTTTTCGCTCTAGGACGCGTATATACGAAGATATGGGCAAAAATAAGTTTTGCAGATAAAAATTTCAATTTTTTTAGGTTTTGGGAGGATTATTCAATTTTTTTGGGGGTGGTCATGAATTAAAGTCCTTTTCGCGCTAGGGCGCTTAGTTTACGAGATATGGGCAAAATAAGTTTATCGTATCAAAATTTAAATTTTTTTAGGTTTTGGGTGGATTTGTCAATTTTTTGGGGGTGGTCACGAATTAAAGTCCATTTCGCCCTAGGACGCATATTTAAGGAGATATGGGCAAAATAACTTTTTCAGATAAAAATTTCAATTTTTTTAGGTTTTGGGAGGATTATTCAATTTTTTTGGGGGTTGTCATGAATTAAAGTCCTTTTCGCGCTAGGGCGCTTAGTTTAGGAGCTATGGGCATAATAAGTTTTTCATATCAAAATTTAATTTTTTTTAGGTTTTGGGTGGATTTATCAATTTTTTGGGGGTGGTCACGAATTAAAGTCCATTTCGCCCTAGGACGCATATTTAAGGAGATATGGGCAAAATAACTTTTTCATATAAAAATTGCAATTTTTTTAGGTTTTGAGTGGATTATTAAATTTTTGGGGTGTTACGAATTAAAGTCCTTTTCGCTCTAGGACGCGTATATACGAAGATATGGGCAAAATAAGTTTTTCAGATAAAAATTTCAATTTTTTTACGTTTTGGGAGGATTATTCAATTTTTTTGGGAGTGGTCATGAATTAAAGTCCTTTTCGCGCTAGGGCGCTTAGTTTACGAGATATGGGCAAAATAAGTTTTTCATATCAAAATTTAAATTTTTTTAGGTTTTGGGTGGATTTGTCAATTTTTGGGGGTGGTCACGAATTAAAGTCCATTTCGCCCTAGGACGCATATTTAAGGAGATATGGGCAAAATAACTTTTTCAGATAAAAATTTCAATTTTTTTAGGTTTTGGGAGGATTATTCAATTTTTTTGGGGGTTGTCATGAATTAAAGTCCTTTTCGCGCTAGGGCGCTTAGTTTAGGAGATATGGGCAAAATAAGTTTTTCATATCAAAATTTAAATTTTTTTAGGTTTTGAGTGGATTTGTCAATTTTTTGGGGGTGGTCACGAATTAAAGTCCATTTCGCCCTAGGACGCATATTTAAGGAGATATGGGCAAAATAACTTTTTCATATAAAAATTGCAATTTTTTTAGGTTTTGAGTGGATTATTAAATTTTTTGGGGTGTTACGAATTAAAGTCCTTTTCGCTCTAGGACGCGTATATACGAAGATATGGGCAAAATAAGTTTTTCAGATAAAAATTTCAATTTTTTTAGGTTTTGGGAGGATTATTCAATTTTTTGGGGGGTGGTCATGAATTAAAGTCCTTTTCGCCCTAGAACGTATATTTAAGGAGATATGGGCAAAATAACTTTTTCATATAAAAATTGCAATTTTTTAGGTTTTGAGTGGATTATTAATTTTTTTGGGGTGTTACGAATTAAAGTCCTTTTCGCTCTAGGACGCGTATATACGAAGATATGGGCAAAATAAATTTTTCAGATAAAAATTTCAATTTTTTTAGGTTTTGGGAGGATTATTCAATTTTTTTGGGGGTGGTCATGAATTAAAGTCCTTTTCGCGCTAGGGCGCTTAGTTTACGAGATATGGGCAAAATAAGTGCTTCATAACAAAATTTAAATTTTTTTAGGTTTTGGGTGGAAATGAAAATTTTTTGGGGGTGGTCACGAATTAAAGTCCATTTCGCCCTAGGACGCATATTTAAGGAGATATGGGCAAAATAACTTTTTCAGATAAAAATTTCAATTTTTTTAGGTTTTGGGAGGATTATTCAATTTTTTTGGGGGTTGTCATGAATTAAAGTCCTTTTCGCGCTAGGGCGCTTAGTTTAGGAGATATGGGCAAAATAAGTTTTTCATATCAAAATTTAAATTTTTTTAGGTTTTGAGTGGATTTGTCAATTTTTTGGGGGTGGTCACGAATTAAAGTCCATTTCGCCCTAGGACGCATATTTAAGGAGATATGGGCAAAATAACTTTTTCATATAAAAATTGCAATTTTTTAGGTTTTGAGTGGATTATTAATTTTTTTGGGGTGTTACGAATTAAAGTCCTTTTCGCTCTAGGACGCGTATATACGAAGATATGGGCAAAATAAGTTTTTCAGATAAAAATTTCAATTTTTTTAGGTTTTGGGAGGATTATTAAATTTTTTTGGGGGTGGTCACGAATTAAAGTCCTTTTCGCGCTAGGGCGCTTAGTTTACGAGATATAGGCAAAATAAGTTTTTCATATCAAAATTTAAATTTTTTTAGGTTTTGGGTGGATTTGTCAATTTTTTGGGGGTGGTCACGAATTAAAGTCCATTTCGCCCTAGGACGCATATTTAAGGAGATATGGGCAAAATAACTTTTTCATATAAAAATTGCAATTTTTTTTAGGTTTTGAGTGGATTATTAAATTTTTTGGGGTGTTACGTATTAAAGTCCTTTTCGCTCTAGGACGCGTATATACGAAGATATGGGCAAAATAACTTTTTCATATAAAAATTGCAATTTTTTTAGGTTTTGAGTGGATTATTAATTTTTTTGGGGTGTTACGAATTAAAGTCCTTTTCGCTCTAGGACGCGTATATACGAAGATATGGGCAAAATAAGTTTTTCAGATAAAAATCTCAATTTTTTTAGGTTTTGGGAGGATTATTCAATTTTTTTGGGGGTGGTCATGAATTAAAGTCCTTTTCGCGCTAGGGCGCTTAGTTTACGAGATATGGGCAAAATAAGTTTTTCATATCAAAATTTAAATTTTTTTAGGTTTTGGGTGGATTTGTCAATTTTTTGGGGGTGGTCACGAATTAAAGTCCATTTCGCCCTAGGACGCATATTTAAGGAGATATGGGCAAAATAACTTTTTCATACAAAAATTGCAATTTTTTTTAGGTTTTGAGTGGATTATTGAATTTTTTGGGGTGTTACGAATTAAAGTCCTTTTCGCTCTAGGACGCGTATATACGAAGATATGGGCAAAATAACTTTTTCATATAAAAATTGCAATTTTTTAGGTTTTGAGTGGATTATTAAATTTTTTGGGGTGTTACGAATTAAAGTCCTTTTCGCTCTAGGACGCGTATATACGAAGATATGGGCAAAATACGTTTTTCAGATAAAAATTTCAATTTTTTTAGGTTTTGGGAGGATTATTCAATTTTTTTGGGGGTGGTCATGAATTAAAGTCCATTTCGCGCTAGGGCGCTTAGTTTAGGAGATATGGGCAAAATAAGTTTTTCATATCAAAATTTAAATTTTTTAGGTTTTGAGTGGATTTGTCAATTTTTTGGGGGTGGTCACGAATTAAAGTCCATTTCGCCCTAGGACGCATATTTAAGGAGATATGGGCAAAATAACTTTTTCATATAAAAATTGCAATTTTTTTAGGTTTTGAGTGGATTATTAAATTTTTTGGGGTGTTACGAATTAAAGTCCTTTTCGCTCTAGGACGCGTATATACGAAGATATGGGCAAAATAAGTTTTTCAGATAAAAATTTAAATTTTTTTAGGTTTTGGGAGGATTATTCAATTTTTTTGGGAGTGGTCATGAATTAAAGTCCTTTTCGCCGTAAAACGTATATTTAAGGAGATATGGGCAAAATAACTTTTTCATATAAAAATTGCATTTTTCTTTAGGTTTTGGGCGGATTATTAAATTGTTTAGGGGTGGTCACGAATTAAAGTCCTTTTCGCTCTAGGACGCGTATATACGACGATATGGGCAAAATAAGTTTTTCATATAAAAATTTCAATTTTTTTAGGTTTTGGGAGGATTGTTCAATTTTTTTGGGGTGGTCATGAATTAAAGTCCTTTTCGCGCTAGGGCGCTTAGTTTAGGAGATATGGGCAAAATAAGTTTTTCATATCAAAATTTAAATTTTTTTAGGTTTTGATTGGATTTGTCAATTTTTTGGGGGTGGTCACGAATTAAAGTCCATTTCGCCCTAGGACGCATATTTAAGGAGATATGGGCAAAATAACTTTTTCATATAAAAATTGCAATTTTTTAGGTTTTGAGTGGATTATTAATTTTTTTGGGGTGTTACGAATTAAAGTCCTTTTCGCTCTAGGACGCGTATATACGAAGATATGGGCAAAATAAGTTTTTCAGATAAAAATTTCAATTTTTTTAGGTTTTGGGAAGATTATTCAATTTTTTTGGGGGTGGTCATGAATTAAAGTCCTTTTCGCGCTAGGGCGCTTAGTTTACGAGATATGGGCAAAATAAGTTTTTCATATCAAAATTTAAATTTTTTTAGGTTTTGGGTGGATTTGTCAATTTTTTGGGGGTGGTCACCAGGGCTGTGGAGTCGGAGTCGGAGTCGGAGTCTTGGAGTCGGAGTCTGAAGATTTTGCTGGAGTCGGAGTCGGAGTCGGAGTCGTAAAAATTTTGCTCGACTCCGACTCCGGCTAAACCAAATTTTTTAAAACACTTCACATATTTGTAACTAAGCAAGTTTTTACGCAAATTAGTTTCCATTGCGTTATTCATTCGATCAGTGTACAGCATGATTGTAAATGAAAATCAACTTCCAATTACGGCTATCTTTTTATGTTTCCTAGAATGTTTGACTAGCAGATGGGCTGGATCGATCCATTTTAATGCCCATATCAATTTATTTGAAATGTTTCGAACAATCGATATTATTTTTATTTTATTTTAAGGCAATATACATATGTGGAATATTGGCAGAAAATTTTTTCAAAGTTGTTTTTATAGAAAAGTTTGTCAAAATGTTATTTCTATAAAAAGTTTTGTCAAAATTTTATTTCCATAGCAAATTTTGTCAAAATTTTAATTCTATAAAAATTTTATTCAAAATTTTATTACTATAGAAATATTTTTATACCCTGCTCCACACTGTGGAACAGGGTATTATAAGTTAGTGCATATGTTTGCAATACCCAGAAGGAGACGAGATAGATACATGGTGTCTTTGGCAAAAATGCTCAGGGTGGTCTCCTGAGTCGATATAGCGATGTCCGTCTGTCCGTCTGTCCGTGAACACATTTTTGTAATCAAAGTCTAGGTCGCAGTTTTAGTCCAATCGATTTCAAATTTGGTACAAGTATGTGTTTTGGCTCAGAATAGATCCCTATTGATTTTGGAAGAAATCGGTTCAGATTTAGATATAGCTCCCATATATATATTTCGACCGATATGGACTTATATGGCCCCAGAAGCCAAAGTTTTACCCTTATTTGCTTAAAATTTTGCACAAGAAGAACAATTAGTACTGTAGTCAAGTGTGCCAAATTTTATTGAAATCGGTTCAGATTTAGATATAGCTCCCATGTATATCTTTCGCCCGATATGGACTAATACGGTCCCAGAAGCCAGAGTTTTACCCCACTTTGGTTGAAATTTTGCACAGGGAGTAGAATTAGCATTATAGCTATGCGTGTCAAATTTGGTTGAAATCGGTTCAGATTTAGATATAGCTCCCATATATAGCTTTCGCCCGATTTACACTCATATGACCACAGAGGCCAATTTTTTGCTCCGATTTAGTTGAAATTTTGCACAGGGAGTAGCTATGTGTAGCTATGCGTGCCAAATTTGGTTGAAATCGGTCCAGATTTAGATATAGCTCCAATATATAGCTTTCGGCCGATTTACACTCATATGACCACAGAGGCCAATTTTTAACTCCGATTTAGTTGAAATTTTGCACAGGGAGTAGAATTAGCATTGTAGCTATGTGTGCCAAATTTGGTTGAAATCGGTTCAGATTTAGATATATCTCCCATATATAGCTTTCGCCCGATTTACACTCATATGACCACAGAGGCCAATTTTTAACTCCGATTTAGTTGAAATTTTGCACAGGGAGTAGAATTAGCATTGTAGCTATGCGTGCCAAAATTGGTTGACATCGGTTCAGATTTAGATATAGCTTCCATATATATGTTTTTCTGATTTCGACAAATATGGTCAAAATACCAAAATTTTCCTTGTTAAATCGCCACTGCTTAGTCGAAAAGTTGTAAAAATGACTCTAATTTTCCTAAACTTCTAATACATATATATCGAGCGATAAATCATAAATAAACTATTGCGAAGTTTCCTTAAAATTTTAGACTTTCCTTACTTGTTAAATGTATGTATTTGGGACAAACCTTTATATATAGCCCCCAACACATTTGACGGATGTGATATGGTATCGAAAATTTAGATCTACAAAGTGGTGCAGGGTATAATATAGTCGGCCCCGCCCGACTTTAGACTTTCCTTACTTGTTTTCTATAGAAAATTTAGTCAAATTTTTATTTCTATAGAAAATTTAGTCAAAATTTTATTTCTATGGAAAATTGTGTCAAAATTTAGTTTCTATAGAATATTTTGCAAAATTTTATTTCTATAGAAAATTTTGCAAAATTTTGTTTGTTACACAAAATTTTTTTTTTTAAATTTTATTTCTATTGATAATTTTATTTCTATAAAAATTTAAGTCAAAATTGTATTTCTATAGAAAATTTTGCCAAAATTTTATAGTAATAGATTTTTTTATTAGAAAATTTGGTCAAAATTTTATTTCTACAGAAAATTTGGTCAACATTTTATTTCTATAGGAAATTTTGTCAAAATTTTATTTCTATAGAAAATTTAGTCAAAATTTTGTTTCTGTAGAATATTTTGCAGAATTTTATTTACTACACAAAATTTTTTCTAAAATTGTATTTTTATTGATAATTTTTTCAAAATTTTATTTCTATAAGAAAAAATTGTCAAATTTTATTTCTATAGCAAATTTTCTCAATTTTTTTTCTTACTGATGCGCACTGATACTCACTGCTATAAAAATGTATTCAAAATTTTATTAATATAGAAATATTTTTTTCTATATAAAATTTAGTCAAAATTTTACTTCTATAGAAAATTTAGTCAAAATGTTGTTTATATAGAATATTTTGCAAAATTTTATTTCTATAGAAAATTTTGCAAAATTTTGTTTGCTACACAATTTTTTTTTAAATTGTATTTCTATTGATAATTTTTTCAAACTTTTTTTTCTATAAAAAATTTTGCCAAATTCTATTTCTACAAAAATTTTATTCAAAATTGTATTTCTATATATTTGGTCAAAATTTGATTTCTATAGAAAATGTTGCCAAAATTTTATTTCTATAGAAAATTTAGTCAACATTTTGTTACTGTAGAAAATTTTCCAAAATTTTATTTCTATATAAAATTTTGCAAAATTTAATTTACTAGACAAAAATTTTTCCAAAATTGTATTCAGTGAGCATACAATTTTGGAAAAATTGCTGCTAAGTCGAAAGCTTGTAGAAATGACTCATATTTTCAAATTTTTCAATGAATGAATCATAAATGCATTTTTGGGAAATTGTCTAAACAATTATAAATATTTCCCAAATATTGCCCGAGTTTTGTAGAAGTCTGATTTGAGATTTTATCAAAATGTAGATCTAAATACAAAGTTGTGCAGAGTATATTATAATCGGCCCGCCCGACTTTAGACTTTCCTTGCATTTTTATTTTTCGTTAAAATTGTGTTACGTCCCATAACGTTAGATTTAAATTTTAAGTACATAGATTTTGTAGAAGTATATACAATTTTGTCTTCAGATTCAAATTCATGCATATGGAAATATAAACCTTTATATAGCTCGCAACAAATATAAAGGATTTGAAATAGTATCAATAATTTTGGTCCACAAATACATATACTGTTGGTATATTCTCATATTATGATGGGTATTTATATCATTATTTTATTTTTTAAACATTGCCATAAATTTGAAATATAGAATTCAATTGGCATCTAATGTGAAATTAGGTTTTTTTGGCACACATAAATAAACACGATACTTTATATCGTCCACTTACGGTACCCCCACAATAGAACTACAAATTAGTGGTATTAAAATGAGATTTAGTTATATTACCCGGAGTCGACTCCGGAGTCGGAGTCGGAGTCGAGCTGATGAAAAATGCTGGAGTCGGAGTCGGAGTCGGAGTCGAGCAAAATTGGCTCGACTCCACAGCCCTGGTTATGGCCCAAAATAAGTTTTTCATATAAAAATTTCAATTTTTTGAGGATTTTCGTCGAAATTTGGATTTTTTGGGGGTGGTCACGAATTGAGGTCCTTTTGGCTCTAGGACGCATATTTAAGGAGTTATGGCCAAAATAAGTTTTTCATATAAAAATTTCAATTTTTTGAGGATTGTCATCAAAATTTTGATTTTTTGGGAGTGATCACGAATTGAGGTCCTTTTGGCTCTAGGACGCATATTTAAGGAGTTATGGCCAAAATAAGTTTTTCATATAAAAATTTAAATTTTTTGAGGATTTTCATCAAAATTTTGATTTTTTGGGAGTGATCACGAATTGAGGTCCTTTTGGCTCTAGGACGCATATTTAAGGAGTTATGGCCAAAATAAGTTTTTCATATAAAAATTTCATTTTTTTGAGGATTTTCGTCGAAATTTGGATTTTTTGCGGGTGGTCACGAATTGAGGTCCTTTTGGCTCTAGGACGCATATTTAAGGAGTTATGGCCAAAATAAGTTTCTCATATAAAAATTTCTATTTTTTGAGGATTTCATCAAAATTTTGATTTTTTGGGGATGGTCACGAATTGAGGTCCTTTTGGCTCTAGGACGCATATTTAAGGAGTTATGGCCAAAATAAGTTTTTCATATAAAAATTTCATTTTTTTGAGGATTGTCATCAAAATTTTGATTTTGTGGGAGTGATCACGAATTGAGGTCCTTTTGGCTCTAGGACGCATATTTAAGGAGTTATGGCCAAAATAAGTTTTTCATATAAAAATTTCATTTTTTTGAGGATTTTCGTCGAAATTTTGATTTTTTGGGGGTGGTCACGAATTGAGGTCCTTTTGGCTCTAGGAAGCATATTTAAGGAGTTATGGCCAAAATAAGTTTTTCATATAAAAATTTCAATTTTTTGAGGATTTTCATCAAAATTTTGATTTTTTGGGGATGGTCACGAATTGAGGTCCTTTTGGCGCTAGGACGCATATTTAAGGAGTTATGGCCAAAATAAGTTTTTCATATAAAAATTTCAATTTTTTGAGGATTTTCGTCGAAATTTTGATTTTTTGGGGATGGTCACGAATTGAGGTCCTTTTGGCTCTAGGACGCATATTTAAGGAGTTATGGCCCAAAATAAGTTTTTCATATAAAAATTTCAATTTTTTGAGGATTTTCGTCGAAATTTTGATTTTTTGGGGATGGTCACGAATTGAGGTCCTTTTGGCTCTAGGACGCATATTTAAGGAGTTATGGACCAAAATAAGTTTTTCATATAAAAATTTCAATTTTTTGAGGATTTTCGTCGAAATTTGGATTTTTTGGGGGTGGTCACGAATTGAGGTCCTTTTGGCTCTAGGACGCATATTTAAGGAGTTATGGCCAAAATAAGTTTTTCATATAAAAATTTCAATTTTTTGAGGATTTTCATCAAAATTGTGATTTTTTGGGGATGGTCACGAATTGAGGTCCTTTTGGCTCTAGGAAGCATATTTAAGGAGTTATGGCCCAAATAAGTTTTTCATATAAAAATTTCAATTTTTTGAGGATTTTCGTCGAAATTTGGATTTTTTGGGGGTGGTCACGAATTGAGGTCATTTTGGCTCTGGGACGCATATTTAAGGAGTTATGGCCAAAATAAGTTTTTCATATAAAAATTTCAATTTTTTGAGGATTTTCGTCGAAATTTGGATTTTTTGGGGGTGGTCACGAATTGAGGTCCTTTTGGCTCTAGGACGCATATTTAAGGAGTTATGGCCAAAATAAGTTTTTCATATAAAAATTTCATTTTTTTGAGGATTGTCATCAAAATTTTGATTTTGTGGGAGTGATCACGAATTGAGGTCCTTTTGGCTCTAGGACGCATATTTAAGGAGTTATGGCCAAAATAAGTTTTTCATATAAAAATTTAAATTTTTTGAGGATTTTCATCAAAATTTTGATTTTTTGGGGGTGGTCACGAATTGAGGTCCTTTTGGCGCTAGGACGCATATTTAAGGAGTTATGGCCAAAATAAGTTTTTCATTTTTTGAGGTCACGAATTGAGGTCCTTTTGGCTCTAGGACGCATATTTAAGGAGTTATGGCCCAAAATAAGTTTTTCATATAAATTTCAATTTTTTGAGGATTTTCGTCGAAATTTGGATTTTTTGGGGGTGGTCACGAATTGAGGTCCTTTTGGCTCTAGGACGCATATTTAAGGAGTTGTGGCCAAAATAAGTTTTTCATATAAAAATTTCTATTTTTTGAGGATTTCATCAAAATTTTGATTTTTTGGGGGTGGTCACGAATTGAGGTCCTTTTGGCTCTAGGACGCATATTTAAGGAGTTATGGCCAAAATAAGTTTTTCATATAAAAATTTCAATTTTTTGAGGATTTTCGTCGAAATTTGGATTTTTTGGGGATGGTCACGAATTGAGGTCCTTTTGGCTCTAGGACGCATATTTAAGGAGTTATGGCCAAAATAAGTTTTTCATATAAAAATTTCAATTTTTTGAGGATTTTCATCAAAATTGTGATTTTTTGGGGATGGTCACGAATTGAGGTCCTTTTGGCTCTAGGACGCATATTTAAGGAGTTATGGCCCAAAATAAGTTTTTCATATAAATTTCAATTTTTTGAGGATTTTCGTCGAAATTTGGATTTTTTGGGGGTGGTCACGAATTGAGGTCATTTTGGCTCTAGGACGCATATGTAAGGAGTTATGGCCAAAATAAGTTTTTCATATAAAAATTTCAATTTTTTGAGGATTTTCGTCGAAATTTGGATTTTTTGGGGGTGGTCACGAATTGAGGTCCTTTTGGCTCTAGGACGCATATTTAAGGAGTTATGGCCAAAATAAGTTTCTCATATAAAAATTTCATTTTTTT
The DNA here is from genome assembly GCF_050003625.1 of Haematobia irritans. NCBI lineage: Eukaryota > Metazoa > Arthropoda > Insecta > Diptera > Muscidae > Haematobia > Haematobia irritans. The sequence goes on along the minus strand of NC_134400.1, from coordinate 68,932,126 downwards.
GAGGATTGTCATCAAAATTTTGATTTTTTGGGAGTGATCACGAATTGAGGTCCTTTTGGCTCTAGGAAGCATATTTAAGGAGTTATGGCCAAAATAAGTTTTTCATATAAAAATTTCAATTTTTTGAGGATTTTCGTCGAAATTTGGATTTTTAGGGGGTGGTCACGAATTGAGGTCCTTTTGGCTCTAGGACGCATATTTAAGGAGTTATGGCCCAAAATAAGTTTTTCATATAAAAATTTCAATTTTTTGAGGATTTTCATCAAAATTGTGATTTTTTGGGGATGGTCACGAATTGAGGTCCTTTTGGCTCTAGGACGCATATTTAAGGAGTTATGGCCCAAAATAAGTTTTTCATATAAATTTCAATTTTTTGAGGATTTTCGTCGAAATTTGGATTTTTTGGGGGTGGTCACGAATTGAGGTCATTTTGGCTCTGGGACGCATATTTAAGGAGTTATGGCCAAAATAAGTTTTTCATATAAAAATTTAAATTTTTTGAGGATTTTCATCAAAATTTTGATTTTTTGGGGATGGTCACGAATTGAGGTCCTTTTGGCTCTAGGACGCATATTTAAGGAGTTATGGCCAAAATAAGTTTTTCATATAAAAATTTCATTTTTTTGAGGATTTTCGTCGAAATTTTGATTTTTTGGGAGTGATCACGAATTGAGGTCCTTTTGGCTCTAGGACGCATATTTAAGGAGTTATGGCCAAAATAAGTTTTTCATATAAAAATTTCAATTTTTTGAGGATTTTCGTCGAAATTTGGATTTTTAGGGGGTGGTCACGAATTGAGGTCCTTTTGGCTCTAGGACGCATATTTAAGGAGTTATGGCCCAAAATAAGTTTTTCATATAAAAATTTCATTTTTTTGAGGATTTTCGTCGAAATTTGGATTTTTTGGGGGTGGTCACGAATTGAGGTCCTTTTGGCTCTAGGACGCATATTTAAGGAGTTATGGCCAAAATAAGTTTTTCATATAAAAATTTAAATTTTTTGAGGATTTTCATCAAAATTTTGATTTTTTGGGGATGGTCACGAATTGAGGTCCTTTTGGCTCTAGGACGCATATTTAAGGAGTTATGGCCAAAATAAGTTTTTCATATAAAAATTTCATTTTTTTGAGGATTTTCGTCGAAATTTTGATTTTTTGGGGGTGGTCACGAATTGAGGTCCTTTTGGCTCTAGGACGCATATTTAAGGAGTTATGGCCAAAATAAGTTTTTCATATAAAAATTTCAATTTTTTGAGGATTTTCATCAAAATTTTGATTTTTTGGGGATGGTCACGAATTGAGGTCCTTTTGGCTCTAGGACGCATATTTAAGGAGTTATGGCCAAAATAAGTTTTTCATATAAAAATTTCAATTTTCTGAGGATTTTCATCAAAATTTTGATTTTTTGGGGATGGTCACGAATTGAGGTCCTTTTGGCTCTAGGACGCATATTTAAGGAGTTATGGCCAAAATAAGTTTTTCATATAAAAATTTCAATTTTTTGAGGATGTTCGTCGAAATTTGGATTTTTAGGGGGTGGTCACGAATTGAGGTCCTTTTGGCTCTAGGACGCATATTTAAGGAGTTATGGCCCAAAATAAGTTTTTCATATAAAAATTTCAATTTTTTGAGGATTTTCGTCGAAATTTTGATTTTTTGGGGGTGGTCACGAATTGAGGTCCTTTTGGCTCTAGGACGCATATTTAAGGAGTTATGGCCAAAATAAGTTTTTCATATAAAAATTTCAATTTTCTGAGGATTTTCATCAAAATTTTGATTTTTTGGGAGTGATCACGAATTGAGGTCCTTTTGGCTCTAGGACGCATATTTAAGGAGTTATGGGCAAAATAAGTTTTTCATATAAAAATTTCATTTTTTTGAGGATTTTCGTCGAAATTTTGATTTTTTGGGGGTGGTCACGAATTGAGGTCCTTTTGGCTCTAGGACGCATATTTAAGGAGTTATGGCCAAAATAAGTTTTTCATATAAAAATTTCATTTTTTTGAGGATTTTCGTCGAAATTTTGATTTTTTGGGGATGGTCACGAATTGAGGTCCTTTTGGCTCTAGGAAGCATATTTAAGGAGTTATGGCCAAAATAAGTTTTTCATATAAAAATTTCAATTTTTTGAAGATTTTCGTCGAAATTTGAATTTTTTGGGGGTGGTCACGAATTGAGGTCATTTTGGCTCTAGGACGCATATTTAAGGAGTTATGGCCAAAATAAGTTTTTCATATAAAAATTTAAATTTTTTGAGGATTGTCATCAAAATTTTGATTTTTTGGGGATGGTCACGAATTGAGGTCCTTTTGGCTCTAGGACGCATATTTAAGGAGTTATGGCCAAAATAAGTTTTTCATATAAAAATTTCAATTTTCTGAGGATTTTCATCGAAATTTGGATTTTTTGGGGGTGGTCACGAATTGAGGTCCTTTTGGCTCTAGGACGCATATTTAAGGAGTTATGGCCAAAATAAGTTTTTCATATAAAAATTTCAATTTTTTGAGGATTTTCGTCGAAATTTGGATTTTTTGGGGGTGGTCACGAATTGAGGTCCTTTTGGCTCTAGGACGCATATTTAAGGAGTTATGGCCAAAATAAGTTTTTCATATAAAAATTTCATTTTTTTGAGGATTTTCGTCGAAATTTTGATTTTTTGGGAGTGATCACGAATTGAGGTCCTTTTGGCTCTAGGACGCATATTTAAGGAGTTATGGCCAAAATAAGTTTTTCATATAAAAATTTCAATTTTTTGAGGATTTTCGTCGAAATTTGGATTTTTAGGGGGTGGTCACGAATTGAGGTCCTTTTGGCTCTAGGACGCATATTTAAGGAGTTATGGCCCAAAATAAGTTTTTCATATAAAAATTTCATTTTTTTGAGGATTTTCGTCGAAATTTGGATTTTTTGGGGGTGGTCACGAATTGAGGTCCTTTTGGCTCTAGGACGCATATTTAAGGAGTTATGGCCAAAATAAGTTTTTCATATAAAAATTTAAATTTTTTGAGGATTTTCATCAAAATTTTGATTTTTTGGGGATGGTCACGAATTGAGGTCCTTTTGGCTCTAGGACGCATATTTAAGGAGTTATGGCCAAAATAAGTTTTTCATATAAAAATTTCATTTTTTTGAGGATTTTCGTCGAAATTTGGATTTTTTGGGGGTGGTCACGAATTGAGGTCCTTTTGGCTCTAGGACGCATATTTAAGGAGTTATGGCCAAAATAAGTTTTTCATATAAAAATTTCAATTTTTTGAGGATTTTCATCAAAATTTTGATTTTTTGGGGATGGTCACGAATTGAGGTCCTTTTGGCTCTAGGACGCATATTTAAGGAGTTATGGCCAAAATAAGTTTTTCATATAAAAATTTCAATTTTCTGAGGATTTTCATCAAAATTTTGATTTTTTGGGGATGGTCACGAATTGAGGTCCTTTTGGCTCTAGGACGCATATTTAAGGAGTTATGGCCAAAATAAGTTTTTCATATAAAAATTTCAATTTTTTGAGGATGTTCGTCGAAATTTGGATTTTTAGGGAGTGGTCACGAATTGAGGTCCTTTTGGCTCTAGGACGCATATTTAAGGAGTTATGGCCCAAAATAAGTTTTTCATATAAAAATTTCAATTTTTTGAGGATTTTCGTCGAAATTTTGCTTTTTTGGGGGTGGTCACGAATTGAGGTCCTTTTGGCTCTAGGACGCATATTTAAGGAGTTATGGCCAAAATAAGTTTTTCATATAAAAATTTCAATTTTCTGAGGATTTTCATCAAAATTTTGATTTTTTGGGAGTGATCACGAATTGAGGTCCTTTTGGCTCTAGGACGCATATTTAAGGAGTTATGGGCAAAATAAGTTTTTCATATAAAAATTTCATTTTTTTGAGGATTTTCGTCGAAATTTTGATTTTTTGGGGGTGGTCACGAATTGAGGTCCTTTTGGCTCTAGGACGCATATTTAAGGAGTTATGGCCAAAATAAGTTTTTCATATAAAAATTTCATTTTTTTGAGGATTTTCGTCGAAATTTTGATTTTTTGGGGATGGTCACGAATTGAGGTCCTTTTGGCTCTAGGAAGCATATTTAAGGAGTTATGGCCAAAATAAGTTTTTCATATAAAAATTTCAATTTTTTGAGGATTTTCGTCGAAATTTGGATTTTTTGGGGGTGGTCACGAATTGAGGTCATTTTGGCTCTAGGACGCATATTTAAGGAGTTATGGCCAAAATAAGTTTTTCATATAAAAATTTCAATTTTTTGAGGATTGTCATCAAAATTTTGATTTTTTGGGGATGGTCACGAATTGAGGTCCTTTTGGCTCTAGGACGCATATTTAAGGAGTTATGGCCAAAATAAGTTTTTCATATAAAAATTTCAATTTTCTGAGGATTTTCATCAAAATTTTGATTTTTTGGGAGTGATCACGAATTGAGGTCCTTTTGGCTCTAGGACGCATATTTAAGGAGTTATGGCCAAAATAAGTTTTTCATATAAAAATTTCAATTTTTTGAGGATGTTCGTCGAAATTTGGATTTTTAGGGGGTGGTCACGAATTGAGGTCCTTTTGGCTCTAGGACGCATATTTAAGGAGTTATGGCCCAAAATAAGTTTTTCATATAAAAATTTCAATTTTTTGAGGATTTTCGTCGAAATTTTGCTTTTTTGGGGGTGGTCACGAATTGAGGTCCTTTTGGCTCTAGGACGCATATTTAAGGAGTTATGGCCAAAATAAGTTTTTCATATAAAAATTTCAATTTTCTGAGGATTTTCATCAAAATTTTGATTTTTTGGGAGTGATCACGAATTGAGGTCCTTTTGGCTCTAGGACGCATATTTAAGGAGTTATGGGCAAAATAAGTTTTTCATATAAAAATTTCATTTTTTTGAGGATTTTCGTCGAAATTTTGATTTTTTGGGGGTGGTCACGAATTGAGGTCCTTTTGGCTCTAGGACGCATATTTAAGGAGTTATGGCCAAAATAAGTTTTTCATATAAAAATTTCATTTTTTTGAGGATTTTCGTCGAAATTTTGATTTTTTGGGGATGGTCACGAATTGAGGTCCTTTTGGCTCTAGGAAGCATATTTAAGGAGTTATGGCCAAAATAAGTTTTTCATATAAAAATTTCAATTTTTTGAGGATTTTCGTCGAAATTTGGATTTTTTGGGGGTGGTCACGAATTGAGGTCATTTTGGCTCTAGGACGCATATTTAAGGAGTTATGGCCAAAATAAGTTTTTCATATAAAAATTTCAATTTTTTGAGGATTGTCATCAAAATTTTGATTTTTTGGGGATGGTCACGAATTGAGGTCCTTTTGGCTCTAGGACGCATATTTAAGGAGTTATGGCCAAAATAAGTTTTTCATATAAAAATTTCAATTTTCTGAGGATTTTCATCAAAATTTTGATTTTTTGGGAGTGATCACGAATTGAGGTCCTTTTGGCTCTAGGACGCATATTTAAGGAGTTATGGGCAAAATAAGTTTTTCATATAAAAATTTCAATTTTTTGAGGATTTTCGTCGAAATTTGGATTTTTTGGGGGTGGTCACGAATTGAGGTCCTTTTGGCTCTAGGACGCATATTTAAGGAGTTATGGCCACTATAAGTTTTTCATATAAAAATTTCAATTTTCTGAGGATTTTCATCGAAATTTGGATTTTTTGGGCGTGGTCACGAATTGAGGTCCTTTTGGCTCTAGGACGCATATTTAAGGAGTTATGGCCAAAATAAGTTTTTCATATAAAAATTTCAATTTTTTGAGGATTTTCGTCGAAATTTGGATTTTTTGGGGGTGGTCACGAATTGAGGTCCTTTTGGCTCTAGGACGCATATTTAAGGAGTTATGGCCACAATAAGTTTTTCATATAAAAATTTCAATTTTCTGAGGATTTTCATCAAAATTTTGATTTTTTGGGAGTGATCACGAATTGAGGTCCTTTTGGCTCTAGGACGCATATTTAAGGAGTTATGGGCAAAATAAGTTTTTCATATAAAAATTTCATTTTTTTTGAGGATTTTCGTCGAAATTTTGATTTTTTGGGGGTGGTCACGAATTGAGGTCCTTTTGGCTCTAGGACGCATATTTAAGGAGTTATGGCCAAAATAAGTTTTTCATATAAAAATTTCAATTTTTTGAGGATTTTCGTCGAAATTTGGATTTTTTGGGGGTGGTCACGAATTGAGGTCCTTTTGGCTCTAGGACGCATATTTAAGGAGTTATGGCCACAATAAGTTTTTCATATAAAAATTTCAATTTTCTGAGGATTTTCATCAAAATGTTGATTTTTTGGGAGTGATCACGAATTGAGGTCCTTTTGGCTCTAGGACGCATATTTAAGGAGTTATGGGCAAAATAAGTTTTTCATATAAAAATTTCATTTTTTTGAGGATTTTCGTCGAAATTTTGATTTTTTGGGGGTGGTCACGAATTGAGGTCCTTTTGGCTCTAGGACGCATATTTAAGGAGTTATGGCCAAAATAAGTTTTTCATATAAAAATTTCATTTTTTTGAGGATTTTCGTCGAAATTTGGATTTTTTGGGGGTGGTCACGAATTGAGGTCCTTTTGGCTCTAGGACGCATATTTAAGGAGTTATGGCCAAAATAAGTTTTTCATATAAAAATTTCAATTTTCTGAGGATTTTCATCAAAATTTTGATTTTTTGGGAGTGATCACGAATTGAGGTCATTTTGGCTCTAGGACGCATATTTAAGGAGTTATGGCCAAAATAAGTTTTTCATATAAAAATTTCAATTTTTTGAGGATTGTCATCAAAATTTTGATTTTTTGGGGATGGTCACGAATTGAGGTCCTTTTGGCTCTAGGACGCATATTTAAGGAGTTATGGCCAAAATAAGTTTTTCATATAAAAATTTCAATTTTCTGAGGATTTTCATCAAAATTTTGATTTTTTGGGAGTGATCACGAATTGAGGTCCTTTTGGCTCTAGGACGCATATTTAAGGAGTTATGGGCAAAATAAGTTTTTCATATAAAAATTTCATTTTTTTGAGGATTTTCGTCGAAATTTTGATTTTTTGGGGGTGGTCACGAATTGAGGTCCTTTTGGCTCTAGGACGCATATTTAAGGAGTTATGGCCAAAATAAGTTTTTCATATAAAAATTTCAATTTTCTGAGGATTTTCATCAAAATTTTGATTTTTTGGGGATGGTCACGAATTGAGGTCCTTTTGGCTCTAGGACGCATATTTAAGGAGTTATGGCCAAAATAAGTTTTTCATATAAAAATTTCAATTTTTTGAGGATGTTCGTCGAAATTTGGATTTTTAGGGGGTGGTCACGAATTGAGGTCCTTTTGGCTCTAGGACGCATATTTAAGGAGTTATGGCCCAAAATAAGTTTTTCATATAAAAATTTCAATTTTTTGAGGATTTTCGTCGAAATTTTGATTTTTTGGGGGTGGTCACGAATTGAGGTCCTTTTGGCTCTAGGACGCATATTTAAGGAGTTATGGCCAAAATAAGTTTTTCATATAAAAATTTCAATTTTCTGAGGATTTTCATCAAAATTTTGATTTTTTGGGAGTGATCACGAATTGAGGTCCTTTTGGCTCTAGGACGCATATTTAAGGAGTTATGGGCAAAATAAGTTTTTCATATAAAAATTTCATTTTTTTGAGGATTTTCGTCGAAATTTTGATTTTTTGGGGGTGGTCACGAATTGAGGTCCTTTTGGCTCTAGGACGCATATTTAAGGAGTTATGGCCAAAATAAGTTTTTCATATAAAAATTTCATTTTTTTGAGGATTTTCGTCGAAATTTGGATTTTTTGCGGGTGGTCACGAATTGAGGTCCTTTTGGCTCTAGGACGCATATTTAAGGAGTTATGGCCAAAATAAGTTTTTCATATAAAATTTTCAATTTTTTGAGGATTTTCGTCGAAATTTGGATTTTTTGGGGGTGGTCACGAATTGAGGTCATTTTGGCTCTAGGACGCATATTTAAGGAGTTATGGCCAAAATAAGTTTTTCATATAAAAATTTCAATTTTTTGAGGATTGTCATCAAAATTTTGATTTTTTGGGAGTGATCACGAATTGAGGTCCTTTTGGCTCTAGGACGCATATTTAAGGAGTTATGGCCAAAATAAGTTTCTCATATAAAAATTTCAATTTTTTGAGGATTTTCGTCGAAATTTGGATTTTTTGGGGGTGGTCACGAATTGAGGTCCTTTTGGCTCTAGGACGCATATTTAAGAAGTTATGGCCAAAATAAGTTTTTCATATAAAAATTTCATTTTTTTGAGGATTTTCGTCGAAATTTGGATTTTTTGCGGGTGGTCACGAATTGAGGTCCTTTTGGCTCTAGGACGCATATTTAAGGAGTTATGGCCAAAATAAGTTTTTCATATAAAATTTTCAATTTTTTGAGGATTTTCATCAAAATTTTGATTTTTTGGGGATGGTCACGAATTGAGGTCCTTTTGGCGCATATTTAAGGAGTTATGGCCAAAATAAGTTTTTCATATAAAAATTTCAATTTTTTGAGGATTTTCATCAAAATTTTGATTTTTTGGGAGTGATCACGAATTGAGGTCCTTTTGGCTCTAGGACGCATATTTAAGGAGTTATGGCCAAAATAAGTTTTTCATATAAAAATTTCATTTTTTTGAGGATTTTCGTCGAAATTTTGATTTTTTGGGGGTGGTCACGAATTGAGGTCCTTTTGGCTCTAGGACGCATATTTAAGGAGTTATGGCCAAAATAAGTTTTTCATATAAAAATTTCAATTTTTTGAGGATTTTCATCAAAATTTTGATTTTTTGGGGATGGTCACGAATTGAGGTCCTTTTGGCTCTAGGACGCATATTTAAGGAGTTATGGCCAAAATAAGTTTTTCATATAAAAATTTCAATTTTTTGAGGATTTTCGTCGAAATTTGGATTTTTAGGGGGTGGTCACGAATTGAGGTCCTTTTGGCTCTAGGACGCATATTTAAGGAGTTATGGCCAAAATAAGTTTTTCATATAAAAATTTCAATTTTTTGAGGATTTTCGTCGAAATTTGGATTTTTTGGGGGTGGTCACGAATTGAGGTCCTTTTGGCTCTAGGACGCATATTTAAGGAGTTATGGCCAAAATAAGTTTTTCATATAAAAATTTCAATTTTTTGAGGATTTTCATCAAAATTTTGATTTTTTGGGGATGGTCACGAATTGAGGTCCTTTTGGCTCTAGGAAGCATATTTAAGGAGTTATGGCCAAAATAAGTTTTTCATATAAAAATTTCAATTTTTTGAGGATTTTCGTCGAAATTTGGATTTTTTGGGGGTGGTCACGAATTGAGGTCATTTTGGCTCTAGGACGCATATTTAAGGAGTTATGGCCAAAATAAGTTTTTCATATAAAAATTTCAATTTTTTGAGGATTGTCATCAAAATTTTGATTTTGTGGGAGTGATCACGAATTGAGGTCCTTTTGGCTCTAGGACGCATATTTAAGGAGTTATGGCCAAAATAAGTTTTTGATATAAAAATTTCATTTTTTTGAGGATTTTCGTCGAAATTTTGATTTTTTGGGGGTGGTCACGAATTGAGGTCCTTTTGGCTCTAGGAAGCATATTTAAGGAGTTATGGCCAAAATAAGTTTTTCATATAAAAATTTCAATTTTTTGAGGATTTTCATCAAAATTTTGATTTTTTGGGGATGGTCACGAATTGAGGTCCTTTTGGCTCTAGGACGCATATTTAAGGAGTTATGGCCAAAATAAGTTTTTCATATAAAAATTTCATTTTTTTGAGGATTTTCGTCGAAATTTGGATTTTTTGGGATTGGTCACGAATTGAGGTCCTTTTGGCTCTAGGACGCATATTTAAGGAGTTATGGCCAAAATAAGTTTTTCATATAAAAATTTCAATTTTTTGAGGATTTTCATCAAAATTTTGATTTTTTGGGGATGGTCACGAATTGAGGTCCTTTTGGCTCTAGGAAGCATATTTAAGGAGTTATGGCCAAAATAAGTTTTTCATATAAAAATTTCAATTTTTTGAGGATTTTCGTCGAAATTTGGATTTTTTGGGGGTGGTCACGAATTGAGGTCATTTTGGCTCTGGGACGCATATTTAAGGAGTTATGGCCAAAATAAGTTTTTCATATAAAATTTTCAATTTTTTGAGGATTTTCATCAAAATTTTGATTTTTTGGGGATGGTCACGAATCGAGGTCCTTTTGGCGCTAGGACGCATATTTAAGGAGTTATGGCCAAAATAAGTTTTTCATATAAAAATTTCAATTTTTTGAGGATTTTCATCAAAATTTTGATTTTTTGGGAGTGATCACGAATTGAGGTCCTTTTGGCTCTAGGACGCATATTTAAGGAGTTATGGCCAAAATAAGTTTTTCATATAAAAATTTCATTTTTTTGAGGATTTTCGTCGAAATTTTGATTTTTTGGGGGTGGTCACGAATTGAGGTCCTTTTGGCTCTAGGACGCATATTTAAGGAGTTATGGCCAAAATAAGTTTTTCATATAAAAATTTCATTTTTTTGAGGATTTTCGTCGAAATTTGGATTTTTTGGGGGTGGTCACGAATTGAGGTCCTTTTGGCTCTAGGACGCATATTTAAGGAGTTATGGCCAAAATAAGTTTTTCATATAAAATTTTCAATTTTTTGAGGATTTTCATCAAAATTTTGATTTTTTGGGAGTGATCACGAATTGAGGTCCTTTTGGCTCTAGGAAGCATATTTAAGGAGTTATAGCCAAAATAAGTTTTTCATATAAAAATTTCAATTTTTTGAGGATTTTCATCAAAATTTTGATTTTTTGGGGATGGTCACGAATTGAGGTCCTTTTGGCTCTAGGAAGCATATTTAAGGAGTTATGGCCCAAAATAAGTTTTTCATATAAAAATTTCAATTTTTTGAGGATTTTCGTCGAAATTTGGATTTTTTGGGGGTGGTCACGAATTGAGGTCCTTTTGGCTCTAGGACGCATATTTAAGGAGTTATGGCCAAAATAAGTTTTTCATATAAAAATTTCATTTTTTTGAGGATGTTCGTCGAAATTTGGATTTTTTGGGGGTGGTCACGAATTGAGGTCCTTTTGGCTCTAGGACGCATATTTAAGGAGTTATGGCCAAAATAAGTTTTTCATATAAAAATTTCAATTTTTTGAGGATTTTCATCAAAATTTTGATTTTTTGGGGATGGTCACGAATTGAGGTCCTTTTGGCTCTAGGACGCATATTTAAGGAGTTATGGCCAAAATAAGTTTTTCATATAAAAATTTAAATTTTTTGAGGATTTTCATCAAAATTTTGATTTTTTGGGGATGGTCACGAATTGAGGTCCTTTTGGCTCTAGGACGCATATTTAAGGAGTTATGGCCAAAATAAGTTTTTTATATAAAAATTTCAATTTTTTGAGGATTTTCGTCGAAATTTGGATTTTTTGGGGGTGGTCACGAATTGAGGTCATTTTGGCTCTAGGACGCATATTTAAGGAGTTATGGCCAAAATAAGTTTTTCATATAAAAATTTCAATTTTTTGAGGATTTTCATCAAAATTTTGATTTTTTGGGAGTGATCACGAATTGAGGTCCTTTTGGCTCTAGGACGCATATTTAAGGAGTTATGGCCAAAATAAGTTTTTCATATAAAAATTTCAATTTTTTGAGGATTTTCGTCGAAATTTGGATTTTTAGGGGGTGGTCACGAATTGAGGTCCTTTTGCCTCTAGGACGCATATTTAAGGAGTTATGGCCAAAATAAGTTTTTCATATAAAAATTTAAATTTTTTGAGGATTTTCATCAAAATTTTGATTTTTTGGGAGTGATCACGAATTGAGGTCCTTTTGGCTCTAGGACGCATATTTAAGGAGTTATGGCCAAAATAAGTTTTTCATATAAAAATTTCAATTTTTTGAGGATTTTCATCAAAATTTTGATTTTTTGGGAGTGATCACGAATTGAGGTCCATTTGGCTCTAGGACGCATATTTAAGGAGTTATGGCCAAAATAAGTTTTTCATATAAAAATTTCAATTTTTTGAGGATTTCCGTCGAAATTTGGATTTTTAGGGGGTGGTCACGAATTGAGGTCCTTTTGGCTCTAGGACGCATATTTAAGGAGTTATGGCCAAAATAAGTTTTTCATATAAAAATTTAAATTTTTTGAGGATTTTCATCAAAATTTTGATTTTTTGGGAGTGATCACGAATTGAGGTCCTTTTGGCTCTAGGACGCATATTTAAGGAGTTATGGCCAAAATAAGTTTTTCATATAAAAATTTCATTTTTTTGAGGATTTTCGTCGAAATTTGGATTTTTTGGGGGTGGTCACGAATTGAGGTCCTTTTGGCTCTAGGACGCATATTTAAGGAGTTATGGCCAAAATAAGTTTTTCATATAAAAATTTCAATTTTTTGAGGATTTTCATCAAAATTTTGATTTTTTGGGAGTGATCACGAATTGAGGTCCTTTTGGCTCTAGGACGCATATTTAAGGAGTTATGGCCAAAATAAGTTTTTCATATAAAAATTTCAATTTTTTGAGGATTTTCATCAAAATTTTGATTTTTTGGGAGTGATCACGAATTGAGGTCCTTTTGGCTCTAGGACGCATATTTAAGGAGTTATGGCCAAAATAAGTTTTTCATATAAAAATTTCAATTTTTTGAGGATTTTCATCAAAATTTTGATTTTTTGGGAGTGATCACGAATTGAGGTCCTTTTGGCTCTAGGACGCATATTTAAGGAGTTATGGCCAAAATAAGTTTTTCATATAAAAATTTAAATTTTTTGAGGATTTTCGTCGAAATTTGGATTTTTAGGGGGTGGTCACGAATTGAGGTCCTTTTGGCTCTAGGACGCATATTTAAGGAGTTATGGCCAAAATAAGTTTTTCATATAAAAATTTAAATTTTTTGAGGATTTTCATCAAAATTTTGATTTTTTGGGGATGGTCACGAATTGAGGTCCTTTTGGCTCTAGGACGCATATTTAAGGAGTTATGGCCAAAATAAATTTTTCATATAAAATTTCAATTTTTTGAGGATTTTCATCAAAATTTTGATTTTTTGGGAGTGATCACGAATTGAGGTCCTTTTGGCTCTAGGACGCATATTTAAGGAGTTATGGCCAAAATAAGTTTTTCATATAAAAATTTCATTTTTTTGAGGATTTTCGTCGAAATTTTGATTTTTTGGGGGTTTTCTTTTGGCTCTAGGACGCATATTTAAGGAGTTGTGGCCAAAATAAGTTTTTCATATAAAAATTTCAATTTTTTGAGGATTTTCGTCGAAATTTGGATTTTTTGGGGGTGGTCACGAATTGAGGTCCTTTTGGCTCTAGGACGCATATTTAAGGAGTTATGGCCAAAATAAGTTTTTCATATAAAAATTTCAATTTTTTGAGGATTTTCGTCGAAATTTGGATTTTTAGGGGGTGGTCACGAATTGAGGTCCTTTTGGCTCTAGGACGCATATTTAAGGAGTTATGGCCCAAAATAAGTTTTTCATATAAATTTCAATTTTTTGAGGATTTTCGTCGAAATTTGGATTTTTTATTTAAGGAGTTATGGCCAAAATAAGTTTTTCATATAAAAATTTCAATTTTTTGAGGATTTTCATCAAAATTTTGATTTTTTGGGGATGGTCACGAATTGAGGTCCTTTTGGCTCTAGGAAGCATATTTAAGGAGTTATGGCCCAAAATAAGTTTTTCATATAAAAATTTCAATTTTTTGAGGATTTTCGTCGAAATTTGGATTTTTTGGGGGTGGTCACGAATTGAGGTCCTTTTGGCTCTAGGACGCATATTTAAGGAGTTATGGCCAAAATAAGTTTTTCATATAAAAATTTCATTTTTTTGAGGATGTTCGTCGAAATTTGGATTTTTTGGGGGTGGTCACGAATTGAGGTCCTTTTGGCTCTAGGACGCATATTTAAGGAGTTATGGCCAAAATAAGTTTTTCATATAAAAATTTCAATTTTTTGAGTATTTTCATCAAAATTTTGATTTTTTGGGGATGGTCACGAATTGAGGTCCTTTTGGCTCTAGGACGCATATTTAAGGAGTTATGGCCAAAATAAGTTTTTCATATAAAAATTTAAATTTTTTGAGGATTTTCATCAAAATTTTGATTTTTTGGGGATGGTCACGAATTGAGGTCCTTTTGGCTCTAGGACGCATATTTAAGGAGTTATGGCCAAAATAAGTTTTTTATATAAAAATTTCAATTTTTTGAGGATTTTCGTCGAAATTTTGATTTTTTGGGAGTGATCACGAATTGAGGTCCTTTTGGCTCTAGGACGCATATTTAAGGAGTTATGGCCAAAATAAGTTTTTCATATAAAAATTTCAATTTTTTGAGGATTTTCGTCGAAATTTGGATTTTTTGGGGGTGGTCACGAATTGAGGTCATTTTGGCTCTAGGACGCATATTTAAGGAGTTATGGCCAAAATAAGTTTTTCATATAAAAATTTCAATTTTTTGAGGATTTTCATCAAAATTTTGATTTTTTGGGAGTGATCACGAATTGAGGTCCTTTTGGCTCTAGGACGCATATTTAAGGAGTTATGGCCAAAATAAGTTTTTCATATAAAAATTTCAATTTTTTGAGGATTTTCGTCGAAATTTGGATTTTTAGGGGGTGGTCACGAATTGAGGTCCTTTTGCCTCTAGGACGCATATTTAAGGAGTTATGGCCAAAATAAGTTTTTCATATAAAAATTTAAATTTTTTGAGGATTTTCATCAAAATTTTGATTTTTTGGGAGTGATCACGAATTGAGGTCCTTTTGGCTCTAGGACGCATATTTAAGGAGTTATGGCCAAAATAAGTTTTTCATATAAAAATTTCATTTTTTTGAGGATTTTCGTCGAAATTTGGATTTTTTGCGGGTGGTCACGAATTGAGGTCCTTTTGGCTCTAGGACGCATATTTAAGGAGTTATGGCCCAAATAAGTTTTTCATATAAAATTTTCAATTTTTTGAGGATTTTCATCAAAATTTGGATTTTTTGGGGGTGGTCACGAATTGAGGTCCTTTTGGCTCTAGGACGCATATTTAAGGAGTTATGGCCAAAATAAGTTTTTCATATAAAAATTTCAATTTTTTGAGGATTTTCGTCGAAATTTGGATTTTTAGGGAGTGGTCACGAATTGAGGTCCTTTTGGCTCTAGGACGCATATTTAAGGAGTTATGGCCCAAAATAAGTTTTTCATATAAATTTTAATTTTTTGAGGATTTTCGTCGAAATTTGGATTTTTTGGGGGTGGTCACGAATTGAGGTCCTTTTGGCTCTAGGACGCATATTTAAGGAGTTATGGCCAAAATAAGTTTTTCATATAAAAATTTGATTTTTTTTGAGAATTTTCGTCGAAATTTGGATTTTTTGGGGGTGGTCACGAATTGAGGTCCTTTTGGCTCTAGGACGCATATTTAAGGAGTTATGGCCAAAATAAGTTTTTCATATAAAAATTTCAATTTTTTGAGGATTTTCATCAAAATTTTGATTTTTTGGGAGTGATCACGAATTGAGGTCCTTTTGGCTCTAGGACGCATATTTAAGGAGTTATGGCCCAAAATAAGTTTTTCATATAAAAATTTCAATTTTTTGAGGATTTTCGTCGAAATTTGGATTTTTTGGGGGTGGTCACGAATTGAGGTCCTTTTGGCGCTAGGACGCATATTTAAGGAGTTATGGCCAAAATAAGTTTTTCATATAAAAATTTCAATTTTTTGAGGATTTTCATCAAAATTTTGATTTTTTGGGGATGGTCACGAATTGAGGTCCTTTTGGCTCTAGGAAGCATATTTAAGGAGTTATGGCCAAAATAAGTTTTTCATATAAAATTTCAATTTTTTGAGGATTTTCGTCGAAATTTGGATTTATTGGGGGTGGTCACGAATTGAGGTCCTTTTGGCTCTAGGACGCATATTTAAGGAGTTATGGCCAAAATAAGTTTTTCATATAAAAATTTCATTTTTTTGAGGATTTTCGTCGAAATTTTGATTTTTTGGGGGTGGTCACGAATTGAGGTCCTTTTGGCTCTAGGAAGCATATTTAAGGAGTTATGGCCAAAATAAGTTTTTCATATAAAAATTTCAATTTTTTGAGGATTTTCATCAAAATTTTGATTTTTTGGGGATGGTCACGAATTGAGGTCCTTTTGGCTCTAGGACGCATATTTAAGGAGTTATGGCCAAAATAAGTTTTTCATATAAAAATTTCATTTTTTTGAGGATTTTCGTCGAAATTTGGATTTTTTGGGGGTGGTCACGAATTGAGGTCCTTTTGGCTCTAGGACGCATATTTAAGGAGTTATGGCCAAAATAAGTTTTTCATATAAAAATTTCAATGTTTTGAGGATTTTCATCAAAATTTTGATTTTTTGGGGATGGTCACGAATTGAGGTCCTTTTGGCTCTAGGAAGCATATTTAAGGAGTTATGGCCAAAATAAGTTTTTCATATAAAAATTTCATTTTTTTGAGGATTTTCGTCGAAATTTGGATTTTTTGGGAGTGATCACGAATTGAGGTCCTTTTGGCTCTAGGACGCATATTTAAGGAGTTATGGCCAAAATAAGTTTTTCATATAAAAATTTCATTTTTGTGAGGATTTTCGTCGAAATTTTGATTTTTTGGGGGTG
The DNA here is from genome assembly GCF_050003625.1 of Haematobia irritans. Classification (NCBI taxonomy): domain Eukaryota; kingdom Metazoa; phylum Arthropoda; class Insecta; order Diptera; family Muscidae; genus Haematobia; species Haematobia irritans. The sequence continues at coordinate 68,915,523 of NC_134400.1, read as the reverse complement.
GTCACGAATTGAGGTCCTTTTGGCTCTAGGACGCATATTTAAGGAGTTGTGGCCAAAATAAGTTTTTCATATAAAAATTTCAATTTTTTGAGGATTTTCGTCGAAATTTGGATTTTTTGGGGGTGGTCACGAATTGAGGTCCTTTTGGCTCTAGGACGCATATTTAAGGAGTTATGGCCAAAATAAGTTTTTCATATAAAAATTTCAATTTTTTGAGGATTTTCGTCGAAATTTGGATTTTTAGGGGGTGGTCACGAATTGAGGTCCTTTTGGCTCTAGGACGCATATTTAAGGAGTTATGGCCCAAAATAAGTTTTTCATATAAATTTCAATTTTTTGAGGATTTTCGTCGAAATTTGGATTTTTTGGGGGTGGTCACGAATTGAGGTCCTTTTGGCTCTAGGACGCATATTTAAGGAGTTATGGCCAAAATAAGTTTTTCATATAAAAATTTGATTTTTTTTGAGAATTTTCGTCGAAATTTGGATTTTTTGGGGGTGGTCACGAATTGAGGTCCTTTTGGCTCTAGGACGCATATTTAAGGAGTTATGGCCAAAATAAGTTTTTCATATAAAAATTTCAATTTTTTGAGGATTTTCATCAAAATTTTGATTATTTGGGGATGGTCACGAATTGAGGTCCTTTTGGCGCTAGGACGCATATTTAAGGAGTTATGGCCAAAATAAGTTTTTCATATAAAAATTTCAATTTTTTGAGGATTTTCATCAAAATTTTGATTTTTTGGGGATGTTCACGAATTGAGGTCCTTTTGGCGCTAGGACGCATATTTAAGTAGTTATGGCCAAAATAAGTTTCTCATATAAAAATTTCTATTTTTTGAGGATTTCATCAAAATTTTGATTTTTTGGGAGTGATCACGAATTGAGGTCCTTTTGGCTCTAGGAAGCATATTTAAGGAGTTATGGCCAAAATAAGTTCTTCATATAAAATTTCAATTTTTTGAGGATTTTCGTCGAAATTTGGATTTATTGGGGGTGGTCACGAATTGAGGTCCTTTTGGCTCTAGGACGCATATTTAAGGAGTTATGGCCAAAATAAGTTTTTCATATAAAAATTTCATTTTTTTGAGGATTTTCGTCGAAATTTTGATTTTTTGGGGGTGGTCACGAATTGAGGTCCTTTTGGCTCTAGGAAGCATATTTAAGGAGTTATGGCCAAAATAAGTTTTTCATATAAAAATTTCAATTTTTTGAGGATTTTCATCAAAATTTTGATTTTTTGTTGATGGTCACGAATTGAGGTCCTTTTGGCTCTAGGACGCATATTTAAGGAGTTATGGCCAAAATAAGTTTTTCATATAAAAATTTCATTTTTTTGAGGATTTTCGTCGAAATTTGGATTTTTTGGGGGTGGTCACGAATTGAGGTCCTTTTGGCTCTAGGACGCATATTTAAGGAGTTATGGCCAAAATAAGTTTTTCATATAAAAATTTCAATGTTTTGAGGATTTTCATCAAAATTTTGATTTTTTGGGGATGGTCACGAATTGAGGTCCTTTTGGCTCTAGGAAGCATATTTAAGGAGTTATGGCCAAAATAAGTTTTTCATATAAAAATTTCATTTTTTTGAGGATTTTCGTCGAAATTTGGATTTTTTGCGGGTGGTCACGAATTGAGGTCCTTTTGGCTCTAGGACGCATATTTAAGGAGTTATGGCCAAAATAAGTTTTTCATATAAAATTTTCAATTTTTTGAGGATTTTCATCAAAATTTTGATTTTTTGGGTATGGTCACGAATTGAGGTCCTTTTGGCGCTAGGACGCATATTTAAGGAGTTATGGCCAAAATAAGTTTTTCATATAAAAATTTCAATTTTTTGAGGATTTTCATCAAAATTTTGATTTTTTGGGAGTGATCACGAATTGAGGTCCTTTTGGCTCTAGGACGCATATTTAAGGAGTTATGGCCAAAATAAGTTTTTCATATAAAAATTTCAATTTTTTGAGGATTTTCATCAAAATTTTGATTTTTTGGGGGTGGTCACGAATTGAGGTCCTTTTGGCGCTAGGACGCATATTTAAGGAGTTATGGCCAAAATAAGTTTTTCATATAAAAATTTCAATTTTTTGAGGATTTTCATCAAAATTTTGATTTTTTGGGGATGTTCACGAATTGAGGTCCTTTTGGCGCTAGGACGCATATTTAAGGAGTTATGGCCAAAATAAGTTTCTCATATAAAAATTTCTATTTTTTGAGGATTTCATCAAAATTTTGATTTTTTGGGAGTGATCACGAATTGAGGTCCTTTTGGCTCTAGGACGCATATTTAAGGAGTTATGGCCAAAATAAGTTTTTCATATAAAAATTTCAATTTTTTGAGGATTTTCATCAAAATTTTGATTTTTTGGAGATGGTCACGAATTGCGGTCCTTTTGGCTCTAGGACGCATATTTAAGGAGTTATGGCCAAAATAAGTTTTTCATATAAAAATTTAAATTTTTTGAGGATTTTCATCAAAATTTTGATTTTTTGGGGATGGTCACGAATTGAGGTCCTTTTGGCTCTAGGACGCATATTTAAGGAGTTATGGCCAAAATAAGTTTTTTATATAAAAATTTCAATTTTTTGAGGATTTTCATCAAAATTTTGATTTTTTGGGGGTGGTCACGAATTGAGGTCCTTTTGGCTCTAGGACGCATATTTAAGGAGTTATGGCCAAAATAAGTTTTTCATATAAAAATTTCAATTTTTTGAGGATTTTCGTCGAAATTTGGATTTTTTGCGGGTGGTCACGAATTGAGGTCCTTTTGGCTCTAGGACGCATATTTAAGGAGTTATGGCCAAAATAAGTTTTTCATATAAAATTTTCAATTTTTTGAGGATTTTCATCAAAATTTTGATTTTTTGGGGATGGTCACGAATTGAGGTCCTTTTGGCTCTAGGACGCATATTTAAGGAGTTATGGCCAAAATAAATTTTTCATATAAAATTTCAATTTTTTGAGGATTTTCGTCGAAATTTGGATTTTTTGGGGGTGGTCACGAATTGAGGTCCTTTTGGCTCTAGGACGCATATTTAAGGAGTTATGGCCACAATAAGTTTTTCATATAAAAATTTCAATTTTCTGAGGATTTTCATCAAAATTTTGATTTTTTGGGAGTGATCACGAATTGAGGTCCTTTTGGCTCTAGGACGCATATTTAAGGAGTTATGGGCAAAATAAGTTTTTCATATAAAAATTTCATTTTTTTGAGGATTTTCGTCGAAATTTTGATTTTTTGGGGATGGTCACGAATTGAGGTCCTTTTGGCTCTAGGACGCATATTTAAGGAGTTATGGCCAAAATAAGTTTTTTATATAAAAATTTCAATTTTTTGAGGATTTTCATCAAAATTTTGATTTTTTGGGAGTGATCACGAATTGAGGTCCTTTTGGCTCTAGGACGCATATTTAAGGAGTTATGGCCAAAATAAGTTTTTCATATAAAAATTTCAATTTTTTGAGGATTTTCATCAAAATTTTGATTTTTTGGGAGTGATCACGAATTGAGGTCCTTTTGGCTCTAGGACGCATATTTAAGGAGTTATGGCCAAAATAAGTTTTTCATATAAAAATTTCAATTTTTTGAGGATTTTCATCAAAATTTTGATTTTGTGGGAGTGATCACGAATTGAGGTCCTTTTGGCTCTAGGACGCATATTTAAGGAGTTATGGCCAAAATAAGTTTTTCATATAAAAATTTCAATTTTTTGAGGATTTTCGTCGAAATTTGGATTTTTGGGAGTGATCACGAATTGAGGTCCTTTTGGCTCTAGGACGCATATTTAAGGAGTTGTGGCCCAAAATAAGTTTTTCATATAAAAATTTCAATTTTTTGAGGATTTTCGTCGAAATTTGGATTTTTTGGGAGTGATCACGAATTGAGGTCCGTTTGGCTCTAGGACGCATATTTAAGGAGTTATGGCCAAAATAAGTTTTTTATATAAAAATTTCAATTTTTTGAGGATTTTCATCAAAATTTTGATTTTTTGGGAGTGATCACGAATTGAGGTCCTTTTGGCTCTAGGACGCATATTTAAGGAGTTATGGCCAAAATAAGTTTTTCATATAAAAATTTCAATTTTTTGAGGATTTTCGTCGAAATTTTGATTTTTTGGGGGTGGTCACGAATTGAGGTCCTTTTGGCTCTAGGACGCATATTTAAGGAGTTATGGCCAAAATAAGTTTTTCATATAAAAATTTCAATTTTTTGAGGATTTTCATCAAAATTTTGATTTTTTGGGGATGGTCACGAATTGAGGTCCTTTTGGCTCTAGGAAGCATATTTAAGGAGTTATGGCCCAAATAAGTTTTTCATATAAAAATTTCAATTTTTTGAGGATTTTCGTCGAAATTTGGATTTTGTGGGAGTGATCACGAATTGAGGTCCTTTTGGCTCTAGGACGCATATTTAAGGAGTTATGGCCAAAATAAGTTTTTCATATAAAAATTTCAATTTTTTGAGGATTGTCATCAAAATTTTGATTTTGTGGGAGTGATCACGAATTGAGGTCCTTTTGGCTCTAGGACGCATATTTAAGGAGTTATGGCCAAAATAAGTTTTTCATATAAAAATTTCATTTTTTTGATTTTCGTCGAAATTTTGATTTTTTGGGGGTGGTCACGAATTGAGGTCCTTTTGGCTCTAGGAAGCATATTTAAGGAGTTATGGCCAAAATAAGTTTTTCATATAAAAATTTCAATTTTTTGAGGATTTTCATCAAAATTTTGATTTTTTGGGGATGGTCACGAATTGAGGTCCTTTTGGCTCTAGGACGCATATTTAAGGAGTTATGGCCAAAATAAGTTTTTCATATAAAAATTTCAATTTTTTGAGAATTTTCGTCGAAATTTGGATTTTTTGGGGGTGGTCACGAATTGAGGTCCTTTTGGCTCTAGGACGCATATTTAAGGAGTTATGGCCAAAATAAGTTTTTCATATAAAAATTTCAATTTTTTGAGGATTTTCGTCGAAATTTGGATTTTTTGGGGGTGGTCACGAATTGAGGTCCTTTTGGCTCTAGGACGCATATTTAAGGAGTTATGGCCAAAATAAGTTTTTCATATAAAAATTTCAATTTTTTGAGGATTTTCATCAAAATTTTGATTTTTTGGGGATGGTCACGAATTGAGGTCCTTTTGGCTCTAGGAAGCATATTTAAGGAGTTATGGCCAAAAGAAGTTTTTCATATAAAAATTTCAATTTTTTGAGGATTTTCGTCGAAATTTGGATTTTTTGGGGGTGGTCACGAATTGAGGTCATTTTGGCTCTAGGACGCATATTTAAGGAGTTATGGCCAAAATAAGTTTTTCATATAAAAATTTAAATTTTTTGAGGATTTTCATCAAAATTTTGATTTTTTGGGAGTGATCACGAATTGAGGTCCTTTTGGCTCTAGGACGCATATTTAAGGAGTTATGGCCAAAATAAGTTTTTCATATAAAAATTTCATTTTTTTGAGGATTTTCGTCGAAATTTGGATTTTTTGCGGGTGGTCACGAATTGAGGTCCTTTTGGCTCTAGGACGCATATTTAAGGAGTTATGGCCAAAATAAGTTTTTCATATAAAATTTTCAATTTTTTGAGGATGTTCGTCGAAATTTGGATTTTTTGGGGGTGGTCACGAATTGAGGTCCTTTTGGCTCTAGGACGCATATTTAAGGAGTTATGGCCAAAATAAGTTTTTCATATAAAAATTTCAATTTTTTGAGGATTTTCATCAAAATTTTGATTTTTTGGGGATGGTCACGAATTGAGGTCCTTTTGGCTCTAGGACGCATATTTAAGGAGTTATGGCCAAAATAAGTTTTTCATATAAAAATTTAAATTTTTTGAGGATTTTCATCAAAATTTTGATTTTTTGGGGATGGTCACGAATTGAGGTCCTTTTGGCTCTAGGACGCATATTTAAGGAGTTATGGCCAAAATAAGTTTTTCATATAAAAATTTCATTTTTTTGAGGATTTTCGTCGAAATTTTGATTTTTTGGGGGTGGTCACGAATTGAGGTCCTTTTGGCTCTAGGAAGCATATTTAAGGAGTTATGGCCAAAATAAGTTTTTCATATAAATATTTAAATTTTTTGAGGATTTTCATCAAAATTTTGATTTTTTGGGGATGGTCACGAATTGAGGTCCTTTTGGCTCTAGGACGCATATTTAAGGAGTTATGGCCAAAATAAGTTTTTCATATAAAAATTTCAATTTTTTGAGAATTTTCGTCGAAATTTGGATTTTTTGGGGGTGGTCACGAATTGAGGTCCTTTTGGCTCTAGGACGCATATTTAAGGAGTTATGGCCACAATAAGTTTTTCATATAAAAATTTGATTTTTTTTTGAGAATTTTCGTCGAAATTTGGATTTTTTGGGGGTGGTCACGAATTGAGGTCCTTTTGGCTCTAGGACGCATATTTAAGGAGTTATGGCCAAAATAAGTTTTTCATATAAAAATTTCATTTTTTTGAGGATTTTCGTCGAAATTTTGATTTTTTGGGGGTGGTCACGAATTGAGGTCCTTTTGGCTCTAGGAAGCATATTTAAGGAGTTATGGCCAAAATAAGTTTTTCATATAAAAATTTCAATTTTTTGAGAATTTTCGTCGAAATTTGGATTTTTTGGGGGTGGTCACGAATTGAGGTCCTTTTGGCTCTAGGACGCATATTTAAGGAGTTATGGCCAAAATAAGTTTTTCATATAAAAATTTCATTTTTTTGAGGATTTTCGTCGAAATTTTGATTTTTTGGGGGTGGTCACGAATTGAGGTCCTTTTGGCTCTAGGACGCATATTTAAGGAGTTGTGGCCAAAATAAGTTTTTCATATAAAAATTTCAATTTTTTGAGGATTTTCGTCGAAATTTGGATTTTTTGGGGGTGGTCACGAATTGAGGTCCTTTTGGCTCTAGGACGCATATTTAAGGAGTTGTGGCCAAAATAAGTTTTTCATATAAAAATTTCAATTTTTTGAGGATTTTCGTCGAAATTTGGATTTTTTGGGGGTGGTCACGAATTGAGGTCCTTTTGGCTCTAGGACGCATATTTAAGGAGTTATGGCCAAAATAAGTTTTTCATATAAAAATTTCAATTTTTTGAGGATTTTCGTCGAAATTTTGATTTTGAGGGAGTGATCACGAATTGAGGTCCTTTTGGCTCTAGGACGCATATTTAAGGAGTTATGGCCAAAATAAGTTTTTCATATAAAAATTTCAATTTTTTGAGGATTTTCGTCGAAATTTGGATTTTTTGGGGGTGGTCACGAATTGAGGTCCTTTTGGCTCTAGGACGCATATTTAAGGAGTTATGGCCAAAATAAGTTTTTCATATAAAAATTTAAATTTTTTGAGGATTTTCATCAAAATTTTGATTTTTTGGGAGTGATCACGAATTGAGGTCCTTTTGGCTCTAGGACGCATATTTAAGGAGTTATGGCCAAAATAAGTTTTTCATATAAAAATTTCATTTTTTTGAGGATTTTCGTCGAAATTTTGATTTTTTGGGGATGGTCACGAATTGAGGTCCTTTTGGCTCTAGGAAGCATATTTAAGGAGTTATGGCCAAAATAAGTTTTTCATATAAAAATTTCATTTTTTTGAGGATTTTCGTCGAAATTTTGATTTTTTGGGGGTGGTCACGAATTGAGGTCCTTTTGGCTCTAGGACGCATATTTAAGGAGTTATGGCCAAAATAAGTTTTTCATATAAAAATTTCATTTTTTTGAGGATTTTCGTCGAAATTTGGATTTTTTGCGGGTGGTCACGAATTGAGGTCCTTTTGGCTCCAGGACGCATATTTAAGGAGTTATGGCCAAAATAAGTTTTTCATATAAAATTTTCAATTTTTTGAGGATTTTCATCAAAATTTTGATTTTTTGGGGATGGTCACGAATTGAAGTCCTTTTGGCGCTAGGACGCATATTTAAGGAGTTATGGCCAAAATAAGTTTTTCATATAAAAATTTCAATTTTTTGAGGATTTTCATCAAAATTTTGATTTTTTGGGAGTGATCACGAATTGAGGTCCTTTTGGCTCTAGGACGCATATTTAAGGAGTTATGGCCAAAATAAGTTTTTCATATAAAAATTTCATTTTTTTGAGGATTTTCGTCGAAATTTTGATTTTTTGGGGGTGGTCACGAATTGAGGTCCTTTTGGCTCTAGGACGCATATTTAAGGAGTTATGGCCAAAATAAGTTTTTCATATAAAAATTTCAATTTTTTGAGGATTTTCATCAAAATTTTGATTTTTTGGGGATGGTCACGAATTGAGGTCCTTTTGGCTCTAGGACGCATATTTAAGGAGTTATGGCCAAAATAAGTTTTTCATATAAAAATTTCAATTTTTTGAGGATTTTCGTCGAAATTTGGATTTTTTGGGGGTGGTCACGAATTGAGGTCATTTTGGCTCTAGGACGCATATTTAAGGAGTTATGGCCAAAATAAGTTTTTCATATAAAAATTTCAATTTTTTGAGGATTGTCATCAAAATTTTGATTTTGTGGGAGTGATCACGAATTGAGGTCCTTTTGGCTCTAGGACGCATATTTAAGGAGTTATGGCCAAAATAAGTTTTTCATATAAAAATTTCAATTTTTTGAGGATTTTCGTCGAAATTTGGATTTTTTGGGGGTGGTCACGAATTGAGGTCCTTTTGGCTCTAGGACGCATATTTAAGGAGTTATGGCCAAAATAAGTTTTTCATATAAAAATTTCAATTTTTTGAGGATTGTCATCAAAATTTTGATTTTGTGGGAGTGATCACGAATTGAGGTCCTTTTGGCTCTAGGACGCATATTTAAGGAGTTATGGCCAAAATAAGTTTTTCATATAAAAATTTCAATTTTTTGAGGATTTTTATCAAAATTTTGATTTTTTGGGAGTGATCACGAATTGAGGTCCTTTTGGCTCTAGGACGCATATTTAAGGAGTTATGGCCAAAATAAGTTTTTCATATAAAAATTTAAATTTTTTGAGGATTTTCATCAAAATTTTGATTTTTTGGGGATGGTCACGAATTGAGGTCCTTTTGGCTCTAGGAAGCATATTTAAGGAGTTATGGCCAAAATAAGTTTTTCATATAAAAATTTCATTTTTTTGAGGATTTTCGTCGAAATTTTGATTTTTTGGGGGTGGTCACGAATTGAGGTCCTTTTGGCTCTAGGACGCATATTTAAGGAGTTATGGCCAAAATAAGTTTTTCATATAAAAATTTAAATTTTTTGAGGATTTTCATCAAAATTTTGATTTTTTGGGAGTGATCACGAATTGAGGTCCTTTTGGCTCTAGGACGCATATTTAAGGAGTTATGGCCAAAATAAGTTTTTCATATAAAAATTTGATTTTTTTTTGAGAATTTTCGTCGAAATTTGGATTTTTTGGGGATGGTCACGAATTGAGGTCCTTTTGGCTCTAGGACGCATATTTAAGGAGTTATGGCCAAAATAAGTTTTTCATATAAAATTTCAATTTTTTGAGGATTGTCATCAAAATTTTGATTTTTTGGGGATGGTCACGAATTGAGGTCCTTTTGGCTCTAGGACGCATATTTAAGGAGTTATGGCCAAAATAAGTTTTTCATATAAAAATTTCAATTTTTTGAGAATTTTCGTCGAAATTTGGATTTTTTGGGGGTGGTCACGAATTGAGGTCCTTTTGGCTCTAGGACGCATATTTAAGGAGTTATGGCCAAAATAAGTTTTTCATATAAAAATTTCAATTTTTTGAGGATTTTCATCAAAATTTTGATTTTTTGGGGATGGTCACGAATTGAGGTCCTTTTGGCTCTAGGACGCATATTTAAGGAGTTATGGCCAAAATAAGTTTTTCATATAAAAATTTAAATTTTTTGAGGATTTTCATCAAAATTTTGATTTTTTGGGGGTGGTCACGAATTGAGGTCCTTTTGGCTCTAGGACGCATATTTAAGGAGTTATGGCCACAATAAGTTTTTGATATAAAAATTTTAATTTTTTGAGAATTTTCGTCGAAATTTGGATTTTTAGGGGGTGGTCACGAATTGAGGTCCTTTTGGCTCTAGGAAGCATATTTAAGGAGTTATGGCCAAAATAAGTTTTTCATATAAAAATTTCATTTTTTTGAGGATTTTCATCAAAATTTTGATTTTTTGGGAGTGATCACGAATTGAGGTCCTTTTGGCTCTAGGACGCATATTTAAGGAGTTATGGCCAAAATAAGTTTTTCATATAAAAATTTCAATTTTTTGAGGATTTTCGTCGAAATTTGGATTTTTTGGGGATGGTCACGAATTGAGGTCCTTTTGGCTCTAGGACGCATATTTAAGGAGTTATGGCCAAAATAAGTTTTTCATATAAAATTTTCAATTTTTTGAGGATTTTCATCAAAATTTTGATTTTTTGGGGATGGTCACGAATTGAGGTCCTTTTGGCGCTAGGACGCATATTTAAGGAGTTATGGCCAAAATAAGTTTTTCATATAAAAATTTGATTTTTTTTTGAGAATTTTCGTCGAAATTTGGATTTTTTGGGGGTGGTCACGAATTGAGGTCCTTTTGGCTCTAGGAAGCATATTTAAGGAGTTATGGCCAAAATAAGTTTTTCATATAAAAATTTCAATTTTTTGAGGATTTTCATCAAAATTTTGATTTTTTGGGGATGGTCACGAATTGAGGTCCTTTTGGCTCTAGGACGCATATTTAAGGAGTTATGGCCAAAATAAGTTTTTCATATAAAAATTTCAATTTTTTGAGAATTTTCGTCGAAATTTGGATTTTTTGGGGGTGGTCACGAATTGAGGTCCTTTTGGCTCTAGGACGCATATTTAAGGAGTTATGGCCACAATAAGTTTTTCATATAAAAATTTCAATTTTTTGAGGATTTTCATCAAAATTTTGATTTTTTGGGGGTGGTCACGAATTGAGGTCCTTTTGGCTCTAGGACGCATATTTAAGGAGTTATGGCCCAAAATAAGTTTTTCATATAAAAATTTCAATTTTTTGAGAATTTTCGTCGAAATTTGGATTTTTTGGGGATGGTCACGAATTGAGGTCCTTTTGGCTCTAGGACGCATATTTAAGGAGTTATGGCCAAAATAAGTTTTTCATATAAAAATTTCAATTTTTTGAGGATTTTCATCAAAATTTTGATTTTGTGGGAGTGATCACGAATTGAGGTCCTTTTGGCTCTAGGACGCATATTTAAGGAGTTATGGCCAAAATAAGTTTTTCATATAAAAATTTCAATTTTTTGAGGATTTTCGTCGAAATTTGGATTTTTGGGAGTGATCACGAATTGAGGTCCTTTTGGCTCTAGGACGCATATTTAAGGAGTTGTGGCCCAAAATAAGTTTTTCATATAAAAATTTCAATTTTTTGAGGATTTTCGTCGAAATTTGGATTTTTTGGGAGTGATCACGAATTGAGGTCCGTTTGGCTCTAGGACGCATATTTAAGGAGTTATGGCCAAAATAAGTTTTTTATATAAAAATTTCAATTTTTTGAGGATTTTCATCAAAATTTTGATTTTTTGGGAGTGATCACGAATTGAGGTCCTTTGGCTCTAGGACGCATATTTAAGGAGTTATGGCCAAAATAAGTTTTTCATATAAAAATTTCAATTTTTTGAGGATTTTCGTCGAAATTTTGATTTTTTGGGGGTGGTCACGAATTGAGGTCCTTTTGGCTCTAGGACGCATATTTAAGGAGTTATGGCCAAAATAAGTTTTTCATATAAAAATTTCAATTTTTTGAGGATTTTCATCAAAATTTTGATTTTTTGGGGATGGTCACGAATTGAGGTCCTTTTGGCTCTAGGAAGCATATTTAAGGAGTTATGGCCCAAATAAGTTTTTCATATAAAAATTTCAATTTTTTGAGGATTTTCGTCGAAATTTTGATTTTGTGGGAGTGATCACGAATTGAGGTCCTTTTGGCTCTAGGACGCATATTTAAGGAGTTATGGCCAAAATAAGTTTTTCATATAAAAATTTCAATTTTTTGAGGATTGTCATCAAAATTTTGATTTTGTGGGAGTGATCACGAATTGAGGTCCTTTTGGCTCTAGGACGCATATTTAAGGAGTTATGGCCAAAATAAGTTTTTCATATAAAAATTTCATTTTTTTGATTTTCGTCGAAATTTTGATTTTTTGGGGGTGGTCACGAATTGAGGTCCTTTTGGCTCTAGGAAGCATATTTAAGGAGTTATGGCCAAAATAAGTTTTTCATATAAAAATTTCAATTTTTTGAGGATTTTCATCAAAATTTTGATTTTTTGGGGATGGTCACGAATTGAGGTCCTTTTGGCTCTAGGACGCATATTTAAGGAGTTATGGCCAAAATAAGTTTTTCATATAAAAATTTCAATTTTTTGAGAATTTTCGTCGAAATTTGGATTTTTTGGGGGTGGTCACGAATTGAGGTCCTTTTGGCTCTAGGACGCATATTTAAGGAGTTATGGCCAAAATAAGTTTTTCATATAAAAATTTCAATTTTTTGAGGATTTTCGTCGAAATTTGGATTTTTTGGGGGTGGTCACGAATTGAGGTCCTTTTGGCTCTAGGACGCATATTTAAGGAGTTATGGCCAAAATAAGTTTTTCATATAAAAATTTCAATTTTTTGAGGATTTTCATCAAAATTTTGATTTTTTGGGGATGGTCACGAATTGAGGTCCTTTTGGCTCTAGGAAGCATATTTAAGGAGTTATGGCCAAAAGAAGTTTTTCATATAAAAATTTCAATTTTTTGAGGATTTTCGTCGAAATTTGGATTTTTTGGGGGTGGTCACGAATTGAGGTCATTTTGGCTCTAGGACGCATATTTAAGGAGTTATGGCCAAAATAAGTTTTTCATATAAAAATTTAAATTTTTTGAGGATTTTCATCAAAATTTTGATTTTTTGGGAGTGATCACGAATTGAGGTCCTTTTGGCTCTAGGACGCATATTTAAGGAGTTATGGCCAAAATAAGTTTTTCATATAAAAATTTCATTTTTTTGAGGATTTTCGTCGAAATTTTGATTTTTTGGGGGTGGTCACGAATTGAGGTCCTTTTGGCTCTAGGACGCATATTTAAGGAGTTATGGCCAAAATAAGTTTTTCATATAAAAATTTCAATTTTTTGAGGATTTTCATCAAAATTTTGATTTTTTGGGGATGGTCACGAATTGAGGTCCTTTTGGCTCTAGGACGCATATTTAAGGAGTTATGGCCAAAATAAGTTTTTCATATAAAAATTTCAATTTTTTGAGGATTTTCGTCGAAATTTGGATTTTTTGGGGGTGGTCACGAATTGAGGTCATTTTGGCTCTAGGACGCATATTTAAGGAGTTATGGCCAAAATAAGTTTTTCATATAAAAATTTCAATTTTTTGAGGATTGTCATCAAAATTTTGATTTTGTGGGAGTGATCACGAATTGAGGTCCTTTTGGCTCTAGGACGCATATTTAAGGAGTTATGGCCAAAATAAGTTTTTCATATAAAAATTTCAATTTTTTGAGGATTTTCGTCGAAATTTGGATTTTTTGGGGGTGGTCACGAATTGAGGTCCTTTTGGCTCTAGGACGCATATTTAAGGAGTTATGGCCAAAATAAGTTTTTCATATAAAAATTTCAATTTTTTGAGGATTGTCATCAAAATTTTGATTTTGTGGGAGTGATCACGAATTGAGGTCCTTTTGGCTCTAGGACGCATATTTAAGGAGTTATGGCCAAAATAAGTTTTTCATATAAAAATTTCAATTTTTTGAGGATTTTTATCAAAATTTTGATTTTTTGGGAGTGATCACGAATTGAGGTCCTTTTGGCTCTAGGACGCATATTTAAGGAGTTATGGCCAAAATAAGTTTTTCATATAAAAATTTAAATTTTTTGAGGATTTTCATCAAAATTTTGATTTTTTGGGGATGGTCACGAATTGAGGTCCTTTTGGCTCTAGGAAGCATATTTAAGGAGTTATGGCCAAAATAAGTTTTTCATATAAAAATTTCATTTTTTTGAGGATTTTCGTCGAAATTTTGATTTTTTGGGGGTGGTCACGAATTGAGGTCCTTTTGGCTCTAGGACGCATATTTAAGGAGTTATGGCCAAAATAAGTTTTTCATATAAAAATTTAAATTTTTTGAGGATTTTCATCAAAATTTTGATTTTTTGGGAGTGATCACGAATTGAGGTCCTTTTGGCTCTAGGACGCATATTTAAGGAGTTATGGCCAAAATAAGTTTTTCATATAAAAATTTGATTTTTTTTTGAGAATTTTCGTCGAAATTTGGATTTTTTGGGGATGGTCACGAATTGAGGTCCTTTTGGCTCTAGGACGCATATTTAAGGAGTTATGGCCAAAATAAGTTTTTCATATAAAATTTCAATTTTTTGAGGATTGTCATCAAAATTTTGATTTTTTGGGGATGGTCACGAATTGAGGTCCTTTTGGCTCTAGGACGCATATTTAAGGAGTTATGGCCAAAATAAGTTTTTCATATAAAAATTTCAATTTTTTGAGAATTTTCGTCGAAATTTGGATTTTTTGGGGGTGGTCACGAATTGAGGTCCTTTTGGCTCTAGGACGCATATTTAAGGAGTTATGGCCAAAATAAGTTTTTCATATAAAAATTTCAATTTTTTGAGGATTTTCATCAAAATTTTGATTTTTTGGGGATGGTCACGAATTGAGGTCCTTTTGGCTCTAGGACGCATATTTAAGGAGTTATGGCCAAAATAAGTTTTTCATATAAAAATTTAAATTTTTTGAGGATTTTCATCAAAATTTTGATTTTTTGGGGGTGGTCACGAATTGAGGTCCTTTTGGCTCTAGGACGCATATTTAAGGAGTTATGGCCACAATAAGTTTTTGATATAAAAATTTTAATTTTTTGAGAATTTTCGTCGAAATTTGGATTTTTAGGGGGTGGTCACGAATTGAGGTCCTTTTGGCTCTAGGAAGCATATTTAAGGAGTTATGGCCAAAATAAGTTTTTCATATAAAAATTTCATTTTTTTGAGGATTTTCATCAAAATTTTGATTTTTTGGGAGTGATCACGAATTGAGGTCCTTTTGGCTCTAGGACGCATATTTAAGGAGTTATGGCCAAAATAAGTTTTTCATATAAAAATTTCAATTTTTTGAGGATTTTCGTCGAAATTTGGATTTTTTGGGGATGGTCACGAATTGAGGTCCTTTTGGCTCTAGGACGCATATTTAAGGAGTTATGGCCAAAATAAGTTTTTCATATAAAATTTTCAATTTTTTGAGGATTTTCATCAAAATTTTGATTTTTTGGGGATGGTCACGAATTGAGGTCCTTTTGGCGCTAGGACGCATATTTAAGGAGTTATGGCCAAAATAAGTTTTTCATATAAAAATTTGATTTTTTTTTGAGAATTTTCGTCGAAATTTGGATTTTTTGGGGGTGGTCACGAATTGAGGTCCTTTTGGCTCTAGGAAGCATATTTAAGGAGTTATGGCCAAAATAAGTTTTTCATATAAAAATTTCAATTTTTTGAGGATTTTCATCAAAATTTTGATTTTTTGGGGATGGTCACGAATTGAGGTCCTTTTGGCTCTAGGACGCATATTTAAGGAGTTATGGCCAAAATAAGTTTTTCATATAAAAATTTCAATTTTTTGAGAATTTTCGTCGAAATTTGGATTTTTTGGGGGTGGTCACGAATTGAGGTCCTTTTGGCTCTAGGACGCATATTTAAGGAGTTATGGCCACAATAAGTTTTTCATATAAAAATTTCAATTTTTTGAGGATTTTCATCAAAATTTTGATTTTTTGGGGGTGGTCACGAATTGAGGTCCTTTTGGCTCTAGGACGCATATTTAAGGAGTTATGGCCCAAAATAAGTTTTTCATATAAAAATTTCAATTTTTTGAGAATTTTCGTCGAAATTTGGATTTTTTGGGGATGGTCACGAATTGAGGTCCTTTTGGCTCTAGGACGCATATTTAAGGAGTTATGGCCAAAATAAGTTTTTCATATAAAAATTTCAATTTTTTGAGGATTTTCATCAAAATTTTGATTTTGTGGGAGTGATCACGAATTGAGGTCCTTTTGGCTCTAGGACGCATATTTAAGGAGTTATGGCCAAAATAAGTTTTTCATATAAAAATTTCAATTTTTTGAGGATTTTCGTCGAAATTTGGATTTTTGGGAGTGATCACGAATTGAGGTCCTTTTGGCTCTAGGACGCATATTTAAGGAGTTGTGGCCCAAAATAAGTTTTTCATATAAAAATTTCAATTTTTTGAGGATTTTCGTCGAAATTTGGATTTTTTGGGAGTGATCACGAATTGAGGTCCGTTTGGCTCTAGGACGCATATTTAAGGAGTTATGGCCAAAATAAGTTTTTTATATAAAAATTTCAATTTTTTGAGGATTTTCATCAAAATTTTGATTTTTTGGGAGTGATCACGAATTGAGGTCCTTTGGCTCTAGGACGCATATTTAAGGAGTTATGGCCAAAATAAGTTTTTCATATAAAAATTTCAATTTTTTGAGGATTTTCGTCGAAATTTTGATTTTTTGGGGGTGGTCACGAATTGAGGTCCTTTTGGCTCTAGGACGCATATTTAAGGAGTTATGGCCAAAATAAGTTTTTCATATAAAAATTTCAATTTTTTGAGGATTTTCATCAAAATTTTGATTTTTTGGGGATGGTCACGAATTGAGGTCCTTTTGGCTCTAGGAAGCATATTTAAGGAGTTATGGCCCAAATAAGTTTTTCATATAAAAATTTCAATTTTTTGAGGATTTTCGTCGAAATTTTGATTTTGTGGGAGTGATCACGAATTGAGGTCCTTTTGGCTCTAGGACGCATATTTAAGGAGTTATGGCCAAAATAAGTTTTTCATATAAAAATTTCAATTTTTTGAGGATTGTCATCAAAATTTTGATTTTGTGGGAGTGATCACGAATTGAGGTCCTTTTGGCTCTAGGACGCATATTTAAGGAGTTATGGCCAAAATAAGTTTTTCATATAAAAATTTCATTTTTTTGATTTTCGTCGAAATTTTGATTTTTTGGGGGTGGTCACGAATTGAGGTCCTTTTGGCTCTAGGAAGCATATTTAAGGAGTTATGGCCAAAATAAGTTTTTCATATAAAAATTTCAATTTTTTGAGGATTTTCATCAAAATTTTGATTTTTTGGGGATGGTCACGAATTGAGGTCCTTTTGGCTCTAGGACGCATATTTAAGGAGTTATGGCCAAAATAAGTTTTTCATATAAAAATTTCAATTTTTTGAGAATTTTCGTCGAAATTTGGATTTTTTGGGGGTGGTCACGAATTGAGGTCCTTTTGGCTCTAGGACGCATATTTAAGGAGTTATGGCCAAAATAAGTTTTTCATATAAAAATTTCAATTTTTTGAGGATTTTCGTCGAAATTTGGATTTTTTGGGGGTGGTCACGAATTGAGGTCCTTTTGGCTCTAGGACGCATATTTAAGGAGTTATGGCCAAAATAAGTTTTTCATATAAAAATTTCAATTTTTTGAGGATTTTCATCAAAATTTTGATTTTTTGGGGATGGTCACGAATTGAGGTCCTTTTGGCTCTAGGAAGCATATTTAAGGAGTTATGGCCAAAAGAAGTTTTTCATATAAAAATTTCAATTTTTTGAGGATTTTCGTCGAAATTTGGATTTTTTGGGGGTGGTCACGAATTGAGGTCATTTTGGCTCTAGGACGCATATTTAAGGAGTTATGGCCAAAATAAGTTTTTCATATAAAAATTTAAATTTTTTGAGGATTTTCATCAAAATTTTGATTTTTTGGGAGTGATCACGAATTGAGGTCCTTTTGGCTCTAGGACGCATATTTAAGGAGTTATGGCCAAAATAAGTTTTTCATATAAAAATTTCATTTTTTTGAGGATTTTCGTCGAAATTTGGATTTTTTGCGGGTGGTCACGAATTGAGGTCCTTTTGGCTCTAGGACGCATATTTAAGGAGTTATGGCCAAAATAAGTTTTTCATATAAAATTTTCAATTTTTTGAGGATGTTCGTCGAAATTTGGATTTTTTGGGGGTGGTCACGAATTGAGGTCCTTTTGGCTCTAGGACGCATATTTAAGGAGTTATGGCCAAAATAAGTTTTTCATATAAAAATTTCAATTTTTTGAGGATTTTCATCAAAATTTTGATTTTTTGGGGATGGTCACGAATTGAGGTCCTTTTGGCTCTAGGACGCATATTTAAGGAGTTATGGCCAAAATAAGTTTTTCATATAAAAATTTAAATTTTTTGAGGATTTTCATCAAAATTTTGATTTTTTGGGGATGGTCACGAATTGAGGTCCTTTTGGCTCTAGGACGCATATTTAAGGAGTTATGGCCAAAATAAGTTTTTCATATAAAAATTTCATTTTTTTGAGGATTTTCGTCGAAATTTTGATTTTTTGGGGGTGGTCACGAATTGAGGTCCTTTTGGCTCTAGGAAGCATATTTAAGGAGTTATGGCCAAAATAAGTTTTTCATATAAATATTTAAATTTTTTGAGGATTTTCATCAAAATTTTGATTTTTTGGGGATGGTCACGAATTGAGGTCCTTTTGGCTCTAGGACGCATATTTAAGGAGTTATGGCCAAAATAAGTTTTTCATATAAAAATTTCAATTTTTTGAGAATTTTCGTCGAAATTTGGATTTTTTGGGGGTGGTCACGAATTGAGGTCCTTTTGGCTCTAGGACGCATATTTAAGGAGTTATGGCCACAATAAGTTTTTCATATAAAAATTTGATTTTTTTTTGAGAATTTTCGTCGAAATTTGGATTTTTTGGGGGTGGTCACGAATTGAGGTCCTTTTGGCTCTAGGACGCATATTTAAGGAGTTATGGCCAAAATAAGTTTTTCATATAAAAATTTCATTTTTTTGAGGATTTTCGTCGAAATTTTGATTTTTTGGGGGTGGTCACGAATTGAGGTCCTTTTGGCTCTAGGAAGCATATTTAAGGAGTTATGGCCAAAATAAGTTTTTCATATAAAAATTTCAATTTTTTGAGAATTTTCGTCGAAATTTGGATTTTTTGGGGGTGGTCACGAATTGAGGTCCTTTTGGCTCTAGGACGCATATTTAAGGAGTTATGGCCAAAATAAGTTTTTCATATAAAAATTTCAATTTTTTGAGGATTTTCGTCGAAATTTTGATTTTTTGGGGATGGTCACGAATTGAGGTCCTTTTGGCTCTAGGACGCATATTTAAGGAGTTATGGCCAAAATAAGTTTTTCATATAAAAATTTCATTTTTTTGAGGATTTTCGTCGAAATTTTGATTTTTTGGGGGTGGTCACGAATTGAGGTCCTTTTGGCTCTAGGAAGCATATTTAAGGAGTTATGGCCAAAATAAGTTTTTCATATAAAAATTTCAATTTTTTGAGGATTTTCATCAAAATTTTGATTTTTTGGGGATGGTCACGAATTGAGGTCCTTTTGGCTCTAGGAAGCATATTTAAGGAGTTATGGCCAAAATAAGTTTTTCATATAAAAATTTCAATTTTTTGAGGATTTTCGTCGAAATTTGGATTTTTTGGGGGTGGTCACGAATTGAGGTCCTTTTGGCGCTAGGACGCATATTTAAGGAGTTATGGCCAAAATAAGTTTTTCATATAAAAATTTCAATTTTTTGAGGATTTTCATCAAAATTTTGATTTTTTGGGAGTGATCACGAATTGAGGTCCTTTTGGCTCTAGGACGCATATTTAAGGAGTTATGGCCAAAATAAGTTTTTTATATAAAAATTTCATTTTTTTGAGGATTTTCATCAAAATTTTGATTTTTTGGGAGTGATCACGAATTGAGGTCCTTTTGGCTCTAGGACGCATATTTAAGGAGTTATGGCCAAAATAAGTTTTTTATATAAAAATTTCAATTTTTTGAGGATTTTCATCAAAATTTTGATTTTTTGGGAGTGATCACGAATTGAGGTCCTTTTGGCTCTAGGACGCATATTTAAGGAGTTATGGCCAAAATAAGTTTTTCATATAAAAATTTCATTTTTTTGAGGATTTTCGTCGAAATTTTGATTTTTTGGGGGTGGTCACGAATTGAGGTCCTTTTGGCTCTAGGACGCATATTTAAGGAGTTGTGGCCAAAATAAGTTTTTCATATAAAAATTTCAATTTTTTGAGGATTTTCGTCGAAATTTGGATTTTTTGGGGGTGGTCACGAATTGAGGTCCTTTTGGCTCTAGGACGCATATTTAAGGAGTTGTGGCCAAAATAAGTTTTTCATATAAAAATTTCAATTTTTTGAGGATTTTCGTCGAAATTTGGATTTTTTGGGGGTGGTCACGAATTGAGGTCCTTTTGGCTCTAGGACGCATATTTAAGGAGTTATGGCCAAAATAAGTTTTTCATATAAAAATTTCAATTTTTTGAGGATTTTCGTCGAAATTTTGATTTTGAGGGAGTGATCACGAATTGAGGTCCTTTTGGCTCTAGGACGCATATTTAAGGAGTTATGGCCAAAATAAGTTTTTCATATAAAAATTTCAATTTTTTGAGGATTTTCGTCGAAATTTGGATTTTTTGGGGGTGGTCACGAATTGAGGTCCTTTTGGCTCTAGGACGCATATTTAAGGAGTTATGGCCAAAATAAGTTTTTCATATAAAAATTTAAATTTTTTGAGGATTTTCATCAAAATTTTGATTTTTTGGGAGTGATCACGAATTGAGGTCCTTTTGGCTCTAGGACGCATATTTAAGGAGTTATGGCCAAAATAAGTTTTTCATATAAAAATTTCATTTTTTTGAGGATTTTCGTCGAAATTTTGATTTTTTGGGGATGGTCACGAATTGAGGTCCTTTTGGCTCTAGGAAGCATATTTAAGGAGTTATGGCCAAAATAAGTTTTTCATATAAAAATTTCATTTTTTTGAGGATTTTCGTCGAAATTTTGATTTTTTGGGGGTGGTCACGAATTGAGGTCCTTTTGGCTCTAGGACGCATATTTAAGGAGTTATGGCCAAAATAAGTTTTTCATATAAAAATTTCATTTTTTTGAGGATTTTCGTCGAAATTTGGATTTTTTGCGGGTGGTCACGAATTGAGGTCCTTTTGGCTCCAGGACGCATATTTAAGGAGTTATGGCCAAAATAAGTTTTTCATATAAAATTTTCAATTTTTTGAGGATTTTCATCAAAATTTTGATTTTTTGGGGATGGTCATGAATTGAGGTCCTTTTGGCGCTAGGACGCATATTTAAGGAGTTATGGCCAAAATAAGTTTTTCATATAAAAATTTCAATTTTTTGAGGATTTTCATCAAAATTTTGATTTTTTGGGAGTGATCACGAATTGAGGTCCTTTTGGCTCTAGGACGCATATTTAAGGAGTTATGGCCAAAATAAGTTTTTCATATAAAAATTTCATTTTTTTGAGGATTTTCGTCGAAATTTTGATTTTTTGGGGGTGGTCACGAATTGAGGTCCTTTTGGCTCTAGGACGCATATTTAAGGAGTTATGGCCAAAATAAGTTTTTCATATAAAAATTTCAATTTTTTGAGGATTTTCATCAAAATTTTGATTTTTTGGGGATGGTCACGAATTGAGGTCCTTTTGGCTGTAGGACGCATATTTAAGGAGTTATGGCCAAAATAAGTTTTTCATATAAAAATTTCAATTTTTTGAGGATTTTCGTCGAAATTTGGATTTTTTGGGGGTGGTCACGAATTGAGGTCATTTTGGCTCTAGGACGCATATTTAAGGAGTTATGGCCAAAATAAGTTTTTCATATAAAAATTTCAATTTTTTGAGGATTGTCATCAAACTTTTGATTTTGTGGGAGTGATCACGAATTGAGGTCCTTTTGGCTCTAGGACGCATATTTAAGGAGTTATGGCCAAAATAAGTTTTTCATATAAAAATTTCAATTTTTTGAGGATTTTCGTCGAAATTTGGATTTTTTGGGGGTGATCACGAATTGAGGTCCTTTTGGCTCTAGGACGCATATTTAAGGAGTTATGGCCAAAATAAGTTTTTTATATAAAAATTTCATTTTTTTGAGGATTTTCATCAAAATTTTGATTTTTTGGGAGTGATCACGAATTGAGGTCCTTTTGGCTCTAGGACGCATATTTAAGGAGTTATGGCCAAAATAAGTTTTTTATATAAAAATTTCAATTTTTTGAGGATTTTCATCAAAATTTTGATTTTTTGGGAGTGATCACGAATTGAGGTCCTTTTGGCTCTAGGACGCATATTTAAGGAGTTATGGCCAAAATAAGTTTTTCATATAAAAATTTCATTTTTTTGAGGATTTTCGTCGAAATTTTGATTTTTTGGGGGTGGTCACGAATTGAGGTCCTTTTGGCTCTAGGACGCATATTTAAGGAGTTGTGGCCAAAATAAGTTTTTCATATAAAAATTTCAATTTTTTGAGGATTTTCGTCGAAATTTGGATTTTTTGGGGGTGGTCACGAATTGAGGTCCTTTTGGCTCTAGGACGCATATTTAAGGAGTTGTGGCCAAAATAAGTTTTTCATATAAAAATTTCAATTTTTTGAGGATTTTCGTCGAAATTTGGATTTTTTGGGGGTGGTCACGAATTGAGGTCCTTTTGGCTCTAGGACGCATATTTAAGGAGTTATGGCCAAAATAAGTTTTTCATATAAAAATTTCAATTTTTTGAGGATTTTCGTCGAAATTTTGATTTTGAGGGAGTGATCACGAATTGAGGTCCTTTTGGCTCTAGGACGCATATTTAAGGAGTTATGGCCAAAATAAGTTTTTCATATAAAAATTTCAATTTTTTGAGGATTTTCGTCGAAATTTGGATTTTTTGGGGGTGGTCACGAATTGAGGTCCTTTTGGCTCATATTTAAGGAGTTATGGCCAAAATAAGTTTTTCATATAAAAATTTAAATTTTTTGAGGATTTTCATCAAAATTTTGATTTTTTGGGAGTGATCACGAATTGAGGTCCTTTTGGCTCTAGGACGCATATTTAAGGAGTTATGGCCAAAATAAGTTTTTCATATAAAAATTTCATTTTTTTGAGGATTTTCGTCGAAATTTTGATTTTTTGGGGATGGTCACGAATTGAGGTCCTTTTGGCTCTAGGAAGCATATTTAAGGAGTTATGGCCAAAATAAGTTTTTCATATAAAAATTTCATTTTTTTGAGGATTTTCGTCGAAATTTTGATTTTTTGGGGGTGGTCACGAATTGAGGTCCTTTTGGCTCTAGGACGCATATTTAAGGAGTTATGGCCAAAATAAGTTTTTCATATAAAAATTTCATTTTTTTGAGGATTTTCGTCGAAATTTGGATTTTTTGCGGGTGGTCACGAATTGAGGTCCTTTTGGCTCCAGGACGCATATTTAAGGAGTTATGGCCAAAATAAGTTTTTCATATAAAATTTTCAATTTTTTGAGGATTTTCATCAAAATTTTGATTTTTTGGGGATGGTCACGAATTGAGGTCCTTTTGGCGCTAGGACGCATATTTAAGGAGTTATGGCCAAAATAAGTTTTTCATATAAAAATTTCAATTTTTTGAGGATTTTCATCAAAATTTTGATTTTTTGGGAGTGATCACGAATTGAGGTCCTTTTGGCTCTAGGACGCATATTTAAGGAGTTATGGCCAAAATAAGTTTTTCATATAAAAATTTCATTTTTTTGAGGATTTTCGTCGAAATTTTGATTTTTTGGGGGTGGTCACGAATTGAGGTCCTTTTGGCTCTAGGACGCATATTTAAGGAGTTATGGCCAAAATAAGTTTTTCATATAAAAATTTCAATTTTTTGAGGATTTTCATCAAAATTTTGATTTTTTGGGGATGGTCACGAATTGAGGTCCTTTTGGCTCTAGGACGCATATTTAAGGAGTTATGGCCAAAATAAGTTTTTCATATAAAAATTTCAATTTTTTGAGGATTTTCGTCGAAATTTGGATTTTTTGGGGGTGGTCACGAATTGAGGTCATTTTGGCTCTAGGACGCATATTTAAGGAGTTATGGCCAAAATAAGTTTTTCATATAAAAATTTCAATTTTTTGAGGATTGTCATCAAAATTTTGATTTTGTGGGAGTGATCACGAATTGAGGTCCTTTTGGCTCTAGGACGCATATTTAAGGAGTTATGGCCAAAATAAGTTTTTCATATAAAAATTTCAATTTTTTGAGGATTTTCGTCGAAATTTGGATTTTTTGGGGGTGGTCACGAATTGAGGTCCTTTTGGCTCTAGGACGCATATTTAAGGAGTTATGGCCAAAATAAGTTTTTCATATAAAAATTTCAATTTTTTGAGGATTGTCATCAAAATTTTGATTTTGTGGGAGTGATCACGAATTGAGGTCCTTTTGGCTCTAGGACGCATATTTAAGGAGTTATGGCCAAAATAAGTTTTTCATATAAAAATTTCAATTTTTTGAGGATTTTTATCAAAATTTTGATTTTTTGGGAGTGATCACGAATTGAGGTCCTTTTGGCTCTAGGACGCATATTTAAGGAGTTATGGCCAAAATAAGTTTTTCATATAAAAATTTAAATTTTTTGAGGATTTTCATCAAAATTTTGATTTTTTGGGGATGGTCACGAATTGAGGTCCTTTTGGCTCTAGGAAGCATATTTAAGGAGTTATGGCCAAAATAAGTTTTTCATATAAAAATTTCATTTTTTTGAGGATTTTCGTCGAAATTTTGATTTTTTGGGGGTGGTCACGAATTGAGGTCCTTTTGGCTCTAGGACGCATATTTAAGGAGTTATGGCCAAAATAAGTTTTTCATATAAAAATTTCAATTTTCTGAGGATTTTCATCAAAATTTTGATTTTTTGGGGGTGGTCACGAATTGAGGTCCTTTTGGCTATAGGACGCATATTTAAGGAGTTATGGCCAAAATAAGTTTTTCATATAAAAATTTCAATTTTTTGAGGATTTTCATCAAAATTTTGATTTTTTGGGGATGGTCACGAATTGAGGTCCTTTTGGCTCTAGGACGCATATTTAAGGAGTTATGGCCAAAATAAGTTTTTCATATAAAAATTTAAATTTTTTGAGGATTTTCATCAAAATTTTGATTTTTTGGGAGTGATCACGAATTGAGGTCCTTTTGGCTCTAGGACGCATATTTAAGGAGTTATGGCCAAAATAAGTTTTTCATATAAAAATTTCAATTTTTTGAGAATTTTCGTCGAAATTTGGATTTTTTGGGGATGGTCACGAATTGAGGTCCTTTTGGCTCTAGGACGCATATTTAAGGAGTTATGGCCAAAATAAGTTTTTCATATAAAAATTTCAATTTTTTGAGGATTTTCATCAAAATTTTGATTTTTTGGGAAAGATCACGAATTGAGGTCCTTTTGGCTCTAGGACGCATATTTAAGGAGTTATGGCCAAAATAAGTTTTTCATATAAAATTTTCAATTTTTTGAGGATTTTCATCAAAATTTTGATTTTTTGGGGATGGTCACGAATTGAGGTCCTTTTGGCTCTAAGACGCATATTTAAGGAGTTATGGCCAAAATAAGTTTTTCATATAAAAATTTCAATTTTTTGAGGATTTTCATCAAAATTTTGATTTTGTGGGAGTGATCACGAATTGAGGTCCTTTTGGCTCTAGGACGCATATTTAAGGAGTTATGGCCAAAATAAGTTTTTCATATAAAAATTTCAATTTTTTGAGGATTTTCATCAAAATTTTGATTTTTTGGGGATGGTCACGAATTGAGGTCCTTTTGGCTCTAGGAAGCATATTTAAGGAGTTATGGCCAAAATAAGTTTTTCATATAAAAATTTCAATTTTTTGAGGATTTTCGTCAAAATTTTGATTTTTTGGGGATGGTCACGAATTGAGGTCCTTTTGGCTATAGGAAGCATATTTAAGGAGTTATGGCCAAAATAAGTTTTTCATATAAAAATTTCAATTTTCTGAGGATTTTCATCAAAATTTTGATTTTTTGGGGATGGTCACGAATTGAGGTCCTTTTGGCTCTAGGACGCATATTTAAGGAGTTATGGCCAAAATAAGTTTTTCATATAAAAATTTCAATTTTCTGAGGATTTTCGTCAAAATTTGGATTTTTGGGGGTGGTCACGAATTGAGGTCCTTTTGGCTCTAGGACGCATATTTAAGGAGTTATGGCCAAAATAAGTTTTTCATATAAAAATTTCAATTTTTTGAGGATTTTCGTCGAAATTTGGATTTTTTGCGGGTGTTCACGAATTGAGGTCCTTTTGGCTCTAGGACGCATATTTAAGGAGTTATGGCCAAAATAAGTTTTTCATATAAAATTTTCTATTTTTTGAGGATTTTCATCAAAATTTTGTTTTTTTGGGGATGGTCACGAATTGAGGTCCTTTTGGCTATAGGAAGCATATTTAAGGAGTTATGGCCAAAATAAGTTTTTCATATAAAAATTTCAATTTTCTGAGGATTTTCATCAAAATTTTGATTTTTTGGGGATGGTCACGAATTGAGGTCCTTTTGGCTCTAGGACGCATATTTAAGGAGTTATGGCCAAAATAAGTTTTTCATATAAAAATTTCAATTTTCTGAGGATTTTCGTCAAAATTTGGATTTTTGGGGGTGGTCACGAATTGAGGTCCTTTTGGCTCTAGGACGCATATTTAAGGAGTTATGGCCGAAATAAGTTTTTCATATAAAAATTTCAATTTTTTGAGGATTTTCATCAAAATTTTGATTTTTTGGGGATGGTCACGAATTGAGGTCCTTTTGGCTCTAGGACGCATATTTAAGGAGTTATGGCCAAAATAAGTTTTTCATATAAAAATTTAAATTTTTTGAGGATTTTCATCAAAATTTTGATTTTTTGGGGATGGTCACGAATTGAGGTCCTTTTGGCTCTAGGACGCATATTTAAGGAGTTATGGCCAAAATAAGTTTTTTATATAAAAATTTCAATTTTCTGAGGATTTTCATCAAAATTTTGATTTTTGGGGGTGGTCACGAATTGAGGTCCTTTTGGCTCTAGGACGCATATTTAAGGAGTTATGGCCACAATAAGTTTTTCATATAAAAATTTCAATTTTTTGAGGATTTTCGTCGAAATTTGGATTTTTAGGGGGTGGTCACGAATTGAGGTCCTTTTGGCTCTAGGACGCATATTTAAGGAGTTATGGCCAAAATAAGTTTTTCATATAAAAATTTCATTTTTTTGAGGATTTTCGTCGAAATTTGGATTTTTTGCGGGTGGTCACGAATTGAGGTCCTTTTGGCTCTAGGACGCATATTTAAGGAGTTATGGCCAAAATAAGTTTTTCATATAAAAATTTCATTTTTTTGAGGATTTTCGTCGAAATTTTGATTTTTTGGGGGTGGTCACGAATTGAGGTCCTTTTATAACTCCAGTCTAATTTATAACTCCAGTCGATACCCGTCCACTGGGCCCAGTGAATGTCTTTGAATTTCTCTGGTGGCCTAATATCCCACCACACTTGGAATTCGTAGTAGGTACTTATTACGATGATTTTATCCGCTATTAAAAACCACGTCCGTTCCGTTCGACGGTTGTTAATAATAATAATAATAATAATAATAATAATAATAATAATAATAACAATAATAATAATAATAATAATAATAATAATAATAATAATAATAATAATAATAATAATAATAATAATAATAATAATAATAATAATAATAATAATAATAATAATAATAATAATAATAATAATAATAATAATAATAATAATAATAATAATAATAATAATAATAATAATAATAATAATAATAATAATAATAATAATAATAATAATAATAATAATAATAATAATAATAATAATAATAATAATAATAATAATAATAATAATAATAATAATAATAATAATATAATAATAATAATAATAATAATAATAATAATAATAATAATAATAATAATAATAATAAATAATAATAATAATAATATAATAATAATAATAATAATAATAATAATAATAATAATAATAATATAATAATAATAATAATAATAATAATAATAATAATAATAATAATAATAATTAATAATAATAATAATAATAATAATAATAATAATAATAATAATAATAATAATAATAATAATAATAATAATAATAATAATAATAATAATAATAATAATAATAATAATAATAATAATAATAATAATAATAATAATAATAATAATAATAATAATAATAATAATAATAATAATAATAATAATAATAATAATAATAATAATAATAATAATAATAATAATAATAATAATAATAATAATAATAATAATAATAATAATAATAATAATAATAATAATAATAAATAATAATAATAATAATAATAATAATAATAATAAATAATAATAATTAAT